>NC_044393.1:99189476-100549476 GCF_006542625.1 Nomascus leucogenys | reverse complement strand
ATTGTTGTGAATTTATATATATGTGTAGAATTTAGAACAGTTTCTGGCATAGACTAAGTCCTATTAAGAGGTGCTGTTGTAAGGATTTAACTACCGTTGTTACTGTCATTGCCATTAATCATCAATTATCAGTCAGTCAGTTGCCTGTTACAAACTATTTAGAGACAGAAGTGATTAGAAACCAAACTCACTCTAAAAATGCCATGATATAAGGCTGGGTATGTTGGCTCACACCTGTAATCCCAGTACTTTGGGAAGCAAAGGTAGGAGGATTGCTTAAGTCTAGGAGTTTGAGACCAGCCTGGGCAACATAGTGAGATCCCCATCTCTACAAAAAATTAAAAATAGCTGGATGCGGTGGTATGCACTTGTAGTTCCAGTTATTTGGGAGGCTGAGATGGGAGGACTGCTTGAGCCCAGGAGTTGGAAGCTACAGTGAGCCGTGATCATGCCACTGCACTCCAGCCTGGGTGACAGAGTGAGACCCTATCTCCCAAAAAAAAAAAAAAAAAAGCTATGACATAAAATAATGCAGTTGTTATTGGAGGCAGGGATAGTGGGGTGGCAAAGATTTTCTTTGTATGCAGATGTCCCCAATAAATAGAAGAAAGATTTTAAAAAAGCTAGGTCAGCAGAAATCTCTATGAAATGTTTTTCATTATGAGCAATACACGAAAAACAGCCAAAGCAATTCCCTAGGAGTTGTATATGTAGTAATATTATTCCAAAATTTTTTATTGCTCAAACTTTTAAATGTTGTTAGAGTAGATTTTTACGTATTATAACTCTGCTGGCTAGGGTTTTATTAGTAGGCCTCCCTCAGTGAGACTTGTTTTAGGTGGTTTTAAAATGATTTCTTACATCTTTTATCCTTGGTCACTTTAAATCTTTACACCGTACTGTAATCGATTTACATTAGAAGCAGCATACTTGATGGTCTCAGTGAAGTCGGTGTGGTTTTGTTCTTTTAGTGGAGCCTAGCAAAAAAATAATTTCCTTGATTTCCTGATCTTTGAGATTCTAGTCATATGTACCACATTTGGAATAAGCACATAGTTGAATATAAAATGACAAAATGAAACATAACCATATTCTTTACCTTAAAGTTCTCATCATTGGATTGTTCTACCATAGTTGAAGTGTTTGGTCAGTATGGCCATGTGTTTCTTTGTTTTTGAGACGGAGTTTCGCTCTTGTCACCCTGGCTGGAGTGCAGTGGCACAATCTCCGCTTACTGCAACCTCTGCCTCCCGGGTTCCAGTGATTCTCCTTCCTCAGACCCCGGAGTAGCTGAGAGTACAGGTGCCCCGCCACCATGTCTGGCTAATTTTTGTATTTTTAATAGAGACGGGGTTTCACCATGTTGGCCAGGTTGGTTTCGAACTCCTCAGGTGATACACCCACCTTGGCCTTCCAAAGTGCAGGGATTACAGGTGTGAGCCACTGTGCCTGGCCCTAAGTTTTTCTTATATTAGACTTTCATACTTAAAGGGTTGTAGAATATTAAAATTATTAATAGATGAGAATTCAAGAAGATTGAGTCTAACCCCTCATTTTATAGATAACTGAGTCCCAGAGAGATTATGGAATATTAGAAGTCATATATTAAGGTGTTACCTGTACAGCAAATAAAGGAGGAGATGGTAGTCTACTGTATTGGTGACCCATAGTAAATCATGCCTATGGGTATTCATGCTATTGTATAGTCACCTCTCTTTGTATCTTGCCTAGCCCTGTGACTCACTTTAACCAGTAGAACATAGCAAAAATGACACTGCTATATTTGGGTACAAGCCTTGAGCATGTCAGGCAGCTTCTACTTTTGTACTCTTGGGAGCTCTGAGTCGCTGCCGTGCAAGAAGCTGTCATACCTTGCTGGAGAGATGATGTGGAGAGGAAGAGATTCCAGGACTATATGGAAAGAGGGAGGCGTAACTATCTCAGTGTCCTGGCTGCCTTCAGCCTTTAGTTGACTTGCCTGTTGAATACAGACACAAAAGTGATTAGTAAGATTAGCGAATGGGCCGGCGTGGTGGCTTATGACTGTGCAGTCCCAGCACTCTGGGAGGCCAAGGCATGTGGAACACCTGAGCCCAGGAGTTCAAGACCAGCCCGGGCAATATAGCAAGACACTGTGTCTACAAAAAAATACAGAAATTAGCTGGGTGTGGTGGCATGTCTCTGTAGTCCTAGCTACTCAGGAGGCTGAGGTGGGAGGATTGGTCAAGCCCAGGAGGGTGAGGCTACAGTGAGCGATTATCTTGCCATTGCACTCCAGCCTGGGCGACAGAGTGAAACCTTGTTTCTCTCTCTCACACACAAAAAAGATGAACAGAGGAACGACCTAGCTAAGCTCAGCCCAAGTTACAAAATCATAAATAAGTAAAATGCTGGTTGTTTTAATCTGTTTTGCTGGAAGCAGATAGTTTTCTGAATTAAGGGACTCTAAGAACAAAGAGTATTTGGAGCTGGGTGTGGTAGTACATGCCTATAGTCTCAGCTACTCAGGAGGTTGAGGTGGGAGGATCACTTGAGCAGAGGAGTTGGAGGCTGCAGTGAGCTATGATCCTGCCACTGCACCCCACCCAGCCTGGGTGACAGAACAAGACCCGGTCTCAGAAAAAAAAAATGTATTTGGGATACAAGTGATAAAAATCATTATTTTCCGACCTCTTTTACTGAAATAGTTAAATAAAGTTGCTCCTTAACCTTGCCCTTTATTTTTCTAAAGTATTTTGAAATAGAGATTTTTATTATTGAGGAGTTTAGTGTTTAAAAAGGGAATTGTCGCAGTGTATATTGGGCTATAGTTAGGTCATACAGAATAGGAAGATAAAACAGTTATGAATATCAACCCTAAAAAGGATATAGTTTTACTTTTTCTTTTTTTTTTTTTTTTGACTTGTACAGAGGTCTTTGTATATTTGAGCATCTTGGACTCTTGACAGAGGAACTGATTTCTATTTCTGGGCCAATTCTTAACAGCTGGGTATATCAGTAAGGACTAGGTTTGTCTTTGTGTGATTGAAAACTCTGTAATAATAATGACTTCAACAGGAGTGTTTATTTCTGTTTCACTTCAAAATCTGGAGGGTAGGTACTGAGGCTGGTATTGTCCCTCTACACTGCAAAGTCATCAGGGATGTCTCCCTTTATCTAACTTCTCAGACATTTCTAGGATGTGGCCTTTGCCCTAAGATTCCTTGATGGCTACTAAAGTCCCAATTACATTACCTGCATGTCCCATGAAGCAAAATATAGAAAGGAGTCCAAGGGCACACAGCCTCTTCCTTTGAAGAAGTATTGTATGTTTTCACTTACATATAATTGGCTAGAACTATCACAGAGTTCACATGGCTACCTGTAGCTGCAAAGGAGACTGGGAATGTAGTTTGTTGGTTTGTTTTTTGAGACAGAGTCTTGCTCTGTCATGCAGGCTGGAGCGCAATGACACGATTTTGGCTCACTGCAACCTCCACTTCCCGGGTTCAAGCGATTCTCCTGCCTCAGCCTCCCAAGTAGCTGGGATTACAGGCATGCACCACCACACCTGGCTAATTTTTGTATTTTTAGTAGAGACAGGGTTTCACTATGTTGGTCAGGCTGGTACGAACTCCTGACCTCCGGTGATCCACCTGCCTTGGCCTCCCAAAGTTTTGGAATTACAGGCGTGAGCCACCGCACCTGGCTGGGAATGTAGTTTTTTTTTTTTTCTTTTCTTTTTTTTTTTTTTGAGACGGAGACTCACTCTGTTGCCCAGGCTGGAGTGCAGTGGCGTGATCTTGGCTCACTGTAAGCTCCGCCTCCCGGGTTCATGCCATTCTCCTGCCTCCATCTCCTGAGTAGCTGGGACTGCAGGCCACCATGCCTGGCTAATTTTTTGTATTTTTATTAGAGATGGGGTTTCACCGTGTTAGCCAGGATGATCTTGATCTCCTGACCTTGTGATCTGCCTGCCTCGGCCTCCCGAGGTGCTGGGATTACAGGCTTGAGCCACTGCGCCTGGTCAGGAATGTGGTTTTTTTAGATGAGTACCTTGCTACCTAGAATAGGTTCAAAGTCTGGTTACTGACGGTGGGAATAAATATTACAGAAGTAGCCAGTAAATAGTCTTTACCACTTTGAGCAATTGGTTTATCACCATAGGCCTAATTTTCTCATGTGTGAGACTCACGATACTGAAGTTCTTGCGATGGCAGATGATTTCATGTTGAGGCCCAGTTGATTGGTAGTGACTGCTTTTAACAATGCTTTGTTGAATCCTGAGCCCCCAGGGTTTTTTTTTTTTTTTTTGAGACAGAGTCTTGCTCTGTCGCACGGCTGGAGTGCAGTGATGCGATCTTGGCTCACTGCAACCTCTGCCTCCCGGGTTCAAGCGATTCTCGTGTCTCAGCCTCCCTAGTAGCTGTGATTACGGCATCTGCCACCACGCCTGGCTTATTTTTATTTTTTTTTTTTTTTAGTAGAGACGGGGTTTCGCCATGTTGGCCAGGCTGGTCTCGAAATACTGACCTCAGGTGATCCACTTGCCTTGTCCTCCCAAAGTGCTGGGATTACAGGTATGAGCCACTGCGCCCAGCCCTAAGCCCCCAGTTTTTGACCTGAGCATGGTGAGGAAGTAGTAGAAGTATGTATTTTGGGTGAAGAGGAGAGTAAAAGCATGCTCCCATTTATATGCTAACGCTGTGCTTTTTAAAAATGTGATTACTTCAACTTTTGTAATCTTTTCATTGAAAACATTTGGTTATTCTGCTAACCTTTGACTATTCTCTTTAAAAATGTCCTACATTCATTCCGTATTTTAAAGTTTTCTCATAAACCTGAGTTCCCACTTGTTTTTTTTCCTTCCAGGTTTTATTTTAGGTTCAGGGGTTACATGCACAGATTTGTTAACATGGGCACATTGCATGTTGCTGAGGCTTAGTGCACAAATCATTTTGTCACTCAGATAGTGAGCATAGTACCCAATAGGTGGTTTTTGGATTTTCACCTTCCTCCCAGCCTCCACCCTCGAGTAAGCCTTGGTGTCTCTTGGTTCCCTCTGTGTCCACATGTACTTAGTGTTTAGCTCCCACTTGGAAGTCAGAACACACAGTATTTGGCTTTCTGTTAATTAATTCGCTTACGAATAATGGCCTCCAGCTGCATCCATGCTGTTGCAAAGGATAATTTCATTCTTTTTTTATGGCTGCACAGTATTCTGTCTTGTATATGTACCATGTTTTCTTTATCCGGTCCGCTGTTGATGGGCATTTAGGTTGATTCCATGTCTTTGCTGTTGTGCAAAGTCCTGTGATGAACATATGTATATGTGTGTCTTTATGGTAGAACAATTTCTATTAATTTGGGTATATACCCAGTAATGGGATTCCTGGATTGAGTGGTAGTTCTCAGCTCTTTGAGAAATCCCCAAAGTGGCTGAAAGTTCGACAGTGGCTGAACTAATTAACATTCCCAGTAGCAGTGTATAAGCCTTCCCTTTTCTCTACAACATTGCCAACATGTGTTTTTTGTGTGTGTGACTTTTTAATCATAGCAATTCTGACTTGTGTGAGATGGTATCTCATTGTGGTTTTGATTTGCATTTCTCTAATGATAAGTGGTGTTGAGCGTTTTTTCATATGCTTGTTGGCCACATATATGTCTTCTTTTGAGAAGCGTCTGTTCATGCCCTTTGCCCATTTTTTAAATGGGGTTGTTTTTTGCTTGTTTTTTTTTTTTATTATAAGCTTTTTTTATTATACTTTAAATTCTAGGGTACATGTGCACAACGTGCAGGTTTGTTACATATGTATAGATGAGCCATGTTGGTGTGCTGCACCCATTAACTCATCATTTACGTTGGGTATATCTCCTAATGCTAGTTTTTTGCTTGTTGATTTAAGTTCCTTATAGATTCTGTATATTAGGCCTTTTTATTTTTTTGAGATGGAGTCTCTTTCTGTTACCAGGCTGGAGTGCAGTGGTGCAATCTCGGCTCACTGCAACCTCTGCCTCCCGGGTTCAAGCGATTCTCCTGCCTCAGCTTCCCGAGTAGCTGGGACTACAGGTGTGTACCACCGCACCCAGCTAATTTTTGTATTTTTAGTAGAGATGGGGTTTCACCATGTTGGCCAGAATGGTCTCGATCTCCTGACCTTGTGATCACCCACCTTGGCCTCCCAAAGTGCTGGGATTACAGGTATGAGCCACTGAGCCACGCCAGGCCTTTGTTGAATGCATAGTTTGCAGGTATTTTCTCCCGTTCTGTAGGTTGTTTACTCTGTTGATAATCTCTTTTGCTGTGCAGAAGTTCCCACTTTGTGCAGAACATTCTAAACACTGGAGATAGGGATGATGTAGAGAAATACTAAACTCCTTTAATGTGTATATCAGAATATATAGAATATGTTATGGTGACAAAGAATCCCAGTTCTTAGTGGCATCAGTCACAAAGGTTGATTTCTTGGTCATGCTATGTGTTCATCACAGATCGGTGTCGGTGTTAGATTATAATCTAATCTATAACAGGTGACTTAAAATCTCTTCCTTTCAAAGTACATTTCTAAAGCATGGTTTATTCTTAGTCAGATTTACTTTTCCTATTTGTTCTCTATTAGTCACCCAAGGAGGATGTCAGGCAAAATCAAATACTGAGAATCTGCTGTGTATTATACACTAGAGAGACCAAAATAAGGCAAGATCCCTACCTTCAATTTCAGGTAACTCAGTGCAAACTATAATGCAAATGACACATTTTACAATAGATTTCAGAAAGTGCTGAGGAAGCTTAGAGAAGGAAGAACTTATCTCAGAGGAACTGAAGAAAGAAGACATCTGTGTTGAGTGTTTAAAAATGAAAACAGACTTTACTGAAGAGAAAAAGGGGGAGTGAGAAACTAGTACCTGGCTATTATGTGTTAGGCACTACTAGTGCTTACCAGAAGTTACCTTTTTTGATAATTACTAATCACATGGGGTTGAATCATTAGTACGTTTTACAAATGAAGGATGAATTTTTATATAGCTTGTAAGTGATTGAGTCAGGATTTGAATCCAGGTGTGTCTGACCCTGACCTTTGCTTTTTAAGAGACTACAGTCCAGTATGGGAGGAAATGAGGAAGGGAAAGTAAATTGGGTATTTTGAATATTAACTGTAAACAGTAGGGAGCCATTGAAGATGTTAAACAGGTATGACATTGTATCTGTGTTAGAAAAATAACCTTGACAACAACTGTAAAACTGGAACTAATGATTTTTTGCATGTGATTAAGTATCAAATGAGGTATAATTTCTGATCTTTAATTTCTGTTTGTAATATTTTACAATTTTCAATGCACAGGTCTTGTACTTTTTTTGTTAAATTGATTCCTAAGTATTTCATTGTTTTTGATGTTGTTATAAATGTAATTGTTTTCTCCCCCCCGCCTTTTTTTTTGGAGACAGAGTCTCGCTCTGCTGCCCAGGCTGGAGCCCAGTGGCATGATCTCGGCTCACTGCAATCTCCGTCTCCCGAGTTCGAGTGATTCTCCTGCCTCAGCCTCCTGACTAGCTGGGATTACAGGCGCCTGCCACCATGCCCGGCTAATTTTTTGTATTTTTAGTAGAGACGGGGTTCCACCATGTTGGCCAGGCTGGTCTCAAACTCCTGACCTTGTGATCCACCCGCCTTGGCCTCCCAAAATGCTGGGAGGCCACCCACCATGCCCAGTCTATTTTTTTCTTTTAAATTAAAAACAAATCTTTTTCTGTAGGGACAGTCGTCTCACTGTGTCTCCCAGGCTGGTCTCAAACTCCTAGGTTCAAGTGATCCTCCCACCTTGGCCTCTCAAAATGCTGAGATTATAGACGTCAGCTACCACACCCAGCCTGACCTATTCTCTTTCAAAGTTTTTTCATATACACAGTTTGTTTTTGTGATACTACTTATGTACATGTAGAGTTTTGTAGCCTACTTTCCCTTGTAACATGTAAAAGAAAATTTCCATATTGTTAATCTTTATAACATTTTTGAAGGGTGCTTAATTTTCCATTGAGTAAAACTGAGGGCTGGGTGCTGTCACTCACGACTGTAATCCCAGCCCTTTGGAAGCCTGAGGCAGGCATATCACAAGGGCAGGAGTTCGAGACCAGGCTGGCCAACATAGTGAAGCCCCCACTGTACTAAAAATACAAAAATTAGCCAGGTATGGTGGCATGCGCCTGTTGTCTAAGCTACGCAGGAGGCTGAGGCAGGAGAATCGCTTGAATCCGGGAGGTGGAGGTTGCAGTGAGCCAAGACCACACCATTGCACTCCAGCCTGGGCGACAGAGTGAGACTCTGTCTCAAAACAACAACAAAAAACTGAGTAACCACACTATAATTTATGTAACCATACACCTGTCTCCCCTTTTCCTCTATTCCTCTTCTCCCCTACCGCCTTTTGTTACTATGTGTAATGCTCTGGCTGACCCTTTTGTAGATAAAGCCTTTTTCATATTTTAGTTATTTTTATAGGACAGATCACCATTGGCAGGATAATTAGATTAAAAAATAAGCATTTGTCTGGGCGCGGTGGCTCATGCCTGTAATCCCAGCACTTTGGGAGGCTGAGGTGGGTGGATCAGATGAGGTCAGGAGTTTGACACCAGCCTGGCCAACATGGTGAATCCCCATCTCTACTAAAATATAAAAATTATCTGGGCGTGGTGGCGCACACCTGTAGTCCCAGCTACTTGGGATGCTAAGGAAGGAGTATCGAGGCAAAGGTTGCAGTGGGCCGAGATTGTGCCACTTCACTCCAGCCTAGGTGACAGAGCGAGACTCCCATCTTTTTTTTTTTTTTTTTTTAAAAGAAAGAGGCTGGGCATGGTGGCTCATGCCTGTAATCCCAGCACTTTGGGAGGCCGAGGTGGGTGGATCACGAGGTCAAGAGATCGAGACCATCCCGGCTAACGTGGTGAAACCCCATCTCTACTAAAAAATACAAAAAATTAGCTGCGTGTGGTGGCGGGCGCCTGTAGTCCCAGCTACTCAGGAGGCTGAGGCAGGAAGCTGGCGTGAACCCGAGAGGCGGAGCTTGCAGTGAGCCGAGATCGTGCCACTACACTCCAGCCTGGGCGTAGAGCAAGACTCCGTCTCAAAAAAAAGAAAAGCATTTTTTGATTCTTCATAGATACTCAGAAGCATATAGGCTCTAATGTCTGTTTGCTTATTGTCAAATTCTGGTCTTATCACTTTCTAGTTGCTGGACTTTGTATAAGCTGTTCAATCTGTATCTGTTTGTTACCTATAAAATAGAGATGATAATAGCATCTTTGTCACAGGATTATTAAAAGATTTAAAGAGGGTATATGTGTTAAGAAAGCTGCTAGAGGCCAGGTGCAGTGGCTCACACCTGTAATCCTAGCACTTTGGGAGGCCGAGGTGGATGGATCACCTGAGGTCAGGAGTTTGAGACCAGCCTGACCAACCCGGTGAAACCCATCTCTAGTAAAAATAGAAAAATTAGCCAGGCATGGTGGTGGGCACCTGTAATCCCAGCTACTTGGGAGGCTGTGGCAGGAGAGTCGCTTGAACCTGGGAGGAAGTGGTTGCAGTGAGCTGTGCCTATTACTTAGTAAGTTCTTAGTAAATATGAACTTTTTAAAAATTTTTTCTTCTTATATTTGATGTCTTAGCAAACAATAAATATAAACTCTTTTTTTTTTTTGAGAAAAATATAAACTTTTTTTTTTTTTTTTTTTTGAGATGATGTCTCGCTGTGTCACCCAGGCTACAGTGCAGTGGTGCCATCTCAGCTCTCCACAACCTCTGCCTCCTGGGTTCAAGGGATTCTCATGTGTCAGCGCCCTGAATAGCTGGGATTACAGGCGTGTGCCACCATGCCTGGCTCATTTTTGTATTTTTAGTAGAGACAAGGTTTACCATGTTGGCCAGGCTAGTCTTGAACTCCTGCCTCAAGTGACCTGCCCGCTTCAGCTTCCCAAAGTCCTGGGATTACAGGTGTGAGCCACCGTGCCTGGCCTGATCTCTTATTTTTTTTAAATTACATTGAATTTTTTTTTTTTTTTTGACACAGAGTCTTGTTCTGTCACCTAGGCTGGAGTGCAGTGGCATGATCTCCGCTCACTGCAGCCTCCACCTCCTGAGATCAAGCGGTTCTCCTGTCTTAGCCTCCCGAGTAGCTGGGCTTACAGGTGCGCTACCATGCCCGGCTAATTTTTTGTTGTTGTTGTTTGTTTTTTTTTGAGACGAGTCTCGCTCTGTCGCCCGGGCTGGAGTGCAGTGGCGTGATCTCAGCTCACTGCAAACTCCGCCTCCTGGGTTCACGCAATTCTCCTGGCCTCAGCCTCCCTCCCGAGTAGCTGGGACTACAGGCGCCTGCCACCATGCCCGGCTCATTTTTTGTATTTTTAGTAGAGATGGGGTTTCACCGTGTTAGCTAGGATGGTCTTGATCTCCTGACCTCGTGATCTGCCTGCCCTGGCCTCCCAGAGTGCTGGGATTACAGGTGTGAGCCACCGCGCCTGGCCTACGCCCGATTAATTTTTATATTTTTAGTAGAATACTAAAAATACAGGGTTTCGCCATGTTGGCCAGGCTGGTCTTGAACTCCTGACCTCAAGTGATCTCCCCTGCCTTGGCCTCCCAGAATGCTTGGATTACAGGCATGAGCCACCATGCCCAGCCCTGATCTTTTATTTTTATTAAAGTTTTGAAATGCCACTCCCTAAAAAGGCTGCATCAGTTTGTAATGTCAGTAGCAATGTGTGATAGGTCTAGTTTTATCAAGCCTTTGTCATGTATGATATATTAAAATATTTATCTTAACAACTGAAAAAAAGTACTTTAGTTCTGAGTTTTTACTTACTTGATTAGTAGGACTAATGAATATTTTGAATTTCTTTTTCTTTTTTCTTAGAGACCTGAGTCTCACACTGTTGCCCAGGCTGGAGTGCCGTGGTGCGATCTTGGCTTACTGCAACCTTCGCGTCCCAGGTTCAAGCAATTCTCCTGCCTCGGCCTCCCAAGTAGCTGGGATTACAGGCACCCACCACCACGCCCAGCTAATTTTTTGTATTTTTAGTAGAAATGGGGTTTCACTATGTTGGCCAGGCTGGTCTCGAGCACCTGATCTCGTGATCCACCCGCCTCGGCCTCCCAAAGTGTTGGGATTACAGGCATGAGCCACCACACCAGCCTTTTTTTGAATTTTATTACTTGTATTTCTTGTGAATTGCCCAGTCGTGTTTTGTCCATAGTTTATTGGGGTGGGGGCATTCTAACTGTTTCGTATTATTAATTTAAGCTTGTTGTATGACATATTTTAAGACATTTGCTCTAAGAATTTCACCTCATTTCGTTGTATAGATAATTATCTTTTGTGTAGTGAAAAGTCTCATTATTTCTTTTAGTTCATTTAAGATTTTATTCAATTATTTATAGAAGTAGTAAGATAAATATTTGTAGATTAGGTGAACAAAGCATTAAAATTTTTGACTTTTAGAAAGTAAAAAACATTTGATTTAATGTCTATTTTTGTTTATTCCCATTTCCTGTCTAATTAATAGAACACAGTACTGGGAGGAGGAACTAAATTTTAATCATGATATTGCTGTTTTTCTTTTTTTTTAAATTTTATTATTATTATACTTTAAGTTTTAGGGTACATGTGCACAATGTGCAGGTTTGTTACATATGTATACAAGCGCCATGTTGGTGTGCTGTACCCATTAACTCGTCATTTAGCATTAGGTATATCTCCTAATGCTATCCCTCCCCCCTCCCCCAACCCCACAACAGTCCCCGGAGTGTGATGTTCTGCTTACTGTGTCCATGTGTTCTCATTGTTCAATTCCCACCTATGAGTGAGAACATGCAGTATTTGGTTTTTTGTCCTTGGCGATAGTTTGCTGAGAATGATGGTTTCCAGTTTCATCCATGTCCCTACAAAGGACATGAACTCATCATTTTTTATGGCTGCATAGTATTCCATGGTGTATATGTGCCACATTTTCTTAATCCAGTCTATCGTTGTTGGACATTTGGGTTGGTTCTGATATTGCTGTTTTTCATAATAATCTAGGACTGATAATAAGTCTTCTCTTTCATCAAGAAAGTATTGAAGGCCGGATGCCATCACCTGTAATCCCAGCACTTTAGGAGGCGGAGGCAGGTTGATAGCTTGAGCTCAGGATTTCAAAACAGTCTGGTAAAATGGTGAGATCCCGTCTCCACAAAAAAATAAAAAATAAAAATTAGCTGGATGTGGTATGCACCTGTTGCCCCAGCTGCTCAGAGGACTGAGGAGTGAGAATCGCTTGAGCCAGGAGATTGAGGCTGTAGTGAGCTGTGATCATGCCACTGCACTCCAGCCTGGTGGCAGAGCAAGACCCTGTCTCAAAAAGATAAAAAAAAAAGAAAGAAAGTATTGAGAAGTTAACTTACTTCATTACCTTAATGAAAAATAGTTAAGGCCGGGTGCAGTGGCTCATGCCTGTAATCCTAGCACTTTGGGATGCTGAGGTGGGTGGATCACCTGAGGTCTAGGGTTTGAGATCAGCCTGACCAACATGGTGAAACCTCTTCTCTACTAAAAATACAAAATGAGCCAGGCATGATGCCGGGCACCTGTAATCCCAGCTAAAAAAAGAAAAAAAGATTTTTTCCAAATACAGTATTTTTATTAAATCTTATTAATTTTCACATGGCAACTCTTTGTGTTTCTTTCTGTTTTTGAGATGGAGTTTCGTGCTTGTTGCCCAGGCTGGAGTGTGATGGCACAATCTCGGCTCATGGCAACCTTCGCCTCCCAGGTTCAAATGATACTCCTGCCTCAGCCTCCCGAGTAGCTGGGATTACATGCATGCGCCACCATGCCTGGCTAATTTTGTATTTTTAGTAGAGATGGGGTTTCTCCATGTTGGTCAGGCTGGTCTCGAACTCCTGACCTCAGGTGATCTGCCCCCCCACCCCCCGGCCTCCCAAAGTGCTGGGATTACAGGTGTGAGCCACTACACCCAGCTTTTTGTGTTTCATATGCATTTTTTTTTTTTGAAACAGAGTCTCACTGTGTCGCCCAGGCTGGAGTGCAGTGGCACCGTATTAGCTCACTGCAACCTCTGCCTCTTGGGTTCAAGCGATTCTCCTGCCTCAGCCTCCTGAGTAGCTGGGATCACAGGCGTGCGATACCACGCCCAGCTAAGTTTTGTATTTTTAGTAGAGACAGGGTTTCACAATGTTGGTCAGGCTGGTCTCGAACTCCTGACCTAGTGGTCCGCCCGCCTTGGCCTCCCAGAGTGCTGGGATTACAGGCATGAGCCATCGCGTCTGGACTCATACATTTTCTAAATGACTTTTGTAAATTTTTTTTTTTTTTTTTTTTTGAGACGGAGTCTTGCTCTTGTCACCTGGACTGGAGTGCAGTGGCGTGATCTCGGCTCACTGCAACCTCTGCCTCCCGGGTTCCAGCGGTTTTCCTGCCTCAGCCTCCCAAGTAGCTGGGATTACAGGCGCCCGCCACCACACCTGGCTAATTTTTGTAGTTTTAGTACAGACGGGGTTTTACTGTGTTGGCTAGGCTGGTCTCGAACTCCTGACCTCAGGTGATCCACCTGCCTCAGCCTCCCAAAGTGCTGGGATTACAGGCATGAGCCACCACTCCCGGCCAATTTTTGTAACTTTAAAGAGAACAAAAATCCTGAGATGGAAACTTATGTAGAATTTTATTCATAGTTGAAGTTAGTTACATTACAGTGGAAATAAAAACTAGAAAGTTACATTGTATCTTCTAAACATATATATTTAACATAATTTCACAGTTCATTATAGATGGTTCTTTGGAATGACATTTAAAAATTTTGTGGCTGGGCGCAGTGGCTTACGCCTGTAATCTTAGCACTTTAGGAGGCTGAGGCGGGCGGATTGCTTGAGCTCAGGAGCTGTGCAGCATGACAAAACCCTGTGCAACATGACAAAACCCCGTCTCTACAAAAAATACGTAAATTATCCAGCTGTGGTGGCCTGCATTAGTAGTCCCAGCTACTCGGGAGGCTGAGGTGGGACTATGACATGAACCCAGAAGGTCGAGGCTGCAGTGAGGTAAGATCACACCACTGCACTCCAGCCTGGACAAAGTGAGACCCTGTCTCTGAAAAAAGAAATTGTTGTAATGAAAGAATAGATTTACATTGCTAGTTTTTTTTTTTTTTTCCTCAGAAGTGTAGAGTTTGTTCTTAGTCTGTCTATCTGTATACAAGCGTGAACTATACAGTCAACTGCTTTGTAGAGGGGTCTTTGGTTATGTCTTAAATCTTAACTCCTTTTAATTATTCTGAATTTTAGTGGGATTCCTGTATCATTGTAAATTTGGAAAGTATTGAGTAGGAGATGATAATCTATAATCAGGATTCTGAGTTGGTAAGATTTTATAGATCTGAAAAAAGTAATTTGTTGACCTTGGCCTCAATAAGAAAGTCAGAACTTGACCCTTATTTACCAGCACCATCCCCCTCCCCCCACAATATTTAAAGTGTTTAAATCATTTATTTTGAAATTCTTATGTGATCCGAGACCACTGTTCATTTAAGCTAGTTTGTTTATTAAAACAAAAGAAGTAGACTGCAGTTACGTGTTTATTTTTTTGTTGTTTGGTGTCAGGAGTAGAATACATTTGGCCAGCTTCATGAGAGGATTAGAAAATTGCAGAAGGAAAAATAGAATTGTTTATGGAGCCAGGAGAATAATTGTCCATAATTATAGATGCTCATTTTGAGGTTTGGAAAAGGTGGTTTAAAAAACTTTTAAGAAAAACCATGATAAACATCTATAAATATGAGGAAGAAAAATTGGTTGCACATTTAAAAAAAATTTTTTTGAGAGGGAGTCTTGCTCTGTCACCCAGGCTGGAGTGCAGTGGCAGGATCTCAGCTCACTGCAACCTCCGCCTCCCGGGTTCAAGTCATTCTCCTGCCTCAGCCTCCTGAGTAGCTGGGATTACAGTTTCCCGCCACGATGCCCGGCTAATTTTTGGATTTTTAGTAGAGATCGGGTTTCACCGTGTTGGCCAGACTGGTCTCAAACTCTTGTCTCAAGTGATCAGCCTGCCTTGGCCTCCCAAACTGTTGGGATTACAGGCATGAGCCACGGCTCTTGGCCAGGTTGCAACATCTTCATTAGACTTGTTTAAATGAAAATTTTCCTTTGTTAAATGGAAGAAAATAGGCTGTGTTTGGGAGAGTGAGGCCCAAGTAGGACATCCTTGATACACATTGAAGATCTATTTATTTATTTATTTAAATTTTTTGCTCTGCAAAATTGACCAAAGTATGAAGATCATTTTAGTTGGTTAATATTTCAATTTTGACTTCCTGGCCAGAGATAGTAGATTGGAAAGGATTTAGAGATTTACTGAGGGAGTTAACCCAAGATTTTAACATTGTGATGCAAAATGATGTTAAAACGTGTTTGTTTCCCTTTTATTATTTAAAGAAATCCTAGATTTCTTTAAATAATACAAAGTAATTAAATGGACCTGTTGGGTTATTTGAAATTCAGCAGTAGACAGGGGAAGTTCTTGTAAGCGGTTACTAAAGCGTTAACCTTAGAGGCATTCTCCACTGGCAGAGTCCTTGATCTGGGCTTTGGAGAAATCCATCCCACCTTTTTTAGGCGCCTGCTTTACGTTGGATCTACTTTCTCTACTCGTGCCTTTTCTTCCACCTTCTTCCCCCTCCTCTTTCTCATAGATGGTGGGGAGGTGGGAGAGAGGGAGGGAGAGGGAGATCAATTGATTGATTGTGTGTTGAGGGGGTGGGGGGTTGGAGATTCTCAGGGCCATAAAAGTTGCACGAAATAAAATGCTCTTTTTTTTTTTCCTTGTGTGGGCGCTGCCATGAGATCAGGTTGTCAGGACTTGATTGGGAGCCGCGGATCCCGCCCTACTGAAAACATTGTTGCAGGATGGGATGGGATGAAGCTGAAAGTCTTATCAAGTGGTATTAGATCTGGCACAACAAAAGGCCAGAACCCCAAAATACCCTAAGGATAAAACGTTTTTGTTTCTTTTCATAGGATATTTTTGTATCTGTTTTGGAAGGATGACTTGGATTGTACTGTTAAAGACAAAATGAACTATTGTATTTATTACGTATTTAACCTTATTAAAGCATTAAGTATGATAGCACTAGTTATAGATAATTGTGTGTGTATGCACACATATACACATGTATATATACATATACACACATATACACATGTATATATACATATACACACATATACATATATACACACACCATATATATATATGTATTTTTTGAGACTTGGTCTCGCTCTGTCATCTAGGCTGAAGTACAGGAGTGAGATCTTGGCTCACTGCATCCTCGACCTTCCGACCCCAGTTGATCCTTCCACCTCAGCCTCCCAGGTAGCTGGGGCTGTGTGGATGTGCCATCACCACCAGCTAATTTTTTTATCTTTTATTTTTTGTAGAGACTCTCGATGTTGCCCAGGCTGATCTCGAGCTCCTGGATTCAAGTGATCCACCCACCTCAACCTCCCAAAATGCTGGGATTATAGGCGTGAGCCACTGGGCCCGGCTGAGATGTATATATTATATAAACATCTCATACACATATACATATATACATAATCTCATATATAAAAATTATACATACTATATAATATTTATAATATAAAATATATAATATATATAAATTATAAATTAAAAAAATTCATTTTATTTGAGATGGAGTCTTGCTCTGTCACCCAGGCTGGAGTGCTCTGTCTTGGCTCACTGCAGCCTCCGCCTCCCAGGTTCAAGCGATTCTCCTGCCTCAGCCTCCCGAGTAGCTGGGATTACAGGGGTGTGCCTCCACGCCTGGCTAATTTTTTTTTTTGAGACGGAGTTTTCCTCTGTCGCCCAAGCTGGAGTGGGAGGGCGCGATCTCAGCTCACTGCAAGCTCCGCCTCCTGGGTTCACGCCATTCTCCTCCCTCAGCCTCCCGAGTAGCTGGGACTACAGGCGCCTGCCACCACGCCCTGCTAATTTTTTGTATTTTTAGTAGAGACTGGGTTTTACCATGTTGGTCAGGCTGGTCTTGAATTGCTGACCTCGTGATCTGTCTGCCTTGGCCTCCCAAAGTGCTAGGATTACGGGCATTAGCCATCGTGCCTGGCCTATATTTTTAATAACGAAATCAGAACTAGGTTTGTAAACAGGGAAATAACAAATAATCATAAAAGTTTTATATTCTGGATTTGGAAGTTGGTTGATTTAAGAGTAATGAGAATAAATAATATCCCCTCCCCCTGTAATTCTCAAGGTTTTCCACTTAGTTTAAGTAGTTTTATTAGCTGTAGTAGAGTAACTCAGCATTTTGAAATATTTGTATAATTTGAAAAGTCTCTGAAAGAACACTGTGATTCAGGTATAGCATTGCAAGTTTGAGGGGTTTCAACAGATTTCTTCATGTGTGTTTAATTCCATTATGATTTAAAAAAAACCTCAAGAAATAAAACCTCTGGTCACTTAACCAGCATTTTATTTTATTTATTTTAATTTAATTTAATTTTATTTTTTTGAGACGGAGTCTTGCTCTGTTGCCCAGGCTGGAGTGCAGTGGTGCGATCTCAGCTCACTGTGAGCTCCGCCTCCTGGGTTCAAGCGATTCTCCTGCCTCAGCCTCCCAAGAAGCTGGGGCTACAGGCGCCTGCCACCACACCTGGCTAATTTTTTTTTTTGTATTTTTAGTAGAGAAGGGGTTTCACTGTGTGGTAGCCAGGATGGTCTCGATCTCCTGACCTCCTGATTCGCCTGCCTCGGCCTCCCAAAATGCTGGGATTACAGGTGTGAGCCACTGTGCCTGGCCCACTTAACCAGCATTTTAACATATTTCTTCTGAAAATCTGATTGCCAGAATTTAATTACATTAGAAGAAATTTTTTAAAAAGCTCATAACTATTACGTAGCAAATATGTTTTCAAAGAACTTGTTTTAAGGTGGGTCTTGGTGGCTCACACCTCTAATCCCAGCACTTTGGGAGGCTGAGGCAGGTGGATCACTCAAGGTAAGGAGTTCAAGACCAGCCTGGACAACATAGTGAGACCCTGTGCCTACAAAAAACACAAAAATTAGCCAGGTGTGATGACACATTCTTGTGTGATCGCAGCTAATCGGGAGGCTGAGGTGGAAGGATCAGGTTGAGCTCTGGAGGTCAACACTGCAGTGAGTTGAGATGGTGCCACTGCACTTAAGCCTGGGTAACAGAGGGAGACTCTGTCTCAAAAAAAGAGAGAGAGAGAGAAACCCACCCAGTTTGATGAATTAGATACATGTTAAGTGAAACTATTTTTCAGATAGTGTAGAATTAACTTCATTATGTTCACAGTTAAATTCATATTAGACTGTTACCTATTTTATTTGATATTAACCCTCAAGGGACATTGGCTACATTTTTTTTTTTTTTTTTTTTTTTTAACAAAACCTTGTAGTTTATGGCAGTGGTCTCCAAACTTTTTGGCACCAGGGACTACTTTTGTGGAAGACAGTTTTTTCCACAGACCCCGGGGGGAGCAGGGAGGGGATGGTTTTGGGGTGAAACTCTTCCACTTTAGATCATCAGGCATTAGTTAGATTAGTTAGATTCTCATAAGAAGCAGACAGCCTAGGTCCCTTGCTTGTGCAGTTCACGGTAGGGTTTGCAGTTCACAGTAGGGTTTGTGCTTCTATGAGAACCTAATGCCACTGCTGATCTAGAGGAGGCCGAGCTCAGGTTAATGCTGGCTTGCCTGCCACTCACCTGCTGTGTGGCCTCGTTCCCAACAGGCTACCGACTGGTATTGGTCTGCAGCGAGAGGTGGGGGGAACCCTGAGTACGATAAACTGTCTTCTAGAATAATTTTTTTAATATATTGAAGCAGTAGTGCCTGGTTTATAAGTAGACATATGTATAGTATAAACCATATAGTTTATACTCAAGAGTACAAAATCCACCTTGGCCACTATTTTTTTTTTCTTTTTTTGAGATGGAGTCTCACTCTGTCACCCAGGCTGGAGTGTAGTGGCACAATTTCGGCTCACTGCAACCTCCGCCTCCCTGGATTCAGCGATTCTCATGCCTCAGCCTCCCAAGTGGCTGGGATTACAGGCACATGTCACCACACCCAGCTAATTTTTGTATTTTTAGTAGAAACGGGGTTTCACCATATTGGCCAGGCTGGTCTCGAACTCCTGACTTTGTGATCCGCCTGCCTTGGCCTCCCAAAGTGCTGGGATTACAGGTGTGAGCCACCACGCCTGGCCACCTTGGCCACTATTACAAAAGTAAAGCTAAATAATACTGAAGTATATGTTGCATGTTTTGTAAGGACTGTTGATTTGGAAACAGTGTATTCTAACAAGATAAATTTTAAATGTAACTAATAGTATGTTTCTGAATAAACAGTTGCTGCTTCTAATGTAAAGTGTCATATTTGTTTTAAAATCATTGCTCAAGTTGTATAGTTGTTTTGGGCACATATTTTCAACTTCTAGACCAATACAAAATGTAAAATAAGTAAAAGATGTGATATAGTTGTATCCTTTCTAAACACTGACCTATTTTTTTTTCCTTTGCTACCTTTTTTTTTTTTCGGAGACAGAGCCTTGCTCTGTCACCCAGGCTGGAGTGCAGTGGTGGGATGTTGGCTCGCTGCAACCATCACCTCTCGGGTTCAAGTGAGTCTCCGGCCTCAGCCTCCCAAGTAGCTGGGATTACAGGCATGTGCCACCACGCCTGGTTAAGTTTTTGTATTTTTAGTAGAGACGGGTTTTATCCTGTTGGCCAGGCTGGTTTCGAACTCCTGACCTCAAGTGATCTGCCTGTCTTGGCCTCCCAGAGTGATAGGATTACAGATATGAGCCACCGCGCCTGGCCCCTTTGCTACATTTTAATGATAATGAAAATGTAATCCAAGTGTCAGATTATTCAATAGCTAACCTGTCTTTTGGTTTGTGGGAAGTTTGATACATTATTTTTTAATGTTTCTTAGCACTTTGTTATATTTCATGGATAGTGGGGAAGTGAGTCTGTGACTTGATTGAAATATATTGTACAATGCATTCATCTGCATCATAGGCACTTGGCTCTTAATGGTGAACTGGAAACTAAACTTCTCCTTAGGAACAATTGCACTAATTTATTTAACTGATTTTGATGATGCTCCATAAAGATAAAAATGTCATTGTATGGAGGTTTACTTGTGACGTAATTTGTATTTTGGAGAAGTAAATCATAGTATGATTTTAGATGTTTTATTAACGTCAAAAATGTTTCAGTTTCTAGAGTAGAATATTGTTAAACAAAATGGTAAACACTGTAAACCATAATATTGCAGCAGTCCCCTTCAGCTGTCTTCTCCTTCCCAAGAAAAAACCATTACCACCACTACCTCTTCTCCCTCCAAAACAGAAACCATTACCACCTCCACCTCTAACAACAGGAAAAAAAAAAATTAAAAAACCCTTTTTTGGCCCTACAATGTGGCTCACACCTGTAATCCCAGCACTTTGGAAGCCCAAGGCGGGATCCTCTTGAGACCAGGAGTTTGAGACCAGTCTGGGCAACATCAGGAGACCTCATCTCTACTAAGAAAAAAAAATGGCTGTGTGTTGTGATACTCCTATAGTCCCAGTTATTTGGGAGGCTGAGGCAGGAGGATCACTTGAGCCCAGGAGTTCAAGGCTGCAGTGAGCCATGATTGTACCACTGCACTCCAGCCAGGGCAGCAGAGGAAGACTCTGTCTCAAAAAACAAACAAGAACACCTTTTTAATCTGTTAACTCATGGTTTATTTAAGATTTTCTTTTGGCCATTTTTGATGCCTTTTTTTTTTTGAGACAGGTTCTCACTCCGTCTCCCAGGCGGGAGTGCAGTGGTGTGATCATGGCTCGTTGCACCCTGGACTTCCCAGAATCAGATGATTCTCCTCCCTCAACCTCCTGAGTAGCTGGGACTACAGGCACACACCACCATGTCCAGCTAATTCTTGTATTTTTTGTAGAGCCTGGGTTTTGCCATGTTGCCCAGGGTGGTCTTGAACTCCTGGGCTCAAATGATCTGCCCACCTTGGCCTGCCAGAGTGCTGGGATTATAGGCATACGCCAGCTGCACCCAGCCCATTTTTGATATCTCAAATCTTTCATCATAGTTTAGTCAGCCATATTTTTCCTAGAATTTTTTTTAAAAACTGTTTTGTCTTGCTATCAAGCTATTACTCTGTAGCTTTACATACATTCTTTATTTTAACTAAACTGTTATGAGCAGTAATTTGTGATAACTTTTTTTTTCTGAGACAGAGTTTTGCTTTTGTTGCCCAGGTTGGAGTGCAGTGGCGCACATGATCTTGGCCCACAGCAACCTCCGCCTCCCAGGTTCAAGCGATTCTCCTCCCTCAGCCTCCCGAGTAGCTGGAATTACAGCCATGCACCACCATGCCTAGCTAATTTTTCATTTTTAGTAGAGACTGGGTTTCTCCAAGTTGGTCAGGCTAGTCTCAAACTCCCAACCTCAGGTGATCTGCCCACCTCAGCCTCCCAAAGTGCTGCGATTACAGGCATGAGCCACCGCACCCTGCCAATTTGTGATAACTTTTTTTTTTTTTTTTGAGACGGAGTCTCGCTCTGTCGCCCAGGCTGGAGTGCAGTGGCGCGATCTCGGCTCACTGCAAGCTCCGCCTCCTGGGTTCACGCCATTCTCCTGCCTCAGCCTCTCCGAGTAGCTGGGACTACAGGCGCCCGCCACCACGCCCGGCTAATTTTTTTGTATTTTTAGTAGAGAGGGGGTTTCACCGTGGTCTCGATCTCCTGACCTCGTGATCCGCCCGCCTCGGCCTCCCAAAGTGCTGGGATTACAAGCGTGAGCCACCGCGCCCGGCCTTGTGATAACTTTTTAATCTTTTTTTATCTTGTATTTAATCTTTAAGTTCTTTTCCCTGTCAATTTCTGACAGATTAAAAAATAATAATCTTTATATTACTTAAGAGCTTCTTCTAAAAGGTACAAAGGAAAAAATGGAATGAAAAGTGAACTTAAGCAGGGTGTAGTGGCTCCTGCCCGTAATCCCAGCACTTTGGGAGGCCAAGGTGGGCAGATCACATGAGACCAGGAGTTTGAGACCAGTCTGGCTAACATGGCGAAACCCCATCTCTACTAAAAATACAAAAATTAGCCAGGTGTGGTGGTGCATGTCTATAATCCCAGCTACTTGGGAGGCTGAGGCATGAGAATCACTTGAACCTAGAAGGTGGAGGTTGCAGTGAGCAGAGATCAAGCCACTGTACTCCAGCCTGGGCAGAAAGAAAAAAAAAAAAGTGAAGTTGAACTAAATTTAGGTCTGTTGAGTTTGAAATGATGGTTGTATATACCTCTAAGATCAGTAAAACCTAAATCAATCTAGAGAACAGGTGTTAAAGATACATTTTTGGTGGGGTATGGTGCTTCATGCCTGTAATCCCTGCACTTTGGGAGGCCAAGGCGGGTGGCTTGCTTGAGCTCAGGAGTTTGAGACCAGTTGGGCAACATGGAGAAACCCCGTCTCTACAGAAAATACAAAAATTAGCCAGGCATGGTGCTACATGCTTGTGGTCCCAGCTACTCAGAAGGCTGAGGTGGCAGGATTGCTTGAGCCCGGGAGGCAGAGGTTGCAGTGAGTTGAGATTGTGCCACTATACTCCAAACTGGGCAACAGAGGGAGACCCTATCTCAAAAAACAAAACAAAACAAAAAAGATTTTCATACTATGGTAAAATAAGTATTAAAATTAGGAAACTATGGATGAATGGGATGTTTTGGTCTGGTTGAAGTACTGTGAATTAAATTTTTGGTTACATTTTACTTTGATAAGCAGTGACGGTCCAGTAATTTTGATGGTAGTCTATATGTCATGTAGCTTGACTTATTTAGTTGCCTACAAATATCTTTTTTTTTTTTTTTTTTTTTGAGACCTGAGTCTTGCTTTGTTGCCCAGGCTGGAGTGCAGTGCTGCGATCCTGGATCACTGCAACCTCTGCCTCCCGGGTTCAGGAGATTTTCCTGCCTTGGCCTTCCGAGTAGCTGGGATTACAGACGTGCACCACCACGCCTGGCTAATTTTTGTATTTTTAGTAGAGACAGGGTTTCAGCATGTTGACCAGACTGGTCTTGAACTCCTGACCTCAGAAGATCTGCCCACCTCGGCCTCCCAAAGTGCTGTGATTACAGGTGTGAGCCACCGCGCCCGGCCCACAGATACCTTTTAAGGTGGTTCTAAAGCCTCAGAAATTATTTATCCTGAAGAGGAAGATTAAACTAAAGTTTTATTCATTGCATTATGGGGGAAAGTTTAGGCAGAGTATCTTATGGTTTTGTTTTTCATTAAAAGATCAGTATTCTTTCAGATTTTAAGTCCATTTAAAAACTTTACATAGTAATATATGTACATGGTTGAAAAAAGTCTAATAGCCCAGAATGCTTATAATAAGGATCAAGAATTCTGTTTCACTCCTTAGTGCTACTCTCCAAACAACTTTTTTGTATCAATTTAAGGGCTACAGGTGCAGTTTTGTTACATGAATACATTGCATAGTGCTGCAGTTTGGGCTTTTAGTGCATCCATCATCCAAATAATGTACGTGTACCCATTCAGTAATTTCTTGTTACTCACCCTCCTCCCAGCCTCCCAACCTTCTGAGTCTCCAGTGTCGTTATTCCACACTGTGCCCATGTGTACACATTATTTTGCTTCAACTTATAAGTGAGAACATGGCCTCCAGGTCCTTCCATGTTGCTACAAAAGACATGATTTCATTCTTTCTTTATGGCTGAATAGTATTTGTGTGTGTGTGTTTGTGTGTGTGTGTGTGTGTGTGTGTGTGTGTGTGTGTGTGTGTATGTATCCCAGTTTTTCTTTATCCAGTCATCTGTTGATGGATATGGAGATTGATTCCCTATCTTTGCTATTGTGAATGTTGCTGTGATAAATGTACGAGTGCAGTTATCTTTTTGATATAATGATTTATTTTCCTTTGGATAGATACCCAGTAGTGGGATTGCTGGATTGAATAGCAATTTTATTTTTATCATTTTTACTTTCCTGAGATGGAGTTTCACTCTTGTTGCCCAGGTTGGAGTGCAATGACATGATGTTGGCTCAGTGCAACCTCTGCCCACCAGGTTCAAGTGATCCTCCTGCCTCAGCCTCCCAAGTAGCTGGGATTACAGGTGCCCGCCACCATGCCCAGCAAATTTTTGTATTTTTAGTAGAGACAGGGTTTCACCATGTTGGCCAGGCTGGTCTTGAACTCCTGACCTCAGGTGATCCACCTGCCTTGGCCTCCCAAAGTGTTGGGATTACAGGCGTGAGCCACCGTGCCCGGCCAGTAGTTTTATTTTTTAGTTATTTGAGAACTCTTTATCGTTTTCCATACAGGTGGTACTAGTTTACATTCCCACCCACAGCGTTTAAGTGTTCCCTATTGTCTGCATCTTCCCCACCATCTGTTATTATTATTATTTCTTTAATAGTGGCCATTCTGATTGGTATGTCATTGTGGTATTTATTTGCATTTCCTCGATGATTAGTGATGAGCATTTTTTTCACATGCCTGTTGACTGTTTGTATGTCTTCTTTTGAGAAATGTCTATTAATGTCCTTTGCTAACTTCAAAATTCTTAAA
This sequence comes from Nomascus leucogenys, assembly GCF_006542625.1. NCBI lineage: Eukaryota > Metazoa > Chordata > Mammalia > Primates > Hylobatidae > Nomascus > Nomascus leucogenys. Next base: position 100,524,820 of record NC_044393.1, on the reverse strand, counting down.
ATTTTTTTATTAAAATTTTTTCTTAAGACTAGTTAAGTGCAGTAGTGAAAGGGGAGTAAAGAGTATAGAACAAGGAGTTTGATCTGTAACTGACTGTGAACCATCAGTTGGGATAACTCACTACCAGTTATCAGTAGTGAGATATTCAGAACAGCCCTTTGCTTACTTTTTGATGGGATTATTTGAGTTCCTTGTAAATTCTGGATATTAGTACCCTGTCAGATACATAGTTTGAAACTGTTTTCTCCTATTCTGTAGGTCATTTGTTCAGTCTGCTGATTCTTTTGCTATGCAGAAGCTTTTTAGCTTAATTAAGTCTCATTTGTCTATTTTTGTTTTTGTTTTGGCTTGTGCTTTTGAGGTCTTAGTCATGAATTCTTTCAATTCATGAATTCTTCATCATGAATTATATAGATCAGTGTCCAGAAGAGTTTTTCCTAGGTTTTCTTCTAATAGTTTTTATAGTTTCAGGTCTTTGGATTAAGTCTTTAATCCTTCTTGAGTTGATTTTTGTATATGGTGAAAGATAGGGGTCCAATTTCTAAAGGAAACTTTTAAATTATTTCTTCCTGTGGTATTGTTGTGACTATATAATATATGTATGTTATAATTTATGATTGTTTTCTGCTCTGATAAAGGAGTATTTGGCTTCTTTACATCTGCTTCCCCAGTAGATTTTTAAAAAATCACTTTTAATTTCTCTGCTAGTTATCTCTGCAGTTTATATCAGAACTTTCCTTCATGTTATATAGACTGTCAATCTTGATTTACCAAGCAGTAACTTTTTTTTTCCTTAGTATTTTTTGATCATTCTTGGGTGTTTCTCAGAGAGGGGGATGTGGCAGGGTCATAGGATAATAGTGGAGAGAAGGTTAGCAGATAAACACGTGAACAAAGGTCTCTGGCTTTCCTAGGCAGAGGTCCCTGCGGCTTGTTTTTTTTTTTTTTTTTTTTTTTTTTTTTTGAGACAGAGTTTCACTGTTGTTGCCCAGGCTGGAGTGCAATGGCGCGATCTCGGCTTGCTGCAACCTCTGCCTCCTGGGTTCAAGCGATTCTCCTGTCTCAGCCTCCCGAGTAGCTAGGATTACAGGCAGGCACCACCATGCCCGGCTAATTTTGTATTTCTAGTAGAGATGAGGTTTCACCGTGTTGGTCAGGCTGGTCTTGAACTCCCAACCTCGTGTGATCCACCTGCCTCAGCCTCCCAGAGTGCTGGGATTATAGGTGTGAGCCACTGCGCCACGCCGCAACTCTTCTTTTTACCTTTCCTTTCCCCTTTATGTGCTTACATCTGTCATTTCTAACAGTGACATTGTCAAGGTTGAGAACAGTTATGCTCTGTATTGTGCTCCTTACTACTTTCTTTCTTTATTTTTTTGAGACAGTCTTGCTCTGTTGCCCAGGCTTGAGTGCAGTGGTGCGATCTTGGTTCACTGCAACCTCCGCTTCCCAGGTTCAAGCTATTCTCCTACTTCAGCCTTCTTAGTAGCTGGGACTACAGGCGCGTACCACCATGCCTGGCAAACTTTTGTATTTTTAGTAGAGATGAGGCTTCTCCATGTTGGCCAGGCTGGTCTTTAACTCCTGACCTTAACTGATCCACTTGCCTTGCCTCTCAAAGTGCGGGGATTACAGGTGTGAGCCACTGCAGCTGGCCTGTGTGACTTTATTTTAATACTTGAAAGTTAATGGGCTGGACATGGTGGCTCACACCTGTAATCCCAGCACTTTGGGAGGCCGAGGCGGGCTGATCACCTGAGTTGGGGAGGCCGAGATCAGTCTGGCCAACATGGTGAAACCCCGTCTCTACTAAAAATACAAAAATTCGTGGTGACGTATGCCTGTTATCCCAGCTACCTGAGAGGCTGAGGCAGGGAGAATTGCTTGAACCTGGGAGGCGGAGGTTGCAGTGAGCCGAGATGGTGCCATTGCACTCCAGCCTGGGTGACAGAGTGAGACTCTGTCTCAAAAAAAAAAAAAAAAAAAAAAAAAAAAATTAATGAATAGTTTCTACATTATTATGATCATGTAATATTTTTCACAGCAGAGTCAAGTAGTATATAATTACATTTCTTTGTATTGTTTCTTGGTTTTTGAATCTGTAACTGCATTTTGTCATATTTTCACCATTCTTTCATTTTATCAACCTTTTTCTGTGGTTTGTCATTATTACTTATTTTATGCATATCAAGTCCCTGCCACCCCTCCCTGCTTTCCCTTAGTCCTATTTCCTTCAGTTTGGACTAGAAGTATTTAGACCTGTTGCCTTGCTTTTGTGCTGAACTTTACTGTTTTTGCACAATGCTACTACTGTTACTAGATCTTTATCATTTCTTGAGTCACTAACTTGTTTTAATGCAGTACACCCACATAAATATCTAAGAAAGAATATCTGAGAAATAAGGTTTTGAATCCTTGCTTATCTGAAAAAGTCCTCATTAGCCCTTACAGTTGATTGGTATTATTTTATTCAAGTCTAATTAAACTGAAAATTATTTTCCCTCAGAGTTTTGAAGGGATTGCTCCAATGTCTTCTATGTTCATTGTTGTTGGTGAGGAAAAGTCAGATACTGTATGATTCTTCTTCCTTTGTGGGTGATGTGTTTCATATTTTCATCCATCCCTTTAGAGCCTTCATTTTATCCTCATTAAACTGAAATTTCTCAAAGATGTCCAGATGTATTTTCTTTTCCATTACAATAAGCAAAATACTCATGTGCTTCACTTCTTGAAAGTTTTCATATTATGGCTTTAGTGATCTTTTCTTTCTTTTTTTTTTTTTTTGAGACGGAGTCTTGCTCTGTTGCCCAGGCTGGAGTGCAGTGGCACCATCTTGGCACATTGCAACCTCTGCCTCCCGGGTTCAAGTTATTCTGCTTCAGCCTCCCAGGTAACTGGGACTACAGGCACCTGCTACCACACCTGGCTAAGTTTTTGTATTTTTAGTAGAGAGGGGATTTCACCATGTTAGCCAGGATGGTCTTGATCTCCTGACCTCATGATCCGCCCATCTCGGCCTCCCAAAGTGCTGGGATTACAGGCGTGAGCCCCCACGCCCGGCCTCTAGTGATCTTTTCTTTGTTTTCGCTATAGCTCCTTTTAGTTGGGTTATTAGAGTTACTGAATTAATCCTCCCCAATATTTTTGTCTGTTCTGTTTTTTTTTTTTTTTTTTTGTCTGGCCATCTCTTCTACTTTATTTATTCTTGGACCTTTTAATTTTATATTGGAAGTTATATTTTAAATGTTTGAGATTTCTCCTTCATTTCCTCCCCCTCCAATATCTTTTCCCATTTTATGGATTAATAATCTTCTTGAATCTCTGAAAAATGTTAATAAGGTTTATTTTTTTTAAATTTTATTGCCCGCCCTCTTACCTGTCAACTCTATTGTAATTTTTGTTGTTATCTTAGTCTCATTTATATTGTAGGCTTTTAACCAAATATCTGCTGACCTTGGATATCACTCAGCTTTAAGATTTAGTAGAAGGGTTCACAATGAGCTCTTAGTGGGAATTAATGGTTGGCAGGCTTTACTTTAGGGTTAAGCTGTTAATTAGTCTTTTGTATTCTGACATTTAAGAGTCCATTGTTTTACCCCAAAGTGCCAACTCCATGCTAGGTTCACTAGTTTCCTCTCTCCCAGACTCCAGTTTCTTTTCTTTAGAAGAGATCTCTTTCCATTAATTTTACTTTTTAAATAATAATTTGGCTTTAATTTTTTTTAAACTACTGTTTAAAATGGTCTTTTGCTGAAGAGAGATAAATGTATATGTTTGATCTGCTATTTGAGCCAGAGAATCTCTTTCAGTTCTCAAACTGGACTAGACCAAAAACTAATAAATATTTGGATATTTATTTATCCAGTGTTTCAGAATCTGTTAGGTTGTAGAAATATAATAGCAGCTTTAAGTTGTGTATGAGGTGTTTTGAGTGTTTATAAAAGCGAGTACTGGCTGGGTGCGGTGGTGAGCGCCTGAAATCCCAACACTTTGAGAAGCCAAGGTGGGTGGATCGCTTGAGCTCAGGAGTTGGAGACCAGCCTGGGTAACATGGTGAAACCCTACCCCTAAAAAAAATCCACAAAAATTAGCTGGGCTTGGTGGTGCGAACCTGTAGTCCTACCTACTCAGAGGCTGAGGTGGGAGGATCCCTTGAGCCCAGGAGGTGGAGGTTGCATTGAGTCAAGATTGTGCTGTTGCACTCCAGCCTGGGTGACAGAGCTGAAAGCCTGTCTCCAGAACAAAACCGAGTACTCATTATGTATGTTAAGCCTTTTACAGTATGTGGAAGATTAGAAGGTGTCACAGAAAAAGTTATGAATGTAATACATACTGGTAAAAATATTTAAAGAGCACAGGAGGGCATAACTTAAAAAGTAAAAGGGGCTGGGTGCAGGGGGCTCATGCTTATAATCCCAATACTTGGGAAGGCCGAGGTAGGAGGACCACTTGAGGCCAGGAGTTTGAGGCCAGCCTGGGCAACATGTGTTTCACTGGGTGACAGAGTGAGCCTCTTATCTAAAATAAAAAACAAAAAATACGAAAGACCCCTCTTTTCCCTGTTTTGCCCCACATTTCAGAGACAATTACTGTATCCTTGACTTTTGTTATGGGTATACCTTTGCTGTTTCTATGTATGTGTGTGTACTTATATCCATTTTTATGATAATGGGATCATTTAATTTATATCGTGATTTGATTTTGTCACTTTGAGGTTTATCTTAGGCATCTTTCCATTTTAGCTTATACACATCTATCTCATTCTTTTCAAAATTTATCCAAAGATAGGAATCACGTGCTTAATTTGCCAAGGAGTGTTTTAGGTGTTAAGGATTCAGTGGTGAACAAGAGAGACCAAGCTCCTGCCCTTATGGAACAATATTTCAACGGTGAGAAACACAAAATAAATGCATTTCTAGTAATTAATTTCAAATACTGAGAAGTGCTATGAAGAAAATAAAATGTGGTACTGTCCTGAGTGTGTCTGTTAATGGTATGAGAGAGAACGCATGTGGCTAAGGTGGTCAGGAAGGTCTGTATGAAGTGATGGCATTGAAACACACGTGAATGATGTGGAGGCATTTTAGGAAGCGCAGGATTTATTGTGAAGACTCAAAACAAGAATGAGTGTTGTGTTAGTGCGTTTTTCACGCTGCTGATAAAGACATACCCAAGGCTGGGTAATTTTTAAAGAAAAAGAGGTTTAATAGACTCATAGTTCCACGTGTTTGGGGAAGCCTTACACTCACAGCAGAAGGCATGTCTTACGTGGTGGCAGGCGAGAGAGTGAGAACCAAGTGAAAGGTGTTTCCTCTTACAAAACTATCATATCTCGTGAGGTTTATTCACTACCACGAGAACAGTATGGGGAAACCACCCCTATGATTCAATTCTCTCCCACTGTGTCCATTCCACAACACGTGGGAATTATGGGAGCTTTAATTCAAGATGAGATTTGGGTGGGGACACAGCCAAACCATATCAATTGTGTTATACTCAAGGGATCCTCCTATCTCCCAAAATAAACGATTGGTGTTACTGTGCAATGAGGGGAACTTAGGGGAGACCATATTTGAGAGGCAAGCAGGAGCCCAAACAGTGCCCTTCACACCGTGGTAAGAAGCTGGGATTTTTATCCTTAGTGCAGTGAAAGCCCTTAGAAGATTATAAACCAGGGCACCCATAGGCTGTGAAAGTAATCTTGACAGATATGGCTTAAAGTAGGGTGATGGCAGAGGAGAAAGGCAATCAGAAGTGTTTGGAAAGCTCAGGAGGCTGAGGCAGGAGAGAATTGCTTGTACCCGGGAAGTGGAAGTTGCAGTGAGCTGACATCAAGCCCCTGCACTCCAACCTGGGCAACAGAGTGAGACTCCATCTAAAAAAAAAAAAAGTTTGGAAAGTTACAGCGATAAGATCTGCTAAAGGATTTGATGAGATGGATATGAGATAAAGAAGAATTAAAATTGTTTTCTAGATTTGTGACTTCACTAGCTGAGTAAACAGAAATGTCATTTACTTAGATTAGAGATTGATCTTAGTGGAGAAACAGGTTTTAAACTAGATTGAAGGCCCCCTAATTAGTTAAACCATTCCCCTACTGATGGTCATTTAGTTGATTTCCAGTTTTATTATCTTTGTAAGGAGTATCCTTGTACTTGTGTATTTGTACGTGTGGACATATTCTGGAAGATAAATTCCTAGATGTAAAGTTCTCTCATCGAAGAGGACAGTACATATGTTTCAAGTTTTGATGGATATTCATTAGTTGCCCTCCGAAAGTGAGGTGTTGGCTTGGATTCCCCCAACAGAGTATGCCTTTTTCCTGGCATCCTCACTAACAACATACGCTGGTGGGAGAGAAAGTAGGCAGGGCCTACATTTCTGAAAATGGGAGTGGGAGTTCTAATAGCATTTTTTCTTTACTTAATCACTTTGGCACTCTGTTCCTAGAATGAAAATCAGCAATTGTCCTTTTCTTTTTGGTATCCCTAGGTCATAACATGTCTCTGGCCATAGTTTTTTCTGGTTACTAATCATATAGCTGTTGGTCAGTCCTTCTAAGCTTAGTGGTATTTATGGAGCCTTTCATAATAATTATGATAATTACAATGAAAATAAAAACTATTAATTGGTTTAATGTATGCCAAGCACTATCCTAAGTGCTTTACACCTACTATTTAATTTATTTAATCCTTACAACAACCTAAAAAGTAATTACTATTATTATCTCGATTTCTTGAAGTGAGACAGAGGATGTCCACCAATCTTTGTCTTTTCATTTATGTGTTTTTTTAATTAAATTTTTTCTGTCAAAATATCTTTTTGGGAAGTTTGGCACTGTTACTTGAATACCTTTTGTCAGTAGTTGTGGGTCAGAATCCAAACACAGAATAAATGGCAGGAAAAGGCACATTCAGTTTAGGAGAATGCTCTGCTTATGAGTGATAGTGTTTGTAGTGCTTTGGGTTTTGGTTTTCAGAGCTGCCTATGTTCATATCCTAACCTCACACTTAGTAGCTGTTTGATTTGGGGCTGATCATGGATCTATTTTTGTAGCTCAGTCTTCTGAGCTTTAAAATGGGAAAACAAGGTTTTGTAGGTTGTAGGATTGTTGCGGGCAGTAAGTTATACATGTAAAAGTGGCCAGCACAAGAGGAAGCACTTTATCAGGGTCAACTATTATTTTTACCTAATTGGCTAAGAGTGGGCAGTCCTATCCAGCACTCAAAGTGTGGGGAAGATACTGGTGATAGGATATCACACTCTTACTTATATATATTAATATTTAGGTATAAAACTTAGAAAGTGGGGCTGGGCGCGGTGGTTCACGCCTGTAATCCCAGCACTTTGGGAGGCCGAGGCAGGCAGATCACTTGAGGTCAGGAGTTTGAGACCAGCCAGCCAATATGGTGAAACCGTGTCTCTACTAAAAATACAAAAATTAGCCTGGGATGGTGGTAGGCACCTGTAATCCCAGCTACTCGGGAGGCTGAAGCAAGAGAATCACTTGAACCCAGGAGGCGGAGGTTGCAGTGAGCCGAGATGGCGCCACTGCACTCCCGCCTGAGTGACAGAGGGAGACTCTGTCTCAAAAACAAAACAAAACAAAACTTAAAAATGGTTAGGCACTGTGGCTCATGCCTATAATTCCAGTACTTTGGGAGGCCAAGACAGGAGGATCACTAGAGCACAGGAGTTTGAGACCAGTCTGCTGGGCAACATAGTGAGACACTGTCTCTAACTGGGAAAAAAAAAAAAGCCAGGTGTGCAGCCACGTGCTTATAGTCCCAGCTACTCGGGAGGCGAGATGGGAGGATTACTTGAGCCCAAAAGGTGGAGATTGCAGTGAGCCATGGTTGCGCCACTGCACTCCAGCCAGTGCGACAGAGCAAGACCCTGTCTCAACAAACAAAAGACCCTTAAAATTTTTTAAATGCTACTAATGTTGTAGTGAGTCATATTAAGTGGGATTATACATGTACCAAACTTTTATTTTTTCTTGAATGACATTATTTCATGGTTATTTTAATTTGCATGCCTTATGATTGAGTTAAATTGATTATATTTGTCACTTATATTTTTTTGCAAACTGCCTACCAGTACCCTATATCAGGTACTTCGCAGCTTCAAATAACAAAAATTATAAAATTTACCTCACATGACTAGAAGTCCAGGTATAATTCAGTGGCTCAATTAAATTGTCACGGACCTAGATGGTTTTCATTTTCCTGCTGTTTTATACTCAGCTTGTTGTTGATAGTTGCTAAATTAATTCACTTAAATAATCATTTAGCACCTAAAATGTGTTAGGCAATATTCTATAAGCACGGGAAATACAGCAGTGAGCAAAACAAAGTTCATTGCCTTCCTTCACGGAGCTTATATTTTAGTGGGGATAAGGGAGAAGACAGTCAAACAAATAGGTAGAATTTGTAGATTGTCAGAAAATGTTAAGTTTTATGGAAAAAAATAAAGCCATGGAAGGGACGGGAAGGGCTGGGTTGGATTATTTTAAGTGGGGCCATCAGAGAAGGCCTCAGTGAGCTGATGTTTGAATACAATCTTAAAGGAAATAAGAATGCAAAGGCAGATTTTGGGGAAAGAGCATTGCTGATGCAGGGAACAGTGAGTGCAAAAGCCCCGAGGCAGGAATGTGCTTAGCATGTTCATAGAACTGAAAGGGCCAGTGTGGCAGGAGCTGAGTTATGGAGAAAACATCATAAGAGAAGTAGCGTGGGGAGTCAGATTGTGCAGGGCCTTGTAGACCACTGTGAGATCTTTTGACTCTTACTCTGGATTAGATGAGAGTCCTTTGGGGGCTTTTGAGTGGAGGACTGGCTTTATCTGACCAAGTCTCTAAAACTCTCATGCTGGCTGCTGTGTTGAGACTAGAATGAAGGAGATCAAGGAAGAAGCAGGCATGTTAGTTAAGATAATATTAGCAGGGTGACAGATGATTTGAAGCATGATAGGCATCAGAGAAATGTTGAAGTAATTCTGCATATGTTGAGGCAGAGCCGAAAAGATTTGTTGAGGGATGTGGCATGTGAGAAAAAGAGGATTCATAGTTCACACCAGGTCCAATGACCACAGCCAGTAAAGATAAAGTATATTTGTTCATGCACATCTATTTTATTTGGAATTAAAAACCTTTCCTGGAAGCCCTTAGCAGATTTTTTTTTTCCTTGAGATGGAGTTTTGCATCTTGTTGCCCAGGCTGGAGTGCAGTGGCATGATCTCGGCTCACTGCACTGCATCCTCTGCCTCCCGGGTTCAAGCGATTCTCCTGCCTCAACCTCTCGAGTAGCTGGGATTACAGGCATGCACCACCATGCCCGGCTAATTTTGTGTTTTTAGTAGAGACAGGGTTTCTCTGTATTGGTCAGGCAGGTGATCTGCCTGCTTCAGCCTCTCAAAGTGTTGAGATTACAGGCATGAGCCACCGCGCTTGGCCAACAGATTTTTTTCTTAAATCCCATCAGCTGTGATTGGTATCCATCCATGTCCTAGATACAAGTGAGGATGAGAGAGCAAGGATGTTCCTTTCAGCCATGATAATGGGAGGTGGACTCTATAAGGAACAGGTTGTGAGCGAGGAGTGGCTATTGGTTAGGTAACTAATAGTCTATTTGTCATTGCCCGTTTTTCTGTTAAGTTGGTCATCCTTTTTAAATGATTTGTAAATAATTTTTGCATGCTAGGAAAATAAGTATTTGTTATATAATTCTAGATTCTAAATATTTTGAAGCTGTAAATGAGGTTTTAAACTCTGAGATCAGTTTTCTAATTTTGAAATAAAGTGAATCTCCATTGAAATTTACAAGTTGGGTCTGGTGATTGCAGAGTCCAATGCATAATTTATAGTTTTTCCTATTCTGGGTGCAGTTGTCATTTTAACCTGAATGCCAGGTAGTTATCTTTATAAAACTATCGTGTGTGAGTTATAGAGGTAGCATTGGGGTGGTGGAAAAAAACAAAACACCCTATGCCTCTATATGTGCAATTTTGCCAGGGGCAATTTTTATTTTTATTTAATTAATTAATTAATTAATTTATTTTTCGAGGTAGGGTCTCACTCTGTCACCCAGGCTGGAGTGCAGTGATGCAATCATGGCTCCTTGCAGCCTCAACCTCCCTGGCTCAAGTGATCCTCCCTCTACTCAGCCTCCAGAGTAGCTGGGACTACAGGTGCATACCACCACACCCGGCTAATGTTTAAATTTTTGGTAGAGACAAGATATCACTGTGTTGCCCTTTCTTCACCAAAAAAAGCTGATAAACTGGCTTATTATATAAAAAGGAATTCTCATTTTATTCTATTTATATTATATAATTATTCTTTGGTTTCAGTGATGCGAAGCAGTGTTTTTTGGAGGTTTTGAGTGGGAGCTTTCTCATCAGACACCGAAGAGTTTTTGAGCCTTAACTCCATTACTTAATTAGCTGTGTGACCCAGACCACTTCATTGTATAGCTCCGTTCTTGTTGTGCTGGGGAGGGCATTCACACAAAATACAATGAAATTGTGCTTCCTGGTGGTTCTGATGTGACTTTAGGCAAGTTCATTAAACACTGCGCTTTCAATAAGATAATGCATGTGGAATGCTGAGCACAGTGCCTTTAAGACACTTAAGGGGATATGAGAACAGTTCCATAGCCCTTCATTTTTACTTTTGATTGAGAGTTGTTTACTAATAACTAGGTGAGTTATAAATGGGGAAGTAGGGTCATTGTGCAGTGGCTATGAAATAGCATAGAGGATATATTTAAAAAGCTGTATTTTTACTACATATTTTCAAACTACACATTTCATTTTAGTTTGGAGAACTTTACTGAAGAATAAAGTAGTAGTAGTATGTGAGTTTGGATCATTTCTATGGTTAGGTGGTGGGTGCACTAAGGCCTTTCCAATTCTTAGTCCCGTGAGAGGTAGATAGGGTTGTGGGGGGTAGGGGAGAACAGATAGATGAGATCATTTAGATTTTTTTGCATGGTAACTTATAAGGCATTGCCAAGAGAGGGAGTTCATTGGAGGCAAAGAAAAATATAAAACATAGTGTATATACAGCTTTGTAGCATCCCTGGTTTCAGGCATTTATGGGAGCCAGGCAGGGGTGGGGTATGGGGTTGAAATGTATTTCCTATGGACAAGCACAGTACTACTTTATATCACTTAATCCAAGACCCTTTTACTGGTGAGGAATCCAACATTTAAATTTATGTATGTATATGATAAAGCTAGAATTTTTCCAGATCTGAGACTCAAAGCTCTTTGTGTTTTCGTTTATACTCCAGCTCTTTTTGAGGAGCTTTAAAGTCTAGTTACAAAGACAGGAAAAACAAGAACGGCCACAATGCTCACGCCTGTAATCCCAGTACTTTGGGAGGCTGAGGCCGAGACCAGCCTGGTGAATATAGTGAAACCCCGTGTCTACTAAAAATACAAAAATTAGCCCGGTGTGGTGGTGTGTGTGCCTGTAATCCCAGCTACTTAGGAGGCTGAGGTAGGAGAATTGCTTGAACCTGGGAGGCAGAGGTTGCAGTGAGCTGTGCCACGGCACTCCAGCCTGTGTGCCAGAGACTCTGTGTCAAAAAAAAAAAAGCCGGGCGCGCAGTGGCTTATGTCTGTAATCCCATTGCTTTGGGAGGCCGAGGCAGGCAGATTACCTAAGGTCAGGAGTTCGAGATCAGCCTGTTCAACATGGCAAAACCCTGTCTTTACTAAAAATACAAAAATTAGCTAGGCGTGGTGGCAGGCACCATAATCTCAGCTACTCGGGAGGCTGAGGGGGGAGAATGGCTTGCACCCGGGAGGCGGAGGTTGCAGTGAGCTGAGATGGCACCACTCAGCGCACTTCAGCCTGGGTGACAGAGCAAGACTCTGTCTCAAAAACAAACAAAAAACAAACAACAACAAAAACCCAGGAAAAACATACATGCAACGGAATGTTAAAGAGGAGATTCTAAGGCTTTTTTTTTTGGAGACAGTCTCACTCTGTCGCCCAGGCTGGAGTGCAGTGGTGCGATCTTGGCTCACTGCAGCCTCTGCCTCCCTAGTTCAAGCAATTCTCTGCCTCAGCCTCCCAAGTAACTGGGATTACAGGCGCCTGCCACCACGCCCGGCTAATTTTTGTAGTTTTAGTAGAGACGGGGTTTTACCATCTTAGCCAGGCTGGTCTTGAACTCCTGACCTCGTGATCCATCTGCCTCGGCCTCCCAAAGTGCTGGGATAACAGGCATGAGCTGCTGCTCCTGGCAGAGTTGCTAAGTTTTTTGAGAATAGTTACTGTGTTTCTTGGGTCATGGCTCTGTCTTATACATCTGGCACAGTGTGTGTGTGTGTAGCACGTGTTTAATGTTTGTTAAACACACATGGTCCTTAATATCAAACAGCATGGGATTTAAGACATGAACTTGGGTTTGAGTCTCAGCACTTTCATTTCTTAGTTGTATGACCTTGGCCATTTAATCTCTTTGATCTTGAATTTCCTCATCCGAAAAATAGGGGACATACTAATTAACATCTATTGTGATGGGTTGTAATGAGAATTAAATGATAATGTATACAAAATACCTAACTTGATTGGATTTGTGATACACAGTAGCTATAATGACCATTTAAACCCCAATATGAGAAGGCTTCACTCATCACACTGTTGTATACTTCGTAGCTATTACTTCTTTAATCCCCAAGGACTTGTTTAACAAAGTGTCTTTCAGTTTCTACTTCCCAGTTCCTTTGTGAAACTGGTAAAAATTTAAAATATCTTAACATAGTATTTTATTTCAGATGATAAACAGTAAGGTAAAATGTGGTTTTTCTTGGATAACATATGGTAGAATGATGTTTAGAATATTTAGTTATGCCATTTGATACATTTTTTTCTTTACAATTTTTTAAAAAAATTATTTTATTTTAGATTCAGGGGGTACATGTGCAGGTTTGTTACATGGCTAGATTATGTAATGCCGAGGTTTGGCCTACTAGCACAGCCATCATCCAAAGTGACCCTAGTACCCAATAGGTAGTTTTCAACCTGTGTGCCTCCTCTTCTACCTTCTCTTTTGGAATCTCTAGTCTATTACTTCCATCTTTATGTTCACATGTACTCATTGTTTAGCCCCCACTTACAAGTAAGACCATGTGGTATTTGATTTTCTGGTTCTGAGTTACTTCTTTTAGGATAAAGGATGAAAAAGAATGTAGCCTCCAGCTCCATCCATGTTGCTGAAAAGGACATGATTCCATTCTTTTTTATGGCTGTATATTTTTACCTTTTTTGCGAGGGGGAGAGGATTTAAATATGGACCAGCATAATGAAGAAAATGTCTGTAATCCCACTATTCACATAACCCCTGCTAGTTTAAAAACAGTTCATGTAGGCCAAGCATGGTGGCTCACACCTGTAATCCCAGCACTTTGGAAGTCCAAGGCTGGATGATCACTTGAGCTTAAGAGCTTAAGAGTTTAAGACCAGCCTGAGTAACATAGTGAAACCTCATCTCTACAAAAAAAAATTAGCCAGGTATGGTGGTGCATGCCTGTAGTCCCAGCTACTTGGGAGGATTGCTTGAGGCCAAGAGTTCGAGGCTGCAGTAAGCTGTGATTGTGCCACTGCACTCCAGCAGGCATTAAAAAAAAAAAAAAAAAAAAAAAGTTGGCTGGGCGTGGTGGCTCACGCTTGTAATCCCAGCACTTTGGGAGGCCGAGGCAGGCGGATCACGAGGTCAGGAGATCAAGACCATGGTGAAACCCCGTCTCTACTAAAAAATACAAAAAATTAGCCGAGTGTGGTGGTGGGCGCCTGTAGTCCCAGCTACTCAGAGAGGCTGAGGCAGGAGAATGGCGTGAACCCGGGAGGCGGAGCTTGCAGTGAGCCGAGATTGCGCCACTGCATTCCAGCCTGGGCTACAGAGCGAGACTCCGTCTCAAAAAAAAAAAAAAAAAAAAAAAAAAAAAAAAAAAAAAAAGTAAATAATTAGAAAATTTAAATATTGTAAACTAGAGGCCTCTCCTATTAGTTTGCTAGAGCTACCAATAACAAAATACCACAAACTGAGTGACGTAAGTGACACTATGTTTTTTTTTTTTTTTTTTTCTGAGACGGAGTCTCACTGTCGCCAGGCTGCACGATCTCGGCTCACTGCAGCCTCGGCCTGCCAGGTTCAAGTGATTCTCCTACCTCAGCCTCCCGAGTAGCTGGGACTTCCAGCCTCCAGAATTGAGAAATTTAATTTCTTTTAATTTAAAAAAATTAAGAGTGACACTTGACCGGGTGCAGTGGCTCATGCCTATAATCCCAGCACTTTGGGAGGCTGAGGCCAGGAGATCGAGACTATCCTGGCTAACACGGTGAAACCCCGTCTCTACTAAAAATACAAAAAGTTGGTCGGGTGCGGTGGCTCACGCCTGTAATCCCAGCACTTTGGGAGGCCGAGGCGGGCGGATCACGAGGTCAGGAGATCGAGACCATCCTGGTTAACACGGTGAAACCCCGTCTCTACTAAAAATACAAAAAATTAGCTGGGCGCAGTGGCGGGCGCCTGTAGTCCCAGCTACTCGGGGGGCTGAGGCAGGAGAATGGCGTGAACCCAGGAGGCGGAGCTTGCAGTGAGCCGAGATTGCGCCACTGCACTCCGGGCTGGGCGAAAGAGCGAGACCCCGTCTCAAAAAAAAAAAAAAAAAAAAAATGCAGAAAGTTGGTCGGGTGCAGTGGCTCATGCCTGTAATCCCAGCACTTTGGGAGTCCGAGGTAGGTGGATAACCTGAGGTTGGGAGTTTGAGACCAGCATGACCAACACGGAAAAAACCCATCTCTACTAAAAATACAAAATTAGCTGTGCATGGTGGTACATGCCTGTAATCCCAGCTACTTGGGAGGCTGAGGCAGGAGAATCGCTTGAACCTGGGAGGCAGAGATTGCAGTGACCCAAGATCACGCCATTGCACTCCAGCCTGAGCAACAGGAGCAAAACTCCATCTCAGAAAAAAAAAAAAAAAGTCTAAATAGTCCCCAAAACATAAAATTTGAGCCTAAAATGAGAACTGTTTTAAAATTTTCATATATTGTGTTTTTTCCCCATGTAATCCCAGGTATTCTTCAGGTTAGAACTCAGTTTCACAAAAAAGGATGTGTTTGAAAAACTTACCAGAATCTCCTGATTAGGTACTTTTTTCGTTTGTTTTTGTGTTTTTGAGACAGTCTCACTCTGTGGCCCAGGCTGGAGTGTGGTGGTGCAATCTTGGCTTACTGCAACCTCCGCCTCCCGGGTTCAAGTGATTCTCATGCCTCAGCCTCCCGAGTAGCTGAAATTACTGGCACGCACCACCATGCCCGGCTAATTTTTGTATTTTTAGTAAAGACAGGGTTTCACCATGTCGACCAGGCTGGTCTTGAACTCCTGACCTCAGGTGATCCACCCACCTTGGCCTTCCAAAGTGTTGGGATTATAGGCGCGATCCACTGCGCCTGGCCAGAACATACTTATTTGTTTAGCAGGTGTGGATATGTGTATTTAAATAGACTTACTTGTAGATAGATGTATAAATGTATACCCATAGTGAATGAAATTGATGAAATTGTATGTATTTATATATTCATTATAAGGGGTTACATTTTCTTCCCCCAACCTAGAAAGCTTCACTACGTAACATGATTTTGTGGGAATTTGAGAGTTGGATCACTTTGCATTACTGTAAATGATAGACCTTTATTTAAAAGTATTTTTTATTCTAAAGGTACATGTGCTTTTCATAAATTCAAATTCTAACAAAAGGTATACATCACAAGTTCAGTTTTACTCCCCAGAGGTTATCACTGGAAACTTTTTTTGTATAGTTTTCCAGATGTTTTTGGTTTGTAGATAAGACATGTATGTATGTAGAAAAAAATACAGACATAGGCATATATGTTCTTTGAAAACAAATGGAATTATACTATAAATACTGTTTTGTAACTTTTTTTGGCATACTAGTATATGTTATACATCTTTTCATAGGTATATCATGATTAATGTAGGTGCAGTTCAGTAATGATTGAAATGAAGTTATTTTTTCATTATATTCTATTTTTGAAAAATTACCGATAACTACATATATAACTAAAATCACATCATATAACTGTCAGTATAAAGGAATGGCTCAGGTAAAACCAAATAGAAGTTGTATATTTAATATTTTTAATAATTTTAATATTTAATTAAAAAGTTAAAGCTTGTACTACATGGCTATTTATTAGGGTAAGGAAGTATGATCTCTTTAACGTACATGGTATTTTAAAAATATCTTATTCTGATGTGTCTTGTTGATTGTAAAACCCCGCTTAATATTTTGGGCTCCTATTTATATCTTTTTTTTTTTGATAAGGAGTCTCGCTCTTTCACCCAGGCTGGAGTGCAGTGGCGCGATCTTGGCTCACTGCAGGCTCCGTCCCCCGGGGTTCATGCCATTCTCCTGCCTCAGCCTCTCCGAGTAGCTGGGACTACAGGCGCCCGCCACCACGCCCGGCTAATTTTTTTTGTATTTTTAGTAGAGATGGGGTTTCACCGTGGTCTCGATCTCCTGACCTCGTGATCCGCCCGCCTCGGCCTCCCACAGTGCTGGGATTACAAGCGTGAGCCACCGCGCCCGGCCTATTTATATCTTTTTACTTTAAAGTAACACTATTCTGTGGTTATTCTTGTGGCATATTAAAGTGATATTTTAAGGAATACTTAACAAAATTCTATATAAAATGTATCTACTCTAAGTTAGAAATCTTGGTGCCCTTACTGGTCTTATGATCTTGGAAGTCACTTAAGATCCCGAGCTCTGTATTAAGCCAGCGCTGGTTCAAGTTCTGGATCTGCCATTGAATAATTGACCA
This sequence comes from Nomascus leucogenys, assembly GCF_006542625.1. Lineage (NCBI taxonomy): Eukaryota > Metazoa > Chordata > Mammalia > Primates > Hylobatidae > Nomascus > Nomascus leucogenys. The sequence continues at coordinate 100,507,956 of NC_044393.1, read as the reverse complement.
TGACTTCTTTATACTTCAGTTTCCCCAACTGTTGAATAGGAATAATGATTGTTGTGATGAGTCCATAAAAAATACAGTCTTACTGACTTTATGACGGCCGAAATTTGAAGAGTGTAACACAGTAACAGTTAAGTCATACTGGGACTCAGGCTAATCTTTTCTCTGTTGCCCTAGGCATTGATGTCCACTGGGCAAATGAGGGTGAGAAGTGGTGAGGGATTGCATGGGAGGTTTGGGGACAAGGCCTGGGAGTAGGAAAGAGGCATCTTTCACTTTTGCCCACATTTCATTGTCCAGAACAGTCATGCGAAAGGGAAGCTGGGAAATGTAGTTTAGCCATATGCCAGGAGGAAAAGGAAATGCTTTGGTAAATAGTCAGCCAGTTTCTGCCACCAGTGCTAAGCACAGTTCCTGGAAGATGGTTTTCAAGTCATTAAGCAAGTCACCTTTCACCTCTCCAGGTCCTTGTTTCTTTCTGTAAAGTGGGAAGGGGGATGATAATGAAAACTTCTATGAAGCACTGTTTTTTGAGAGCTCTATGTTATAACCATCTTAACTCATTTAATTCTTACAAAAGTCCTCTGGAGTAAAGACTATTATTGTCCTTTTTTTTTTTTTTTTTTTTTTTTTCTCCCATTTTTAACAGCTGAGGAAGCTAAGGCTCAGAGTGAGTCATGGACACAGGATTTGAACCCAGGCAATCTTTACTGTAGGGTCTGTGCTTTTATTTATTTTTATTAATTTTTTTTGAGATGGAGTCTCATTCTGTCGCCCAGGCTGGAGTGCAGTGGTGTGATCTCAGCTCATTGCAACCTCTGCGTCTCAGGTTCAAGCACTTATCCTGCCTCCCTCCCAAGTAGCTGGGATTATAGGTGAGTGCTACCACGCCAGGCTAATTTTTGTATTTTTAGTAGAGTCGGGGTTTCACTGTGTTGGCCAGGCTGGTCTTGAACTCCTGACCTCAGGTGATTGACCCGCCTCAGCCTCCCAAAGTGCTGGGATTACAGGCATGAGCCACTGCACCTGGCCTCAGGCATAATGTGATATCATTTATAAATAATAGAGAATGTAGTTCTAAAAAGTGAAGGCTTAAGAAAAACCTAATACCACCATCATACTTAAAAAAAAATTGACAGTTAAATCCATAATATCATCAAATATTCTATGTTCAGGTAAACATGTCTCAATTTTTAAAAGTATTTGAATAAGGCTTACATACTGCGATTAAGTCTCTTAATCTGTAGGTTACCACTCTCCTTTTTATTCTCGCAATTTATTTGTTAAAGAAATGGGTTATTTGCCCTGTAGAGTTCCCATAGTCAGGATTTTGCTGATTCCTGAGATTCAATACCAGGTTTATCCCTGATGTTTCTCTATTTTCTGTATTTCCAAATGAGTATTTGGAACCAGAAGCTTGGTCAGAGTCAGGTTCAGTCTTAATTTACAAGACTGCTTCGTATGTTGTGGTGCATTCTTTCACCAGGAGGCACAAAATGTGGTTGTCTCTTTTTGTGACACTAGCAACTGTTGGTGACCAATGCCTAGATCGTTGATTCATTAAGGGTTGTAAAATGATAATGTTCTAGTTGTGTTACTCCTTTATTTTATTATCTGGAATACTGTTTTATAAAGAGAAAAGTTTCCATCACCTCTTACTTGGTTGCCCAGTGTAACTGTTCATATGGGAAAGGCAGAATAAATGTTTGCTTGTTTACCTTTCTTTACCAGTTTCCAGTGTAGTCAGTAGGTTCACTGTATTTTCCAGCTGTGATTAATAAATTTTTAAAATTATTATTTTTAATGTATCTGTTACTGTGTAGGAAAGTATCTGGAAATACCCAAAGACAAGATCTCTAAAGGAGTCATTGGCTAGTGGTGGATCAGTGCAGTGTGGTGGTGGTGGTGGTGGTGGTGGTGGTGGTGGTGGTGGTGGTGGTGGTGGTGGTGGTGTTATGCACATAGGGGGATAATATAGCAGAGGCAATTAGCTTGAAATCAGGAAAGAGCTCTGGAGTTATCCTTGAGCTGCATTTTGAAAGTTGAGTAGCAGTTTGCTATTGGAGGAGGTAGAGGATACTTTTCAGGCAGAGGGAGCAGCATGTGCAAAGGCTCTAAGATGTGAGAGTTTGTTACTGAAGAAATTCGGTAGGGCTGAAAGCTCAGTGAGCTTGGTGCGAGAGAGTCAAGAGATGAGGCTTTAGAGGTAGTATGGGTTTTAAGTCATTCCAAGAAATAGTTTTGATTTAACTCTGAAGGCCATGGAGAGACATTGAAAGGTTTTATCCAAGTGAATGACATAAGGAATGAACTGGAACTCTTGGGGCAGCACTGAGGAGGGTGACTCATGATGCCCCTTTTCTGAACTGCTTATACAGATTTGATTCTTATTCTTGGCATTACTCCTGATTCCTCCTTTGTCTACATAGACACGCACCTACACACACACACACACACACACACACACACACACACACACACACACAGAGACACACGTCTGCCTCTCGGATCTCCTTCTAGAGTCTTAGTTCTTGTTTTTTTCAGAACTTGGGCAACTAACAAGGCTAGAAAGGAGGCCATCTAAAAAAGTGATTGGTGTTGAAAAGTTGCTGCTCCCGTCCTAGCAGCACAACTCTTCACATCATAGTAATAGGAGTAATGACGATGATGAGTGTGGATAACTAATGAGCACTTAACTGTACTACCAGGCACTATTCTCAGAATTCATTAGTGTGACAACCCTCTAAGGTAGGGTCTGTTATCCCCGTTATACAGATGTGGCAGAAACGGCAGGGAGAAGTTAAGTGACTTGCTTAAGGTAATAAATGTAGTAAGAAGCAGAGGTGGGTTTGAACCTAAACAGTCTGCATCTAGAGTTCATGCTCATAACATTCTATTTATTGCCTTTCTGGTTTTATAACCCCCTTCTTACCTAAGTGTATGCTTTGTGCCCCGCACATACAAACTAGTTCCCATAGCATGTGTAATATAATCCCTCCTTTCCCAGGGTTTCCAGGCTTCCTATCCTTCCCCTTAGCTTTCTGTCATCAGTTTTTCCTAGGATTTCTGGTTCAGCCTATGTCAAATTGAGAGTCACCAACATAGTTGATGATAAATACTGTTTGATTACAGGAATGTAGGAAGATGTGCAGGCATTCTACTAAAAATGCTTTTCCCACAGATAGAGTAAACCAATGTTGCTTAGGTTTTGTAAGACTGCTGTTCAACTATAAATAGGCCTTATGTATGTTTACTAAATCAGAAAAAAATTTAATATAGCTAAATTTTAAATAATCAACAACAGAAAATAAAAATATTTACATGCATGCATACACACACACAAATTATATATAGATGTGTAGAAAATATAGCAAAGTAGAAAAATGCATACAAATATTTGAAATACATTATGTGGAATCATGTTTGTATTTTTTTTAACTTAGGAAAGAAAGCCATTAAAAGAGTTACAAGTCAATAACCATGATACTATAGGATTTTAGTAGTTGCAGAGTATTACATTACTTAAATAAATGATTCATGGAATAGTCTTTTTTTATTGGACAAGGAATTTTCCCCTCCCCCTCAATCTTTAAGAGTTAGAAACAATGCAGAGTTGTCTTTATAGTTAAACCTTTGTACATTTTATTATTTACTCATGATACATTTTCAAGTTGAATTCCTAAGCCAAAGGGTTTACAGATTTTAAAGACTTTCAATGTTGGCAGATATCACTATAGGATAATTATACCAATTTAGACTCTTACCAGTAATATATGAGTGTATATATTTACCTATTCCTTGCCAGTTCTGGAAATTGTGAATTTAACAGAATCTTCCAAAAAGCATTGAAGATTGGCCTGGGAATGTAAATATCCTTTTCTTCCCCATTCAGCTTACTAATGAATCTATCATAATCTTAGCTGTCTGAATTTAAAAGAGAACCAGTAAAATTGAGATGACAAGTTTATTGCAAAATAAATGACCTGAAAGCCACAGGCATTGGGTGGGGTAGGGGAAGGGCAGGTAGTGGTGACTGAGGTGACTCTGTTTGGGTTTTTGAAAAGATGGTAGATTTGAAGGATAAGGAGTTCAGAGAAGTAGAAAGGCAAATAGGGGCTGTTATAAATAAGGACAGTGGCATGAGCCAAGGGTGTTATCTCTCATATTTAAAGAACATAGCTAGATCTGGTTTCCCTATAAGTTGATTCCTTATCGTTATTCTGAGTTGAATGCATATCTTTTGTCTCAATGAAGCCTGAATGGCTTTTGATGTCTCTGATCTGGAAAGGTTGTTTGTGTGTCTCAGAATAGGTCACTTTGCTAAAAAAGGCTACTCCTGAGGGAGAGCAGTGGAAAAAAGAGTTGGAAAAGTGGATTGTAGCTAGTTGAAAAAAGGCTTTGAATGTCAAGCTTTAGGAATTAGGTTCTTACTTGGTATGTTACAGGCAACCTTATGGACTTTTGAGCAGGTGAAAAATACAGTATTAATGGGTAGGGATAGCTTGGGAGGGAAGGAGACATGGACACTGAGCTTCAGAGAAACCAGTTAGTAAAATGTTTCAGATGATACATTGGTAATAGAAAAGGATCCATTGAAATGTGAGGCATTCACATGGAAAGAACTGGCAGAATGTGGTAATTAACTGCTGTAAGGACCCCAAAATAAAAGGAATAATCAAACATCACTCAAAGCTTTTAGCACAGTTTTTGAGAGCAATCAGTGTCAGAAGAAGACAACTTTGTTCCTAAAAGTTATATTGTAAAATGAATGTAGCTTATACATTTTTGAAAGTGAAATCTCAGGATTCATGGTATCTTTACTTCTACTTGCCAAATTATTAAAATAGTGTTATATTTCTTAAGATATTTTAAAGCCTCTATTGTAGAACAGAAATAGTAGAAAATGGAACTAATGTTTATTAAGAGTTACTATGGAAGAGGGAATAGAAATGTGTTGCTCTTGAACAGGCTTATTCAACTTTGGCACTATTGACATTTTGGGCTAGCTAATTCCTTGTCATGGGCAGTATGTCCTGTGGGTAGGATGTTAAGCAGCATTCCTGGCCTCCACCCACTAGATATAGTAGCACACCCGTGCCCCCCCCCCCCCCCGCCCATGACAACCAAAAATGTCTTTAGTCATTGCCAGATGTCCCTTGGGCAGCAAAAATTGCTCCTTCTCCCCAGTTAAGAACCATTGTTCTAGAGTGCAGAATCAGTACCACTAAATAAATGTTATTGGCGTGTTTAGAACAGTGCCTAGCACATAGCTGGCACTCAAATATTTGTTGAATAAATGAGTAGTCAGATTTTCATTGTGATTTAAAAACAGAACAACACTTGATGACTGACCATTCAAGTTGCTTTTACAAAAGAAATGGGATGTCCATTGAACATCTGTTTTAGATCTGATTTCCCAATCTGGATTATTAAAATGAGGAGGCTATTTTTTCCCAGTATATAAATGATTCTAATACTTTTTGCTGTAAAACTTTTGGAGTCTCTCTGCTAAATTGTGTTCCAGTTTTTTAGCTTGGGATTCAAGTCATAAATATACTAGGTCTGTCTTACCTTTCAGTGCTTTTATTTGTTCCCTTTTGAACATGGCTGAATTTTACCTTTATGTCTACCTGCCCGCCATTCTTGCTACCCCTCCTTCCTTTTTCCACTCTCATCTCTTTCTCATTTTCCAGTCTGTAAATCCTACCTATCCTTTTATTTTTTATTTTTATTTTTTAAATTACAAGATCTCATTCTGTTACTTAGGCAGGAGTGCAGTGGCACAATCATAGTTGACTGCAGCTTCAAATTTCTGGGCCCAAATGACCCTCCCATCTCAGCCTCCCAAGTAGCTGGGAATACAGGTGCGCAATACTGTGCCTGGCTAGCTTTTTTTTTTTTTTTTTTTTTTTTTGGAGACGGAGTTTTACTCTTGTTGCCCAGGCTGGAGTGCAATGGTGCGATCTTGGCTCACTGCAACCTCTGCCTCCCGGGTTCAAGTGATTCTTCTGTCTCAGCCTCTCGAGTAGCTGGGATTATAGTCGCATGCCCCCATTCTCAGCTAATTTTTGTGTTTTTAGTAGAGGTGGGGTTTCATCATAGTGGTCAGGTTGGCCTTGAGCTCCTGACCTCAGGTGATCCGTCTGCCTCGGCCTCCCAAAGTGCTAGGATTATAGGTGTGAGCCACTGTGCCCAGCCTAGTTTTTTTTTTTTTTTTTGAAGATGAAGTCTCGCTCTGTTGCGCAGCCTGGAGTGAAGTGGTGTGATCTCAGCTCACTGCAACTTCTGCCTCCTGGGTTCAAGTGATTCTCCTGCCTCAGCCTCCCAAGTAGCTGGGACTACAGGCTCATGCCGCCATCCCTGGCTAAGTTTTTATATTTTGGTAGAGATGGGGTTTCACCGTGTTACCCAGCTGGTCTCGAATTCCTGAGCTCAGGCAATCCACCTGCTTCGCCCTCCCAAAGTGCTAGGATTACAGGTGTGAGCCACCATGCCCAGCCATTCCCGGCTAGTTTTTGTAGATACTGGGGTCTCGCTGTGTTGCCTAGGCTGGTCTCGAACCCATGGGCTCAAGTGATCCTCCCATTACAGCCTCCCAAAGTGCTGGGATTACAGGCATGGGCCACTGTGCCCTGCCCTGTCCTGTCCTCCTTTTTGAAGTCTCTCTCTCTCTGTCTTTACTTTTCTACTTATTTTTTCTCTCTTGTCATGTCTTTGTCCTTGTCTTTTTTGATGGAGTCTTACTCTGTCACACAGGCTGGATTGCAGTGGCACAGTTCTAGCTCACTGCAGCCTTGAACTCCTGGGGTCAAGTGATCCTCTAGCTTAAGTGATCCTCCTACTTCAGCCTCTGAGTAGCTGGGACTCTGTGTGCACCACCATGCCTGGCTCCTTTGCCCATTATTGTTTGTTTTTTGGAGACAGATTCTTACTCTGTCGCCTAGGCTGGAGTGCAGTGGCATGATCTTGGCTCACTGCAACCTCCACCTTCTGGGTTCAGGCGATTCTCCTGCCTCAGCCTCCCGAGTAGCCGAGACTACGGGCGTGTGCCACCATGCCTGGCTAATTTTTGTATTTTTAGTAGAGACGGGATTTTGCCATGTTGGCCAGGCTGGTCTTGAACTCCTGACCTCAGGTGATCCACCCGCCTTGGCCTCCCAGAGAGCTGGGATTATAGATAGGAGCCACCGTGGCAGTCCTCCTTTGCTTATTTTGAAATTGAGTTGTTTTCTTGTCTTTTTATTAACAAGTCCCCCCCCTCCACCCCACAGAGTCTTGCTTGTCACCCCAGGCTGAAGTGCAGTGGCGCGATCTTGGCTCACTGCAACCTCCGCCTCCTGGGTTCAAGCAATTCTCCTGCCTCAGCCTCCTGAGTAGCCGGGATTACAGGTGCCCACCACCACGCCTGGCTTATTTTTGTATATTTAGTAGAGATGGGGTTTCACCATGTTGACCAGGCTGGTCTTGAACTCCAGACCTGTGATCTGCCTGCCTTGGACTCCCAAAGTGCTGGGAATACAGGCATGAGCCACTGCACCCTGGCCTTAACTAGGTATTTTTTACATCTGCACAGTGTTTTGGAAAAAGTGGTTCAACTGAAAGAATGAAAAAATGGGGGCAGAATTTGCTTTTTAAAAAAAAAATTAAAAAAAAGGGCATTGAAAAAAGTTTCAGTGGTGTTGGGAGGGCCTTCGAACAAGGAATGAATGGAAGATGAGGGAGTGGAGGGAGGCAATGTATGGACTCTTTCTACAAACCAGGCTGTTGAAGGAGAGAGGGTTAACAGGAAATGAAGTGCAGGGGGAAGTTTTTTGAAGATGGGAGAAAGAGGACAACTTTTATATATTTCATTTCATTTGATTCCTTATAAATTTGTAAGGAAGATAGAACTTGTATTATTTCAGTGAAGTTGAAAATAGAGTACAGAAAAATTAAGATACAGCACCCCCAAAACCGAGAACTTCTGACATAATATACTGTTGGAAATATTTATTTCAGAGTGAAGAAAATATTGGAAGTTAGGCTTATTAATTGGTGTGCATGGTTCATAATTACTCTTTCTTATTAACTATTTAAGGAACATGAGACCAGGAAGTTAAATACCCAGGTATATGCAGATACAAATCTAGAATTGGTACCAAAGTAAATACAGGCATACCTTGGAGATACTGTAGGTTCCATTATAGACTACCACAATAAAGTGAATATCGCCATAAAGCAAGGCACACAAATATTTTGGTTTACCAGTGCATGTAAATATTATGTTTATATTCTACTGCAGTCTGTTAAATGTTCAATAGCATTATATTTAAAAAACCAATGTGCATACTTTAATTTAAAAATACTTTATTGCTAAAAAATGCTACTGATCATCTGAGCTTTCAGTAAATTGTAAGATTTTTAGCTGATAGAGGATGTTGGTGGCTGCTGACTGATCCCAACAGTGATTGCTGAAGGTTGGGGTGCCTCTGGCAGTTTCTTACAATAAGACAACAATGAAGTTTGCTACATTGATTGTCTCTTTCTTTCATGAAAGATTTCTCTGTAGCACGTGATGCTATTTGATAGCATTTTTTTTTTTGTTTGTTTGAGATGGAGTCTCACTCTGTCACCCAGGCTGAGTGCAGTGGCGCGATCTCGGCTCACTGCAAACTCTGCCTCCCGGGTTCACCCCATTCTCCTGCCTCAGCCTCCTGAGTAGCTGGGACTACAGGCGCCCGCCACCATGACTGGCTATTTTTTTGTATTTTTAGTAGAGACGGGGTTTCACCATGTTAGCCAGGATGGTCTCGATCTCCTGACCTTGTGATCTGCCCGCCTCGGCCTCCCAAAGTGCTGGGATTACAGGTGTGAGCCACCATACCCGGCCTTGATAGCATTTTTTACCCAAAAGTAGAACTTTTTTTCAAAATTGGAGTCAGTTAGCTCAAACCCTGCCACTGCTTTGACAACTAAGGTTATATAGTATTCTAAATCCTTTGTTGTCATTCAACAATGTTCACAGCCTCTTCACCAGGAGTAGATTTCATCTTTAAGAAACCACTTTCTTGGCTCATCTGTAAGGAACAACTCCTAATCTGTTCAAGTTTTATCATGAGATTGCAGCAATTCAGTCACATCTTCAGGCTCCACTTCTAATTCTCTTGCTGTTTCCACTACATCTGCAATGACTTCTTCCATTTGAGTCTTGAACCCCTCAAAGTCATCCATGAGAGTTGGAATCACCTTCTTCCAAACACCTGTTCATGTTGATACTTTGACTTCCTCTCATGAATTATGAATGTTCTTAATGACATCTACGGTGGTGAATCCTTTCCAGAAGGTTTTCAGTTTACTTTGCCCAAATCTACTACAAGAATCACTTTTTTTTTTTTTTTTTTTGAGATGGAGTCTTGCTTTGTCGCCCTGGCTGGAGTGCAGTGGTGCGATCTTGGTTTACTGCAGCCTCTGCCTCCTGGTTCAAGTGATTCTCCTGACTCAGCCCCCCGAGTATCTGGGACTACAGGTGCATACCACCATGCCCGGCTAATTTTTGTATTTTTAGTAGAGATGGGGTTTTGCCATGTTGGCCAGGGTGCTCTCAAACTCCTGGCTTCAAGTGATCCGCCTGCCTTGGCCTCCCAGAGTGCTGGGATTACAGGCATGAGCCACCGTGCCTGGCCGAAATGTATTTCTTAAACAGTAAGACTTAAAAATTGAAATTACTCATTGATACATGGGCTGCAGGATAGATGTTGTATAGTACTGGCAGGCATGAAAGTAACATTCTTCTTTCTGAACATATCCATCAAAGCCCTCGAATGACCTGGTCCATTGTTAGTGAATGCTAATATTTTGAAAGGAATGTTTCTTCCTTAGCAGTAGGTCTTGACAGTGGACTGAAAATATTCAGTAAGCCAACCTCTAAACAGATGTGCTGTCATCCAGGAGACTGTTGTTCCATATGTAGACAGCAAGCAGATTAGATATAGCATAATTCTTGAGCTCTAGGACTTTTTGAGTGGCAAATGAGCATTAGCTTCAACGTCAAGTTACCAGCTGCGTTAGCCCCTAACGAGAGAGTCAGTATTTATTTATTTATTTATTTATTTTTTTATTTTAAAAGAGACAAGAGTCTCTTGCCTTGTTGCCCGGGCTGGCCTTGAACTCCTGGGCTCAAGCGATTCTCCTACCTTGGCCTCTCAAAGTGCTGGGATAACAGGTATGGCCCCAGCCTGACTTTTGAAGCAAGGCATTGATTTTCCCTCTCTAGCTGTGAAAGTCCTAGATGGCATCTTTTTCTAATGGAAGGCTCTTTTGTCTACATAAAACACCTTGTTTAGTATAGCCACCTCCAGTAATGATCTTTGATAGATATTCTGGATAACTTGCTACAGCTTCCATGTCAGCACTTGCTGCTTCACTTTCCACTTTTATGTTACGACAAGAGCATTTTTCCTCATGAACCAACCTCTACTTCCAGTTTTTCTTCTGTAGTTTTCTCACCTCTCAGCTTTCATAGAATTGAAGAAAGTTAGAGCCTTGCTGCGGATTAGGCTTTTTGCTTAAGGGAATGTTGTGGCTGGTTTGATCTTCCATATGGACCACTAAAACTTTCTTCATATTAGCAATAAGATTGTTTCATGTTCACTGACATAGCACTTTTAATTTTATTCAAGAATTTTTCGTTTACATTCACAATTGGCTGAGTGGTACAAGAGGCCTACCTTTAGGCCTTTCTCACTTTTTGATATGCCTTCCCCACTAAGATGAATTGTTTGTAGCTTTTCAGTTAAAGTGAGAGGCACGTGACTTTTCCTTTCCCTGAATTGTTTGAGGCCATTGTAGGATTAGGGTTAGCTAATTGGCCTAATTTTAATATGGTTGTGTCTTGGGGAAATGCAAGGCCTGAAAAGAGGGAGAAAGAAAGATAGGGAATGGCTAATAGGTGGAGCAGTCAGAACACATATTATATGTTAGCCATCTTATGTGGGCGTGGTTCATGGTGTTCCAAAACAATTACAATAGTAACATCAAAGATAGCATGGTAGCTCACTCCTGGAATCCCAGCACTTTGGGAGGCCAAGGCAGGAGGATCACTTGAGTTTGAGACTAGCCTGAGCAACATGGTGACACCCCATCTCTATAAAAAATAAATCAGCCGGGTGTGGTGGTACGTGCCTGTTGTCCCACCTACTGATGAGGCTGAGCACTTGAGTCCAGAAGGTTGAGGCTGCAGTGAGCTGTGATTGTGCCACTGCACTCCAGCCTGGGTGACAGAACAAGACCCTTTCTCAACCAAAGGAAAAAAAAAATATCACTGATCGTAGATCACTATCACAGATATAATAATAAAAAAGTTCAAAATACTTTGAGGATTACTAAAACGTAACACGGAGACACAAAGTAAGTGCATGCTGCTGGAAAATGGTGCCAGTAGATTTGTTCAGGTTGGGTACGGTGGCTCACACCTGTAATCCCAGCACTTTGGGAGGCCGAGGTGGGTGGATCACCTGAGATCAGGAGTTTGAGACCAGCCTGGCCAGCATGGTGAAATCCTGTCTTTACTAAAAATACAAAAATTAGCCGGGCATGGTTGTGGGCGCCTGTAATCCCAGCTACTTGGGAGACTGAGGCAGGAGAATTGCTTGAACCTGGGAGATGGAGGTTTCATTGAGCCGAGATCATCCCACTGCACCTCAGCCTGCGCAACAGAGCAAGACTCCGCCTCAAAAAAAAAAAAAAAAAAAAAAAAAAGACTTGTTCAGTGCAGGGTTGACGAAAGCCTTTGCTATTTAAAAAAAAAAAAAAAAAAAAACTCGCTGGGTACAGTGGCTTAAGCCTGTAATTCCAGCACTTTGGGAGGCCAAGGTGGGCGGATCACCTGAGGTCAGGGGTTTGAGAGCAGCCCGGCCAACATGGTGAAACCCCATCTCTACTAAAAATAAAAAATTATCTGGGTGTGGTGGCACGTGCCTGTAGTCTCAGCTACTCACGAGGCTGAGGCAGGAGAACCGCTTGAACCTGGGAGGCGGAGGTTGCAGTAAGCCGATGTGAGATTGCACCACTGCACTCCAGTTTGGGCAGCAGAGTGAGACTTTGTCCCAAAACAAACAAACAAACTTGTTATCTGTGACGTGAAATAAAATGAGGTATGTTTGTAAGCAAAATGGATATTCCTCTTAATGTTTGACATTATTTTTTAATCGGGGACTTCTGAAAAATTGATTTTGCATGGATTTTTTTCCTTGTGTTTTTCTCTTCAATTTTTTTTTTTTTGAGACAGAGTCTCCCTGTGTCACTCAGGCTAGAGTACAGTGCTGCGCTTTTGGCTCACTGCAAGCTCCGCCTCCCGGGGGTCAAGCCACCCCAAGTAACTGGGATTACAGGAGTGTGCCACCATGCTTGGCTAATTTTTGTATTTTTAGTAGAGGCAGAGTTTCACCGTATTGGCCAGGCTGGTCTGGAACTCCGGACCTTAAGTGATCCACCCACCTTGGCTTCCCAAAGTGCTGGGATTACAGGCATGAGCCAGCACACCCGGCCTCATTGTTCAGTTCACACTCCTACTAGTGTCGATTTTCCTATAACCTGACTAGCAGTGTGTTATCACTCTTTGCTAATTTGGTATCTGAAATGATACTCCTTGCTTTCATTTCCATTTCTATTTCTAAAATTCATTTCCATTTCTAAAATTGTTAGAATTGAGGTTGAATATCTCATGTGTTTAGAGACTTTCACTCTTTCAGTTGTTGGACTGTATTTGTTATTTTTCTATTGAGAATTTGTTTTTCTCATTCACTCATTTTAAAAATTATTATTTTAAAAGTTTCTTTTCAATTTGTATTTTATTAATTATTATTAACTATTTTTTGAGACAGAGTCTTGCTCTCTTGCCCAGTCTGGAGTGCAATGGCGCAATCTCGGGTCACCGCAACCTCCATCTGCCAGGTTCAAGCAATTCTTGTGCCTCAGCCTCCTGAGTAGCTGGTACTACAGGCATGTGCCACCACGCCTGGCTAATTTTTGTATTTTTAGTAGAGATCCCGGGGTTTCACCATATTGGTCAGGCTGGTCTTGAACTCCTGGCCTCAAGTAATCTGCCCGCTTTGGCCTCTCAAAGTGCTGGGATTATAGGCTTGAGCTACCGCGCCTGACCAGTAGTTTTCATTTTTCATATTGTTCGATTTCCCTGATTACTTGGTAAAGTTGAGCACTTTATCATATTCTATAGGTTGATTAATTGTGTCTGAATTTCTTATCCAAAAATGAATTTGTTTTTCATATCCTTTGTCCCTTTTTAAAAAAATTAGGTTTGTGTCTCAAGATACTTTATTCTTCCTTTATGTTCATAAGTAGAGTTTTATATTACTTATTAAAGTTATTCCTAGTAACTTTATTGTTGTTGATATCTTTCTATTACAGTAGAATAGATTATTTCTAGTTTCTTCAGTATGCAGTATAGAAAAGTTATTGATGTTTATATGTTACTGTGTTGATTTGACAATCTTAAAGAACTCTTTTAACGTTTCAGTTGATAAACTTGTATTTTCTTTTCTTTTTTTTTTTTTTTTTTTTTTGAGACAGAGTCTCACTCTGTCACCCAGGCTGGAGTGCAGTGGCGCAATCTCGGCTCACTGCAAGCTCCGTCTCCCGGGTTCACGCCATTCTCCTGCCTCAGCCTCTGCGAGTAGCTGGGACTACAGGCGCCTGCCAGCACGCCCGGCTAATTTTTTTTGTATTTTTAGTAGAGACAGGGTTTCACCGTGGTCTCGATCTCCTGACCTTGTGATCCGCCTGCCTCGGCCTCCCAAAGTGCTGGGATTACAAGCGTGAGCCACTGCGCCCGGCCGATAAACTTGTATTTTCTAAGTAGACATTGGTGATATTTTCTGCTAATTATGACACTTTAGCCTGTTCCTTTATGGTATTAAAGTGTCTTATTTCTTATCACTTAGCTTAATGACACAACATCCAGTATTAAGTGGCTTTGTTTTAAAGTTTGATTACCTGTGAAATTTTATTATTTTGTTCAGTGGAAGACAGAACTGTAACTTGCTTTTCAGAATTGTTAGGCTGTTATCTCAATATTTGTTATTGAATCCATATTTTTGTCCTGAGTTATAGAACCATCTACTCATTCAACAAAACATATATTGAGTGCTTACGTTTCATCTGGTGCTGTTAGGTGTTGGGGATGCAGCAGTGAATAGAACAAATTTCTAGTCTTCATGGAGTATACAGTTAAAGAGACAGAGTAATAAACAAATATATATTTTTGATCTGTAGTCATTTGGATTTACAGATGCGGAACCCATGGACACAGAAGTCTTACTGCATTTATATCTGATTTTTTTCTGCATTTGTTGAGATGATCATTTTTCCTTGATTTGTAAATATGACAACCATATTAACAGATTTTCCCTTTTGATTTCTTTGTGAATTTTTTAGCTTTCTTCCTATGTCATTGATTTCTAGTTTCATACCATTGTTGTTAGAAAGATACTTGAAATGATTTCATTCTTCTTGAATTTGTTAAAACTTGTTTTGTGGCCTAACATATGATCTATCCTGGAGAATATTCTGTGTCTGCTTAAGAAGAATGTATATTCAGCTGCTGTTGGCTAGAATGTTCTGTATGTGTCTGTTAGGTCCATTTAGTCTGTAATGTTCAAGTCTGTGTTTCCTTATTAATTTTTGTCTGGATTATTTATCCATTGTTGAAAGTGGGGTGTTTAAGTTCCCCACTATTACAGTATTGCTATTTCCCCCTTAGTTCTGTTGATAGTGCTTTATATATTTAGGTGCTCCAAATTGGGGCATGTATATATATATTTATAAATGTTACATTCTCTTGATGAATTGACTTCTGATCTCTTGTAACACTTTTTGACTCAGAGTCTATTTTATCTTATATAAGGATCCTCTGCTCTCTTTGGTTAACATTTGTGTGGAATATCTTTTTCCATCTCTTCACTTTCAGCCTCAGTCCTTTAAAGCTAAAGAGCCTCTTGTAGGCAGCATATAGGTGGATCTTGTTTTTAAAAATCCACTTGGCCAGGTGCAGTGGCTCACGCTTGTATTCCCAGCACTTTGGGAGGCCAAGGTGGGTAGATCACCTGAGGTCAGGAGTTTGAGACCAGCCTGACCGACATGGTGAAACCCCATCCCTACTAAAAATACAAAAATTAGCCAGATGTGGTGGCGGGTGCCTGTAATCCCAGTTACTCAGGAGGCTGAGGCAGGTGAATCGCTTGAACCCAGGAGGCAAAAGTTGCGGTGAGCTGAGATCACGCCATCTCAGTCCAGTCTGGACGAGAGAGTGAGACTCTTAAACAAACAAACAAAAATCCATTCAATCTGTGTCTTCTTTTTGGAGAGCTTCTTTTCATTTAAAATAATTATTGATAGGTAAGGAGTTACTACTGCCATTTTGTCAATTTTTCTGACTCTTGTAGTTTCTTTGTTCCAGTCTTCCTCTCTAGCTGTCTTCCTTTGTGATTTGACGATTTTTTGGTAGTGATATGCTTTTGATTTTCTGTTTTTATGTGTCTTGTAGGCAGCATATCATTGGATCTTGTTTTTAAAAATCCACTCGGTCAGGCACGGTGGCTCACACCTGTAATACCAGCACTTAGGGAGGCCAAGGCAGGTGGATCACCTGAGGTCAGGAGTTCGAGATCAGCATGGCCAATATGGTGAAATTCCATCTCTACTAAAAATACAAAAATTAGCCAGGCATGGTGGTGTGTGTCTGTAATCCTAGCTGCTCAGGTGGCTGAGGTGGGAGAATTGCTTGAACCTGAGAGGCGGAGGTTCCAGTGAGCTGAGATCATGCCACTGCACTCCAGCCTGGGCGACAGAGCGAGACTCCCATCTCAAAAAAAAAAAATGAAATGAAAAAATAAAAAAAAAATCACTCAGCCAGTCTGTGTCTTCTGGAGTATTTAATTTATTTCCATTTTAAATAATTATTGATAGGTAAAGAGATGCTACTGCCATTTTGTCATTTTTTCTGACTCATAAGTTTGTTTGTTTCAGTCTTCCTCTCTTGCTGTCTTCCTTTGTGATTTGATGATTTTTTTGATGGTGATGTGCTTTGGTTCTTTTCTGTTTTATGTATCTCCTACAGCCTTTTCTTTGTGGTTACCATGAAGCTTACATAAAACATCTTACAGTGTTAATAGTCTATTTTAAGCTGACAACCTCAACAGTATACCACAACTTTACATTTTAACGTCTCTTTTCACATTTTGTATTACTGATTTCATAATGTATATCTTTTATATATCATGTATCCATTACCAAATTGTTGTATGTATAGTTAATATTTAATACTTTTGTTTCTTTACATTTATACTAGACTTAAATCTGATTTAGGGGCCACCATTACAGTATTGGAGTATTCTGAATTTGAATATATTGTTATCTTTATAGTGAGTTTTATTCTTTAATATGTTTTTATGTTTTTAGAGTTCTTTTGTTTCAATTTGAAGAACTTTCTTTAGCATTTTTTGTAAGGCAGGTCTAATGGTGGTGACCTCCCACATTTTTTTCTATAAGGGGTCACAGTAAATATTTTAGGCTTTGCTGGCAATATGGTGTCTGTTGTAACTGCTGATATCTGCTACTGTAGCATGAGAGCAGATGTAGACTGTATGTAAACAAATATACATGGCTATGTTCCGATAAAATTATTACAAAGACCGAGTACAGGACTGGATTTGGCCTCTGGACCGTAGTTTGCTGACCAGTGATTTAGACTTCTAACATGGTAGATTACATTGATTGATTTTTTGAATATTGAACAAGTGTAGCATTCCTGAGATAAACCCCCCATGGTGTGGTATATTACTCTTTTTATGTTCCTGAGTTTGATTTGCTAATATATTCTTGATGATTTTTGTGTTTATGATCACTTTGGAAATTGGTCTTTAGTTTTGCTTCTTTGTACTGTCTTTGCCTGATTTTGGCTTTAGGATAATGCTGACCTCATTAAATGAGTGGAGAAATGTTGTTCCGTCCTCTGTTTTCTGGAAGGGATTCTGTAGATATGGTGTTACCTCATCTTAAAATGTCGGTTGGAAATTAGTTAGTGAAAGCATCTGGGCCTGGAGATTGTTATTTCAGAAAATTTCATACTATAAATTCAATTTCTTTAAGAGTTACAGAGCTGTTCAGGTTACATATTTCATCTTGGGTGAGTTTTGGTAGTTTGTCATTTCCTATGAATTGGTCCATTTCATTTAAAGATATCAAACTTATGTATGTGGAGTTGTTCATACTGCTCTTTTATTGTCTTTTTTTTTTTTTTTTTGAGACGGAGTCTCGCTGTGTCACCCAGGCTGGAGTGCAGTGGTGCAATCTCAGCTCACTGCAAGCTCCGGCTTCCGGGTTCACACCATTCTCCTGCCTCAGCCTCTCCGAGTAGCTGGGACTACAGGTGCCCACTACCACGCCTGGCTAATTTTTTTTGTATTTTTAGTAGAGACGGGGTTTCACTGTGTTAGCCAGGATGGTCTCGACCTCCTGACCTCATGATCTGCCTGCTGGGATTACAGGCGTGAGCCACCGCACCCAACCTTATTGTCATTTTAATGTCTGTGGGGTCTATAGTGAAATCCCCTCTTTCTTTCCTGTTTTAGTTCATTTTCTATTGCTATAACAAAATACCCGAGAGTTGGTAATTTATAAAGGAAAAAGATGTATTTGGTTTATGGTTCTGGAGGCTGAGAAATCTAAGATGGGTTGCCGCATGTGGTGAGGGCTTTGTGTTATGTCATAACGTGGCAGAGAAGTGCAAGGGGAAGCACGTGTTTGCAAAGAGAGGCCAAACATGAGAGGCATCCTCACTTTATAACAACCTACTCTTGTGGGTTCACTCCTCCAAGAGTGAGAACTCCTTTGAGAAGGACATTAATCCCTCTTAACAACCTAATCACCTCTTAAAGGTACCACCTCTCCACAATGCTACATTGCAGACCAAGCTTCAACATGAGATTTGGTGAGGGCAAATGATATTCAAACCATAGTAGTCATTTTTTTGTGTGTGTTAGTTTTGCTAGAAGCTTGTCAATTTCATTGATCTTTACAAACAATCAGATTTTGATTTGACTTTTAAAAAAGTTGTGGTAGAATATACACAAAATGTAATTTGCCATCGTAACTGTTTTTTTTTTTTGAGACGGCCTCACTCTGTTGCCCAGGCTGGAGTGCGGTGGCGTGATCTTGGTTCACTGCAGTCTCTGCTTCCTGGGTTCAAGTGATTCTCCTGCCTCAGCCTCCGAAGTAACTGGGATTACAGGCACGTGCCACCATGCCCGGCCAACTTTTGTATTTTTAGTAGAGACAGGATTTCGCCATGTTGGCCAGGCTGGTCTCGAACTCCTGACCTCAAGTGATCTACCTGCCTTGGCCTTCCAAAGTGCTGGGATTACAGGTGCGAGCCACTGCTCCTGGCCCTTAACTATTTTTTTTAACCTTCCAGAGTCCTTTTATTTTGGAATATCCTGTAAACAATCAAACCACCAGAACATGATTGTACAACAGTAAAATGTTCTCCTGCATTAAACTGAAGATAGCTGTTTAATAAAAAAAAGAAAAAGAAAATGTAGGAGAGGTACTTAGAGCTGTTACTTTCTAAGTACACAACATCCTAGACAATTCAAGGCATGTTAATCTCCATCAAGAACAACAACAAAAAAATAATTTTTGTCATGCTGTTAAATCCGTCATTATGGATGAAACTGGTGCATATTGGTCAAACGGATCCGACAAACACTGATGTCCAAGCTGGCATATTGGCAACTAATACGTAACTGGTGGTCAGTAGAGAGTTTAAAAGATCTTCCCTTTCTTCTTGTTCTTTTCCAAGGTTCTCGAAGAGTTCTGTTCTAAAATACATTGTTGAGCTTCCCAGTTTGCTTTCTCATCCTCAAACTGACGACGTTTTCCCTCTAATTCTTTGTGCTGTGCTTCCAAATTCTTTTTCATTAGCTCATGGCGCCACTGGAGCTCAGCTTCAGAGTCCTTTAGCTTTTGAACTTTTTATTTGACCTTCATCTCAAACACCTGCTCCATCTCCATCTCTATCTTCTTCATTTTAGCTGCATACTCCCTTCTTTCTTCTTCCATTTGTGCCAGAGGGCTCTTAGTCAGCTGCCCTTTATTCTTGTTGTTATCAACTCCATTATAAGTCACAGCTGCCAGTTTTCTGCTTCTGTAGTTCTTAGTGGACATTATTAGTAACATCTTTCAAGTCCTGCATGTGTTTTTATCAGCATATTTCTTAGAATTGTAAAATAACAATGTTCACCATTTTCAACTTCAGCAACACCCCAAGGATACTGCCTTCCTCTGACCCTTTTGTCATTAACTTCAATGATAGTATTACTACCTACCACAGCAAGAGGTAAACGGTCCTTTACCTTTTTAGCAAGTTTATTTTCTTCTTCATCATCTATTTCTGGAAATTCATGTATTTTAATTTTATGTTCTTGGATTTCTTTCATCATCTGTTTTTTAAACTGTTGGCATTCCTCTGGTGTAATTGTGTCTGCTTTGGCAGTAAGTGGGATGATAATCACTTTTTCATGCGAACGCTTCTTAAACTCAATATCCAATGGTTTAAGTCCATGTCCTAGAGGAGCAATGAAGTATAAACAACACTGCACCCTGCTATCAGGCATCTGACGTCGGTTCACTCGTGATTCTGCATTTAGGTGGTAGTCAGATTTACTATCAATGTAGTCGATAACAGGCTGCCAGCAATTACTATTATCCACTACATCTCCAAATCCTGGGGTGTCAACTATTGTGAGCAGCAACTGAACACCACCTTCTTTGATTAAAACTTTGGATTGTCCACGTGTATAGTCTTTTTAATTCTATGAGAAGGACCTGGATACTCTGGAGAATACAAATCTGTGAGGAATAATGAGTTGATTAATGTCGACTTTCCCAATCCAGGTTCGCCTCTCTGGGTAAGGTGGCTCACACCTGTAATCCCAGAACTTTGGAGATTGTTTGGAGGTGGGTAGATTGTTTGAGCTCAAGAGTTCCAGACCAGCCGGCGAAATAAGGCGAGACCCTGTCTCACTTTGTATGCTGCTGCCAGCCGGGGATGCCCCTGGTAGGTGCTCCCTGGGGTGTCTGCTTCAGGGCTTCTGTGAAGATGCGGGGCAGGGCTCCTCCAGCTGGGAAACTTGGAATAGTTGGCAGCTGCTTTGAATGTCGGTTCCTTCTTTGATGACCGTGCTGTCAACATCAAAACACACTGCATCTGTTGAGTGGAAAAGCTTCCTCAGCTCTGAGTGGGAGACCATGCTTGGAAGAATTTTCCTCGTTTCTCCGGTGCTAGATTTCTAGGAGACCACACTCTTCTCTTCCTGTTCCTTCCCTGGATAAAAATGCAGCACAGAGTTCTGACTACAGATTTCTTCAAGAAAGACCTGTGGATTCCGCAGGAGCAAGATCCCAGGCTCAGGTGAGGCAAGTGCGCGGCCGAGGCTGCAGCTGGCGCTGGCCATTGAGGAGCTTCTGCGCGACCTTGCGATCGTGCCCGCCAGGCGCTGGCCCTTGCTGCGCCTGGCCCTGCAGGCCGGGAAGTTGTAAAGCTCCTTCATAGCTTATGGGCGGCGGCGGCTGGGCCGAAGCCTGCGGACACGGAAGGGCTGCAGCTCAGCGGCCGGTTACACCCCGCCCGGCCGTCTGTGGCCCCCCAACCCCTTAACTATTTTTAAGTGTACATTTTAGTGATGTTAGATACATTCATAATGTAGACACTATCCATTTTCATAGCTTTTTTTTTATCTTGTTAAACTTATACTTTATAGCCATTAAACAGTAACTCCCAGTTTCTCCCTTCTCTCAGCCTCTGGCAACCACCGTTCCACTTTGTGTCTCTGATTTTAACTACTCTTAGTACCTTATATAAGTGGAATCATCCACTATTTTTTTTTCTTTGTGACTGGTTTAATTCACTTAGGAGATTGTTGTCAAGGTTCATTTATGTTGTAGTATCGCATATGTCAGAAATTCCTTCCTTTTTAAGACTGCATAGTATTCCACCATAGACATACTGCCAACGTGGTATGTCTGTACCACATTTTACTTAACTGTTAATTATGTTTTATTTATTGTGAATAATGCTGCTGTGAACATGGGTGTATAAATATCTCTGGAGACTCTGCTTCTGGTTCTTTTTGGTATATGCCCGGAAGTGGAATTTGTGGATCACATGGTAATTCTATTTTTAACTTTTTGAGAAACTGCCATACTGTTTTCCAGGGTCCATATCATTTTATGTTCCCTACACCTGTGCACTAGTGTTTCAGTTTCTCCACGTCTTTGCCAACATTTGTTATTCTGTTTTTTATTTTTCACAGTAGCCATCCTAATGGGTGTGAGGTGGTATATCTTAGTTTTGATTTTTCATTTTTCTAATAGTCATCGTGAGCATCTTTTCATGTGCTTTTGGTCATTTGTATAACTTCTTTGGAAAATGTCTATGGAAGTTCTTTGCCCATTTTTGAGTTGGGTTGTTTTTGTCAAGTGTTCCTCCCACCTCATCCTCCTGAGTACCCAGGACTACAGGCACGTGCCACCACGCCCAGCTAATAGCATCTATTTTAGACCTAATTATATTCTGTCTACATGAAAGACAATTGAAATAAAATGACATATTTAAAGAGAAAGATAAAACATGCAAACACTAATCAAAATTAAGCTGGAGTGGCTATGTTAATATCAGACAAAGCACACTTCAAAACAAATCACCAGGCCAGGAGGCTTATGCCTGTAATCCCAGCACTATGGGAAGCCAAGGTGGGAGGATCGCTTGAGACCAGGAATTCAAGACTTGCCTGAGCAACATAGCGAGACTCCATCTCAAAAGAAGAAAAAAGAAAGGAGAAAGTTTTTTTTTTTTTTTTTTTTTTTTTTTAGTAGAGACGGGGTTTCACTGTGGTCTCGATCTCCTGACCTCGTGATCCGCCCACCTCGGCCTCCCAAAGTGCTGGGATTACAAGCGTGAGCCACCGAGGAGAAAGTTTTTAGTTAACTGTTTGTTTGTTTGTTTGTTTGAGACAGGGTCTCTCTCTGCCACCCAGGCTGGAGTGCAGGGGTGTGATTTCTGCTCACTGCAACCTCCACCTCCCTGGTTCGAGCAATTCTCCTGCCTCAGCCTCCAGAGTAGCTGGGATTAAAGGTGCCTGCTACCATTCCTGGCTGATTTTTGTATTTTTATTAGAGACAGGGTTTCACCATCTTGGCCAGGCTGGTCTCAAACTCGACCTCAGGTGATCCGCCTGCCTTGGCTTCCCAGAGTGCTGGGATTACAGGCGTGAGCCACTGCACCCAGCCTACTGTTGTTTTTGAAGGATACTTTTTTTTGCTGCATGTTTTGTTTAGTGTTTATAGGGGTTTTTCCTTTAATTTTCTTGTTAGTATTTTAAATATGTTTTTTACTGTCTTCTGGCTTACATAGTTTCAGATGAGAAGCCTGCAGTCATTTTTACTTTATTCCCTCTTTAAGCAATGTGTATTTTCTTTTGCTGCTTTTGATATTTTCTCTTTATTAATCTTTTTCAGCAATTTGACTATAAAGTACCTTACTGGTACGTGTGTGTGTGTGTGTGTGTGTGTGTGTGTGTCTGTTTCGGATTTTGTTGTGCTTGGATCTGTGGGTTTATAATCATACAGCTTTTAAAATTTACAGCTAATTATTTCACTAAACAATTTTTTTGTCCCTATCCCTTTAACCCCAACCTCACACATGTTAGGTAGGTTGCTATTATTCCACAGGGCACTGTAGTTGTGTTGTCATTTTTCATACTGTTCTTTATTTTGAATAGATTTTTTTTTGTTATGTCTTTAGGGATAGTTATCTTCTTTTGTCATTTCTAATCACATGTTAACTTTTCAGTGTGAAATCTGCTTTTTTTTTTTCTTTTTTTTTTTTTTTTTGAGACGGAGTCTTGCTCTGTCACCCAGGCTGGAGTGCAGTGGCGTGATCTCGGCTCACTGCAATCTCCGCCTCCTTGGTTCACACCGTTCTCCTGCCTCAGCCTCCCGAATAGCTAGGACTACAGGCACCCGCCACCATGCGCCCAGCTAATTTTTTGTATTTTTAGTAGAGACGGGGTTTCACCGTGTTAGCCAGGATGGTCTCGATCTCCTGACCTTGTGATCTGCCCGGCTTGGCCTCCCAGAGTGCTGAGATTAGAGGCGTGAGCCACCGCACCTGGCCTGAAATTTGCATTTGATGTTATCTTTTGATGTTCCATGTTATTTTTAGTATCTTCTATTTCTCTCATATTCATGTTTTCTTTACATTCTTGCGCATATGAGGCATACTTATAATAGCTGGATTATTGGATTATGCCCAGTAGTTAAGTTGTGAATCATTATTGTTCAGTTGAGACTTACTTATTTTTTCATACAGAGTCACTCTCAGGATAAGTTGAGACTTATTTGTCAGGTCTTTTAGGGATGGTCTAGAATAGCATTTGTTCTGTGGCTCATTTAGCCCTGCTCCTAAAGGTGTGTCTCACTCTGGTCTCTACTGAATGTGTTACATAGTCATTGAGGTCTTGCCACTCTGGCTAGAGACAATACAGTTGATTCGCAGCTTTCTGTGAGCTCTGGGAATTGTTCTTCTGTAATTGCTCTCTCCCTGGAAGTTGTTCTTGTTCAGTCTTCTGGGATTTCACATCACACATGTGCAGATTGGTATTCAGTTGAAACTCAAGGGTATCCCTGTGCAGATTTCTGGAGCTCTTTCTCTGAATACCTCTCTTCTCTTGGGTACTTTGTCCCACAAATTCTAGTCTTCTTGAGCCACCTGAACCTATGATTTCTGTCTTCTCATTTCAGCCCTCATTTTGGGTTCCTCTCTCTCTGTGTGGTAGTTTCTAAATTAACGCCAGGCAGAAAGCCTGTGCCATGGTAGGGGTCGCCATGTTTCTTTCCCTTTGTTCCCTTCACCGTACCTGTTGCCCAGTGTCTGATAATAAGGTTGTTTCTTATATTTGTCTGGTTTCCTAGTTGTTTGGGCTGGAGGGTAATTTTGACCTGTCTTACTCCCATGTGGCTTTATGTAGAAGTCTCCTGTGTTACTTTAGGAACACAAGTTGGTTTCAGATTCTGAGATTAATATGGAACATAAAGTTTGGGGAGAAAATTTTCTCAAAGTTAGTTGTATTCTTTTACTTCACATTTCTGGGTAATAAAGTGAAGTGAAGAACACTGAAATGAAAGGGTTACTAGGAAAAAGAGGGGAATGAAGAAAACCCAAAGAAGGATTAAAATAAATAATCTTCATGTTGTCATTTGTAATTAGACTTCAAACTTTCATGAAAAACTGAAACTGGAAATATCTGACTCAATATGGAAATATAAAACTTATCTATTTTGCTGTTTAAATATGAAAGTTGGCAACTGATAGGGTTTTGAAGAGTATGACCATTATCTTTGCATTCAGAATATAGTGTTTGATTAGTCAGAAAAGTCACATGGCAGAAGCCAATGAGCAGCAATAAGAAGGACACCAGTGAAATAAAGGAAATTTGAAAATGACATGATGTCAATAAGTTGGTCCATTGCCCAGAAGGAAAGGAATTCTGATGAATTGATCAACGTAAAAAGCATGTCTTCCTAGTGCCAAAACCAAGAATAGAAATCAGAAGAAAAATTTGAAAAGCAAAAATTAAAATCAAAATTATTTTTTAAGGAGTAAGTAGGGCAATGCAGATAACCGATATGTTGATAGAGATTATAAACTAGACAGAATGAGCTTGAAATAAAGCCAGTTGTGCCAAAACAAACAATAGTATAGACAGTGATGGTCAAGATAGTGGAGAAAAAACTCAGAGTGGAGCAAAACATGG
The DNA here is from genome assembly GCF_006542625.1 of Nomascus leucogenys. Lineage (NCBI taxonomy): Eukaryota > Metazoa > Chordata > Mammalia > Primates > Hylobatidae > Nomascus > Nomascus leucogenys. The sequence continues at coordinate 100,483,093 of NC_044393.1, read as the reverse complement.
GTCTGAGAGATTAAGTTAAAAAGTCAGCTAAACCATACGATTTCCAATTTCTTTAAAAATGGATGTTTGTGATTATGAAAAATCACAAAGGAAAGATGAAAAGTAAACTCTGCCTCCATAATAGCATGTGAATTATTTTCTCATTCTCTATCCTCATTGAAGCAGCCATGTTAGGACTGTTTCGAGGGTTTCTAGTCTCCCAGTCCCTAGTTCTTGCATTGGTCTACAGGTTTCTAAACAAAAAGTGATCCTATTAAAAAGAAAAAGACCTCATGCTTTCTTACCCCCTGCCGCTCACTCTGCCCCAGCCACTGTATATCCTTCTTGTCCCTCTAACCCCCTTCGCTTGCTCTCATCTCAAGAATTTTGCATTTGCTGTTCCTTCTACTGCAGTGCTTTTCTCCCAGATATCTGTGTGGTTTGCTTCATTTTCAGTTCTGTGCTGAAGTGGCTCCTTATAAAATTTTATTTTAAAACATTTATAAGTCTGTTATTTAAAATAGCTAGTCCCTTTTTCTTTGCTTTCTTTTGTTGGATGTTATATGTGTAATACTTGTTTACTGTTGTCTGTTCTCACTAGAATGTAGTTTTGTGAAGGGAGGGATTTTGTTTATTTCTGTATCCACTGTGTTTGAACAGAGTCAGACACAAAGGAAGACTGATGGGGTAATCTAGTAATGCTTGCTCAATGTGTTGTCCAAATACTTGTTTAAATGCTTCAAACTATAATGTTTCATCTCTCAGTTTCTGAGAGTAGGATGTTAATATCTCTCTAACGATTAGTTATCAATTTCTCTGTTCTGTAAATGTTTGCTTTATATAGTCTGAAGTTCTCATGTTATCCAAGTAAATTAATTTTTTATCATTATGACAGTTTAAGCCATTTATGTTTACTGTGAAAATTCATATTTATATTTATCTTTTTATGTTATTTTCTATGTACCATTTGTTTTCATTCCTTTTTTGCCTGCTGTTGGATTGATCACATTTTCTCATCCCTTCTTTCCACTTTATTTTAATGTTTTCTATCAAATTTAAAAACAACTACTTAATAAATTATTATTTATTTATTTTTTTTGAGGCGGAGTTTCTCTCTTGTTGCCCAGGCTGGAGTGCAATGGTGCGATCTCAGCTCACCGCAACCTCTGCCTCTCAGGTTCACGCCATTCTCCTGCCTCAGCCTCCCGAGTAGCTGGGACTACAGGCGCCCGCTACCACGCCCGGCTAATTTTTTTGTATATTTTTAGTAGAGATGGGTTTTCACTGTGTTAGCCAGGATGGTCTCGATCTCCTGACCTCATGATCCGCCCACCTTGGTCTCCCAAAGTGCTGGGATTACAGGAATGAGCCACCGTGCCCGGCCTAAAAACAACTACTTAATAAATTCTAAAGATGTTCTTTCTTTTTGTCCATGAACAATAAGATCCACCTTAGAGTATTTTCTCCCTAATCACCCTTTTTCATCTTTCAGGTTTTGTTGTCTTTTTATTTAGTTCTGCCTTCTTTCCCCTCTCCCCCTGTGAAGTTTGAAGTGATGCTATTTTGACTGCTTGACTTGTTATGTAACATTAGCAAATTTCTAATATTGAATCATCCTGGCATTCTGATTATATTCAATAGGATTGTTCTCAGTTTCTATTTTCATTCATAGTTTTTGACAGTGTTTGTTGGAATTCTGAGTCAGATATTTCCTTTTTTTAAATTTTTGGTTAAGACCGACTTTTTGATAGTTTCTAGTAATTTAATTATAAAACAATTTAGGCTTTGATTACTTTAATTTTTTTTTTGAGATGGAATTCCACCCTTGTTGCCCAGGCTGGAGTGCAGTGGTGCAATCTCAGCTCACCGCAACTTCTGCCTCCCAGGTTCAAGCAATTCTCCTGCCTCAGCCTCTCGAGTAGCTGGGATTACAGGCATGTGCCACCATGCCCAGCTAATTTTTCTTTTTGTTTTTATATTGTTTTTAGTAGTGACAGGGTTTCTCCATGTTGGTCAGGCTGGTCTCGAACTCCTACCTCAGGTGATCTGCCCGCCTCAGCCTCGCAAAGTGCTGAGATTACAGGTGTGAGCCACTACGCCTGGCTGGTCACTTTAATTTTTAATATATTTTTATGTTATAGCTCCTTCATGGTTTAGGTTGGTTAACTTTTTTTTTTTTTTGAGACAGAGTTTCACTCTTGTTTCCCAGGCTGGAGTGCAATGGTGTGATCTCGGCTCACTGCAACTTCTGCCTACCGGGTTCAAGCGATTCTCCTGCCTCAGCCTCCCGAGTAGCTGGGATTACAGATGTGTGTCAACATGTCCAGCTAATTTTTGTATTTTTAGTAGAGACAAGGTTTCGCCATGTTGGCCAGACTGGTCTGAACTCCTGACCTCAGGTGATCCTCCCACCTCGGCCTCCCAAAGTGCTAGGATTACAGGCGTGAGTCACTGCGCCTGGCCTAGGTTGGTTAACTTTTTTATGAGAACAAGACTTAAATAGATTTCTCATTGTTTAAAACACAGTTCTTTGTTTTATTCTTTTTTCATATTATTCTTTTATTTCGTACTGTTCCCCCGCCCCCCCCCCCGCCCCTTTTTTTGTTTGTGTGTTTGAGACAGAGTTTCACTCTGTCGCCCAGGCTGGAGTGCATTGGCACGATATCAGCTCACTGCAACCTCCATCTGTCAGGTTCAAGCGATTCTCATGCCTCAGCCTCCCAAGTAGATGGGATTACAGGCACACGCCACAACGCCCGGCTAAGTTTTGTATTTTTAGTAGAGACGGAGTTTCACCATGTTGGCCAGGCCGGTTGTGAGCTCCTGACCTCAGGTGATGCATCTGCCTCAGCCTCTCAAAGTGCTGGGATTACAGATGTGAGCCACCACAGCTGGCTGTTTTTCACTTTTTAAATGTTTTATGTCTTTCAATTAAATACTGAGTTGATTTGTATTTTTTCTTTCTATTTCCTCCCTCCCTGCCTTGTTTTTTTTTCTTTAGCTGGAATTACTGGCACGCCACCATGCTTGCCTAATTTTTGCATTTTTTTGGTAGAGATGGGGTTTCGCCATGATGGCCAGGCCGGTCTTGAACTCTTGCACTCAAATGATCCACCTACCTCGACCCTCCAAAGTGCTGGAATTACAGGTGTGAGCCACCCTACCCAGCCTTTTTCTTTTAAAGCATTTAAAATACTGTGAAATAATTTAAAACACTGAAATTATCTGAGTACTGCTTTGTCAGTTTCCAAGTTTTTATGTGTAATATCTTGTTGCTCTTATGTGTTATTAATTTTTCTTTTACTCATTTCTATACCGTATTTAGGACAATTCAAAGAATTTAAAGGCATTAGTTTTTTTTTTTTCAATTGCTTTGTGGCAGGAATCTCACCTTACTGTGACTCTTACTTTTATTTTGCTTTCCTGAAGTGTTTATAAATTAAGTGTTATTATAATTGTAAGGTGGACATGATTATAATCGTGCTTAATTTTTAAAATTTTGTTTTTTAGTCATCTGCATCACAGTCACCAAAAGCACCTTTTACAAAGCTTTTAAAAATACATATGTCTGGTCATTTCGCATCAACTTTATTAAATGTAGAAGTTAAACCTGGTATGTGAACTTTGTAAAGAACCCATTATGTTGTTAAAAGCCACTACTGTAGACAGAGGGAGACATCAGAAGGTTACGTAAAAGAGGGGCAAAACCAGAGTGAGGAATACTTCAGTGAATTATGAGGACACAATTATATTCATGTGGGTCTGTCCTCACGTTTAGAGTATAAGGAAGTGCTGGATTTAAGGGAGAAAATGACTAAACTCTGATATTTTCTACTTGATTTGGTAAAATGCCGGAAAAATGCCCAAAATTATTTATTTTGTATACCTTCAAATTGTGCTTTATGTTGAATATAAGTCTAAGCCTTAAAATTTAACATTTAACTCTATGTGCTTTTTTTTTTTTTTTTTTTTTTTTTTTCTGTAGACCTCGAAGTAGGGGGAAAACTGCAGTGGAAGATGAGGACAGCATGGATGGGCTGGAGACAACAGAAACCGAAACGATTGTGGAAACAGGTATCAGAACTCAAGAATTTATAAGAATGTATATGATACTTTGCATATGTCTATACACTGCATGTAGCATTTGTATAACAATATTCTGTTTTAAGCATTTGTTTTTATACTGAACTCTAAGTTTCCCATCTGTCTAAATAGTTTTGGTAATTAATGACAAAGTGAAAAAACTGAGCTATCTCTCTTTTTTCCCTAAGCCCTGGTTTAGTATAATTATTTTATATCTGAAGATAAATGTTTTATCAAGGAAATAAAGACTGGGAGAAACAGTAATCCAGGCTGTTAGTATGATCGCTCATAGTCTGTTCTGGCCTATGAACCATCTAGTGTTTGTTTAAAGCTTATTTTGTTAATATGTGTTTTGAAAAAAGTAGTATGTTTCATTATGGAATTAATATTGTGAAAGGCTAGGCCAAACTAGACCAAATAGTTTCTGGTCTGTTGGACTGTTAGGGTGCCCTTAAATAAGCTGTTGTACGTTGTGCATCTGCAAAAGGTAGCTAGAGTTGGTTGCCCAAGGCAATTTCCAGAATTTTCAGGTCAGTGGTAAGTTATCAAAGGGACTAGGATTCATACTGTATTTAGAGGATACCTGTAGGAGATAGTCTCTCATTGGTAAAGTTTTCAATAGTTGTTAGATAGAGTTTAGACACAGTGATAGGCTTTCTCTCTGAAGTTGAATATCATCTTGATGCTTACAGAATATACAGTTAAGAGATGAGAAAAATTAAAAATTGTTACAGATTTTAAAATACATTTTTCCAGAAATCCTTACGGTTGTCAGATGTGTTGCTATTATATAGGTATAATTCTTGGAAAGCCTTCAAATAATCTATAGTTTCTTTCTTTCCAATAAGGTCTAGTTAGAGTAACAAAATGATTCTTGGAAGTTCAGAATACTAAATTTCACCCTTTTGTGCACATTCATTAATTACTGTATTACTTTAGACTGTTAATTCTTTTTCATATGATTTTTTTTTCTGTACTATATATTGTTACTTTTAATAGTGAAAAGTCTTTTTGAAGCTTTAGTTTTTTTTTTTTTTTTTTTTTTTTAAGACAAGAGTCTTGCCCTGTTGCCCAGGCTGGAGTGTAGTGGCCTGATCTCAGCTCACTGCAAGCTCTGCCTCCTGGATTCACAGGTTCATGCCATTCTCCTGCTTCAGCCTCCTGAATAGCTGGGACTACAGGCGCCCGCCACCACACCCAGCTAATTTTTTGTATCTTTAGTAGAGACGGGGTTTCACTGTGTTAGCCAGGATGGTCTTGATCTCCTGACCTCATGATCCGCCCACCTCAACCTCCCAAAGTGCTGGGATTACAGGCTTGAGCCACTGCACCTGGCCTATTGTTATTTTTGAGACAGTCTTGCTCTGTCTCCCAGGCTGGACTACAGTGGTGTGATCTCGGCTCACTGCAACCTCCACCCCCCGGATTCATGCAGTTCTCCCTGCCTCAGCCTCCCAAGTAGCTGGGATTATAGGCATGCACCACCATGCCTGGATAACTTTCATATTTTTAGTAGAGACGGGGTTTTGCCGTGTTGGCCAGGCTGGTCTCGAACTCCTGACCTCAGGTGATCCACCCGCCTCCTAAAGTGCTGGGATTACAGGTATGAGCCACCGTGTCTGGCTCCGATTATTATTATTGCTATTATTATTATTATTATTCTTTTTGAGATGGAGTCTCACTCTTGTCTCCCAGGCTGGAGTGCAGTGGTGCGATCTCGGCTGCAACCTCTGTCTCCCGGGTTCCAGCAATTCTCCTGCCTCAGTTTCCCTCCTGGGCTGGGACTATAGGCAGACGCCACCACGCCTGGCTAATTTTTGTATTTTTTAGTAGAGAAGGGGTTTCACCATATTGGCGAGGCTGGTCTTGAACTCCTGACCTCGCGATCCACCTGCCTTAGCCTCCCAAAGTGCTGAGATTACAGGCGTGAGCCACTGCGCCCCACCTGATTTTTTCTTTTTTTAATTTTGTTTTTTTGAGACCGAGTTTCGCCCATTGTTCCCCAGGCTGGAGTGCAGTGGTGTGATCTTGGCTCACTGCAGCTTCCGCCTCCCAGGTTCAGGTGATTCTCCTGTCTCAGCCTTCCGAGCAGCTGGGATTACCCGCCACCACGCCCGGCTAATTTTTGTATTTTTGGTAGACAGAGGGTTCGCCAGGCTGGCCTCGAACTCCTGACCTCAGGTGATCTGCCCACCTTGGTCTCCCAAAATGCTAGGATTACAGGCGTGAGCCACCGCGCCCGGCCCTTTGATTATTGAAGATGATTATTTCACCACCTTTTCTTTTCTCCTGAAACTTCCAACACCCCGTCTCATTTTTGATTCTTTATTGATGATCTTGCTTATTTCAGTGAAAAAATAAAAAATATAGAACAATTAGAAAAGAAGTTCCATATTCATCTACCATCAAATCTATTTTCTTGCTTTCATCCCTACCTGCATATTGTAGTTCTGTCCCGGTAAAATGGAATAAAGACTGTCTGCGGATAAGGCCAGCTCCTCTGCCTGTGTCTTACATTGTGTCCCCCCTCATGTATTACGGACTTTGGTTCTGCAGTTGTCCTTGCTTTTCTGCATCAGTAACTTTTCCCTCTCTGTGATTTATTTTATTAGCGTAAGGGGGGTGCTGCAGAATCACCCCCTTTCAACACAAATAGCCTCTCTTGATCCGACATCCCCTTTTAGGTACTATACAGCTTCTTTGCTCCATCATAGCAAACATCCTTGAGTTATTTATACCTATGATTACTACTTATTTTTCACCATTTTCTCATGAACCCACTCTAATCAAGCTTTCTTCCTCCCATTCTACTAAAATTATTCTTGTCAATGTCATGATCTCATATTGCCCAAACCAGCTTTTAGTCTTCATCCTCCTTAACCTTTCAGGATCATTTCACACAGCTAACCACTCTCAGGAGTGAAACTTTTTTTTTAAACTTGACTTTCAGGTCACTGCATTGTCTTTTTTTTGTTTTTGTTTTTGTTTTGTTTTTTCCTACTCCTCCTTCATAGGTTTTTCCTCATTCTCTTCGCTCATCTTCTTATATATTAGGTGGTCTTATTCAGTTTAATGGCTTATTATCTATTTTTGTGCTATTATTATGTTATCTAAATGCTATTGACTCTAAAATTACGTCACCAGCTCTTTCTTGCTTTGAACACAACCTGTATCTTTCAGCTTGTTTCTTAACAACTCTTCTTAGATGGCTGAAGAGGATCTCGTATTTAATGTGTCCTCTTTGGAAATTGTTGTTGTTATCCTGAAACCCTCTCTTCCAATGTTACCACCTCTGGTATATTGCCACTGTATATTGTTCAGGCTTAAAAAGATGGAGTCTTTCTTGATTTCACATTTTCACATTTTACATTTTAGACATTCACATTTTAGACATTCACATTTCACATTTTCATATTTTAGACATCCAGCCCACTGGAGGGCTTTACCTACCCAGTATATCCTGGATTCAATTACTTTGACTCCTCCACTGCTGTTATTCCAGAACTTCACACTAGCATTCCACTGGACTGCTGCAATAGCTTCATAACTGGTCTTGTTCCTTTCCTTTTCATTCCATTCTACTCTTGTCCCACACATAGTAGCCAGAGTGATCCTTCCAATTCAAAGTGAGAGCCTTTTACTTCCCTCTGTCAACCATCCAAAGACTCCAGTGATATTTAGAATAAAATTCAAAGTTCATACAGTACCATTGTTTTCAGGCTCCATTGATCTGACTTTGGCTACCTGTATAACCATATCTTATGTTCCCTTGTTCACTGGGCTCCATCCTTACTGGCCTCCTGGCTTTTCCTGGAGCCCACCAAACATACTCCTTTCTCAGACATTTGCACTTTTTGTCTTCTCTGCTTGGAAAAATTCTTTCTCAGATATTCATACAGCTTATTCCCTTACTTCAGTCAAGTCTCTACTCAGTTACAGTTTTCCCGGAGACCTTTCCTGACAAACTTGTCTAAAAAGTAACACTTGTCACTTTGTCTTCTCCTGCTTTATTTTTCTCCTAGTACTTAACAGATAGGACATTTAATTCCATATTGGCTTATTGTATGCTTTCCACACTAGAATGTAAGCTTTATGAAGTCAGGGGATTTGTCTTGTTAACTCGTTTATCCCCAGCGCCAAGAATACTTCTAGGGATATGGGAGGAATTGGATTCACTAAGTGAAGCAGTATTGTGTTCTTGAATTTTCTTTATGTTTTCTAAGCTACCTACTATTCTTGGAACATTACAACATTACAACAAAACTAAATTTCTGGCATATTTTTTTTCCTTACTTGAGAGTAGTAAGCCCCACAAATGGACTCTCTTCTCATGCTGTCTCTTATGAGAGGTCAAGGCAAATACAGTTTAGAGAAATGTTTGAATAGGAGCAGAAAACTATTTTTTTTAACCTGGCTTTACTAAAGTTAATAAAGCCAAGTGTATTGGTCTTTGTTTTGTCTTTGTCCTTGGAAAGGCCATTGTCCAGTTCTTTTAGGGAACATAGTGAACATAGGGCAAGGAGAACAGTGAAAGAAAGAATTACTGTTATAACCACTAATGTGCAAATAAACCTAGACAGAGTTCGTTCTATAAATTTCTAGTTCATTTAAAAGCACATTCAAGTTTGCTGCAAGGTTTTAACGTATGTATGTCTCAAGACCCCAGGGTTTATTTGAAGGTTCTCTTGTTCCTGTAAATCCTGTGCCTTGACATGCTTACTTAATGATTTGTAGTAATATAAGGGTATTAGGCTGGGCGTGGTGGCTCACACCTGTATTCCTGGACCTTTGGGAGGCCTAGGTGAGTGGATTGCTTGAGCTCAGGAGTTGGAGACCAGCCTGGGCAACATGGCGAAAACCCGTCTCTACAAAAAAAATACAAAAATTAGTTGGGTGTGATGGTGTGCACCTGTAGTCCTAGCTACTCAGGAGGCTGAGGTGGGAGGATCGCTTGAGCCCGGGAGACACCAGTTGCAGTGACCTGTAATCAGTCGCACCACTGTTCACCAGTCTGGGTGACAGAGTGAGATCCTGTCTCAGAAAAAAGAAAAGAATACTAATTAAAATGAATCTCCTACCATGGTGGGATGGGAATGAGGAAACTAGGAGTAGCCATTGGGAAAGTAATAAGAAACCTCATTTGGTAATATCTTATGTTAAGAAAATTTCATCTTTATCTCAGCTCACTGCAACCTCCACCTCCGGGGTTCAAGCAATTCTCTGCCGCAGCCTCCTGAGTAGCTGGGATTATAGGTGCCTACCACCACGCCCGGCTAATTTTTTTGTATTTTTAGTGCAGACTGGGTTTCACCATCTTGGCCAGGCTGGTCTTGAACTCCTGACCTCGTGATCCACCTGCCTTGGCATCCCAAAGTGCTGGGATTACGGGCATGAGCCACCGCACCCAGCTGAGAAAATTTGATCTTTTGTAGGTGGTGGCTGTTACCAGTCTCTGCACATTTTTTATATGAATAAAATCAACTTGAGTGAAGTGCTAGTTACTTGAAGAGAAGAGAAACTTTTTTTTTCTTGAGAATCACATAATCAGGTCTTTGCAAACTTGTTTTTGTTAATTATAATTAGCTAATTATAATTCAGTTAGTTATAATTAAACATTTTTCTCCTACTGTTCAAGTTGTCATAGTTTGGCTCATGGGAGCCCCTTGTCAGCTGGCTTCTGAGTCCTTTTAAATAACATCTCAAAACTTTTCAGAGCTCTATGCGCTTTGGCAAAAGTTTTATTTTTCAGGCCCATTTAAAATTCTCCCTGCCCCAAGGTATGAAATCAGCTACTCTCTAAGGACTTCTAGTTTTTTACTGGAGAATAGTATTAGGGACAAAAATCTAGGCTCAAGGGATATTGGGGGAAATTCAGCCAGATATCGGGCTAAATTCACCCCGATAATTCACGTAGGTTCTTTTCTATTTTCCCTAAGCTTTGCCCAGTTTGAGAAATAAAGGGACAGAGTACAAAAGAGAGAAATTTTAAAGCTGGGCGTCCGGGGGAGACATCACATGTCAGTAGGTTCCATGATGCCCCACAAGCCGCAAGACCAGCAAGTTTTTATTAGTGATTTTCGAAGGGGAGGGAGTGTACGAATAGGGTGTGGGTCACAGAAATCATGTGCTTCACAAGGTAATAGAATATCACAAGGCAAATGGAGGCAAGGCGAGATCACAGGACCACAGGACCTGGGCGAAATTAAAATTGCTAATGAAGTTTCGGGCACGCATTATAATTGATAACGTCTTATCAGGAGACAGGGTTTGAGAGTAGACAACTGGTCTGACCAAAAATTTATTAGGCGGGAATTTCCTCGTCCTAATAAGCCTGGGAGCGCTATGGGAGACTGGGGTTTATTTCATCCCTACAGCTTGACCATAAAAGATGGCTGCACCCAAGGGGGCCATTTTAGAGGCCCACCCTCAGGGACACATTCTCTTTCTCAGGGATGTTTCTTGCTGAGAAAAAGAATTTAGTGATGTTTCTTCCATTTGCTTTTGAAAGAAGAGAAATATGGCTCTGTTCTGCCTGGCTCACCAGCGGTCAGAGTTTAAGGTTATCTCTCTTTTTCCCTGAACATTGCTGTTAGCCTGTTCTTTTTTCAAGGTGCCCAGATTTCATATTGTTCAAACACACATGCTCTACAAACAATTTGTGCAGTTAACGTAGTCATCACAGGGTCCTGAGGCGACACACATCCTCCTCAGCTTACGAAAATGATGGGATTAAGAGATTAAAGACAGGCTTAGGAAATCACAAGGGTATTGATTGGGGAAGTGATAAGTGTCCATGAAATCTTCACAATTTATGTTCAGAGATTACATAAATTCAGAGTAAAGACAGGCGTAAGAAATTATAAAAGTATTATTTTGGGGATCTAATAAATGTCCATGAAATCTTCCCAATTTATTTCTTCCGCCATGGCTTCAGCCGGTCCCTCTGTTTGGGGTCCCTGACTTCCCGCAACAAACGGATGCATATTACAATTGTTTCTGTTGAGAATTAGTTATGTGAGTCCACTTTAGTCATATACTAGTACAGTCATGCACTGCATAATGACAGCAGATCACATATATGACAGTAGTCCCATAAGATTATAATGGAGCTGAGAAATTTCTATCACCTCAATATGTCATAGCTGTCATTATGTCATAGCACAGCGCAAGCTAGTGCATTACTCACGTTTGTGGTGATGCTGGTGTAAACAAACCCAGTGTACTCCCAATTATATGTACTATACAAAAGTATACTACATACACTCTTGCACAGTACATAACTCTTGATAATAAGTGACTATGTTACTGGCTTACGTATTTACTATACTATACTTTTTATCATTATTTTGGAGTGTACTCCTTTTCTTAAGCAAAAAAGTTAGCTGTAAAATAGCCTCAGGCAGAACCTTCAGGAGCTATATCAGAAGAAGGCATTGTTATCATACGAAATGACAGCTCCTTGTGTGTTATTGTTGCTGAAGACCTTCCAGTAGGACAAAATGTGGAGGTGGAAAGACAGTGATAGTGATGATCCTGACCCCGTGTAGGCCTGGGCTAAGTTTAAAACAAAAACAAAAACAGAAAAACAAAACAAAAGAAAAACCCTAAAACCAAAAAACTTACAGAATAAAGGTAGAAAGGAAGATTTTTTTTGTGTAGATGTATGATGTGTGTTTTAAGCTGTGTTATTACAAGAGTCAAAAAGTTTAAAAAAGTTTATAAAGTAAAAATGTTACAGTAAGCTAAGGTTAATTTATTATTGAGCAAAGAAAAATAATATTTTAAAAATTTGATGTAGCCTAAGTGTAGTGTTTATAAAGCCTACATTAGTGTATAGTAATGTTTGAGGCCTTTACATTCACTCAGTGACTCACCCAGAGCAACTTCTAGTCCCACAAGCACCATTCATGGTAAGTGCTCTATGTAGGTGTACCATTTTTTGTGTTTTTACACTGTATTCTTACCATTGTTTCTATGTTTACATATGTTTAGGTACAAAAATACTTGACTATTGTGTTATAGTTGCGTACAGTAACATGCTGTACAGGTTTGTAGCCTAGAGTACTAGGCTATATCAAATAGCCTAGGTTTTTAGTAGGCTATACCATCTAGGTTTGTGTAACAGTGACAAAATTGCCTAATGACGCATATTTCAGAACATATCCCTGTTCTGAGAGGACTATAATTACATAGATCTATACACACACTTACAAATGTGAGTTCACATCAATACATTTAGTTACTTCTAGCATAAGTTTTTAAAAATAGACTTTATTTTATTTATTTATGTATTTATTTTGAGACAGAGTTTCACTCTTCTTGCCTGAGCTGGAGTGCAATGGTACAATCTTGGCCCACTGCAACTTCCGCCTCCTGGGTTCAAGCGATTCTCCTGCCTCAGCCTCCCGAGTAGCTGGGACTACAGGCATGTGCCACCACGCCCAGCTAATTTTGTATTTTTAGCAGAGACGGGGTTTTCCATGTTGGTCAGGCTGGTCTTGAACTCCTGACCTCAGGTGATCCGCCCACCTCGGCTTCCCAAAGTGCTGGGATTATAGGCGTGAACCACTGCACCTGGCCAAAAATAGCCTTTATTTTTCAGAGCAATTTTAGGTTTGTAGCAAAATTGTGAGGAAGTTACTGAAATTTCCCATAAATCCCCTTCCCTCATACGTGCATAGCCTTCTTCATTATCGACGTCCTATACTAGAGTGGTACATTTGTCACAATTTTTTAAACCTACATTGACATATTATCCACAGTTTATAGTTTACATAAGGGTTCACTCTTGGTGTACATTCTGTGGGTTTGGACAAAGGTATAATGACATGTATCTGTCATTATAGTATCGTAGTCACTGCCCTAAAAATTCTCTGTGTTCCACCTATTAATCCCTCCGTCCTTGCTCCCTCCCTCCTTGCTAACCTATGGCAACCACTATTCTTTTTACTGTCTCCATAGTTTTGCCTTTTCCAGAGTGTCAAATAGTTGGAATCATAAAGAATATATAGCCTTTTCAGACTGGCTTCTTTCACTTAATAATATGCATTTATGTTTCCTCCATGTCCTTTTCTTTCTTTTCTTTTCTCTCTTCTCTCTTCTCTCTTCTCTCTTCTCTCTTCTCTCTTCTCTCTTCTCTCTTCTCTCTTCTCTCTTCTCTCTTCTCTCTTCTCTTCTCTTCTCTTCTCTTCTCTTCTCTTCTCTTCTCTTCTCTTCTCTCTCTTTTCGAGTCTTGCTCTGTATGCCTAGGCTGGAGTGCAATGGTGTGATCTTGGCCCACTGCAGTCTCCGCCTCCCGGGTTCAAGTGATTCTCCTGTGTCAGCCTCCCGAGTAGCTAGTATTATAGGCATGCACCACCACGCCTGGCTATTTTGTATTTTTAGTAGAGATGGGGTTTCTCCATGTTGATCAGGCTGGTCTCAATCTCCTGATCTCAGGTGATCCACCCGCCTCGGTCTCCCAAAATGCTGGGATTACAGGCGTGAGTCACCGCGCCCAGCCCTCCTCCATGTCTTTTCATGTCTTGATAGTGCATTTCTTTTTAGTGCTGAATAATATTATATTGTTTGGATGGACCAGAATTTATCCATTTGCCTACTGATGGAATTTCTATTTGTACCCTGGTTTTGGCAGTTAAGAAAGCTGCTGTCAACATCTATGTGCAATTTTTGTTGTGGATGTAAGTTTTCAACCCATTTGGGTAAATACCAAGCAGCATGATTTCTGGATTGTATGGCAAGAGTATGTTTAGTTTTGTAAGGAACCACCAAGCTGTCTTCCAAAGTGGCTGTGCCATTTTGCATGCTCACTAGAAATGAATAAAAGTTTCTGTTGCTCTGTGTACTTACTGACATTTGGTGGTGTTGGTGTTCCAGATTTTGGCCATTCTAATAGGTGTGTAGTGATGCCTCATTGTTTTAATTTTCATTTCCCTGATAACATATAATGTGGAACATCTGTTCATATGCTTATCTGCCATCTGTTTATGTTTATTGGTGAGGTGTCTATATTCCCTATGCTTTTTCTTTTCTTCTTCTTTTTTTTTTAAGACAGAGTTTTGATTTTGTTGCCCAGGCTGGAGTACAGTGGCACAATCTCGGCTCACTGCAGCTTCCACCTCCTGGGTTCCAGCGATTCTCTTGCCTCAGCCTCCCCAGTAGCTGGGATTACAGACACCCACCACCATGCCTGGCTACTTTTTTGTATTTTTAGAAGATACAGGGTTTCACCATGTTGGTCAGGCTGATCTCGAACTCCTGACCTCGAACACCTGCCTCATCCTCCCAAAGTGCTAGGATTACAGGTGTGAGCCACCGTGCCTGGCCTTCCCTATGCTTTTATCTCCTGAAAGAGATTACAGAGAAGTGGTATAATTTCTTCCTTAAATGTTTGGTAGAATTCAGCAGTGAACCAAACTGGGTGTGTTCAATATTGGAAGTTTGTTAATTTTTGATTCAGTTTGTTTAATAGGTATAGACATATTCAGATTATTTCTTCTCGTGTAAGCTTGAGCATATTGTGTCTTTTAAGTAATTGGTCCATTTCATCTAGGTTATCAAATTTGTGGGCATACAGTTGTTAATAGTATTTCTTGAATATTTAAGATTCCATGGGATCTGTAGTGATGTCCCATTTTTCGTTTCTGATATTACTGAGTGTAGATTTTTCCCTCCTTTCTGAAACAGTTGACCCTTTAATAGCTTGGGGTTGAACTGTGTGCATCCACTGATAAATGGATTTTTTTCAGTAAATGTATTGGAAATTTTTTGTGGAGATTCATGACAATTTGAAAAAATGCGTAGATGAACTATGTAGCCTAGAAATATTTAAAAAATTAAGAAAACGGTATGCATGAATGCATAAAGTATATGTAGATACTTGTCTGTTTTATTGTTTACTACCATAAAATATACACAAATCTATTACTGAATGTTAAAATTTATCGAAACTTAAGCACACACTTAAAGACTGTATGTGGTACCATTGGCAGTTGAGAGAAATGTAAACAAATGTAAACGTAGTATTAAATAATAACTGAATAAAATTTACTGTAGTACATACTGTACAACTGTAATAATTATGTGGCCACGTCCTGTTGTTATTGCAGTGAACTCAAGTGTTGCAAGTATCTGATTAAAACACCATGGGATACCAGTCATCTTTGAGCAGTTCATCTCTCCAGTAAATTGGGTATCTTGGTAAAAAGTGATCTGGCGCTTCTCATGTATCTTTCATCATGTTTAGTGCAATGCTATAAATTGTGCATAACACCACAGGACCCATATTAAGTGCCACTAATGATGCTTAAAGTGCTCCCCACAAGAAGCAAAGTCATGACATACAAGAAAAAGTTGAACTGCTTGATGTGTACCATAGATGGAAGTCTGTAGCTGAGGTTGCCCACTATTTCAGATAGACAGTCTTGTAAACAGGTGACATAAACTTATGGTATCAATAAATACAGTATGGTCCTGTAAATGTATTTTCTCTTCCTTATGATTTTCTTTTCTTTTCTTTCCTTTTCCTTTTCCTTGTCTTCATGGCTGGAGTGCAGTGGCGTGATCTCGGCTCACTGCAACCTCTGCCTCCCGGGTTCAAGCAATTCTCCTGCCTCAGCCTCCTGAGCTGGGATTACAGGTGGATGCCACCACGCCCAGCTAAGTTTTTGTATCTTTAGTAGAGACGGGGTTTCACCATGTTAGCCAGGATGGTCTCTATCTCCTGACCTCCTGATCCGCCCGCCTCCACCTCCCAGAGTGCT
Organism: Nomascus leucogenys; assembly: GCF_006542625.1. Taxonomy (NCBI): domain Eukaryota; kingdom Metazoa; phylum Chordata; class Mammalia; order Primates; family Hylobatidae; genus Nomascus; species Nomascus leucogenys. Next base: position 100,467,269 of record NC_044393.1, on the reverse strand, counting down.
GGGATTACAGTTGTGAGCCACTGTGCCCGGCCATGATTTTCTTAGTAACATTTTCTTTTCTCTAGCTTACTTTATTGTAAAAATACGGTATATAATACAACACAGAAATATATGTTAATCTAGTGTTTATGTTATTGGTAAGGCTTCCTGTCAACAGTAGGCTATTAGTAGTTAAGTTTTCAAGGAGTCAAAAGTTACACAGATTTTTGACTGTGTGGTGGTGGGGGGTTGGAGCCCCTAACCCTCTCATTGTTCAAGGGTCAACTGTATATGTGTTAAATGCCATAAATTTTCCTCTAAGCACTGCTTTCACTGCATCTCACAAATTTTCTTTTTATCTTCACTTAGTTTAAAATATTTTTCAATTTCTCTTGAGGTTTCTTTGACCTATGTGTTACTTAGAAGTGTATTGTTTAATGTCTCAGTGTTTTGGGATTTTAAGCTATCTTTCTGTTACCGAATTCTAGTTGAATTCCGATGTCATCTGAGAGCAGACATTGTATGATTTCTATGTTTAAAATCTGTTAAGATATGTTTTATGGCTCAGAATGTGGTCTACCTTGTAAGTGTCGCATGTGGATGGGAAGCATGTGTATTCTGCTATTGTTGATGAAGTAGTCTTTACATGTCAGTTATTTCCAATTGATTAACGGTGTCAGATTCAACTATGTCTTTGCTGATTTTCTGCATGCCAGGTCTATTTCTTAGAGGGGTGTTAAACTTTCCAACTATAATAGTGGATTCAGCTCTTACTCCTTGAAATTGTATCATTTTTTTGCTTCACATATTTTGATGTTCTGTTTAGACACACTGATGTCTTGGGAATTAACCTCTTTATCATTATAAAATGCCTTTCTTTATTCCTGATAACTTTGACATCTGATCTATCTGAAATTAATATAGCTACTCCTGCTTTCTTTTGATTATTGTTAGCCTGGAATATCTTTCTCCATCCATTTATTTCTTATCTGTATGTATCTTTATATTATAGTTAAAGTGGGTTTTTTTGTAGACAATATGTGCTTGGGTTTTCTCTTTAAAAAATGTATTCTCAGCCATGTGCGGTGGCTCATACCTGGAATCACAGCACTTTAGGAGGCTGAGGCGGGTGGATCACCTGAGGTCAGGAGTTTGAGTCCAGCCTGACCAACATGGTGAAACCCTGCCTCTACTAAAAATACAAAAATTAGCCGAGCATGGTGGTGGGTACTGTCCCAGCTACTCAGGAGGCTGAGGCACAAAAATCACTTGAATCCGGGAGGTGGAGGTTGCAGTGAGCTAAGATCGTGCCATTACACTCCAGCCTGGGCGACAAAGCAAGACTCTGTCTCAAAACAAACAAACAAACAAACAAAACAAACAAACACAACCTGTTATAACAATTTCTGTCTTTTAATTGGTGTATTTAGACCATTGTTATTTAAAGTGATGCTTTTTTATTTTTAGAGATAGAGTCTCACTGTATCACCCAGGCCTGGAGTGCAGTGGTGCCATCATAGTTCACTGTAACCTTGAACTCTTGAGCGCAAGCCATCCTCCCACCTCAGCTTCCCAAGTAGCTGGGACTACTGGTGCACACCACCACTCCTGGCTAATTAAAGAAAATAGTTTTTTTGGATGGACGGGTTCTCGCTGTGTTGCCCAGGCTGGTCTTGAAATGCTGGCCTCAGCCTCCTAAAGTGCTGGGATTACTGGGATGAGCCACCATGCCCAGCTTTAGATGATTGTTGATATAATGGAATGGATATCTACCATATCTGTTAACTGTTTTCTATTTATTGTCCTTGTTCTTTGTTCTTATTTTTGTCTTCCACTCTTTTTGTGCCTTTTGTGGTTTCATTTTATTTTATTTTATTTTATTTTATTTTATTATAATTTTTTGAGACAGAGTCTTGCTCTGTCACCCAGGCTGGAGCGCAGTGGCATCGTCTTGGCTCATTGCAAGCTCTGCCTCCTGGGTTCATGCCATTCTCCTGCCTCAGCCTCCTGAGTAGCTGGGACTACAGGCGCACGCCACCCTGCCCAGCTAATTTTTTAATATTTTTAGTAGAGATGGTGTTTCACTGTGTTAGCCAGGATGGTCTGGATCTCCTGACCTCGTGATCTGCCTGCCTCGGCCTCCCAAAGTGCTGGGTTTACAGGCGTGAGCCACCACGCACAGCCTGCCTTTTGTGATTTTAACTGAGCAATTTGTATGATTCTGTTTTCTGTCCTTTCTTAGCATAGTTCTTTTTTTTTTTTTTTTGAGTTGTTGCCTTAGAGTTTGTAATATGTTTACAACAAACCCAAGTCTACTTTCTAATGACACTGTGCAGTAGTGTCCCACTTTAACTGTGGTTTTGCTTTTCACAGTTTTGGTTACCTCCAGTTAACCATGGTCTGAAAATATTAAATGGGAAATTCCAGAAATAAACAATTCATTAATTTTAAGTTGTGCGCTGTTTTCAGTAGCATAATGAAATCTTGTGTCTTCCAGCCTGAGATGTGAATCATCTCTTGGTCCAGCACATCCATACTGTATATGCTACCTGCCCCTTAGTCACTTAGTAGCCATCTTAGTATGATTGAAAAAACATACTGGATATATTGGGTTTGCTGTTATTTGGTTTCAGGCATCCACTGGGGGTCTTGGAATATATTCCCCATGGATAAGATGGCACCACTGTAATTTTCACTTGTAATGTGAGTACTTTATAAGAACAAAATAATCCTAATTCCTTCTTCCCATCCCTTGTATTATTGCTGTCAGTCATTTCACTTATACATAAGCATATGTATTTATACATAAGCAATCATAATTGAATACATTGTTGCAGATATTATTTTGAACAAACTTATCTATTAGATCAGTTAATAAGAAAAAAGTTTTTTTTTTAAATTTTATCTTCACTTACCCCTTCTGAGATGCTCTTCCTTTCTTGATATAGATCTAAGTTTTTGACCTGTACCGTTGTTGTTCTCTCTGAAGGACTTTTAACATTTCTTGCAAGGTAGGTCATCTGACAACAAATTCTTCAATTTTTGTTTGCCTGAGAAAGCCTTCACTTTTGAAGGATAATTTTGCAGGGTACAGAATTCTAGGTTGATGTTTTCTTTCTCTCAACATGTTACATATTTCATTCCCTCTCTTCTTGCTTGCATGGTTTCTGAGTTGATGTAATTGTTACCTTAGGTATTTTTTTCCCTCTGACCTCTTTCAGGATTTTTCAGTATTCTGTGGTTTGAATATGATGTGACCAGGTATAGTTTGGGCATTTATCCTTTTTGATGTTCTTTGTCGTTTGGTTTCTGAGATTAATTTGAGGAATATTTCTTGTTCTTCCTCTCTTTTTTCTCTTTTTGGTATTTCCATTACATGTTACCTTTTTGTAGTTTTCTGTATTAAACATTCTGTTCTTTTTTTTTTTTTTCCAGTCTTTTTCTCTTTGCTTTTCAGGTTTGGAGGTTTCTTTTGAAATATCTTCAAGCAATGAGATTGTTTCCTCAGCTGTGTGAGGTCTACTAATAGGCCCACTAAAAGCATTCATCATTTCTGTTAGTTTTTAAAAAATCTCTATCATTTTAATCTCTAGAATTTTGAGTTCTCTGCTTACATTGCCCATGTCTTCTTGCATGCTGTCTACTTTATCCACTAGAGCTGTTAGCATATTAATCATAGTTGCTTTAAATTCCTCATCTGATCATTTTAAATTCCCTCTTACCTCCGAGTCTAGTTCTGATGTTGCTCTGCACTGTGTTTTTTGCTTTTTAGTATACCTTGTAATTTTTTTTCTCGATAGCCAGATGTAGTGCACTGGGTAAAGACAACAGCTGTAAATAGGCCTTTAGTAATGTGGCGGGCCTTGTGGGGGCGGGGGGGGGGCGGGGGGGGAAGTTTGAGTTTTTACTCTCCTCCCCACCCTGCCCTTTCACTGCTTTTAGGTGGGGCAGAATGGCCTAGAATGGGCTAGAGTTAGATAGGTTCTCTTAGGCTAGAACTGGCTGGAGTTTATTTCTCTTCTCATAGGTTAGGCTCTAGTTAAATAGTTTCTCCTGAAGGCAGGCCTTGTTAAGAGAAATGGTTCCTTTTCCCCTCCTGCTGTTGAAAGCAAGAAGAGATTTTTCTGTGAAATTCACTGTGAGAAACTGGTAGAGCCCCTAGAGGTAAAACACAAAACTGTGGGGCCCCACAATGACTGGGTCCCTCTGTAGTTTTTATCTTCCAGACTTGTCCACACTGAACCTCCAGCGTTTTGTCAATGATGGTTCAGGTTTTTGTACCCATGGAGGTTTTTACCCATGGGTTTCTGCTCAGGTAAGTTGTGATTCGTGTCTGTCCCTCCAGTTCTGAGGGTACCTGTTTGCCCTGTGACTTTATTGACCTTATGGATCTAGCAAGAGTTGTTGATTTTTCAGTTTAGCTTTTTACATGTATTAACTATAGTTATATCCCTTTTCTAATTTGGTAAGCCAGTTATAACTATAGTGGAATGGACTATAATTAATAGTTAATAACTAAGTTAATATCTGTCCATTATTATAAATGTCTTATAAATAATAATTCTTATTAAAATAGTAAAACTATCGGATTTAATATCAGGATTACCATTTGTGACTAACCTTTGAGGGATTTCCACTAATGATGCCTCTCATACTGCCTGGAGTTATGTATCAAAATCTTGGATTATCTTCTGGTCTAATTATTTGTTAATTTTTAGCTGTTGCTTATGTAATGACTATTGGTTCTTATTTAGTGGTGGCTTTCAGATGTTAGTATTTAATTGACATAGACAAGATAAGGGTCTTTTGCTTTGTCAGTACACTTGATGAGACAGGTGGAATTGGAGTTCCAAAGTCATACATGTGTTACTTTACTTCAGCGCCTTTTGGTTATTTGCATATGGTTTAAGTATACAACTTTGTGTAAACCCCATATATGCCTTTATTTACAAGGAGAAACTTCAGTGATATTATTTTAAAAAGTGGGCAACCCAAATTATTGTTTGTACATTTTGAGTATAGCTGCTAATTGACAACAGATTACGGTGACATTTGGCACAAAGAAAAAGCCTGGAATCTTGTTACATTAATTGGCCTAACAATTTAACTTTACCTGTCCTTTCTTTTTTTGATATGAAAGTTTGTAATTGACTCTTCTCTTTTTGAAGTATCAGGTTTTTCTTTGGATAATATTTTTCACTAACTTTAGTATATTATTTAAAATTATATATTGTGGTGGTAGATATTGGTGTTGTCTGTCAAATAGCTCTGGCACTCTCCCTTCTGGATATGTGGTGGAATTACACAGCTCCAAGCCTGCTTGAGGGGCCCATATGACTGTGTCCAGTGAATTGTGGGTGGAAATCATATGGGTCACTTCTGGACTGCAGCAAAACCCTCCTGAGCTTTTTTCTTTTGTAGTTACTGTCAGTGTTTGAAATACTGACTGCTTCGACGGTTTAGTTGAAGAGATAGTGAAGCAAAGACACCTATATGTCTTTGATAAGCCATACATAATTTTCAAACTGAAGTTTAAAATGAAAAGTTTAGCTACTTATTGCCACGTAACATCATTTCAGAACACAGTCGCTTAAAAAGCAAACATATTTCATGATCTTGTGGGTTAGGAATTTAGGTCAGGCTTGGCTGGGCAGTTCTTCTGCTCTGCTGGCATCAACCAGAGTCATTTATTGCTATTCAGGTGACACCTGGGCTGGTCTAGAGGATCCAAGTCAGTTTCATTGGTTGATTTTTGTTTTTAAGGCCTAGATAAAGTTAAATTTCAGAAGAAGATCAATATTGATAGAAATAATTGTTAAAAAGATGTATGTTGTAATTTGTTGGTTTATTTTAGTTTCTTTTATTAATTGCAAAAAACTCCATTAACATTTAAAACTTATGTAGGAAAACTAAAGGAAATACTGATAACAACTAAATAAAACACCTAGAGAACAGTTGACTTCTAACAGTCACTATTTTTTTTCATTTATTAGCAGTCTATCCTGCTTAAACAATTACTATTTAAATTAATGCCCATATATTTTTTGGCTTTTGACAAGTATTGGACTCTTAAGCTTTTTGAGTTTGCATTAAAAAATCACATTAAATATTATAACAGTAATGTATATTTGTAGAAATTTATGGAACTGTGGGTGAGTATAAAGAGAGTAAGTCACCTGTAACAGTGTTAACTCCCAGAGAAAATTAGTGCTTTTTTTGTGTATTTACTTTTAGTTGCTTACATTGTTCTGTGAAAGCAGCAACTATATTCGTATTATTAATCAGTGTCAATATTTTAAGTAGTTTAGTGAATAAAGATAGGGTTAATAAATAATTTGCTTTTTCTAATATAGTGCTAGTGTTTTAGCTTTACAACACAATTTTGATGACATTGGATACACTAGATTCAAGGAGATATATCCAGAAAACATAACTGTCAGTAGGCAGACTTCTTTCAAAAGAAGGGAGGGACATGGTTACACAATTTCTTAGCTATGTTTTCTTCTGTAGTTTTAGTAGGAAGCAAGCATGAAAAATATTGCCATTCTCTGGAGGTAAGGGAAGTCAGTTATTCTATTTAATAGCTGATTACGCTGGGCATGGTGATGGTGGCTCATGCCTGTAATTCTAGCACTTTGGGAGGCTGAGGTGGGAGGATAACTGGAGTCCAGGAGTTTGAGACCAGCCTGGGCAACATAGTTAATCCTTGTCTCTACAAAAAAAAAAAAAAAAAAAAAAAAAAAAAAAAAAAAAAAAAAAAAAAAAAAATTAGCCAGGCATGATCGCATGTGCCTTGTAGTCCTGGCTAGTGGGGAAGCTGAGGTGGGAGGATACCTTGAGCCCAGGAGTTTGAGGTTATGATGAGCTATGATTGTGCCACTGTACTCTCGCCTGGGTGACAGAGCATGATCCCATCTCTTAAAAAAAAAAGTTGATTAAAGCATAGAGGGAGAAGGCATATTTTTTGGATAACTAGTCGATAATGAATGTCTTTTACTTGCATAGTTAGTAAATACGAGTTCATTTTAAATATATTATTTTTCTCTGTGCTTTTTATAAATCTTTGTGTCTATATATGAGATTTATCTGCTTGCTTTATATTATATAATTAACATTAATTAAGCAACTATCAAACATCATTCAGGTTTTGTGATAGCTCTGGTTTATAAAAACAGATACAATGCCTGTTTTCATAGAGCATATAGTCAAATTGAGGGTGTGGTCTCCTGTGAATGGCACATACAGAACAGGGGTTCTTAACTTTTTCAGTGCCATAGTCCCCTTTGGTACTGTGATGTAGTCCATGGACTCTTTTTCAAATAATGTTTTTAAATGAATAAAATAAAAATACACCAAAATAGGATCACAAAGATAAACAATTGCATTGAAATAAAAATAAGCCAAACTTGTAATTTTGTAACATCTTTTTAATTCACTTAAATTATAAAATCTAGCAGTGAATTTAATAACTACTGTAATTTTGAAGTAGTGATGAGGGTGAATGATATTTTGGGTTATCTGCAACAACTGCATGTGATAAGAAAATATCCGTGATTTCTGTTGGTGACAAAGACTTAGGTATCCACCAATACCACTGTGCTTGTTGCTTACGTTCTTAATATTTTCTTGGAATTCTAAATTTTCGAAGTGAATAAAAATTAGAGGTTAGTAAAAATAAAGAAGTAATTTCTCCCTCTAAAATTCTATAACCCTTGAATAAGTAAACTTTAAAAATCCACTGAAAAAGTAGGATGCTTTGAAAGAATATACTAATGTATTGATAAGGGAGTCCAAAATTGACCTCTAAAATATTTTTGAAATAGCCTGTTATGCTATCAATATCGGTAAGTTTGTTCAGTATATTTGTAGGCTACACACAGTCCTTTCAAAGAAGTATTTAACCTTTGAGGCAAATACTTTTGTAATTGTTCAAAATCAAAATGCTTTATTTCTGTGAACTTGGCTGTGAGATAAATGTTCTGTCCACTTCATAATTTTATTCAGCAGTGCTTAAAAAAGAGTATTTTTGGTTATCTCATAGTCTTTATATTCAGTAATGATCCCTCAGTAACACGGTCCTAGTAAGACTGTTAACATTTATCTTTAATATTGATGTATTTATAAAACTTACATGCTACACTTTGATGCTATGCCAGGCAGTGGAAGTAGTGAAAAGAGCACATCAGGCTTTAGAGTTACACAACCCGATTTTGGATCCCAGCTTTGTTTCCTGTTAGCTTTGTGATCTTGAGCTTGTAATTAACTTTCAGATTTTATTTTCCTTATCTTTTAAATGAAGAAAATATGTTAGATGTTATTCTTTTTTTAAAAGAGAAGACTTGAGAGAGAACTATTAGGCACACTTTGATTTATCCTTTTAGTTTTAGCTGGGCTTCTAATACCTTTCTGAAGCCTTTCTGAGCTGTATTCCCCACTTCTTCCCCTTAACTCCCATCATGCCATGTGCTTACCAGCATCGTTATTATTGTGTCCTATTTTTATTTTCAGTCTTTCATCTAGATCCATTAAACATGGGGATCTTGACTATCTTTGTAATGACTGCCATTTGAGTAGAAATTATAGTATGTACTTGTTACTCAAAATTTTGTTTGGTAAATAACCATTCTAAATTAATGATATATTAACTCTGGAGCATAGAGCCAGGAGGGGCTAAATAAATGTCCTCTTTATTCCCATTAATTCTCATAATGCAATTTAATTAATTCATGATGTGACATCAAGAGTTAGAAATTGAGTAGATGAGGGCCGGGCACGGTGGCTCATGCCTGTAATCCCAGCACTTTGGGAGGCCGAGGCGGGCGGATCACGAGGTCAGGAGATCGTGACCATCCTGGCTAACACAGTGAAACCCCGTCTCTACTAAAAAATACAAAAAATTAGCCAGGTGTGGTGGCGGGCGCCTGTAGTCCCAGCTACTTTGGAGGCTGAGGCAGGAGAATGGCGTGAACCTGGGAGGCAGAGCTTGCAGTGAGCCGAGATCGTGCCACTGCACTCCAGCCTGGGCGACAGAGCGAGACTCTGTCTGAAAAACAAAAAAAAACAAATACAAATTGTATAGGCGAGGTGGACAAGTGAATCCATAGACTATAGTGTGTGAATGTAGATGGAGGTCATCAGAATAACAGCTACATCACTACACTTAAGACATTGAGCTAAGTGCTTTTCATGCGTTCTTTTTTTTTGGATCATAAAGACAGTTTTATACTAGGTGGTATTGTCTGTCTTTTAAATGACGAGCAAAGTAAAATTGAGATGAAGTTAAATAACTTGCCAAAGGTAACATTGCTAGCAGATGGCAGAGCTAGAATGCAGACTCGGAACCATTGGATTCCAAGCCTTTGATTTTAACTAACAGAGCAGACACCTTTTGCTATTAAACTTTCTCATGTCTTAGAACCAATTTATATAGTTATTTAGCTATTCTTGATCTGAATACCTTTTTGGGGGGGGGATTCAAATTGTATTTATTTTCTCTCATCTGTGACACATTCATTTTGTTCATAAGGTCATTTGTCACATAGAAATGTAAATTTTCATTTTATTGTTCCTTTTGAATACAAGCTTATGTATTTGTAGATTTGATTCTACATACTTTGTCAATTTTGTCTCTAGGGATAGACAGGATACCTTGATTGATAGAACGTATAAACACTTCATTTAAGGCCAGCTTTTCTATTTCAATTTTTTAAAAAAGAAAAGAAACATGTTATTTTAAGTATGAAAACCAAAACCATCTGTTTGATGCTTCATGTTATCATTAATTTTATGATTTGATAGGATTTACAGTTATTTGTAGTTTTTTCTAACTACGCAAGAATAGTTATACAAATTGTTTGTTTTTCAAAATACTTTTCTAAAATTCATTTTGAATGTAGAAGATAGTTTTTTTTTTTTAAAAGAGGGAAGTCAGACTGAAGTGCTAATCTGAGTGATAAGAGATAAAGTTTTGTGTGAAATTTAGTGTTCAAGCTGCTAAATATGTCTAGTGTATAGTTGAAATATGGTGTGGAACTCAGGAGAGGAGTTAGTGCTAGAGATGTTGACTTACAAATCATAAAGTCCAGAGGAAATTGTTGAAATGTGGATAATAAATAAGTTCTTCAAACAGGAGCTTATAGGCTGGGTGCAGTGACTCATGCCTGTATTCTTGGCACTTTGGGAGGCCAAGGCAGGAGGATGATTTGAGGCCAGGAGTTTGAGACTAGCCTGGGCAACATAGTGAGACCCCCATCTCTACAAAAAAATGAAAAAGAATGTGGTGACATGTGCCTGTGGTCCCAGCTGCTTGGGAGACTGAGGTGAGAGGATTGCTTGAGCCCAAGAATGCGAATGATCATACTACTGCCCTCCAGCATGGGCAACAGAGTGAGTCCTTTTCTCAAAAACAAAAACAACCACCCAACCCCAGGAGTATATAAAGGATGTATAGAGGGCTGTACTTATATTTAGAGGTCTAAAGGAAATCAGCTGAAGAGATAGATATTAGACTATTATATCTCTGTGCTTATAAAAGATAGAAGATCATTTCACTAAGGAGGAAGTGGTCCTGGTGTGAAGTGAATTTTTAGGATGTTTGAAGAAAGCTTGTGGGTGGTAACTGGATTGTTAATTCTTTTGCTGTTGGTCCATTGGTGGTGTTGACGAGAATAATTGTGTGTGTGCGGTGTGTGTGTGTGTGTGTGTATGTTTTGAGACAGTTTCGCTCCTGTTACCCAGGCTGGAGTGCAATGGCATGATCTCGGCTCACTGCAACCTTCACCTCCCAGTTTTAAGCGATTCTCCTGCCTCAGCCTCCCGAGTAGCTGGGATTACAGGCATGTGCCACCACGCCTGGCTAATTTTATATTTTTAGTAGATGGGGTTTCACCATGTTGGTCAGGCTGGTCTCGAACTCCGGACCTCAGGTGATCCGCCTACCTTGGCCTCCCAAAGTGCTGGGATTTCAGGTGTGCGTCACCACACCCAGCTGAGAATAATTGTTATAATAGGAGGCTGGATACAATTAGAAAAGTATAGTTGAAGGGGAAGGTAGTAGAGTTCAGTCATGCCATCTCTCATTTGGTGGTAAAAGGAAAGACAGAGAAGAGGCGCTTGAAAGGACTTTAAGATTTTTTTTGTTTGTTTGGGGTTAGTGATGCAGAAAGGTCTAAACAAATTTCAGGTTAGAAAAGAAGGAGCCAGCCAAGAGCATGGAACTGCATCATGAGCACTGGTGGGAATGTGTAATGTCCCTTCATTGTAGTAATAGAGCATGCCAGACAGAGTGGACATATAATTTTTATTAAACAAGAAGAATGATGTTAGGGGTAGTGGTGTGTGGAAATCCTCTCAGCTGTTAGGCTGCCTCCTGAGAAAGAACATTTAAGGTGTTTTGGGTTGGATTCAAGGAGAATGGAAAAAGGCAATAAAGTGAAGGTTTGTCCTTTTCAAATATTAAGTTTTTAGAATGGCTAATAATTAGGATACATAATGAGTCTTTTAATGATGATTTTATAAAGTGTGAAACAATTTTTAATGAGTCACTTTGAAATACATTTGTTCTGTAGACCAATTGCTATAATCCTGAAAATAAGATTCTTTTTTTTTGGCCAGGCACAGTGGCTCATGCCTATAATTCCAGCACTTTGGGAAGCCGAGGCGGGTGGATCATCTGAGGTCAGGAGTTTAAGACCAGCCTGGCCAACGTGGTGAAACCCAGTCTCTACCAAAAATACAAAAATTAGCCAGGCATGGTGGTGGGCGCCTGTAATCCCAGCTATTCGGGAGGCTGAGGCAGGAGAATCGCTTGAACCCGGGAGGCAGAGGTAGCAGTGAGTAAAGATCGTGCCATTGCATTCCAGCCTGTGTGACAGAGTGAGACTCCATCAAAAAAAAAAAAACAAAAAAAAAAAACACACAAAAAAGAAAAAAATATCTTTTTTTGTTGTTGTTGTTGTTGTTGAGGTAGGATCTAGATGTGTTGCTCAGGCTGGAGTCCAGTGGTACCATCACAGCTCACTGTAGCCTTAACTGCCGGGGCTTGATTGATTCTCCCACCTCAGCCACCTGAGTAGCTAGGACTACAGGCGTGTGCCACTATGCTTGGCTAATTTTTTGTAGAGATGGGGTGTCACCATGTTTCCCAGGCTGTCTTGAACTACTGGGCTCAAGCAATATGCCTGCCTCAGCCTCCCAAGGTGCTGGGATTACATGTGTGAGCCACCACACCTGGCCAAAAATAAGATTTTTTTTTTTTTTTTTTTTTTTTTTTTTGAGACAGAGTCTGGCTTTGTCACCTAGGCCTGAGTACAGTGGCACGATCCCAACTCACTGCAGCCTCCACCTCCCAGGTTCAAGGCATATCCTTCCATCTCAGCCTCCTGAGAGCTGACATTATAAGTACTCCCCACCTTGCCTGGCTAATTTTTACATATTTTGTTGAGATGAGGTTTCACCATCTTGCCCAGGCCGATCTGAAACTCCTGAGCTCAAGGGATTTGCTTGCCTTGGCCTCTCAAAGTGCGGAGATTACAGGCATGAGCCACCATGTCTGGCCAAGATTCTTAACATTTATTACTAGGATGAAACTTCTCTGAGTCAGCTATAATTTGGGCACAAGGAAAAGTATACCATGCTTCACATTATTTTGATAATCATTTTGCAGTAGAGAATAAAGATGCACAATACCACTAATTATGTGCATAAACTTTTCTTGTATTAGTGAAGTATTGTTATTTGTTGTTTCTTTTTACATTATGACCTGTGCTTTATAGATAAATTCACCAGTGATTAATATAAATACAAAAATGACTCTTTGTTTTCTCTTGTTTACTGTTAAGCAGAAATCAAAGAACAATCTGCAGAAGAGGATGCTGAAGCAGAAGTGGATAACAGCAAACAGCTAATTCCAACTCTTCAGCGATCTGTGTCTGAGGAATCGGCAAACTCCTTGGTCTCTGTTGGTGTAGAAGCCAAAATCAGGTTAGAGAATGAATGCAGCTGGATTGGATGTTAGTGCTAGGAATAAAGCAGTGAAATGACTGTAGAGAAAATTCAAGGAGTATGAGTTTAGGATGAAAATCTGGGTGGGATTTTATGATTTAGTAGCTAAATTTGAAGCTGATGCCTCTGTGTTTAACTGGGATGAGTTACATCTGTGGGCTTAGGCAATTGTAGAGCAGGGCAGCACACTGGGGTTTTACTCCAGTCACCTCAGGCCAGTACAGAATATTACCAATGCGCTATACCTGGCAGAAGACATAAATGTGAGCATTTAGCATGACGATTAATTTTTGATACTTACCTGTAAACTTGTTCCTTATCTTCTCCCCATTCATTAAAAAAGGAAACGCAGGACATTATAACCTATTTTTTTTCTTTCTTTTTTATCCCCCCACCTCCCCCACCCCCTCTTTTTTTGAGATGGAGTCTTGCTCTGTCACCAAGCTGGAGTGCAGTGGTGCCATCTCGGCTCACTGCAACCTCCAATTCCCTGGTTCAAGAGATTCTTCTGCCTCAGGCTCCTGAGTAGCTGGGATTATAGGCATGCACCACCATGCCCAGCTAATTTTTGTGTTTTTAGTAGAGACAGGGTTTCACCATGTTGGCCAGGATTGTCTCGATCTCCTGACCTCATGATCCGCCTGCCTCGGCCTCCCAAAGTGCTGGGATTACAGGCACTAGCCACTACACTGGGCCTGTAACCTATCATTGTATAATTCAGCTTTGAAGTCTTAAGAGTTTTTAGACCTTATTTGAAAGACATGAATAAAATAATGAAATTATTCATCAGTTTGGTACTCCCATCTCCTTCCCTCCCTCCCTCCCTACCTCTCTCCCTCCCTTCTTTCCCTCCTTCCTTCCCTCCCTTTCTCCCTCCTTCTCCTCCATCCCTTCTCCCTCCTTCCTCCCTTCGTTTCCCTTCTACTTCTTTTCCTCTTCCCTTTTCTTCCTTTCCTTTCTTATTTTTTTATTTTTTGAGGCAGGGTCTTATTCTGTTGCCCAGGCTGGAGTGCAGTGGTGTGATCACAGCTCACTGCAGCCTCAACCTCCCAGGCTCAGGTGATCCTCCCACGTTAGCCTCCCAGGTAGCTGGGACTACAGGTGTGTGCCACCATACTTGGCTAATTTTTAAGCTTTTTTTTTTTTTTTGGTAGAGATTGAGTCTCTATATGTTATCCAGGTTGGTCTGGCACTCCTGGGCTGAAGCAATCCTCCTGTCTCAGCCTCCCTAAGTGGTGGAATTGCAAGCATGAACCACTGCACCTGACCTCTCTCATCTTCCTGAAGCATTTTCTTTCTTTTGCTTTTGGGACATCTCACTCCTCATTTTATCTTTTGCTAGTTGCTGTGGAGACTCTACATGTTTATAATTTTGGAGTTCTTAAGGATAAGTCCTCAGATATCTTGTCTACTTTTTGTCTCTGTTCACTCCCTGGGAAAGAAAGCTCATTCATTCTGATAACTGTAACCTCTGTGTGTGCCCTTGAGTCTCACATGTTCATTTCCATTACTCTTCTTTACCTGAACTCCAGACTTTTATGTCCAACTGTCTGCTTGACATCTCCATTTGGAAGTGTATCAGACACCTCACCCTTAACATGTCCAATACCATGCTTGATTCTGCCTCCACCTCTGCCCCAAATCTGCTTCTCTCCACGATTTCCTCATTTCAATAAATAATGCCAGTATTCACTCAGTTGTTTAGTCCAGAAACTTTGAAAGTTAATCCTTGATTTCTATCTTTTCTCATACCTTGTAGCTCAACTCGATAACCCAAACAACTTGTTAGTGTCTTAACTTGCCTAACATTTTAGTTGAAGTCACTGTTACCCTTTGGAAGTTGTAGTAGCCTTTTAACCAGTCTTTCTGCTACTCTTTACCTTTCCATAGTCCAATTTGTTTATAGCACAGTTGCAAAAATTATTCTGATAATGATAATCAGGTCCCCACTCTCCACTCTCTTTCATGACTCTTATATTTAAATTATATTCATAATTTCAAGTACTTACCATGTCTACAAGGTGTGATCTGTTCCTGACTGCCTCTCTCATGTCATTTGTCACTCACTGTGCTCTCACCACATTGGCCTAACTCCTTTAAATGTGCTGATGGGGTTTCTGTCTGAGAGCTTTGGTGCTTTGCTTGTCTCCTGGCTTACCTCCCAGAGAGGCCACCTTGCTGATAATACTAGCCTCCTCTGAAGGGCCACATCCAGCTTAGTCTCAGTCACCTTAGGAAAAAGAACATACAATGTGAATCAACGTGAAGAACACACTGGTGTTTGTTATACTGTAGTCCTCTCCTCCTCCTCCAATATTTTTTGGGAGATTGACATTTTCAAAATAAAGGAGTAGGATGGAAAAGAAAACAGCAGCTCCCACCGTATTTTACATAGTAACCTGCTTTATTTTTCTTTGTGGCACTTACTATTTCCAACACTTCATTTGACTGTCATGTGAACTCTGAAGACAGGCACTTTGTTGGTGGGCTTTGTTCACCACCCTGTGTCCTGCACTTAATAGTCCCTGACAGAGATTAGGTGCTGCATAAATTTTTTTCTTTTTTCTTTTCTTTTTTTTTTTTTTTTGTGGCAGATTCTTGCTCTGTCACCTAGGCTGAAATGCAGTGGTGTGATCTCGGCTCACTGCAAGCTCCGCCTCCTGGGTTCACACCATTCTCCTGCCTCAGCCTCCTGAGTAGCTGGGACTACAGGCACCCACCACCACGCCCGGCTAATTTTTTGTATTTTTAGTAGAGATGGGGTTTCACCATGTTAGCCAGGATGGTCTCGATCTCCTGATCTTGTGATCTGCCCGCCTCGGCCTCCCAAAGTGCTGGGATTACAGGCGTGAGTCACCGCGCCCAGCCCAATATATTTTTAATGAATAATGAATTCTAGTTGATTGAAAAGCATTTAAAGTTCTGCTTAAATTTTTGTAGTTTGATACTACCATAAACTTTACTTTTTGCTATGTTTTCTATAGAAATTAGAAATGGTGTAATGCATATGTGGAATTGAGAGGTACAGAATGCAGAATATTTGCTAGTTTAGAGCAGGTGCCTGAGAGCCTTCTGAAAGTATTCTGTGCCTGTGTATCCTCTAGGCCTACTTCAGTAACCCACTGTAGTTCTTAACCTCCTTGCTTGGTTCTTCTGCAGATCTTAAGGACAGAGTATGCCTGACTGACTTATCTTTTTGTCACCTGTGAGTGGCACACTGTCACTGTTAGTCCTCATCTAATACTTGAACAGAGAATGAAAGTTAAAAGCTACTCCTGAATATATGATAATTTCATTTGTAATAATCATGGCCTATCAGTGGAAAAGAATAGGTCACTTAATAATTGGCTATGTAAAAAATATAGGTAGATTGATGCTCATACCACATGGAAAAATAACCTTGAGGTAGATTAATAAGCAATGCCATTGTTCGTTATTTATCCTGGGCTATACTACCACTACCACTGTTATTTTCATTAGACAGGACAGAGTGAATGTACACTGTGAGAAAGCCAGCATACTGTAAATACAGACCTGGTGTTTATTCCAAGCTCCAACTTTTTGACCTTTATTTATTCATTTTTATCTCTCTCTCCCACAGTTTCCTTAAAATAGGATGAACAGATTGAATTTAATGAATTTTTTTTTTTTTTTTTTTGAGACAGCGTCTCGCTGTATTGCCCAGGCTGGAGTGCAGTGGCATGATCTCGGCTCACTGCAGGCTCTGCCTCCCGGGTTCACGCAATTCTCCTGCCTCAGCCTCCTGAGTAGCTGGGACCACAGGCACCTGCCACCACACCTGGCTGATTTTTTTTTGTATTTTTAGTAGAGACGGGGTTTCACCGTGTTAGCCAGGATGGTCTCGATCTCCTGACCTTGTGATCCGCCCATCTTGGCCTCCCAAAGTGCTGGGATTACAGGCATGCGCCACCGTGCCCAGCCTGAATTTAATGAATTCTAATGGTGCAGTATATAAAATGTTCTAAATGAATCTGTAGATAATCATCCTATTATAATTAATAGGATTTTAGCAAGATTGCTAGATAACAAAATCAAAATGCAAAAATCACATGTATTTATATATATTAGGAACAGAGTTAAATGGTATTTTTTAGAATATTATTTTCCAATAATATAAAATAATATGTGACTAGGATTATGTGCAAAAATGTAAGACTTTTATAGAGAAAATTATAAAACTTTTTGGAAAGATTAAGGAACACAGACATAATAGCAATATAATACTCACATTTTAGGGGATTCAGTATTTTAAAGATATTCTTTCCCGATTGATCTGTAGGTTCAAGAAAATTCTAATAAACATTTCTACAGTAAATTTTACAAGCTGATTTTAATTTATATGAATATGCAAAAGACAGGATAAGACAAAGGACCCATGAAGAAGAGGAAGGATTGCTTTACTTGATACTAAGACTTTTTGTAACACGCTAATAAATTAAGTCCGTACTGTGTTACCACAGAAACAGACAAATAGACCAATGGATCAGAATAGGGAACCCAGATACAGATACATGAGTAATATGGACAGGTTATTTATAACAAAGGGGCATCACAAATTAGTGAGGAAGGAAGTCTCTTTCAACAATTGTGCTAGAACAATTAGATGTACTTAAAAAAAAAAAAGAAAGTAGACCTAATTTATTCATGTCAACTCCAGTTAATTTGTAGACTTAATGTGAGAAGCAAATTAATAAAAGAAGTTAATGTAGAGGAATTTCTTCATTGCTTTGAGAGTAAGGAAAGACTTTTAAAAAACAAATGGAAAGCCCTAATTATAGAAAGGGTTGATTGGCCAGGCACAGTGGCTCACGCCTGTAATCCTAGCACTTTGGGAGGTTGAGGCAGGAGGAATGCTTGAGCCCAGCAGTTCGAGACCAGCCTGACTCAAACATGACAAAACCCCATCTCTACAAAAAATAAGGACATGGTGGTGCTACTCAGGAGGCTGAGGTGGGAGGATTGCTTGAGCCCAGGAGGTCGAGGCTGCAGTGAGCTGTGATCCTGCCACTGCACTCCATCCTGGGTGACAGAGTGAGACCCTGTCTCAAAAAAAAAAAAAGAAAACACACATAAAAAGAAAAGGGGCCGGGTGCGGTGGCTCATGCCTGTAATCCCAGCCCTTTGGGAGGCTAAGGTGGGTGGATCCCTGAGGTCAGGAGTTCGAGAACAGCCTGGCCAACATGGTGAAACCCCATCTCTACTAAAAATACAAAAATTAGCTGGGCGTGGTGGCGGGCACCTGTAATCCCAGCTACCTGGGAGGCTGAGGCAGAATTGCTTGAACCTGGGAGGTGGACGTTGCAGTGAGCCAAGATCGTGCCATTATTGCACTCCAGCCTAGGCGACGAGAGAGAAACTGCATCTCAAAAAAAAAAAAGAAAAGGATTAATACCACTATACTTAAATTTACATCTTTTCATGAAAAATACCAAGAGTAAAAAGATAAATGACAGAAAAGAGAAAACTATTTCTAAAGCATATAACTAAGAACTTATATTCATATGTATTTAAAAATAAAGCAAAACAATAAGAAAAAGCTTCTGTAGAAGGCAGTAAGCATTACTTGATTACTTGCAATAAACATTACTTGATTATGATGTATTTTTAAAACATGCTGTTGGATTTTAGTTAGCTAATATTTTGTTTATGTTCATAAGCAATATGAATTTTTGTAATATTGTAATGTCCTAGTTTTGGAGACAAAATTACACTAGCCTCGTGTGTGAGGCATCTTTCAGTTTTCTTATTTTCTGGAACAACTAGTTTAAGACAGGAATTGACTCTGTAAGTTTGAAGTAACTCATAAAATTACATGGGTCTGTGGGGTTTCTTATAGAAAATGAAGTCACTACCAGTTCAATTCAAAGATTTTTTTTTCTTTGAATATGTATTCCATAAATTTGCTCCCCACTTCCAAATTTTTTTCTATTCAGCTGTCTGTTTCATCTTGTACCAATTTTCTCATGTTATATTTTTCTCAGAACATATAAATTTTATCTAAAATGATTCATGATATATTTATTATTTTTTAAATGTTATTTTTGATTGGCAAATCCTAATTGTACATTTATGAGTACAGTGTGATGTTTCAGTTCATAAATGCAAAGTGGAATGATTGAATCAAGTAAATTAATATCCATTACCTTGATTAACTCTCATTTGTTATTTGAAATTTACTCTTAGGTTGGTGCAAAAGTGATTGCGGTTTTTGCCATTACTTTTAATGGCAGAACCACAATCACTTTTGCACCAAGCTAATAGTTATTTTAAAATATAGGTCACCCTGCTATGTAGTATATCCCGAAACCTACTCCTCCTATCTCAACCTTCGTATCCTTTGACCAACAACTTACTATTTCCTTCTTCCTGCCTTACCTTCTCTGAGTGTCTGGTTACCATCACTCTACTACCGGTTCTTTTAGTAGTAGGATCTTCTTTAGATTCTACATTTAAGTGAGATCATGCCATATTTGTCTTTCTGTGCCTGGCTTATTTCACTTAGCATGATATCCTCTAGATTCATGTGAGTTGTTGCAGATGACAGGTCTCTCCCGCTTCTCTCTCTCTCTCTCTCTCTCTCTTTCTCTCCCCCCTCCCCACTTCCTTAATCCCCTTCCCCTCCCCCTCTTTTTCTACCTCCCCTTCCCTCCCTCTTTTTTCCTTCCCTCCCTTCCTTCCTTCCTTCCTTCCTTGCTTCCTTCCTTCCTTCCTTCCTTCCTTTTTTTCTTTCCTTCCTTTCTTTCTCTTTCTCTTTTTTTTTCTTTGAAAGGGTGTCACTCTGTTGCCCAGGCTGGAGTACAGTGCCATGATCACAACTCACTGCAGTCTCAACTTCCTGGGCTCAGGCAATCCTCCCACCACAGCCTCCAAGTGGCTGGGACTACAGGTGTGTGCTCACCACACCAGGCTAATTTTTTAAATTTTATGTAGAGATGGAGTCTTACTATGTTGCCCAGGCTGGTTTTGAATATCTGGGCTCAAGCAGTCCTCCAGCCTTGGCCTCCCGAAGTGCTGGGATTGTAGGCATGAACCACCACTCCCCATCCTCCCGCTTTTCAAGGCTGAATAGTATTCTTTTGTTTATATATACCATATTTTCTTTATCCGTTCATCTATTGATGGATACTTTTAGGCTGATGCCATATCTGGCTATTGTAAGTAATGCTGTAGTAAGCGTGGGCCTGCAGATATGCTTTTGACATTGATTTCAGTTCCTTTGGATATATACCCAGAAGTGTGATTACGAGATTATATGGTAATTCTATTTTTAGTTTTTTGAGGAACCTCTTTACCATTTTCCATAATGGCTGCACTAATTGACACCCCCACAATAATGTACAGGACTTCCATTTTTTCTGTATCCTTGGAAATACTTATCTTTCGTCTTTTTAATAATAGCCATTTGTTAGGTGTTAGCCAATAGCCAGGTGTTATGTGATATATACTTGTTTTAATTTTCATTTCCCTAATGAGTAGTGATGCTGAGCATTTTCTCATGTGCCTGTTGGCCATTTGTATGTGTTCTTTTGAGAAATGTCTGTTCAGGTCCTTTGCCCATTTTGTTTTTTTTTTTTTTTTTTGGATCAGTGATAATAACTCAATCCTCTATTTGACAAAGAAGAGGGAGAGGGAAGAGGAAGAAAAAGAAAGTGGGATAAAGGATCAGAAAGGGAGGAAAATAGAAAAAATTAGAGTATGACTCCAGGGTAGACCTGTTTTGTTGTCACTGAGTTGGTTGGTTGGTTTGTCTGTTGTATTTTTCATGTTTCGCCATGTTGGCCAGACTGGTCTCGAACTCCTAGCCCGAAGTGATCAACCCGCCTCGCCCCCCAGAGTGCCGGGACCACA
Organism: Nomascus leucogenys; assembly: GCF_006542625.1. Taxonomy (NCBI): domain Eukaryota; kingdom Metazoa; phylum Chordata; class Mammalia; order Primates; family Hylobatidae; genus Nomascus; species Nomascus leucogenys. Next base: position 100,446,419 of record NC_044393.1, on the reverse strand, counting down.
GGCATGAGCCACCACGTCCAGCCCCCACATTGCTTCTGGCCTCCGTGGTAGACCTCCCAGACGGAGCAGCTGGGCAGAGGCGCTCCTCACTTCTTCCCAGACACGGGGCGGCCGGGCAGAGGCGCTCCTCACTTCCCAGACGATGGGTGGCCAGGCAGAGACGCTCCTCACTTCTTCCCAGACGATAGGTGGCCGGGCAGAGGCGCTCCTCACTTCCCAGACGATGGGTGGCCGGGCAGAGGCGCTCCTCACTTCCCAGACGATGGGTGGCCGGGCAGAGGCGCTCCTCACTTCCCAGACGGGGCGGCTGGGCAGAGGCGCTCCTCACTTCCCAGACGGGGCGGCCGGGCCGAGGCGCTACTCACTTCCCAGACGATGGGTGGCCGGGCAGAGGCGCTCCTCACTTCCCAGATGATGGGTGGCCGGGCAGAGGCGCTCCTCACTTCTTCCTGGACGGGGCGGCTGGGCAGAGGCACTCCTCACTTCCCAGACGATGGGTGGCCGGGCAGAGGCGCTCCTCACTTCCCAGACGGTGGGTGGCCGGGCAGAGGCGCTCCTCACTTCCTCCCGGACGGGGCGGCCGGGCAGAGGCGCTCCTCACTTCTTCCCGGACGGGGCGGCCGGGCAGAGGCGCTCCTCACTTCCTCCCGGACGGGGCGGCCGGGCAGAGGCGCTCCTCACCTCCCAGACGGGGCGGCTGGGCAGAGGCGCTCCTCACCTCCCAGACGATGGGTGGCCGGGCAGAGGCGCTCCTCACCTCCCAGACGATGGGTGGCCGGGCAGAGGCGCTCCTCACCTCCCAGACGATGGGTGGCCGGGCAGAGGCGCTCCTCACCTCCCAGACGATGGGTGGCCGGGCAGAGGCGCTCCTCACCTCCCAGACGATGGGTGGCCGGGCAGAGGCGCTCCTCACCTCCCAGACGATGGGTGGCCGGGCAGAGGCGCTCCTCACCTCCCAGACGATGGGTGGCCGGGCAGAGGCGCTCCTCACCTCCCAGACGATGGGTGGCCGGGCAGAGGCGCTCCTCACCTCCCAGACGATGGGTGGCCGGGCAGAGGCGCTCCTCACCTCCCAGACGATGGGTGGCCGGGCAGAGGCGCTCCTCACCTCCCAGACGATGGGTGGCCGGGCAGAGGCGCTCCTCACCTCCCAGACGATGGTGGCCGGGCAGAGGCGCTCCTCACCTCCCAGACGATGGGTGGCCGGGCAGAGGCGCTCCTCACTTCCCAGACGAGGCGGCCGGGCAGAGGCGCTCCTCACTTCCCAGATGGGGCGGCTGGGCAGAGGCGCTCCTCACTTCCCAGACGGTGGGTGGTCGTCTTTGCCCATTTTTTAGTCAGGTTGTTTTCTTGCTATTTATTTGGGTTCCATATATATTTTGGATATTAAATATTTTCTCCCAATCTGTGTGTTGTCTCTTTACTTTGTTAATATTTTCAGTTGCCATAAGGAGCTTGGTGGTTTAGCCATCCCATTTGTCTATTATTGCTTTTGTTGCCTATGCTTTCAGGGTCATATCCAAAAAGTTATTGCCCACATGGAACTTTCTCCCTATGTTTTATTCTAGTAGTTTTACAGTTTGACATCCTAAACATAAGACTTTCATCTATTTTGAATTGATTTTTGTGTGTTATGTGAGACAAGGGTATGATTTTATTCTTGTGCATATGGATATACAGTTTTTTCAGTGCCATTTATTGAGGAGACAGTTCTTTACCCATTGTGTTTTCTTGGTATCTTTGTTATAAATCAACTGAGTGTAAATGCATGAGTTCATTCCTGTTCCATTGGTTGATGTGTCTTGTTGTTTTTTGAGCCAGGGTGGTATCTGTAGCCCAGGCTGGAGTGTGGTGGTGTGATCTTGGCTTTCTGCAACCTCTGCCTCCTGAGCTGAAGCCATCCACCCACCTCAGCCTCTTGAGTACCTGGGACTACAGGTGTTCACTACCACCCCTGGCTTATTTTTGTATTTTTAGTAGAGACGGGGTTTCACCGTGTTGTCCAGGCTGATTTCAGACTCCTGGGCTCAAGCAGTCTGCCTGCCTCAGCCTACCCAAGTGCTGGGATTACAAGTGTGAACCACTGTCCCTGTCCAGATGTATGTTTTTTTTTTTTGTGCCAGTACCATACTATTTTGATTACAATCATTTTGTAATGTTTTGAAATCAGACAGCGTGATGCATCCAGCATTGTTCTTTTTGCTCAAGGTTGTTTCGGCTGTTTGATGTCTTCTGTGCTTCTGTATAAATTTAAGGATAATTTATTTCTGTGAAAATCGACATTGGAATTTCAATAGATAATGCATTGAATCTGTAGATCACTTTGGGTAGTATGGACAGTTAGTTTCACAGTATTAATTCTTCCAGTCCATGAACATAGGATATCTTTCTATTACTTGATGTTTTCTTAAATTTCTTTTGTGAGTTTTATAGTTTTCAGTATACAGGTCTTTTACCTCCCTGGTTGAAATTACACCTAAGTATTTAATTTTTTTGTTGCTATTGTAAATGGGATTATTATATTAATTTTCTTTTAGGATCGTTTGCTGTTAGTATATAGAAATGCTACTGATTTTTGTATATTTACTTTGTATCCTGCTACTTTATCAAATTTGTTCATTAGTTCTAACAGTTTTTTGGTGGAGTCTTTAGGGTTTTCCATATATAAGATCATGCCATCAGCAAGACAGTTTCACTTCTCCCTTTCCTACTGGGATCCCTTATGTCTTTCTCTTGACCATATTGCTCTGCCTAGGACTTCCAGTAATATATTGAAATTTTTATATTCAGTATTTTATATCAATTTTATATTCAGTATTTTCATTATGATTTTATTTCACATATTGGGATTTCCATTTTGAGTGAAAGATTCTTAAACAATATCTTTTCTAGTTTCCAAATTTTTGGATTTTTTTTTTTTTTCTTGAAAGGGAGTCTCGCTCTGTTGCCCAGGCTATGCAATGGTACAATCTTGGCTCACTGGAACCACCACCTCCTAGGTTCAAGCAATTCTCCTGCCTCAGCCTCCTGAGTAGCTGGGACTACAGGCGTGTGCCACCACACCCAGCTAACTTTTGTATTTTTAGTAGAATTGGGGTTTCGCCATGTTGGTCACGCTGGTCTCAAACTCCTGACCTCAGGTGATCCACCTGCCTCAGCCTCCGAAAGTGTCAGAATTACAGGCATGAGCCACTGCACCTGGCCGGAAAATTTTAAGTTATCCATTTATTATACATTTTTAGTTTTACTGCATTATTGTCAGAGCATGTTGCCTGCATGATGTTGGTCACTTGCTATGTGTCATGTATTCTTTTATGGCCTACTATGTAATCCACTCTTGAAATATTTTAATATACTTGAAAAGAATGTGAACCGTTAGTTGTAGATAGAACTGAATATAGTATCTCAAACTAATTTATTATGCTCAGGTAATTAATAAATAATGAACAATAACGATGTTTAATACTTAATTTTTATCGGTTTGATATAGTATTTTCTGAGAAAAATAATTAAAGTCTTCCACTGTTGTTGATTTTTTTAGTCTTCCAGTACAGGTTGAGTTTCTCCTATCCAAAATGCTTGGGACAGGCCAGGTGCGGTGGTTCATGCCTGTAATTCCAGCACTTTAGGTGGCCAAGGCAGGTGGATCACCTGAGGCCAGGAGTTTGAGACCAGCCTGGCCACCATGGCAAAACTCTGTCTCTACTAAAAATACAAAAATTAGCTAGATGTTGTGGCGTGTGCCTGTAGTCCCAACTACTTGGGAAGCTGAAGCAGGACAATTGCTTGAACCCAGGAGGTGGAGGTTACAGTGAGCCAAGACCGTACCATTGCACTCTAGCCTGGACAACAGAGTGAGACTCCATCTCAAAAAAACCGAAAACAAAATGTTTCGGACCAGATGTGTTTTGGATTTTGGATTTTGGAATATTTGCACATACATAATAAGATATTTTGGGGATGGGAGACATGTATAAACATGAAATTTGTAGGGTCCAGCCCCACAGGGTTGGTGGGTTTTCTCCCCGTGTGTGGAGACGAGAGTGTAGAAATAAAGACACAAGACAAAGAGATAAAAGACAGCTGGGCCTAGGGGACCACTACCACCAAGACGCAGAGACCGGTAGTGGCCCTGAATGCCAGGCTGTGCTGATATTTATTGGATACAAGACAAAGGGGCAGGGTAAGGAGTGTGAGCCATCTCCAGTGATAGGTAAGGTCATGTGGGTCACATGTCCACTGGACAGGGAGCCCTTCCCTGCCTGGCAGCTGAGGCAGAGAGAGAGAGAGAGAGAGAGAGAGAGAGAGAGAGAGAGAGAGAGAGAGAGAGAGACAGCTTACACCATTATTTCTGCTTATCAGAGACTTTTAGTACTTTCACTAATTTGCTACTGCTATCTAAAAGGCAGAGCCAGGTGTACAGGATGGAACATGAAGGTGGACTAGGAGTGTGACCACTGAAGCATGGCATCACAGGGAGACGGTTAGGCCTCCGGATAACTGCGGGTGGCCCTTTCCCGGTCTGCTAAGTAGTGGGTGTTTTTCCTTGACACTGATGCTACCGCTACACCATGGTCCACTTGGCAACGGGCGTCTTCCCAGACGCTGGGACCAAGGAGCCCTCTGGTGGCCCTGTCCGGGCATAACAGAAGGCTCACACTCTTGTCTTCTGGTCACTTCTCACTATGTCCCCTCAGCTCCTATGGCTGTATGGCCTGGTTTTTCCTAGGTTATGATTGTAGAGCAAGGATTATTATAATATTGGAATAAAGAGTAATTGCTACAAACTAATAATTAATGATATTCATATATAATCATATCTATGATCTATATCTAGTATAACTATTCTTATTTTATATATTATACTGGAACAGCTTGTGCCCTTGGTCTCTTGCCTCGGCACCTGGGTGACTTGCCGCCCACAGAAATTCATTTATATTTCGTATATACCTTATACACATAGCCTGAAGGTAATTTTATAGAATATTTAAGTAATTTTATGCTTGAAACAAAGTTTGTATTAAGTACTTAGCTGTGAAATTTTCTACTTGTGATATCATGTTGGTGCTTAAAAGGTTTTGAATTTTGGAGCATTTCAGATTTTGGATTTTCAGATTGGAGATGCTTAACCATCTCTTTCAGATTGGAGATTCATTTTGAGGCCTGTTGGTCTGAGTATATGGTTATGATTTATATCTGTTATACTATTGATCATTTTGTTAGTGTGTAACATCTTCTTCATCTCTAATGTTGTGTTTTCTTTTTGATACAGCTTTCATTTTGTCTGATAAAATTATTGCCACTCAAGCTTCCTTTTGGTTTATGTTTGCCTGGTATCTTTTTACCTCTTTTCCCATCAACATTTTTGTGCTTGTTTTATGTGTCATTTGTGTTTATACTTCCAACATTTTTTGCACCTTTTTTTTTTTTTTTTTTGTGAGATGGAGTCTTGCTCTGTCGCCCAGGCTGGAGGGCAGTGGCGCGATCTCAGCTCACTGCAACCTCCACCTCCCGGGTTCAAGCAATTCCCCTGCCTCAGCCTCGTGAGTAGCTGGGATTACAGGTGCGCACCACCATGCCTGGCTAATTTTTTTATATTTTTAATAGAGACAGGGGTCTTCACCATGTTGGTCAGACTGATTTTGAACTCCTGACCTCAGGTGATCTGCCCAACTAGGCCTCCCAAAGTGCTGGGATTACAGGTGTGAGCCACTGCACCCAGCTGCACCCAATTTTTAGATCTAATTTTAATCTAATCTCAAAAATGGTCTTTTAATTGCTGATTTTTGCCTTTTAATTTGTGGGTTTGGTTTACATTATTGTAATGGCTAGTAAGATTTTGTATGCTGTTTTAGAAAATGTTTTTTAGTCGTTGTATACATGTTTTTTCTTTTATTTATTTTTTTGAGATGGAGTCTTGCTCTGTCGCCTAGGCTGGAGTGCAGTGGCACGATCTCAGTTCATTGCAACCTCTGCCTCTTGGGTTTAAGTGATTCTCTGGCCTTAGCCTCCTGAGTAGCTTGGATTACGGGTGCCTGCCACCATGCCTGGCTAATTTTTGTATTTTTAGTAGAGACGGTGTTTCACCATGTTGGCCAGGCTGGTTTCGAACTCCTGATCTGTGATCCGCTCATCTTCGCCTCCCAAAGTGCTGGGATTACAGGTGTGAGCCACCATGCCCATCCTCTTTTTCTTTTTAAAATACAGACAGGGTCTCACTGTGTTGCCCAGGCTGGTCTCAAAATCCTGGGGTCAGGCAATCCTCCTGCCTTGACCTCCCAAAGTACTGGGGTTACAGTGTGAGCCACTGTTCCTGGCAGAGTTGCTGTTGTAGTGCGTGAGCACCTAATGAGGTACATGAAGAGGAGCCTTTGTGTGGGTTAGAATTCCCCTGTCTGTGCTCACAGGTGTTAACATAGTCTCACTGTGTTTCACACTTGGCTTCTAGCAATTTCTTAAAAATTTTTACTGAATTCTTATTACCCTGCTGGTATGGTATCAGTGGCCTCTTCCTCAGAGGTACTATTGTCACGTTTCTTTATGGAAGTGTCTTTCATTTGTTGGTGAGTTGGTTGCCCTGTGATTTCTGCCCTCTGATGTGTTTCAGAAAAGTAAGTTTGCAGATTCTCTGGTTGGGTTTTGTTGTGTGGTTGGACACAATGTTGTTTGCAGCTTTCTACAGCCAGACCAAAACTAGAAATTTCCTTTGACCTCGTATTAAAAAAAGTCAACAATAAATTACTCTGAGGTGTTTGACCTCCCTTACTTCATACAACCTTTTCTAATTCTTTAATAATTTAAGTACTTCTCTAAAAGTAATTTCATTTTGGATCTGTTGTGTGGCAAAATTTCTGAGGTCTTCTAAGCCAGAGAGTAATTTTATTATACCTTCACATTTAAGCGATAGTTTTGAAGATCAAATTGAATGCTAAGGTATTTTTCTGCAATAGCTTTAAAATATTGCTCTGTTTTCTAATCAGTGCTGTTACAATCAATGTTGATAAGGCTAATGTCAATCTGATTGTTGCTTCTCATGGGTAGTGTTTCTAGGGGAAGAAACAAACCAGAGATGGGATATGGTGAAATAAATGTAAGCTTAATAGCTCAGAGAAAATTACAAATAAGAGGATAGTAAGATACTGGCAAAGCATATGGTGGTGGTCTCTTTTTGGAAAGAAGAAATTTTCTTTTTCAACTTGATTTTTTTTTGAAATTACACTACATTTAATTTGTGTATGTGTGTATGTCTCAGTACCAGCAGACAACATAGTTTATCATGAACTTGAAATAGGTAATTTATTAGAAAAACAAAGCTAATTTTAATAAAAGTAATTAGTTGATAGTCCAATATGAGGTAAACCTAAGTTTTAAAAAGTCACCTCAAAAGGCTATAGGTTAGTTCTATAGTATATGGTAATGCAAGATATGTAAGATCATGGGTTAGATACTGTAGAGGTAACTTTAATGCCCAAGAAGGAGGATTTGGGTATAGCAGCAGTAAATATCTTGTGAAGTGTAAATATAATCAAGAGGAAGCAGTCCTTTTAATTTCATTCTTTCTGAGATCTCTTAGTAAGTGTATATTCCATATATGTATATTGTTTGTTGTCTCTTAATTTTTTAATGTTTTCTCTTTTTTCATTAATAGACTTAGAGCATTTTTAGGTTTACACAAAAACTGAGCTCATTCTCCCACCTCTACCCCCAGCAGTTTCCCTCATGATTAGTATTGTGTGCTGTGTTACAGTTGATAAACCAATATGGATACATTATTTTTAACTACAGTCCATAGTTTACATTAGTGCTCAGTATCTACCATTATAGTATCATATAAAATGGTTTCACTGGCCTAAAAAATCCCCTTTGCTCCTAATCATCCCTTTCCTCCTTCCTGTTCAGCTCTTCTGCTTCCCCAAAAATCTACTACCACTCAACCCAGGAACTATTTAAGTTTATATTTTTATATCTTCCCGTGTGTATGCATGTGTGTGGTATATATATATCATGCATAATGAACATTCCGTCAAGTGGTTAAATAAAACTGTCACCATATGTTTTACAGAGCTGTCATGCAGTTGGGTGGCTACTAAACTCTACTTTCTTTCCCATTTTTAGCTTACATTTTTTTTTTTTTTTTTTTCCTGAGACAGAGTCTTGCTCTGTCACCCAGGCTGGAGTGCAGTGGTTCGATCTCAGCTTACTACAACCTCCACCTCCCGGATGCAAGCGAGGTGCCTCAGCCACCTGAGTAGCTGGGATTACAGGGGTGTGCCACCACACCCAGCTAATTTTTGTATTTTTAGTAGAGATGGGGTTTCACCACGTTGGACAGGCTGGTCTCGAACTTCCGCCTCCCAGAGTACTGGGATTACAGGCATGAGCCGCCGTGCTTGGCCCCCATCTTTAGCTTTCTTACTTGGATTTTTTTTCTAGTCAAATATAAAAGAAAATAACTTTTCTAAGTACTAACTAGAATTTTTTGGATTTGATATATGTACTGCTTTTTAAAATGCTATGGAAAAAGTAGAATTCCAAATGTGTAATTATTAAACTTAATTGTTCTTATGGGTAATCACTGAATAGACTATAGAAAATAGATTGAAAAGCTTAGTTTGCGCTTTAGACATAATTTAAAAGCACAAGTATCTATAGTTATCGCTTAAAGCAGTTGAATAAAGCTACTTTTCTCCTTCTCTGACTTACATTTCATTTTTACTAGTGAACAGCTCTGCGCTTTTTGTTACTGTGGGGAAAAAAGTTCCTTAGGACAAGGAGACTTAAAACAATTCAGAGTAACGCCTGGATTTATCTTGCCGTGGAGAAACCACCCTTCTAACAAGAAGGACATTGATGACAACAGCAATGGAACCTATGAGAAAATGCAAAACTCAGCACCACGAAAACAAAGAGGACAGAGAAAGTAAGCAGTTTCGAATTTAAATTGTTGGAATAGATTAAGACTGCATATAATTTATTTTCATTATAATGTTTATAAATTTCAAATGGGGTTGTTCTTATTGAACAGTTTCTCCTGTTTTCCACTTTTATGGGATACTCTGACTCACCATTAACCCAATTAATCCAACAAACTATCCTTTTCACAAATTTTTCTTCTTTTTAAAAAAGTTTATATTAATTGTATATGAAATCGGTGTGATCACAAAACTAAACTTTTGGAAGAAAACTTCAAAGAACATAACACAAGCTGAGAGGGAGGGAGTTCATGGAATTTATAAATGGAAAGAAGATATTAATAAAACAGATCAATGAAGTCCTTCTTTTGTTTCTCTAAATAAGCTTTTAATTGTAAGAATATAACATAATACAATAGCAAATCCAGAATTGATTTTTCACTACTCATGTCTTTTGTGTCATTCATTCATTGATCCATTCAATCATTTAATTTATTTAATTTATATATAAGTTTGTGTGCTTCAGAAAATGTTGCACTGTCCTATACATTCTTCCCTCCCTCCCTCCCCCGCCTTCCCTCCCTCCCCCGCCTTCCCTCCCTCCCCCGCCTTCCCTCCCAGAAGATGCTTTTTTCTTTTTTAAGGAATTTTTTTTGTAATGATGTATGTATGTCTGTATTCATGAGCACATTGTAATTACCTAAAGGTCTTGTCTAATATAGTTTAAAATATTTTGTACAGTTGTGTTTAAAGACCATATTAATATGGAGACTTGGCTGTGCTGGTTAAGGGAGTAGAAGTTTCTATAGTTGATGAGAACGTGTAAAAATTAATTTAGCTTGCAAAGCTAACAAACACTGCTTCTTGAGGGTTATGATGTAATCACTCAAGTGCTTATCTGGCTTATATCCAAATTTAAGTACTAAATCATTGTTGTGTTGTACTTATTTGATTGGCTCCTTGTTTTGAACTGCTGCCAATGCCTTGAAGACCTGAAGTAGGAAATGAAACAATAAAAAGAGGGAGAATCTTTTAAAAGAATTTAAGGTGGAACAGTTTAAGGAAACTTAGAAATACTATATTTGGAGAGTTGTGATGTTTTGGAGGCTGTAGCCTTATCTTTAGTTGTCAGTTGAGTACACACATCTTAATAAAATAATCAAAAGGCCAGCAAACTTAAAATGTCTATTAGCAAATTTAATGGACTGAATCAGGCTGTATCTTATATCCTCATGTTCTGCCTTAAATAATGGCAATTATATAAAATCCTGTCCTGAGAAATAGAATTGGTTTCATTTCCTTGTTTTAAAAGTGAAATTAATTTTTAGTGAAAATTCTTATGAGCTCAGATAATTATATAAAAATAGCCTTTTGTTAAATGAAAGTCTTTATATATACTTAGTGCTTACCAACTTAATAAGTAATGATAATATGCCAGTTAATGAAGTACACTTAAAAATTTGGCATCATTGAAGGGTAGGCAATTAATTTAGCTTGGTAATGATTTCAAATATTTATAAAATGTATGTTACTAATGAAGTTTAAATAGCTAGTTAATTTAAAAATTTTTACAAAGGAGGTTTTGAAAATGTCTTTCCTCTCATTTTCACTAACTAAAAAAAATCAAGAATTTTTTTCCTTTTTTTTGTTTTATAACTAAGAATTTTGTGGGTGTGCATTTCAGCTGATTCCTCTTGATATCTCTTTCTAAGCTGGGCTGCTGTCATCCTTAGTGTTGACATTGATATCTTACTGACATGGTATATACATACAAACCAGTCTCAAAACTTGAAGGTTGAATTTGATTAAGCTGCTGGTTAGGACCTGATTAGTAATAAGTTAGTCATTCTCTTGGTTTTTTTACACCCCTTTCCCTCATCAAATACTAGTGCAAAACAGTTAAAACAACACTTAGTAGTTATAGATGAACTGTTTGTCTTTTTTTTCTTTCTCCCAATAAGATAACAATGATTTGTAATGGAGAATATATTTGTAGGAATAGAGATTATACTTATAGGAAAGAATTTGTTCTCATTTTACTGTGGGCATTTATTAAAATGAGAATTCAAAGTTAGCATAGCATGCTAAACCTTTTTTAAAAAGTCTATGCATTTCTAATGCTGAATATAAAAACATTACTGGTTATTTTTATATGGTTTGATATTTAACTGTACTTATTGAAATATGTTAATACTTTTTTTCTTTCAATGATTCCAGGTATAAAAATGTTTAGTACCCTGGTCATTGTGCTGATTTTCTCTTAATAGGAATCATGATAAATATCCAGCATACAGAAGTGCAGTGAGTTATGATCTATATTCAATAGTGATTTAATCCAGAATTATGATCAGGTTAAATACTATGGTATTAGGAGAAGATTTAAGTTTTAGTGGTAGTCATCTGATTTCCCATATTTAATAATTAAGTACAATAGCCATTTTATTTAATGGTCTTAAATAATACCTAAAGTGTTAGAGCTTGAAAGCCTGAAATCTCCCATATGTTGTTTGCTTTATTCAATGTTCTTTTTTTAGACTATAGTTTTTGCTGTTATACTATCTTCCTTATTCTACATGCCTTCGGTAGCTATTTTGCTTTTGCTTTTTACTTTCAATTTGTGAGGTACAGTCTTGATTGAGAGTACTTGCAACGTCATGCCACAGACCAGCTGTTGAGATTTGTTGACGGGACCATAAGAAAGCTACAGCTGATACATTCCATTCCTCCTGCCTCTGTTTTCACACTCTGTAGTGGGTTTTCATTTTCCCTGGAAAATATCCTTTCTTTACATAGTTAACTGCCACCTCTGTTGTGGCAGTCCTCAGTCAAGATACAGCAGACTAAACATTTCTGATTTGATCAAGTTTTGTTTTGTAAGCATTTAAGTAAAGCCAAAGGAAATACTCATTTTATGTGTTAAATACAATTCCTGACTAGGATATGAGAGTCGGTTTTAAAAGCATTATATTATGGAGTGGAAAAACAAATTTAAAATTTAATACTTCCCTGTGGGTTTGGAGACTCTTTTTCTTACTTGTTACTTATATGATATAATATGGCAACCCAGTTTAATATTATACCATGGATAATACTAACAGATGAATTCTAAAAGTTGTTTTATGACAGTTAATACCTGATAAATTAAAATTGATTTGGCAGTACATTGCATTTAAACAGTTAAAAGTGAGACAATTTTCTGCTTGTTTTCACTTTCACAGCTATTTTATTTTATTTTCAGAGAACGATCTCCTCAGCAGAATATAGTATCTTGTGTAAGTGTAAGCACCCAGACAGCTTCAGATGATCAAGCTGGTAAACTGTGGGATGAACTCAGTCTGGTTGGGCTTCCAGATGCCATTGATGTCCAAGCCTTATTTGATTCTACAGGTATGGGCATGTTTTCAATAATAACTGCCTCTTAATTCTGGAAGCATTTTAATTTTAATGCATTATTAATGTCCTCAATAATAAATACCTTTCGTCTAGAAATAATTAGAATCATACTATAAAAAAATCATTATTAAGTATACCTGGTTAGGTAAAAGAAGTTGTCTAATAAGGTTTATCTAATTTATTTAAAATCTGTACAGTACCACCACCGGACTGGATGCTTTTTAAAATACTTGTATTTATTCTTGTGTGGATAGCGGTGCCATGGAGATCTGACAATTGAGAAAAGAGAGAAAATTTTAAAGGAGAAAATTTTAAAGTGAGAACTTGGGGAATGTGGTATTCTGAGTCTATTTTATTTGGGCATGAATGAAAATAGGTCTTAGCCGGGTAGATTATCTTATAACAGTATTGTAACTCAGCACTCATGATACGGTGCCACTGGAATTTAAAGTACATCTCATTCTATAGTTGAACTGCAGATTGACTGATAGTGGTTCAAGTGTTATGTGATGGATAATTTAAAGGCTGAAGTGTTAATAATCATTGCTATGTGCTCTCACTGTGGGATGAGGGAAGTAGGGGTGTATGTGTAGTTTATTTTCTATACATTTCCTTTGTATATCACCTCAACAAAGTACTAAATAATGCTTTGTTTGTTTTGTATAAAGATACCAGAAACATACCAAATGCATATATAATATTTAAATAAAATGGCTAAAAACTAATTTTGTTTGTTGAAGAAATAATCACTAATTCAGTGATTCTCAAACTTGTGTGTGCATCATAATAACCAGACGGCTTGTTAAAACATAGATTGCTGGCAGGGCACGGTGGCTCACAGCTGTAATCCCAGCATTTGGCAGGCTGAGGTAGGTGGATCGCTTGAACTCAGGAGTTCAAGTCCAGCCTGGGCAACATGGTGAAACCCTGTCTCTACAAAAAAAGGAAAAAAATTCGCTAACTGTGGTGGCATGTGCCTGTAGTCCCAGCTATTTGGCAAGGCTGAAGCAGGAGGATTGCTTGAACCCTGGAGGTTGAGGCTGCAGTGAGCTGTGTTCATGCCACTGAACTTCAGCCTGGGCAACAAAAAAAGTGAGACCCTGCCTCAAAATCAAAACAAAACAAAAAAAACAGAACCAAACACAGATTGCTGGGCCCCACTGCAAGAGTTTTTGATTCAGTAGATCTCAGTTGTGATCTGCGCTTCTGCATTTTTTTTGGTTTTTATTTTGAGACAGAGTCTTGCTCTGTTGCATAGGCTGGAGTGCAGTGGCACGATCTCAGCTCACTGCAACCTCTGTCCCTGGGTTCAAGCGATTCTCATGCCTCAGCTTCTTGAGTAGCTGGAATTACAGGCGTGCGCCACCATGCCCAGCTAATTTGTAGAGACAGGGTTTTGCCATGTTAGACAGGCTGGTCTTAAGTTTCCAGCCTCAAGAGATCCACCAGCTTTGGCCTCCCAAAGTGCTGAGACTACAGGAGTGAGCCACTGCACCCAGAGAGATTCTGTATTTCTAAGAATTTTTCAGATTGATACTGATACTGGCACTCAGTGGTTGGTCCACATTTTTAGAAGGGCCACTTTACTGGTATCACAAATATAGGGTGCCATTGTATATTTACATATTAGAGTCGATTTTGAAGTTTTATGTCTTTATTTATTAGCTTTAATTTTTTTAATGTTTGCTCATTTGCTCCTTTTCATTTTTCCCATTTTAGGCACTTGTTGGGCTCATCACCGTTGTGTGGAGTGGTCACTAGGAGTATGCCAGATGGAAGAACCATTGTTAGTGAACGTGGACAAAGCTGTTGTCTCAGGGAGCACAGAAGTAAGTAGACAAAGCAAATATTTAAATCATAGTTTTATAACATTCACTTTAATCAGAAGTTCTCTTGAAAGGATTATTAAATGATTGCTATAGTGTAAAAGCTCTCAAAATAGGAAATTATTAATTTTTATTAAGAGTAATTTTAGGCTGGGTACAGTGGCTCACACCTGTAATCCCAGCACTTTGGGAGGCCGAGGTAGGCGGATCACTTGATGTCAGGAGTTTGAGACTAGCCTGGCCAACATGGTAAAACCCCTTCTCTACCAAAAATACAAAAATTAGCCAGGCATGGTGGCAGTCGACTGTAATCCCAGCTACTTGGGACGCTGAGGCAGGAGAATTTGCTTGAATCTGGGAGGTGGAGGTTGCAGGTAGCCAAGATTGCGCCATTGCACTCCAGCCTGGGCGACAGAGACTCCGTTTAATTAAAAAAAAAAAAAAAAAAAAAAAAAAAAAAAATTATTTTATGCAAAAATTAGCCAGGCATGCTGGTGCACATGTGTAGACCCAGCAACTTGGGGTGCTGAGGTGGGAGGATTGCTTGAGTCCAGTAGATTGAGGTTGCAGTGAGCCATGATTGCACCACTGCACTCCATACTCCAGCCTGGGTGCTGGAGTGAGACCCTGCCTCAAAAAAAAAAAAAAAAAAAAAATTAATTTTTGTAAGCCATTGGAATGTAGTATGTTATTCAGTGAACTTGACTCTTTTAAAATAAGTAGTTTACATTTAAATTAGAAATTAAAATTTTAGAAATGAAAATTTTGCGCTATGCTTATACATTCATGTGGTTACTTTTTAAGACAAAACTATTTGATAATGATTTAAAATGAGAGAAAATATTTGAAAAGATTTGAAGGTCATTAGCCCATAATGTGGACTACCTCTGTTTGATATTTTAAAAAGTGATTAAAAAATTATTTTTAGTTCAGTCGGCAGTTCAGTTCATCTTTCTTGCATTGCATCAAAGTAATATGTGCATAGTCTGCCATTTTTCAGAGCTTTTCCTGTGATTTTCATGTAATTTTGAAACAAATACAAATGAAACAGCTACCTCCCATCTATAAAGACAGCAAACTCTATGAAGTAATACTGCTTTGCTGTCTACAAATTTCTTTTCTTTTTCTTTTTTCTTAAAATGTAGAGATGGGGTCTCACCATGTTGCCCAGGCTGGTCTCAAACTCCTGGACCCAAGGGATCCTCTCTTCTCTTCTTGGCTTCCCAAAGTGCGGGGATTTTAGATGTGAGCTACTGTGCCTGGCCTTCCTGTTTTTTTTTTTTTTTTTTTTGTTTGTTTGTTTTTGAGAGGAATTTTGCCCTGTTGCCCAGGCTGGAGTGCGGTGGCATGATCTCAGCTCACTGCAACCTCTGCTTCCCGGGTTCAAGCGATTCTGCCGCCTCAGCCTCCTGAGTAGATGGGATTATAGGCTCGTGCCACCACACCGGCTAATTTTTGTATATTTAGTAGAGATGGGGTTTCACCACGTTGGCCAGCCTGATCTTGAGCTCCTGACCTCAGGTGATTTGCCCGCCTCGGCCTCCTGACATGCTGGGATTACAGGTATAAGCAACTTGTGCCCAGCCCCTTTGGTTTTTAACAAGTATATTTGGGAGAATTGAGACAGCCCTTCCATTGGAATATTAAAACTGGAAATTTTGACCTTAGAAACTACATGGGCTTTAGTAGATAGAACGTAGGCAAAGCTTTCAAAAGTATAGTTGAGACAAGGACTTAGATTCAAGTAATAGTTCAATCATTAGAACATCAGCTTTACTTGGATTATCAAAATGACCTGATTTACATAGATGAGTAAGCATCACCTCAAGAGTAGTGAAGTCAGTGTTTGTTTTGGAAATTTTGCATTAAAGTATATATGTCATCAAATTTTGAACAGTTTAATGCGTAATAGTATTTTCCCCAGCCTGAACATTCTTAGAGACTGGATTAAGACAATGATATTTCAGTGAAAACCATCTCTTTTATGAATTACTTCATAAAAGTAATTTTTATTTTGGGCTATTTTGTGACAGTGAAAAGTATTACAGGGAAGGTAACAAAGGCTAAATGAGCTTTTTGGTGGTGGATTAGAACCAGAGGAATCAATATAAACTCATAGTGTTTGATACTTAGTACAGAAATGTAGGTGTATGTATTTGCATGAGTTTGTATGTGTTCATATGTTTCCTACCTCTGTTTGTAGGAAGGTAGTTAAAAGAAAACTTGCCTCACTCTGTCCCTTTTGGACAGAAGTTACCATTTTTGTTCTTACTGATTAATAATTAAGTGATATTTAGAGATGAAGACTGTGTCCTCCCACTAGCAGAGGAATCACAAGGCCTTAGGAGACATTGCATCCCTTCTGACTTTGTTTAGGCATTAGAATTTGGTGGGCCTAAGCAAGTTAAATGCAGATTGAGTACTTGGAGTTGGTAGACCGTGTAGGGATTAGAAGGGACCTAGTGGTAACTCTGTCAAACCTTTACCTCTCCACTAGATTGAATCACTCAAAACTCACAGGAGTGTCAGTTTTGTGTCGCCATTTGTACGGTTTTTTGTTTATTTTGTCCTTCCTTCCTTCTCCCCTCCCTTCCTCCCTCCCTTCCTCCCTCCTTCCCTCCCTCCCTCCCTCCCTCTTCTTTCCTTCCCCTTCCCTCCCTCCCTCCCTCCCTCCCTCCCTCCCTCCCTCCCTCCCTCCCTCCTTCCTTCCTTCCTTCCTTCCTTCCTTCCTTCCTTCCTTCCTTCCTTCCTCTTCTTTCCTTCCTTCCTCTTCTTTCCTTCCTTATTTCCAGGGTCTCACTCTGTTGTCCAGGCTGGAGAGCAGTGGCGTGATCACGGCTCATTGGCAACCTTGGCTTCCCAGGCTCAAACGTTCCTCCCCCAAGCCTCCCGAATATCTGGGACCACAGGCATGCGCCACCTCGCCTAGCTAGTTTTTAAATTTTTTGTAGAGACTAGGTTCTGCTGTGTTGTCCAGGCTAGTCTCGATCTCCTGAGCTCAAGCGATCCTCCCACCTTATCCTCCCGAAGTGCTGGGATTATAGGCATGTGCCACTACGCCTGGCTTTTGTTCATTATTCTTCATTATCAAATAGGCACAAGATGGACCAGTTAGCTAGAACTTTGTCTCAAGAAAGGAAGACTTGTCTCACTGGCAAAAATTCAAACATAAAACAACACATTTGTTGACAAGGCTGTGGGGAAACAGGTACTCTCATTCTTTGCTGCTGCAGATGCAAATTGGTACATGTCTTTTGGAGGGAAATTTGGTGATACCTAACAAACTGTATGCATTTACCTCTCAATTATTCTAGGAATCTATCCTGAATATGCCTCTAACAATACAAATTGTGTATTACTTAATGTTATTAATTATAGTATTATTTAATTTGCGAAATATTGGAAACAAACTAAATGCCCACATAGAGGAGAATGGTTGAATAAACTGTGTTACATCCATATATCCATATAATGGAGTACCATGCAGATAAATCAGAAACTAGAGATTGGTTACCTATAGGGAGTGGGAGGGAGAAGAAGGGAGTGGAGATCTGTGTAGCATGGATGAAATGTGAGTGGCACTTCTCAGAGTATATTTGTTAGTATAACTCTGATTCTTAGAACCATAGGAATGTTTTAAATGCTTCTATGCAATTGCCACCAACCAGGATGTGGGAGACCAAATAAGCAATTACCACCAACCCAGATGCAGGAGAACCCAAAAAGGAATAGTAAAATTCACACAAAAGGGGATAGGGAAGGGAAGAACTCACCTAAGTAACTGTAGAAAATGGTGTCTTGATTAAATAACATAAAACTAGAGACAAAAAGAACTGTACAGTCGTGCTGTAGTGTTGAGATCAGAAGTATGAAAATAAACTTATAGTTTTTAATATTTACACAGACATACAGAAATATAGATGTGTGCATATGTATGAGTTAATTTGAATATATGTATTTCCTACCTCTATCCCCTGAGAGGGCATAGAAACAATGACACCCCAGTAGCATTGAGAATACCTAGTGCTTAGATCTTGTTTTCTAACCATTGCTCTTCAATGAAAGGAACCAGGGCTCCTTGAGAAGTAGTTCCTTACAGGACTGGTACAGAGAAAATACAAGGTAAGCCTAGATCATCTTGTGGTGCCAGAAAGTAATGAAGTGCTTAAAAAGATGAAAACCTGTTCAAAGCACGGGAACCTACCTGAAGGAGCTCCTAAGAACTGGACCAATTTTAGCAACCACAAAAATAATGATAATACTGCATTTTCATCCATAGAATAAGTACACGAGTCCATACTGATGTAAATAAATATAGATTGTCCAGTCACGTCACTGCTCTACTTAACACTCTTCAGTGACTTCCCATTTTATTCTGAGAATAAAAAACAGATTCCTTACTAACCTGTAAGGCTCTACATGATCTTCACCACCCCTCACGTGTACTTCTCAGACATCTTTCACTATAACTGTTTGTTTATTTACTTCCTTCAGCCACACTGACCTCATTGGTCTTACTCAAGTACGCAGACACAGATCCACCTCAGGGCCTTTCATAATGCATGCGTTGCCCCCTCATATCCTTTATGTATTTATTCAAGCGTGACTTTACAGTGAGGCCTTTGCTAGGCTTGCTGTCAAAGATTTCAGATGCCTTCTCTTCCCATAATATCTGTTTTTTTGTTTTCTTTTTCGTACTTATCACCTCTGACAGTGTATATTCACGTAATCTTACTTATTGTTCATCTCCCTCTCACTAGTATACTAGTGCCATTTGGATAGGGTTTTTTCTGTTTTGGTTATTACTCAGTGAATATTTGTAGACTAATTAATAGCACTGAAGATCATTCATGGAATCATTCATAGGCAGCAGATAAGTTCGAAGTACCCAAAAGTGTTACTGGAGGTTATCAGTATGGCTAATTACATGAAAGTTTATATGCTTAATCTCTAAATAGAGCAAATCTTTACAGTTCTACAGAAATGATTGGGAAGGAGGAGCCAAGGAAAATTTCTGCTATCACAGAAGTTTCCCTAGGGGCGATATAGCTATTGAACTTAGAATACATTTTTATTTTGTCAAAACGTAGATGTTCTAAATTTGCTGACCTTGGCTAGGTGCAGTGCCTCCCACCTGTAATTCTAGCATGTTGGGAGGCCAAGATGGGAGGATTTCTTGAGCCCAGGAGTTTGAGACCAGCCTGAGCAACATAGTGAGATCTCGTCTCTATTAAAATAAAAAATAAAAAATTAAATTTGCTGACCTTTATTATGTAGCTGAGTATATTCTGATACCTAGCTCTATTTTCAAAGAAAACAAACATTTAACCTGCCCCTTCAAGATAAAGATGACATTTCAACATTGAGAATGCAGTGACTTTTCAAAGAAACATGTCCTGGGGGGTTGAACATTTTGAAAACAGATGTTTCGAACTCTTTATATTGATATTTTATTGTCAGAAATAGTGAAGGTTGTGAAAATGAAAAACTCTCATGTTTGTCACCTTAAAAGAAACTTCAACATGGAATTTTCTGATATGTTTAAAATATTCTAAAGAGCTCTGGTTTAAGTGCATTTATTAGACATTCAATATTTTTATTAGAGAGGGTGAAATTTTATTTGCTTAAATTTTGATAATTTCGGTTGAGATTCAAAAATGGTTGCGGAAATCATGTACTACTTCTAATTAGATCATTTTACTTTTGGGGAGAGCCTGTTTTTTTAAACCTATGAGAGCCATAGAAACTAGATATTGAAATAAACCAAAGTTAGAATTAGGCTTTTTAATCAAAGAAAATGGAAGGGAATGAGATACTATAAAGCTTAGGTGAGGGGTTGCAGTACTTTGTAAATTTTTTGATTGTGCACATCTTTTAATAAGAAATGTTTGAGTATGTAGCTTTATTATACATTCTCAGTTGAATATGTATGTCTTTCTCTCTCTCTCTATCTCTTTTTTTTTTGGAGACATAGTCTCTGTCTGTCTCCTAGGCTGAGATTGCAGTGGCACAATCTCAGTTCACTGCACCCTCTGCCTCCTGGGCCCAAGTGATCCTCCCACCTCAGTCTCCCAAGTAGCTGAGATCATAGGCATGCACCACCACGCCTGGCTAATTTTTGTATTTTTAGTAGAGACACGGTTTCGCCATGTTGGCCAGGCTGGTCTTGAACTCCTGGCCTCAAGTGATCCACCTGCCTTGGCCTCCCCAAGTGCTAAGATTACAGGCATGAGCCACCATGCACAGCCATGCATATATATCTCCTTTATGTAACTTAACAACATCTGCAACATTTGTTTGTGTGAGTTTTTTATTCTGTCTGCATTTGTGTATGTGAGTCTTTTTCTATGGATTTTTCCCACCATGGCTGTAAGCACCATGAGCGTGAGGAAAATAGCTGTTTTGCTTTATCATATTTTCTCTGGTGCCTAACAAAGTACCTGGAACATAAGAGAGTTACTAATGGGATAAATACATGCATTAATGGGATTTGTCAATGAAGGACAAAATTTAGTGCATTAGCTTGAATGAGGAGGTAGGTCCTACTGGCCTCTTGGGTAGAGGCCAGGGCTGCTACTAAACATTCTACAATATACAGGACAGCCTCCCACACCAGAAACTATACAGCTTAAAATGTCAATAGTGCTGAGGTTGAGAAATCCTGGTTTGACATATTATTCCTGTGTTAAAATTAATATATTTAAAATAATTTCCTCACTTGTTAACATGGCATTTTTATCAAGCAATTTTGTTTTCTCTGAAATATACCTCAGATTGTTTTTAGTTTTTCCAGGGGAAACTTTATTCATCTTTTACTAGAGAAAAGAATATGGCAAACAGTGAATCTGTGTTTCAGGAAGGGTAACGTCGTTTTTCTTTTAATTTCCCTTTTGAAGCTCTCGGTGCTACCAACATCTTGGAAATCTGGATAATTTGAGTATTACTGAGGGAATAGTTTCATTCTACATGCTACAAATGTTTAATCATTTTATTTATCTAAAGCTCCTTTCTTGGCCAGATGCGGTGGCTCATGCCTGTAATCCCGCACTTTGGGAGGCTGAGGCGGGTGGATCACCTGAGGTCAGGAGTTCGAGACCAGCCTAGCCAACATGGCAAAACCCTATCTCTACCAAAAAAATATAAAAATTAACCGTGTGTGGTGGTGCGTGCCTGTAATCTCAGCTACTTGGGTGGCTGAGGCAGGAGAATTGCTTGAACCCAGGAGATGGAGGTTGCAGTGAGCTGAGTTTTCGCCACTGCACTCCATCCTGGGCAACAGAGCAGGACTCCTTCTCAAAATGAAAGAATGAATGAAAGAAAGGGAAAGGGAAAGGAAGGTCCTTTCTTTTGTATTCCCAGTATTGACCTCCCAAAAGAAGTAATCCATAAACCCCCAATGTATATTTCTGTTTTCTTAACTAGTTCTGAATAAAATGTTCAGTGTTGGCTGGGCATGGTGGCTCACGCCTGTAATCCTAGCACTTTGGGAGGCTGAGGCTGATGTCAGGAGTTTGAAACCAGCCTGGCCAATGTGGTGAAAGCCCGTCTCTACTAAAAATACAAAAATTAGCGTGGCGTGGTGATGTGTGCCTGTAATCCCAGCTACTCGAGAGGCTGAGGCAGGAGAATCACTTGAATCCTGGAGGCAGAGATTGCAGTGAGCCAAGATCGTTCCATTACACTCCCGCCTAAGACTCTATCTCCAAAAAAAAAAAAAAAAAAAAAAAAAAAAAACAGGTGTTTTACTCTTAAAATAAGGCATTTAAAAAATACTTCTGTTGTCTCCCCTCTTAGAATTGGTAATCTCTTCCTTCTCCACCCTCATCCCCTGCTGTAATTCTATATTGAAATTTCATTGTATTTTGTGCCAGATGTCTTTGTGTAAAACCAACTTAGTTCTGTGAGAAGAGTTGTACGTTTTTAATATTTTTGTTCTTTTTGTAGACTGCAGAATCAAAAATAGTCTTCCTATAGTAAGGTGGCAATTCACATTAAGAATGTAGATAAGCAAATTTAAACTTTTAAATGTAATTTGTCTAAAAAAATTGAAAAACGATGTATAGTAAAAGTCTCTCCTCCAACCAATGGAAAGTACTTTTATGTAAGATCCTTTAAGTTACTGACTTGGATCTTTACGTAAGGCAATTTGCTAGTATCTGTTTTATAAATAATGTTATTTAATACTGTTTTATTTTCTATAGAATCCTAGTGTTTTTCCATGTAAATTTTTTAAAATTCTTAAAGTATGTATCCCTCATTTTCCCCTATAATTGTTTGCTTCCCCTTCTGTTTTTAAGAGACAGCATCTCAGTTGTTTAAGCTGGAATGCAGTGGCACAATCATGGCTTACTGCAACCTTGACTTCGTAAGCTCAAGCAGTCCTCCTGTCTCAGCCTCTAGAGTAGCTGGGATCACAAATGCATGCCACCACACCTGGCTAACTTTTCTTTTCTTTTTTATTTTTTTGAGATGGAGTCTCACACTGTCACCAGGCTGGAATGCAGTGGCGTGATCTCGGCTCACTGCAACCTCTGCCTCCTGGGTTCAAGTGATTCTCCTGCCTCAGCCTTCCAAGTAGCTGGGATTACAGGTGCCCACCACCATGCCCAGCGAATGTTTTGTATTTTTTTTTTTTTAGTAGAGATGGGGTTTCACCATGTTGGCCAGGCTGGTCTCGAACTCCTGACCTTGTGATTTGCCCACTTCGGCCTCCCAAAGTGTTGGGACTACAGGCGTGATCCATCACACCCAGCCAACTTTTCTTTTTTATTTATTTTTTTTTTTTTTAAGAGACAGGGTCTTGCTCTGTTGTCCAGGTTGGTCTCAATTCCTGGGCCCAAGCAATTCTCCCACCTGGGCCTGCCAAGGTGCTAGTATTACAGGCGTGAGCCACTGCGCCCAGCCCTTTATAGTTTTTTTCTTTTTTTTTTGAGATGAAGTTTCGCTCTGTCACCAGGCTGGAGTGCAGTGGCGCGATTTCGGCTCACTGCAACCTCTGCCTCCCTGGTTCAAGCAACTCTGCTGCCTCAGCCTCCCGAGTAGCTGGGACTACAGATGTGTGCCACCACGCCCAGCTAATTTTTGTAGTTTTAGTAGAAACGGGGTTTCGCCATGTTGGCTAGGATGGTCTCAATCTCTTGACCTCAGGATCCACCTGCCTCGGCCTCCCAAAGTGCTGGCATTACAAGCGTGAGCCACTGTGCCCAGCCAGCTCTTTATAGTTTAAGAGGAAGGATAAACCTTAAGAGATCACAACCCTATATTTGTGTCAGGGGTCCACAAGACTGCCTCCATGTTTGGAGATTTGCTCGAAGGACTCATGGGATCAGCTTAGGGTTGTAATGGCTAAGATTTATTACTGTAACATAGTATGGATATATAGTAGAAAGATCTCAATGGCAAAAGACACTGACAGAGTCTGGAAAAATCCATGTACTGGCGTCCTTATGTGCTGTGCCTTCCATGAGGATCACACAGACTGCCTTCTTCCCCCTTAAGGAAGATACAACAACATATGTGACTGCCCAAGAAACAGTTTTTATCTAGACTGGTCACGTAGGTGCACTCTGCCCAGCGTGTGTGAAATTTCCAGACTCATAAAAAGAATAGCGGGATAAGCCACATTATTTCCATAGTCTAGATACAGTAAACCATGATTACTCAGAAGCCAGCCTAGGACCAACTGTGCAAACAGACAGACCCTCCTTCACAGGATAATATAATCATGTCATCTGCTTTGTTAATTTTTGTTTGCATAGAGTTTTATAATTGGAAGGTGGCTCAAATGCTACATATTTCTGTCTAATGGACAAGAGTGTTGTATAGTATATAACACTGAATTATTCTCCATTATAGGCAGGCTGTGATAAGTGTTCTAATGTTTATACAAAAGAACTTTGTAACTTTGAGCAGAGTAAAGAGAGTGTTAACGATACTTTTGACTGCAAGTAGTGGAAAAATGCTGTGTTTAACTCTGAAATATGCTTTGCCTAATATTAGTATTTCCACTCTAGCTTTCTCTTGACTAGCGTAAGCATGGTGTATATTATTCCATTCTTTTATTTTAACCTGTTTGCATCTTTGTATTTAACTTGTGTTTCTTGAAGGCGATAGTTTTATTTCTCTGATAAAAACATATAAGAAGACAATCACATTAAATGTATATGGTCTAAAACCTCTGCTTTTTAATTGGGGATATTTAGACCATGTACATTTAATGTGATTGTCTTCTTATATGTTTTCTATTTGTCTCTATCTGTTCCTTGCATCATTTTTCTTGCATCCCCCACCTGCCAAGATGGGGTCTTGCTCTGTCACCCAAGCTGGAGTGCAGTGGTGTGATCATACCTTACTGCAGCCTTGACCTGCTAGGCTCAAGTGATCTACCTCAGCCTTCCAATGGTGGAGACCACAGTTGTGCACCACCACACCTGGCTACTTTGTTTTATCTTTTTATATATGGGGTCTCACTATGTTGCCCAGGCTGGTCTCATACTCCTGAGCTCAAGTGAGTATCCTGCCTTGGCTGCCCAGAGTGCTGGGATTACAGGTGTGAGCCATTGCACCTGGTCTTCTTGCATTCTTTTACTTTATTTATTTATTTATTTATTTATTTTTGAGATAGAGTCTCGCTCTGTTGCCAGGCTGGAGTGCAGTGGTGCTATCTCAGCTCACTGCAGTCTCCGCCTTCTGGGTTCAAGCGATTCTCCTGCCCCAGTCTCCTGAGTAGCTGGGATTACGGGCATGCACCACCACACCCAGCTAATTTTTGTATTTTTAGTAGAGACGGGGTTTCACCATGTTGGCCAGGATGGTGTCAATCTCCTGACCTTGTGATCCGCTTACCTCGGCCTCCCAAAGTGCTGGGATTACAGGCGTGAGCCACCATGCCCAGTCTACATTATTATGATTCCAGTTTGCCTCTTTTTATTACTTTTACCTATTTTTAAAAATTATTTTTGTGGTTGCTTTAGGATTATAGTGTATATTTAGCAGAGGTCTACCTTCAAGTAATATTTGTACACTTCATCTATAATAAAAGCATTCCTTCATTTACTTTCTTTTCCTCCCTCCTGCACTTTGTGCTATTGCTGCCATGTATTTGACTTTTACATATGTTATAAACTCTGTAATATTTTGCTGTTTTTTATTAAACATATATCTCTTAGAGATTTAAATAATAAAAAATTTAAAAGATGTTTGCTCATATAGTTACCACTTTTGTGCTCTTTATTCCTTCATATTGATCCAGATTTTCATCTGACATCATTTTCTTTCTGAAGAATATCCTTTAACATTTCTTGCAGCGAAGGTCTCCTGGTGATGAATTATTTCATTATTTATGTTTCTGGTATGCCTTTATTTCACCTTCATTTTTGAAAGATATTTTTGCCAGGCATAGAATTCTAGTTGGCCTTATTTCTTCTAGAATTTTAGAGATGTACCGCTGTCTTCTCACTTGCATTGTTTCTCAACAAAAATCTGATGTTGTTCTTATGTTTGTTCTTCTATAGGTAATGTCTTTTTATACAGCTGCTATTAATAATGTTTCCCTGATTTTGAGCAATTCGATTACGTTATCGCTTAGTGTAATTTTCTTCATGTTTCTTGTGCTTGGGGTTTGCTGAGTTTCTTGGATCCGTGAGTTAATAGGTCTTTTTATGGCTAGAACGTTTTCAGCAGTTGTTTCTTCAAGTATTTTTTTTCTCTTCCTCTTTTCTCTCCTTTGGGGACTCCAGTTACCTGTATATTATTAGGACATTTGAAGTTGCCTGACTGCTCACTGATGCTTTTTAAAAATCACTTTTTAAGATTTTTTTTTCTTTTCTTTTTTTTTTTTCATTCAACAAACATTTATTAAGCACTGTGCTGGGTACTGGAGGCACAAAGATCTTTTTTTTTTTTTTTTTAATTATACTTTAGGTTTTAGGGTACATGTGCACAATGTGCAGGTTTGTTACATATGTATCCATGTGCCATGTTGATTTCCTGCACCCATTAACTCGTCATTTAGCATTAGGTATATCTCCTAATGCTGTCCCTCCCCACTCCCCCCACCCCACAACAGTCCCCGGAGTGTGATGTTCCCCTTTCTGTGTCCATGAGTTCTCATTGTTCAGTTCCCACCTATGAGTGAGAACATGCGGTGTTTGGTTTTTTGTCCTTGCGATAGTTTACTGAGAATGATGTTTTCCAGTTTCATCCATGTCCCTACAAAGGACACGAACTCATCATTTTTTATGGCTGCATAGTATTCCATGGTATATATGTGCCACATTTTCTTAATCCAGTCTATCGTTGTTGGACATTTGGGTTGGTTCCAACTCTTTGCTATTGTGAATAGTGCCGCAATAAACATACGTGTGCATGTGTCTTTATAGCAGCATGATTTATAGTCCTTTGGGTATATACCCAGTAATGGGATGGCTGGGTCAAATGGTATTTCTAGTTCTAGATCCCTGAGGAATCGCCACACTGACTTCCACAATGGTTGAACTAGTTTACAGTCCCACCAACAGTGTAAAAGTGTTCCTATTTCTCCACATCCTCTCCAGCACCTGTTGTTTCCTGATTTTTTAATGATGGCCATTCTAACTGGTGTGAGATGGTATCTCACTGTGGTTTTGATTTGCATTTCTCTGATGGCCAGTGATGATGAGCATTTCTTCATGTGTTTTTTGGCTGCATAAATGTCTTCTTTTGAGAAGTGTCTGTTCATGTCCTTTGCCCACTTTTTGATGGGGTTGTTTTTTTCTTGTAAATTTGTTTGAGTTCATTGTAGATTGTGGATATTAGCCCTTTGTCAGATGAGTAGGTTGCAAAAATTTTCTCCCATTCTGTAGGTTGCCTGTTCACTCTGATGGTAGTTTCTTTTGCTGTGCAGAAGCTCTTTAGTTTAATTAGATCCCATTTGTCAATTTTGGCTTTTGTTGCCATTGCTTTTGGTGTTTTAGACATGAAGTCCTTGCCCACGCCTATGTCCTGAATGGTATTGCCTAGGTTTTCTTCTAGGGTTTTTATGGTTTTAGGTCTAACATGTAAGTCTTTAATCCATCTTGAATTAATTTTTGTATAAGGTGTAAGGAAGGGATCCAGTTTCAGCTTTCTACATATGGCTAGCAGATTTTTTTTTCTTTTTGTACTTTAGCTAGTGTCTGTTCTTAAATCTTCAAGTTTGCTAATCTTCTGCAGTTTCTGATCTGCTTTAGTTCATGCAATGTAATTTTCATCTCAAATGTTTTTGTCTTTGAAAGTTTGATTTTGGCTTTTCTTGTTTATCTCCCATGTCTCTAACTTTTTGATTATATGGGATACATGTATAAAAACAGTTTTAATGTCCTCCTCTGCTAATTTTAACATCTATTTAAGTTCTGGGTCAGTTTTGATTGATTATTTTCAGTTTGCATCATGATTGTCTGCTGCTTTTTATGTCTGATAATCTTTATTTAGTTGTAAAATTTACCTTGGTTTCTAGCTATTTTCTTTATTCTATAAATCTTCTTGAGCTTTGTTTTGAGATGTAGTTGAGTTACTTATAAACAGTTTCATTCTTTTGGGTTTTGTTTTTATGATTTATTAGACAGATATGAAGAAGTGCTTAGTCCAGGACTAATTATTCCTCACCACTGAGGCAAGACTTTCTGTGGACTCTGTTGAATGTTCCATGAATTAATAGTTTTCCCAGTTTGGCTAGTGGGAACAGATAGTATTCCTGGCTTTGTATGAGTATCAGGCCCTGTTCCCTCCCATTCTTTCTGATGGTCCTTTTTCTGGATTCTCATAGTTTCCTCATATGCATATGCTGATCAGTTATCTGGTGAATACTTGAGAGGGGATCTCTATAGACCTCTGGGGTTCTTTTCTATGCAACTGTCTCCTCTCAGCATTCTGTGCAGTTATTCCTTGCTGCTTTTTTCTCTCCTGGCTCTTAACTTTCTCTTTCCAACTCAGGAGTCAGCTGAGATCTGCCTCAGTTGCCACTCTCTGTGCCATGGCCTGGAAACTCTCTCATGGTTGTGTGCTGGGGCATATGTAGGGCTCACCTCTCTTGTTTCTCACTTCTCAAAGCTCTACAGTCCTTTGTTGCCTGATGTTCACATATCATATATATGTTCACATATATTCATGTCTTATTTATTTATTTATTTATTTATTTATTTTAGTGCTGATGGGATTTCATGATGTTTGCCAGGCTGCTGTCAAACTCCTGGCCTCAAGTGATCCACCTGTCTTAGCCTCTCAAAGTTCTGGGATTACAGGTGTGAGCCACCATGCCCTGCCATGTCTTTGTTTTTTATGGTTGTTTCAGGAGGAGCGTAAATCCGGTAATCTGGTCTCTGTGACTCCATCTTGGTCAGAATTAGAAGTATTATGCAAGTAACTAAGAATTTCATTGTTTCACAATAGAAAATTAGGAGTTAGGGTGATGGGTAGTTCAGTAGCTTCATGATAACAAGTTGTCAGGGTCTTAACATCTTTTCTTGGTGCATCCAGAACATATTGGTCTCTTTCTTGGTCCAGTTCCTCTCATGAGCAAAAGATAGTGGGCAGGACCTCTAAGCATTGTACTCTCAGGATAGCATTCAGAGGCAGAAAGGAAAAAGGAACCTTTTTATTATTATGTTAATTAAGGAAAATCCTTGCCTAGATGCTTTTCCCATCCTAGCATATTTCTCTCTCTCTCTCTCTCTCTCTCTTTTTTTTTTTTTTTGAGATGGAGTTTCGCCTTTCGCCCAGGCTGGATTGAAGTGGCACGATCTCGGCTCACTGCAACCTCTGCCTCCCGGGTTCAAGTGATTCTCTTGCCTCAGCCTCTAGAGTAGCTGGGATTATAGGCACCCACTACCACGCCCGGTTAATTTTTGTATTTTTAGTAGGGATGGGATGGGGTTTCGCCATGTTGCCCAGGCTAGTCTTGAACTCCTAACCTCAGGTGACCCACTCGCCTCAGCCTCCCAAAGTGCTAGGATTACAAGCCTGAGCCACCACACCCTGCCCCTAGCATATTCCTCTTAACATCTTATTAGCTAGAATTACCTTGAGTGTTCGTATCTTTTTTTTTTTTTTTTTTTTTTTTTGAGACAGAGTCTCGCTCTGTCGCCCAGGCTGGAGTACAGTGGCGCGATCTCGGCTCACTGCCAGCTCCGCCTCCCGGGTTCACGCCATTCTCCTGCCTCAGCCTCCCGAGTAGCTGGGACTATAGGCACCTGCCACCACGCCCGGCTAATTTTTTTTGTATTTTTAGTAGAGACGGGGTTTCACTGTGTTAGCCAGGATGGTTTCCATCTCCTGACCTCATGATCCGCCCGCCTCGGCCTCCCAAAGTGCTGGGATTACAGGCGTGAGCCACCGCGCCCGGCCGAGTTTTCATATCTTAAACTAGTAACTGATAAAGAAGTTGAGACAGCCATGATTGGCTTTCCTCTGAGACTGGGGAGAGTATTTAGCCCCTCTGAAGCATGTTTCTGCTTACAGCAGGGTGCGTATCTGAAAAAGTGGAAATCCGTAGGAAGGAAGAAGGGGGAATGGATATTTTGTAGTCAATAAACAGTGTCTATTATTGGAAATATGTCTTAACTGAGGGAATCTGAAAATATTTTTAAAGAAGGAAAGATTTAAGGTGGTGCTTGGAGGATGGGTGAGTTTCAGTAGATTAACATAGGAATTTTAGACAAAGGGTCACCCTTTACAGGGTTTGAAACTATGAGGGTATATGGATTTTGGAGAAATGGCACATATGTACGAATGACTGGAGAATAAGTAGGGTAGAGAATACTGGGGGACAGGAATGGAAAATTTCCTTGGCTTTGCATGCCAAGATGAGGAATTTCAGTAATGTACTTTTTAAATAAGAAGAGCAGTATTAAATAATCTAAATTCCCCCAGCCGTTTGTAATTGAATTGGAAGAGATTTACTTGAAGACAAACATATTTAGGATTACTGCTATAGATTAAAGGCCAATGAGTGTAAAATCTTGAGTTTAGGTATTATGTGTAAAACATAAAGATGAAATATTGTAGTAATAGAATGCGTAGTATTTGATTCTTTATAAATTGGAGGAACTGCAGATGTCTTTTTTTTCCAAGTCTGAGTATGTTGGAAGATCACAAGTTTTGTTTGGTTGTCCTGAGCCTGAAACCCTGTGAAATGGCTTTGACACTAAATGTCAGGGTAGGAATCATAGACAGTTTTCCTAACTAGCAATGGTGGCAAATCAAACTGACTTTGGAGAACAAGAAGAGAAAAGAAGATGGAATATTGATCCTTTGGTCTGAGGAAGAACCAGTGAAAAGGTGGATGTTAACACAGAATAAAAGTTACCGGAAGTATAGTAGAAATTATAGTAGTTTGGATTAATAGATTTAAGGAGGTATGGTCAATAATCTCAAATGCCTCTCAAGTGTGTTTTTGTATTATAAGGTTTTCTAAATAAAAGTTTCTAAATAAACCCTAATAATATTTATTTTTTAAGAGATAGTCTTCTATTTTGGGAGTGAGGGGTCCGGCAGAGAGGGATCTTTCTGTGTTGCTCATGGTGGAGTGCAGTGCCTGTTCACACATGTAATTATAGTATACTGCAACCTTGAACTCTAGCAGTGTTTCCAGCTCAGCCTCCCACATAGCTGGGACTACAGGTACGTGTCACCATACCTGGTCATAATTATTATTTTTAATGGGAAGCAATCAGGAGTCTTCACTTCTTAATCTGTCTCTGACATTGCTGGCTAATGTCAAGTGACATCTTCCCCAAATCATGTTACCTGTCAGTACTCAATCATCATGTGCACAGTAAGAAATTATTTTATCTTTTCACTCTCAAATGCAGGGATAGAAGGAGGACATCAAAAAATTAACAATGGATTATTTCATCACAATGTTAAGTGCAAGCTCTGGATACAGCAAGATAATCCTAGATATTTATTTGACCTTGGAATGCGGTTAGGTATATATCTACTTAAAAATTGATGTGGCTGGGCATAGTGGCTCACACCTGTAATCCCAGCACTTTGGGAGGCTGAGGCAGGCACCTCACTTGAGCTCACAAGTTCGAGACCAGCCTGGGCAATGTGGCGAGACCCTGTCTCTTCACTAAAAGTACCAAAAAAAAAGAAAAAGGAGGGTATGGTGGTGAACACCTGTAGTCTCAGCTACTCAAGAGGTTGAGGTGGGAGGGATGGCTTGAGCCCAGGATGCAGAGGTTTCAGTGAGCTGAGATTGCGCCACTGCACTCCAGCCTGGGCAACAGAGCCAGACCTTGTCTCAAAAATGAATGAATGAGGGAATGAATGAATATGTTTGTTTCCTGTCACCCTGACACCTTGACTCTGGAGCTAGGAGGAAACTGAAAAATTTCTGTTTTAGAAAATTAAGAGTTTTGTATGCCTATTTAAAAACATAGTTAAATTTTGGTAGGCCCATTCAATGAAGATGTCTCGATTTAATTTTAATCTTTGTTTTTAGTATTAAATAAGTTAAAAGAAATGAACTTAACTTTGTGATGAGGTAGGTGGTATTCTTTGATATTGTAAAGGACCCCTTGAATGTAAAGTGTAGGGGAGGGGCAGAGAATAGTATGAACTTATATCTGCATAAAATATCTTGTGAAGGTTGCATAGGAAACTGGTAAAATTCTTTGCCTCTAGGAAACTTATTTTATACAGTTGTATACAAGGTGATTTTGTACTGCATACCCTTTAGGAACTTTTGAACCATGGTAATGTATTTATTTCAAAAATTAAAAACCTTTTAACAGTTTCTAACTTGTTTTGAAAATATACTTCAAAAGCTTATTTCTCTAGTTGTGCACTATTGTGTAAGTGTTTTATCTATTTGAAATTGATTTATGTATCGTGTGATATAAGGGGTCCAGTATCATTTTTTCACACATGGAAAGCCAATTGTTACTACACCATTTATTGAAATATCTTTTTCCTCCTCATTTGAAATATAACCTATTATATAGCAAATGTTCAATATATTTTAGATTGTTCGTAGGTTTTCTGTTTAATTCTTTATGTATTTGAGAATCCCAGTGATAATATCAGGATGTCATTGTTACTGTAGCTTTATACTAAGTCTTTATATTTGGTAGTATAAGTGTTATTTCCACCTCTTCCTATGGCAGAGATACTTGGTTTAGACTAGCCTTTCCACTGAGAACAATTAGAAAAGCTGTATAAAATGTTGTTTCAAATAAATATTTAAGGGATCAGAAAAGTAGAAGAGTGGTGAGGACCTGAGGGAGTGAGAACTCAGAGGGTAAGGTTGTGCAGAGTTTGGCCTGACATTAAATTTTCTTTTCCCCTTGCGTTAATTGCTCAGTTCATAAAAATCCAGCTGACAGGTTGAAAAGCTGAGAAGCTTCTGGCAGTCTGCAGAGCTGGGAAGACAAAAAGGGAATTTA
Source organism: Nomascus leucogenys (assembly GCF_006542625.1). Classification (NCBI taxonomy): domain Eukaryota; kingdom Metazoa; phylum Chordata; class Mammalia; order Primates; family Hylobatidae; genus Nomascus; species Nomascus leucogenys. The sequence continues at coordinate 100,413,884 of NC_044393.1, read as the reverse complement.
GGGGCCGTTAAATACTATAGAAGTTTATTTAGGACCCTGAAGGCTACAGAGGGGCGGATTGAGGTGTCAGCAAATGACAGCCTGTGGGTCACATTCTGTCTTCCAGCTATGTTAATGTGGGACATGAGCTAAAAATGTTTTTTACCTTTTAAAATGTCTGAAAAAAATTTAAAAGAGAATAATATTTTATGACATAGGAAATCGTATGACATTCAGGTATGAGTGTTTAAAACTAATGTTTTATGGGAACAAAACCACACCCATTTATTTGGGCATTATATATGACTTCTGTTGCACTACAGTGTCAGAGTTGGTTGCTGCAGAGAGCACATATATTTCAAATTGCTGCTCTGCATGCTACGAATCATAGTGACATAGTTACAGTTTGTCAGTATGTGTGTGTGTGTGTGTGTGCCACACATATTGCCCTGGCATCTTATTTATTTCTCTCATTACCAGTGCATACCTACCTATCATGTTAAAACAAGAAAAGGATAAAAGTGGACTTTATATGTAACACTTTTGAGGCATAGTGGAATGTATATTATTATTAACAAATTAGATAGCAAAGCATTATATTTATTATGCTAGAAGACTATGGCTGTGCTAAAAGAATATAATATATGTCAACATTACCAGACTGGGCACTTCTCACAATATTCCCAACCAACAGGAATAGAACTAAAAGGTCAGAAAAATTAGTAAATTAAAACAAAATTTTATCACAGCAGAATTTCTTCTCAAAAACAAAAAATGGAAATTAGGCTATAATTAAAGTAAGTTTTTCAATGGCTTGTTAGCCAAGCACGGAAAACCATTACCAACAGTAGTTAATTAAATTATGTTTTATTAGGGTAACCAAAGATGTGTCCACAGAAAATAAACTTTAAAAAAGACTATTTGCCTTTCAGCGAGAGTAATTGCTCTAAAAGTTAAGGACATTGGGAGTAATATCAAGTCATTTTGGAAAGAAGGGTGAATGATTTTTCATGGTTTTCTTAGGCTTTTGATGGATGAATAGGTGTTACCTGTACTGTTCAGTTGTTACATATTCCAGAAGTCAGTGCTGAGTTTGAAGTGATTGAAGAATTAGTGTTTATGCATAGTCTATGTGAAACAACTACAAGAGAAAATATTTTCAGAAAAGTTGAGCAAACACTAACTTAGTACAACCTGAAGTGGAATCCGCTAAGATGCGTTACAGTTGATAGTGACAAAAGTAACTGTGGAGCAGAAAGACTTGAGTTGGACAAATTTACAAAGCTTGTTAAATGTCAGGTGTTTAAAGCCTGATTATTTATTGTATTATTTATTAGCAGGTACTTTGCAGAAAATATTTAAATCTGTCATGTTTTAGTGAACTATTATATAATAGTGTCAGCAGTGATTTTGACTTGCGTTTGTGGACTTCATCATCAAATCCTGTGAATTTTTGTTAGATATAGAGGCAGAATATACTGAATTGCCATTCTACATAGCAATTTAACGACTTGGAAGTGGTAAAGCTTTATTGCAGTTTTTTGCACTGAGGAATGAGGTTGAAATTTTTCTGAATAATATTGCCCTCAACTATTAAGTCAAACACTTAATAGCTTTGAAAGTTGGCTTTTCCTATAGATTTCATAATATTTTGTAACAAATTCACCTAAAATTACAAGGCAGAACAGTGATTATAAGTGAACCTTATACTGTGGTAAGGTCACTTCTACAAGAATAATGAATCATGAAAATCAAGAGAAAGAACAAATAGTAGGAAAATGTCTTCCAATTCCTTTTGGCCCTTCATATTTCCACCTAAACTCACAAGCTTTTAAAAAGATAATTATTTTTATTTATATTTAAAAAGATAATATAGGATAATATTTTTGTAAAAGAGTTCTTGAGATACAGCACTGAATGTAAAGGAAAATACTGGAGCATTCAGCTACATTTCAGAAATAACTTCTGTTTATTAAAAGATACTATAAGAATGAAAGCACAAGCCCTAATGAATATTCCTGTTTGATACTACACCAAAGCTTGAGAAGTGGTAGTTTCTCAAGTTTTTCAAGTGGTTTGGTGCAATCTGAAGACTGCAATCCCATCAGTGAACTTTATATCTTTACCTTTCAAAATTATAATTTATGGGACGGGTGTGGTGGTTCACGCCTGTAATCCCAGCACTTTGGGAGGCTGAAGCGGGTGGATCATGAGGTTGGGAGTTCAAGACCAGCCTGGCCAAGATTGTGAAACCCTGTCTCTACTAAAAATACAAAAATTAGCCGGGCATGGTAGCAGGCACCTGCAATCCCACCTATGGGGGAGGCTGAGGCAGAGAATCACTTGAACCCAGGAAGTGGAGGTTGCAGTGAGCTGAAATTGTGCCACTGCACTCCAGCCTGTGTGACAGAGTGAGACTCCATCTCAGACCAAAAAATATATATATATATAAAATATATATATACATTATATATATATATAAAATATATATATACATTATATATATATATAAAATTTATTAGACTACCTTGCAATTTCAGGGGATCTTTTACCCATATATGATTTTATAAGATTACTAAGTTGTCTTTGTAAAATATTGGTTCACTGAGTGATCCAGATATTCCAACTATTGATAGTTGTTTTTTTTTGTTTGTTTGTTTGAGACAGAATCTCACTCTGTTGCCCAGGCTGGAATGCAGTGGTGTGATCTCAGCTCACTTCCATCTCCTGTGTTCAAGTGATGCTCATGCCTCAGCCTCCTGAGTAGCTGGGACTATAGGCATGCACCGCCAGCCCCAGCTAATTTTCATATTTTTAGTAGAGATGGGGTTTCACTATGTTGGCTAGGCTGGTCTTGAACTCCTGGGCTCCAGTGATCCCAAAGTGCTGGGATTACAAGTGTGAGCCACCTTGCCTAGTCCTACACATTTTTAATAAATAACAAAATTCACATTTGTTATAATCCACTGATCTCATCAGAAAAGTCTTTTTTAAGTATTGGAATTAGTTAAGCTTACATTGTTGGATGTAAGTTTTTCAAATCATCTTATTGTCCACTCATGTTCTAACTTGTTTTCCGTGAAGTGACAGGCTCACTTTATTCATTTTTGAAGAAATATGTTAGATAATCAAGTTTTAATAATTGTAGTTTATTCTTACATGTAAAAATGGTGTTCCATGAAAAAAGCAGTTATTTCAGTTTATAAATCACATGATCACAAATTCTTCCCTCAAGAAAAACTATGGTATAACAATTATTTTATGCTTTATTTCTCATTTTCTCACATAGATAATTAAAAGATGTGTATTCATGGATCAAGACTTAAAACATTAATGATTTTTGCTGCTTTATCAGTGATATTCTCAGTGATACTCTACATTATTTTTACTGTAATTGTAGTGCCAATTGAGAATGCGACAGCTTCTAGTACAGCTTGGTGCCAACTGCCTTCAGTTTTGGAAATGCATCAACAGTTTTACCCACCATAGCTTTTGCACCATGTAACAATTTTTGCTTCAATTGTTAAACATTATTTTGAAAACTCAAGGAACAGTAAAGTCTGTTTTATTGCCCATATTTTTACTGTTTGTTCTTCTTCCTTCAGGATGTTCTGAGAATCCTTCTTTTTATCATTCTCCTTTCTGGTTCAATAACTTTTCTCACTATTCTTTTGGTGTAGTTTTGTCTCATGACTAATTTTTAGTTCTCATTCATCTCACAATTTCTTGATTTCCCTTTCATTACTAATGGATGTTTTTGCTGGATATAGAATTCTTTGTTGTCAGTTCTTTTAGGACTTGCAAAAATGTTATGCTGCTTTGTTCTGGCCTCCATGGTTTCAGGTGAGAAATCTGCTGTTATTTTAGTTGTTTTTCATCTGTGGATAAGGTGTCATTTCTCTTATTTCTCTCAAGGTTTTTTCGTTTAGTCATTAGTTTTCAGAAGTTTATGATATATATTAGCATTGATTTATTTGTGTGTATCCTCTTTGGATTTATTCAATTTCTTGAATCTGTGGGTCTTTGAATAATTGTTCAGCTGCATCATGTTCCTTTTCTGAGACTCCAGTGACAGGAATGTTGCATCATTTATTATAGTCCCACAAGTGTCTTTAATGTCCTTTTTTTTTTTTTTTAATTTATTTATTTATTTATTGTCAGAGTTTTGCTCTTTTGCCCAGGCTGGAGTGAAGTGGTGTGATCTCAGCTCACTGCAACCTCCGCCCCTGGGTCTAAGTGATTCTCCTGCCTCAGCCTCCTGAGTAGCTGGAATTATAGGTGTGTGCCACCATGCCCAGCTAATTTTTGTATTTTTAGTAGAGACAGGGTTTTGCCATGTTGGCCATGCTGGTCTTGAACTCCTCACCTCAGGTGATCCACCCATCTTGGCCTCCCAAAGTGCTAGGATTACAAGCCTGAGTGACCGTGTCCCCCCCCCCCCCACCCCACCCCGCCCTTTTTTTTTTTTAAATCAGTTCATTTTCCTCTCTTGTTTAGGTTGGGTAATCTCTCCCATTTTGTTGTTCAGCTTAGTTTGTATTTTATTTTTGTTAGCATATTTTTTAGTTTTCAACTTAGTATTTGTTTCTTTCTTGATTTCTTTGTGAAACTTTGTATTGTTTCCTTTGTTTCAAAATTATGTTTGTAATTGCTTTTTTTTTTTTTTTTTGAGACAGAGTCTTGCTCTGTTGCCCAGGCTAGAATGCAGTAGAATGATCTCGGCTCACCGCAGCCTCTGCTTCCTGGGTTCGAGTGATTCTCATGCCTCAGCCTCCCGAGTAGCTGGAATCACAGGCGTGCACCACTATGCCTGGCTAATTTTTGTATTTTTAGTAGAGGTGGGGTTTCATGATGTTGGCCAGGCTGGTCTCGAACTCCTGACCTCAAGTGATCTGACCACCTCTGCCTCCCAAAGTGCTGGGATTACAGGCGTGAGTGACTGTGTCCGGCTGTAATTGCTTGTTGAAGCAGTTTTATAATATATAGCTTAAAATCTTTGATAGATACTTATGACATCTATGAATTCTCATTGTTTGCACCTTTTGACTCTATTTTCAAATTCCTGTTCAGATTTTCCTGGTTCTTAGTATGGTATGACATGTTCTATTTGGTTTAATCCTTTGCATTTTAAATGTTGTGTTATGAAGCTCTGCATTTTATTTAAATCCCCCCTTTTAGTAGGATTTATCTGAAACTTTGCTTTTGGGGTGGAGGCGGGGCACAGCCTTGTTACTACTCCCAGGTGTATGTGAAGATTCCAGTTCCATAATAGGCCTTTGTTGACTCACTGATGGAGACGTACACCTAGTAAATGCTGAGTAGGAGTGAAAACTCTGGACTTGCATTATGCCTTTGTGAATACCACCCTGGCTCAAAGGGTTCCTGCTTTTCACTTGGCCTCCATTGACACTGGGATGGAGGGGTGATTAAGTTATCACTGGGCAGTGCTTTGAGGTTTGATTCTCCAGTAGGCCTCTCCTGTCGTATCTCTTTAGAGGGAGGGATAGGGATATGTCCTTATCATTGGGCGGGTGTTGAACTCAGGCTCCCCACTTTTTTTCCATCCACACTCTAGAGGGAGGAAGCCACGTTACTGCTCAGTGGGTATGAATGTCCTGTGTCCCCACTTGGCCTGCTGTGGTATCATGTTGTCTGTGGGTAGGAGTAGGGAATGGCTGACCATGTCCTCCTTTTAAGTCTTTGCAAAGATATATGGCTTGGGCTTTTATTTGTACCATTTGGCTTAAACTGGTTTGTTGTTGTCTATGAGTTTTTTGTCTTGATAGCCTGCCGCTTCCCTGCTCTTTTGACAAGAGACAGCAGAATTTTCTTGGAGTTTTACGTATGTGTGTGCCTGTTGGTGTTTCTGAGTTGTCTGCTTCTCTAGCAACTTTTCTTGTATATATGAGTCAGAAAGGAAACCTAGGGAATTCATCCTCTTTTGTTTCTTGGCACCTGAAGCCCTAATTGGTCTGCCCTCTCTCTACATTTTGTTGTCTTCTTTTGTTTGTCTTATGTATCACGGCCAAGGGTTTTTAAAGCTGTATTTAGTGGAAAGAACAGGGAAAAGTACATTTTCTGCATTTTGTCTGGAAGTGGAAGTCTGCATTCATTTTTGCCTTTTTTCCCTGAATATAGAGTTCTGGGATGATTATGTTTTTCTTCTTCAAGCATTTAAAAGATGTTGCATTGTTTCCTGTCTTCCATGGTTTCTAGTGAGAAGTCAGGTGTGGTGTCAGTAGTATCATTATTCCCATGTATATAATAATGTTTTGATATTCTCTGGCTGCTTTCAGGATTTTCTCTTTATCTTTGGTTTTCAGCAGTCTGACTATGATGTGCCTAGGTGTGGTTTTCTTTGTATTCATCCTGCTTGGGGGTTGCTGAGCTTCTTGAAACTGTAAGTTGATATTTTTCACCAAATTTGTGAAAAGCTTGACTTTTATTTCTTACTCTTTTTCTGTCTCATTTCTCTCTCCTCTTCCTCTGTAACTCTAATTACATGAATGTTAGTATATTTGATATTTTGTAGATTACTGAGGATCTATTCGTTTTCTTCCCAGTGTTTTTACTTTTAGTTCCTCAGAATAGATACGCTATTCATGTATTTTCAAGGAGATGGACCAATTTTCTACCAATCTCTTGTTAAGCCCATCCACTAAAATTTTCATTGAAATTACTATACTTATTAGTTGTAGAATTTTGTTTTCTTTTCTTTTGAGACAGGGTCTCTGTCGCCCAGGCTAGAGTGCAATGGCGTGATCTCGGCTCACAGCCACCTCCACCTCCCAGGTTCAAGTGATTCTCGTGCCTCAGCCTCTCAAGTAGCTGGGGCTATGGGTGCCCACCACCACACCCAGCTAATTTTTGTATTTTTAGTAGAGATAGGGTTTCGCCATGTTGGCCAGGCTGCTCTCAAAATCCTGGCCTTAGGTGGTCCACCTTCCTTGGCCTTCCAGAGTGCTGGGATTACAGGCAGGAGCCATCGTGCCCAGACTGAAACTCTATTTAAATACAGATTTTAGCCAATGATATTCCACTTTTTTTCAAGGGTAAAATGCCCTCCCATTCCAGCCAGTTTTTGGTTATTTACAGGTAACTTCAATTAGTTAGCTTTTACATTTTCTTCAGATTTGAGACATTTTAGGAAAGTTATTCTGTATTAGTCCCTATGCTGTTACCCAATAAATAAATAAATTTATGTGTGAGTCATTGTTTTGTTAAGGTATATTTTGCATACACTATAATTCACTCCTTCTAAGGTGTGTATTGAATGTGATTTGGTAAATATGAACAGTCATGTAATTACCATCATAGTCAAGACACAGAATAGACCCTTTACCCATAAATTCGCTCATGACCTTTTGAAGTTACTGCCTACCTCCCACTCCAGCTCCTGGCAATCACCGATCTGTTGCTTTCCTATAGTTTTGCCTTTTCTAGACTAATATATGAATGGAACCATGCAGTATAGAATCTTTTCTGTCTGCCTTTTTTAACTTAGCATAATGGTTTTGAGATTGGTCCATTCACTAGCTTACAGTTAAGTTTCGTTCAATTTTTGGCCAGTATATAAAGCTGCTGTGAGCATTTATGTAACATGCTTCGTGTGGATGTATCTTTTCATGTTTCTTGGGTAAATACCTAGGACTGGAATTTCTGACTTGTTGGAAATATATTCTTAACTTTGGAAAACAGTTTCACAGTTTCTTAAAAAGTGTCTGTATACTTTTCCATTTCTAGAGATCTGAGAGTTCCATTTGCTGTACATTGTTGCCAGCACTGGATATTGCCACTGTTTCTAAATTTTAGCCATCTGGTTGGCATTTAGTGATACTTTATTGTGGGTTTGATTTTGCATTCCCTGATGATTAATTAGATTGAGCCTCTTTTTATGTCTTTTTTTGCCATTTGTATGTCTTTGGTGACATGTCTGTTAAAGTATTTTGTCTCTCCCACCATTTTTTTCCAATTGATTTGCTTGTCATCTTCTTGAGTTGTAAGAGTTTTTTTTATATATTATTCACAGAAGTCAGTTATTGGAGATGCATTTTATAAATATTTTTGCCTAATGTGTGACTTGTTTTCATTTATTTAGCAATGTTTATTGAACAGCAGAGGGTTTAATTTTGATGATGTTTGTCATTTGTTAATTTTTTGGAATTTGAAAAAATTATGCTCTTTTTGCTTTATTAAAAAATCTTTGCTTGCTCCAGTGTTACTTGTAGGTTTAAAAAATCCATTTATGGTTAAATTACACATATGATAAGAGAATATGAGATAAGATTCATGTTTCTTAGTTTTCCATATGGATTATTTAGCAGTTCCAGCATCATTCTAAAAGATTATTTATTGCTGTCTTGAATTATCTTGGCCCCTTGGTCAAAAATTAATTGAATATGGAAAAATGAGTCTATTTCTGTATTTTCTGTTCTTCTGACTTACTTGTCTCTCCTTATACCAAAACCAAACATAAAAAAGATTTTTTTTTCAAAATCATGAGTTGATATTTATGTTTTCAGTTTAATTCAATAGCACAATTACGCATCTTTAAAACAATTTTATACCTGTAGCTAAGCTATAGTTGTATATTTTCTTTTAATATCATCTTTCCTATAACTGAAAGTCATTAAAAGATATTGTTTTTCTTTCAATTTCAAAGTAATCAAAACTAAGTGTACTAGTATTAAATATTTAAAGCTAGTAGATCAATAATGAAATTTAATGTTACTGCTTTTTGCTCTTTTTTTTTTGAGTTTACTAGTGATGTAAAAGATTTGAGTTATTTGCTGTGATTATATAAATACTCTTTTGATGCATAATTCAGCTGTTAACATCATGTTAATTTGTGGCATTAATAATTTTACTGATAGCCCTGCTGTGATTCTGATTTTTGGTAGTGGTTTTTACCTGGTGAGTAGCATTTTGTCATTTGGCAGGTACTGGAAATCTGCTTTATCACTTCTTTTTTAAGAAAAGTGGAAAACACAAACAGTTTGTTCATCAAAGTTATATTTCAAGGATTCAATTCAACCAGAATCTGGTTCACCTTATTGACTCAGCTTGGGGATATATATACTAGATTTTTACATACATCTGTTTGGAGAAACTCGTTTTATCTGTCTAATGTTTGTAAGACCAGAAGTCCTTTTACTGTTCTTGAAATAAAACTTTTAAGAAGCTGAGTATTCTTCTGTTAGTTTCAAATTTGGACTAAAATTACACCAAGGTTTTGGACTAAAGAGAAAGCAAATAATCTGTTCTTATGTTCTTAAAAGACATGATTTAAGTGTATCCAACTAACTTGATTCTTACTGTGTCTTTGTTTACTCCTACTCAAATGAAAGCTTTTAAATTTTTTCCTACTTTTTGAAGTATTTAACTCTTCTGTAATATGCAGTGTTTTCTTATTAACTTTAAAGTTGTGTTAAGCAAACATGTTCAAAAACCCTAATTTGAAACAATAAATTTTATCATTGTATACATTATGAGCTTTTAAGAATAACCAAAAAAATGGGGGTGGATGTTTTATGTGGAAGTTATGTGTATCCCTTTTCTGCTTTTGGCTAAGGACAGATATCTTAGAATTAGCTTTATGGTGCATTCATCTATATGATTATTTCAGTTAATATCATCCTAATATAATACAGGTTACTTGAGAAGAAAACAAACTCTTAACCCACTATTGGAGAGATACCAGGTAGGATACTAACCTTGATGTAGAATTTCATGTGAGAAAGAAAAAGGAAAATATTTTCCATTAAAAGTTGAGTTTTTATCTAAAATTCTCTCAATTTTCTAAAAAAAACTTAATTTTTCTAAAAATATGTTGAAGAATTATATATAAAATTCACTTTGCTGTATATATAGGCTATGTATATAGCTATATCCTATATGCTATATATGTAGCGCTATATGTATATATATATATATAGTGCTATATGTATATATATATATATATATATATATAGCAAGTGAATAATAGGTACACATTTCTAGGAATACCCCAAATATTAGAACCTATATACTAAAATCACATCAGGAAACAACTAGCGCCCCAGAAATTCCATTCAAGCCTCCTGTTGGTTACTATTCCTGACTCCCCAAAGACATGCACAGTCATCTAGTAACAACATAGGTGAGTCTTGCCTATGTCTGTATTTTGTGTAATTGGCTTTGTACTTTGTATAATTGAGCTACTAAGTACTGTTTTCTGTCATCTTTCACGTATATATTTGTGAGATAAATCCAAATTGTTCCTTCCAGTCGTTTATTTTTCTCATTGATGTATAGTATTCTGTTGTTAAGAGTACTATAATTTATTTATTTTACCGTTGGGCATTTTGAGGACTTTCAATTTGAGGTCATTATGAATTGTGTTCTGTGAACATTGCAGTACATTTCTTTTGGTTGACACTGAGAGTATTTTATGGATTCTAACCCCAAAGTGGCTACTTTCTTTTCTTACTTTGTTTTTTCTTTTTTATTTTTTTGAGACAAGGTGCAGCTCTGTCACCCAGGCTGGAGTGCAGTGGTGCAATCTTGGCTCACTGCAACCTCCACCTCCCGGGTTCAAGCGATTCTCCTGCCTCAGCCTCTCAAGTAGCTAGGATTACAGGCGTGCACCACCATGCCTGGCTAATTTTTGTATTTTTTTTAGTAGAAATGGGGTTTTGCCATGTTGGCCAGGCTGGTCTCGAACTCCTGGTCTCAAGTGATCTGCCTGCCTTGGCCTCCCAAAGTGCTGGGATTACATGCACGAGCCACCATGCCTGGCTATATGTTATTTTCTTACAACCTAAATAAAAACCATTATGTAAACAAGACAAAGTATTCAGTACATTTCTATAGTCGATGAATTTGTCTTTATTACTTGTATATAACTAATTATGAACTCCTTGAGTTCAGTTCCTCTTTCATTTCCTGACTCTATGGGCTTGAACAAGGAAATTTAACCTCTCTGCTTCATTTGTAAAATGAAAAATAGTGATATCTACCTAAAATGGTGGTGGTTAGATGGGAATAAAGTAATTTCTTTTTTTTTTTTTTTTTTTTTTAGATGGAGTCTCACTCTGTTGCCCAGGCTGGAGTGCAGTGGTGCGATCTCGGCTCACTGCTACTTCTACCTCCTGGGTTCAACTGATTCTTCTGCCTCAGCCTAACAAGTAGCTGGGATTACAGGCGCCTGCCACCAGGCCCAGCTAATTTTTGTATTTTTAATAGAAACGGGGTCTCACCATGTTGGCCAGGGTGGTCTCAAACTCCTGACCTCAGGTGATCCACCCACCTCTTCCTTCCAAAGTGTTGGGATTACATGCGTGAGCCACTGTGCCTGGCGTAGATGGGAATGAAGTAATTCTTATAAAGTACTTAGCTTAGTTGCTGGCAAATAATAATGCTTACTGATTCTTGCATATTACCCATAGTTTATTGGCTAACTTTATGCCTTCCTTAAATTATGAAATTCTATAAAGTATCCTTGTCTATTTTAAAATTATACTCATTTTTATAACTTACATGCTTTATTTTTATATATCCAGGATACTAGATATTTGTAATTCAAATTGGAGGTTATTTTTTGTCATTTAATGTTTTTTCCTGTAATGTGTGTTCTCACCACATAGGTTTTACATTTTTATGTAGTCAGATTTATTCATGTTTTTATTTGTGGTTATGTTAAAGATTATAGCTATTAGGGACCTATTTCTCCAGGGTTTATAATTTATGTATGTTGTTACAAATAGAGAAATTACTTTTTCTTTGACCCAATAGGTAGAGGGCACTTTTGTGGACTCAGAAAGCTTGCCTCTCCTATTTTATTTTAGGAAAATATCTGAGATTCTGCCTCCTCATTTCCAAGCCAGAGTTTAAAATATTTACATTTTTACTTCATAGTGTTAAGACATTGTGTAATAAGTATAATGTTTAAAAAAATATATTAAAAATGTAATAGTGGTTTGGCAGAGACCAAAGCATGGAGGGCCTTGAAATGCTGCTCTATTTGTTATCTATTATTATAAAGCAATTACCATAAACTTAATATCTTAAAACAGCACCCATTTACTTAGGTCAGAACTCAGGGCAGGCTCAACTGTGCTCTGTTTAAGGTCTCACAAGACTCAAATCAAGGTGTTACCTGGGTGGAGGCTCTGGGGGTGAATCCTCTTCTAGGCGCATTCAGGTGTGGGAGGAATTCAGTTCTATGCAGTTGTAGGGCTGAGCTCGCCATTTTCTTCCTTTTTTTTTTTTTTTTTTTTTTTTTTTTGAGACGGATTCTTGCTGTCGCCCAGGCTGGAGTGCAGTGGCACAATCTCGGCTCACTGCAACCTCTGCCTCCTGGGTTCAAGTGATTCTCATGCCTCAGCCTCCCAAATGGCTGGGCTTACAGATGTGCGCCACCATGCTGGCTAATTTTTTTTTTTGTATTTTTAGTAGAGACGGGGTTTCACCGTGTTAGCCGGGATGGTCTCAATCTCCTGACCTCGTGATCCGGCCCCCTCGGCCTCCCAGAGTGCTGGGCTTACAGGCGTGAGCCACCACGCCCTGCCAAGCTCGCCATTTTCTTACTGCCTATTGGCCTGGGTCACTCTCAGTTCCTAGAGGCCACTCTTTGGTTTTTGCTCCTGGCTCTTTTTATCTTCAAAGATAGTAACAGTGTATTGAAATGTTCCCTTGCTGTGAATTTCCCTTTTGCTGCTAGCTGGAGAAAACTCTGCTTTCAAAGGGATTATTTGATTAGATTAGGCAAATCTCCCTTTTGATTAATTCAAAGGCAGTTAATTGGTGGCTTTAATCACATCTGCAGAATTCCTTTGCCATATAATATATTAATGGCATTATCCTTGCCATGATATTTCATCATATTTACAGCCTCTGTATTAGGGTAGAGAATTTGGTGGGGTTGGTGGTATGTGGGCATTTTAGGATACTGCCTACCACGCATTCTGTATTGAGGGGTTTGCGTCTGATTCAGAATATATTTGTATTCCTTTAGAAAGATTACTGTGGCAGCAGTGAGGAGGATGTGTCAGAAAGGAAAGATACTGGCAGGAGAAAAATCCCACTCTTAGCAGTCTCCATTTTGATTTTGTAATGTCGTTTGATGTTACTTTTTTAGCAGATGTTTCAATCAGAAATGTGTGTTTAATAGTATGCCAACTAGAATGATTAGCCTGGACCAGAAGAAGAATTATGAGTCAGCCACTGAACTGTTCATTACTTCAGGTCAATTCATATACATAATAATTTCATAGATTAGGTTTTATTTCAGTCAGCTCTATTTCGTTTTCTAAAGCGAACAGTTGTTTAAACATCGAATCTCATTAATAGTATTTTAATAAACACAGTATTAGGGTGGGTTTACTTCCCTAGATTGTGAATCTCATGGATTATATGTTGATTCTTATTGGCTTAATTTTTGAATCGGGCATTATTTATTTTAATTATTTAGTCTTACAGTTTTGCATGTTTGAAGCTATATTTTCCTCTGAATACCACATTTGCCATGTCACAGGTTTTTTGATGTTTCTTAATCATTTAAAAATAATACGTGATTTTTCTTCTTGATTGAAACTCTGCTGTTATTTAGAAAGGACTTTTAAATTTTGCCAGTGGGTAGATTTGGGAATTTATCCTTATATTGTGAATTTCTAATTTTTATTGTATTAGGTCTAGGGACACATCTGCTTTTACTGAATATAACCTAGGAAATACCTGCTTTTTAAAATATGTGGACATTTCTTTATGACCATACATGTGAATTTTTTTTGAAAATTCTATGTACATTTGAATAGAATGTTTTCTCTATTTTTGGAATATAGAGATCTGTGTGTATTTTATGTGTCTGTTTGAATCAAACCCGATCATTGTTATTATTTATTTCATATCTACTTAATATCCTGATTTGAGAGCTATGTTAAAGTCTAATCTATGCATGTTATTTCTACTCAGCTTTACTTTTTATATGTGATATATATTTATTAGGTTTATAAACTTTAATGACTATGGCTTCTTTTGGAATTTACACTGTAACATAAAACTTATGTTATTATGAAATATTATCTTCGACTTGTTCACTGCTTTTTAGTTTAAATTCTATTTCTTTGCAATTACTGCTATACCTGCATTTTTTTGGATAGAATTTGTGTTTTTTCCCCTCAAGTCTGTTTTTGAATTGTGTATGTCACTGTGCATTGTGCATATGTATGAATATATGTATATATATACATATATATGCACACACACACATATATATATAGCCGCTCCTGTGTTGCTGTAAAGAAATACCTGTCGCTGGGTAATTGATAACAAAAAGAGGTTTAATTGGCTCACAATTCTGCAGACAGTACAGGAAGTGTGGTGCTGGCCATCTGCTTCTGGTGAGGGCTTCAGGAAGTTTGAAATCATTTAGCTGGGCCTGGTGGCAGGTGCCTGTAATCCCAGCTACTCGGGAGGCTGAGGCAGGAGAATTGCTTGAACCTGGGGGGCGGAGGTTGCAGTGAGCCGAGATCGGGCCACTGCACTCCAGCCTGGGCAACAGAGTGAAACTCTGTCTCAAAAAAATAAATAATAAATTTAAAAAAAAGTTTGAAATCATGGTGGAAGGAGAAGGGAGAGCAAGCATCTCACATAGCAAGAACAGGAGCAAAGGAGAGGGGTGGAGATGCCATACACTTTTGAACAACCAGATGTTGTGAGAACTCACTCATTATTGCAAGGACAGCAACAAGCCATGAGGGATTTTCCCCCATGACCCAAACACCTCCCATAAGGCCCCACCTCCAACATTGGGGATTACATTTCAACATGAAATTTTGGCAGGGACAGATATCCAAAGTATTTCATTCATTTTATATTATATATGTGTACACACACACACATACATAAATGAAGTCTGTAGTATAGTTATATGTAAAATATGTGTATGTGTTAAGTAGTATATTTTGTATGTTTTGAAAGTTGCTGTGTTTTACTAGAGAATTTAACCTATTTACATTTGTTATCCATGGACTTCAATGTTAGCTTAACAGACAATAAAATTTTGGTTTTAAATAATTTTTTATAGACCTAGGAAAATAATGATTTTTTGGGGGTTTCTTTTTAATTCAGTATTGGTAATGAGAACTGATGCCTGATTCTTCTTTTTTTGTAATGATCTGTTTTCTTTTTTATGTGGCTCCGAGAATTTTCCTTTTATCCTTGTTATTTCAAACTTTCTGGGAAGTTTTTACCTGAAGCTGCCATTCAGGGAGTTTAAGGAGGCATTGTTACAGATCAAGAGTGGGTATTTTTGTAGGGATGTAGAGATAAGTGGAACAGTGATAATGACTCTTTGGATTTTAGGTTCCTCATCTGTTGAATGAGGATTATGCTTAATTAAATGTTAGCTTTTATTATTAGATATTTACATAACTTTTCCTTTAGAATTTGGTGATTATAATCCCTCCTATTTTCTCCCTTTCTGGTACTGATATAAAACAGACATTGGACCTTCTGGATCAGATTTTCATGTCATTCTACCTCTTTCTCTTACTTTCCATCCTTGTTCTTTAATTACTGCATCCTGGGAGAATCCTAGTTGCCTAATACTAAAAAAAGATTAGTGAAGATTAAAAACAAATTTGGAGCATGGGGAGCCTTATAATACTTATTTATTAGAGCACGTAGCCTAAAACCATTGCTATAGTTGGTACAGAATAAATACTGGATAATTAATTAAATGAACTGTGGGATATTTAACTTCTTGGTATTTTTTTATGATACAACTTTAATCTCAGAAATTTTGTACATTCTGTTTTGTTTTATAGATACATTTTGACAGATTCTTACTTCAATCTATTAAATAAAAGTTTTGAAAATTCCTCAGACTCGTTCTTAAAATTGGCAATATGAGTTCTCACTGAGTTTTTGTTGTTGTTGTTGTTGTTATTGTGTTCTTGGATTAATATGGGAAAATATAACATGTTACTTTTTTTCCTTTTCTTACTCCCTGTCTTTTTAATGATGAATAAAAGTAAAAAGAAAAAAATGCTGTCTAGGAATTTTCATTATTGATTCAAATAAACCATTTAGTTGATATACCATTTAAGGGCTTTTTTTTTTTTTTTTTTTTTATAGAGAGGTTCTCACTTTTGTTGCCCAGGCTAGAGTGCAGTAGTGTGATCACAGCTCACTGCAGCCTCAACCTCCTGGGCTCAAGCAATTTTCCCACCCCAGGCTCGTGAGTATCTGGGACCATAGGTGCATGCCACCATGCCCACCTAATTATTGTATTTTTTGTAGAGATGGAGTTTCACCATGTTGCCCAGGCTGGTTTTGAACTCCTGAGCTCAAATGATCCACCTGCCTCAGCCTCCCAGAGTTCTGGGATTGAAAGTGTGAGCCACCATGCCCGGTCAAGAGCTGTTTACTTTATCCCTTGTCCCCAAATGTTAATTAGCTTCGTAATTGTTACTTATGTATTATATATTACTTAATATATTATTAATATTTTAACTTGCTTGATTTCTTTTATGTGTAGTGTATAAGAGTGTTGACATTTGAGAAGTTCTCTGTGGAAATCCATTCTTTGATATTGTCTACGATTTTACAAGGACTTTTTATTTGGTTTAGGAAGATACATTCCAGACTATGTATATATAGTAAACATTTTCTTTTAATGCCGAGTGCTCTTCATTAGCTATGTAATTGTAACAGATGGGTTTGAAGCGTTCTCCTAAATGTAGTGTTTTCTTTTCCTTCTTTTATTCACTGATATCTTTATATGATATTGTAAATTAGTATGTTAGATATATTCCAGTACTTTTCATAGTAGTTTAGCTAAAGTAATACAATATTTTTCATTGCAGGTTAGAACCACCAATATGATTAAGAGAACATATTGGTGTTTCTAAAATGAGAAAGACATTGAGAAGCTGGTCAATTTAAATTATTTTCTGTTATTATATACTTACCTCTCATATTTTATCTGCCAAGATTATTTTTAGTGCAAAAGGCTTCTGTAAAACTTGCCATATGGTATCAAAATAAGTGATTTTAGATTTTAACAACTTAGCAGAAATTAGTTATGTTAATGAGTTGTTATAAACATTTTTCAACTGATTGTACTTTTTCTTTCGACATTTACGTGGCCTTTCTGTTCGGATATTTAGACTACCAAGGTGTTGTATTTGTAGTTAATTCTGGGTTCTGTTAATGCACTAAACATATTTAGATACCTTGGGAGTTATAAAAAATTACCTCTTTTGTAAAAGCTGGTTATTACACTTTATCAATGAAGACAAATATTTATTTTTTTTCTGTGTTTCTAATGCATTAATACCCTTGAGTGCCAAAATAGCACTGAAATGTTATTCTGTATACTTATAAATATTGTATAAAATTAAAGTGTCACAACAGTAATCAGTGTTTATGCATTATTTAGAAGCTTCTCCTGCTTCAGCCTCCTGAGCAGCTGGGACTACAGGCGCCCGCCACCACATCCGGCTAATTTTTTGTATTTTTAGTAGAGATGGAGTTTCACTGTGTTAGCCAGGATGGTCTCGATCTCCTGACCTCCTGATCCGCCCGCCTTGGCCTTCCAAAGTGCCGGGATTACAGGTGTGAGCCACTGGGCCTGGCCAAATTTTTGTGTCTGTTTCTTCTTTCTGATTCAGCCCTCAAGAGTCACTTAGCTTTGTTATATTGATTCAGTGCAGTAGACTGATGACAGTGAGGAAGAGTTTGATAGTATGTGATATACAGATTTATACATAAAACATTGAAAACAATTATAATTTTAACTGCTGTAGTCCCTAGTTAATTAGCAGAATATAAAGTCAGTGTAGTAACATGTGAATAATGTTAGCAGGGTCCAACTGTCTCTGTTACATGAGGCTCCAGTTATCTCAGCTAAGCTGTTTATGAGCCACACTTACAAACAAGCTCACCAAAAGTTAAGTCTTTTTGGTATATGTATAGGAACACCTATCTATTAGGGCCTATTTCAAGCAGCATTTTTGGTGCTTTGGATACAAAGATAGTATGGTGCCTCAATTGAAGGATCTTGGACTAGGATGAGAAAAAGATAAACTGATCATGTAATGGCATAAGCAAGTAAGTACCATGTAATGGTGTAAACAAAAATATACATTAGATAGTCATTTCCCACAGAGAGATTTCATACTGTATAGTACAGGGCCCATCAAACTCTCTTCAAAGAAAACGATGCTCAAAGTGGACTTGGGAGAATGAGGAAGAGTTTGTGAATAATTCTAAGGGAAAACTGAATAAGTAAATGCAACATTTTACATAATTTGTTCTGACTTCTTATGTGTTCACTTGCCCTAGACTGCCCTTCTTGTTTGGGGCTTATTTCTGTGTGTTTTACCACTTGCAAGATAATGGAGGCAGGTTGAAATGGGAAAGAGACCAGATGACTAATTTTTTTTCCCCCGCATTTCCATCTTTTGTTAAGAAATTTTAAATTGATTGCTACATTGAAGTATGTAGGTTTTTTTTTTTGTGAGTCTTTAACCATTTGTGTCCCTGTTAACTTATAATTGATGAGTTTATTTTGTATTTATTTTTAGGCAGGGTAAAAAATAGTAATATGTCTCATAAATAATATATGTTCCTATTACTAGTTTTGGTGGGATTTAAAAACTTTATAATAATCCTCAATATAGAAACCTGCCCTTTTAACCATATTACTATTTGCTTTTAAAAAAAATCTTTAGGTTTTGTTTCAAAAATGCTTCAAAATTTATTTTTGAAAATATAAGGAAAATGAAATTCTGACTTTCTAATTTGAATGGAAGGATGAGTTGGTAGCACATGAAGCACTAAGTTGAGTAATGTAGATTTTATTATTTTTAATGAATCCTTTGTTTAATATTTTGCAGGTTCAATTTGTTTTACTTGTGATGTACAGAGTTTTTTATACCTTCCCAGCTTATATTTGAATATTCCTTTTCAAGGTTTTATAAAGAGATTTCTCTCCTTTACCCCTTTCAGCGATGTGCATTTTGTAAGCACCTTGGAGCCACTATCAAATGCTGTGAAGAGAAATGTACCCAGATGTATCATTATCCTTGTGCTGCAGGAGCCGGCACCTTTCAGGATTTCAGTCACATCTTCCTGCTTTGTCCAGAACACATTGACCAAGCTCCTGAAAGATGTAAGTTTACTATGGATAGACTGTTAAACTTCAACCAATGTATTTACTGAAAATAACAAATGTTGTAAATTCCCTGAGTGTTATTCTACTTGTATTAAAAGGTAATAATACATAATCTTTAAAATCTGAGGGATCGTTGCCAGAGATTGTTGGGGAGGGATATGTTATCAATGGTTTCATTGAAATTAAATCCAAAAAGTTATTTCCTCAGAAAAGTCAAATAAAGTTTGCATCTTTTTTATTCTTAAAGCATTTTAAAAACCACTGTAGAAAGATATAAATAGGGACTATGCAGTATTTCTGATTTATACTGTAAAATAATTTATTAAAAAGTCAATCAGTATTCAACATCTTTTACACGAAAAAGCCATACAGTTGAAGAATTAGAAGACAGTTCACTCAGGTGTTATTTCAGGATTTACGTTAATAGGAACACCAAACACTTCTGAAATTCTTAGAAATTGTGTATCCCTGATAGCTGTAGCTGTAATAGAAATCTCTGCTAGCACCTTTTCATGATTCATCTATCTTAGTCATCTATAATCTGCAGTTGTGCTGTTTTTCTTTTCCAGATAGTATTTTATAATTCAATGAAAATGTTTAAATGCTTGAAATTTATGTTATACAGGAAATTATAACTCTTTACTATTGTATCGTTAAATAGAGATCTCTCCTTTCCCTTACTATGTGTTTTCCCAGTGAGCATGTATGTTTTGGGATCTTTTTTCTCCTGGTCTATTGAATTTCGAATCTCATTATGAAACCTCCATGATATTTTATTCAGTCTTTTTTATGTCACCTCTTAGTTACCTAATGTTAGCTTTTACCTGTTCCTTAGCAATGTTGATAAAAGCTTTTTTCCTATCTTATCCAGGTCTGTGAAACATAATATAGCTACCCCAGGCTTCAACTAATCTCAAATACAGTTAGTCTACATGATCATTACCCTTTATCTTTGTTGAGTACCGTGATTTCATTTTCCACTAAAATTATTTTGTGTCCACATATGTAATGATATCACCCTTAGTAACCTAGTGTACAGACAAATTATAGGTAAGGCAAACTAAAATTTTAAATTATATTTAGGCTAATAAATAAGGGATTTAAAGTTTTAAAATGCTTTAGATTGTACACTCTTAAATCTGGAAGAGAAGAACTTTCATGCACAGCAACTGTTATGGCTACTATTTATGTACTGAGTTACTTCAGCAAGTGCATAAACTGGCAGTTATCAGAGTGGATTATATTCTGGATGGCATAATAAGTATACTTTGTCATCTCAGTAAAGCAATTTTGTGTGTATGTAAGAATCTGAATTTTATTCAGCCTTTTGTAGTTAGTCATGCTTTAGACCTTAGTGAACAACATGCATACTTTCATAAGAATGTTGTTCTAATGTTAGAACATTTTATTACTTAATGGCAGTGCTACTTTCTACTGAAAACTGTGTTCTAATAGTGTATACCTTCAGTTACATGTTAGCAATCATAAATCAGTTTGTAAAATAATAAACTGTAAACACTGAGGTGAGATAATTTGCTGTCGCTGATCATGTACATAATGAAAGGTTTATGGCAACATAAAGCTAAAAGATATACTAAAATTATGAGTACTCTGCCTTTTTCCAAAATAGACTTATGGAGACTCATAAAAATACATGAGCAATAGGATAACACTAAAAATAAGTAAGGAAATTTGGCAATGGAAAATTTAGATAGGATAAATATGAAGGTAATAGAGAGACCCCCCCAAAGATATATAATTCCAGACGTAACCACAAATTTGGCCCCATACCTTTTCAGCAGTCAGTACAAAGAAGGAAATATGAGCCCTTAATCTGATTCTTACTATTTATAACAAGATGTCACTTGATATAATAATAACAAGACGTCACTTGATACAATGCAATGAAAAATTGTCTTAAAGTAGCCACCTTGCAGTAGAAAAATACCAGTTGCACAGGGCTGTTTCTTATAGCAGACTTCAGACTAAGTCAGTGGTATAAAATCAAGGCCTAAATGACTACATTAGATTTCTTCCGGTTTTTTTTTTTTTTTGAGATGGAGTCTCACACTGTCACCCTGGCTGGAATGCAGTGGTGTGGCCTCGGCTCACTGCAAACTCCGCCTTCTGGGTTCATGTGATTTCTCCTGCCTCAGCCTCCCAAGTAGCTGGGATTACAGGCGCACACCATCACACCCAGCTAATTTTTTGTATTTTTAGTAGAGATGAGGTTTCACTATGTTGGCTAGATTCATCTCGAACTCCTGACCTCGTGATCTGCCCATGTCAGCCTCCCAGAGTGCTGGGATACAGAGGCGTGAGCTGTCGTGCTTGGCCTCCTTGGGGATCTTAAACAGTGCATTCTAACTACACAGCGTTCTGACCCATCTGTTAAGATGATCATAATCTTGGATTAAGTTCCAAGGATATAATTTAAAGAATATTGCAGATAGGATGTTTTGTCACCTTTTTAACGTCTTTTATAAGTATTTCTTCCTATCCTAATTGTGTGTCATGACAGAACTTACTTTTTATGCTTTTAAAATGATACTGTCTTAAATCATAGTGTTATTATGAGGGTTAAATGAAAACAGTGAATGGAATTCACATAACATTGTGCCTTGTATATATTAATTGCTTTAAAAAAGGCAGTTATTTTACCTCCTATCTAAGGCTTAAGTTATGAGAATGATAATACGTATTGAGTATATGTATTTTCTGTTGCTTCCTAAGGGGCAGAGCAGTAGCTGTGATAGTTGACTGAGTTAGGAGTAAGGTTGACATCTTTTTATAAAAGTTGTGAAATTTAACAAAAGCATGCATCTCATTATAAAGAAGTCCACTAAAGAGAGTATCTGTGAAGAAGGCCAAGATTTTCATCAGGAAACCCTTTTAGGGTGCTCTATCATAGGTAAATGGCTGGTCATTGTTGCAACATTATTTTCATGATGATACAAGGATACATTAACCTTGTCTGGAAATATTACACTAAAAATCCATCTAGGAGATACAACCAGATACACTTCCTGAATAGGAAAACTGGATGGCAAGAAGCCAATCATGCAAGATAAGAGGAAAGAACATTCCAGGGAGAGGGAACAGACCACTGCACAGACCTTGAGGAATGGACTTGGCATGATTCATGAACAGACAGCATGTCATTTTACTTGGAGCATAGTAGCCTACTAGGTGGGTAGTAGAGACATCAAGGCGAACAAAGGCTAGATCATGTAGGCCTTGTAAGCAAGGGAAGGAGTTTGGGTTCTCTTCCGTCTGCAATGAGAAGTCTTTGCAAGGTTTAAACATGAAAATGCTACATGTCTTAATTCACCCCCTGTTCCTCAATGTATTTACTCATCATTTAGCTTTAATTCCTTTTACTTCACCTAAGCTTTAACTCCAGCCTCTATTTTTTGGTTATCTTTGTATTTCTTGACATTAAGTCTTGCTGCTTTTCTTTTACCCTAAATTCTGTCAGTCCTCTGACCTTTCTTATCTACCTGCCAATGATATGGTCTGGCCTCTTTGGATGACATCCATGATTTATTTTTTCTTTCCAGAGATTCTCTTTTATAGACAAATCACTCAGCACAGTGTCCTGCCAGTAATGAAAATTGGCAGATGATAGGGTGTGATGGAAATTAGAAAGCAATGCTGATTTGGTCCTTCTTAAATTCACACTGACAGCTATTTTGACTTTTGTTGCTGTTCACCAATGCTTTTATTCTTATGTGTTGTCTGGACTTTCTTAAGCAATAGTTTCATCAAGTTTAAGGATCTATGATAAGCTCTGTTCTAATTTAAGCGCAATGTTTTTGTCTTTTTTATTTATCTTTTTACAGCTGTCTCTTAGGAAATGACTTTCTCTAAAGATGATCATTTTGTTTCCTCTCACTTTTCTCCTGCTATAAGAACCTTGCTCCCTTTACTTCATTTAGCTTCTTCATTGTATGCCACTGTTGGCATTTCATGTCTACTTTTGTGTATACTCCAATACTCATCACTTTCATTGATCAGTAGTAAAGTTTGCTGAGGAGTCAATTTGATTAGTAGTCAAGAGCCTGATCTTAGAAGCCAAATAGACCTGGGTTTTACTCCTCTCCCGTCTTAAATTATCTTTAGTTATAGCCTGTCTTTTTGCTTTTTCAACTGTTTAAAGAAAAATTTCTTAGTTGATTATTGCTTTAAACTTAACGTCTCTGGCTTACAGACATATGTGTGTCTAAATATTCATATTTAATTTCTGACATGACACCAAAGCTATCCAGTAGTATCGATAATCTTATACATGACCCTCCAAAAGGTTGTTTCAGTATTCCCACACATCTTCTCCTGACTGGGAGGGTTGGAACCAACCTCATTTCTTTGTGTAGTGCTTTTAAAAATTATTGTTTTTCACATAACGCATATTAAGTGTTTTTGCACCAGATGTATTACATGGATGTTTTTCTTTGACGAATTTATTACCAATGATCCATAGTAATCAAATAACACAGCAAGGTTGCCAGTAAGGAATTGGTGGAAATCATCATACTCTAAAAAGTGATTTTTGTGACAGTGACAGTTGTCTTGTTGCAGAGCGGACTTTGTTGTATATAACAGTACTGTGCACTATAAATATAATGTGAACAATGTAAGTAATTTTTCTAGTGGGTATGTTAAAAAGAGTAAAAGGAAACATTTGGGAATAATTGTAATAAATTTTATTTAATTCAGTAATCCAAAATAGTAATATTTCAAATTTTGAGATACTTTTTCCTCTATTGAGATTTTGGAATCCAGTGTGCATTTTATGCTTACTGCACACCTCAATTTGAACTAATCACATTTCACTTGTTCAGAAACCACATGTCGCTAGTAGCTACCATGGCAACTTGAAGTGTCAGGGGAGCAAACTCTAGAAAGTTTCACAGAAGCATTTTAGTGTTCCTAGGAAAGTATAATAGAAAAATGAATTGATTATCTGATAATTAGTTTCTGATAATTAGTTGAGTATTTCCCCCAATTTTTAAAAGTATTACGGTGAGCAAAAAGAGATCAATTTTTTTTTTTTTTTTTGAGACGGAGTCTCGCTGTGTCGCCCAGGCTGGAGTGCAGTGACGCAATCTCGGCTCACTGCAAGCTCCGCCTCCCGGGTTCATGCCATTCTCCTGCCTCAGCCTCTCCGAGTAGCTGGGACTACAGGCGCCTGCCACCACGCCCGGCTAATTTTTTTGTATTTTTAGTAGAGACGGGGTTTCACCGTGGTCTCGAAGAGATCAATTTTTAAATGTACATATTTTGAAAGATAAATACTGGTACACTGTTAATATTAAGAAACATAACATCCCAATTGTGTCCTTTCTATCAAAAATGAACTAATTTATGATGCTTCCATTGTTAGATTAATGATTTATTTTAAATGCCTGTCACTTAGCCATTTAAAAGTGATTTCAGCAGTAAGTCCTTCACTTAAAATATGTTCAATAAGACTTGATTCATGTTAGGCAGTTGGGGATACAAAGTTAAAAAAGTTAAGGCCCCTGTCCTTCAAGGATTCACAGAGTTGTGCTGTAATTAATTGATAGGTAACAGAAGTTTCTTGTAAGCATATGGGTAAAAGTAATACTCAACAACTAAATGGGTATTTGGGGGTGGTAATAGGTATTCAGGAAATAATGTGCAGAGTTTTTTTTTTTTTGAGGCAGAGTCTCACTCTGTCACCCAGGCTGGAGTGCAGTGGCGCAAACTCCAGTCACTGCAGCCTCCATCTCCTGGGTTCAAGTGATTCTCCTGCCTCAGCCTCCTGAGTAGCTGGGACTACAGGCGTGTGCCACCACACGCTGCTAATTTTGTATTTTTAGTAGAGATGGGGTTTCACCATGTTGGCCCGGCTGGTCTTGAACTCCTGACCTCAAGTGATCCACCTGCCTTGGCCCCCCAAAGTGCTGGGATTACAGGTGTGAGCCTCTGTGCCTGGCCACGAGCAGAGTTTTGAAGGCTGGGAGCACAACAGAAACACAAAATTTCAAGCAGAGGGAACAGAATGTGTAAAAGCACACAGACATGAATAGCATGTTATGTGAGGTGCATGGTAGACATCCCACCATGACCACGAAATAGTGAGTGGTTCTGAGATTCACTTGGAAAGGGAGATAAGGGCCTTTTTGCCTCATAACTTGAAAATTCTGATTTTCTTTTAGGTGAAAAATGAGGTATTGGTGGAGTTTTAATTTATACAGAGGTTAACAATTAGATTTACATTTTTGAAAGATTGTTCTGGATGTGTAGAAAATGATTTAGAGACTATGTCAGAACCGTAAGTAGAGATGATTTGATGCAGAAGATACTGCAATTAGCAAGACAGAGTATTAGGTAGGCGCAAAGGTAATTGCAGTCTTCGCCATTAAAAGTAATGTCAAAAACTGCAGTTACTTTTGCACCAACCTAATATGATAGACTAAACTATAACATATAAGGAAGAATGATGTGTAGGAGGTTTAATACATAAGAATTGGGATCTGGCTGGATGTGTTGGGTTGGGGCTGAGTTCAGAGTCAACAATGATACTAAGGTTTCTGCCTTTATCTATTCTTGAGAAAAATGGATGATGTTTCAGTTTTTTAAAAAAGTTTCACTTTAGAGCAGTTGAGTTTGAGTGTTTTTAGAACATCTGGCTATTGAGATCCAGTAAGACTTGAAGAATAAAGGTTTGGGGTTTATGAAAGAATTCCAGGGCCAATAATACAGACTTAGGAATCATGGTGGCATTTTATGGTGTGAGAGTTGATGTGATCACAAAGGGAAACTATGGGGGATTAGGAAAGAAGGAAAAGGATGAAATCCTAAGAAACCCCAGCATTTAGAAAGATTGTATAGGTACAAAAGCCAACAAAGGAGGATGAGATGAAAGTAGGGGAAAACTAAGGAGAAATTAGGAGAGAGTTGCCATGATAGAAACTAAGGAAAGGGGCGTTTTAATGTGGGAGTGGCTAGCAATGCAAATGCTACAAAGTGCAAAAAAGCCAAAGACTAAAAAGTAACAATCGGGTTTCCTATGGGCATTGGCAGCCTCACTAATGTAGCTTCAGATGAGTATTAGATGCTAAGCCAGACTTCGTGAAGTATGTCAGAGGTCCAGCCAGCATCCAAATTTTGAAGCCTGTTTTTGTACTGCCCTCAAGCGAGGAATTATTTTTACATTTTTAAAAGAGTGTAAATAAAAACAAAAAGTCTGCTTTTTTGGTCAGAGACTGCTATGGCTCCAAAGCCTAAAATTTACTATCTGGCCCTTTTCAGGAAAAGTTTGCAGACTCCAGTACAAATAAAAGAAATATATTTTTACTCTGTTTCAAGATGCTTGACTGGAAAAGAAAGAACGTATGAGTCAGAGAGAAATTGGTAGGATTGACCAAACCTTCAAAAAATGGAAAAAAGGCTGAGTGCAGTAGCTCACATCTGTAATCCCAGCACTTTGGGAGGCTGAGGCAGAAGGATTGCTTCAGCTCAGGAGTTTGAGACCAGCCTGGGCAATGTGGC
Organism: Nomascus leucogenys; assembly: GCF_006542625.1. Lineage (NCBI taxonomy): Eukaryota > Metazoa > Chordata > Mammalia > Primates > Hylobatidae > Nomascus > Nomascus leucogenys. The sequence continues at coordinate 100,387,228 of NC_044393.1, read as the reverse complement.
AAAACCCCGTCTCTACTAAAAATATAAAAATTAGATGGGCATGGTGGCACACGCCTGTAATCCCAGCTATTGGGGAGGCTGAGGCATGAGAATCCCTTGAACCTAGGAGGCGGAGGTTACAGTAAGCCGAGATCGCGCCACTGCACTCTAGCCTAGGTGACAGAGTGAAACTCTGTCTCAAAAAAAGGAAAAAAAAAATGGTTCATATACTTTGTGATACTTGTTAAATACAGGCATATTTTTATATATTATCTAAGGTTGGTATGATAAGCTTGACTGGAAAAGAAGGAACATATGAGTCAGAATAATAGATAGGAATGATCAAACCTTCAAAAAATGAAAAGATTCATGTACTTTGTGATACTTGTTATATACAGGCATATTTTTTATACATTATCTAAGATTGGTATGATTTTAGAATACATTATTTTCCTTCTTATTTTGCAATATGCATAAGTTTAACTGTATATTTGGCAGGGCAGTTTATCCTTATATTTTCTGTTTTATGTGGTAAAAGAACTGTTAGTACGTTTTCTTTTAATCCACATTTAGGGATGGATGATGTCCATAATTATGCGGATTTCAATGCTTTTACAACTAGAAATTAATATAGATGAATATACAATTAGTATATTAAGTAATGCGTTTGTGTATGAATATGTAGCTTCTGTCTTTAATGTTCTTCCACATAAGATATTTTCCAGTAATTTAAAAAAATCCCTTATATGATTTGAATAGTCTGTTTATGCTTAAGAAGCATCTTAGTCTAATTGATATTAACGTTTCTTAATTTTGTCTCTTACCTGATTTTGTAATTTCAAAATATAACATTCAAAGAAAATGTTTATGTTACACTGCAAAACGTTTCTCAGTATTTTCCTTGTTTGGTTCTTTCCAGTAAGCATATATTGAGCATTAATTAGGTATCCAGCATTATCATTGGCATTAGGTATAGAAAATTAAAGAAGAACTGCTTATGGTCTCAAGTAGATATAGCCACAAATAATTGCAAAACTATACGATTAAATTTAATGTGGTTACATTTAGATTAAATACGCTACAGTGTTTTTATTGATACCTCTTTCTGATTAGATGACAATTCAATGTGAATAACTTCAAATGTCTGAAAGTTTCATGATGCAAATCCTTTCAAATGATTTTATTGTAAAGTCAGAAAAAAATTAAATTCTTATACAACAATTTCATTGTTTTATTGTTAATTATAGCGAAGGAAGATGCAAACTGTGCAGTGTGCGACAGCCCGGGAGACCTCTTAGATCAGTTCTTTTGTACTACTTGTGGTCAGCACTATCATGGAATGTGCCTGGATATAGCGGTTACTCCATTAAAACGTGCAGGTTGGCAATGTCCTGAGTGCAAAGTGTGCCAGAACTGCAAGTAAGTTTTAATTTCAATTCAAAGCTGTGTATTGGGTTTAAGAGGGACCCTATTACAGGTGCTAAAGGTTTGTGTAATATAATAGAGGTGGTTCATATTTTAGCTATATTCATTCAGAGTGACTTCATCATACTTAAAAAATTACTGGATATTAACATATTATTTTGAAAGAAGTCTAAACAAAACTGAATTTAATCATTTAAATTGCCCTGGTTGTCTAAAGAGCTAATTTAAATTTGCCAACAATTTAAAAAATAAGCGATATTAACAATTTAAAACAGGCATTAGAAGAATAAAGTAGCTTTTCTTGAGGGTTACTGGGGAGGAGATTTAATAGGATTTAAACCTCTAACTATAGAAGTAGAAGAATTAGAGTTGAGCCAAAAAATCAGTCATGTGTTTGAATTTCCATTCCAGGAAGGACAATTTCTACTATTATTTTAATGTACATCTGCATCTCTCTAAAAGCCACCTTGAGTAGATCCTGGTCAGCATAATTCCAAATCGAAATATGTGGCATTTACAAATTTGTAAGGGGGTTATCTTTTCCTATTGTATTTCATCTCTTGGTTATTTCTCCAGTCTTTTCTGTGATTTCCGCTTGCACCCCATGATTCTAATGGGCATGATAATTTGGGGATGTTACCAGCATCTTCATTTACAGGTTGAGAATTTTTGTTGTAACCAGCAAGAATTATGCCCAACTGCCATGATCAGTCTGTTTTTATCATTTAGTTTGATAAGAAATAAGCATCAATATCTTAGAGTTATGTGACATAAATAGGACTATGTACCTTCATATTTTGGTAAAAATTAGATAAAATATTTAGTAAACATTTATTCGATACCTTGTATCTGCACTCAGTTTCTTGGGAAGGATTAAAAGAACTTGAAGGAAGAGTACTTGTCCTCCAAGATCTTTCCATGTAGCTGAAGAGATAAAACATGTGACTTTTTATGGAGAGGATGAACTGAATAATAATTGGAGGCCAACTGACCCATCTTCCTGTTGACTTCTATTTATCCCCCAGATTTCATTCAGAGATTCCTCTCTCAACTCTTCTTGCTTTCCCCGTTTTTTTCTTTTCCCCTCCTCTTGAATTTAAAATCATAGTATCTGAAAGTGATTAATAATCAAAAGTCTCAACAGAGATAATGCTATAGGACAGGGGCCCAATCTTTGGGGCAGAAGAGTGTTTAGAGAAAGATTTTAGGTTTTCAACTATAATTCTTAATAATTATGACAGGGTTCGTATTTTGAAATAATTATTCAGCATTTAATTGCTTAATAGACATTCTAAGCACTTGAACCTGCATTACATTTAATTCTCACAGTAACCTTTATTATTCCCGTTTTATACCTGAAACTCAGAGAGCTTTAGTCTAAGTTGTTTAGTGACACAGCTAGAAAACAGCAGCCTGAATACAAATAGAGATCTGATGCCAAATTTGATCCTCTTTACATTATATGACGGTGTCTTTTCAATTTGCTGTGTCAGGATTTGTTCCTTTCCACACAGTAGCACCTAGCAGTTATAGCGCCTTCCTCTCAAAAATTATATTTTAAAAGTAAAGATCAGAGGCTATTCATCTTGCCTTAACCCTTCCTCCTTTGCAGGAATCCTAAAATGGCTAGAGCAAATTAACCGTAGGTGAGCGTTGAGTAAAGATCACCATTTAGGAGGTAATCCTTATGGCAGGGTTACCTCTGTTATTATCTGCAGAGACAAAACAGATACTGAGGTATTTATGAACTGTGCAATTCCCAGGACTGATTATTTTCATGATTACTTATGTTACAAAACATAAGTTTAAAGATAAGCCATCATTAATGCTATCTTATTTTTTAGACAATCGGGAGAAGATAGCAAGATGCTAGTGTGTGATACGTGTGACAAAGGGTATCATACTTTTTGTCTTCAACCGGTTATGAAATCAGTACCAACCAATGGCTGGAAATGCAAAGTAAGTTGTTTATTTATTTTTTTAAATCCTCTGTATGTTTTATATGGAGAACAGACAAATCGGATACCTATTCAAATCTATACATTACCATCAGCTTTTTAAAAAACAGCTTTATTGACATAATTGACATACAATAAACTGTACACCTTCAAGATAATGAACATAGTCATCACCGTCAAAAGTTTCCTGGTGCCTCTTGGCTTGCTTTGTGGCTGTTCAAACCCAAACCCTCTGTCTTCCTAGTCTGCTTTTACTTCCTAGATTAGTATTCACTTCCTAGAATTTTTAATAAAAGCTTCATATAGTATATACTCGTTTTTGGTCTGGCTTCTTTAACTCAGTGTAATTATTTTGAAATTCATATTGCTGCACAGATCGGTAGTGATTCTTTTTTATTACTGAGTGCTGAAGATACCACAATTTGTTTATTGAATCACCTGTTGGTGAACATTTGGGTTGCTTAAAATTTTGAGCTATTATAAAAAATGCCGATGAACTTATTAACTAACTTCCTACCTCACTTGGCTTCTGCCCCTTCAGGGTGAGGTGTTCAGAGCCGGGTTGGGGGCAGTGGGGTAGTGGAGATAGCCCTTGGAATCCGAGGTGCAGTTTAGCTTTTAAGCTTAGTCTTCCTGGGCTGCTGGTGTCGCGAGGTTGAGGGATGGAGATGACCCTCAGGTGCTGCATGGGCCTGGAGCTTGTTTTTCCTGGAGCTGGAGAGGGCGTGATGGCCCGTGTGTGGGAGTGGAAGGCACAGCATTGTCATTGCCCTTCTTGGAACTGCTTTTTCTAGTGAGGAGGTGGAGGGCCTGGGAAAGGAGGGTGATGTGGCCAGAACCCCAGGTCCCCGGCAGGGGGGAGGAGGTGGGAGCAGACGCAGAGAGATTCTGTACCTGCGCCCTGTCCTCGCCAGTGAGGTTTGGCACCTAGAACTGCAAGCAGTATTACCAGGTTCTGTGGTGGTCTTCAGCAAGTTCTATTAGGCATCTGCCTGAGTGGTGGGGGTTGAGGGGAGGGGCCTTCTCTCCTGGGGGAAAAAAGAGCTACTGGGTAACTCTGCTCAGCTGTGGCTACCTGGGAAGTGGGGCCTGAGGGCTGAAGAATTGTGATGAATTCTGGCCTGCTTCCTCAGTTCAGATTCCTTCTCTTGCTGAATGACTTATCGTTGGAAAGGAAAAACTGCTGTTTGGCTGATTTGTATGTTTATACTCTTACCTTCACTCAGTTCCTCTACTTGCCTTTTTACTTTTAATACGAAGTTGAATTTGTAATTCATTTTCTTTTCTAAGGAAAAAGGGCATTTAAGTTTACCTTAGGCTATAGCTTTGGCTGAAGCCAAATTTATTGTATTTGTAACTTTATGTATGTGTATACCTTACCAAATAACTTTGTTTTAAGTTGTGCTGAAGTATGTTAATTTATGCTTTAATTTCATTTAATCAGATAATTTAAGGTAGGTTTTTTAAGGTAAATGTTTTGATACTTGAAGTAGTAACTTTTTAAAGGTGTAGCATTTGTGTTTACTAATTTCATTTAGGTGAAGTCCTTTTACCTTATTTTTTGACTCGTTGATTCAACAAGTTGTTACAATTGACCACTATTAATTGTTCCTATCAGTTTATCATATTTTTAAACAGATACCTTGTGGCCGTTATTTAGCAAGTAGGTCAGGCCAGTGTTAATATATTGTGCTTTTTACCAGTATAAAATTGTTCTTTATTCTATGTAATGTGTTTTTTGTTGAGGGATCAGGAAGGGCAGGTATTTTGCTTTGCCTGACACTATGGCCGCGTAGGGTGTTAAACAGTTGAATGGTTGTCTTTTCACATCTTTTTATTTTGGATTCTTTTGTGTTATAAAAATGTATCTTTTGAAAAGCTTAATAGAGGTAACTGTTTGGATTGATGGTTGTAATTGAAATGCTTGGCTGTTTTGAGGCAAAATTGTTCTTATAATTTCTATTTATCTCTTCTTTTACTTCCTGCAATGATTTATAATTCAGAATCTTATTTTGTGATTATAAATGTTAAAGATATAAATTTTCTCCCATTCCCCACTGAAAATGAAGTTTTTATTCCCCTTTTCTCTGTTTGATTTGATTAACCTAGATTATAAACCTTGTCACAATTTTCTTGCAAAAGTATATTTCCTCTGTTAATTCCAACTTTACCCTCAATCTTTTGGAGTCTTGGTTATGTTCCTTTAAAAATAATTATAAATTTTCTGAAACCCTGCATGTCTGAAAGAGACTGTTCCCTTTAAGGCTGTAAGAACTTGGCACAGTATAATGTTTCATATTACAAATTTTTCTTTTTTATACTCTGAAAAACATTTTCTTCAGTTTTTTCAGTTTATGCTGTCAGAAGAAAAATCTTACTTTAAAAAATTTAATCATAATCCTTTTTTTCTTCTGAAAGCTTTGGGAGATGTGTGAGTCCCCATCCCCCCCTCCTACCCCAGCACCTTTTTAAAAAAATATATTTACTTAAAAAATTACCTTCTTTACACTCTCTAATAATATCTAGTAACTACTGGATAATTTTTGTCTCTTGCTCTTAATCTTCTGTATTATGGTTTTCATTATCTTGAGAACTGGTAGAGAATTCTGGGTGTCTTTCTGAGCTTGTTCTGTCTCCCCTTTGGTGTGCTTCTTTCTAATTTGCTGTTTGTAATCTGCTATTCTCTTTTTGAGAGTGACAGAATTACATAATTTCTGGGAATACTATTGGATACTTAATCTTTCTATTCTGTTCTATGAAGGCACTGTAGTGTGGTGGTTAAAAGCTTATGCTGTGGAGTCAAATTGCAGTTTTTTCAATTACTAAATTTATGATCTTTGGCTACCTATTTAACTTCCCTAAGTCAGTGTATAGAAGGTTAACGGTACTTACCTCACAGGGATGTTGGATTTAATGAAGTGGTATCTATAAAGTGCCCAGCACAATCCCTAACACAAAGTAAGTACAGAAACAGTTACCATAGAGTTTTTCATGGATTGAAAGGTTTGTCCTTTGAACCATTTGAAGAATGATTGTCTTTCCCTGCTGTTAAATTCTTCTGTAGTTCTCTCTGTAGTCTTGAGTCATAATTTGCTCATTTGTTTGCATTTAACATTTGAATGTTTACTGTGTGCGAACATCACTGTAGTGAAGGCTGGAGATGTTGGGGCAAATCAGTGTGCCCCCACGGGGCTGTCAGTCTAGTTTGGGGCTACTCCCTAGTGAGCTGGAGTGGGGGTGATCTTTTCAAGATCACCAGTCATTGTCAGATAGGTTTCTTTTTCCTATTTTTATCTCAAGAATGTCTGTTTGTTGGTATGTTATGCGTTTTTCGAAAGTTTTTACTTGAAAATAAGTTCAAACTCTAAAAGTTGGAAAAAATAAAAATAATACCCGTATCCCATTTACTTAGATTTATCAGTTGTTAGCATTTCATTATCACTGGGCATGCCCTCTCTTGCTTTCTCTCTCTCTGTGTGTGTGTGTGTGTATGTGTGTGTGTCTCTGTGTTTGTGTTGCTATTCCCCCTAACCCCCTACTATTCGAGGATTAATTACATACATTGTGCCTTTTTACTACCATTTCGGTATGTATTTCTTAGGAATATTCTTAAAAAATCACAATCTTGCTATCAACTTCCTAAACTTACATCAATGTAGTATGTTTATCTAATATACTAGCCATATTCCAGTTATGTCATTTGATCTTATGTCCGTCATAACCTACCCCTTCCTCCAAGTAGGTTCTAGGATTTAGTTTTTGTCATTGGTATTTTTGAAGAATAGAGTTCTTCTCGTTATACTTGTTTTTTTCTTTTTTCAAACAGAAATTTCCCCATTTTGTCTTTGATATCCCCTTATAATTAGATGAGAGGCATGCATTATTGGCCAGAATACTGCAAAGTGCTGATCCATCCTCAGGGTATCACAGCTGGAAGCACACATTATTCCACTTTCCCTCATGGGAATCACCTGGTCAGGCTGTTGCCCAATTTCTTTTTCCCCCTCCTTTATATCTAATAAAGCAGTATGTGAGGACACTTTAAGACCATGCAAATATCTTGCTTTTCCTCAGAATTTCCTTCTAGATTTTAAAAACTTACTCCCTAAGGCTGGGTGTGATGGCTCACACCTGTAATCTCACCACTTTGGGAGGCTGAAGCAGGTGGATCACTTGAGGTCAGGAGTTCGAGATCAGCCTCGCCAACATGGTGAAAAAACCCTGTCTGTACTAAAAATACAAAAGTTAGCCGGGCATGGTAGCAGGTGCCATGTAATCCCAGCTACTCAGGATGCTGAGACAGGAGAATTGCTTGCACCCAGGAGGCAGAGGTTGCAGTGAGCCGAAATCATGCCACTACACTCCAGCCTGGGTGACAGAGATAGACTCCATCTCAAACAACAACAACAACAACAACAAGAACAACAACAACCTTACTGCCTGATGATGCCATTTTAACCTGCTTTCTTTTGGTTGCAAATGATGCATTTCCAGCTCTAGCACTCCCACCACATTTACCAGTTAGCCCTCTGCTTTCTTTTGTAAGCAAGAACACTTCTTTCACATGTTAAACTTATTAATATTGACTCATGAGCTCCTATTATCTTCAGTCATTTACAACTCATTACCTAATTATTTTTTGGCTCAAATAGTCCCATACTTGCCGTCAGTTGCTCCTTCAAGCTGGTGCTGGCGTTCTGCCCTCACCACTTATTTGAACACTTCATACTTTTTGGTGTAACAAGATGTTACAAGCTCATCTTATATCTCCCGTGCCCCAGTCCTGGAAGAATTCCATTGTTAAATAAGTAACCCAGATTCCTTTAGTGGGGAATGGGTGCTGGGTGTGCTTATTGCTACTGGAGGGTGTTTGCTTCTTCACTCTTTCAGCAGGTGGTGTCAGGAAATACATGCATGTGTATACACTTACAGAAGTTTGTCCAACCCATGGCCCGCAGGCTACATGTGGTCCAGGATGGCTTTGAATGTAGCCCAACAGAAATTCATAAAATTTCTTAAAACATGAGGTGGTTTTGTGTGTGTGTGTGTGTGTGTGTGTGTGTGTGTGTGTAGCTCATCAGCTATCGTTAGTGTTAGTGTATCTTGTGTGTGGCCCAAGACAATTCTTCCAATGTGGTCCAGGGAAGCCAAAAGATTGAACACCCCTACACTTACATATATACACATAAATATTCATATACATATACATAACTTAGAAATAATGAATTTACACCAGTACCTCCAGTTCTTATCCTTCTCCTCTGAGTTCTTTGCCTTCTCATTCTTACATGTCTGTTCTTCTACAATAAAAATTCTGGGTTGTAGCAACTTCAGCACATTTATTCAGTTGCTCAATCTAAAAAGCAAATCTGCTTCAGTTTGCTCTCAGTAATAGATTTTATTCCCCTTTTCTTAGTGATTTAATTTTTTAAATATAGAAGATATTAGTATACTTTCAAAACTCAAAGTTATATAAAGTTTTACTCAGAATTATCACTGCTTCTTGTTTATTACTTGTACCCCATTTCCCCCAACCTCTTGGAAGTAACTAACTTCATTGTTTTCTGTTTTAAACCTCCTGCTATTTTTCGTCTAAGAATAAGAAGATGTGTTGCTCTTACTTTCAGTCAAGGTAGCATGTTGTATATGTTCTTTTGCATGTTGCTTTTTTCATGTAATAAAATCTGGAAATCACTTCCAGGCAAGTTAGGCAAGTTCAGGAGATCTCGTTCTCCTTTTAAACAGCTGCATAGCACTCCATTGTGTATCTGTGCTATGGGTTACTCAACCAATGGCCTGTGCTTTGGTATTTCAGAAGTTTACGATATTTTGCATTATAAATGATTTTACACTCCCTAGCTTTGTGCATGTGTGTTTTTGAATTCTCAAGGACAAATCTGTAGGGTAAATTCCTAGAAGTAGGATTATTGCCTCAGGAGTGTACACATATGTAGCTTTGTTAGATACTGTCAAATTCCCTTTCTTGGGGCTTATGGTACTTTGCATTGCCAACAGAGATGTGTGAGAGAACTTTTCCTACGTCTTTGCTAACAGGATGACTTGTTCAGCTTTTGAATGTTTGTCTTCTGGGTAAAAAGTGGTGTATCAATGTAGTTTTAATTTTTGTTTATCCTAAGAGTGAAGTTGATCGTTTTCTCATGTGTTTAAGGGTCAGTTATTTCTTCTCGTGAATTGTCTGTTCATATGTTTTGCCTGTTATTGAAGATTTTGGCATTTTTCCCTAAATTTAAGAGTTCTTTATAAGTTAGGGATGTAAGGCCTTTATCTGTGTTACATGATGCAGATATTTTCTGCTAGCTTATTTGTTCTTGTTTTTTTTTTGCTTATTTGTGTGAGACAGTGTCTCACCCTGTCGCCCCGGCCATAGTACAGTGGTATGGTCATAGCTCACTGTAGTCTTGACCTGGGCTCAAGCAATCTTCCTGCCTCAGCCTCCCGAGTTAGCTAGGAGTTATGTGTACCACCAAGCCCAGCTAATTTTTTAGTTTTGTAGAGACAGGGTCTCACTATGTTGTCCAGGCTGCATTATGTGTCTTTTGACTTTGTTTTTATTATTTTCTTTTTGCCATGCAAAAGTTTCTTTTTTATGGAGTTAGATTTATTAATCTTCTTTTGCTTCTGGATTTTTGAGTCATATTCAGAAAGCCTTTCCCTATACTGAGGTTATAGAGGAGTTCATATTTTCTGCTAGGATTTGCATTGTTTTTATGTTTTATTTATTTTATCTTATTTTTGAGATAGAGTTTCGCTCTGTTGCTCAGGCTGGAGTGCAGTGGCTCAATCTTGGGTCATTGCAACCTCCCCCTCCCGGGTTCAAGTGTTTCTCATGTCTTAGCTCCCCCCAAGTAGCTGGGATTACAGGCATGCGCCACCACGCCCAGCTAATTTTTGTATTTTTAGTAGAGATAGGGTTTTGCCATGTTGGCCAGGCTGGTGTTGAACTCCTGGCCTCAATTGATCCGCCTGCCTTGGCCTCCCAAAGTGCTGGGATTACAGGTGTGAGCCACCATGTGTGGCTTGCATTGTTTTATTTTTTACATTTAAATCTCTGATCTATTTGGAGTTGATGTTTGTGTATGATGTGAGTATCTTTTTCCAGCTGGCTATTCAGTTTTCTAAAAACCATTCATTAAAAAGACTGTCTTTGCCCTAGTGACTTGAGATTCCAGACTAGAATGTTAGGTTTCATTGAACTTACATCTGGAACCTCTTTTCCATTCCATTGATCTGTCTATTCATTCACCAATACAACACTGTTTTAGTTATAGAGCCTTTGTAGTATCTGGTAATGTTGGGCCCCCTTCAGAACTTATCCATTTCACAGGTTTCTTAGCTGTACTTGTGTATTTGTTTTTCTGTATAAACTTTAGGATCACCATATGTAGCCCCAATAAAAACCTCATTGGAATTTTTATCGGAATCACATTTAATTTATTGAGTGTCTGGGTGCGGTGGCTCACACCTGCAATCCCAGCACTTTGGGAGGCCAAGGCAGGGATATTGCTTGAGCTCAGGAGTTCGAGACAAGCCTGGGCATTATGGTGAAACTGCCTCTCTACAAATACAAAGAAATTAGCCAGGTGTAGTGGCACATGCCTGTAGTCCCAGCTACTCCGAAGGCTGAGGTGAGAGGATCACTTGAGCGCAGGAGGTCGAGGCTGCAGTGAGCCATGATCATGCCACCGTATTCCAGCCTGGGCTACACAGCAAGACCCTGTCTCCAAAACATATATATTTATTTATTTTAGTGAGAGTTGATTGACATTTTGATTTTAAGACATCCTAACCAAGAACAAGGGATGTCTTTACAAGTTTGTTAAAGTCTAGTTTTGTGTCTTTTAGGAGCGTTTTATAATTTTCTTCATACTGATTTTGAACATTTAAGCTCATTCTTGAATATTTATTTTTCTGCTGTTATAAATGGGGTTTTCTTACTATCCTTTAACTCGTTGTGTGTGTGTGAATTCTATTGCCTTTTGCATGCTAATTTTATAACCTAGTACTTTGTTGAATTCTTTTATTGAATTTTTGAACAATTTTCTAGGACGTTCTAACTCTGTTTACAAATTAGAGTTTTGTTTCTTCTTTTCCTGGTCTTATGTCTCTGTTTTCATTTGTTTCCATGTTTGCACTGGCTCCAGAACCGTGTTAAAATAGTAGTGGAGATAGTAGGCACCCTTGCTTTTTCCTGTGCTTAGTGGGAATGCCTCTCAGGCTCCCCCATAAAATAAGATGTTGCCTTTAGAATCGAAGTATTTATGTTGGTCACATTAGAGAAATACCCATCCATTTTTACTTTCTCAAGAGTTATTAGTAATGGGTTTTGATTCTTCCCAAAGACTTTCTTTAAGTATCTGTTGCATTGAAATAATTTTTTCTCCTCAGACCTTTTGTTAAACTTTATTAATGGATTTTTCTAATATTAACTATCTTTGAATTTCTTGCATAAACTGTACCTGGGCATAGTTATTATTTTCTTAATGTGGTATTAGAGTCTGTTCGATAGTATTTTATTTAGGATTTTTTTTCTCCTCATTTGATAAAGGATAATACATTCTTTTAAAAAATATATGTATATGTATTTTAAAAGATGGGGTCTCTGTGTGTTGCCCAGGCTGAATTCTACCTCCTAGGCTCAAGAGATCCTTCTGCCTCAGCCTCTCAAGTAGATGACACCACAGTTCTGTGCCTCTGTGCCCAGCTATTTAGGATTTTTGCATCAGTATTGTTAAGTGCATTCATTTTAATCTTTAAGACTAGCTGATCTGTGGTTCCTGGTAGTTTCTGTTTTTAAGTGAGCATCCCTTTCATATCAACCCGGTAGCACAGAAAGATAAAGTTCCTTTTTATTGATGTTTTAGATTCGAAATTTGTGGGGGGGGTAATGAGAGCCCCACAATGTATTAACCTTATACCTAGGGATACCCAGGGTTTTAAGGCTGACTAGCTCGCAGGCACAGAAGTAGTTTTGGCTGGTCTCTGGTTGGCCTTTTACTTCATAAACAATTCTAATTTGGTAGGGATAGGACCACTCTCTCTATTCTAAAAACACAAAGGGCCATCATTGGACTTTTGATGTGGAGCAGTTTATTTTCACATTTTCAGACACCAAGTCACATGGAGTTGACCATGCTCTGTGTTTCCCCACCCACCACGGCAGTCTCACATTGTTGCCCAGGCTCGAGTGTAGTGGCATGATAGCTCCCTGCAGCCTCAAACTCCTAGGCTCAAGCAATCCTTCTGCCTCAGCTTCCCAAGTAGCAGGGACTACAGGTGTGCGCCACCATGCCTAATTAAAAAAATTTTTTTTTTTTTTTTGTAGAGAAAGAGGTGTTTTGCCTTCTTGCCCAGGTTGGTCTCAAATCCCTGGCTTCATGCGATCCTCTCATCTCGGCCTCCCAAAATGCTGGGATTACTGGCATCAACCATTGCACCAGGCTGGCCATGCTATTGTTTTAGAGTTCTTTAGTTTTAGTTTTTAGTTCTTAAGCTACCAACAAGCAAGTGGAATACTGTAGCACCACCGTTTTGCTTTCTGCAGTGTAACAGGTTGAGTAGACTTACTCCACAAAAATTACTTCCTGATCCTAGAATATGTTTCTTTTTTTGAATTTTGGGTTGCTGTCTTTTTGGTTTTATCTCTTCCACCTATATGTTTTCCTGCCCTTATTTACATTTTCCTGGAGATTTTAGTGCAGATTTTGTGAGGCACATCAGACATTGAAAACAGCTTTTTAAAAGGTGTATACCCTAAGGCCAGGCACAGTGGCTCACACCTGTAATTCCAGCACTTTGGGAGGCTGAGGCAGGCAGATCACTTGAGGTCAGGAGTTGAAGATGAGCCTGGCCAACATGGTGAAACCCTGTGTGTTTAGTAAACACAAAAATTAGCTGGGTGTGGTGGTACACACCTGTAGTCCCAGCTACTGAGGAGGCTGAGGCAGGAGAATCACTTGAACCCAGGAGGCAGAGGTTGCAGTGAGCCAAGATTGTGCCACTGCACTCCAGCCTGGGCAACAGAGTAAGAGTCCATCTCCAAAAAAAAAAAAAAAAAAAAAAAAGCGTATACCCTAAATCAGTGTCCTGAAAATAAAAGCTTAATGTATAATTCACAAATGATTCATGACTTTTTAAAAGTTTACATCAGAACTACGATTACAAATGTATAACAAACTGTTTTTGTTTTTATTTTTCCTGGTGTTTAGAATTGCAGAATATGTATAGAGTGTGGCACACGGTCTAGTTCTCAGTGGCACCACAATTGCCTGATATGTGACAGTTGTTACCAACAGCAGGATAACTTATGTCCCTTCTGTGGGAAGTGCTATCATCCAGAATTGCAGAAAGACATGCTTCATTGTAATATGTGCAAAAGGTAAGAAGATAGTTATTCTATTCAGTAATTTTGTCGATTGTTTTATTCATGTGGTCATTTGCTCTACCATCTTACAGCTTCTAAGTTTTTATCACTCTAGCAATTCCATCAGTACTGATTGCTGTTATAGATGGAATTAAATGATGTTTTTGAGTCTCAAAGGCATAAGGAAGTAAATGGGCAAAAGATAAGAGCAGACTACATCAGAAATGAGCACTAATAGGGGAAAGTAAAGAGAACATAGCTTAAAAACGTCAAGTAAAAATACGGCAGCATCTCTAGTGACATCCACAAATGTCCTTTAAAAGACCTTTGTCAGTTAGCAACCCCTCTAACCTCTCTCTTCTCATCCTTAATTAACCGTTTTCATATCCAGCTTTTCAGCAATGCCTTCTCTTTACCTAGATAATAACTTGATGTTAGAAATTTTTATTTAAGTATACTTATCACTGCAGGTGGGTTCACCTAGAGTGTGACAAACCAACAGATCATGAACTGGATACTCAGCTCAAAGAAGAGTATATCTGCATGTATTGTAAACACCTGGGAGCTGAGATGGATCCTTTACAGCCAGGTGAGGAAGTGGAGATAGCTGAGCTCACTACAGGTAAATTTGAGAATGATTTATTTTTTTAAATTTTTTGTTTTTGTAATGTTGTGCCAATGTATCACCAATATATTGCTTTAATCAGGAAGAGAGGATCCTGTATTCCAGATTCCATCTTGTTCTCAGTTTCTCAACCTTTAAATGTATTTGTTATCTTAGTCATCTCTGAATCTGATGGCTAAAATCTAATCTAACTTAAGATAGTTTTTTTTAGTATTTGAATTCCCGGTCTAGTGTGCCTTCCTTCACTTGTGTTCTTCAGGCTGACAGTGGAAGTTCCCCAGTCTTTGGGTTTGCTTAGTTTGTTCTTTATAATGTGGGTTGTTTTTCTCTAAGCGTGTTGTAGTTTTGTAATGTCCTTCTTAAGTTTATTATCACCTCTTCAGCCCAGGATTTTGTTCAGGTATGGAATATTTTTAGTAGTATCCTACTGTTATAAACATGAGTCTTAGAGGGTAAAGGTAATAGAACTGCTCGCCAGATTGTTTTTCATTTTCATCATTATGAGTGGCAGCTTTTATAAAAGTTGTCTTTATCATCTTCAAGGATAACTAAGCATCTTAATGACTAACCTTTCATTTCCAGGATGCCATCAGTATTTAGTTTTGAAATATCCTTTTTTTTTTTTATTTTATTTTTTTCTGTTTTTCTTTTTTTTTTTTATTATTATACTTCAGGTTTTAGGGTACATGTGCACAATGTGCAGGTTTGTTACATCTGTATCCATGTGCCACGTTGTTTTGCTGCACCCATTAACTCGTCATTTAGCATTAGGTATATCTCCTAATGCTGTCCGTCCCCCCCTCCCCCCACCCCACAACAGTCCCCGGAGTGTGATGTTCCCCTTCCTGTGTCCATGAGTTCTCATTGTTCAATTCGCACCTATGAGTGAGAACATGCGGTGTTTGGTTTTTTGTCCTTGCGATAGTTTACTGAGAATGATGTTTTCCAGTTTCATCCATGTCCCTACAAAGGACATGAACTCATCATTTTTTATGGCTGCATAGTATTCCATGGTGTATATGTGCCACATTTTCTTAATCCAGTCTATCGTTGTTAGACATTTGGGTTGGTTCCAAGTCTTTGCTATTGTGAATAGTGCCGCAATAAACATACGTGTGCATGTGTCTTTATAGCAGCATGATTTATAGTCCTTTGGGTATATACCCAGTAATGGGATGGCTGGGTCAAATGGTATTTCTAGTTCTAGATCCCTGAGGAATCACCACACTGACTTCCACAATGGTTGAACTAGTTTACAGTCCCACCAGCAGTGTTAAAAGTGTTCCTATTTCTCCTCATCCTCTCCAGCACCTGTTGTTTCCTGACTTTTTAATGATGGCCATTCTAACTAGTGTGAGAATAATGTGCCAGTTACCTTTTAAAAAAAATTGTTTGAGAGGTGGGTTCTCACTGTGTTTGCCTGGTTGGTCTTGAACTCCTGGCTTCAAGCGTTCCTTCCACCTTGGCCTCCCAAAGTGTTAGGATTACAGGCATGAACTACCACGGTTGGCCCACCTTTTGATGCATTATAATTTTCATGTTTTTTAAAAATGTAAATATATATGTGGTTCAAAAGAGAAAAATCTGAAGAAAAACTTACAGCATTTTTGGTGATGATTTGCCCTTACTCATACAAAACCATAATTGTTGACTTAATGAACAAAAAAAACCTCATTCTGAGCTAAAGAATTAATAATTTTTTGTTAAGATTATAACAATGAAATGGAAGTTGAAGGCCCTGAAGATCAAATGGTATTCTCAGAGCAGGCAGTTAATAAAGATGTCAACGGTCAGGAGTCCACTCCTGGAATTGTTCCAGATGGTAAGAATGTTTAATGGATATACTCTTGTTTTTGAAGAAAATGTGTATATACAATAAATGTGTGAATATTGACTAAAACTTCAGTAAAAGCCAAGATGCAGTCACTTAGGAAGAGTTTTTTAGTAAAATAATCTTAGACAAATTAATAGGAGAAAGGACATGCGTGTATTTGTAGTTCAGCTATCATCTAGATTTAATCATAAGTACTTACTTGGTTAAGGGACCAAGTGATTTTTCATTAAAAAGCAATTCGTGTTTTTATTTCTTTAGTTGTAGTTGCTAAGTAGAGCTGTGCTGATGATATGTTTCATGCTGAGATAATGAAAAATTTACTATATTGGATCATCTCAGCAGTCTATTGAGGGTTATTTCACTTATTTCCATGATATTTCAATTAAGCTTTTTGTAGTACATATTGATAAGAGCTATTACTGTACTTGCAGATCTGGAATTAATAAGAGACCATATTGGGGGAAAATTACTTATTACATTTAATCACAGGCTCATCTGAAAGTCTTTGGTGTTGTATGTGAAGTTGTATGTTCAATTATATAGTATACATAAAAATTATAATGTATACATAAAAAGCCACTGAGATGTTTTGAAATTTATTAAGTTTACATATAACAACTCTCATTAAAAGTTATTTTCTATGATCTTTCTTGTGAGGTCTAGTTGTTATAGAAAAAGAGAAAAAGACAATTAAAAAATTTTTACCATAGTGCAAAAACTTCTAATTTTGTCTTCATAACTTACTAATAAGTGGTACAGTGTTTCATGCTTATATTGGAAATTGACATTTAGTAGAATAAAACTGTTTACTCAAATTAATGTAGCGGGAACAGCGTTACAGAAATTTTGACTCCTTCTTAGAGATTTTACAAATGTGTTACTCACAGCAGTTCAAGTCCACACTGAAGAGCAACAGAAGAGTCATCCCTCAGAAAGTCTTGACACAGACAGTCTTCTCATTGCTGGTAAGCAGTATGTTCGTATTGTCTGATTTGATTGAGTTATAAGGTACTGTCTTTATCCCAAAGACATTTTTGCAATTGCTGTATGTATACACATTTTAGTAACTAAATCTTTTAGTTAAGAGATTCTGGAAAAGAGTTGACAATGGATCTAAAGGAGATTAGTTTCTCTTGAAAGGGTTTTTTTTTTTTTTTTTTTTTTTTGGAAGGGGGAGTTCATGGTTAAAAATATTTTGTACTATCAGATCTGTTATTTGGTAGTTTTCTTTTATCCTTACCTGTAGTCTTTCAATAAAGTGGGAAAGAAGATGAGATTTCAGTTTGATATCAGAACATGTATAGGCCTGGGCAATATAGTGAGACCCTGTCTCTACAAAAATAAAGTATCTGGGCATGGTGACACATACCTGTAGTCCCAGTAGCTTGGAGGCTGAGGTGGGAGGACCACTTGAGCCCAGGAGGTTGAGGCTGCAGTGCGCCATGTTTGTGCTACTGCACTCCAGCTTGGGTCACAGAGTGAGACCCTGTTTCAAAAAAAAAAAAAAAAAAAAAAAAAAACATAGATAAATTTTAGTCACTGGTTGGTAAATGAGGCTAGCAGTGTCTTTTTACTGTAACTTAAAAATTACCTTGATGGGCCGGGCGCGGTGGCTCACGCTTGTAATCCCAGCACTTTGGGAGGCCGAGGCGGGCGGATCATGAGGTCAGGAGATCGAGACGACGGTGAAACCCCGTCTCTACTAAAAATACAAAAAATTAGCCAGGCGTGGTGGCGGGCGCCTGTAGTCCCAGCTACTCAGAGAGGCTGAGGCAGGAGAATGGCGTGAACCTGGGAGGCGGAGCTTGCAGTGAGCCCAGATCGCGCCACTGCACTCCAGCCTGGGTGACAGAGCGAGACTCCGTCTCAAAAAAAAAAAAAAATTACCTTGATGAGATTGAGTTAAAGATTTAACATACTGATATCCTGATTTAAAATTTACCAGTGACTATATTTCTGATATCTAAGTTTATAGATTTCCTGAGATTAGTCTTTTAATTTATAGACAATGATGAAGAACAAGGATTATATCCAAAGAATATTTTGGGTAGGTTGGCAGGTATGGTTAAGCAAAATAAATATTGGCGGTTAGTAAATCTTTTCTGTCTGTTCTTTTGAGTCTATAGTAACTTTGTTACAACTGGGTATCTACTGTTAGAAAATGCCTACACATTCTAGGTCAGTCTTTACTTTTTAACTTAGGTACCTCACATAACATGATTGATCCTCATTTTCTTAACTAAAAAATGAGTATGAGAACTTTTCCTGTGTAATTTTCAATCCATTTGGAAGTACTTAAGTTGTAAAACATAATGTTTTCATTAGGTTTTCTGGTGTGTGGCTGATTCTAATCCATAAATCCTTGTGTACTTTGGCTTTCATTCACTTAATAATTGCCTGCTTTGATGAATGCCTTCTGATTTAAGTTCTAGTGTAGCCAAAAGTTTTTTTTTTTTTTTGAGACGGAGTCTCGCTTTGTCGCCCAGGCTGGAGTGCAGTGGCGCGACCTCGGCTCACTGCAAGCTCCGCCTCCTGGGTTCACGCCATTCTCCTGCCTCAGCCTCTCCAAGTAGCTGGGACTACAGGCGCCCGCCACCACGCCCGGCTAATTTTTTTGTATTTTTAGTAGAGACGGGGTTTCACCGTGGTCTCGATCTCCTGACCTTGTGATCCACCCGCCTCGGCCTCCCAAAATGCTGGGATTACAAGCATGAGCCACTGTGCCCGGCCTAGCCAAATGTTTTATATATCTATAGTTAGAAAATTTAAAGTTTGTTTGTACATTACCATAATAAATGATCTGAATTTTGTAGTATCATCCCAACACACAGTGAATACTGAATTGGAAAAACAGATTTCTAATGAAGTTAATAGTGAAGAAATGAAAATGTCTTCTGAAGTGAAGCATATTTGTGGTGAAGATCAAATTGAAGATAAAATGGAAGTGACAGAAAACATTGAAGTGGTTACACACCAGATCATTGTGCAGGAAGAGCAACTGCAGTTGTTAGAGGAACCTAAAATAGTGGTATCCAAAGAAGAATCAAGGCCTCCAAAATTAGTCATTGAATCTGTCACTCTTCCACTAGAAACCTTAGTGTCCCCACATGAGGAAAGTACTTTATTATGTCCTGAGGAACAGTTGGTTATAGAAAGGCTACAAGGAGAAAAGGAACAGAAAGAAAATTCTGAACTTTCTACTGGATTGATGGACTCTGAAATGACTCCTACAACTGAGGGTTGTGTGAAAGATGTTTCATACCAAGGAGACAAATCTATAAAGTTATCATCTGAGACAGAGTCATCATTTTCATCATCAGCAGACATAAGCAAGGCAGATGTGTCTTCCTCCCCAACACCTTCTTCAGACTTGCCTTCGCATGACATGCTGCATAATTACCCTTCAGCTCTTAGTTCCTCTGCTGGAAACATCATGCCAACAACTTACATCTCAGTCACTCCAAAAATTGGCATGGGTAAACCAGCTATTACTAAGAGAAAATTTTCTCCTGGTAGACCTCGGTCCAAACAGGTAGGGTGATTTTAATGATATCGACAGAAAAGATACTGGAACAATTCTATAAAATCAGAAGGTATATGTGTAGCTTTGGTGTGGATGGCAACTTTTTCTGTCTTCAGATAGAACTTCAGTGTAATGTTGATTTATGTGTTGCAGCCATTATTTTTTAAATGCTGTTAATGAAGACTGTCATTTATTAAATTTGAGGTGATCTTATTTGGAATTTCAACTCAGTTGGGCCATAAAGATGCAACCTATTGATAATAGTTTCTAATAGAAAGAACTTTAAAAATTCTTTTAGTTTTGTGCCACAGTAAAAATAGAGCCTAAAATACAGTATAGTTTTGGGTATACAGTAACTAACATCTATTATTTCCTTCTAATATATTTATTTATTGATATTATTCACTGTATATATTTTTAACTGCATAAACATCAACATTTATGACAAGAATTTTCCATGCTGGGGAATTTCTCATTTTGATGTTTTTATTAATTGCTAACTCTTGTGGGATTTTTTTTTTTTTCAAGTAGGACGTATTTCAGTAGTTTCATGGAAAAAAATCTTAGAATTGTACTGTTGATTTTCAGTAAGTAAAGATAAATCTTCCTGTGACTGCTTTACATCATGTACATTCTACCCTTTAAGAATGAGTTCCATTTCTTTTTAAGTGAGATGTAAGTAAAACTGCATGGCAAAATGAAGGTACTATAGGTACGGATTATTTATTGTTTTACAAAATTGCTACTTTCTGAAGTGTTTTTTAAAATTGCAAGATAACAAATAGTGGAGAAGTGTTAATTCACAATAGTAATTTGGAGTTTTAAGTTTCATGATTGAAATTGCTTCAAGTTAAGTTTTAAGTTTCATGATTTAAATGGATTAAAGTTTGGCCTTTTATAGGAATAATATCTTGATTTTGATCATATAATTTTAAAACTGTAAGGCCAGGCTTTTAAGAAAATCATTTTTAATGTGAAAATTAGTCTCCTCTATATCAAACCCAGAAATATTTTATTCTCTAAAGACAAGGTACACGAAAGGCAAAGTAGTTGTCAGATGGGATTTAGCTGTTTCTGCGTGGCAAAGACGTGTGCAGTAAAACTAGGCCACTCTTTATATATGCCTTTTTCTAAGTATTTTCTTTGACAGTTGTTTCTGCTCTACCATGAAAGATTTTTCTTCTCAAACCAGTTGTTCTCCCTTCCAGTAAGTTTTTTTTGTTTTGTTTTGAATAGTTACATAATAATTATGTCGTTCTGACTCTGAAAAGACTTTAGCAATGGAAATTTGAATCTCATTTACTTTTGGTTGATATATTTACATTCTTTAAAGATACTGCTTCATATGTATTCCTGTTAAATTTTACGTATCTCTCCTTCCTGGAAGACTTTTGTTTCAATTGAGAAACCATATTCAATACATTAGGACTCTTTTTCTGTAGACTTTATGTTCCGAAATATTGGGGAGGGGGGTGTATTTCCAGGCTTATTCCATCTTGTATGAGCCATGTCCTAGTATTTTGCTGAGCTGTCTTTGAATTCCCAAATCCGATGATAATCTTTCTGTTTTTCTGCCCCTCTTGTACTACTTCATCATTTGCTGCTAATCTTGTAAGCATTTTGTAGGCTGTGTTTTCCCTCCCTCCAGTTGTTTAGTTTTCCAATCTTGGTTTTAGTTGTGTAGCAAACAGCCTTCACTTGATGATGAACCTGCTAATATAGTGCTGTTATTAGGGAGAGTATGAATTGAATAGTACAAGATAGATCTTCCATTGGTGATGCACTGGGACCATAACTTGCAGGAAATATTCTATAGATAGCAGGAATGCGTATATCTGTATATTAGAAATACTGAAGTTCAGTATTCTGTTACATGAATTTCTTTGGTATCAGGCATTTCTGTATTATACTTCTGTTTTTATTTACTGTTTCTTCTACATATTCTTCACACTGGAGACTGGCTGTAAAATAAGCTGCATTTTCCTGGCTGTGATTGTGATGTAAGCAAGATTCTTTGGTTTCCAGCTATTTTTTGTTAACGTCACTGGCATTTTCATATTTTGTTGAACATTACCAATTCTTTGGTCTTTACCAGTACAGTAAATAGTAACCAAAGAAATGTAGATTTACCTTAAGTTCTGTTTCATGGTGGGCAAATTATTAAGTTGATTTTAATCATTTTCTATAATAGTATTATATGAGCTCTTCTAGGAATTCACTTCAAAATTAAATGAATATTTTAATAGGAAACATCTGAAAGATCTAGTTTGTGATAGCTAGTGATTGGATTATCAGATGTTATCTGGAGGTACAAGCTAGCCAACCAGTAGAATGGTAAGCCAGTGCTGTCTAATATAAATATAATGCAGACCATATGTGTAATTTTAAATTTTCTAGTAGTTACACTTAAAAAAAAAAGGTGATATAAATTTTAATCTATTTTATTTAACCTGGTATATTCAAAACAATATTTCAGCATTTAGTATAAAAATGAACAAGATGCTTTATACTTAAAACATCAATTCTGGCTAGCTACATTAGAAGTGCTCAGTGGTCACATATGATGGTGGCTGCCTTATTGGACGATGCAAGACAGAACATTTTGAGAAATACAAAAACAGCAGTTCCAGAATTATTGGTGAAATTAAAATACCAAAAGAATTCAAGATCGACAAACTAAGACTGTGGCTGTGCTTTCACAATTTTTAAGGACTGAAGTAGAAATATTCTTTTTCTGTTGTTCATGGAACACATTTTAATGCAGATAATTGCTAAACCATTTGTTGCAGCAACAAATCATTCACATTTTCAAGTATATTCAGTTTGAAATAGATAATCCAAATATCCCAATATTGGAGATTTTCTGAAGGCGAGATGTTAGGACACAGAAAATGGAATTTATATCTCAGGTATTGGACATCCATTATCAAATATCAAATCATATAGAATTATTTTCCTTCAAGGAGATTAGTAATTAAAGTTTAAGTTTTTGTATTTTTCCTTCCATATGGAATATTTCAGGTGCTGTTTAGTGAGAAATATAATGCTTATTTTCTTTATGACATGTTTCAAATATATCTCAAATGTATGATTTAGAACCTAACTGACTACAGGAATAGTAACACATTTTTCTGATGGCTGTGAATAGAATAAGATTCCTTTTGTTTTTTTTTTCTTGCCTATTGTAGACGCAGGATTTCACAAAGATGAGGAAAAATTAGACATGATAAGGTAGAAGTAACAGACAGCAAATTGGATATTGTTTCATACAAATTGTCCTAATGACCTAGTTGTATTTCCTCATCTTTTATTGAAGTTATATATTTATAAATAATTTAGTATTTCATTTTTCAGCATTTAAAAATATTTTTTATTTTTTTATAGAGATGGGGGTCTTGCTGTGTAGACCAGGCTGGTTACGAACTCCTGGCCTCAAGCGAACCTCCCATCTCGGGTCTCCCAGAGTGCTAGGATTACAGGTGTGAGCCCCACAGCGCCTGGCCCATTTTTCAGCATTTTTATAGGTATATGTACTTTGCGACCTGGGTTTAAGAAAGTGGTTATTGACACTGCCACATATTGTAATCAACTCGGTAGATTTTTAGAACATCAAGCTAATGGCCCTACCCTAGACCAATTAAAATGCACTTCTAGGATCATCTTTGACTGTAACCCTGAAAGCGGAGTCCTGAACTAGAGAAATGTGCTACTTGTCTTACTGATTTTTAAAAATGCATTAAACTTAATACTATAAGAATGCTCTTTAAAAATGGTGGAAAATAAAGTGGAAATTTTAAATTTGTCATATTAAATCATAACATTTGTTTTTATTTCTGCCTTCAGTCCATTTTTCTCATTGCACAGTTGTATTCCCATTCTAATTAGGAAATTCTGAGATAATAATCTTAGGTCTTCTTGTATTATTTACCCTGTATGTATCATCACATCTTATAGAAAGATATTTAATGTAATCACACTACTGTGATCTAGTTCAGACACCCTCATGTTCTAATTGCTTTCATGGTGGTATTGAAAGTTTTTATTAAGCATTTTATGAAACGTATTATTTGCAGTAAATATTTCTTTATTTTATTTATTTATTTATTTATTTATTTTGAGATTGAGTCTTGCTCTGTCGCCCAGGCTGGAGTTGTGGCACAACCTCTCTCACTGCAGCCTCTGCCTCCCTGGCTCAAGCAGTTCTCGTGTCTCAGCCTCCTGAGTAGTGGAGACTACAGGCTCACGTCAACACACCTGGCTAATTTTTTAAAAATATTTTTAGTAGAGACAGGGTTTCGCCATATTGGTAAGGCTGGTCTTGAACTCCTGACCTTGGGTGATCCACCCGCCTTGTCCTCCCAAAGTGCTGGGATTACAGGGGTGAGCCACCGTGCCCAGCCTGCAATAAATATTTCAAGAAAATTTCATAAATGAAAACATAGGTACTGTATTTTGATATCTCTTGGACAAATTATAAGAAGTTTACTTTATATTATAAGAAGAGTACTTTCAGTTTTAAAAGTAGCCAGAGAGCCATAGTGTTAAACCTAAAAAATACCTACCCCTTTGGAACACCAAGCTAACAACACAGCAGATTAGAAGTACCAGACTTTCCTTTTAGTTCACTTGTGCTTGTGGTATTTTTGGAGACATTACTGTTGCTAGCGCCACCTAATTTGTATTGTGAAATTATTGAAGGCTAAAGCTGATAATAGCTGTTTCTGTAGTTATCAAAACAGGATTAGGTCTAATTTCTTGTTCTACTTGATATTGAACTCAATTTTATATATGAGACTTCTTTTAAGAATTCCCTAAATAGTGAAGTGTTTGCTGCCGTAGCTCCAGTGTATACAAGTGATTATATTTACCAAAACGACAAACTGTAAACTCTTTTGTTTCTTTTACCAGTTATCTTCCTTTCTGCTCTCTCTCTTCATTGCTTTCACTTTTCCTAAATTAGACTTACTGTTTATAAGCAACCTTGGTTTTACATAGTATGTTGGAAGAGTGTGGGGCTGGGGTTGATTTAGGATTTGGAGGTGTAAAGTTTGCCAGTGAGACACCAAACCTTCTCTGGCTGCTTTTAAAACTGATAGTACTCTTGGGCTGTGAGAGTGACTTTGATCATATTAAACAACCAGCAATAGAATTTGACTTTTAATAGAAAGTTGCTTCTAAATAACCTGTCCTCCACCTGTCATTATTGTTCTCATTTCCCCATCCCACAGTCCTTGTATAACTTACTAGCTTGGACAGTTTACCTGAGAAATTGGCCTCAAAGCACAAAGAAACTTAATGCCAATAATAAACTGTTTTTGGGTTAAATTATTTTTCCTGGGTTCAAATTCAGTCCCTGTCAGGTAGTGTTTTTTTAGTTTCTGTAGTATTTGATAGCAAGTTGATTCATTTACAACGTAATGATTACATTAGGAAATATTTTGCTTTAAATTCAGTTTGTAGATTAAGGAGGCATTATATAGTTTTTTTTTAGTAATTTTTAGTAACTTTTTTAAGTGAAGAAATTCAAGATTCTAGGTTATTACTGGTGGAGGCATTAGTGTGTTTCATATCATAGTTCATTGTTTATTGATGAATTCATACACATGCAAAAAAAGATAATAGATGCTCAGCAGAAAAAAAGTTCAATAAGTGCTGAACAGGGTGCTTAACATAGCAGTGAACAGAAAGGGGCATGATCTTTAATTACAGTGTAAAAAGTGCTGCAACTGGATTGTAGGAGAAGAGCCCCATATTACAGGGGCAGCTAACCTTTTCTGAATGGTTTGTGTAAGTTCTTGATCAAAGCTAAGATCTGAAGGATAATTTAAACTTTGATAATTATAGCTATATTTTAGTTTTAAGGTCTAAGGAATATACTAGATAATTTGTCAGAATATCTAAGTATAATGATAATTTTTCTTCAGAACTATAAAATTACACAAAGTCTGTCTTGTTTTTGAAGTGAGATAAAATTTTGGCATCAAAGCTGACTTTTAAATCATGATGAATAATACATAATTACCAGAAAATTCTTATTTCTGAAATAAAATTATTCAACATTATTTTTATTTTAGAGTATGACTTTCTGTTTCATATTTTTGAGAACTGTCTACTGCCAACATAATATTAAACTATCGACTAAAAGGAATTTAAGATATATGTTAGCCAAATCTCAGAGAAAAGCCAATGGAAATATTGAGAGAAGTAATTTAGATATCTCTTGCCCCCACTGCCTACCACTAAATAAAATTATAAACAATAAAATGTCCCAGGTGGTGATGCAATAAGAGGCACTAATGGTGTGGTAAGAGAGATGATGATTCACTGGGAGCACTAAGGAAAGGTCTCTTGATGAGAAAATATGTAAGGCCATACCTGAAGGGTTAGAAAACGCCAGACATGGCTGGCTGTGGTGGCTCACGTCTGTAATCCCAGCACTTTGGGATGCCAAGGCTGGTGGATCACAAGGTCAGGTGTTTGAGACCAGCCTGACCAACATGGTATCGCTCCTAAAATACAAAAATTATCCGGGCCTGGTGGCGCATGCCTGTAATCCCAGCTACTCAGGAGGCTTGAGGCAGGAGAATCGCTTGAACCTGGGAGGTAGAGGTTGCAGTGAGCCGAGATTGCACCACCGCACTCTAGCCTGGGTGGTAGAGTGAGACTCCATCTCAAAAAAAAAGAAAGAAAGAAAATGCCAGACATTTATTAAAGGACTGGCATGGTATAGTGAAGTGTTCTGAGTCAGTTGGGCTCTGATTGATAAAGAGCTTGGCATGTTTTGAAGGACAGCAAGGAAGCCAGAATAGCTGGAGCATAGCAGCAGGGAGACAAGTGCCACAAGATGAGTTGGAGAAAGGCACTGGGAAAGGTTTGTCTTTTAAGTGCTCTGAGAAGCAATTGAAGGTTTGAAATAGAATAGTGACTTGCTAGATCACATTTGTACTTTTGAAAAGTTCCTCTGGCTGCTGTGGGGAAAGGCTTGAGTAGATGCAGGGTGGGAGAAGCATAACCAGCAGTAGACTCTTACAGCAGGTTAGGTGAGAGATGGTGGTGGCCACGACTGAGCTGCTAGCGGTGGAAGTAACAAGAAGTAGAAGGATCGGAGACAAAACTTGAAGATAAAAAGTCTTGAATTTGCTGATGATTTGCATTGACAAAGTGTTGGGGGAGAGGACTGAAGGAGCAGAGGAGAGTGACAAGGGACTGGATGCCATTTATAAGGATAGGGAAGACTGGGATGAAACCGGTTAAGGGATAAATTTTAAACATGGCAAACTTAAGAGGGGTTTTGTGTGAGAAAATGGAAATGCTAAGAAGGAAGGTGAAAATCCTGCTAATTTGGAGATCTCTGATTAAAACTAGAAATAAGAATGTGGGAAGCATCAACTTCCAAGATGCCCTCATTGTAGATAATACCATTTAGGATCTAGGCTCAAGCCCTGGGAAACTCCAGGGCTTTGGAAGTCAAATAGAGGAAGAACACATACAGGAGATGAAGAAAGATTAGCGAGGAAGTCAGTGAAACATCCACAGGTGGGCTGCTGCCAAATCTAGCAGAACAGTATGCCAGATGTTAGGAGCATGAGTAAAATGAGGAAAGAGAAATGGCTTTTGACAACACAGAGGATCTAAGACCCTGGACTACTAATAGTAGGGAAGAAGACATGGGTACAGATTCAAGTTGATTTGAAATTATGAAAGTGTTGTAACTGACCTGCAGTGGTTGCTGCTCAGTGAAATCAGCATAGTGATTACCGGAGCTAGGTTAGAGATTTGATGGGTAAGAAAGAACACCTAAGGGTAATCCTGGAGGGAAAAAAATAAAGTGTTTGCTGGAGAGAATGAGTTGGATTGCTGGACTTCAATGTGTGTGGGTTGAGTTTGTGACTTAAAAATGAAACCAGTCTGTTGCTTGTGTGGCTTTTCTCAAAATACTGTTATTCCATTACCTATCTCTTACCCCAAGAGTAGCCACATTGTTATTTCTGGTTATTTTAATTCCTGATGGTATTTTTATGTGATTAATGAGATACTACTTGCTAATTTGATGATATTCTAGAAACCTGGTAAGTACTATGTACCTTGTCTTAAGTTTTGGTTACTTAATTGGTAAAATTATAGCATGCACCATTGAATTACCTAATTCAAAATATATTCTTTTATTGTTTGACATTTGTCTTGTGTTTTTCTTTAAAATGTTGTCTTTATGGAGTAAACATTTTTCTTTATGCTGTTTAGCATCTTCATCAGATTAGTTCAGGATATTGCTGAATGTGGTTGTTTGGAAGTAAAATGCTTTAGTTTTAGTTATATAGATTTTAATAAGATACTACTTTCTATATAATTTATCAGGTACTTCAGGCATTTTAATTTGCAAATTTAGGACAATTTGCTTTAACATTTCTTCACTTTTGTCCATTGGATGTAATTTCCATAAAGTATTCATTTCCCTAAGTAAAAACCGAAACCCAAAACGACAACTAATGGTCACTGAAGAAAGAGTGATTAAATGCTAAGATTATAATGGTATTTGTATTTTAATGTTACCAACTCTCCACAGTTTAAAGTTTATGCACTTATCGATTGCTTATATTTCTCATTGCATTCTTTGGCCTACTGGATTTGGTTGTTTATAGCTATAGAATATAGAATTCCTTATAGTTATCCATTTCTCCTTCTAAGTAGAGTGTTAGTTGTTAGAAGAAAAGCAATCCCCCAATACCTTCTTCTAGTGTTCTTAAAGTGTGATTGACTTTTATTTACTTTTTGGTGCAGTAATTGCAGTTCATGAGTCAATGTTGATGTCATATAAACCTCAATTTTTAATGTTTCATTGTAGTGATGTCCCAGGCAGAGTAAAATATTTAATGTAAATTGTGGCAGCAAACATTTAAGTTATTTAAGTTATACTTAAATGTTTAAATCACTGTTAGTGATTAGCTTATTTTGCCTTCCTTGAAGCAATTTGTCCTAAATTTCCATACGTTTGCATTTGTTTTTGCTGTTCTAAAATTCCTTAGTTGCTGGCTTTGACCTTTTATGTTGCTGAGTTTTACACATCTATTTTCTCAACTGCCATATCCTAGGGGGCTTGGAGTACCCATAATACAGTGAGCCCACCTTCCTGGTCCCCAGACATTTCAGAAGGTCGGGAAATTTTTAAACCCAGGCAGCTTCCTGGCAGTGCCATTTGGAGCATCAAAGTGGTAAATAAAATTGCATTTACATTCATATATCATTTCTGTCTGATTTGTTTTGCCCTACTGGATGTTAAGAATTAAATCTTTCTTTTCTAGATTGAGCTTCCAGAGACACTTTTTAAATGTAAAAATTTTAATGTAAAGAAATAATATGCTTGCATTTAAAAATCAAGTATACATTTTTAATACCTCTTTTTATGGTTAATTCCTTTTGTTGTGATTACTACTGTTTTTGTGAGGGAGAAGTCCTTGACATGTAGACCAAAAGGTAATTAGGGACCTTTTCATTCATGGTATCATCAAACTTTGTTGCTTAGAAAAGAGCAAAAGAAAAAACTCCATTAATTTATTATGTTCTCATGGAGAAGAAATACCAAAATTGTGGCAGATTTCATTGTCTGCTTAATACCTTAAAATGATAAGGCTTTTTCCCCCATGACATTGGTTGATGGCTCTGCCAGTCCTTGAAGTGAGTTAAGTAGTGTGATGCATTTTAAAGAGAAAAGAACTAATTTGAAAAAGTATTAACTCAAAAGTTAAAATACTTCATTGACTAGAGATGACAGTTTTTCTTCATATTCTATATTTAATATTCTGGAATATGGCTGTTTAATGTAGACTAATCAAGGATTTTAAGGAATTCTAGATTATACTTTATTTTCTTTCATGACTGGAAGAACTATTTTTTTTTTTTAATCTCCCTACCTCCCCCTGATATCATCCAAGATATTGAGGTAGAAATATACCTCATTTGACAGTTTGATAATATAGACCACCAATTTTCACTTATTTTTTTTCTGGGTCAGCATTTGACGTTCGAGAAAATAAATTGAGAGATTACTGTAGTCTTGATTTTTAATCACTGACTTAATTTTTCAAAAATCTTTTATACCAATTTAAAACAAACTCGGCCGGGCGCCATGGCTCACGCCTGTAATCCCAGCACTTTGGGAGGCTGAGGTGGGCGGATCACTTGAGGTCAGGAGTTTGAGGCCAACCTGGCCAACATGGTGAAACCCTGTCTCTACTAAAAATACAAAGAAATTTAGCCGGGTGTGGTGGCGTGTGCCTGTATTCCCAGCTGCTAGGGAGGCTGAGGCAGGAGCATTGCTTGAACCCAGGAGACGGAGGTTGCAGTGAGCCAAGATCACACCATTGCACTCTGCCTGGGCGAAGAAGCGAGACTCCATCTCAAAAACAAACAAACAAACAAAAAACCCAAAAAACTAACCTGACCCCATCCATCTGTTGTTCAAAGAAGCGGATGCACTTCTCAAAAGGGATCTCAAGGAGAGCAGGGTAAGAGAAGACAGGAGTGGCAGTTTGAAACTTGAAGCTGGCTGTATTTATTACATCCAAAGGGAAAAAAGCCATTCCTCCCGTTCCTTTTGTTCATGTGTATCTATTTTATGCTTACAGTATCACCATAAATTTTTGACTTGGAAACCATTCTGCTAAATAGGGAATAAGTTCATTTCAAACTATGATAAGGGACATCAGTTGAAAATACGACATACTATTTAACTTATTGTGAGGGAAACATCTAAGTATTTTCCTGAGCATCTGGATAATTTTAAATATACATATTCATCTACTTAGGTGCCAGGTTTTTTCAAGGAGTAATTAATTAGTACAAACAAGGGTGGGGGGGGGCAGGGAACACCATACTCTGGTACTTAATGTCTGAAATTATCAGGGAATTTAACACATTTTCCCATAGGTTTATTTCTTGTCTAAGAAGTCAGATAAATTATTTCCATTTCAAGTATTTATTATTCAGATTATTTAAAGCAAAGCTTTCACAAAGCCTTTTGTCAGCTTTCCGATAATCCTCAAATAGTTTTTCCTGGCTGGATGCTTTGGTTTACTCCTGTAATCCTGGCACTTTGGGAGGCAGAAGCAGGAGGATCACTTGAGCCCAAGAGTTCTAGGCTGCAGTGAGCTGTGATCACACCACTGCACTCCAACCTGAGTGACAGAGCAAGTTCTTGTCTCAAAAATAAAAGTAATAACAATAATAATACATTTTCCTCTAAATACAATGGTGAATGAGGTAGAAATGTTGAGTTCATAAGAGAACTGCTGAATAGTGAAGGAAACTGACTTAACTTTAATGACAAGAAGAATACTGTTACACACTAGCAAAAATGAATTTTAATGCTGATATAGCAGTACAGAATATGGTTCCAACCCAGGGATGCTGGAGCCAGACTTGCTAGCTAAGTGACCTTGGACAAGTTACTTAACCTTTTTATTCCTCAGCACACTCATCTCAAATGGGGATAATAAAACCTACTATATGGGATTGTTGAGAGTAAAAAATACTTAGATTAGTACATAGTAAGTACTCAATAGATGTTAGCTGTTACTGTAATCACCGCGAGACCAGTTAATGAGAGAGTTCTTTCTTATACTTACTCTGTATTGAATACAATTTGTTGCACTTCGAACTCTCTTGATCAGGCTATAGTTGTTGTAGCCACCAAGAATGTAGGAGTGGGAAAGAGAAAAATCATGCAAAGCCTTGCTGATAGCGTTCACAGTAAGAGGCCTAAGATATGATTCTAAGGTTGTAAGCATTTTATATTTAAATTTTTAAGTTGTGGAGTATACTTTTAAAGATAAAAATAATAAGCCAGGTCTCTTAATACTTATCTAAAGAAGTGTTTGTGTAACATTTAATAAAATGTTTTATCTCAGTGGCATTTGGATTTAAAAATTATTTTGGGCTGTCACAGAATGTTGACTTTTCCTAATCTGTTACATAGGGCCGTGGGTCTGGATTTCCAGGAAAGCGGAGACCTCGAGGTGCAGGACTGTCGGGGCGAGGTGGCCGAGGCAGGTCAAAGCTGAAAAGTGGAATCGGAGCTGTTGTATTGCCTGGGGTGAGGCTTGCTTCATGTATATTTTCTCTAATTTAAATGTCAGTTAATGATGAAAATCTCATAGCAAGTTATTTTGATCTTAAGAGTCATATAAGTAGGCCAAAATGTTTATTTTACTGTCCTACTTTGCTTTTTTTTTTTTTTTTTTTTTTGAGCCTCTGGTTACGTTTTCTTGTATATTTACTTTCTCATCCTTTCTCTTTTCTTACCTTCCTCTTTGACTCCTTAACTTTCTATGCCAACCCTCTCTAAAAAGTATGTAATATAGTTGCTCTTTTATTTAAAAAATTTCAAGATTGATAGGTATTTGCTTACTATCATGTTATGAGGCTTTATTTATATGTGTATTACAAATGTATTTGCTAACTACTAGCAAATGTTTTATGTAATAACTTTGCTATTTTATTAAAATCCTGTTTTTAAAATTCTGAAATGTCATTTTAAGTATAGGAGACAGTTGAAATTATTCAAGTTTACTACTAAACCAGGAATAAGGAAGCTTAGATTCTCATCCCTTTTTCAAAAAGAAAAATTTTAAAACCAGGCTTATTGAGGTATAGTTGATATAAGCTATATTTGACATGTACAATTTCATAAGCTTTGATATATATATACACCCTTGAAAATAATACCACAATCATGATAGTGAATATATTCATCTCCCAAAGTTTCTTCATGCCCCTCTGTAATTTTCTGCATTCCCTCTGCCATCCGTCCTTGTCCCCAAGATCAGTTTGCATTTTCTAGAGTTGTATATAAGTGGAATAGTACAGAACTGTATGCTTTTTGGACTGATTTATTTCAGCACAATTATTTGGAGATTCATCTATGCTGTTGGATTTGTTAACAGTGTACTACCTTTTCTTGCTGAGTATTAATAAAACTGTGGATGCACCACGGTTGTAGACCTGTGCACTTTTTTTCTTCTTCTTTTTTTTTTTTCTGAGACAGGTTCTCATTCTAATTCCTGGGCTGGAGTGCAGTGGTGCGATCATAGCTAACTCCAGCTTCGACCTCCTACCTCCGTCTCCCAAGTAGCTGGGACCATAGGTGTGTGCCACCACACCCAACTACTTTTTAAAAATTTTTAATAGAGACAGCATCTCACTATGTTGTCCAGGCTGGTCTCGAACTTCTGAGCTCAAGCAATTTTCCCACCTTGGCTTCCCAAAGTGCTGGGATTACAGGCGTGAGTCACCATGCCCCAGCCTGTAGTCTTACATTCTCGTAATGTCTTTGTCTGGTTTTGGTATCAGCATAACTCCAGCTTCATAGAATGAATCTGGAAGTATATTCTCCTCTTCAGTTTTCTGGAAAAGTTGTGTAGTAGTGGAAATGTATCTTCTTATATTATACATGAATTTATTAGTGAAACCATCTTGGCCTGGAATTTTCTTTGTGGGGTTTTTTTTTTTATTAATTTTTTTTTTTTGCACACAAAAACAACATTTTCTAAAAATGCATGCAAACAAAAAGATGCGTATCAAACATATTAGGAAGGTTGCACATGGGAAGTCGGGGAATAGAAATGGGGGGTGGGAATTAAAATAAATGAGAGAGGGACTTTATATGGATCAGTGATAATAACTCAATCCTCTATTTGACAAAGAAGAAGGAGAAGGAAGAGGAAGAAAAAGAAAGTGGGATAAAGGATCAGAAAGGGAGGAAAATAGAAAAAATTAGAGTATGACTCCCGGGTAGACCTGTTTTGTTGTCACTGAGTTGGTTGGTTGGTTTGTCTGTTGTATTTTTCATATGTTTCGCCATGTTGGCCAGACTGGTCTCGAACTCCTAGCCTGAAGTGATCAACCCACCTCGGCCCCCCAGAGTGCCGGGACCACAGGCGTGAGCCACCACGTCCAGCCCCCACATTGCTTCTGGCCTCCGTGGTGGACCTCCCAGACGAGGCGGTCGGGCAGAGGCGCTCCCCACATCCCAGACGGGGCGGCCGGGCAGAGGCGCTCCTCACTTCCCAGACGGGGCGGCCAGGCAGAGACACTCCTCACTTCTTCCCAGATGGGGCGGCCGGGCAGAGGTGCTCCTCACTTCTTCCAGACGGGGCGGCCGGGCAGAGGTGCTCCTCATTTATTCCCAGACGGGGCGGCTGGGCAGAGGCGCTCCTCACTTCCCAGACGGGGCGGCCGGGCAGAGGCGCTCCTCACTTCCCAGATGGGGAGGCCGGGCAGAGGGGCGGCCGAGCAGAGACGCTCCCCACCTCCCAGACGGGGCGGCGGCCTGGCAGGGGCTGCAATCCCAGCACCCTGGTAGGCCAAGGCAGGCGGCTGGGAGGCGGAGGCTGCCGCGAGCCAAGACCACGCCACCGCACTCCAGCCCGGGCAACACCGAGCACCGAGTGAGCGAGACTCCGTCTGCAGTCCCAGCACCTCGGGAGGCCGAGGCGGGCAGAGCACTCGGGGTCAGGAGCTGGGGACCAGCGTGGCTAACATGGCGAAACCGCGCCTGCAGCCAAAGGAGAAAAACTAGGCAGCGGTGGTGGCGCGCGCCGGTAGTCCCAGGCAGTCCACGGTGCGGGGCAGCAGCGAGGCGAGTAGATTGCAGCCTAGGCCACAGAGAAAAGAAAGAGGGAGGGAGGGAGGAAGCTTGTTTTTCTTTCGTTTGAGATGGAGTTTTGCTCTTGTTGCCTAGGCTGGAGTGCAATGGTGCAATCTCAGCTCATGCAACCGTTGCCTCCCAGGTTCAAGTGATTCCCCTGCCTCAGCCCCCTGGGTAGCTGCGTTTATCAGGTGCCTGCCACCACGCCTGGCTAATTTTTTGTATTTTTAGTAGAGACAGTTTTTCACCATGTTGGCCAGGCTGGTCTTGAACTCCTGACCTCAGGTGATCCACCTGCCTTGGCCTCCCAAAGTGTTGGGATTACAGGCATGAGCCACCATGCCCAGGCTGGAGTGTAGTGGCGTGATCTCTGCTGAATACAGCCTCCACCTCTCAGGTTCAAGCAATTCTCCTGCCTCAGTCTTCTGAGTAGCTGGGATTACTGGCGTGCACCAACATGCCTGGCTAATTTTTGTGTTTTGGGTAGAGATGGGGTTTCGCCATGTTGGCCAGGCTGGTCTCGAACTCCTGGCCTCAGGTGATCCGCCTCCCAAAGTGCTGGGATTACGGGATGAGCCACCGGCGCCCAGCCTGTGGGACGGTTTTTAACAACAAATTTTATTTCTTTAATAGGTACCTATTTAGGTTATGTCTCTCCTTGCATAAATTTGCATCTTTCAAGAAACTTGTTCATTTTGTCTATCTTGACAAATTAAAGGAATGGAGTTGGTCATAATGTTTCTTATTATTTTGATACCTGTAGAATCTGTAGTGATTTCACCTTCCTCATTCTTGATATTAATAATTTGTATCTTGTCTTATTTTTTTCCTGATCGGTCTGGCTAGAGATTTATCAATCTTACTGATCTTCTTGAGTCAGCCTTTGTTTTCATGGACTTTTCTCTATTTTCTTTTCCCTTTCTGTTTTATTGATTTATATTCGCATCTTTATTTTTTCCTATCTTCTCACTTTGAGTTTAATTTGATCTTCTTTTTTTGTTTACTCTTATGTGTCCCTGCTTGGAAGGGACACTTGTGAAATTTAGGTCAGAGCTTTCTATTCTCCTTGGCTTATATCTGTGGTCTAGGAAAATGAAGTTTCTATCACCTTCTGGATAAATCACACTATTATCTATGCAGGCAACAATAGCACATATTTTCTCATAGATTACCTTTGCCCTCAAGGTAGGTTTTATTTTTCTAGCGGTCTAAAGGTCATGAAATAAATTATAAAATAAAAACAGTGGGTCTTTAAGCTAGATGATACTGTTTTCTTTCTTGCATGGACAATTATTTTAAAATATTTTGGTTTTTCTGCACTTATTATTTAAATATGATTCCCCACCCCCACTTGAATCTAGGGACATTGTAGTTTTCTATTACAGACTTGTTTCTGGTTTATACTGGGAATATATTGTTTATCATATTCAGTGAAAGCATTCACTGGTTAGATTTCCTTTTAAAAATAATAATGGATGTTTACAATTTCTTTGAGCTGCTCAGTGTGTATAATGTGTTGAATTTTCTGTTAGTGGTAGGGAGGTAGAAATAGATACTTTATCTCTATTTTAGCCATTTCCATAATTATATATCTCAATAGTCTTGTCAATGCATCATTAGTCCTGTGACTGAATTAATGATTACTTTTAGTAGTCAATTTCTTACTGATGATGATGATTCTACTTTTGTGAATCATCTTGGATGATTCTCTAAAATCTTAGAAAGCTAATTTTGAGGTATGCATATAACACATCAATACATTTTCTCTATTAAAAAAATTAAAGCATTATAGGTAGATCAGGATTTACCATTACTAACTCCTCAGTCCTTCTTATTTCCCTGTTACCAGTTTGGTATATTTATATATTAGGTTGATCCATATGAAATTGCCAATATTATTTCTGAACTGATGAAAAGCAGCAATTTCTTATGATTCAACCTATTATATGTGCCCATAGACTACATACAATGACTTTGCATGTTTTTATATTATAGTGCTATACCTCACATACTGTTCTGCAATTTATTTTTTCACTCAACAATGTCTTTTGGTAATTTCTCTCATGGGAGTCTATACAAGTTTCTACCTCCCTACTTTTAAAATGTTGCGTAATTTTCTAATGTTTGGATTTGTCATTGCTTTACTTACTCCCTAATGATGAATATTGGCATTATTAACACTTGTAGTCATTAGGGTTCATATGACTGTAAATTGCTCTTATAAAGCATTAGTACTAACCATTAAAACTGCTTTTAGGCCGGGCGCAGTGGCTCATGCCTGTAATCCCAGCACTTTGGGAGGCCGAGGTGGGCGGATCATGAGGTCAGGAGATCAAGACCATCCTGGCTAACACGGTGAAACCCCGTCTCTACTAAAAATACAAAAAATTAGCTGGGCGTGAGGGCAGGTGCCTGTAGTCCCAGCTACTCGGGAGGCTGAGGCAGGAGAATGGCGTGAACCTGGGAGACAGAGCTTGCAGTGAGCCGAGATTGTGCCACTGCACTCCAGCCTGGGCAACATAGCGAGACTCTGTCTCAAAAACAAACAAACAAACAAAAATCTGCTTTTAAATGTATTTGTATTGAAAAATACTGAGATGTAGTCCTTCTATTTAGTTAACCAATCTACCTTCCTTCCTTCTTTTTTTTTTTTTTTTGTGGAGACAGGGTCTAACTCTGTCACCCAGGCTGGAGTGCAGTGGCGTAATCTTGGTCTCGCTCTGTCACCCAGGCTGTAGTGCAGTGGCATAATCTTGGCTCACTGTAACCTCTGCCTCTTGGGTTCAAGTGATTCTCCTGCCTCAGCCTCCTGAGTAGCTGAGACTACAGGCGTGTGCCACCACGCTCGGCTGTTTTTTTTGTATTTTTGGTAGAGACAGGATTTCACCGTGTTGCCCAGGCTGGTCTCGAACTCCTGAGCTCAAGCGATCCACCCACTTTAGCCTCCCAAAGTGCTAAGATTATAGGCATGAGCCACCACACCCAGCTGGTTAATCTTCTTTCAGTTGTTCCTCAGGAAAAGTAATTAAGTTGTTTTATGTTTTGACCTTGAACATAACCTGTTGTGTTTCAGCTCTGTCTTTCCAGGCTTAGGTTGTAAGCTTTTTAAAGAAAGAGGATTGTATTTTATGATTTTGGCAGTGCCCTCCTTGTCTTCTTCTACAACTTCTAGTTCAGAGCTTTATTTTGTTTCATAATCACTCTAGAAATTATTAACAAACCAGTGGGTACTTAGCCGATTTAGTCAAATAGAACTAAGTCCAGACTGAACAATATTGGTTGATAATCATTTGGCTAATACTGAAATTTTGATGTTATTCAAAATAATATTCTAAAGTGGTGCTAATAGAAATATAATGAGAACCACATATGCAATTTAAAACTTCCTGGTAGCCACATTAAAAAGTTACAGTGAGCTGGGTGCAGTGGGTCATTTGAGGTCAGGAGTTAGAGACCAGCCCGACCAATATGGTGAAACCCCATTTCTACAAAAAATACAGAAATTAGCTGGGCATGGTGGTAGACAACTGTAATCCCAGCTACTTGGAAGGCTGAGGCAGGAGAATAGCTTAAACCAGGAGGCAGAGGTTGCAGTGAGCCGAGATCACGCCATTACACTCCAGCCTGGGCAACAAGAGCGAAACTCCCCTGAAAACAAAATAAAGGTTATAGTGAACAGGCGAAATTAATTTTAATGCCTTCCATTTCAACCGATATATCTAAAATATTACCATTTCAACATGTAATATGTTATTATGTGCTGTATTTTATGTTTGCAGGACATCTCAGTTCAGACTAGCTACATTGCAGATCCCAAGTGTGTGTCACTAAAATAGCGATAGATTTGTATGTGTACATACATATATTATCATTTATAGTTTCTTGATTAGAATTCTGCATAACCAAGTCTTACTAAGACAGGTTTATTATATTTTCTCATTACTTCTTGGTCTATAGGAATTCTAACTCTAAAGAGAGAATTAGGTGAATAATAAAATGTCATGACTCCGTTTTACGGTAGTATCTTAGCATTAATATTTGGAATTGTTATCCTAGACCTTAGCAAAAATATGTTTTGATTATGAATTTTTGAAGCTTTCCAGTTAAGTGTAAAACAAGTGAAAAATATAACCTCGTATTTTGTGTATTTTGCTTTCTATAGGTGTCTACTGCAGATATTTCATCAAATAAGGATGATGAAGAAAACTCTATGCACAATACAGTTGTGTTGTTTTCTAGCAGTGACAAGTTCACTTTGAATCAGGTTTGAACTTGACAATTTACTGTATTCCTCATTGAATTCCTCCTTGCACATTTCTACTTTATCTCATATACACAGAAGTCATCCAATATTTAGCTATAGAGCTATATTAGTTAAGAAGGTATTTTTAAAGTAAAATTTGTAGGTTTTTAGCTTAGTCTCCATTGAAAATATGTTCTGTTTTCTTAACTTCAGGATATGTGTGTAGTTTGTGGCAGTTTTGGCCAAGGAGCAGAAGGAAGATTACTTGCCTGTTCTCAGTGTGGTCAGTGTTACCATCCATACTGTGTCAGTATTAAGGTAAACATCCTTAAATTGAGTTAACAAAAATGTATTGAATTTTTATTTGGTTTTAGTAGTAACATGAGCTCCCAGTTCTCACAATTAAGTATTATGATTCTTAAACATCTGTGACAGTATTTAAGTACTTTAAATACTGCTTTTAAGGGTTTGCTATCTCAAGAAATTTGCTCCTCTATAAATTTTATATTGTACTAATATCCTGCTTTTGTCTTGAAAAAGTAAAACATAAAAATATATGCATTTAATGTAAAAGACAATTTATACTATTCACAAAGATTTTAGGTTTAGCTGATTCATTTTGTCTGTTGATTTAAAAAGCTGAGAACTGGAGTATTTAGTAAAAAATTATTAGCCCATTCTGTTCTTTCCCGCATTCTCTCTCCTCTGTGCTCACTCGTATACAAAAAGACATTTTCTCCTTATAGCCAAAAGAAACAAAACAAGTGTCATATTTAATGCAATTGGTAGTAATCGAGAGTCAGCACTGCTCACTTTCAAGCATTTCAGGATAGAGGCTTTCTGGGGAACCTTTTAAGTGGTATCATGTGCTTGGTTTTAAATATGGACAGGTCTCAATACTTCAGTAGTTGAATCTAAGGTTCTTGGTTTTTTCTTTTTAAGAACTCAGTCTTAATAAAACTTACATATTTGAATAAAGTGTCATGGCCACTGGAAGCAAGCATGGAGGTATAGCTGTACAGCAGAGGTCTTAAACTGTATACTCCACAAGTAAATCTTTTCTAGTACTGCCATACCATGTAATATAAATACTAACCTCAGTTTCAGTGATAGGTTGTGAACCATGAGTGATTTTTATACCTTTCTCCCCTGCCCTTCAAACATCACTGTATTATATCATTGTCAGTTAAATATCAGTATAGTAAGCAAATCAACATTATCTCCTTCAGAATTCTTTGTTGATACCTATACTAGTATTTATTTTATAGGGTAATACAGGTTTTTGTGAATTTAGGAATCAAAATGAAAGATAGTAATTAATACTACCCAAAATAGAAGACTAGTATGGTTAATTTATGTAGTCTTTTAAAATTAGTTGCTCATGGTATGTGACTGAAAAAGACACAGAGTATATAAAGCCAATTAAAAAATAGAGTTATATATGCATAAAACATGTTTCTTTTCTTTGTACTTTATATTCTGTATAAAAGTTGCTGCTATCATTAGATTTTGTTTTCTAGAATACTTAATGTTTTGGACCTAAGGAAATTGAGTAAGATCCCTTTCAAGATAGTAATGTATTTCTTTTAACCCATCCAACAATTACCGAATTCCCATTTTACGGATGAGTATGACTTACATAAGTTAAGATTGGACAATTAGTGCACTATCAAACACCTAGTTACTGGTAGAGCTAGAATTTGAATTCCTGTTTTTAAAAATTATGTGTGGTTCCTTTTACACAATGACACTGTTTTGGACAGTATAGAATACCGCAGTCTCATTGAGAAATACAGCAGTATCTAGAAATATACTAGGGATATGTGAATTGGCTCACTTGAATTTTTATTGTAGGAGGCAATTGTTTGTGGATAAGTTTGATACCTTTGAAGCTTCTTTTTAAGCTTGCTGGGGCAAGTCTAGAAAGCCTTCACTCTAAGGTGGATATTTTCAAACTTTATGGTTTTAGAACCTTAACACTCTTTAAAATTACTGGGGACTCCATAGTTTTT
This sequence comes from Nomascus leucogenys, assembly GCF_006542625.1. Lineage (NCBI taxonomy): Eukaryota > Metazoa > Chordata > Mammalia > Primates > Hylobatidae > Nomascus > Nomascus leucogenys. The sequence continues at coordinate 100,346,607 of NC_044393.1, read as the reverse complement.
GTTTATGAGGATTTTAACTATGGTCTATTCAGCATTTTAGAAATTAAAACTAGGAACATTTTATAACACAAGACTACAGAAGCACAACCTGTACAATGTCAATGTAATGATATTATGATACAACATGTAGCCTCTGTAAACACCACTGTATAATTGTGAATGAATTAAAGTGAAAAAAGGCAAATTAAATCTTAGTATTATTTAAACTTGTTTTAACTCTACAGACCCACTGGGGTTCCCTAGACCACATTTTGGTAGCTGCAGTATTAGCATTAGTTTAACCCTGTACTTAAGACTTGGCCTTTCTGGGATCTCTACTGAATTGTACCCCCTGTCCACCAGTGTCTTTGTACTCTGACTGGTTGTGCTTCACTTGTCTTTGAGCCTTTTGCAAGCTCTGGTAATTGTGCAGCTTACAAATTCCCAGTAGATGTACTTTCCGCTGGTTGTGGGTCTTTGGCCTTATAGAAGCATGGCTTGGTGTTCCACCAAAGACTTAAGGGGAATCCTTTGTAGATTTCTGGAGCTCTTAGTCCTTATTGCTTCTTCATTTTGAGTACTGTGTCCTGCAAATTCCACTGCCTCACCTTCCCTAACCTCAGCGAGGCCATTGATTTTACTCTGCTGAGGTTCTCCCTCTCTGGGCAGCGTTCTGGAAAATGTTTCTAGGCAGAATATCATAGGACTCACTGAGTGTTTCCTTCCTCTCAGAGACCACTGTCTCCTGTACTGTGTGTTGTCTAATATCTGAAAACAGTTGTTTCATACACTTTGTCCAATTTTCTAGTATCTTATGGGAGAACAGGCTGGTCCCACCTACTCCATTATAGTTGAAGCGTGTATCCGTATTAGATTATAAAACATATCTGTAACAACTTTGGACATGGTACCATGGATGGAATCCTGGATGACATCTTATTTGAAAAAACTTTTAAAACTAAGGCTAAACTGGTTCAAAGGAAGAAAAAAATGATAGTACAACCCCAGTACTTAGGTTAAAAGGAAATTTCAAAGAGGGAGAAATTGTTCAAGTGTTGAAGTACTAGAAGTCAAGAAACACAAACACTAATGTTTCCATTAGATTTGAGAATAAGACAGTCTTGACAAGCCTGGCTTAAGCAGTTATGAGTGTACGTGGGTGTAGAGACCAGACTGTAGTGTTTTGAAGAGTGAATATAAGCTGAGAAACTTGAGAGTTTGGTTGTAAAAGGGACCACAGGTATCTGTGAAGAAAACTTAGTAGGAATGAAGATAAATATTTTAAAAATTCTGCCACTAAACACCTCAGGTCTGTCTGCCACTTTATCTTCAGGTCATTGTTTAAGCCAGGGTCAGGCAGACTGGCCCATAGACCAAATCTGGCCCATTTCCTGTGTTTGCAAATAAACTTTTATTGAAATATGGCCATGTTCTTTTGTTTACAAATATTTGTAGCAGTTTTTGCATTACACTGGCAGAGTTTTTATAAAGTTGCAACAGATCATATGGCCCTCAAAACTTTCCATTTACTCTCTGGCCCTTTATTGGAAATGTTTGCTGGCTACTGCTCTAAGCCACCCTGATCTTACCCCTAGGCCATTTCCTTCATTTGGGCAAATAATACATTAACTTGGTAATCTAAGACAAATTCTTAAAAATCAGTAAGCTAATCAAAATAATAAATATACATGTTTAAAAATCAAATGACATTAAAAGCCTTGTAATGGGCCAGGTGTGGTGCCTCACACCTGTAATCCCAGCACTTTGGGAGGCCGAGGCAGGTGGATCACTTGAGGGCAGGAGTTCAAGCCAGCCTGGCCAACACAGTAAAACCTCATTTCTACTAAAAATACAAAAATTAGCTGGATGTGGTGGCTCATTCCTGTAGTCCTAGCTACTCAGGAGGCTGAGCCAGGAGAATTATTTGAACATGGGAGGCGGAGGTTGCAGTGAGCTGAGATCACACCACTGCACTCCCGCCCAGGCAACAGAGCAAGACTCCATCTCAAAAAAAAAAAAAAAAAAAAAAAAAAAAAGGCCTTGTAATGAACAACCAAGTCTTGTCTTACTCTACCTCCACATCTGAGGCAATCACTTTTAATCTTTTCAGGTCTTTTTTCTTGTGGTTAATGCTATAGCTCTAAATAATCAACTGGTTTACTGCTTTATCAATGCTAGATTTTGTTGACTTTCTGCTATGAATAAATAAATTCTGATTTAGGTCTTAAAATACACCTCCTTCCTTCTCCCAATATAGTTGTATTACTATGTTTAGTTCAATTAATAAGGTGTTGGTTGTGACTCAGTAAATGTTCACTGCAGATCTAAACAGTATACTATGAGTTTCTTTTGTCTTTCATGGAGTTTTTAATAACAAGAAAGTAATAGTGACTCTCCATTCGTTCTTTGTTTTTGCCTACTATAAAACTATCATATAAGATTATTTTTTAAAGTACCGTTTTTTTCTGGGAAAAGTCCTACCCTCCTTCTAGACATTCCCTTCTCCTGCTCTGATATGTGCCAGTGGCTTCTAGGTGTGTTGTTTTCATCCTTAAACTTCCCTGGCCTGATGTCCTTTGTTGGCTCTGTTGATTTATAGATCCCAAGTCCTCCTTTTCTTTATAATACATCCTCATTCTGTTCCGCATATCTCTAAGTAACTTTATTAGAAGGAGAATGAGGGAGCTGAATTTTGAGTCTTCCTGTGTCTACAGCGTATTCTGTCTTCACACATAGTTGCTTGTGTAGCTAGGTTGAGAATTGTACTTTGAAAAGTATTTTCCTGTAGAATTGGAAACTTAAACTCTTCTAGCATCTGGAGTTGGGAAGTTTGGTGCCATTCTGATAGGTGTTCCTTTGAATTTAACTCTTTTATTTTCTTCTCTGGTAGCTTTTAGGCTTTCATGTACCTCATGATCTGAATTTTTATTCTGTACCCTCATTACTTGCTGTTTCATTATAATGTGGGCACTTGATTGGTTTTATCTGAGGATCCTAGTCTTTAAGATCTTTAAGAAGTTCCACAATCTTAATATTACATGGTGTGGCTTCCTTCAGGAGTTTATTAGAGATTTGGAGATTCCCAAATATTCTACTAACTTATACCCTTGAGAGAGGAGAATAAACAGAGGAGTGAATGTGAACTTCAGAATTCCTAGCTCCATAGTCTAAATAGAAATCCTCTAAGATCATAAAATGTCCCTAAGAACTCATGTTTTACATTAATTTTTTTGGTATTTTTTCCATTGATTTTAAGCATGGAAATGTAGATGGAGATTTTGTTTGATGTATTTTCAAATTATGTATCAATAATAGGGAAGCTTGATTTCTTTAAAATCTGGTCACTATATCTATAAATATAGTGGACATTAAATGTACAGCGTAAGGTAATTATGTGGACTTTAAAAAGGCATTAAAATATGTGCCATTTTCTATTATTCTGCTCAGTAGGCTCCTAAAAGTGCATATGAACATGCCCAACCCAGTACTGGGCCTCCGTAGGTGCTCAATAAATGTTAGTTGATTGCCTCTTTTCTGCTTCTAGGTGCATAAGCACCATATTAATTTATATAGTATATTTGATTATGTTAGGTTAATGCATAAATCACATGGATTGGTTGTTTCTTTTACAGATCACTAAAGTGGTTCTTAGCAAAGGTTGGAGGTGTCTTGAGTGCACTGTGTGTGAGGCCTGTGGGAAGGCAACTGACCCAGGAAGACTCCTGCTGTGTGATGATTGTGACATAAGTTATCACACCTACTGCCTAGACCCTCCATTGCAGACAGTTCCCAAAGGAGGCTGGAAGTGCAAATGGTACTCTAGGGTTTGTTTGCCTTGTTAGTCTTTCAAATTCAGAACTTTCTCATACCAGTGTAGTTTTTAAAAATTAGCCACACCTATTTAATTGAATAATACATATATGCTATGATAGATACCACTAATCAGAAAAATTTTCACATGCACATTAAATCATTTCCCCCATTATGTTCGTATGTAGCTTCCTGAATTACAGTAACTGAATAACTAAGAAAATAAAATTGAGACTTTTTGGGGGGATTTGGATTTCAGGTGTGTTTGGTGCAGACACTGTGGAGCAACATCTGCAGGTCTAAGATGTGAATGGCAGAACAATTACACACAGTGCGCTCCTTGTGCAAGCTTATCTTCCTGTCCAGTCTGCTATCGAAACTATAGAGAAGAAGATCTTATTCTGCAATGTAGACAATGTGATAGGTATTGTGCTATTTTTTCATCTTTTTAAAGCTTTTCTCTTTGAAATGTAGCAAAAAAAATGGAAAATAGCTTTTCCTTAATCACAAGTTTTAGGTGCAGAACTTTTTGCCTTACAGATTTTTAGTCACCTAGAAACTTACAGAAGTGATTTCCTGTTTTGAATTCTCAACTCCAGACTTTTTTTTTTTTTTTTTTTTTTTTAAATTTAGAGAGAGTCTTGCTCTGTCGCCAGGCTGGAGTACAGTGGCGCTATCTTGGCTCACTGCAACCTCCACCTCCGCCTCCTGGGTTCAAGTGATTCTCCTGCCTCAGCCTCCTGAGTAGCTGGGACTACAGGTGCATGCCACCATGCCCAGCTAATTTTTGTATTTTTAGTAGAGACAGGGTTTCACCATGTTGGCCAGGATGGTCTCCATCTTTTGACCTTGTGATCCGCCCGCCTCAGCCTCCCAAAGTGTTATGATTATAGGCGTGAGACACTGCGTCCACCCAAGACTAAAGATTTTTAATTTAGGCCTTTTTGAGGGTTTAAGAATCCCTTGAAATTAGATGGAGAATTATTGCCTTCATCTATGCCGTTTCTTATGAAGGGTTTCTGAAGCTTTTAATAGATTATAAAAAATATCTAACAGATTCTGTTCTCCTTAAACCACTTTTTCTTAAAGCTCTAGATACTACTAGATACCTAGATATTAGATAGCACCTTCTGCCGTCCCTACGTAATTATGTGGAATTTCAAAATCAGGAATGTTTCCTTGCTTTCATTGGTATATTGTTGTACTCTTTAGATGTTAAGCAGTGAACATATATTATTATTAATAGTATTATCAGTGGTACAGTATTCTTGGGACTCTGGCTACTAATTATTTGTTCCATTGCAAGATAACTTTTTACTTTATTTCCCAATTACCGTTCAACATTGCTTTACATGAGATGTGTCTACTTCAAATTAGATGCATTACCTGGAGCACATATATGCTAGCACTGCCATTTGCAGTTTTCTGAATACCTTTGTGTTTGCCCTAACTAGCTTCCTTGCTGTCTTTGAAATATTTAATATATGATGATTAAATAATTAGCTTCCTTATGTAATGTGCTTTGCTTCTTCTCTAATAGTTGTTCTCATTCCTTTTTATTTCCTTCTTAGCTCTATGAAAGTTTTTCTGTTAATAGGGATAGTTAGGAGAAAAGGGCAAGGTAGGAGGAGCATGTGAGGCTTAGGGCTTTTAAGTTTGAAGACTCAGTGTTACAGGTTTTAAAAGGTAGCAGTTCTCAGTATATTCCATTTTTTTAAAAAAATGTACAAATATGGTCTTTTTAGATGGATGCATGCAGTTTGTCAAAACTTAAATACTGAGGAAGAAGTGGAAAATGTAGCAGACATTGGTTTTGATTGTAGCATGTGCAGACCCTATATGCCTGCGTCTAATGGTAAGAGAATAATTTAAACTGTGAGTCTGCACTCTTGTACCACTCACTTGCACCTTACTGTCCATAACCAATGAATTAGCTTGGCTCTACTCTTTTGTCTCTGTGAAACTTACTTTGACAAGTATTTTATGAAAAATATTATTTTTGGTTATACATGACTTATCACAACTTGTAATAAAACAATTTACATGAAACAATAAAAAGCATATACTTTAGATGTAAACTATAATTTTGCTTCCGAGGAACATGATCTTGTAGTTATTGACAATATGTCAAAATCCAATATGTTGATTCTTTCTTAGCCAGGTTTGCCTCCATGACTTGAGTATTTCCTTCATCACTTCTTGTTTTGTTGTTGCTTTAAAAAGCACTTTTAACTTTAGTGTTCAAACATTTATTTTAATAAAATGAGTATAGAAACAGAAATTTTAATCATATATAAGTATTTAAATACACTTTACCTTTTCTGAAAAGAATTACTTGGATTTTTTTTTTTTCGTTTCAGTGCCTTCCTCAGACTGCTGTGAATCTTCACTTGTAGCACAAATTGTCACAAAAGTAAAAGAGCTAGGTAAAATTTGAAATGCTTTACTTAATTTAATTAATTTACTTTGCTTAATTTTTACATAATTGGCTTACCACTTGTGAAACCTGCTTCAATCATATGGGCGTTCTATCCAAATTCCCTAATGTTGGTAATCATTTCCACAATGATATATAAAATGTCATCCAGCTTTACTGGGGCAGTATTCCTATAAATTTCAGCAAGTTGGCAACAAAAATAACAGCTCTTAGAATAACCATTAATGCCATACTTGCTTTGGTTTCATTGATATATTACTGTGCTTAATTATCAGTTAGCAGAAAATATGGCCTAGTTAGCAAACAGATTTCTTGTAGAATTAATTCAGTCTCTTAATTTTTAAAATAATTAATAAGCCTAGTATGGTGATTAATATATTCTTATTAAACAATCATTCTTTTGAATACTTACTTGTATTTAATAGCACCTGATACAAAAACATTTGGATAGTACAGGAATTGTTCTAAGGAACAACAGTTTTGTACATTTAAAATTAAATCTGCAGGATTTGTACTTATTTATTACTTCTCCCTATTAGTAATTATGTTGATACTCTGATTTTTCCAGATGAGCTTCTGGAGTATTCTCTCTTATGTAAATAAATCCCTGCCTTTTGATCTTTTCTAGGAAAAAGCTCATAGTGGATTGGCTGAGCATTGCGTTTAGTTGCAAGTGCTTCTAACTCTGTTTATTGGGACATGAAAATAGAAATGCCAGGAAGACGTTTTTGAGACGGAGTCTCTCCCTGTTGCCCAGTCTGGAGTTCAGTGGCACGATCTCGGCTCACTGAAACCTCCCCCTCCTGGGTTCAAGCGATTCTCCTGCCTCAGCCTCCCGCATAGCTGGGATTACAGGTGCCCGCCACCACGCCCGGCTAATTTTTTATGTTTTTAGAAGAGACGGGGTTTCACTGTGTTAGCCAGGATGGTCTCGATCTCCTGACCTCGTGATCTGCCTGCCGCCTCAGCCTCCCAAAGTGCTGGGATTACAGGCATGAGCCCCTGCACCCGGCCCAGGAAGATCATTTTTTAAAAACAAGCAATCTTTCTGCCTATAATCCAAGGAAGTTTGACCTATTTTTCCTAGTTTTTATTGGGTATCATGAAGTTAATTATTCATGCATTTCATAGATATGTAATTGCTTTCTAGAACTACACATTCCCTTGACATGGGTATTTTGAAACAGTAATCAGTCAAATTTAAAATGAAAGTTTAAATTTGTATTCTTGGGATTTTGTAATTTTAGACCCACCCAAGACTTATACCCAGGATGGTGTGTGTTTGACTGAATCAGGGATGACTCAGTTACAGAGCCTCACAGTTACAGTTCCAAGAAGAAAACGGTCAAAACCAAAATTGAAATTGAAGATTATAAATCAGAATAGCGTGGCCGTCCTTCAGACCCCTCCAGACATCCAATCAGAGCATTCAAGGGATGGTGAAATGGATGATAGTCGAGGTAATACTAATTTATTTTCCATGAAATATGTGTGCAAGAATTAAAGCATATAAAGTAACTTTTGAAATATGTGTATGATTTACCAAAGGGTAAATCGCACTGACTTAGATAATCCCTGATGTGACCCTTGCCATTTCCAAATGAGTGATCTTCTTAGACCTTGCCTTTTCAGGTTCTCTTCCTTTCACACATTTTAGAACAGACCTACCTTACAGAAATCTCAAGGAGCACCATATCTTTGAAGATCACAGGTGGGGAAATACAGAGGGCTTGACTTTAGTTTGCTAGATAACGACATAAACCTTCTCAGATACTGTGAGCTTGGATAATGTACCATGTTTAAGTTAAGGTAGTTGATGCATACATTCTAGAAATGGAAAAGCTGTCATTTAATATTACTTAAGGTATAACTTCATATTCACCAGTGTGCATCATAAACTATTGGTTTATAAACATTTTCTTGATCAAAGTAAATATAAGGTTTTTCTAGCTGAATTCTTTTTTGGGGGGGGGGGGTTGGGAGACAGGGTGTTGCTGTGTTGCCCAGGTTAGAGTGCAATGGCACGATCTTGGCTCACTACAACCTCTGCCTCCTGGATTCACGCGACCCTCCTACCTCAGCCTCCTGAGTAGCTGGGACCATGGATGCGGGCCACCACACCTGGCTAATTTTTGTTTTTTGTTTTTTTTTTTTGTAGAGATGGGATTTTGCCATGTTGCCCAGACTGGTCTTGAACTCCTGGGCTCAAGCCATCTGCTCTGCTCAGCCTGCTGAATTCTTGAGATAGCAAAATATTTTAATAGTAATTTAAAATCCAGTATGGGTTAAAGAGGATTACTGTAGGTTTGCTTATTTTTGGGGCGGTTATTTATTTTCAACTGATTCAGAAATGAAGTGATAATTATTTCTGTTCCATTATATTTTATTTCATAGTTTTTTTTTTTTTTTTTAAGGGGCAGTGTCTTGTTACGTTGCCCAGGCTGGTTTCCAACTCCTGGGCTCAAGTGATCCTCCTGCCTCAGCCTCTCAAGTAGCAGGTACTACAGGCATGCGCCACTGCAGCTGGCTTTGAGACAATGGAATTTATTGAATACCTACTGTATGTCAGATGTTGGAAATCATATCAGTGTACAAAGCAGGTAGAATTCTCTGCATAGAGTTTATATTTTAACGTTAGGTAACCCAACTCTTAAAAAAAAAAGCAGTTAATTATAATGTATTTGGCAAGTCCCATGGTAAAAATAAAGTTTGATTAAGAGGAATTGGCTGACCAGGCACAGTGGCTCATGCCTGTAATCCCAGCACTTTGGGAGGCTGAGGTAGGTAGATCACTTGAGGTCAGGAGTTCGAGACCAGACTGGCCAACATGGTGAAACCCGATCTCTGCTAAAAATACAAAAATAAGCCGGGTTCAGTGGCATGCACCTGTAATCCCAGCTACTCGGGAGGCCAGGGCAGGAGAATTGCTTGAACCTGGGAGGCGGAGATTACAGTGAGCCGAGATTGCACCACTGCACTCCAGCATGGGTGACAGAGCAACACTCCGTCTCCAAAAAAAAAAAAAAGGAATTGGAAGTACAGACGGGTGTTTAGGGTCCATATGAACAGAAAGCAGTATTTGAGCACAGATTTTAAAGAGGTGAGTGAGTGAGCCACTTGATTACCTGAGAGAAGAGCGTCCCAGACAGTGAGGAAGCCAGTGTAAAGGCTCTGGGTGAGATTGTGCTGAGCATGTTTGAAGAGTGTTGTGGAGACCAACAGAGTGAGCAGAAGGGACAGTCAGAAGGTGAGAAGATGAGAGATGTGAGGACAAGAAGGGCGGCTCAGTATATCTCACACAACCATAAGGTGATGTGTCAGTAGTTTGTGCTTAATAGCAATGGAATGGGAGGCCATTGAATGTTCCTGAAAAGAACACCATGATCTTATTTATATTTTAAGAGGAACACTCTCCTATGATATAAGTAGATGATTAGGTGCAAGAGTTATGACAGGTAGATCAGTGAGAAACAGTGGTCCAGGTGAGGGGTAATTGTGGCTTTGAAAAGGTATGTCTTTTGTGGCTGGGCTCGGTGGTTCATGCCTGTAATCCCAGCACTTTGGGAGGCCAAGGCGGGTGGATCACCTGAGGTCAGGAGATCAAGACCATCCTGGCCAACATGGTGAAACCTCGTCTCTACTAAAAATACAAAAATTAGCTGGGCGTGGTGGCAGGCACCTGTAATCCCAGCTATTCGGGAGGCACAGGCAGAGAATTGCTTGAACCCAGGAGGCAGAGGTTGCAGTGAGCCAAGATCGAGCCACCGCACTCCAGCCTGGTGACAGAGTGAGACTCCATCTCAAAAAATAAATAAATAAATAAAAAGATATATCTTTTGTATGTTCTTGATAATTTTTGTTTTGTGGTGTGTTTTGGGTCTGTGTTACCGGGAGAAACACTTTCTGATGCTTGTATGTAACTGATTTTCAGATACAGTTGAACAGGTAATTTGATTTGGGGGCTTGGAGTTTGCAAAGAAATAGTCCGTATGCTTAGGAGGAATTGATCAGATCAGCATTAACAAGAATTTCGATTTCTGAGGATGTTAAAAAATGTCTGAAAAAGGTTTCCATAGTCTCTTAAATTTGGGAACTGCTCCATTTCACAAAATATGAAAGGTTTCTTGATAATAGTACACATTGTTTCCCAAATTATGAGATTATAATACCTTTTAAAAACAACACAAAAGACCTTGGAAGGTTTTCCTTGTGACTACCACTTGTAAACACTGAGAAATGGTGATATGTTTCAATTTCATATTTTCTCATTGACTCGTATCAGGGTAAAAGAAAATCAGTTGAAAAATTACCCTTGTTTTTTTTAAATTTACGTGATAAAATAGCCCATCTGAATTTACTGATTTGTCCTTATTTTTATTGAATATGAAAAAAGATTGTTTAGTGTGTTGGATGTTAAATGCTAAGACAATTTTAGAATTTAAGGAATTGAATATACAGTATTTTCATGACTAGTCCCTCATGGTCATTTACGTGTCAGGATCTCACATCCTTTGCAGAAGGAAAGGTACATTCCTAGGGATAAAATAAATGCATGTTACTTGGACAACATTTTTGCTTTCTGTTTGCTAAATAAAAATCCCTTTTAAAAATTTAGTATTGTCACATTTTGCCATATTAAAAATGTTTTAGATTACTATATTATCCTGAAACTACACATACACACACCCCCCTAAAATAAGTTTTATGGTATTTCATATGCCTTTACAGGAGAAAAAATAGGAAAAGAATACAATCATCATAAGTTCTTATTATTACATTATGCTGAGATTTCTAATAACGCTGCCCTTTTCTGGGTATTTTGTATTAAACCTAAAATTTGTGATGTTTTAGACTGTTTCACTAACGTGTTTTGATAATGTCTCAGTACTCTTGGGAAAGCATTATAAAGTAGTGGGCAATGATGAAACCTACTCTGGATGTTTTTAGGAAAAATTTTTTAACTTCTCTAATGCTAGTGTTCTCATTTATAAAATGGGTGAACCAGGATGAGCCCATAGATTAGTTGTGCTGATGAGGTGCAAGGATGCATGCCAGGCACCCAGCACTGGCTCTTCCCACACATGGAGTGCTCAGTAACTGTGAGCTATTAGAATACAAGTGCTCAACCAGTGCTTCAGCAATTGTGTTCTGTGTCCAACAGAACTCAACAGAATCCCACGCTTGTCTTTATATGTGAATTCAGTTCCTTTTGAGTTAGTAAGAAATTATGCCTGTGTTGGGGTAATTGAACTTTTAGGATGAGGGAATTGTCTGCCACAATTATTCTCTGAACTTAATGTTTCCATGTCTTTTTCTTCATTTTGGAAGTTGTGGAAAAATTATAATGAAAGAGTATATAAACTTTTACCTCTGTATTATAGCATATCTGACAGTTTCCTTTATTAAAAAGTACAATACATTAGGGAGAGACTTGATGAATTTAAAATTAAAATTTGAAAACTAGTATTGACTATAAGTGATCTTCAGCTGTGCAGTTTTCAACCTGAGGTTGTCAGAATGTAATATTACACATTGTATTACACACATCTACAGAATCCAAACTGTGATGTTCCTGGAGTATTAGAACAATACCTATGACTTTTCGTTTCTGTTGATTTTTAACTCTTCTAATAACCACTTCTTTAAGAAAAGTCATACATCATCACTTTGGTGTATCAGAAACAAATTCCTTATGCAATAAAAGATACTTCTTTCTCATTCACCTACTGGGATCTAGAAACCCTGTTAGTGCAAGAAAAAAATCCCAAACCTCAATAAAATAAAAACACTCTGTCTCAAGAGTGGAAACACAGCACATTTCCTCTCAACTGGTGGTCCCAGATCGACCATCACAGTGTATGGATGTGTTTGGAGGTGTGGGAATAGGACTGCACTGAGGCCCTAGAAGGCCAGCAGGTGGGGCAGACTGAGTGGAGGGAGGAGACTGGCATTCAGTAACTACTGGAGAGTGGGAAGAGTGAGGTAAACTCTCCATCTGGTGAAGGTGGCTGCTTCCTTGAGGTTTGTTACTTTCTGTAATGTTAATTCTCTCAACTTTTAAAATTTGATTTTTAGACAAGTTATGCATTCAAATGATTTAAAATTGGAAAATAATAAAAAGGTAAACAGTGAAGTCTCTCCATTTCCTCTGCCTTCATGCCCCCAGTTTACATCTCCAGAAACCTCAGAGGTTTCTTGTGTAAACTTCCAGATGTGTTTTATGCATGTACAAGGAAATGTGTGTGTGTGTGTGTGTGTATTTTGTGTGTGTGTGTATATATATGTATTTTTTTTTGTTCCTTTTGTCTTAGTACTTTTTACTGTCTTTCTTTTTTTATAGCTGCAAATATTCCTTTGTATGGAAGTATAAGCAACTTAATTTACCAGTTCTTTCCCCTGTTGATAGACCTCTGGGTTTCTTTCAATCTTTTACTGTGAATAGTACAATGAATCACCTGGTATATTTATAATGCTGTACGTAAGTGGGCCTGCAAAGGCGAATTCCTTGCTAAATCCAAAGACATAATGTATTTGAAACTGTTTTTGGCAGGTAGGATATGTTTTTTTTTTTTTCATTTATTTTTATTATACATATCTGAGGTATACAACATGCTTTCTATACATAGTGACATGATTACTGTGGTCAAATAAATGTCTGTATCCTTTACCTTCCATAGTTACTCTCTGTGTGTGTACACCTAAAATCTCTTTCAGCAAATTTTCAGTACACAATATTATTAACTGTGGTTCTCATGCTGTGTATTAATTTGATCTCTAGAATTATTCATCTTACCTAACTTCAAATTTGTATCCTCTGACCTACTTCTGCCCATCCCACCCATCCCCTACCCCCAGACCCTTGATAACCACCATTCTACTCTCTATATATTCAGCTTCTCACCCCCCTGCCTCCCATTCTGCTTATTAAGTGAGATCATACCTTATTTTTCTGTGTCTGGCTTACTTTATTTAGCATACTTTCCTCCAGGTTCATCTATGTTGTCACAAATGGCAGTATCTCGTTTCTTAAAGCTAAGTATTCTATTGTATAGTTAAGGTCCTCATTGTCATCAGTAGGTTCTTAGAAACTCTGGTTAAGAGGGGAAAAAAGTATGACAAAACTGATTTTTTTTTTCCATTTTGCATTATACCAAAATTAGATTGAAGGAAACAGTGTTACTTGAGGACCTGCTGTATGTTCATTTAGCTTAACGTCTCAGTTCCCAAGAACCTATTGATGACATTAAGGGAGGACTTAATATATGTATATACACACGTCACAATTTCTTTATCCATTCATCTGTCCTTGAATGGGTAAGTAAATTGTCCATTAGGACACTTAGTTTGTTTCCATATCTTGGCTGTTGTGAGTAATGCTGCCATGAATGTGGGAGTGCAGATGTCTCTCTCAGATGCTGATTTTATTACCTTTGAATATATGCCCAACAGAGGCATTGTTGGATCTTATGGTAGTTGTCTTTTTTTTAAGGAACCTCTATACTGTTTTCAATAATGGCTATACTAATTTACATTCCTATCAACCGTGTGCAAAGATTTCGTTTTCTACACATCCTCACCAACACTTATGTCTTTGCCTTTTTGATGATAGTCATTCTAAGAGACATGAGATGATACCTATTGTGGTTTTAATTTTCATTTTCCTCACGATTATGATGTTGAGCATCTTTTCATATGCCATTTGACTATTTGCGTGACTTTGGAAAAATGGCTATTCAGGTCCTTGCCTATTTAAAAATCCAGTTATTTGGGTTTTTTTTGCTACTGAGTTGTGTGAGTTCCTTATATGTTTTGGATTTTAACCCCTTATCAGATGTGTGGTTTGCCAATATTTCCCCCTAATCCCTGTGCTACCTTTTTACCCTGGTTTTTTTTATTTTTATTTTTATTTTTATTGCTGTGCAGAAGCTTATTTGCTTGATGTAGTCCCACTTGCTTATTTTTGCTTTTGCTACCTGAGCCTTTGGTGTGATATCCAAAAAATCATTGTCAAGGAGGATATCAAGGAGTTTTTCTCCTATATTTCCTTCTAGGAGTTTTATGGTTTCAGGTGTTAGGTATTTAATCCATTTTGAGTTGCTTTTTATGTGTGATGTGTAAGATAGGCATCAGGTCCAGTTTCATTATTTCGCATATAGATACCTAGTTGTTTTCTTACCAATACTTATCGAAGACACCATCTTTTCTCTATTGTATCTTATTGGACTTGTCAAAACTTAGCTCGTAATATATGCTTGGGTTTATTTTTGGGCTCTGTATTCAGTTCCGTTGATCCATGTGTCTGTTTTTATGCCAGTACCATACTGTTTTGATAACTATCACTTTGTAATATAACTTGAAATCAGGTAGTGTGATACCTTCTACTTTGTTTTTCTTTCTCAAGATTCTTTTGGCTATTCAGGGTCTTTTATGATTTAATACAAATTTTAGAATTGTGTTTTCTATTTTTGTGAAAAATGCCTTTGGAAATTTGATAGGGATTGCATTGAATCTGTAGATCACTTTGGATAGTATGGACATTTTAACAATATTCTTCCAATCCACAAACATGGGGATATTGTTATATTTATTTGTGTCTTTAGTTTTTTTTCTGTTTTTTGAGATAGAGTCATGCTCTGTTGCCCAGGCAGAAGTGCAGTGGTATGATCTCAGCTCACTGCAGCGTCCGCCTCCTCCTGGGTTCAAGCATTTCTGCTGCCTCAGCCCCCAAGTAGCTGGGATTACAGGTGCCTGCCACCATGCCCGCCTGGCCAATTTTTGTATTTTTAGTAGAGACAGGGTTTCGCCATGTTGGCCAGGCTGGTCTTGAACTCCTGACCTCAGGTGATCTACCCGCCTTGGCCTCCCAAAGTGCTGGGATTACAGGCGTGAGCCACCATGCCTGGCTGTGTGTCTTCAGTTTATTTTGTCAATATTTTATAGTGTTTAGTATATAAAGCTTTCACTTCCTTCATTAAATTTGTTTCTAAGTGTTTTATTCTTTTTGATGTTATTTTAAGTGGAAATGTTTTCTTGATTTTTTTTTCAGATCATTATTGGTATAAAGAAATGCATCTGATTTTTGTAAATTGATTTTGTATCCTGCTACTTGACTGAATTCATTTATTCTAGTAACTGGAATTTTTAGGGGTTTCTACATACAGGATCATGTCATCTGCACACAGGGATAATTTTACCCTCTTTTTTCTGCTGATGCCTTTTATTTCCTTATGTGATTGCTCTGGCTAGGTCTATGTTGAATATAAGTATTAAGAGTAGGCATCCTTGCCTCGTACCAGATATTGAAGAAAAGCTTTCAGTCTTTCCCTGTCGTAGGTTTGTTTTTGAATAGGCAATACCTGTGCATGATACAAGAAATACAAAGGTCTTAAGAAGAGTGAACAATGTTAAGTTAGTCTACCTTTTGGCCATCCCTTCCTTGGAAAGAACCAGTGTTTTCTTATAACTTTCCAGAGATTAGTCATCTAGACACAAGTATGTATATATGGGAGAATTTCTCATATTTGGGTGATACGGTCTTTCTCCTTTTCTTTTCTTTTCTTTTCTTTTCTTTTCTTTTCTTTTCTTTTCTTTTCTTGTCCTGTCTTTTCTGTCTTTCTGTCCTCGTCTCGTCTCATCTCTTCTGTTTTTTCTTCGTTTCTTTCAACGGAGTCTTGCTTTGTTGCCCAGGCTGGAGTGCAGTGGTGCAATCTCGGCTCACTGCAAGCTCTGCCTCCCGGGTTCATGCCATTCTCTTGCCTCAGCCTCCGGAGTAGCTGGAACTACAGGCACCCGCCCACCATGCCCAGCTAATTTTTTGTATTTTTAGTAGAGACAGGTTTTCACTGTGTTAGCCAGGATGGTCTCTCTCTCCTGACCTCGTGATCCGCCCGCCTCAGCCTCCCAAAGTGCTGGGATTACAGGCGTGAGAAACTGTGCCTGGCCGATACAGTCTTTTCCTTTATTGCAGCCTGTGGGAATCGGAAGGCCCTTGTGAAGATGTTGGTTAGAAGAGACTTTAGCCTTCAGTGATACCACTTGTGTTAGGGCACTGTATGTGCTACTTTATGCCATTTGTCTCAACATGTATGCTTACTGGTGTCACTATGAACCTCATCAATAAAAGTGCTCTCTTGGTTTTTACTGTCCTTGTGTGCATTGTTTCAGGTGAAAGGTGGTCTTTGTACTAGATCCAGTGCTATCCTTGGCCACAAACCATTACATATGATTAATTTTGGGATTTCCTCTACATCATTCTGGAGATCATCTTCTGTTCTCTCCTGTGTTACATGTGTTTTCTGCAATTTCATGAATTTCTCTTTATTTCTTCCCTCAATTTGGGTGGAACGTATCTTCCATAGCTCCCTGACAGAGAATGTGTGGAAGGTAAGTTTTGGGCATTATATACTTCTGAAAATGTCTTTATTTTACCTTCCTACCTGACTGATATTTTCCAGATTGGAAATACATTTTCATTTATCATTTTTAGTCAATTGATCCACTGTCTTTTAGTTTCTAGTATGTGAAGAACTCGGTTCTTTCTATGTGACCTGTGTTTTCTTGGAAGCTCTTAAGATTTTAGGAAATTCTTTGTCCTCAGTGTTCTAAAATTTCATGAGGATAACGTCTGTTTTGTCTATTTTTGATTTTTAAAATCTGTTTTGTTAGGCACTGAGTGGTCTCTTTCAGTCTGCTATCTTATATCCTTCAGTGGTAGGAAATGTTCTTGAACTATATTATTGATAACAATTCCCTCTCTTTTTCCAGAATTCTGCTTTTCAGATGTGAAATGTACTCAGTTTTTCTGTTTCTTTCCAATTCATGTCCTTATTTTATCTTCCTCTATGGAGTTTTGTTTTTATTTCAGTTATTTATTTCAAGAGCTTTCTTTCCTTCCTTTGAATGTTTCTTTTGTAGCATCCTATTCTTGCCTCATGGGTATCTGATATTATCCCTCAGTGGATTTTAATCTTTTTTAAGGTTTTTTTTCTTCCTACTTAGTCTGTTAATTCCAAATTGTCTTTTATGTTCTCAGGTCTCTGTCTTTTATGTTACAGATCAGGAGTGTTACAGATCTTCTGGCTTCCATGGCCCACATTGGAAGAAGCATTGTCTTGGGACACACATAAAATACACTAACGATAGCTGATGAGCTTTTTTTAAAAAAAAAAAACTCATAAAAAGTCTTATAATGTTTTACGAAAATTTATGAATTTGTGTTGGGCTGCATTTAAAGCATCTTGGCTGCAGGTTGGACAAGCTTGTTATAGACCTCGTCAGATAATCTTTATGGTACATGCATGATTAAAAGTGAAGAACTAAAGATGGAGACTGGATAGATAGTATTTTTATTTTTAAAAAAAGGAATTAAGTAGTTGACTAGAAAGCTTTGAGTATGTGGTGGTGCTTGTCGATTTGTAAGTTTAGTGGGGTGATTTGTGCTGACCATTTGGTGAACCCTCTGGTTTCAGTATCTTTAGATGTTCTTCTTATACTGATCAGGTTCCCCACAACAGTCTTTTCAAACCTCATACTTGGAGGCTGGAGATCTGGCTGCTAGCTTTCTGAGAATTTAGTGGGGAAACGTGGGGTCCGGCAGTGGGAGCAGGATGGGGTTGTCCACATTTAGTATGCCCATATTTTCTTGGTCCTATTTTCAATCTTCATCCCATTGTTCCGTTTAAGGTCACCCAGGAATCCTACATCCCACGAATGAGAGTAGCAGCTTCTCAGTGTGTAAACCTAGGAAGCAGGTATAGGGAGTATGACTTCTGCAGATAATTAAATCTCTTGTTGCTTCGGTTTTCTCCCACTTATTTCCAAAGGTAGCCAGTTTTCCTAGTTTCTCAGCCTTCTGAGGGTTGTTATAAACTGGATTCTTTTTTTCAGTTCTTTCTGCTCTCAACTGAGAATTTGCCTTTGTTAAGTTTTCTCCTTTCCTATTGTCTTTTTTTTTTCTTTTAAGGAGATTGGGTCTTTCTCTGTTGTCCAGGCTGGAATGCAGTGGTGTGATCATAACTCACTGTAGCCTCAACCTTCTGGGCTCAAGCAATTCTCTTCTCCCACCTCAGCCTCCCAAATAGCTGGGATTACAGGCATGCCACCATGCCACAGCTTGATTTTATCTTTTAAAAATAGATTATTTCAGTGTGTTTTTAGTCGGGTTTCAGGAGAATGTAATTTTAATATATGAATTTAGTCTGCCACCTTAACCCAAAATTCCCTGTCATAAACTTTTAGGTGGGTTTATTTGAAGGTAAACAATTGGTATTGTCATCTTTGGTGCTTGTTTTTTTTCAGTAATTTTCTTTTTTCTTTTTTTTTTGAGAGATGGAATTTCACTGTTGTTGCTCAGGCTAGAGTGCAATGGCACGATCTTGGCTCACTGAAACCTCCGCCTCCCGGGTTCAAGCAATTCTCCTGCCTCAGCCTCCTGAATAGCTGGGATTATAGGCGTGTACCACCACGCCCAGATAGTTTTGTATTTTTAGTAGAGACTCACCATGTTGGTCAGGCTGGTACGGAACTCGACCTCAAGTGATCCACCTGCTTTGGCCTCCCAAAGTGCTGGGATTATGGGCATGAGCCACCGTGCCTGGCCTATAAACTTTACTTTTCATGGTTTAGTCATAAGTCCATAGCCATTATCAGATTGTTACGGAATTGGCCTCAAATATAGACCAAATATAATAAAAAACGAAAGACAAATACCCTGTTCATGCCATTACAGAAATGTCATCTCTAATACTGAGAATATTGAAGGAGTTAACAACTTGATTTTAAAATGTATTTGATAAATATGTCTTTTTCCTGTAGTACAATGTAAAGCATATATAACTTGGAAAAGTTTGATTACCATAGTGTTAAAATAGCATTATCTAAAATAGCATTCTCCAAGCATTCCACTTACCTAATTCAGTGAAGTGTTTATTGAACATGTATTAGGTATCCTACTAACAATACATCTGTTACTAAGAAAATCTGTGTACCTGTTCTCATGGAGAACATAGTCTAGCAGGGACACAGATTTTAAAGAACCAATAAAAATGAAGCATGACATTCATACATAGGAGCATACAGCTGTTTGACATAATCTTATCTAAATATCAGGAATTCTTTAATACAGTGAACTTTAGAATAAATCCTGAAAGATAGGTAGAAGGCAGAAATTGGGGAAGATAGTGGAAGAAAGAGCTTGATACATTCAAAGAACTGAGTGTAGTTCACTGGTGGGAGTGAGATGAAGCTGGAAAGTTTACAAGAGACTGTTGTAATGGGCCTTGCAATTTGAAGTTTGAGGGCATTGGGAAGACATGAAAGGATTTTAAGCAGAAAATTGATACATATTTATAGAAAGATCATTTATGCAGTAATTTAAAGAACTGATTGGAGAGAGGTAAGCTTTGAGGTGGGGAACTAGATAGGAGCATGTTGTATTAATAGTGAGTCATCTGAGGTTGGACCAAGATGGTAGTAGAGAGTGATAAAATGCATTTCAGAGGTATTGAGGAGTCTTGATTGTAGGAGGAAAGAGATTAGGAATGATTAAGGTGGTCTTCCAGGCCTCTGTCTTCTCCAGGTTACATTTCCATGCCTTTTAATGATGATAGGTAACATGGGAAAAAGGAGAAAGTTTATTTTAAATTAGTAGTTCATTTTGGATATACAGTTTTCAGTAACTAGTTAATATTCAATTGTAGCTGTGGTTGAAGCTCAGAAGAGAGTTCTAGTCTAGAGACCTGGACCTGAAGACATAATAAAAAGCAAGTGAATTTGTTAAGTGCAAATGGATTGCACTTAACAGAACTCTTTCTGAGTTCTGTGTTCCCCTTCTCTGATTGTTTTATTTCATGGGAACACTGCACTGAGCAGCACAATTTCTACAACCAGTTGGGGCTTCTTCTATCTCCTTTCATACTTTCCCTACCAACAGGGATGTACAATTAAAATGGCCCAGCAACAACCCTACTTTGTATTCCCCATTATGTAGGGATTATATATTTGATAGATTTTTCCAGTTTTGTGTATATATTTACTTTTTTCCAGAAGGAGAACTTATGGATTGTGACGGAAAATCAGAATCTAGTCCTGAGCGGGAAGCTGTGGATGATGAAACTAAGGGAGTGGAAGGAACAGATGGTGTCAAAAAGAGAAAAAGGAAACCATACAGACCAGGTATAGTGCCTGAGGTAGACATTTCAATATCATCAACACTTGGTTAATTTAAGAAAAATACAATACTGAAGACTTCAATTAAATTAAATATTCAGGATTGAGAACTGTCTAAACAAAAATATGTGCATAGAAATTAAAGAACTAAACTATTTGAATATGACTTTTTAGCTCAAGAGTTCTTTATTTTGAATATGTGAATACTTCACAATGAATCATTATTGAATGCCTTATCCCAAATGTTAACCATTTTATTAAATGCTTTACTAGATTGGCTTTTCTTCCTACTTGGACTTCGAAGGCCATTTATATAGTTCCTCTGGATGTGTACTTCTGTAACGCTTTTAATTTTCTGTATTCACTTTCTAATATCTTTTTTTTGAAAAAACTTATTTCAGTGTTTATGCAGGGGTGCCAGTAAGTATACAGTGTGAAGGGGAACAAGACAGAGTTATTATGGCTCCTAGAATTTATAGTCCAGTTAAAAACCATGACTGATTAAACACTCATTTCTTATCTGCCTCAGGAGTGGAGAGAAAAGCGGTCTTGCTTGTCAGTTTTATTTGCCTTATTGGAAAAAATTATTGAAATTGTCACAATACAGAAGTTGTAGGCTTTTATGCATTTATTTAAAAATTTTTTTCCCGCTTTTCACAGGTGTTGAGTAGGCTTTCCTTAGGCAGTTTATTAATGTCTGTTTACCAATGAGGTTTTAAATTGGATTCGTACAATCTTTATGCTTCTGATTGCTTATATTTTATTGGTAAGAGTGATCTAAATCCCTTTTGATATGTAAGGAAGAACTTTCTTACTTCATTCGTATTCCGTGAGACCTTAAAAGATAACCTGTCTTTTAAATAGGTCATATCTACAATAAGGACCTAAGATTAGTTGCTTCTAAATCATTTTATGAAAATGATTTCATTTCTTCCTAATCATGAGGCTTACAAGTGTACTTTTTTACACATTGCAGATTTCTTCCAGGAACTTGTATTTACTGTTTTTTTTCTTTTCCTCTGCCTCACATGGAAGTCAACCCTCTTACTGAGGGACCCATTAGGTCACAGAGTATATTGCTAGACAGCAATATCATTTCACAAAAGCTTATAGTGTTGACTGTGTACCAGACCTCTATTCTAAGCACTTCACTTATGTTATTTGTCCTTTTAACATATGTATGAGAAGCTGCTTTGCCTTACCCCCATTTTTAACCAGTGAAAGAACTGAGGCATTGAGAAGTATTTAGTGAGTAAGCAGAATTACATAGTCTGACTCCAGATTCCATGCTCTTAACCACAGGGCTCTATGTGCCCCATGTATAAATGCCCTCATATCTTGGAGTACCAGACACCATCCCCCTGATATCATATCAGTCAAAGAATATTTGTGTCATCGAGGTAGTTTGTGTCTTCTATCCTCCAGCTAATGTACCAGTTAGCCGGTTAATATACAGACACAGTCATCCATCACTTAAGTTCAGAGAAATACATCATTAGGCATTTTCATCCTTGTATGAACATCATAGAGTGCACTTCCACAAACCTAGATGGTATAGCTTACTACACACTTAGGCTGTATGGTACGCTAAATGTATTTTAAAAAAGTGTGCTATGGTGTTATAACTACGGTGATGTCTGTACATGGTGGGAATTTTTCAGTTCCATTATAATCTTACGGGACCACTGCCTTAACATGCAGCCCTTTGTTGACCAATATCATTATGCAGTGCATGACTGTTATTTGATGTATGAGCTACTAATATTTGTCAAATAGATAAACCAGCGTAACTTAGTGTTTGATATTTACACTGATACTGTTTAGAAGAGGAAGTGCACACAGGTCTTTTTGTATTCTGTTTGATAAGTGATAACAGTGGCTTTGTCTTTTTTTTTTTTTTTTTTGGTTTTTAACTTCTATTTTACCTAAAATCAGGTTATATTTAGATTAGCACAGATTTAATTTTGGAAAATGACTTACTATTCAAGATAAAGCAGTTTTATCCTATGTACTGTGGAAATGTAGGGAGAAATTATTTATCAGTTTACCCAATTTCTTTTTTGGATAGGTATTGGTGGATTTATGGTGCGGCAAAGAAGTCGAACTGGGCAAGGGAAAACCAAAAGATCTGTGATCAGAAAAGATTCCTCAGGCTCTATTTCTGAGCAGTTACCTTGCAGAGATGATGGTATAGTACTGACTTAAAAAAAAATTTTTTTTTTTCATGTAACCCCTTGGTCTTGATATTTCTATTGGAAAGAACTATCCTAAATAATGTTACAGTCAATAAGAGGCTTATTGCCTCTTACTGTTTCTCAATAAGAGTCTTATTGCCTTTTATTGATGAAAGGATTTGAGTGCGTATAGAGTTCATATCTGTAATACAGTAATCAGGTTTGATAAGGAAATGGTTTAAATCCAATAGACTTTATTCTTCTGAGATTTTTTGACAAGCTGTTTTTTCCTGTATCAAATTATTAAATATATTTTCTATATTTAAATATAAATGGTTTAGGGACTGAATATCTTAGTTACATAAGGTACTTTCTGGTCATCTCCAAAGCCTTTCTTTGACTGCTTTAGCTACTTATCATATAATTTGAAATTCTCAAGTGACAGTGCACCTCAATTGTTATCTGTCTGTCTGTCTATCTATCTAATCTTAGGGTCTCACTATGTCATCCAGGTTGGCATGCAGTGGCACAATCATGGGTCACTGCAGCCTTGCACTCCTGAGCTCAGGCAATTCTGTCCTCAGCCTCTGATGTAGCTGGAGACCACAGGCACACACCACCATGCCTAGCTAATTTTTTGGCTTTTTGCAAAGACGGGGTCTCACTTTGTTGCCCAGGCTGGTCTAGAACTCCTGTGCTCAAGTGATCCTCCTGCCTCAGCCTCCCAAAGTGCTGGGATTACAAATGTGAGCCCAGCTGATATCTAAAATAAATTTTGTTTTTGAGACAGTCTGCCTCTGTTGCCCAGGCTGGAGTGCTGTGGTGCCGTCTCAGCTCACTGCAACCTCCGCCTCCCGGGTCCAAGCAATTCTCGTGCGTCCCAAGCAATTCTCGTGCGTCAGCATCCCGAGTGGCTGGGATTACAGGCTTGAACCACTGCATCCAGCCAGGAGTTTTTTTTTTTTTTTTTTTGCTATTGGTGGTGAGCAGGAGGTGGCGAGTGATGGTTTGTGTGAAGGTGTATTTCTTATTAAACTGACCCTGAGCATGGAGTCCCTGAAGGACTCACCTTTATGCAAGTCACCTCTGGCCTGTCTGCCTTGGAGAGAGGCCTTAAGCTTTGTCTTCTATTCCCTGTTCCTCACAATGCTCTGAAAATTGGAGTTTGAGGTCGTTGGATTTCAGCAAATTTCGGAGAGCTTTTACTTTTTTGCTTACTTCTGTGGTTCCTTATTTACCTTAATTTTTGTTTTTCATGGATTCCTTATGTTCTGGCTAGGTTACTGGTGCATTTAAAAAGATTGTTGTAAAAAATGTTTGCCTATTTCTAGTTTTCAGAAGAGTCAATTCACTTAATGTAGTCTGGTGGTAGAGTGCCCATATTGATTTTCAGAAGGGATGTGCCATTTGCCCTGCCGTTATGAAGCATCTGAGAATATCATTTGATTGTTTATTTGTCAAATTTAAGCTGTGTTCTTCTTTGCTAGTTTCATAGTCCCCAAATTTATTTCCATTTCTGATTTCAAGAATGAGTGTTCATTGCATATTTATTAGCATATTCATAGTCATGTTTTCACAATGTGTATATCGTACAAATAATTTATAATAAATTTCTGAGCTTGGAATTGCTATATTAAAGGACACACTTTTTCTTTAAGGTTTTTGTTGAGTATTCTCAATACACCCTACAAAAAAGTTATACCCACAGAATTTCCCTTAATAGTTTATAAGTTGCCATTTCCTCATACTCATGAGCTTTGGGTATTTATTATTATTATTTTACTCTTTAACAAAATATGTTTAAATAAATACGTTTTTGCTTTGTAAAGAAATTGATTATTAAGAAAATAGGAAACATGCTAATACTAAATAGACATGAAATGAAAATTTTACGGCACTTAAAAGTAACAAACTTGATTTGAGATTTTTTTGTTCAAAAAGCTTGTTTGTTTATATGAAACTGTGTGTATGTTGGTAGGGTATAAAATTACCTTCAGTGGGTTTGTCTAGAAATTTTAAATGCCACATATTTATAAATGTGACTGTTGTTTCAGGCTGGAGTGAGCAGTTACCAGATACTTTAGTTGATGAATCTGTTTCTGTTACTGAAAGCACTGAAAAAATAAAGAAGAGATACCGAAAAAGGAAAAATAAGCTTGAAGAAACTTTCCCTGCCTATTTACAAGTAATATTTTGCTTTACATTATTTTACATGGTTCGTTAATTGAGGAAATAAACTGTATTGAGTTTTAAAACATAGGTTTGTTGTTTTTGTTAATATTTTACTTGTTTTGTTTTCATTTAGTCATCATAAATGCCATTTTTACCTTCCAGGGGTCCATAAAAATTAAATTTACTTTTTTGTGTGCTTTGATGCTTGTCATAAATTGCTTTTTTAATCCCAGTTGTTCACTTGTAAGTATTCTATAAGATGTAACAAGGACACTTTGCGATAGGAAAAACTCAATCTTCCAAGCCATTGATAGCTATGTATACCCCACACCCAAGTTCTGTTGAAATTTCCTTTGCCAATACAGGTTACATTAATTACATTCATTGATTAAAGATAGGCTTTTCAGCCAAAGTTACAGCTTTAATAATCATTAACCACTTTTAGAGGCCTGGAGAACCAGAGATTCTTTTTGTTTTCCAAAATACACATCAGAAAAATACCTTTCAGTATGAAGAAATTATGTTTGATAGATGTAGACTACAAAAAAAAATTTTTTCTAGTTCATCTTGTAAACATTAAGTCAGAGTTTAAGGCCATGTGATATGGAAACAGCTCAATATTAGAAATTGTACTGAGATTAAATATCTAGCTCTGCATCTAACTAATTGTAAATTCCTAAGCATGTTATTCATCCTTCCTGGTCTCTATTTCTTCATGTGTTAAAATTGAACTGGAACAGACTATCATTGAGAGTCCATCCTAATTTCAGTGTAGACAACTATTCATCTGATCTGTTCCTCCTAAGAAGCTATGGCTTACATAGATAACCTAGATAACCTTTCATTGCCTGAGTTGTATTTATTTTTTACATCAATTTTCCAGTTAGGTATTACTAGTTTAATTGGTTTTAAAATACGTTGCCTTTCAACTAACATACAACTTCCTCAATTTTCTTTTTCGTAGCTACTAGTATCTTAATGGCAGTGTTCATATTAGAGTTCAGCCTGTAAAGTCAGGATTTAAATACCATTCCACGACCAGTTAGCTGCGTGATTTTGTTCTCTTTAACATCTCTGTGTCTCAGTTTCCTCATTTGTGACATAGTAGTGCTTCTCAGAAATGCTCAGAAGTTCAGTAAGAGTATGTATGTAAAGTGCCTAACCTGTGCCTTATCTTTTGTATATCCTTCATAGATGTTTTTCCCCTCAATCTCTTATATCCTAGGTTTGCACCTTTGTTTTTTTTTAAACAATCATTTAATTGGTCAGGAAAAAAATCCATTTATAGTTTGGCTTACCTTTTTTTTTTTTCATCTTTGTTGTTGTTTTCTCCTGGGATTCCCTTTACCTCCCTTCTTAATAGTCCTTTCTAGGAATATTGTGATGGCAACCTGCCTTTCCTCCTATTGATCCTTCTGTAAAGTGTAATATAAATTTAAGAAGCTTTCTTTAGGTGTTTATGCAAGTATGAAAACTGGCCATTTAATACTTTGGCAAAAGAGTCTTTAAAATTATTAGGTCTAATTTCCCAATTACTGCTGTGATCTTAGTCTCCTGGGCTGTCTTGTTCCCCTGTTGCACATCAGTAACTTTCAGTGTGTGTCTGTATGTGTGATATGAGGGAGGCCTTTTTAATGGTACTGTTTTCTTGGACTTTTAGGGACGATGTGGATGGAGCCACCTCTTTATGTTATATAGGGAATGTAAAACCCACTAAATTAATAAGGGTGACACAGTTTTTGATAAACACCAGTAAAGTCATGAGTCATTAGAATTTTTGCTGATGATGATCTAAGATTCTCAAATTTATACTGAAGGCATTAAATAAATGACCTCTAAACTTCTAAAATGCTTTCTGCTGTTCATCATTTTTTCTAATGATAAAAGCATTGCTTATTATAAGAAATGAATCCTCTTCTGCCTGGTAGTCTAGTTTTGTGGATTTTTAGATTTTTCTTTTTTCTTTTTTTTCCTTTTTTTTTTTTTTTTTTTGAGATGGAGTCTCACTCTGTCGCCCAGGCTGGAGTGCAGTGGTGCAATCTCGGCTCACTGCAAGCTCCACCTCCTGGGTTCACGCCGTTCTCCTGCCTCAGCCTCTCCGAGTAGCTGCACCTACTCGACTACAGGCGCCTGCCACCACGCCCGGCTAATTTTTTTGTATTTTTAGTAGAGACAGGGTTTCACCGTGGTCTCGATCTCCTGACCTTGTGATCTGCCTGCCTCGGCCTCCCAAAGTGCTGGGATTACAAGCGTGAGCCACCGCGCCTGGCTGATTTTTAGATTTTTCATAGTGAGACAACTTTTTCATTTAAAATGTGAACATTTCAAATCAGATACATCATAACCTCCACCAGAGTTCACACACTCCCAGTCTCTTTTCTCAAAAGGTAGTATTGTTAATAATTTGGCATTTATCCTTCAGAAACTTTTTTATAATTTAGTTTTGCAAACTTATAATCATCTTGATTTGAATTTTCTAATTTTTTTTTGAGACAGTCTCACTCTGTCACTCAGGCTGGAATGCAGTGATGTGATCTCAGCTCACTGCAACCTCTGCCTTCTGGTGATTCTCGTGCCTCAGCCTTCCAGGTAGCTGGGATTACAGGCATGTTGGCGCATGCCTGGCTAATTTTTGTGTTTTGTGTAGAGTCAGAGTTCTGCCATGTTGCCCAGGCTGGTCTCTAACTCCTGGGCCTAAGTAATCTACCCACCTCGGCCTCCCAAAATGCTGGGATTACAGGCGTGAGCTACCGTGCCCGACCTGTATTTTATAATTTACTGTATGTATAATTCAACTAACTTTCTTTTAGTAATGTATTTTAGGGCTTTTTCTTTGATAACATAGAACTATATACTTTTTAAAAATTGTTGTATTTTGTAATGTAGGTGTCTATAATGTGGATAGTTCTATGCCTGTTGATAGACATTAAGGCCATTTTTACTTCTTGACATTACAAAATATGCTACAGTGAACTTTTTTGTGCATGTTTGGCAAGAATGTGTTAAATGTTGTATTGCAAAATTGTCCTGTATGCAGGATCCTTTTTCCAGATAGACCACATCGTAGGATATAGACTAAAGCAGAGTTCCTGGGTTGAAGCTGGGTAAAGGGGTGGACCTGTGCTTCCCTTTTGTCTTTGGTATTGGTTTTTGAGAAATTTTGGAGAGATCTTGGACTTGCAAGGAACCCAGCTTGAAAGTATATTGAAATGGAAAAATGTTAATATGCGTAAATAAATAGAAAACCATAAGCCTTTAGCAGCTGTAAATATTGCACACATAGTATGGCTAAACTGACTATAAAACTCTCTTTCAGATTAATGGTGTAAGTAGTCTTATAGTGTAAGCGTGGTTATATGAATCAATAGATTACAAATCTACCTGAAGTAAATATTAAAGCTGTAGATCAGAGTCTTATGCTGTCCTCTGCAAGTAATCTATAAAAATAATATTCATAAAGCTATTCTGCAGTTTCTAGAAATCTTTGGTATAATTGTGTGGTTTTATTTCCATAATTTTGTCTCTAGTAAAGCTACCAAAAAAATCTTATTTTTAAAATAAGGAGAATCTATATAAAATAATTGACAGGATATTTCTATTTTTTTATACTTCTGTATTCAGTTTCTGTATTATTAAATATAAACCTTTTCTGTTATTTCTGCTTCCTTGTCAAAAACCATGACAGAATAATCTATTGTCTTTTTAGAATTTTCTAACTAACCATTTTTATATGTGCTTATCTTCATCTAGGAAGCTTTCTTTGGAAAAGATCTTCTAGATACAAGTAGACAAAGCAAGATAAGTTTAGATAATCCATCAGAAGATGCAGCTCAGCTTTCATATAAAACAAACATGAACACAGGTTTCTTGGATCCTTCCTTAGATCCACTACTTAGTTCATCCTCGGCTCCAACAAAATCTGGAACTCACGGTATGTAGAATTATTCACAGATACTTTCTTTATATCATATAACATACATCTTCCTTTCAGTTAAATCTTTTTGAAATGTTTTTGTTTGGCCTCATATGCATTTTAAAAATCAACTGCATTGAAGTATAACTTACATTCAGTAAATGGAACTATTTTAAGTGGACAGGTGTATAAGATGTAGCAAGTTAATTTACCTGTGTAACTAGTAGCAACATCAAGAGTTGTGAAGGAAAACGTTTGGTTTACACTTTACTGAGGGCAATGTGAGGGGTTATAATTTGGCCAACAGTGACTTTTTGACTAAAAATCTAAGATAGATTTTTGTTAATCATACAGCTTAAATTCAAAACAGAGAAACCAAAATGGATGTGGGGGTAGTTGGGAACTTGCTGGCATACTATGTTACTACAGTGAAGTCTGTTGCCCTAGGTCATGGTTTCTTACTACTGACAGTTTGCGCCAGTAATTCTTCGTTGTGGGAGGGAGCCTTTCTGGTGTATTGAAGGATGTTTAACAGCATCTTTGGCCTCATGATGATCAAAAATATCTCCAGATATTGCCAAATACCTTTTGGTGGGCAAAATCACCCCCGGTTGAGAACCATTATCCTAAATGCAGTGCCTATAGGAACTATTAACAATCAGAGAAAGGTATGAGAACTTGATATATTTACAGAGTTACAGCAATGTCAGTAAGGCTCTAGGAGTTTAACTCATTGGGTAGGTAAGTGTCATGATCAGTGTTTCTCGCACTTCTCCCCTATGGTTCTGTCAATTGTAAATTATTGTTCTTCTGGTAAGCTTCCTTTTTTACCATTGATTGCTTTTGTTACTCAGTTAATTTTATAAACTCATTTTGAAAAACAATTTTAAAGCAATCTTCCACTGAAAAATGACTTTTTATGTTAAGTAGTTAATGCTTCATTAACTTGGCATTATCCTGAATTGAAATACTGACAGCTATTTTTGATTTTGACTTTTTGAAATAATTAGAAGCAATCTAACCCTGTGTTGGACACATGTGCATGTCCAGTCTGCCTCACTGTTGGTAGTGAGGTCCTGCTTCTTGTTTGTTCAATCTTACATATTTTTTAACTCCTACTTTAATTCTGTTGTTTTAAGTATTGACCTGCTCTTGTCCTCGTCAGTATGTTGTTAAAAATAATGTATAATGAAAGACCTGTGGGTCCTTTAAAGGATATTTTACGATAAAGTATATCTTACAACTATCATAACTAGCCACTTGAAGACTTAAATAGGAGCTCTTTGCACTTGAGTTTTAAAAGGAAAAGGAATGAAATTGGACAGAGAACTTATAGGAAAGATATTGATATAAGTTTTTTTTTCTTTATTTGATTATTTTTTCCACAAAAATACTGAAGAGAGAACAGTTTTACAATAAGGCCAAAACTTGGAGGACTAGAAAAATATACCCATTTCAAAACCTAGATTAATTGTTCTTTGCAATTAAACCACTCTTTTCACTTTATAATGGAAAATTAATGACTAAAGGCTTTTTTTAACCTGTCATTCATTATAGCCTGTTATATCAATTTTAATGATTTATTCAGATATAAAATCCTTTAGGTAGGGGCAAACTTGTAAAACAGTCTTTAAAAAATTAGTTATAATTGTATAGTAGAATTCCATTACTTTAAAACAAAAAACTGCTATATGACTCCTAAAAAAATTATCCAGGATTTTTTTCTTTGAACTGCAGTGTTGTCATTATTGAAATAATTTTCTCTAAAAAGTTCCTGGGTATTTGGGCATGTAAAACTTAATGTGATATGTTATATATGAATTACATTTTGAAAACTATATAATGGGAACAAGACTGTTTGACAGAAGTATTTGACCTGGAATATTACATTTATGCCTTCCTCCCCCTTTTAAGTAAAAATAAACTTGAGATGGATTAAAAATTTCAGTTTCTCTTTACTGAATGACTAATATAATTATTAAAGCTAGCCTAAACAAGAGTTCTAATAGTTTCTTGGTTAAGCCCCCAAACCCTTAGAATCCTCCTTGACTTTTCTTTCCCTTTCATTCATCCACGTTTGTCTCTGCCTTCAAAATACGTCCCAAAGCCAATCACTTGTCTCAACTTTCCTTAGAACCCTGGTGCTGTCATCACCTCACCTCTCAGACTGCACCAGTGCCCTTTTCTAATCTTGCCAGCCCCTCTCTAATTCCCACCCCTCATCTGCTCTACATATAGCAGCCAGTATGTTCCCTTTAAAATATTAGTCATCTCCTATCTTTCAGCCTCCCAACAACTTCTCATTACACTTCAGAATAAAACCCAGTCTTCCCCATGATCTCTAAAATCTTACATAATCTTGCCCTAGCTGCCTCTTTTTTATCCGTACCACAGTTTTTCTGACTGTTACCACTCTGGCCTCTCTTGTTGGCAAACCCGGCTTGCCCCAGGGGCTTTATGTCTGCTTTGCCTTAGTTTGGAGGGTTATCTCCATCTTTGTGCATATGACTTACTCCCTCATTTAGTTTTATGCTCAGTCATCTCCGAAAGGTCTCCATAGACCACTCTGTCTAACACAACATCCCTGCAGCTTATTTTTAATCCTTTTTCCTTGTTTTTTCTTTAAATAGCACTTACAGTGATGTCATTTATTTACTAACTCACCCTGAGAAAGTAAGCCCTCTGAGGGCAGGCACTTTGTTTCAGTCATTGCTGAGTGGGCAATGCCTGATACGTGATCCATAGACACAGTCCCGTGGGTAGTGAAATACTTTTTTAAATAAATGAGTGAATGAGTAATCAGTATGAACAGCAAAGCTGGAAGTAGTTACTAGGTGGTACCTGGCTTGTGCTCCATATGGAATTTCTAAAGGGTGATAGGTTTGTCTTTCATGTTTTAACTTTTCCTACTGTGTTTTAATTTCTCAGTGTCACTTTTAGACATGCCACTTTCTTAATGAAAGTTTTTTTTTTTTTTGCTTTGTTTCTTACAGCATTTATTCTGTTTCACTTTTATTGCCTACAGGTCTTTAAATTTTGTCTCAATATACATTAGTCACAAGACAAAATAGTCTGAATTTTTAGTAAATTTTTGTAATTCAAAACATTATCTCCTTTGCTATGAAAAATTTTTACTGTAAAATTAAGAGTCTCAGGTTTTTATTCTAGCACTTGCCTCACTCAGTATCTGCTGTACTCTAGGTTTTTAGCAAATGGCTTAATATCTGAGAAAATACTGAAATTTAAAAAAACATATTTACTATATTTAGGTCCTGCTGATGACCCATTAGCTGATATTTCTGAAGTTTTAAACACAGATGATGACATTCTTGGAATAATTTCAGATGATCTAGCAAAATCAGTTGATCATTCAGGTATATATGAATACTGTTTACCATTTTTCCGGTTTCTGATGTGAGCGAGAGGTGTATGATGTGTGGAACAAGTTTAGCCTTTTGTCTGTTTCCCAGTAACTTTGTTTTTGTTTTTGGCTTTGTTAAAGAACTCAGCATTTTATTTGATCTACCTCAGCTTTCCTGCTTTAGGAGGGGTATAGCAAGTTAGTTAATTTCTGTTGTCTTTCTAATTGCATCACATTTAAGGCATGTTGCCTTAAAGTCTTGCTGTATCTTGTTTCTTCTTTTGTTTGTATTTTCCCTCACTTCCTGCTCTTGTGGTAATCATCCATTTTATTTGGTTTGGGTCTTATAGGTCTTGATTTATGCACTTTCCAGGTTGAGAGCTCACCTTTTCCATTTGGTAAGAAACTGAGCAATGGATGACGGCTGACTAGAAGTAGTCTTCTTTTTTTATAGTGATTTCAGCTGAAACAACCTGTAGGTGCATGTTGTTTATCAGTAGTGCTAATTTGTCACTAATCCATACTTTGCTTTTCCCTTTTTGTGTGTGGCTAAAGCATAGTATAGCTGTACTGTGCTTTGGGTGACTTTCTCAGTAGTTCTTCTTTAATGAATAATTTTATTTTTGTTAATATGTGATTTATAATATTACCTAAATGTTGTAGAGCTAGTTCCTAATATAAGATCAAATAAGAACAGACTAAATTTTTACTTTTTAATAGTAATAATATTGAGAAAGCATGAAAAAAATGTAGATGATAAACCACTTTTACATGTGACTCTTACAAATGTGTGCTACAGCATGTTATAATTTTATAAAATGTAATGTACATAATTAGAATGTGCCTACAGAATACTTTAAAAATATTACCTATAATTGAAGTTATTTACAAAGGATAATATTAAACACTGAGAATTTTAGGGCTTTTCATTAATTTATATGAAACATAATCCTTTTTACATACTGTGCATAATAATTGAACTGTACATTTGATAACACTATTTTCCAAATTAAAGCAATTATGTGCATACTGATTTCTCATAAACTCCTATCTTAAGCTTTTTTGTTTTGGCAGAAGTTGGCAAGTTAAAATCAGATGTATTCTTTTATTCCTCAGGAAATGTTTTTACTTAAAATAGAACTTTATATGGCACTGAATACAAATATATTGTGCCTAATTTTTACTGAGTGACTCTCCAAATTGATATGAGAATTCTGATTCAGAATTACAGACTTTATGTCTCTATTTTAATCATATTGTTATATATTAAGTACAGGTAAATAGTGCTATACATTTTTGTGTGAGTATTCTGAATGTACCTTTAAATTTATTTTCCTTACTCTTGTAGATATTGGTCCTGTCACTGATGATCCTTCCTCTTTGCCTCAGCCAAGTGTCAATCAGAGTTCACGACCATTAAGTGAAGAACAGCTAGATGGGATCCTCAGTCCCGAACTAGACAAAATGGTCACAGATGGTAAAATATTTGCCCTACATCTAGGCTTTCTAAAAGACCTGAGTAAATATGATTTTTAAAGCTTTTTGCATGGTTATAATTTAACTTCTAATTATTTCTATGTCAGTTAAATACTATTTTGTATCAGTATATTGAATTAGTAGCTGTTAATGTTTCTGTTTTTTTTTTTTTTTAATTTATTCTAGGAGCAATTCTTGGAAAATTATATAAAATTCCAGGTAAATGTGTTTTGATTTTCTAGTTTATGAAAATGGCATTCCCCATACCATGACCCTACCAGTCTTTTAATCTTGTTACTATTATTGTTTTATCTCCTAGAGCTTGGCGGGAAAGATGTTGAAGACTTATTTACAGCTGTACTTAGTCCTGCAAACACTCAGCCAACTCCATTGCCACAGCCTCACCCACCAACACAGCTGTTGCCAATACACAATCAGGGTATGTTACGACTTTATAATTCTACATTATATTCATACACGTGTGTATATATGTGGGCACATAAACACACACAAGCAAGTTTTGCCCTGTTCTTTAGTAGCCACATATACAAACTGATAGGGAGAAAAACCCTTTTGTGATGATAGAAAAATACTGACTTCAGTCACATAGCGGTCTCCCTGAAATTCTCTGTAATTCTGTAATTATCCTTATGTCCAGAATTCTTTTGCTCATTCATTGGCAGTGGGGAGGATGTAACAGTGCCTGCCCTCTTCCCTCCCTGCAAGTCCCGTTCCCAGATCACTCTACTCCAGTCATTTCCCACATAGGCACTTCTGTGTGTGTGTGGAACTGTCCCCACTCACCTGGCTGCCTGTACTCATTGATATGCTCTCGATTTCACTGTCATCTCTCAGAGGTTAGCTGGTCACCACCCCACCCCCATGTTTTTCATTTGTAGCGTATGGCACAAATATAATACCTGTTTGGGTAATTATGTCTTCCCTTTAGATTGTGAGCTCTTTAAAGGCTAGAGTCATCCATGTCTTGCTTATATGCCCTGCCACAGAGTATGTGTTCAGTACATACTTTCATAGTAAATCAGTGACCTTTCTATCCCTGTAGACACTATGAAATTTTGTGAATGTTTGCCTATTTTGTTCATTTTTCTTCTGCCTACTTACAATTAGCTACCAATTTCTCCCCTTTTCTGTAGAGCTGAAATTTGATAGCCTAGGATTAAGGTCTGTATGAGCAGATAGGGAAATTGATACAGGTATGGGAATCTCCTATAAGAAGGAGTTTATGGAGTTGCATGGTGGCATGTATATAACTCTATCTGTATGTATTTTTGTTTTGTTTTGAGACAGGGTCTCGCTCTGTCACCCAGGCTGGCATGCAGTGGTGTGAACACAACTCATGGCAGCCGCGATCTCCTGGGCTCAAGCGATCCTCCTGTCCTCAGCCTCCCATGTAGCTGTGACCACAGACACACGCCATCATGCCTGGCTAATTTTTTTGATTTTTTGCAGAGATATGGGTCTCACTTTGTTGCCCAGGCCAGTCTAGAACTCCTGGGTTCAAGTGATCCTCCCACCTCGGCCTCCCAAAGTGCTGGGATTATAGGCGTGAACCTCTGTGCCCAGCTAGTATATATTTCTGATGATTTGAGCATAGGAACATTTCTCTATATCCTGTTGTCACTGCCTCATGACTATATCCTGAATTGAATAACATGAGGATATCTTATCCTTTTCTTGTATAAGTGCCAAAGTGTGTGAATAATTTGTAACCTTTACTAACAACTTTGTATATACATGAAAATTCCATAATGCACATAATGGAAATATTTGAGTTTTTACCAGTTTAGCCTCTAAACATAAATTT
Source organism: Nomascus leucogenys (assembly GCF_006542625.1). Classification (NCBI taxonomy): domain Eukaryota; kingdom Metazoa; phylum Chordata; class Mammalia; order Primates; family Hylobatidae; genus Nomascus; species Nomascus leucogenys. The sequence goes on along the minus strand of NC_044393.1, from coordinate 100,311,294 downwards.
ACCTTGATTTTTGCTAGGCTAAACATGTGATTTACATTTGGGTAATATACTCATCGTAACTACTTCTTGCCTTAATTGTTTTCATATGCTTTTTTTTTTTTTTCTCTTTTTTCTGAGACAGAGTCTCACGCTGTCACCCAGGCTGGAGTGCAGCGGCGTGGTCTCGACTCACTGCAACCTCTGCCCTCCGAGTTCAGTGATTCTTCTGCCTCAGCCTCCCGAGTAGCTGGGATTACAGGTGCCTGCTACTGTGCCCAGCTAATTTTTTGTATTTTTGGTAGAGACGGGGTTTCACCATCTTGGTCAGGCTAGTCTTAAACTCCTGACCTTGTGATCCATCCGCCTCGGCCTCCCAAAGTGCTGGGATTACAGGCGTGAGCCACCGCGCCCAGCCCCCATATGCTGTTTTAACGATTAAGAACTATTCAGTATTTCTCTTTTCAACATATAAAAATGACCTGTCTTTATGTTTTCTGAACTGAAAGTGCATATTTTAAAAATCAAATATGTATTTCTTTATAAAAAACATCTTACAATCATGAAAATTACCTCATTGTGCAGTCTCATTTTTAAAAGGTCTTGAGAGGATGACTTCTTTTTCTTTTTTTTCTTTTTTTTTTTTTTTGCAAGGTGTTAATGTGTAATACAAGGTGAATAAGTTTGCCTACCCTTAGGAGGTTGTAATTCTAATACTGTAGACTTTCAGGTATACACCTAATGTGTATTATAGTACAGTATAATTCAAGTACAGCCTTATGAATCACTAAGATTTCATTGTTCTTGTTTGAAAGAATAGTAGTTCTAATGTAAGGGCAAAGCATGATCAAGTTACATATAGGGTGACACATAGTTATTCAAGAATGACAACTTCAACGTTTTCCAGAGCAAAGGGAGTGGGCATTGTTAAAGGAAGCAAAACTAGAAGTGGACATTGGTGCTGATTGTAAAGGGCTCTGAGAAATAGGCAGAGGCAGCTGGCCTTTTCCCTAGAAGCTTCCAAGAGCCTTTGAAGACCTTACACCAGTGGTGTGATCTGATCACTTACGTGTTTTGCTAAGGTAGCTCTGGTGTCAATTTTGGGAATTAATTTGGGACAAGAAGAGTTGTACTAATGAGGTTATTGTGGTTGAGACTAAGTTAAAAAGTAGGTTCCATGTAAAGATACTTCAGTGCTGATTGAAAGGAAGGAATAGATACGAGAGAAAATGACATTAGAACAAGTAGGACTGTGCTACTGAATAGATATAAGGTGTGAGGAAAGGGGGAAATTACAGTGAATTAGACTATGTATAAACCAGGGGCCCAGAGAATAATTATGAAACATGAAACAAAGGAAGACTTAGTGTGTGTGCTGGTAGAAGGTAGTGGAGGTACAATGAATTTAGTTTTAGACCTCTTTTAAGTTGGTAGAAATGGGACATATACACTATTCTGACTTACAGGGAGTTGCAGTTAGTCAAGCAGATGGATGAAAATGTAGGAATTATCTGTGTAATTGTGCTAGTTGCAGATGTGGGAAGGATGAGATTTATTAAGAGAATATACTGCCAGTAGAGTATAGAATCTCGAGGAATGCGTTTTAATTAAATGTAATTAAGTATATGCTTAACTCATCCGATTTATATTAGGTGTGCAATTACATTTTTCTTATCTTTCTTCCTTTTAAAAGTTAGGTGAAAGTAAAGTGGTGAGAGATTTGAGACATTGAGTGAGAGGTATAGGATCTTGGAAATGAATGATCATTAGAAACAGGTTGTACAGTTAAGTAAGATGACTACTTGAAAAACATTGTTTCATTGGACCATGGGAAGGTTGTTGGTAATCTTCAGTGGAGTAACTTCAATAGAATTGATGAGAAAGTGGAGGCAAAGTGTAATATGTTATTATGTAATATGTAATATGCTTTATTGTCTGATGGTAATGAAGTTCAGAAAGAGAATAGAGTTTTCAAGATTGAGACAGAGTAACTTGAAACCTCTTTATGTAAAAGTTGTGAAGTAACTTTTGAACTTTTATAAACTAATATGACTAGTTTGGGTAGATATGGTGGACTTGGAAAAAAAAAAGACTACTTCTTGAATAAGAAGAAATACTTTGCTTTTACTTGTTTGTCCTTGAACAAATTATTTAATTTCTGTGGGTCCAGTTTGCTTAAATGGAGCTGAACATAATAACCTATTTCAGTGGGTTTTTGTGAAGTTGTAAAGCTTTTAAGACAGTGCTTAGCATAGCATAAAGTACTTAAATAATAGCTAATATTACTATTGGGAAAAGTTTCAACATGGTAATATTGTATATTATTACAAGATTATGATTGTAATATCAGTAGATGGCACTGATAGATAGCTACTGTATGGATCACATTCTCCTTGTCAATAAACTCTTGTTTCTCCTAATTACATGAAAGACATTTGATACTGTTTATTAAAATTCCACATTCCTTAATGCAGCGATCCCCAGCCTTTTTCACACCAGGGACCAGTTTCAAGGAAGACAATTTTTTCACAAACCCAGGTTGGTGGGTTGGGGAATGGTTTTGCGTTGAAACTGTTTCACCTCAGATCATGAGGCATTAGATTCTCATAGGAACATGCTCGCATGCACACTTCACAATAGGGTTTGCACTCCTATGAGAATCTAATACTGCCGCTGATCTGACAGGAGGTGGAGCTCAGGTGGTAATGGTCACTTGCCCGCTGTTCACCTACTATGTGGCCAGGTTCCTAACAGGCCATGGACTGGTACCATGAGTTGGGGACCCCTGCCTTAATGGAACCTGCTTTTCACTGAAGTTGAAAATAGGTGTAGCATTCTAGTTTGAAAAAAGCAGAAATCTTGCCCTTTAATCTTTGGAGTAAATGTGTCATGAGACATTTGTCATTGTGAAAGCCTGATCCAGTGGACCCAGCTGCGGCATTTAGTAGGGTAAGCCCGTTTGTGGAAGTCAGAGAGTTCTAGGAAGTCTTTGAGACAAAATCTTTTAAACTTGCCAGTGATCATCCTTAGTATCTGCACATACACACTGGAGCTATGTAGGCTTTAGTGTTGTAACATTCAAATGATGTGGTTTAAGTGAAAGACCATTATACATTGTAAAATGTATGTGTATGAGCCTTTTTTTTTTAATCTAATGGAATGACATTAGATAAAAAAAAATCAGGTGATCAGGTTAGGAATTCTCTAGTTATACCAAGTATTAGTCAACTCTGTATTGCCATTTGTGTAATTAATTGGTGATGTGGATCTCCTGTAATAGTATGCCTCTAACTGTTGCAACAATTAACAGAGGCCTTGTGTATTTCCACAAATCATCAAGTTTAATTGGGAGGGCTTTTTGAAGGTACACAAAGTTTTTGTTGTTGTTGTTCTTTCTTTTTTCTGGAAACTGCCCCAATATGGACAGCTGGCTTATTTCCAAATAGTTTAGACAAGTAGACTTTCACAATAAGGCTTGGAGTTACATGCTTAAAGGAGTGTTGTAAAGAAACATAAGATGGTCTTTTTATTTGCCTAATGTCTATTCAGAAAGAAAACGATAAGGTATTTGATGTTTGTGAATAAGCTCGAATGAGAATTCAAATGTGTTTGGGGGCTGAACTGTAAGTTATAAAAATTAGGCCAAAACCAGAGTGTATATATTTTTAGCAATAATCATCTGATTGATAGTGATAGATATATTGCTTACTCAAAACTAATTTAGAGAAAGTATCAATTTAAGAATCATAGGTGGGGTGAACACAGTGGCTGACACCTGTAATCCCAGCACTTTAGGAGGCTGAGGTGGGTGGATCACTTGAGGCGGGAGTTTGAGATCAGCTTGGCCAAAATGGTGAAACCCCACCTCCACTAAAAATACAAAAATTAGCTAGGCATGGTGGCAGGTGCCTGTGATTCCAGCTACTCAGGAGGCTTAGGCAGAATTGCTTGAACCTGGGAGGTGGAGAGGGCAGTGAGCTGAGATCTTGCCACTGCACTCCAGCCTGGGCGATAGAGTGAGACTCCATCTCAAAAAAAAAAAAAAAAAAAAAAAGGAAAGAATCATAGATTTTTTTTTTTTTTTGTATTAAGAGGAACAGGAATAAAATATAAGAAACATGTGTTTGTAAATTTTTAATGAAGAGAAAGAATATTTGATAAAACTTAGTAGCATTTGCTGTGATTCATTAGTGTTTTTTAGGAGTTAATATGTATCGAATAGTTACTGCATACCATGAACTGTGTTTAGAGCTGTACATACATTATCTCAATTAACCCAAATAACAGAATACCTATGGTTTACGGAAATAGAAATTGATTCTGCTTCTAACAGGTAAAATTGAGATTCGCACCCCGGGCTTTTGGACTCCAGAACACTTGCTATTTCTAGTAAACAATAATGAAATAATCACAGCTGTAGAGATCATATTTCAAAATCTTATAGCCAAAAGTTACTTTTTCAGTATTATATAATACTGAAAAAAATCCTACTTTTAAATTGCATTAAAGGTTTTGATTTAGAAGTATAAGCATCTCTTCTATACTGGGGGCTTTAGTTCCAGGACCCCCAGGTATAATCAAAGTCTGAGAATACACAAGTCAAATGTTGGCCCTATGGAACTTGGCATACAAGAAAAGTTGCTCCTCTCTATGCATGGGTTTCACTGTGTTTTCCATCCACATTCAGTTGAAAAAAATTTGTGTTTATGTGGACCCATGCAGTTAAAAACCATGTTGTTCAAGGGTCAGCTTTACTTCAGCTCCTTGTTATTTATGAATATTATGCAAACGGAATTATTTTTTTCTCTTAAGATGTTTTTTCACGGATGCCACTCATGAATGGCCTTATTGGACCCAGTCCTCATCTCCCACATAATTCTCTGCCACCTGGAAGTGGAGTGGGAACTTTCTCTGCAATTGCACAATCCCCTTATCCTGATGCCAGGTACAAGCCTTATTTTCTATGGAAACTTAAATTGCACTAATTTCTGTTTGATTTATATATAAATTAGCCTGCTTAAATGATTGTGTATGATATTATTGTATGTTGCATTTATTGTGGCTTTTGCTATAAATAAACATGTTACTTTTAAGTGTTTTGTAATAAGTTTTAATGAAAGCCATACTTGAACATATATTAAAAAGTTATTTTATGTTTATAAAGTAAAGATATTTATTTTTTCCCAGGGATAAAAATTCAGCCTTTAATCCAATGGCAAGTGATCCTAACAACTCTTGGACATCATCAGCTCCCACTGTGGAAGGAGAAAATGACACGATGTCGAATGCCCAGAGAAGCACGCTTAAGTGGGAGAAAGAGGAGGCTCTGGGTGAAATGGCAACAGTTGCCCCAGTTCTCTACACCAATATTAACTTCCCCAACTTAAAGGAAGAATTCCCTGGTAAGTCATGAATATATTATTTCTCTCTATTTTACCAACATTTTCGCATGTGCAATATCTTTTTTTAACTGCAGTAGAAAGGTAGCTTAACTAATTGTCATCTATGATGACCCACAACATGAAGATTCCCTGGATGTCTAGAAACATCTTGCATTTTACTTTGTCCTAGACCCTGCATCCATCCTCATATTTCCCAAAAATTAGTTTCAGTTAGTGAAATGGTCAGTTTTTCAGCTCCTAGCAGTACTTATTAATATGCAGAAATCAGTGTTATGTGATTCTTTAAAAAATTTCTAGAACCCAAACTATCATTTAATCAAAAATAATGCTAGGCTAAATCAGTGAATCCTAAATTGTGTTTTTATGAAACGAATTCAATATTGTCTTCCCTTCTTCCCCCGTCACCTTCCCTGACTGTCCAGCTATTACCACTGCCTCTTGAAAAAAACAGATGATAAAATAATAGTACAGTTTGTGAAAATTCAGATTAACCAGTGAATGAGAAATTTGGATTAATGAAATGTCAATTATTGAATATATGCAAGCAATGCGGTTTTATTATTTTGAGTTCATGGTGTCAGACAAACCAGGATTGAAAAAGTTATTCAAACTCAGTTTTGCAATAGTTTCCCAGCTATCTATCAATATACAAACTCTTAAATTACTAGAGGGGTACCTGGAAGTGACTTTTCATTTGGATAACCACTGGTTTTTAGGTACCTTTTTGGATTGGCGTCTTCATGGTTCTTTATTCATTATGTATTGTAATAAATGAAATGCTTTTTATCTAACAATAGAAATCAGTGGTTTGATGCAGGGAGACCTATGAAGGCAGTGTCCCATTCTTCAGCCACTTTTCTTTCCATGCTTACATTTGCTGTTTATGAACATATATGGGTATGTTGTCATTTTGTGTCAGCACAAATTGTCCTTACAGCAGAGCTGTAACTTTTTTAAAAGTAATTTTCTCTAATAATTTTACTTTGTGATTCAAGAACCTCATGAAATACTGTGTTAAAGCTGTTGGTCTGTGAACTGATTTTTCATTTTCATTGGCTTTTTGGAAGCTTGCTTTCTTTTTGTAATGTGTAATAAATAATTTCTATATTTATCATTAACTGTTGATCTTACCCAAGCTTCTTCATTTTGTATACCATCATATAAATGGTTTGAACTCATTACTTTTCCATGTGTTTTTTGTCCACAAATGCTAGTGAGATGTGCTTATTTATGACTTTGTTTACTTCTGGTAGGTCAAATTGATAGACTTCTGTTTAGCACAGATGTTTTACAAACTTGTACTTTGGTTCTGGTGATATCTTACCACCAGAGGGAATTTATTATGTTCGGCTTACATTTTTGCTACTTTGTCCCTTGAATCTAAAAACTTCCCAACTTTACAAGCTAGGTTGTTAATAAGGCAACACTTCATTTAGAAAACATTTGTTTGGCCTACAGTGTGCCAGGATCTTTGTTCTTTGTAAAAAACTTAATATAGGTCTATGACCTCACGAGAATACGGCCTGAATAAGATTAACTGTCAGCAGTTCATCAACATTCTTTATTACAACACATCATTAGCATGGCTCTGAGAAAGTGTTATACTCTGTTCTTTTGTTGTAGATTGGACTACTAGAGTGAAGCAAATTGCCAAATTGTGGAGAAAAGCAAGCTCACAAGAAAGAGCACCATATGTGGTATTTTAAGAAATTCTTATCTTTTAAATATTTAAATACAGTGCTTGAACCGTATTTGCATTAGGTTAATAAAAAAACAAATTTCCATTTCAGAAAATGCTTGTTAGTACATGTACAACAAGCAACTTTATTTTTACAGTGATTTTCTAACTCCTTATGTCTTAATAGAGAGTGTGACATTTTTATAAGCAAGTTAACAGAACCAAAATGTTGAAGATTGAAAATCAGCTATTTTAGGGGGGAAGGAGTAATTCATTTCACTTTAAAATTGTTTTATTTCTTCAGCAGAGGTACAGTTGGCAGTCTGTATCCATGAGTTCTATATCTGTGGATTCAACCAACCATGCATGGATCAAAAATATTTTGGAAAAACATCTATACTGAACTTGTACAGGCTCTTTTCCTTGTCATTGTTTTTTAAACAATATAACAATGATTTACATAGCATCTATATTGTGTTAAGTATTACAAGTAATCTAAAGATGACTTAAAGTATAAAGGAGGGGCCAGGCACAGTGGCCTGCACCTGTAATCCCAGCACTTTGAGAGGCCAAGGTGGGCAGATGGCTTGAGCCCAGGAGTTCAAAATCAGGCTGGGCAACATAGCCAAAACCTCATCTCTGTAAAAAATGAAAAAATTAACTGGGTATGATGGCGCATGCATGTAGTCTCAGCTACTTGAGAGACTTGAGGGGTTGAGGTTTCAGTGAGCCAAAATTGTGCCACTGCATTCCAGCCTAGGTGACAGAGCAAGACCCTGCTAGGTCAAAAAATAAAAAGGGAGAAAGTATACAGGAGGACATGTGTAGGTTATATGCAAATACTGTGACATTTTGTATAAGGGACTTGAGCATCTGTGGATTTTGGTATCTTCAGGGAATCCTGGAACCAATACCCCATGGATACAGAGGGACAACTGTACTAAATTTGGAGACTGGATTGGCATGCCTCAGTGTCTTCCATAGTCACCTCTTTTCGTGTTAGGTTTCATAGAGAATCTTTGTGCATCTTGAAAGAGAAATATTTAGACATCTTTAAAGAGTTTTTGACACACGATCTTTGCCATGAACTATTAGGTAATTTTATCAGATTCGCAGTTCATATGGTAAATTATTTTCTCCCAAAGAGCCAAATTAAGATTGTCAGCTGGAACCAAATCCTTGCTTTCATTTTAAAGCATATTAAATCTGTATTATTGTTGGAAAATATATATAGTTATTTTCCAGCTTGTTCCTCAGTGCACATATTTTCAGTTACAGTGATTATTTTGGATAGAGCATATATGTGTGTATATGTTCTATCACATATATATAGATGTGTTGATATGCTGTGTTTTATCTTGACTTGAATTAGGTAATGACAGAATTTTTTAAATTTTTAAGTGATTTCTTTAATGATACGTTTCAAATATCCAGGTTTTTTTTTTTTTGTTTTGTTTTTTTAAACTGATTGGATATTTTTCCTTTTTCCTAAATTTTTTTTTTTTTTTTTTGAGATGGAGCTTCACAGTTGTTTCCCAGGCTGGAGTGCAATGGTGCGATCTCGGCTCACTGCAACCTCTGCCTTCTAGATTCAAGCGATTCTCCTGCCTCAGCCTCCCAAGTAGCTGGGACTACAGGCATGTGCCACCATGCCTGACTGATTTTTCTTTTTTTTTTTTTTTGAGACAGAGTTTTGCTCTTGTTGCCCAGGCTGGAGTGTAACGGTGCGATCTTGGCTCACCACAACCTCCACCTCCTGGGTTCAAGTGATTGTCCTGCCTCAGCCTCCCGAGTAGCTGGGGATTACAGGCATGTGCCACCACACCTGGCTAATTTTGTATTTTTAGTAGAGATGGGGTGTCTCCATGTTGGTCAGGCTGGTGTCAACCTCCCGACCTCAGGTGATCCGCCTGCCTCAGCCTCCCAAAGTACTGGGATTACAGGCGTGAGCCACTGCGCCCGGCCTAATTTTGTATTTTTAGTAGAGGTGGGGTTTCACCATGTTCGTCAGGCTGATCTCGAACACCTGACCTCAGGTGATCCACCCGCCTTGGCCTCCTGAAGTGCTGGGATTACGAGCATGAGCCACCATGCCTGGCCCCAGCCCCTTCTTTCTAAATTGAAGGAGACATGGTTTCTAAGGATGTGTTAAGAAAACTAGGAGCTAAAATATTAAATCACACCTAGGATCTTTAAGCTTAATTCAAATACATAGAAAGAAATATATCCTCAACTGATAGGTACTGTGCACTGTAAAGAGAGAAGATGAGTTAGTGTCCAGATTCTTTTTTGGGGAGGTGCCGTAAGTATTTCAACTATTTTACCTGACTTTTTTTTCTTTTATTTGAGAAAGTTCATGATAGTTTTATTTTATTCCTTAAAACATTTAACATAATCTGGGAAATTTTTTTTCTTCTTTTGTCAAAGCAAAAAGCCAGAGATAACAGAGCTGCTTTACGCATTAATAAAGTACAGATGTCAAATGATTCCATGAAAAGGCAGCAACAGCAAGATAGCATTGATCCCAGCTCTCGTATTGATTCGGAGCTTTTTAAAGATCCTTTAAAGCAAAGAGAATCAGAACATGAACAGGAATGGAAATTTAGACAGGTATGGAATTTTTGGATAATCTACTTTTTGAAGTTGCATTTTTGTTTTGAGAAGGGAGGTGTTTGCATTATTATTTTAGAATATAATTCTTAGACCGTGAAAATTTGATTTAGGATAGACTTATTTCTCTTTTCAGTAAAATATATTTCAATTGATTTGGGAAGTTTATCGAAATACTATAAACAATATACTGCCCTAGGCACAAATGGAACATACCATGATGAGTAATTTCTCTTCTTCAGGAATTCGTAATCTAATATGGGAGCAATCTGGTAGCTGCTGACATCAAACAAATTACCTTTCTGTTGCTTTTTCCCCCATGATGGTAGTTTTCTTCCTTAACCGAAATGTGATTGCTTTTTCTTTTCTATTTTAATAGCAAATGCGTCAGAAAAGTAAGCAGCAAGCTAAAATTGAAGCCACACAGAAACTTGAACAGGTGAAAAATGAGCAGCAGCAGCAGCAACAACAGCAGTTTGGTTCTCAGCATCTTCTGGTGCAGTCTGGTTCAGATACACCAAGTAGCGGGATACAGAGTCCCTTGACACCTCAGCCTGGCAATGGAAATATGTCTCCTGCACAGTCATTCCATAAAGAACTGTTTACAAAGCAGCCACCCAGTACCCCTACGTCTACATCTTCAGATGATGTGTTTGTAAAACCACAAGCTCCACCTCCTCCTCCAGCCCCATCCCGGATTCCCATTCAGGAGAGTCTTTCTCAGGCTCAGACTTCTCAGCCACCTTCACCACAAGTGTTTTCACCTGGGTCCTCTAACTCACGACCACCATCTCCAATGGATCCATATGCAAAAATGGTTGGTACCCCTCGACCACCTCCTGTGGGCCATAGTTTTTCCAGAAGAAATTCTGCTGCACCAGGGGAAAACTGTACACCTTTATCATCAGTATCTAGGCCCCTTCAAATGAATGAGACAACAGCAAATAGGCCATCCCCAGTCAGAGATTTATGTTCTTCCTCCACGACAAATAATGACCCCTATGCAAAACCTCCAGACACACCTAGGCCTGTGATGACAGATCAATTTCCCAAATCCTTGGGCCTATCCCGGTCTCCTATAGTTTCAGAACAAATTGCAAAAGGCCCTGTAGCAGCTGGAACCAATGATCACTTTACTAAACCATCTCCTAGGGCAGATGTGTTTCAAAGACAACGGATACCTGACCCATATGTACGACCCTTGTTGACACCTGCACCTCTTGATAGTGGTCCTGGACCTTTTAAGACTCCAATGCAACCTCCTCCATCCTCTCAGGATCCTTATGGATCAGTGTCACAGGCATCAAGGCGATTGTCTGTTGACCCTTATGAAAGGCCTGCTTTGACACCAAGACCTGTAGATAATTTTTCTCATAATCAGTCAAATGATCCATATAGTCAGCCTCCCCTAACCCCACATCCAGCAATGAATGAATCTTTTGCCCATCCTTCAAGGGCTTTTCCCCAGCCTGGAACCATATCAAGGCCAACATCTCAGGACCCATACTCCCAACCCCCAGGAACTCCACGACCTGTTGTAGATTCTTATTCCCAATCTTCAGGAACAGCTAGGTCCAATACAGACCCTTACTCTCAACCTCCTGGAACTCCCCGGCCTACTACTGTTGACCCATATAGTCAGCAGCCCCCAACCCCAAGACCATCTACACAAACTGACTTGTTTGTTACATCTGTAACTAATCAGAGGCATTCTGATCCATATGCTCATCCTCCTGGAACACCAAGACCTGGAATTTCTGTCCCTTACTCTCAGCCACCAGCAACACCAAAGCCAAGGATTTCAGAGGGTTTTACTAGGTCCTCAATGACAAGACCAGTCCTCATGCCAAATCAGGATCCTTTCCTGCAAGCAGCACAAAACCGAGGACCAGCTTTACCTGGCCCATTGGTAAGGCCACCTGATACATGTTCCCAGACACCTAGACCCCCTGGACCCGGTCTTTCAGACACATTTAGCCGTGTTTCCCCATCTGCTGTCCGTGATCCCTATGATCAGCCTCCAGTGACTCCAAGATCTCAGTCTGACTCTTTTGGAACAAGTCAAACTGCCCATGATGTTGCTGATCAGCCAAGGCCTGGATCAGAGGGGAGCTTCTGTGCATCTTCAAACTCTCCAATGCACTCCCAAGGCCAGCAGTTCTCTGGTGTCTCCCAGCTTCCTGGACCTGTGCCAACTTCAGGAGTAACTGATACACAGAATACTGTAAATATGGCCCAAGCAGACACAGAGAAATTGAGACAGGTAAACACATTGTATGTTCTCAGTTTTAAATGTATTATTTGAGGAAGCTGTTCATTTCATCAAACTGAGGATTTCTACACAGGAGTTAATTTTTTATTTTTTTATTCTGTAGAGTTTGTCATACTGCAAAAAAAGAAAAATGAAATTGGTGAAATTAACACCAGTTTAATTTATTCTGTATCTGATTTCAGTCTTCACGAATTCGCAGGGGAATCCTTAAATATTAAAGCTTTGTTTTGTGATAGTTGTCTGGCAAGGAAAAGGATCCAAATCATCAAATTATTTTTCCTAATATATTGAATAGTTAAACGTAACTGGTATTTCATCAAACTTTGAAACATTACCATAGCCCCATAATGAAAGTATCAGGATTTAAAAAGCCATTAACCTGTCAGGCATGGTGCTGCATGCTTGTAATCCCAGCTACTTGAGAGGCTGAGACAGGAGGATCGCTTGAGTCCAGGAATTTGAGGCCAGCCTGGGCAACACAGCAAGATCCCATATCTAAAAATAAAAAGCCAGTAACCTTTAAAAAGCCATTAATTACCACAAATCCCAGTGATTTTTGTTTCTTCCCATTTAGCGGCAGAAGTTACGTGAAATCATTCTTCAGCAGCAACAGCAGAAGAAGATTGCAGGTCGACAGGAGAAGGGGTCACAGGACTCACCCGCAGTGCCTCATCCAGGGCCTCTTCAACACTGGCAACCAGAGAATGTTAACCAGGCTTTCACCAGACCCCCACCTCCCTATCCTGGGAACATTAGGTCTTCTGTTGCCCCTCCTTTAGGACCTAGATATGCTGTTTTCCCAAAAGATCAGCGTGGACCCTATCCTCCTGATGTTGCTAATATGGGGATGAGACCCCATGGATTTAGGTAATGCTTTTAATTTCCTGCCAAATTTAAATTGCTATTAAAGAGGGAAACAGAGCTGGGTGTGGTGGCTTGTGCCTATAATCCTAGCTGCTGGCTGAGGCAGGAGGATTGCCTGAGGCTAGGAGTTTGAGACCAGCCTGGGCAATATAGTGAGACCCCCCAGCCAACCTCTTAAACAAATTTAAAATTTTTTAAAAAGAAATAGACAAATGAAGTTAGTATTAATCAGGAAGCTGTTACTGCTTTCTACTTCTTTCTCACCTTTGAAATATATATAATCAGCTATTGTCTGCTAATGAGAGGTCATAGACATTTTTTTCCCCCTCTAAGAACTCTACAGACTCTGAAAACATTACCTTTGTTTTTAAGTATTAACTGTGTTAGCATTACCTTGCACACTTAATGATGTAGTTTATCATATGACATCCTCAAAATGTAGCTATTCTGTGTAGGCAAAGCCTCCTGCAATGTGTTAAGACTTGTCCTTTCTCCAAATTTCTACCTTTTAACTTTACATTCTAAATTAATTTTAGGCTGGGCGTAGTGGCTCAGGCCTGTAATCCCAGTACTTTGGGAGGCCGAGGTGGGCGGATCACTTGAGGTCAGGAGTTTGAGACCAACCTGGCCAACATGGTAAAACCCTGCGTCTAGTAAAAATACAAAAATTTGCTGGCCATGGCGGCATGCACCGCACCTGTATTTGCAGCTACTCAGGAGGCTGAGACAAAAGGATCGCTTGAACCCAGGAGGCGGAGGTTGCAGTGAGCCGAGGTCATGCCACTGCACTCCAGCCTGGGAGACAGAACAAGACTCTGTCTCAATTTAAAAAATAATAATAATAATAAATTTTAGAGATTTCCAAACTGAAAGGACTTTCCCTTTAGGAACTTTCCATGGTGAGATAGGGTTGTAAGTTAGTGGTGATGAATTATAAGAATGTTTCCTTTTTCAAAGTGGCTAAAGTCAAAGCCAAACCTATGCCCTAGTTATAATAAGGAAATAGTTCTTTAAGATATGCTTTTTAGTTTTATGTCTTTTAGTCTTATATCTACCTCCATGTTATATTCTTTTAGTTTCCTTTTCTTCTACCTTAGTTGTAATTTATGCCTCTTGCTACATTTTATATTCTGTGTAAGTTGCCTGTAATCTTACTCTTAATTTCCGTTTTATCTTCCACCTTGTTATAATTTATGCCTCTTGCTATGCTTTGTATTCTGTGTAAGTTGCCTGTAATCCTGTCTAGAAGGAAGTACAATATAAAATAGTCCAACAATTTATTCATTTACTTAATCTTTATAGATGAGGCCTACTCGTCTTTTTCTCTGACTGTAAGTTTAGTCTATCCCGTCATCAAACCTGTGCCTTTGTAGTCTCATGTACTGAGGCCTGTGAGTCCCTCAATAGGTATGAAGACCTATCTTCATTCAAACATCCTCCCCAAATCAGCTTCCTCCATCAAACCTCCCTAAATATAGATAGAAGAAACTCTTCCTGAAAAACTCCAGTAGTATTGTTCTTATCTCTAAACAATTGATTTCATCTGCTTGGTGGTGATTCCTTTGTCTTCATTTTTGTTATCTGTTAAATCTTAAGCCTTTAGAGCTCAGATACGGTGTTCATTATAGGATTCTTAGCAAAATCTTACTTGCATATGAATACCTGTAAATACTTTTTAATGGTGATTGCTTTGCTTTTGTAAGTCATTGTATTTGGCAACATTTTGTATGTACAGTTTACTTGAAAACTTTTCTTTTTTTCAACTTAACTCTAAATTTAACATAATACCTATTTGCTTTTTTTTTTTTTTTTTTTTTTTTTTTAAATAAAGATTTGGATTTCCAGGAGGTAGTCATGGTACCATGCCGAGTCAAGAGCGCTTCCTTGTGCCTCCTCAACAAATACAGGGATCTGGAGTTTCTCCACAGCTAAGAAGATCAATATCTGTAGATATGCCTAGGCCTTCAAATAACTCACAAATGAATAATCCAGTTGGACTTCCTCAGCATTTTTCACCACAGAGCTTGCCAGTTCAGCAGCACAACATACTGGGCCAAGCATATATTGAACTGAGACATAGGGCTCCTGACGGAAGGCAACGGCTGCCTTTCAGCACTCCACCTGGCAGCGTTGTAGAGGCATCTTCTAATCTGAGACATGGAAACTTCATTCCCCGGCCAGACTTTCCAGGCCCTAGACACACAGAGCCCATGAGACGACCTCCCCAGGGTCTACCTAATCAGCTACCTGTGCACCCAGATTTGGAACAAGTGCCACCATCTCAACAAGAGCAAGGTCATTCTGTCCATTCATCTTCTATGGTCATGAGGACTTTGAACCATCCACTAGGTGGTGAATTTTCAGAAGCTCCTTTGTCAACATCTGTACCATCTGAAACAACGTCTGATAATTTACAGATAACCACCCAACCTTCTGATGGTCTAGAAGAAAAACTTGATTCTGACGACCCTTCTGTGAAAGAACTGGATGTTAAAGACCTTGAGGGGGTTGAAGTCAAAGACTTAGATGATGAAGATCTTGAAAACTTAAATTTAGATACAGAGGATGGCAAGGTAGTTGAATTGGATACTTTAGATAATTTGGAAACCAATGATCCCAACCTGGATGACCTCTTAAGGTCAGGAGAGTTTGATATCATTGCATATACAGATCCAGAACTTGACCTGGGAGATAAGAAAAGCATGTTTAATGAGGAACTAGACCTTCCAATTGATGAAAAGTTAGATAATCAGTGTGTATCTGTTGAACCAAAAAAAAAGGAACAAGAAGACAAAACTCTGGTTCTCTCTGATAAACATTCACCACAGAAAAAATCCACTGTTACCAATGAGGTAAAAACGGAAGTACTGTCTCCAAATTCTAAGGTGGAATCCAAATGTGAAATTGAAAAAAGTGATGAGAATAAAGATAATGTTGACACTCCTTGCTCACAGGCTTCTGCTCACTCAGACCTAAATGATGGAGAAAAGACTTCTTTGCATCCTTGTGATCCAGATCTATTTGAGAAAAGAACCAATCGAGAAACTGCTGGCCCTGGTGCAAATGTCATTCAAGCATCCACTCAACTACCTGCTCAAGATGTAATAAACTCTTGTGGCATAACTGGATCAACTCCAGTTCTCTCAAGTTTACTTGCTAATGAGAAATCTGATAATTCAGACATTGGGCCATTGGGGTCTCCACCACCAACTCTGCCGGCCTCACCATCCAATCATGTGTCAAGTTTGCCTCCTTTAATAGCACCGCCTGGCCATGTTTTGGATAATACCTTGAATTCTAATGTAACAGTAGTCTCTAGGGTAAACCATGTTTTTTCTCAGGGTGTGCAGGTAAATCCAGGATTCATTCCAGGTCAGTCAACAGTTAACCACAATTTGGGGACAGGAAAACCTACAACTCAAACTGGGCCTCTAGCAAGTCAGTCTGGTACCAGTAGCATGTCTGGACCCCAACAGCTAATGATTCCTCAAACATTAGCACAGCAGAGTAGAGAGAGGCCCCTTCTTCTAGAAGAACAGCCTCTACTTCTACAGGATCTTTTGGATCAAGAAAGGCAAGAACAGCAGCAGCAAAGACAGATGCAAGCCATGATTCGTCAGCGATCAGAACCATTCTTCCCTAATATTGGTAGGAGTTTTCTTGAGTCTCAACATATATTACTATGGGTATTAGAGTGGCATGCAATATGCTTATAAGATTTTATTATTAGAATTACAGTTGGAATAGAGCACTGAGTTTTTCTATTCCTCCTTGAGGGGTTTTTTTGTTTTGTGACAGAGTCTCACTGTGTCACCCAAGATGGAGTGTAGTGGTGTGATCTCGGCTCACTGCATCCTCCACCTCCCAGGTTCAAGTGATTCTCCTGCCTCAGCCTCCCGAGTAGCTGGGACTACAGACATGCACCACCATGCCTGGCTAATTTTTGTATTTTTAGTAGAAGTGCGGGGTTTCACCATGTTGGCCAGGCTGGTCTCAAACTCCTGACCTCAGGTGATCCGCCTGCTTTGGCCTCCAAAGTGCTGGGATTACAGGCGTGAGCGGTGGCCTGGCCCTCCTTGAGCTTTAAAATGAAAGCAGTTGGCTGGGCACAGTGGCTCACGCCTTTAATCCTAGCACTTTGGGAGGCCGAGGCAGACAGATTGCCTCAGCTCAGGAGTTCCAGACCAGCCTGGGCAACACAGGACATGGATGAAGCTGGAAACCATCATTCTCAGCAAACTATTGCAGGAACAGAAAACCATACACTGTGTGTTCTCACGCGTAAGTGGGAGTTGAACAATGAGAACACATGGACACAGGGAGGGGAGCATCACACACCGGGGCCTGTCGTGGGGTGGGGGACTAGGGGACAGATAGCATTAGGAGAAATACCTAATGTAGATAACGGGTTGATGGGTGCAGCAGACCACCATGGCATGTGTATACCTATGTAACAAACCAGCACATTCTGCACAATTATCCCAGAATTTAAAGTATAATAATTAAAAAAAAATACAAAAATTAGCTGAGCATAGCAGCGTGCGCCTGTAGTCCCAGCTATTCGGGAGACAGAGGCAGGAGAATGGTGTGAACCCGGGAGGCGGAAGTTGCAGTGAGGCGAGATCGCGCCATTGCACTCCAGCCTGGGGGACAGAGCGAGACTCTGTCTCAAAAAAAAAAAATGAAAGCAATGAAGAGTTTTAGATTCTTTCCAGGTAAATTGATTCAAAACTGAGATACAAACTTCCCTCAATTCTATTATTTATGGAATTGTTTAATAGAAACTAGTTGTCTTCTTAGTTCCTACATTCCAACCATTGTTGCCATATGTTTTCAGTCATGGAAGGATGAATTTGAGAATATTATGATGGAAATAAAGCTTCTTACTGTCCTTTTGTGTATGACAAATGCTTGGCGATTTTTTGCTATATAAACCTCTTTAACTTATTTCTAATGGTTTACTGATTCTAAAAACAACAAAAGCAATGCAGTCAGAATGCCTCAGTGCCTCTAAGAATAAGAATTAGCAATCAAAGGGCACGTGTCTAAGCAGTGTGCCTTATTCTAAATAAGAAAACTGACATTCCATTTTATATATCCCCAATTTCATCAATTTGTTCCCTTTTTTTCATTTAGATGCAAATAGGTTTTTTCTTAGTAGCTTCTTATTGTGAGGGTATACCCTTAAGAAATTGGTGCATTTTTCTTTTAAGAGTGATAACTAATTTAGTAGAATTCCTTAGTATTGCAAATTCTTATTTGTGATGTTATATTTACTAAAGAAGCCATTCTGATTAGCACTGCAAAAGTTTGTATGAAAGAGAATTAATTGCATTGCTTTAGATTATTGCTTATAATCTCCCTTAAACTTGACTTTTTGTTTTAATTCCTGCAGGACTAAGGTATTAAAGCATGATTCAATTAAGGACTACTGAGATGTGATTAAACCCAGCATAAGGTTGCCATCTCAGAAATCTGTAATGATTATTAAATAAAGTTTAAGAGCTTGTAATATTTGAATTACTTCTTAGTGTACCTTGAACTAATTACTATGAAATAAGTAACTTTATATTTCTTTTCTAGATTTTGATGCAATTACAGATCCTATAATGAAAGCCAAAATGGTGGCCCTTAAAGGCATAAATAAAGTGATGGCACAAAACAATCTGGGCATGCCACCAATGGTGATGAGCAGGTAGGTGGAGGGGCTGCTTGTTTTTACTGGATATCTAGACATTCATGAAATCATTACTAGTTTTTAGAAAAAACATACAGAAAATTGAAAGCCCTTGTTCTAGGAATGAACAATACTATTTAAGTTGTCATGGCATCAGGTTGATATGATCAGATATAAAATGCTGTACCAATTTAAGAAATTAGTGTAAGAACCAGTTTAAGAGCATTAGTCTCAAGGATGGTAAATGTAAAACATCTTAAAAAGATTTGGAAGATTGGATTTCCTGATAAGTCAAAGTATTTAAGTCTGTGCTCTTTTAAATACCTTTAGAATTGTTGATGTTATCTAAGATTTTTTTCAGTTAAGACACTAAGTGATTAAAGCAATTATAAATTCAGTTCTAAAATAAAATGTTCCCAAACCGGTTTTGAATCAGAAAAAGAAAGTTACAAGGAATAGATAAGAGGACAGTTGGAAGTTAGGAGTTACAGAGTTTGTCTTTTCTCTCTTAGAAGAAAAACAGAAATGATGCATTAAAGAAGACAATAGGGGTTATTTCAGTATCTGAATTTTTGAAATTATGCCTTCTAAGGGTTATTAACCACAGGGCACTGTTTCTTAAATTTTGATCATGGACCACCATGAGAATTGTGGGGTAATTTTTTTTTAAATGCAGATTATTTTGCTCTACTGCAGACCTACTAAATAAGAATATCTGGAGATGGTTGCCTTAGCAAGTATCATGAATGAGTCTTATGTGTATTACTATATGAGAACCTCTGTCAATAAAGTAAGCGTAGAGCCTTAATTTAGTCTAATTATCTTCTTGAAAAACTTTTACATAAAAAATACGGATGATTATAGAATTGACTATAAAATTTGCACGAATTTAAGATGTATATATTTCAAAGAAATTTGAATTCTTAAGGGTATAGGTTCTTCTCAATTGTTGAGATACTTTGGACATGGTTAAGAAGCATTTTTGAGATTGAAGTAGAGATAGTGGTTTCTAATGATTTTCATTATTGAGCAATATTTATTAACACTATTTCTCTTATCATAGAGGTTCCTGTTTTATGTCTTGAATCTTTTTGGATTCCAGTGAAGCCTTTGAAATTCTCAGAATGTTTTATATGCAGAAAATTTAAAACATAGTATTACAAAGGAAATGATTATACTTGAAATATAGTTATTAAAATATAATTAAATTTATGGTATATGTGCTCCTTAAAATATTAACAAATTTAGAAATAAACCGTAATTTGAAAGTAATGATGAACATAACTAATCTATTAGGTGCCTGCAACACTTGATAGGAAAATAATGTCTTTTATTGGTGATAGTCGTGGTACTGCTAATAATATTGTAGTTTCTATGTATATTCAAAACAAGGAAATGCTGAGTTTTGTTTACCACTTAGTTTTGTTTTTGTTTTTGTTTCTGAGATGGAGTTTTGCTCTTGTTGCCCAGGATAGAGTGCAATGGCGTGATCTTGGCTCACTGCAGCCTTCACCTCCGAGGTTCAAGCGATTCTCCTGCATCAGCCTCTGGAGTAGCTGGGATTATAGGCACGTGCCACCATGCCCAGCTAATTTTTGTATTTTTAGTAGAGACAGGGTTTCACCATGTTGGTAAGGCTGGTCTTGAACTCCTGACCTCAGGTGATCTACCTGCCTCGGCCTCCCAAAGGGCTGGAATTACAGGCATGAGCCACTGCACCCCACCAGCACTTAGTTTTAAATATGGACCTCAGAATTTGAGGCCTTTCAGCATCTGATGCTCTTTTAGCATCATGTGTCTGCCGGTTAGATACATTAGTCATGTATTATGGCTTACTATTCTACTGACTGCTTTGTAGAAATGGAAGTGATATGTTGAGTTAGGATGATAGACCATGTGTGATATTCAGATAAGAAGATCATTTAGACCAGACCTGTAGCAGAGGGTAGGGTGACAGATGAATGAAAAACCTGAGTAAAAATTTAAAAACATATTCTACATCCTAGTAGTACTTAAATAGTAATATACAGCATTTGGAATACATTTTGAAAATTGTATGTCTATCTTGATATATTAAAGCATTTGATAATGCTAGAGGAAATATTTTCATGTAAGCAGTAATGCTTCTGTGAAGTTTTTATAGTTTTAATTAGAATGAGTAACATTTCTCTAAACACATTTAACCATGCAGACTGATCTCGGTCAGTCGTCAGTTTTTGATTTGCTTTAACATTAGATAGAGAAATGTATGAAAATGTATGAAAATTCTTAAATTGGGAAATGTCTTTTGTTTTAGAATATAGAATAACTAAGGTCTCAGTTAGTTTTTAATAAAGACTGGAATGAGAAAACATTTCCTTAGAGTTTGTGTTATAAAACTAAATCAACTTATTTTTATTCTGAAGGCTTGAATTCATTTTATCGTAAGGTGGAGTGAGGCACATAATAGAGAGTAAAACCTCTAGAGTCAGTCTAGCTGGCTTCTTATTGCAGCCCTACTAGTCCTTGTGGGGAAGGTTATGGAATACCTCTGAATCTTACTTTCATCATAAGTAACATGAGGGTGCTAAGAGCACACACTTTAGAATTACAGTGAGGGTCACATCTGCTCAGTACCTGAAAGGTAGGGCTTTAGTGTTTTGATGAGGAAGAAATTGCCACTATTCTTCTCTGGAAGAGAAAACTGTTAAGCACCTAATACAGTTTTTAATTAATATTAATAATTTCTAAACGCTCATCATTTGATACTTGTGTACCCTGTTTTGACAGATTCCCTTTTATGGGCCAGGCGGTAACTGGAACACAGAACAGTGAAGGACAGAACCTCGGACCACAGGCCATTCCTCAGGTAACACTGCCTATAATGAGTCACTCTAGAATGTACGCTTTTCTGTTTCCCAGCAAACTCATGCTTTAGAGTAAGGCCCCTGCTAGAGAGTAGTATTAGGTTTGTGCAGAAGTAATTGCGGATTTCACCATACACCATTTGCCAGTGGCAAAAACCGCAATTACTTTTTCACCAACCTAAATAGTAGCCTGAGAAGACTGCCAAGACATATCAGCACAGCCGAAAGTAACCAAAAAGACATTTTACTGCATTTTAAACAAAAGACAAATTAGGGTTAAAAAAATTGGCTGTGATTTCTGAAAAGGATGTATATACTTAAGGGTAAAAAGTCACTTGATGGCAAAACCAAATGCTCAGGACTTTTGGTTTTACTTTTATTTACTTATTTTTAACTCTAGAAGGACATTTTCATGTCCTGCATTTTAGAATTAAACTCATTATATTTAAAATGTAAAACTTCTATAAATACTAGAAAATGGCTGAGCACCGTGGCTCATGCCTCTAATCCCAGCACTTTGGGAGGCCGAGATGGGCAAATTATGAAGTCAGCAGTTTGAGACCAGCTTGACCAACATAGTGAAACCCCGTCTCTACTAAAAGTACAAAAATTAGTCAGGCGTGGTGTCGCGCACCTATAGTCCCAGCTACTTGGGAGGCTGAGGCAGGAGAATCGCTTGAACCAGGGAGGCAGAGGTTGCAGTGAGCCGAGATCACGCCACTGCACCCCAGCTTGGGTGACAGAGCGAGACTTCGTCTCAGACAAAGCAACTAGAAAACGGTATGCTCTATTTGTTTTTTCCTTTTTTCTTCCCATCCTTGTTGAAAGATATGCTATATTCTTAATGTAATATCAAGCAGTATCTGGGGAAGTAAAACTCATGTAGTATTTTTGTCAATGATTTTTTTTTAGAAAGGGAGCTACCTGCTATAACATATGTCCTGTTTTCTTCCTTGCCCTGCCAGTTATGCTTTAGATTTATTATGCTGATAATTATATTCTCATTAAAAGAGGAAACAGAAGCCATTTGATGTAATGGGAAAAGCATAGCCTTTATAGCTGAGTTTTTTAAAGAAATTATAGTTCCACTATGAATTTACTGTGCAGCTTTGGGCAAATTCTTTAGCCTCTTGTTTTTTAATATGTCAAATGTTAACTGCTTTGTAGTATTGTGAAAATTGCACACAATACATTCTGGCTGCTAGTATACGTTTATAATTATTACCTTGTATACAGCTCATGCTAAGGAGAACTTGTGACAACTGGATAAACATTTTTCAACATTAATTTGTTAGGTGATTATCAGGGACTTGTGAGATTAATAACTGCTTGTTCAGTCACCTGGAAGAAATAAGACTTAATTTGAAAATAAAACGAATTAAATACTTTTTATTTACTTATTTTTTTTTTTTATTTTTTTTTGGGAACAGGATCTTGCTGTGTTGCCCAGGCTGGCCTCAAACACCTGGGCTCAAGCAATCCTACCACCTCAGCCTCCCAAGTAGTCAGGACTACAGGTGTGTGTAGAAAATAAGACTAATATTTTTATTAACGTATTTTTCTTTTATATTTGTGCATGTTAGAGACATTAGTTTTTGTTATAAATAACCATGCTGTGGAGTGGCATTTAGTCAATCTGGAACTTGTGTTTGATTGAAGAAGAAACCAGGTAAACTTCATCAAAAAGTGAGATTTTTTATATGGATCTCTCGCTTAGTATTAGCCGTAATTGATTTGCCCTGTATTGTATTTCTGATGAATAATCGTTTACTTCAAGCATAATTGTTTTCAGCCAAAATCTAGACAATATAGTAGTTCAGAGATAGTAATAAGAATTCAGAATTAGGTTGCCACCACTAAATTCATTCTACTTTTTATAAAAAACCTTTAAAAGATATCTTAAGAAATTAAAGGTTTTTTTCTTCCATTTCTTTTTCTTTCTTTTAAAGTTTTTTTCCCCCCTTTAACTGAAATGTGGAATAAACATATTTGTAAATTTTACTTATTTTAGGATGGCAGTATAACACATCAGATTTCTAGGCCTAATCCTCCAAATTTTGGTCCAGGCTTTGTCAGTAAGTATAAATCTAATAAGTTAATGTTTTCTGGGGATTGCTTGTCTGCACTCTATGTGTGCTGTTCTAAACCTGAAGTGAGTGTAGGTATACCAGTTCAAGCCCAGGTGCCCTCCTGTCTTATTAAACATCACTGCCCTATTAGGCAACTCTTCTTCAAGGCGTGTGTTTTCATTGCTTTTTTCACTATGCATGAAGAATTATAGTTACAGAAAAATATTTTAGTATAGAAAAACCATCTTCCCCATTCTCTTCAGTATTGTTGTTGCTGTTTTTGTATACAGATTGGGCACTTTACAGTCTATAGAATTAAACCACGTTTTGCTCTAAGAACTGTCTTTCTAAGTGACAAGGACACTAAATGGGAAAAACAAAGGGATTATACTTAGCAATAAGTTGGGTTAGCAGCATGGTGTAAAGGTCAGGTATGCAGGGTGCCCCTGAATCCTTTCTAGTTATCTGCAGGGGTCCCAAGGTGGTTCAGGATAGAGTTTAAAGTTCTCCCCAAACTGAACCTTTCTGAAATCTTCAGACTGTTTAGCTAACTTTTTTTTCACCATTATTTTTCATTTTGCTCACCTCTGCTCTCCTGGTTCCAGAAACCAGAAAGGCTTTCCTTGCGGTAGGTCTCATTCTACCAGAAGCAGAACTTCTGAAATCTTGTGAAAAAGCCTGTTCTTAAAAAATGCCCTTCAAATTTAGTAGACTAGATTTCAAGTTCATACATGTACTGGAACTTCTGGGTTTAGGAACAACCCAAAGTCTGACCTTTTGAAATTCCCCCTACATTAATTGTTACTATAATTTGAATACATATTTGCATTAAAAACAAGTAAAGAACTATACCAACTGGCTTTTTCTGGCTTTATTGTGCCCATTGGCTTTGGTTGGATTCTTAATGTATGACAATATTCTGTTATCATTGATGTTATTTTCAGCGAATGTCCTTCTTAGAAATGTATTTATTCATTTCTTTGTCTTGTAGTGAGTCAAAAAGGTATATTCAGAATTTCACTACATACGATGGCTTTTTTTTTTCCCCTTGGACTGGGTATCAATGAAGTAAAGTGCCCTTTAAGAATAAAGAAGAGAATATTGGTACAAAATGAAGAGATAGAGCCATTTGGGGAGAATTAATGGCAGTTGTAAAAGTAGAAAATGTTTTGCTTGGTTAACTATTCCCTCCCCTTATTTTAAAAAATAGAAACTACAGAATAATAATTACCAATGTTTTCAAGTTTTGGATTTCCTTTATAAGTCATAGACTTTAAATTATTCCATTCTAAAACATTCTGGGTTCCCTTTCTCTCTGTTTAGGATATTTTTTCATTATTAAGAAATAGGAAAGAACTTATAAACTCAGGAAAATTAACATGGGAAGTGATTTCCTAGTCTATGCACTAGACCTTAATGGGATATGTCTTTGTCTCTTCAAAATCTGTAAAGTCGTATTCATAAAATGCATGTATACCTTAGTATGTAGTTTGGCTTGTGGGTTAGAGAATTTGTTTAGTAAAAAAAGAGAATTTCATTACATAAGTCTTCTGCTTTTCCAAGATTGGATTTGTAATATTTATAAGTGCTAAGTTAACCAGTATCTCAAGAATGTGCATTCTCTGGCTTTCTCAATTAAATGTTTTTCTAAAATCTGATATTTTATCATTACATAATGGTCTAATATTTAGTATTGTGTTTTCAAATTTCCTATTATGTGGTCATGGTGAAACTACTTCCTTACAAAATAGATTTGTGTAACTTACAATGTTAGACTCTTTAGAAAATTAACACAACTGAATTTAAATTTTTCCTCAGATGATTCACAGCGTAAGCAGTATGAAGAGTGGCTCCAGGAGACCCAACAGCTGCTTCAAATGCAGCAGAAGTATCTTGAAGAACAAATTGGTGCTCACAGAAAATCTAAGAAGGCCCTTTCAGCTAAACAACGTACTGCCAAGAAAGCTGGGCGTGAATTTCCAGAGGAAGATGCAGAACAACTCAAGCATGTTACTGAACAGCAAAGCATGGTTCAGAAACAGCTAGAACAGGTAATAAATAGGTTTGCAAAATAGAAACTACCAACAATTAATGAGTAGAATGTTTTGGTGTGTCGTTCATTAGTGATTTTGACTAGTGATTTTTTTTGACTAGTATTAAATGGCATTAAAAGTACATTGCCAAAAAGTGACAGCTCTGAGACCTCTTAGTAATTGCAGCCATAACAGCTCCAGCCTTTTACTTAGAGTGATGGTCACAGCACATACTAAATAACTGACACAAAAGAGATTGAGTCTCATAATTTCAACTTCGAAGAACTATTTTCAACCTTGGTATAGTTGGAGACGTTATTTTTTCTGCACTAAGAAATCACTGCAAAGACCATGTTACTGTTATACATCATTGAGAATATTCAACTGAACTGAGGACGGAGCTCATGGGGAGACACTGGGTTTAGTTTGGAATAAGAATTGGGGGCCCAGGGAGTATTGTTGTTTACTTGGAGTTGATATTATTATTATTTCTTAATGTTTTTGTCTTAAAATACACTGGTGTACCTTATGTGAAGGACTGTTGCAGAAAAATGAAATCATTTTGCCATTATCTTCTATTATAAACCAGATGTTTATCAGAATCTTTAAACTGAATAATATACTGGAAAAGAAGAAACATGTAAAAATTTTATTTAAAATAAAATAATAGTAGTGTACAAAATGGGTTCAGAGCCAACTCCTAGGTATATTTACCCAAGTAAATTAAAAACTTAGGTTCAGGCCAGGCGTGGTGGTTCATACCTGTAATTCCAGCACTTTGGGAGGCCGAGGTGGGTGGATCACTTGAGGTCAGGAGTTTGAGACCAGCCTGGCCAACATGGTGAAACCCTGTCTCTACTAAAAATACAAAAATTAGCTAAGTATGGTGGCGTGTGCCTGTAATCCCAGCTATTTGGGAGGCTGAGGCAGGAGAATCCCTTGAACCAAGGAGTCAGAGGTTGTGGTGAGCCGAGCTTGCACCACTGTACTCCAGCCTGGCGACAAAGTGAGACTCCATCTCAAAAAAAAAAAAAAAAAAAAAAAAAAAATGTGAGTACTCTATAATGAACACTGTAGGAAGCACTTCCATTTACGTTGTCTTAACTACATCTTTCTGAAGGAGTTAGTATTATCCCCATTTTACAAACTGATTCATTGTAGAGGTTATAAACACTGGGTACATGTGGCCAGGCACGGTGGCTCACGCCTGTAATCCCAGCACTTTGGGAAGCCAAGGCGGGTGGATCACCTGAGGCCAGGAGTTCGAGACCAGCCTGGCCAACATGGCAAAACCCGTCTCTACTAAAAATACAAAAAGTTAGCCAGGCATGGTGGCAGGTGCCTGTAATCCCAGCTGCTTGGGAGGTTGAAGCAGGAGAATTGCTTGAACCTGGGAGTTGGAGGCTGCAGTGAGCCGAGATTGTACCACTGCACTCCAGCCTGGGCAACAAGAGCAAAACTCTGTCTCAAAAACAAAACAAAACAAAACCAAAAAATCCCAAAAAATACCTCACTGTACATGTTTGCGTATAGCTATTAGATTAGGGATTTGGACTCAAGTGTCTTATCTTCAAACCACAGCTACCATGATAACATACCAACAATAAGGTGATTATAATTCCAATTGTTTAAAACTAGGATTATTCCAGAATGAAAGGTTTCTTTTCTCTTTAAATCTGCTCTCTGGGTTCATGTTTACTGTGGGTTA
Source organism: Nomascus leucogenys (assembly GCF_006542625.1). Classification (NCBI taxonomy): domain Eukaryota; kingdom Metazoa; phylum Chordata; class Mammalia; order Primates; family Hylobatidae; genus Nomascus; species Nomascus leucogenys. The sequence goes on along the minus strand of NC_044393.1, from coordinate 100,284,159 downwards.
ATATTCTTGTAAAGATATGTTTAATAAAGTATATTTTTTTTTAGCACTTTAATTGCCTTCTGGCATATTTGTACAAAGTCTTTTGATGAGGGCCTAATTTTTGCATATCCATGGATCTAATCCTATTTAGAAACTAATACTTGAAAAATGGGATACATCATCTATTACATAGTTGCCAAAGATCCAGTATAATCTTATTAAGATAAGCAGTTGATGGTAATGTTTTAAAAAGTATTATAAAATATCATGGGAAAGACATGGATGACCACCTTATATATCCCAGATACTGTTGTGGGTGCTTTCTGTACTTTCTTACTACTTCACCAACCAATGGTAATTTCTCAGTTCTAATCAGTAAACTGGCCAGGAAAAATAAGAAAATAGGAGTTACACAACTGTCGAAGAAGAGATCAAACACGATTATTTGCAGAAAATATTAGTCTACCTGGGAAACCCAAGAAAATAGTTTGAAAAACTATTAGAACTCCTGGGTTTAGTATATTAGCATAATATTTATCTAAAAATTGAATGATATTGAAAGATATACACATCCTTTTGCATTCCTTCTTTCCCTAGCTTGCTGAATGAGATGGTGAGGTCCTCCAGAACATAGATTGCGTCTTGATTGATATCTGGTCTGTAGTATTGAGTACATTGGGACACAAAGGTTTTTGGAATGAATGAATTGATACTAGTCAGCCATTATATTAAGAGACTATTTACAGACTATTCAAAATACTGCCTTAGAGCTTGTATAGGTTTCAGAAATTGTAATTTGAGTGTTAGCCATTAAATTGAAAGTGTTCAACAAATTTAGTCTTTTTAACCTGGGCAGGGGGTGTGATATTCGTGCTGGTAATTCATCTTGTCTTAAAATGTTGTACAATTTATATATTTAAGAAATGAAATCTTAACATTTAAATGGTTCAAGTTTAAGTCTGTTATTCTGACATTGTATATTAATGTAATTTCTAGGACATCAAAATTATCTACTTGTGTAACCTTTTTTTATTGTATATTTTTTATGTATAGTATAAATAGTATATATGAGTTTCACCATAAGATTTTAATAACCATTTTTGATATTTCATATGTGAAGCACTTTTACAGATAACTTTATAAAAATCCTATTGTTAAAGAGATTGACAGTCATTAGTTAAGGCTTATCAATTCAGTTTTTTTGTGACTTTTGCAGTTACCCAAGCAAAATATGTTTGCTTCTACAGGGCCAAACTGCCCTCTGTGTAACCTCCATCAAAGTCATCAGCCAGTGTTTTACTTCAGTACCTATGCTGTATATAAATGAGTAATGATGCATTTTGTTATTCCAGATTCGTAAACAACAGAAAGAACATGCTGAATTGATTGAAGATTATCGGATCAAACAGCAGCAACAGCAGCAGCAATGTGCGATGGCCCCACCTACCATGATGCCCAGTGTCCAGCCCCAGCCACCCCTAATTCCAGGTGCCACTCAACCCACCATGAGCCAACCCGCCTTTCCCATGGTGCCACAGCAGCTTCAGCACCAGCAGCACACAACAGTTATTTCTGGCCATACTAGCCCTGTTAGAATGCCCAGTTTACCTGGATGGCAACCCAACAGTGCTTCTGCCCACCTGTCCCTCAATCCTTCTAGAATTCAGCCCCCAATTGCCCAATTACCAATAAAAACTTGTACACCAGCCCCAGGGACAGTCTCAAATGCAAATCCACAGAGTGGACCACCACCTCGGGTAGAATTTGATGACAACAATCCCTTTAGTGAAAGTTTTCAAGAACGAGAACGTAAGGAACGTTTACGAGAACAGCAAGAGAGACAACGGATCCAACTCATGCAGGAGGTAGATAGACAAAGAGCTTTGCAGCAGAGGATGGAAATGGAGCAGCATGGCTTGGTGGGCTCTGAGATAAGTAGTAGTAGGACATCTGTGTCCCAGATTCCCTTCTACAGTTCCGACTTACCTTGTGATTTTATGCAACCTCCAAGACCCCTTCAGCAGTCTCCACAACCCCAACAGCAAATGGGGCAGGTTTTACAGCAGCAGAATATACAACAAGGATCAATTAATTCACCCTCCACCCAAACTTTCATGCAGACTAATGAGCGAAGGCAGGTAGGACCTCCTTCGTTTGTTCCTGATTCACCATCAATCCCTGTTGGAAGCCCAAATTTTTCTTCTGTTAAGCAGGGACATGGAAATCTTTCTGGGACCAGCTTCCAGCAGTCCCCGGTGAGGCCTTCTTTTACACCTGCTTTACCAGCAGCACCTCCAGTAGCTAATAACAGTCTCCCATGTGGCCAAGATTCTACTATAACGCATGGACCCAGTTATCCGGGATCAACCCAGTCGCTCATTCAGTTGTATTCTGATATAATCCCAGAGGAAAAAGGGAAAAAGAAAAGAACAAGAAAAAAGAAAAGAGATGATGATGCAGAATCCACCAAGGCTCCATCAACTCCCCATTCAGATATAACTGCCCCACCAACTCCAAGCATCTCAGAAACTACCTCTACTCCTGCAGTGAGCACACCCAGTGAGCTTCCTCAACAAGCCGACCAAGAGTTGGTGGAACCAGTCGGCCCATCCACTCCCAATATGGCAGCAGGCCAGCTATGTACAGAATTAGAGAACAAACTGCCCAATAGTGATTTCTCACAAGCAACTCCAAATCAACAGACTTACGCAAATTCAGAAGTAGATAAGCTCTCCATGGAAACCCCTGCCAAAACAGAAGAGATAAAATTGGAAAAGGCTGAGACAGAGTCCTGCCCAGGCCAAGAGGAGCCTAAATTGGAGGAACAGAATGGTAGTAAGGTAGAAGGAAACGCTGTAGCCTGTCCTGTCTCCTCAGCACAGAGTCCTCCCCATTCTGTTGGGGCCCCTGCTGCCAAAGGAGACTCAGGGAATGAGCTTCTGAAACACTTGTTGAAAAATAAAAAGTCATCTTCTCTTTTGAATCAAAAACCTGAGGGCAGTATTTGTTCAGAAGATGACTGTACAAAGGATAATAAACTAGTTGAGAAGCAGAACCCAGCTGAAGGACTGGTAAGTGTAAATCATAAAAACGACAACTTTTTTCTTTGTTTTAAATTATACTTACAGCAGATTAGTACCAGCAACTATATTTCCACATTATTCTACAACCTTTTCATTCTAAAGGACCATTTTTTATTTTGTCATTTCTACCTCTCTGGAACCCATGTTTTTACTTATATCTAAACTATTAAATAATAATTTGTTTACTATTTTTTAAAAAGCAAAGGCGTGTATTGCATTTCATATATAACGTGATGTGTAGCAACTGGTTATTACCACATTGAGTTGATATGACTAAAGCAAAGTAAGTAAATGTCTATGTACTTTATTGTAAATAAGTGATTAATTTCCATTAACCTCTTTAAAATGTAGAGGATAGCCCATGCACCCCTATTAATACCCTTGGCACTCAGGGATACCACACTGGGAAGCTATTGTGTGGTTACAGTGTTGTATTGATACTTAATGTAATGTTACATGTAGATACTATTTTGTAGTTTTCCATGTATCAATTTTCTATCAGTGTTATTAACATTTATATGCTTTTTTTTTCATTTCTATGAAGAGCTAACTTGTAAATACACCTTTACAACAATCCCTCCCCTTTATTTCAGTTAACTTCATTAAGATAGTTCCAAAACTGGAGTTTCTGAGTCATGGGAATTGGTCTGCTTAATAGCTCTTGCCTGTGTATCTTTCAGAAGGTACAGTGCCATTACCAGTGCATTCATAAAGCTGTCCCTAGAGAGCTTCTCAAATTAGATTTCGTTTTCATATTTTAATTAAGGGTTGAGTGGTATATTTAGTTTTCCAGTTTTTTCATTTTAAGATTGTTAATGAAGCTCATCTTTTTGCAAGTGTTGCCTTTTTTCTTGTCTTTGACCATTCAGTAGAGATTGAGTGTTGACTTGATAGATTTGTGTAATTTTTGTAAATTTTAGTGGTTATGCTTTTACAGTTGTCACCAGTAAATATAGGCAGCTCTCCAGCACAATCTCCATCCTCTTTCTCCAAGACATCTTACACCCTGAGGAGTACTGAATAACTTGCAGCCTTCTGTCTTTTTACCCTTCTATGTATACCACATGCTGCTGCTTTTGCCTGTTCTGTTCTCCCTTCTTATATATGTCTGGCCAATATATTTTTATCTTTTGAAACGCAGTTCTTGAGTCATCTTTTTCCAGATACCTTTCTCACCTCTCCCAATCTCAAATATGTGTTGATGCCCATGTTCTCACATAACAATTTCTGTTGTACCACTCAACATTATTTAAATAGCTCCTTGAAGGATGTAGACTACATTTTGAGCATGTTTATATTAAAATTTGTGCTATATAAGAATGTTTAATGGCATGGGGAACAACCACATGTCAAGTTTAAAAAGTAGCCCCCCCCAGTTAAAGTGTGATTTAAATAAATAAATATAGTGATATATTTATTTATATATAGTGATATATATATATATATGATTAAGAAATTTTTAGATTCTTGCCACTCAGAGTGCAGTCCTCGGGGATCCACAGCATCCACATCAGGTGGGAGCTTTGTAACACATGCAGAATCTCCCGCCACAGACCTGCTTCTCAGAATGTGAGACTTAACAAGATCCCCAGGTGATTCCTGTGCATCTGAAGGGGGAGAAGTACTGCTCTAGGCAGGTGATTCTCAAAACTAAAATGTGAGGAGCACCAGGAGGGCTTGTTAAACCAAGATTGCTGGGCACCAGCCCCAGTGTTTCTGATTCTGTAAGTCTGGGTGGGACCAGATAATCTGCATTTCTAAACCAGTTCTAGATGCTCTTGCCACCCTGGAGACTTCCCTTGAGAGCCACAGAACTAGCCTGGAGATGAGCAGTCTGAGCCTGCTTTTGCCTCCCTCCATGTGCTAAGAATGGCTTTTACATTTTTAAATGGTTGAAAAAAATCTGAAGAGTAGTAGTATTTTGTGACACATAAAAATTATACAAAATTCAAATTTGTCTGTGAATTTTAAAAGTTTTATATGAACGCAGCCAAGCTCATTTATTTATGAACTGTTTATGGCTGCTTTTGAAGTACAAGGGCAGAGTTGAGTAATTATGCCAGGGGCTATATGGCCTACAGAGGCTTACAATATTTACCATCTGGCTCTTTACATAAAAATGTTGCCATCCATGCGCTAAACTATTTAGAGTATAACTGGAAACTAATTTTCAGAACCCCCAAAGATTCAATGCAGAATTCATTACAGTAAGTTCAGCTACTATAATTGTCTATAGCAAAGTATTGCTGTTAAATTTAGAAACAATGGAGCCTGAAAATATTCCTGTATTTTAAGGTATTGATAGGACTACCCTTAAAGGCCTTTTCAGGGCTTGGCTTCTTCTCACTTTGTAATGATAAAAATAAAAGGTTTATTTGTTATCATCTAGGTTCTCTCCCATTGACTTTATGTGGCCATTATTTTTCAGTCAAATATGGTTGTGAACTAATTTGAAGAACCGGTGTTTTTTCTTTTTATTGTTGTCTGGTGCTGTCTGTTCTCTCACCTAAGATGCACAGGCTATAAAGCTTTTCTGGAGCCTGTGAATTGTTTGAGCACACCTCATATTTCACTAGTTCCTAAGGGGAACCAAAAATAACTCACCAAGACCACTATGAAGAGGCTCCTACAGCCACCTACAAGCATCTCCTTCCCTTCTGCAGTCAGTAAGCAGGAATAAGGGGTTCCCCAGCCCCAGGGATGTCAGCATGAGGGGTAATGCTTTGCCAGAAAGGGCTGTGGCCTTACTAATGAGTTCTGCTCTTTCCTCAAGCTTTGCAGCTTACTGATTTCCATACCTGAGAATAACATTTGAAGAAAAGGATGATATTTTTGGAAAACTAGCATTTGACACCACTCTATCTTCCCTACTTATTTAATAACTTTTAGTGCCATGTTAGGATGATGTGTCATAGCTTGGCACTGAAGTAGCATGAACTAAAAACCAAATATGCAAATTGTTCACTTATTTTTTACCCTTTCCAATTACATTAGCAAACTTTGGGGGCTCAAATGCAAGGTGGTTTTGGATGTGGCAACCAGTTGCCAAAAACAGATGGAGGAAGTGAAACCAAGAAACAGCGAAGCAAACGGACTCAGAGGACGGGTGAGAAAGCAGCACCTCGCTCAAAGAAAAGGAAAAAGGACGAAGAGGAGAAACAAGCTATGTACTCTAGCACCGACACGTTTACCCACTTGAAACAGGTGAGGGTGAGTCATTTAGAGCAGCCCCCTTTAAAAGTCACGGATAGGCTGGGCGCGGTGGCTCACACTTGTAATCCCAGCACTTTGGGAGGCCGAGGCGGGCGGATCACGAGGTCAGGAGATCGAGACCATGGTGAAACCCTGCCTCTACTAAAAATAAAAAATAAAAAAAAATTAGCCGGGCGTGGTGGCGGGCTCCTGTAGTCCCAGCTACTCGGAGAGGCTGAGGCAGGAGAATGGCGTGAACCCGGGAGGCGGAGCTTGCAGTGAGCCAAGATCACGCCACTGCACTCCAGCCTGGGTGACAGAGCGAGACTCCGTCTCAAAAAAAAAAAAAAAAAAAAAAAAAGTCACGGATATAGGCTGGGGGCAGTGGCTCATGCCTGTAATCCCAGCACTTTGGGAGACTGAGGCAGGTGGATCACTTGAGGCATGAGTTCGAGACGAGCTTGGCCAACATGGCAAAACCCCATCTCTACTAAAAATACAAACATTTACTGGGTGTGGTGGCACACACCTGTAATCCCAGCTACTTGGGAGGCTGAGGCACGAGAATTGCTTGAGCCTGGATGGCGGAGGTTGCAGTGAGCCGAGATTGTGCCACTGCACTCCAGCCTGGGTGGCAGAATGAGACTCTGTCTCAAAAAAAAAAAAAAAAAAAAATTCAAGGACACGAGAGATCAAATGCTAAAAGACATCTGGACAAGGAACCTAGTAGACTTTTTCCAAGCAGAATTGCACCGTATCCTATTGGTATCTGAAATTTACGGTAATACAAATGGATTGATAGGTGATAGTCAAGATTTTCTTATGTTCATAAGGAGTAGTCTCAGTACCAAGAAAAAAATCTGTCCTCAGTACTTTGTTGTGACTCTGGATCCAAAGAAATGCATTGTAAATTCTATTCTACACCTTTGTAGTTGTTACAGAAAGTGGGAGACAGTTGCTAATAGTGCTGTTGGTGGTACCCAGCCTCAGTTTATGCCCCGGTTCTTGCTGAGCATAGATAAGAAATATGTTTTTCTTGTTAGATGCCTGGCAGCATTCATTTAGTACAAAGCTTATTTTTAAGTCTCAAAGGTCTGTAGTCTCTCTCACTTATTCCAGCATTTTGATTACTTGAAAATTTTAAGTCTCATTTTTCTGAAGCCTTATTCAACAAAGTTGCTTCGGGTCTTAGAAAGTTGAGCTACACTGAGTTCCTTTTATCGTGTACATTACTCTTAAATGTGTTTTTTAATAGCAGCTCTCTCTGCTCCCTCTAATGGAACCAATCATTGGAGTGAACTTTGCGCACTTTCTTCCTTATGGCAGTGGCCAATTTAATAGTGGGAATCGACTTCTAGGAACTTTTGGCAGTGCTACCCTGGAAGGGGTTTCGGACTACTATTCTCAGTTGATCTACAAGGTATGTTTCTCTGCCAAGGTGTTGTCTTGCTTCATCTTTGGGTAACATGTCAGAATTGATAGCGCTTGTCTTGTTTTTGTATTTAGTTTACATCTACTCTTCCAAGTTTTATTAAAACTTAAGTTCAGCTACAGGGTTAAAATTTTACCTGGTGAAGTATTTCTAGCATAAACATTTGAAGTTGTTTTTATAGGTAAGAATACAAATTGCAAGAAATATCTATTATGTACTTCCATGGTAGTGGAAATCCTTATTTCCTTAAAACCTTTATTAACGCTTAAAATGAATTCAAAAATCATTGTAAATGGTGGGGATTTAAAAAAAGTAGTATTTTACCTTGAAAAATGAAATTAAACAATTTTAAGTTTATCTTATGTGATAATTTAGGTATTAATTACAACTAATTCCTAGACTATTGTAGGTTTTTTGTTGTTGTTGTTGTCGTTTTTGAGACAGGGTCTCGCTCTGTCACCCAGGCCAGATTGCAGTGGTGCAATCTCAGCTCACTGCAATCTCTGCCTCCCAAATTCAAGCAATTCTAGTGCCTCAACCTACCAAGTAGCTGGGACTACAGGCATGCACCACCACACCATGAGGTCAAGGCTGCAGTGAGCATGATTGTGCCATTGCCCTCTAGCTTGGGTGACAGAGCAAGTCTCTGTCTCCAAAAAGAAAAAAAAACAAAACCTATCTTAACTCATAAGCTGTTCTCCAACCTTATTTTATCATTCTCATGAAATTCTTTATCTTTGCAAAATTTGTAATTTGACTTTGCACTTGATTTGCATGGTGTTATTGGTAGATGCCAAGTCTCTCCTTGAGAGACTAATCAGTAAATGACAAATTGGTGATAACTGTTAAGCTGGGAGAGGTGTCTGAAGAGGAACTACATTAATGATTTAGTTACTTTAGTAGTAGTATTACTACTGTTGCTTCTTTTAAAGGTCTTAGTCAATCCAGATTCTCATATCTCGGATGTGAGTTGTATTACAAGTTTAAGACCAGAAATTCTTAAGTTTTTCATAGAGCTAAGGCATGTCTTAATGAGAACTTAAGGGATATTTTGATAATATTTTGCAATTTATTGATTGCATTTTAAAGTTATCCTTCAGTAGCTGTAACCACGAAACTTGAAGAATTGCATAAATAAAATCAGGTATAAAGGAAATTAGCTTCTTAATTTCAGAGCTTAAGTAGTCAAGCTGGGTAAAGTAAGCAAGTTGATATGTCCATAAAATCACGAGTATCCGTTCCACTAAGAAGCCTCCTGGCCTTGTATGTATTGTTTTCTTGGTGTGCAAGATACATCTTGATTACATTTCTGTAGCCTTGCTTCTATGTGCAAAAAATTCACAGAACTACGTTTTAGCAAGGTCATTGCATATTTGCTCAGTAGCATATAATTTAAATTTTTTGGTCTCCTGCAGCAGAATAATTTAAGTAATCCTCCAACACCCCCTGCCTCTCTTCCTCCTACACCACCTCCTATGGCTTGTCAGAAGATGGCCAATGGTTTTGCAACAACTGAAGAACTTGCTGGAAAAGCCGGAGTGTTAGTGAGCCATGAAGGTATGATTATAGCCGCCAAATTTCACAGCTCGAAGAAATGTGCCTCTGCCAGTTGTGTATTGTGAAATGGCAATAGAATTGTAAAGTTCTACCCGTTTATCAGTGTTGACTAAATGTATTTATGATTTTGTGTTTTTGCTTTTCCAGTTACCAAAACTCTAGGACCTAAACCATTTCAGCTGCCCTTCAGACCCCAGGATGACTTGTTGGCCCGAGCTCTTGCTCAGGGCCCCAAGACAGTTGATGTGCCAGCCTCCCTCCCAACACCACCTCATAACAATCAGGAAGAATTAAGGTACAGGTTATTTTTTTCTCAAATAATTCTTGGTTATTTCCTTTTTTTTTTTTTTTTTTAAATAATGGATGTATGTGGCATAATGTCTTTAGGAATAGCATGTAAAAACATTTGAAGAGTAAAATTTGGTGAATAATCTTCAGGATTTAAAGGTTATAAGACATTGTTACCATTAAACATAGTTTGCATTTTTTTAAGCCTACATCATATAGAGAGTTAAATAATCTAATAGACATTTAATTATTAGATTATTTAAACTAATTAGGTAATCTAATTAAATAATCTAATTAAATAATCTAATAGACATTAAGGCAATGGAAAATCTCCATGCAACATATTTCAGAAGTCATTGTCCTTTAAAGGCTATTAATGCGATTTATTGGGTTTATTGTTGTTTGTGGATGTCTAAAATGAAAGAGCAGAAGTTGCTATGTCAGAGAATGCTGTCGTGGAAGAGAGTTTAAGAACTGTCTGGGGTTTGACCTCTTTGTGTCAGTTCTTTAACTGTAAGATTCTAACTGGGGAGAATCAAGTTCCCTTAGTAGATAATCGCTACCCAACTCTTTAGATCCAGAAGGTTCTTACAACTTCATCAAATAATTATCTCTTCCTTGGAAAATCTGCCCACTACCGTCTATTTGATGAGACATTTATTTAACCTAAGTCCCTTACTTTATTAATGGGGAAACTATGGACCAAAGTGGAGAATCATCTATCCCAATTGAGGATCCAGGTCCTCTTTCTACTGTACCTCAGTAGGTCAGCCTTTCTTGGGTCTCCTGCATGACAGCCACTTCTCTGCGTGAGGAGTGGGAGACAGCAGTTCCACAGGGTTGTGGAACTTAGTCTGAGACCTCACAATTGGCTTAGTAGACTCGAACTTGAACTCAACAGGAGGGACCAGTCTTTTGTTTTTCTCACCTCACTTTATCAGTTAAGAAAAATAAGGGCCGATGAAGTCAATGGCCAAGTTTTCTCCCATCTTGCCAGTGTAAAGAGCAGCAGCAGGACAGCTGTTTTCCCAGTCAGGTGGATGCAGGTGTGACCATTGCATATGTGCTTGGACTGCTCTTTCCTTTTTTTTTTTTTTTTTTTTTTAATCTTTTTAAAGTTTTCATTTTTTATTGTTAAATCCAACCAGCAGCTCTTTCCTTTTCAAGCTACAGGAGTGCTGCCCTAGGCTCAACGATCTGGGATTTTGAAAAGGTGCTTTGATGCTTTCTATGTTACATGCTAATCAGAACATCTTCCTCTTTGGCCGGTCTTCAAACTTTGGTGCTGAAGCTTCGGTTAAAAGGAAACATACCATTTAAATTATTTTGTAACTAAATATTGTTCTTGTATTTTTTTCCCAGTGTGGCTCTGAGCTGATCCATTTGCTGCTCATTGTATAGGTGCTGCCCAGAGTATCCTTAGAGCTGTGTTCATAGATGTCAGCAGGGTTGGTACAGGAAGCCCCCAGTGGTGGATTTGCACACTTTGATGTGTGTGTTTTTTTTTTTTTTTTTTTTTTTCCAGGATACAGGATCACTGTGGTGATCGAGATACTCCTGACAGTTTTGTTCCCTCATCCTCTCCTGAGAGTGTGGTTGGGGTAGAAGTGAGCAGGTATCCAGATCTGTCATTGGTCAAGGAGGAGCCTCCAGAACCGGTGCCGTCCCCCATCATTCCAATTCTTCCTAGCACTGCTGGGAAAAGTAAGAAAAACACTTAACCTTATTATTTCCCTTTACGCCAATTTATCTATGTAAATATTTTGATTTTGAAAATCCATTAACACTTTTTTCCTCTTTTTTTTCTCTCTTTTTTTAAGGTTCAGAATCAAGAAGGAATGACATCAAAACTGAGCCAGGCACTTTATATTTTGCATCACCTTTTGGTCCTTCCCCAAATGGTCCCAGATCAGGTCTTATATCTGTAGCAATTACTCTGCATCCTACAGCTGCTGAGGTAAAAGATGAAATGACTTCTAAATGTTAAACAGTATGTCCCCAATTGTAAAAGATGGGTCAGGTGTCTACCATGAAACACACACAGCAGGATCACTGAGGATAAAGGGTCAGAGAGCAGGGCTGATGCTCACTGCAGACCTCTCAGCTGCCTTTGAGTGCCATGGTTTGTCATTGAATTGGTCTCAGCCTACGTCAAGTAAAAAGGGAAATTAGAGCTCACATTTTCTTATTAAAGGATGTATACTTTAGAGAACTCTTTTTTTTTTTTTTTTTTTTTAATAGAGACACAGTCTCCCTCTGTTGCCCAGGCTGGAGTGCAGTGGCACAGTCATAGCTCACTGCAGCCTCAAACTTCCTGGGCTCAAGTAATCCTTCTGCTTTAGCCTCCTCAGTAGCTGGGACTACATGTGTGAGCCATCATGTCCATCTCAGAAAAAACTTCTTTGTAATTGTTAACAGAGAAGAAAATTAAGCAGTGAAAAAGAACTTTATCAACAGTAATAGTTTTGCAGGAGCAATAGAAATGTTCTTCAAGTAGCATCTGCTTATATCAAACATAAGTAATTTCCTGAGGATTTTTTTTTTTTTAACTCTGAATTCTGTGAAGACATTTCAGTAGAGACCAAACTAAAAGTCCAATGATGTGATATTTTGGTTATCAACAAAATACAGCAGTAGCAAGACCTTTGTCTGTTCTTATGGGATGTGTCAGAGCTGGAGGGAAGCCCCTGGAAGTAAGCTTTCTGACCACCTGTAGGAACCGACGGGGTCTGTCAGATGTTACGATATCTAAAATAGTTCAATGTGTTCCTCGATATTTAATGTTAATTGGAATCCCTTTATGAGGATTTCTGTTTATAAATTTCTTTTTTTTGATATTGGTTCGTTAGAGCTAATTTTTTTCTTGAGATTCTTTGAGTCTAAATAAAATTTGTTGAATTTTCTTAGAATCTATGTATCATGCAAAGAGGATTTATCCTAAGTGTGTATTTTTCTTCAATGGTTCACTGTTGCCTTCTGGGTGAATAATACAGCATTTGCATTTGGTTTTAGAACATTAGCAGTGTTGTGGCTGCATTTTCCGACCTTCTTCACGTCCGAATCCCTAACAGCTATGAGGTTAGCAATGCTCCAGATGTCCCATCCATGGGTTTGGTCAGTAGCCACAGAATCAACCCGGGTTTGGAGTATCGACAGCATTTACTTCTCCGTGGGCCTCCGCCAGGATCTGCAAACCCTCCCAGATTAGTGAGCTCTTACCGACTGAAGCAGCCTAATGTACCATTTCCTCCAACAAGCAATGGTGAGCTAGTGAGCTTTTTGTTAACCCCAAATCCATTCCTGATTCAAAACTTAAGCTTACTCTTTGAGATATCGATTATCTTTTAACAACAGAAAGGTAACATGCTGGCGTATAGTCCTTGGTGAACTCACCATGTGTGGGTGTTCTGTTTGCTGTGCTGTGATTTGACCTCTAGTGCTTTGGCCTGTGTATTCTGTCATGCTGTCACCAGGGGCTGTGTGAGTGCCAGCCATCTGTGCAGGCTGCCAGAGGAAGCCTGTGACAGGCTTGCCCTTGAGCAGCTTTTGTTCTTCCTGTCTCCCAACCCCCATCCCACTGCGCCTGGGCCACCTGGTACAGATGGGGCTGGTGACCTGACATGGATTCTTTTTCCCGTTCTCCTCTGCTTTCCATCCTCACCTACCTCTTGTTTTACCGCTGCACCAGCTGTATACGGCCTTTCTCTTCCCACAGAGGTGTTCACGCCCCCCATCTCTGAGAATGGAACAACTTCCTTAGACCGACCATGATGTCTCTTTCCTTCCTGCCTCGCTGGCAATCTTAGAAGCGTGCTCAGTCCAGGCCCTGGCTTCCTCCTGTTGGCTTCTACCTGTTTCTGTCACTTTTTCCCTGCTCCTTTTTGCCTTCACACTGCACCTGAATGATGCTTTCTAATTCCTGGGTCCTTATTTACATTCTTATCCTTGGCCTTGGCTCTTTCCTCATTTCTGACTCTGCAAGTCACACTTCTTTAAGACTCTTATACATATGTCATTGCATCTTTCATAAAATGCTTTTTTACCATCTTAACCTGCAAGCAAAAGTAATATCTGTTTCCCTCTCTGTCTTACTTTGTACTTAGACTGAATAGTAATCTCTCTTGGTTACTTAGTTTTATTAGATTCTTTTATACTGCCATTGCTTTCCCAGCTATTTGAGAATAGGCATGTTTCTTTATTTCTGCCCTAGTGTCAGATAATTGACTCTGTAACCATTGCTTAGAAGATAAATTTTTTTATTAATTAAATAATAATATAAAGTTAATGAACCATGTTATAATGAGTTGATACTGCATAATTTTTCACCATGTGCCACCTTGTGTCATCAGTCAGTTTTAATTACTAACAAAAGTTGATTGCCTTTAGGTCTTTCTGGATATAAGGATTCTAGTCATGGTATTGCAGAAAGCGCAGCACTGAGACCACAGTGGTGTTGTCATTGTAAAGTGGTTATTCTTGGAAGTGGTGTGCGGAAATCTTTCAAAGATCTGGCCCTTTTGAACAAGGTACTTTGCTGTTCCTTTATGACCCCACCTCCTACTCCAGCGCAAATGTCCTTGGCAGTGTCTCTTCAGCATCAGAGAGAGACACCACTTATGTGGTGTGATGGACACATGTTCCTGGTGATGGCACCAGCGTATATCAGACGTGCTTGGGGTGAACACCAAAGAGCTACAACAGGCTGTTAGAGGGAATATTATGAGGACTACATATTTTTAAATAGAGTGAACCGTGGACCACATAGTTTGGTTTTGTACATGTATTTTTTCCCTAGCTAAATTATCACATGCTAAATATTGGAACATAGTTTCCTTTCTACTATTAAGATAAAGAACCACTGTCACTTTTGAATATAACATAAAAACAATGTATACATCCTGTTTTTGTTAAATTTTGACTTGTTGAGATTCCCACACATTTCTCTTTGCGTTTTAGGATTCCCGAGAAAGCACCAAGAGGGTAGAGAAGGACATTGTCTTTTGTAGTAATAACTGCTTTATTCTTTATTCATCAACTGCACAAGCAAAAAACTCAGAAAACAAGGTGAGATTAGGATAATCTCAGCTGATAACAATGTATAACGAATGACTTCTGTGTTCTGGGCATATGGGAGTGAATAAAGATGTGTCCTTGCCTTCATGGAGCTCTGTGTGGGGAATCCAAAGCAGGTGCTGACCCGGCAGAGGAGGAGAGGGTGTAGGGAGCCTTGAGTCGTGCTACCCTTTCAACTTAGTTATTTGACAAAAGTGGGCAGAGTTATGTTTTAAAAGTTCAGTAAATAGAACACTAATATTAAAATCTTTAATTTTACCAGTTTAATATTTTTTTGAGACGGAGTCTCGTTCTGGTCGCACAGGCTGAAGGGCATTGGCACATCTTGGCTCACTGCAGCCTCCACCTCCCGATTCAAGCAATTCTTCTGCCTCAGCCTCCTGAGTAGCTGGGATTACAGATGCGTGCCACCACGCCCAGCTAATTTTTGTAGTTTTAGTAGAGATGGGGTTTCACCATGTTGGCCAGGCTGGTCTCAAACTCCTGACCTTGTGATCCACCCACCTTGGCCTCCCAAAATGCTGGGATTACAGGTGTGAGCCACTGCGCCTGGCCATAAATATCTTAATATTTTAAAATTATTTTTATTGATGTTACCCCAATAGGAAAACCTGTTTAAAGATAAAATTTAAGACTATTTGTGCATTTTAAGAGAAAACACTTTGCTCACAGTATGGTGAAAGAGGTCTGCTTTACTTGATTTTATGTAATTTGAGTGTGTCCAACTGAATAGTTGATACAAATGATACGTTTGTAATCATGTTTTGAAGGAAGCTTTTCCTGTACAGTAATACTGCCAGTCATTCCTCCATCCAGGTTATTGCTCTGGTATGTCTTTCACAGAAGAACATTCTGAAGACTTATTTTTAACAGGTAGTTGTCTGTAGTATGCCTGTAATAAAATCCAAGCTAGATGACAAATAAATTTAGACCTTAAAATATATCAGCCTCAATGCAAGAAGGATTTTTTTTTTTCACCAGATAGTTTAAGTTGGTGTGCAGTCCCTGCCTGATTTGGTATGAGGCATGTCTTTTTTCAGATACCTTGTCAGGATTGGGGCATGTGAAAAGAGGGCAGCCTGTGGGTTGGTGTTTATTAGTTTATGATACTCTGTACCATAAAGTAAATAAGCTCTTGGAGATTTCCCCTCAGCTCAACTGTTTCAGCAGCCAAATCAGAGCTGAGAAGCCTCAGAGAAAAGTTAGTATGGTTCATATGTTGACAGGGGCTCCTTCCCTTTCTCTGACATTTACACCAATTGATTAAGCCTGAGATTAACAGATGTGAATTTTAGAGTGGAGATAAGCTCTCAAGAAATGATGCTGCAGCGTTCTTATTTGGTTAAACAAAAAAACACTGTTCCATTGTACAGATTATATTAGCTCTTCTGACAGCATTGTGTGTGTGTGTGTGTGTGTGTGTGTTTTTCTTTTTCTGATTTTAATATAGTTAGAAAGGGGATTATCCCAGAAAGTGTAAGAGCAGAATATTCTTCAGAATTACGGCTTTGTGGAAAAGGCCTCGAAAGGATGCAGCACAGCTGCCATCACCCGCTCTCTATCCCTGTGCACCTTAGAGCATGGTCAGCTTCTGCGGTGCATGAGCCCCCAGCACTTACTGCTGACTCTCCCTCTGCCCCTCAGGTCACCCATCCTCTTCAGTCATACTGCTCAGCTTCTTGTCTGAACAAGAATTGCTTTTCGGGCTTGTGAATTATTTTTCTTTGTCATGGTTTCTTTATGTTGCCCAGGAATCCATTCCTTCATTACCACAATCACCTATGAGAGAAACGCCTTCCAAAGCATTTCATCAGTACAGCAACAACATCTCCACTTTGGATGTGCACTGTCTCCCCCAGCTCCCGGAGAAAGCTTCTCCCCCTGCCTCACCGCCCATCGCCTTCCCTCCTGCTTTTGAAGCAGCCCAAGTCGAGGCCAAGCCAGACGAGCTGAAGGTGACAGTCAAGCTGAAGCCTCGGCTAAGAGCTGTCCATGGTGGGTTTGAAGACTGCAGGCCACTCAATAAAAAATGGAGAGGAATGAAATGGAAGAAGTGGAGCATTCATATTGTAATCCCTAAGGGGACATTTAAACCACCTTGTGAGGATGAAATAGATGAATTTCTAAAGAAATTGGGCACTTCCCTTAAACCTGATCCTGTGCCCAAAGACTATCGGAAATGTTGCTTTTGTCATGAAGAAGGTGATGGATTGACAGATGGACCAGCAAGGCTACTTAACCTTGACTTGGATCTGTGGGTCCACTTGAACTGTGCTCTGTGGTCCACGGAGGTCTATGAGACTCAGGCTGGTGCCTTAATAAATGTGGAGCTAGCTCTGAGGAGAGGCCTACAAATGAAATGTGTCTTCTGTCACAAGACAGGTGCCACTAGTGGATGCCACAGATTTCGATGCACCAACATTTATCACTTTACTTGCGCCATTAAAGCACAATGCATGTTTTTTAAGGACAAAACTATGCTTTGCCCCATGCACAAACCAAAGGGAATTCATGAGCAAGAATTAAGTTACTTTGCAGTCTTCAGGAGGGTCTATGTTCAGCGCGATGAGGTGCGACAGATTGCTAGCATCGTGCAACGAGGAGAACGGGACCATACCTTTCGCGTGGGTAGCCTCATCTTCCACACAATCGGTCAGCTGCTTCCACAGCAGATGCAAGCATTCCATTCTCCTAAAGCACTCTTCCCTGTGGGCTATGAAGCCAGCCGGCTGTACTGGAGCACGCGCTATGCCAACAGGCGCTGCCGCTACCTGTGCTCCATCGAGGAGAAGGACGGGCGCCCAGTGTTTGTCATCAGGATTGTGGAACAAGGCCATGAAGACCTGGTTCTAAGTGACAGCTCACCTAAAGGTAACGTCTGCCATTCACATGCTGTGCAGAGCTACTTACTCTGATGTGAGGCTAATGAATGTATTTTGTCAATTTTCCATGTTTGTCTCATGTTCGTTTTATATTTTATAATGTGTATTTTTCATTTACAAATGCCAATCTTTGTGTTCTCACACCTTGCTCTCTTTGCTCTACAGTTGTCTAAACACTTTCATAGTCAATATATCTTTGAACATAAGAGTTGGTGAAGTAAATCCGAGAATGATTTGTAGATAAAGGTTGCCTGTCATTTGCATTGGGGACCTCCTTTTTCTTCTTCTTCTTCTTCTTTTTTTTTTTGAGATGGAGTTTCTCTCTTGTTGCACAGGCTGGACTGCAATGGCGCGATCTCAGTTCCCTGCAACCTCCGCCTCTTGGGTTCAAGTGATTCTCCTGCCTCAGCCTCCCGAGTAGCTGGGATTACAGGCTTGCGCTACCACGCCTGGCTAATTTTTATATTTTTAGTAGTTTTTAATTTTGTATTTTTAGTATTTTAGGGGTTTCGGCATGTTGGCCAGGCTGGTCTCAAACTCCTGACCACCCAAAGTGCTGGGATTACAGTTGTGAGCCACCGTACCCCGTGGGGACCCCCTTTTTCTTAAAGTCAGTTTCTAGAAGGCAGGAATGACATCTACACCATACTGTATACATTGTCTTAGGAACATCAGATATTACTTAAGTTTAGAGATGGAAATTAAACAGTTTGGACCTCCATGGTTAAGTCTAGATTGCCACTTTTGCTTATGTAGAAAGTACACAAAAGTATGTGGAGCTGCTTTCTTAAGTTTAGCACTTTAAAAAAAAAAAGTCTGAAAATACTCTAAAGATAATTCCAAAGAAAATATCAGTTTAACATTTTAATTTAAATCTGAAGGGAAAGGAACATACCTATAGACATTACCAATTAGACTAAATCATTTTAAAATCTGGTATGTTATATGGCCAGTATGAAAGTAAATGAACTGTTTGCATGAATTCCAGTTACATTAAATTTTTTCGCTTTAATGTCCTTAATCTATTATTTTCCCCAAAATTTAGGTCTTTAAAATAAATTGCTACCATTTAATAAACAGGTTTGTTAGATTATTACCAAACAGATGTATTAGATTATTGCCCAACAGGATTTATTTGGAAATTAGTAAATCCTTGTGAGTGGTTATTCTTCATTTTGCTCTTGTTTTTTATACTGTATCCTATTTCCCATAAAAATTATGTTTTTGTCCCTATGTAGGTGTCTGGGATAAGATTTTGGAGCCTGTGGCATGTGTGAGAAAAAAGTCTGAAATGCTCCAGCTTTTCCCAGCGTATTTAAAAGGAGAGGATCTGTTTGGCCTGACCGTCTCTGCAGTGGCACGCATAGCGGAATCAGTGAGTGTCTTGGTCAGGCTTTGAGATTGGAATTGCTTTCCTAATTCAGTGTGACCACTTGAACACATGCCATAACATTTTTGACACTCTTCAGAAAGTGACTTAGCCTGTGGACTAACCCGTTTCGCTTAGAGGAATAAGACATTGGTGATTAATCGGGAGAGCTCAGTACGTGTTGGTATTCACCCAGTTGAGGTAGTTAACAAACTTCAGGTTCTCTTCCAGGCTGGAGGCAAGCAGGGGTGAAGGACACCAGGCTTGTCACATCTTCTGGGTGTGCTGGATGGGTGAGGACACTCTCCTCTTCCCTTGCCTTTCTAAAGTTTCTCCCACCTCAGAATGTCAGTGTGCCCATTTCCTGACACTTGGGTATTTATGGTGAAGTCACTAGAGGGCAGTAGATTGCAGCAGCACTGATTTATGTCCTCTCTTGACATCTCTGCTTAAAAGATGACAAGCCTGTTTGTCAGTGAGTCTAACGGAACCCTATCTACACAGTAGCTTTAGAAAATTGTATGATTCTAAGGCATTGTTATCAAGAATAAAAATATCATTGGTGTGTTTTCTTTGGACAGGCAGAGGAAACCCCAAAAGCCACTGAGTAATGTGCCTAATTGCTTTCTTTGGAATCGCACTGCCTAAATGATACTTATCTTTTATGACTATAGAGAGATAAATTTCACAAGCAATGTATTGCAGAAAAGACCTTTAACATGTAAATGACTTTGAGTGAAGCTTGAGTTAACACCTATGCTTCATGCTCCCAGGACATGGAGAGCAATAACCTCATCATATCAGAGTCAAATGGAAAGAAGTGAGAAATGATCAAGAAAGAAACCATATAGATGATTTTTAAACTATTCTTAATTGTAAAATTCCAGACAGAGATATAAAAGTTGGCATTGATCCAGGTGAAAGAACTAAACGCGAATCACCACATGCCCTGTGTTTGTGGCTATTGTGTGTTTCAGTCAGACCCTGAAATCACACAAGCGTGTGTATTGGTCAGCCAGTGTGTGTTGCACGGGCTAATCTTTTTCTTCAAGGAGCATTTGGCAGGGTTTACCTAAGTTTGGCTTTGAAACTGAATTTGCATACTCATATTTAAGTAGATCTACCTGCAGGCCGATAGTGTTAACATAAGCTAGAAGACCATTTTATTATCGGGGAAAACGCTGATGAGTTATTTGTATCATGGGCCATCCTTTGACCAGCTTGAGACTGTCTGTAGTCTCCATCAGATGGGTTGACTTTGTGTCTACTTTGCTTCTTTTCAGCTACCTGGGGTTGAGGCATGTGAAAACTACACCTTCCGATACGGCCGAAATCCTCTCATGGAACTTCCTCTTGCCGTTAACCCCACAGGTTGTGCCCGTTCTGAACCTAAAATGAGTGCCCATGTCAAGAGGTTTGTGTTAAGGTATTTTGTTTTAACTTCACATAGTACAGCCCAGGGTTTCTAGGCGTATTAGTGGTTTCTTGTGCTTGATTTGTCTGCTGCTTACAAACCCTGCTGTCTGGCTGTGTATGTGCCCAACTACATAAGAGAACTCGCCGTGTGTCTCTGCTAGGCAGCTTTCCATGTATGTTTCTGTCAGTAAGAATTTGAGTTAACCTGGTTTTGGGCATTACTCAGAGGTATCTTCAGTTTTCCTTTTATTTTTTTCCTGTTGATATGCCATTGTCTGCAGGCCTCACACCTTAAACAGCACCAGCACCTCAAAGTCATTTCAGAGCACAGTCACTGGAGAACTGAACGCACCTTATAGTAAACAGTTTGTTCACTCCAAGTCATCGCAGTACCGGAAGATGAAGACTGAATGGAAATCCAATGTGTATCTGGCACGGTCTCGGATTCAGGTGAAGAAATACTTTGTGTACAGGAAGTGGAGAGTCTAGCAATCTGAAGTTACTGATATCCAGTATGTGAAAATGATTTCACATAGCTGCAGGGACAGAAACATGTTTTCAAAATCATATCAAATCCTGTCCTTTCATAACACTAGGGATTTAATATGTAGTCTTGGAACTTGGTGATTGGCTTCCCCAAATGGAAAGCAGACCAGTGGAATCCACGTCTTTGCATCTTGTTGAGAGTTCCTGGGAGGCAGGTAGCATTGTAATTTGCACACACTGGATTTGTGGAGTGCTCAGTAGAGCTGTTTCAAGCACTTGAGAGAAATACAAATGAAAATATTTTCCAAATATTACCAATTTTGGAAGTTACCTTATCTTTTGGAGGCTACTGTTTCATTAAATCATTGCACGTTTTTTGGTAGACTGTGGACTATCTTACAAGTAAGGCTGTGTACAGGCTAAGCATTTAAGTTTACACCTATAGTCCATACTTCCTGAGCTGCAGACCCAAATATCCAAATGCCTGTTCAGCATTTTTATCCTTGGATGTCTCAGAATGGAATTACAAAGCTCTTACTTTGTCAAACTTGTCCAGCTCCTAAACCCTGCCATCCTACAGGCTCCTTGCCGAGTGATGTTACCGTTTGTGTACATTGGCCTCAGTACCGCCAGATTAAACCTAAAGCGTCATCAAGTTCTGTTTTCTCCTAAAAATTCTCTCAGATCCACTCTTAGGTTTCCCAGCCCTATCTTGAGCCACATCTCACTTACCGGTACCACTGCAGGCCTGACTGTCTCCTCCCATCCAGTTCCTTCGCAGCAGCCAGGGAAGTATCTTTACCATATAAATTGGATCAGCATTCCTTTGTCTATACTCATTCAGATTCTTGTTCCTTTGTTGGAACCCTTTTACTCCTCACTAGAAGTTTGTAGGATCTTCTCTTTATTGATATTTGGACATTTCACAGAACTACACCTCAGTGAAGGTCTTTTTGTTGATTGCTTTCCTCCCTTGATGAACCCTTTCAACTTGGAGCATTGTGACCTTCCGTCTGACAAATGTGTTTTGTATTCATTCTTTTGCAAGTTCTGCCCCTCTGTTTCCTCTAAAACCCCTGAGATTCAGGATCTCAAAGTGTGGACCTGAGACTAGAAGCAGCAGTGTCACCTGGGAGCTTGTTAGGACGTGCAGGTTCGGGGGCCCCAGCCCAGCCTCACTGAATCCAGCTCTGGAGGTGGGGCCCCCTGGATGATTCTCATGCATGCCAGAGAATAATTTCTGTCTTATATCCTTCCCCCCCTTCTGTTTTTGGTTTCCTTGTCTCTCTGTTCTTGCTGAGACTTCTTCTACTTTATCTGCTAATCTTTCTTGTCTATTTTTAGAGATTAGCTACGAGCCCTTTCTGCTCTTGATCTTGTTGTTTGATATTTTGTTTTTACATTATGAGTGGAGTATCTGTGTTTTCTCTGCTGTTGCCCCTCTCTGTTGAGTGTCTCTCGGATTCTGTTGAGCCTCTCTCGGATTCTGTGTGTGAATTAGTGCTTTGCCTCTACTTCCAGTTCTAGCTTTCCCGTGCTAAGTCAATTACTTTTCATTTTAAATAGTCCATTCACTCTTACACCCATTCGTGTTCTTGAGGAGTGTGCTTTTACTGTGATTTTAGTGGGTATCTTAACTGTGTTCAACCTGTCATCTTTAACCTGAAGCATTTTTGAGAGCTCTGGTTTCTGTCTCTTTACTCATTTCATCCTGCCACCCTCCCATCTGTCCACCTCCCTGGGGATCCTGTGGATGATCTAATATGTATCCTGTTTTTCTGTACTAATATCTTAGAAATATATACACTTTTATCTACATATATAAAAATGGAATCATGTTATATTTATTTTTCTCCATCTTCTTTTTTTCCGTAATACCCAGAGGTCCCTCTCGATCACCTGAGGTAGCTTCATTTCATTCTTTTTAATGGTTACGTGATGTTCCACAGTGTTGATGAACTGCAGTTAAACCACCGCATTACTGATGAGTGTTTATTTTATTTATAATTTTTCTCATAACAAACAGTGTTGCTATATCTTGTACAAATATCACAATGAATTAATAGTTTCACTCCTATGGGATATATTCCCAAAAGTAAGGTTTCTGTGTAAAAGCGTGTGTACTTTTCATTTAAATAGATATTGCCAGTTTTCTAAGAAGGCTCTCATTGCACACTTCTTCCTGCAGCATGTGAGACTGTTTTCTTGTTTCCCATTTGTAGTTGGTGTTACTATTTTTTTGTTTAGTTCGTCTGATAAATATAGACTGATGTTGTTACCTTAATTGAATAGGCAGCTTTTCATGTCGGCCATTTGGATTTGCTTTCGTAGGAATTGCGTATTCATATTCTTTGTCCATTTTTCAATTTTTAGCAATTTACACTATTCAGAATTTTCCCCTACAAAATATCCTTTGCCTACCAGCAAGTATGACATCTTTTTTCTTGTAAAAGTTAATTTTTATATAGACAAACATACATAATTTTCTATTGCATCTAGTCTTGGTCAAGACCCTAGATTATATATGTATTCTAGAGTTTTTCTTGCATAACATTTTTAAAATATAATTTCGTTTTCTTCCATTGGATAACCAGTTGTTGAAGGGCCATTTAGAAGTAACCCACTCATATTTAACTGATTTTCTTTCTTCTTTTTTGAGACAGGGTCTCACTCTGTTGCCCAGGCTGGAGTGCGGTGGTACAATCTCAGCTCACTGCAGCTTCGATCTCCTGGGCTCAAGCAATCCTCTTAACCTCAGCCTCCTGAGTAGCCAGGGCTACAGGCGCATGCCACAATACTTGGCTATTTTTTAAAAATATTTTTTTAGAGATGAGGT
The DNA here is from genome assembly GCF_006542625.1 of Nomascus leucogenys. Lineage (NCBI taxonomy): Eukaryota > Metazoa > Chordata > Mammalia > Primates > Hylobatidae > Nomascus > Nomascus leucogenys. The sequence goes on along the minus strand of NC_044393.1, from coordinate 100,260,566 downwards.
TTTGCCATGTTGTCCAGGCTGGTCTTGAACTCCTGCACTCAAGCAATTCACCTGCCTCGGCCTCCCAAAGTGCTGGGATTACGGGAATGAGCCCCTGTGGCTGGCCTGAATTTTTTTTTGTTTGAGACGGAGTCTTCCTCTGTCACCCAGGCTCGAGTGCAGTGGTGCAATCTCGGCTCACTGCAACCTCTGCCTCCCAGGTTCAAGCAATTCTTCTGCCTCAGCCTCCCAAGTAACTGGGACCAAGGTGTGCACCACCATGCCTGGCTAATTTTTTTTTTTTTTTTTAAGTAGAGATGGGGTTTCACCATATTGGCCAGGCTGGTCCTCAAACTCCTGACCTTGTGACCCGCCCACCTCTGCCTCCCAAAGTGCTGGTATTACAGGTGTGAGCCACCACACCTGGCCTTTTTCTTCTTTTAACCCCACGAAATCTTGACTATAAACTGAATTTTAATACCAGTTACTACTATATGTTAAATTTTCATACATGCAGGGATCTATTTCTCTTTTCTGAGATGGAGTCTCACTCTGTCACCCAGACTGGAGTGCAGTGGTGCCATCTCGGCTCACTGCAACCTCTGCCTCCCAGATTAAAGCAATTCTCATGCCTCAGCCTCTGGAGTCTCACTCTGTTGCCCAGGCTGGAGTGCAGTGGCATGATCTCAGCTCACTGCAACCTCTGCCTCTGGGGCTCAAGCAATTCTCTTGCCTAAGCCGCCCTAGTAGCTGGGATTATAGGCACACATCACCACGCCCAGCTAATTTTTGTATTTTTAGTAGAGACAGGGTTTCACCATGTTGGCCAGGCTGGTCTTGAACTCCTGACCTCAAGGGATCCGCCTGCCTTGGCTTCTCAAAGTCTTTGCTGGGATTATAGGCGTGAGCCACCATGCCTGGCCCATTTGGAATCTCTTCATTTCCACTGATCTTGTTTATTCTTAAAGCACACTATATTGATCTCCATACATACTTTTTGTGTGTTCTGGTTCATTCACTTGTGAGTTGTATCTGGAGTAGAACAGATAAAGATGCTTGTTCAGAGGATAAATCAGTTCACATACTAAAGTCTCTCACATGGCCCTTCCCACCGTGTGCTCCTGGATGTGCTTCATGAGGACGCAGCTGGGGCAGCACATGGTCCTCCTAGTAATTCCGACTAGAATGCAGTTGATTTCTGCATTCCAGAATTCAATTCAGTTCTAGAATTGCATTCTAGTCTAGTACTTCTGATTCAGTTGCATCTAGTCTAGTACTTTTGCATTCAGTTGCCTTCTAGTCAGAATTAAGTGCAAAAACCCAAAATTGGGTCAAGAAAATACAACTATTTATGGGAAAGACCCATATTTTTTTTAGTATGCTTCTCTACAAGTTGTGCTACCAACCTAAAATAGTGCACCTAGCAGGCCACCAGCACGGGAGTACAAGCTGCGCAGGGAGAGCTGCTTCCACTTCAGCCGGTTCAGACTTTCCCAGCCTCAGAAGTTTGTATTAGTGAAAAATTTACCTTCCCCAAGAGCTTCATTTGTTTCCAACATTCCTGATATTTACAGCAGAGTGACGTTTCCTGTGTCTGCTCTTTGCCCTGGCTCCTGGGAAACTCAGAGCCAAGTCTGAACCCTGTTTACAGTATCAGTGATTGGTTATAGTTAGCCCGATTTCTATGTTACTAAATTTATTATGTCTTTTTTGAAATAGTATTGGGGTAAAATAAACACCACAAGTCAATAAGCTTATTTAGTTGGTGGGAACTCAGCTATCTCATCCAGAAGGTTAGATAGCCTAATACATAAGGCAGCCAAGCCACAGTATTACTTTATACATAGACCCTAAGAATTTAGTGCTAAAAAAGACAGGAATAAGCTAGTGATGGCATAGTTTTAAGTAGTAAAAATGTCCAATTTTTTAAATTTCAGAAAATAGCATATTCAAAAATGATTTGGGTTCAAGTGAAACTTAAGTATGGCTTCTAATAAGACCCAAGGGTAAAACCTTTGTATGAAAAAGAGAAAAAAGACCTGTCACATACATTGGAAGTATGTCAACGCTTTTTTTTTTTTTTAGGGGCTGGGCCTGTATGCTGCTAGAGACATTGAGAAGCACACCATGGTCATTGAGTATATCGGGACTATCATTCGGAATGAAGTAGCAAACAGAAAAGAGAAACTTTATGAGTCTCAGGTAGGTGTCTGGTCCCTGCGATTGTATAAACTGCACCATCATCCTCTCCCTTTCTCCATGCCAACCAGACACCCTGAAAGGCAGAATGAAGTCTGTCATGCTGCATTCAGCTTTAAACAAAAGCCATATCTGTATATTATTGTATTTTTATCAGTTTTATCTCTTTCAATTGGTGTTATGGTTTACTTTGATAGATAACTGTAAATTAATGAGCCTGGCTTCACACACAACCTACTGATTCCATGTTTTCCATCCGTGCCATGTAAATGTCATCTGTGCCTAATAGAATATCCACAGTAAGGGTGATCAGGGTGCCGTTCAGTTTCGACTGAGTCCTCCTGGTGTGGATAGGAACACAGAGGGGAGTTTCAGGTCGACATTGATGACTGCCTGACTTTTCCCTCAGAACCGTGGTGTGTACATGTTCCGCATGGATAACGACCACGTGATCGACGCGACGCTCACAGGAGGGCCTGCAAGGTGAGACAGCGAGGAACCTGACGGGGGTGCTTTTGCTCATGGGGCCAGTGCTGGTGGAGAGAACACAAGCCAAGGAAAAGGCTCTCACTGCAGCCTGGCAGTGATTAAAAATTCAGAGCAAATGAGTTTTGAGAATTTTTATTTAAAGTTTGTATTTGTGCTTCTACCAATGGGCAAATAGAAATTTAATTAGCAAAAACTGCTTTCTCAATAAATGGGAAGTTTTTAAAGCTGCTTATAGCTGTTTTACAATATAGTTTTCTGACGTGGTGGCTTGCAGGTATATCAACCATTCGTGTGCACCTAATTGTGTGGCTGAAGTGGTGACTTTTGAGAGAGGACACAAAATTATCATCAGCTCCAATCGGAGAATCCAGAAAGGAGAAGAGGTAAGAGTCTGAGCGATTACATCTGCCATGTTGTTCAGATCCTGGGCGAATAGTTCCCTCCTCACACAGGTAACTTACTCACTTGTTTCTCAATTCTTTGTTGTGATAAAAACTCTCTCTGTAGTAGGCCAGATGTTCCCACCCTGTAATATTTCACCCTTCAGGCATTCTAGTTCCACCTTCCTCCACATGGCAGCTCTGTGAGCATTTGCTGTCACTTCTCCCTTCCCTTCTGTGCCACGGGTTCAGCATCCCCATGGCACCCAGGTGCTATCATTTCTATGTGCCATAGGAGCCTTCTTTATCCCCTTAACCTGGACACAGTTTGGCAGTGTCCCCTCTAAAGAGCATCCCCTTCCGTCTCCAAGAGGGCTGTGGCTCCTGGGATGGCACTGTTGGGCTATGGGCGGCCAATCTGGGCAGCAGTGCTGCTGAGGATTGTGTGCTCACGCTGACGATCCGTGCCTGCTTAACCGAGTGCCCACATCGACACATTCTCCACCAGTTCAGGTAGGGGTTGTTGTCTTCAAAATGCCGAGTGCCAAGCTTGCTATTTGTCTCCGTGCTCTCAGAGGTGACTCTGGTCCAGCGTCTCACCCGTTGGGATTATTATTAGCCTTAATCGCTGCATTTGTTTCCCAACTTGGTCTTTCCCACTGTGATTCAGGTACCTTGGTTCTGGAATTGGCATTTCCTGGAAAGCTGTCACTGAGCAGCAGGCTTGGTTTCTGTAGGAAACGTCCCGCATTTGGGGAGTGAGGCACCTGAGTGACTTGACTTTGTTGGTGCTCCTCTCCCTTCATGAACATAGCCATGGGATTCGTGGGATTCTATCCGTATTTTGGGTCTTTGCGGAATCTCCTTTCTTAGTCAAGAATAAGGATCCGACTAGACCCAAGGCCCATTATACATCTGAAAGTAACATGTGTAAATAAGACAGTGTGTGGGAGCCCTGGCATGGTGCCAGTAACCAGTGGATACCATGGTGGTCAGAAGAGACTCAGCTGAGCCCAGGGCCACCTGCCCCCTTCCTACTTGAGTATTCTTGAGTAAATAGTTTAATGTGAGCCCCTATTTTATCTTCTGCAAGATGGAGAAAATGACTTCCTTACCAGGCTCTTGGAAGGACTCAGCAGATACCTGAAAGAAAGCAGTGGAGTCACTGCCAGGAACAACTCAGTAACACTGGCTTCCTTCCTTTCTGTGTAGAATCTTTCCAGCTAGTGGCTCGAATCATTTAATCAGAAGAGACCTAGAAATTACCGGGCCACCCCTTCATTTTGCAGCATTGGGTCTCTCTGGGGTGGTGGGGGTTGCAGGGGCCACGCAGTGAGGCTTGTACCGTGGGACTCACACAGACTCCCACCTACCTTGATTGGTCTGAGATGTTAATTTGGTGACCTCTAAATAGAAAGACATCCTTTCAGTCTTGAGTGAGGAAAAATGAAAGAGGGAAAATAGTGTTAGCTGGCAGTTCATCTCACCCAGACTTGCAGGCCCCATTCAGTAAATCAGGGGAGGTGAAAGCCTTCTAGGTTTTAGGGAGAGGGGTAGGAAAGCAGTTGCCCTTCCAGTCCCCTCCATCCACTTGCAGGGACAGCATTATGAGAAGTCACAGAAATATAGCTTTCTCCGGTCAGGCTCCCCTTTCTCAGATCTGGCTGTTTAAAAATACTGCCTCCCTCATTTCCTCTGTGCGAGCACAGTGCCTCTTTTCAGGGTTCCCCAGGGTCCCATGGAACCTCAGGAAATCAGGTCTTCCTTAATTTACGTCTGTTTTGTTTGCTGGTTTTAAAATGCAAGGGAGATGGAGGCAGAAACGCCATTGCCTTCCTTGCTGTCCTTTCTTACCCTGTGTCTTTGCCGTGGGCAGCTCTGCTATGACTATAAGTTTGACTTTGAAGATGACCAGCACAAGATTCCGTGTCACTGTGGAGCTGTTAACTGCCGGAAGTGGATGAACTGAAATGCATTCCTTGCTATCTCAGCGGGCGGCTTGTCCCTAGGAAGAGGCGATTCAACACACCATTGGAATTTTGCAGACAGAAAGATATTTTTGTTTTCTGTTTTATGACTTTTTGAAGAAGCTTCTGGGAGTTCTGATTTCCTCAGTCCTTTAGGTTAAAGAAGCGCCAGGAGGAAGCTGACAGAGCAGCGTTCCTGAAGTGGCCGAGGTTAAACGGAATTACAGAATGGTCCAGCACTTTTGCTTTTTTTTCTTTTCCTTTTCTTTCTTTTTTTGTTTGTTTGTTTTTTGTTTTTTGTTTTTTTTCCCTTGTGGGTGGGTTTCGTTGTTTTGGTTTTTTAGTCTCACTAAGGAGAAACTTTTACTGGGGCAAAGAGCCGATGGCTGCCCTGCCCCGGGCGGGGGCCTTCCTATGAATGTAAGACTGAAATCACCAGCGAAGGGGACAGAGAGTGCTGGCCACGGCCTTATTAAAAAGGGGCAGGCCCTCTAACTTCAAAATGTTTTTAAATAAAGTAGACACCACTGAACAAGGAATGTACTGAAATGACTTCCTTAGGGATAGAGCTAAGGGATAATAACTTGCACTAAATACATTTAAATACTTGATTCCATGAGTCAGTTTATTGTAGTTTTTGATTTCTGTAAAATAAGAGAAACTTTTGTATTTATTATTGAATAAGTGAATGAAGCTATTTTTAAATAAAGTTAGAAGAAAGCCAAGCTGCTGCTGTTACCTGCAGAACTAACAAACCCTGTTACTTTGTACAGATATGTAAATATTTTGAGAAAAAATACAGTATAAAAATAGTTATTGACCAAATGCTACCAGGCTCTGCAGCAGCTCGGGTGCTTATAAAATGTTCATAGGGATGTTACAATATAATTTTGTGTTATAAAATATGCCATTATAATTATGTAATAACCAAAATTTCAACCTAGAAGGTTTGGGGTTTTTTGGAAACTGCAGTCTATTAGTACTTAATGGTTTTATACACCTTACTTCTGACAGAGCGGGGCGTATGCTACGACTACAACTTTTATAGCTGTTTTGGTAATTTAAACTAATTTTTTCATATTATATTGTTGCATCCCTACTTCTTCAGTCAGGTTTTTTTGTGCTTACAATTTGTGATAACTGTGAATAACTGCTTAAAAATACACCCAAATGGAGGCTGAATTTTTTCTTCAGCAAAAGTAGTTTTGATTAGAACTTTGTTTCATGCCACAGAGAATCATGTAAACATAATAGGATCATGTAGCAGAAACTTAAATCTAACCCTTTAGCCTTCTATTTAACACAAAAATTTGAAAAAGTTAAAAAAAAAAAGGAGATGTGATTATGCTTACAGCTGCAGGACTCTGGCAATAGGGTTTTTGGAAGATGTAATTTTAAAATGTGTTTGTATGAACTGTTTGTTTACATTTCTTTAATAAAAAAAAAACACTGTTTTGTGTTTGCTTGTAGAAACTTAATCAGCATTTTGAACCAGGTTAGCTTTTTATTTTGTACTTAAAATTCTGGTACTGACACTTCACAGGCTAAGTATAAAATGAAGTTTTGTGTGCACAATTCAAGTGGACTGTAAACTGTTGGTATATTCAGTGATGCAGTTCGGAACTTGTATATGGCATGATGTATTTTTATCTTACAGAATAAATCAATTGTATATATTTTTCTCTTGATAAATAGCTGTATGAAATTTGTTTCCTGAATATTTTTCTTCTCTTGTACAATATCCTGACATCCTACCAGTATTTGTCCTACCGGGTTTTTGTTGCTTTCTGTTCTGTATAATAGTATCTAATGTTGGCAAAAATTGAATTTTTTGAAGTATACAGAGTGTTATGGGTTTTGGAATTTGTGGACACAGATTTAGAAGATCACCATTTACAAATAAAATATTTTACATCTATAAGAGCTGCCTAGAGCTTCTCTGTTAACTCCTCATATTCAAATTTGAGCTCTTAAATTGATGATTGTCTGAAGTTCACTGACCATCTGATATATCTTTCACAGTTAGAGTGTTGATGTAATCAACTTGGTTTTCTTAGATTTTCAAATAAGTTTAGATGTAAATTCATAATTCATTCTAATTATGACACTTTTTCCTTCCCTTCAACTGAATAAAGAAGGGAACTTCTGTATCTTTTTAGGGTGTTTACCAAATTTAGAATATCCTTGGTGCTTTGTTCAAAGCCTGTTTTTGTTTAATTGGTAAATGTAGTCTTGGTTATGTTGTGTTGTTGTATTTTTTCTTTTTTTTTTTTGAGGCAGTTTTTCAGACTTATTCTATGTGGTAGACTTACTTTCTATCATATTCAATTATTTAACATAAATATAAAGGGGTTAAGAAAAAAACTGCTCAGAATCCCCTTTAGTTTCTAGGACAGATTTTTAACTTGGACGTCACAAACACTAAACTAGCCAGCATTCCCAGCCCACCATGGAGCTTGCCTTCTAGTGCGGGGAATGGACAAAAACAGGTGACTGTTTTAGATGGGAAGTGGGCTGGGAGTCCCATGGGGGCCTTCCTAAGGAGGCGACATTTAAGCAAGACCTGAAGGATGAAGAGGAGCTGGCCTCAGGAGGAGCGTGGCAGAAGCTTGCCTGGCAGAGGGGACACCTCATGCAGGAGCCTTGAGATCTGAAAGAGGCTGATGCTGCCAGTAACTGAGAGGCAGGTGTGGCTGGGACAGAGTGGTAGGAGGCGAGATGAGAGAAAAGCAAGGGTGAGTGGCGCAGGTTTAGCTCGCCCTGGGTCAGCAGGAAGCTGCTGCCGGATGGTGCTGAGTTCCCACTGTGCACAGAGGTGACACGCTGCCCAGAAGAGGCGGCCCACCTGTGGGGCACCAGTGTGTGTACACTGAGGCTGAGTGGGCTACGTATGAGTCCCAGGAGGAGTGAGGGGTGCCCTGGGCTAGGCGGATGGTCATGACATGGAGGGAGCTGGCAGCAGTTGAGGTATTTTGCATGTAGATGGCTCAACCATTTCCCATTTCAAAACCGCCTTGTCTCCGTCTCTCCTCAGCTTCTCCATCCTCCTCCTTTGGCCCCATGTCACTTGGAGGCTGCACTGTCCTCTGTTCTAGTCACCAAGCAGAAACACACTTAGTCTGATTTGGTGTCCGATGCAGTAGATCATCATCTGGCCATTAGGGTTTCCTGTCTCCGGTCGCGGTGGCAGCTACTGTCTCTGAAATTCTCTCCAGCCCCTGCTTTTGGAGCAGAACCCTTTCCTGGCTTTCTTCCCACATTGCTGCTTTAATCTTTTCCCTCTAAGGGCTCTACCCCATTCTTTTTTCATCATTAAGGTATGTATTTAATAGTAATCTGAAAAACAGGAGGGAGGCCAAGGTGGGAGAATCACTTGAGGCCAAGAGTTCAAGACCAGCCTGGGCAACATAGACCTGTCTTTACAAAAAATCATTAGCCAGGTGAGGTTGTGCGCACCTGTAGTCCCAGCTACTTGGGAGGCTGAGGCAGGAGGATCACTTGAGTCTGGGAAGTCAAGGCTGCAACGAGCTGAGATTGTACCACTGCACTCCCACCTGGGTGACAGAGCAAGTTCTTGTCTCAAAAGAATAATAATGGAAGCCAACTCTTCCAGGAAACCATAGCTATGCAGTAATTCATGGCTTCTATGATATTAGTGCATTTTTTATTAGGCTCAGACACAAACACTAAAACTGTCCCACTTCAAATGCCCAGGAACAACGTAGACAGATTCCAAAGAATGGGCTGTTTACTGTGAACACCATGGAAAGAAAAAAGGCACAGAGTCTGACTTTATCCTTTGGCCCTGAGCCTAGGGCCATCCTGCCCTATTGTAATAGGAAAGGACAGTCTCAACAGCAGAGTCACCAGCACTCCCTCAGCTTCACAGCAATGCAGTAAAGCCCCCGGTGGCCTGTTCCCTGGGGCCCACTGTCACATACACTGGCAGCAGCTTTGAAATGAGAAGTGCTACATTCAAAACATTAAAAATTTAAATATTTCAGTTACGACTATGTAACGAGAGAGACTTAAGGTTACAAGACGCAGAATAATGTTTTTAACTGTGCTTATTAGACTTAAATGTGTTCCTAGATAAGGCGGCCTCAGCACTTCCATCAGGTTTCCAGCTGTGCCCGGGAGGACTCCCGCTCCCATCACCTTCTGGCAGAGTTGAAGAATCCTTTCCCAAATATCTAAAGAAATTGGGTAAATATCAGCAAAGCAAGGTTCTTCTCGTGGGGAGGTGAGTAGACCGACGGTGCCCGTTTACCCAATGTGCTCCGTGCTCCAGCTCAGTGCCCAGCGCCACTCTGAGGTCTCATTTTCTTCCTGCCATGCTGTTGACAGCACGGCTTTATGTGTAGTTCCTGGAGGCTCTGTCAAGTGTTCAGGATCTTCTAAAATGGAAGCCATGTTCTACTTGCTAGGAGGGTCAGCTGTCTGCTCATCCCCGGTCAGCCACAGCCTTACTCTAGGTCTCTGGGAATCTTGCACCCCCGCCCTGCTTGCTCTTGTGTCCTCAGACCCCATGGTGGGTCCATCGAGCCTTTCAGGGGCGGAGATCTCACTGGGACCCTGTCTCTGGTGCCAGGGTTTTGCCTGTGACATGTCCCAGCTGGTACTACAGACTCTCCATCCACTTTGTCCTGAGGATGCTCCAGCATCCATCCCGGGGCCAGCGCCCTCGTTCCGCCCCCATGCAGTTTCTGATGCTCTGTTCCTGCAGGGGTTCTCGTTTTTGAAGACACTACTCCTGGGTCCCAGAAATTCTTTTAACCTAGTTTTTATCCTAACCACAGGAATGTTAAAAGTATTCCTTCTTCCTTGATGGCAACCTTACGAAACTTTGCTTCCTGAAGAACAAGTTGATGCAGGCAGAGCACACGAGGTTATGACTTCTCAGCGGAGGCCCCGTGCATAGGTGACCCCTCCTCCTTCCACCATCCCTCCCTCACTCCAGCCCTGCTATTCCCACTGCTGCCAACTCCACAGCCTCAACTTTTTGTGTACCTTTTAAATACTAGCACCCCCCACACTTTTCTCAGACCTTTTAAATACTAGCACCCCCCACACTTTTCTCAGCTCTTCTCATCCTCTGCTCTCGCCACGCTGACTTCATCTAAACCTACAACTTAACCCAACATGGTGGGAACAGCGTTCCAGACGCCTCCCTTCTGAGCTCTAGACCCCTGGCATGACCCTGCAGCCTGCTCACTCGGCCTGCAAAAGCTCCACTGCAGAGACTTCATCCTTTTTCTCTTCCCCAGAACGATTCCACCAATATCTCCTCACTCGGAATGGCAGCTACCCGCTTCCAGGCGCCCACACCAGAGCCCCGCGCCATCCTCACACTCTGCAGCCTGCCCGGCTCAGGGCTTCATCCCAGTAGCCCCAGCCAGGAAGACCCTTCGCTTTCAGAACAGAACGACCTGCTATTCCCTGACCTTGGGATGCATGCACGTGCCTCGATGCTTCCTAACTGCTGTGCGTTCCGCCGGGACCTTGTCCATCCCAAGGCCGCCTGGCCTGCTCCAGGAAGTTCTCCCGCCCTCTTGCCCGCTGTGGGAGAACGCAGCCCCGTTCTGTGTCTTCTTGGCGCGTGAGTCTATCGGAGTATTTCTCACTTTCATTTCTAAGCTTTCCTTTCACCTGAAGGTGGGAACTTTAGCTTGCAACTATTTCTCCAGCACAAAAGGGAGGGAGGGCGGGCAGAATGCAGAGTGCCAGGTGGTCACCTCCCTCCCCGCAATCCCCCCTGCTCTGCCGGGTCCAGAGGGCTGACCCTTCTGGTCTCCTGGCTCCTGCTTCATTTCAGCCGGTGGGAGCTGTGGGGGGAGGCCGGGAGGCAGGACAAGGGACCTGGGTGTCTCTACTCCTGCTGTCTGGTGGTGGAGCGGCTGCCTGCGTCTAGGCCTACGGCTCCGGACGCTGCTTCTCACCCTTCGGGCCCAGAGGTGGCCGCGCCCCTGAGGCTGCTAACACTGTCACAGTCCCTTCCCTCACAGCTCTGCGAGATGCCAGAGATGCGCGCCTTCTCATTTCCCGGCGGACCCTGACTCAGACAGGAAGGAAAGATTCTTGGAAACACATACTCTTGACAGCGTAAGTTAATATAATATGTAAAAAATAATGTTTTTTGATTAAAACACCCATATTTATAAGGAAAAAATGGGGAAGGAGGACAAAAAGGAAACTGAAAGATGTTTACGGAGTTTACAACTGTTTCTTGTCAATTTTGTGGAGAACATTTTCAGATCTCTAAAGTGAATTACTTCATATTAATAATATAGTATTTGGGAGCACTTTGGGATTACTTTTAGGAAAGTGGCAGAAATGATACAGAGAGTTCGCATACACTCCTCATCCCGTTCCCCTGATGTTAACCGTGGCGCATTTGTCAAAACTAAGAAACGAACATTGGTCTGTTGCTGTTAACTAACCTGCAGGCTACTTAGGTTTCACCAGGTTTTCCAATGATGTCCTTTTTCTGTTCCAGGACGGGGCCTAGGCACCACGTGGCACTTGGTCCTCACCCGTCCTCTTAGCCTCCTCTGGGACACTGGTAATCTGGTAGTTTCTCAGATTTGCCTTATTTTTTGTGACCTTGACCAATTCTGATTTGACAGTTTCAATCCTCATTATCTTCAAGTTTTCCTATAATTTTTTTTTTTTTTTTTTTAGCACATTGAGCATATTTGTCAAAGCCATTTTCAATACCAGTGTGTGCTAATTCCATCCTTTCATTGCTAGGCCTGTTTGTTTTTTTGTTTTTATTTAAGACTTTTATTAACAGGTGCTTGCAGTTTGTTACTTTTTTGAAAAAATCAAGTTGTAAACTTTTACGACAAAAATGAAGTTCTTAAAAATCTCAACTTGAGCAGATATGAAATAATTTTAAAACCTTTAAAGGCGTATTGAGAAAAACCAGGCTTTTTAAAAAAAACTTTGTTACTACCAAAAAGAGACGTCTTTAGGTAAAAATAATTAAAAACCCCATGCCCCACAGATAATGCAGATAGTTCTAGTTATCTGGTCAATGGACAAAAAGCAAAAAAGCAGGCACTTACGGGCTGCAGCTCCAATTTTCGTTCATTTCTTATCGCTGGAATTTACTAGTTCTTGTTTTTTTTTTTTTTTTTTTTTTTTTTTTTTGAGATGGAGCCTCACTCTGTCACCCAGGCTGGAGTGCAGTGGTGCGATCTCGGCTCACTGCAAGCCCCGCCCCCCGGGGTCACACCATTCTCCTGCCTCAGCCTCTCCGAGTAGCTGGGACTACAGGCGCCCACCACGCCCGGCTAATTTTTTGCATTTTTAGTAGAGACGGGGTTTCACTATGTTAGCCAGGATGGTCTCGATCTCCTGACCTCATGATCCGCCCCGCCTCGGCCTCCCAAAGTGCTGGGATTACAGGCGTGAGCCACCGTGCCCGGCCCCTAGTTCTTGTTTGATGACTAAACCGGGTGATGGTAGAGGTAGCAGCTGGCATTTGCTCAGCCCCACCCTGCTCAGCCTGGAGCGAGGAATTCTCAGCTGGTGGATCAGCTGCTTCTGTGTCTTTGCCATCTTGTGGTTTAGGGTTTTCTGGGCGACCGCATCGCTAATTGAAGTTGTGGCGGCCCCGGTGCTGAGGTGGCTGGTGCTTAGGTCTCATCTCCTGGATTGTCTTTATCCTCTTCATCGCTGTCCTCTCCAGGCTGTCTTGGGTGAGGTGGGCCCTGCAGAATCGTGGTCTGCGTCCCCGGTACACTTGCTGCCTCGCTGGTCTCCCCGCTCCCTGCGCCGTCACCCCTGCATCGCTGCTCCCGGCCGCCCCGGAGGCTGGAGAACTGCGGCCTCCATGGAGGAAAGTGGGACTCTGCCAGCCTCCCTGCGTGGTGGGGCCTCGCCTGCGGCAGCGCTGTCTCATCCCTCCTTCTGTTCCCCACTGAGGATTCTGGTGATTCTGCTGGTGACTGTGGGGAGGACCCACGTTTGTCGTGGTTACGGTGGCCGCAGGTTTACTGCCTTGACCTGGGCCCCACCAGGCCCTGGAACATTTGCTGCCTCCTCACCCTTTTCTCCCTCAACATCAGACTCCGCGGCCTCCCCAGCTCCTCTGCCGCCAGGGTCCTCCCCGGGGTTCTCCTTCACGGCAGTCTGGTGAACAAACATCTTCCTTGGTGACATTCCTGTTGATGAAACCGTATCTGTTCCTTATGCTGAACCGTTTGTTCCCCAAACCTTCGCTGTGACGACCTTCCTGTCCCCACCGGCGAGGGTGACGGTGCCTGGGCTCCTGCCCAGGGTGTGATGGCAACTAGGCCACGGCGGCGGTGGGGCTGCCCAGGGCTCTCTGGGGTCCGCTCCCCGCTCCCAAACTCTCCAGGCCTGTTTAAATCACCTTTTTCTCCTGGTGACGGTTATGTATATTTTTTAGACGGAGTCTCGCTCTGTCTCGCCCAGGCTGGAGTGCAGTGGCACGATCTCGGCTCACTGCAACCTCCTCCTCCTGGGTTCAAGTGATTCTCCCACCTCGGCCTCCCAAGTAGCTGGGATTACAGGCGTGTGCTACCATGCCCAGCTAAATTTTTTTATTTTTAGTAGAGACAGGTTTTCTCCATGTTGGCCAGGCTGCTCTCGAGGTGATCTGCCTGCCTTGGCCTCCCAAAGTGCTGGGATTCCAGGCGTGAGCCACCGTGCCCGGCTGGTTTCTTCCTTTTGAAGCTTGTTCTTGAAGCACTTTTCAGATGAGTCTGACAGCGCCTTTACCCTTGGCCGAGTCCAGCCCCACTCCTAAGGCATGGCCCTTCGGGGAATACCCTGGGCGCCCTGAATACTCAGTGGGGCCTGTTACTTGGCTGGTGGCAGCTTCAATGATTTCCAGCCCCACCTGATCTTCGGGAGCTGTTCAGTTTGTAGCCTCCCAGCCTCATGAGTAAGTTTCCACGGACAGACTGCAATACAGCCAGACTCCAGGCGCCCCTGTGCAGGTTCTGGCCCTTCTCTCTGTTTAGCTCCTTCCTCTCCTTCATCCTCCGATGCAAATTCCAGCCACCTCAGCCTCCCTGGACTCCGGCGTCCATCTCGACCTACAGGATGATGGGCCTCTTTTTAAGTTCCCCTCCCTGTGCCAAAGTCAGGAAACTGTCCTAGGTGGGGAGAGTCTCGGCCTCGCCGTTTCTGGGAGATTACTGTCCCGCCAGTCCCTGGGAGCCACTGGCTGAAGAGGTTCTGCATGTTTTTCTTTCTACATCTCTAGTTTTTTACTCCAGGACAAGCCCAGATCCTGTTACTCCTTCTTGGCCAGAAGGAGAACTTGTGTTTTTTGTTTAAAATGTTTCCTTCTTGTCAAATTCTACTTCTTTAAAGGCCTTATTATGTCTTTGCCCCCGTGTTCCTCATCTATTCTTAATTTCTCATGCTTCTTGAGTTCTGTCACCACATTCTGAGTTTTCAGATTTGCTGTGTTTAGTCCTCTCATGTCACTCTCCTCATGCCTTAAGCTCATTTTTGAATCAGTATGTTACAATTTGGGTCGCTTCTGTGAGCACATCCTTCTGGAGTGCTTTCATTATACAAATGCCATTTAGCTCTTTTCCTTACACTTTGTATGGGACTTGGCCTTGATCATCTTCTGCTGCTCATCCGGTGGGAACTGAGTTTCTGAACATGGAGGAGCACGGCCCAGACGGCTCTCCCACACGGGGGAGCGTGGCCCAGACGGCTTTCCCAGCCTTGCAGAGGCTCCCTCTTCTGTTTCCCTGCACTGCTAAAGCTATGGTCACTTCTTCTGCCAATGCCTGGCTTCGCTTCCCTCTACTTCTCCAAGCTGTGTCCTTTTTCTTTATTATCATTCACTTGCTACTGTTTCTCTATTATCCCTGTCTTGCTCAATTTTGACTCCACGCCCTGGCAGTTTCATGAGTTCAAAGGAACTAGAAGGCTTCATCCCCTAAGCCCTCCCTCCCCCAGGGACCCCTGCCGCTGCCTAATGCTGGAGGGACAGACGACCCCACAGTGTTGGCTGCGCTGACTCTCCAGTTCCTGCAGCCACCATTGCCTTTCCATGTCCTCCGCTCCTCAACACCGTCTGCCTGGAGCTTGCCTGGCTTTCTGCCACACAGCTCTCGGGCATGCAGCTCCTCCTACCTGCTTTAGAGAATCTGCAGCTACCTTGCCACCTACCTACTTTGAAAATACTGTCCATGGGTTTTGGGTTTGCCTCTGTAGTTGCTCTAATTTTATGTGGATGTTGACTAGGCAAAATCTGAAAGCTGTGCTGCAGCCTTTCCTGCAATTTCCTGAGAAGCCCCCATGTCGGTCTGTTTTATTTCAGCCATTTTAATGGATGTAAACTGGCATCTGAATGTCGTTTTAATTTGCATTTCTTTGATGACCATGATACTGAACACCTTTTCATATACTGAGCTATTTATACTTCTTTGGTGACATATCCAAATATTTTGTCCATTTTGAAAATCAGGTTGTCTTTTTAGTATTGAATTTTAAACACAAACCCTTGAATACAGTTGTGGCTTTTTTCATTTTCTCAATGGTGTCTTGATAAGCACAAGTTTAATTCTGAAGTTCAATTTGTTAATATTTTATGGCTAGTTCTTTAAAAAAAAAAAAAAAAAGTTTTATTAAAGACAGGATCTCACTATGTTGCCCAGGCTGGTCTCTAACTCCTGAGCTCAAGCAATCCTCCCACATTGGCCTCCCAAAGTGTTGGGATTACAGGCATGAGCCACCTGTGCCTGGCCTTTATCTTTTTCAAATAGAGACGGGTTCTCATTATGTTGACCAGGCTGGTCTGGAAACTTCTGGCTTCAAGCGATCCTCCTGCCTTGGCCTCCCAAAGTGCTGGGATTGCAGACATGAGCCACCATGCCTGGCCAATGGCTGGCTCTTTAATGAGTGCTTAAGGAATCTTTGCCTACCCTAAAGTCATGAAGATACTCTCCTACATTTTCTTCTAAAAGAAAGTTTACAATCTAAACTTTTATGTTTAGATTGTAAAATAATGTTTATTTGTGGTATAAGATGGTGGCGGGGTGTCACAGGTAATTTCTTTCCACAGGGATATCAGATTCTTGCAGCACCATGTGTTATAATAATTTTCCCCTCCCCACTACATTGTATTGGCTCCTTTGCTGCAAGCAAATCAATTGGCCATATATGTGTGGGTCTGTTTCTCTTCCACCAATCAATTCATTATCCATAAGTCAGCAGCATAGTAAGTCTAGAATTAGTGTAAATTCTCCAACTTTATTTCTTTCATATTATTTTGGCCACTCTTAGTCCTATGCATTTCCATATCAACTTTAAAATTATCAGTTTCCACAAAAAACATACTGGGATTTTGATTAAAAGTAGCATTAAATCCATAGATCAAATTGTGGAGAATTAACATCTTATTAACACTGAGTCTACCAATCATGAATGTAGTATAGTTCTCTATTTAATCTTTTCTCAGCAATGTTTTCTACTTTTCATCATACAACTCTTTTTTTTTTTTTTTTTTTTTTTTTAACGATCTTGCTCTGTCCCACTATCATGGCAATCTGGTCACTCAGCTCCCCCCTCCCCATCTCCTCCCCCTCTATCTCTACCCCCCCCCGCCCCTTTTTTTTTTTTTAAACTTTCCCTCATCCCCCCCCCCCCCCCCCCATCCACCCCCCCCCCCATCAACCTCTTACACATATTTTGTCATATGTACCCTAAATTCTTATATTTTGGATGCTATTGTAAACTGCAATCATAATACCATGAACTTCAGTTTTGAGCTGTTTGTTGCCAATATGAAAAACAATTCATTTTTATATTTTTTTGTGGTCCTGATAAATTCCTTACTATGTCTAGTAGTAGTTTTGAAGACACCCTATGATTTTCTGCATTACTTGATCATAGTCTGCAAATAAATACACTTTTACTTCTTCCTTCCTAATGTACATGCCCTTCTTTTTCTTGCTGTATTGCGCTGGCTAGGAGAGGTAAGAACAGGTATCTTTGCCTTGTTGCCAATCATCTTTCACATTACATGAGGCTAGCTATAGTATCTCAATAGATGCACTTTATGAAGTTGAGGAATTTTCTTTGCATTCCTAGTTTGCTGAGTTTTTATCATAAGTGGGTGTTGAATTCTGTCAATTTTTTTTCTACATTTTTTTCCTGCAAGGTTGCATATGCCTTTCCCCCTGTATTACTAACACTGTAAATTATCTTAATCAAATCTCTAATGTTAAACCATCTTTGCATTCCTGGGCAAAAATCAATTTGTTCATAATGTATCATCCTTTTTATATGTTGCTGAATTTGATTTGCTAATTTTCGTAAGGAAATTTTTCTATATTCATGTAGGATATAAAAATCCTCTGTGATCTACCTGCTCATCCCTCCCTCCCTGTATTGGCTGGGTTCTCCAGAAAAACAGAACCAATAGGATGTATAGAAACACAGAAAGAGATTTATTATGAGGGACTGAGATGCTCTATGATTTACTGCCTGCAAGCTGGAAGCCCAGGAAAGGCAGTGGTGGTGTTCCAGCAAGTCACCATTCCTTCACCTTTTTGTTCTATTTGGGCTCCCAATGGATTGAGTGGTGCCCGCCCACATTCGTGAGAGAGGACCTTCTTTACTTAGTCTGCTGATTCAAACACTAATCTATTCTGGAACCACCCTCACAGACACTCGCAGAAATAGTCTCACCAGCTACCTGGGCATTCTTTAGCTCAGTCAAGTTGACATGAAACCAACCATCACACTCCCCATAGCCCCTAGCAAGCAGCGATCTTTTTGTCTCTGCCTTTTCCACAATGCCATAGAATCGGAATCACATGATATGTGGCTTTTCCAGATGGGCTTCTTTCACTGAATAGTATATTCTTAACATCCCTCCATGACTTTTCAAGGCTTATGGCTTAATTCTTCTCAGCACTGCATGTTCCGTCATCTGAATGTACTATAGTTCATCCATTCATGCACTAAAGGACATCTTGCTTCCAGGTTTCGGCAGTCCTGAATAAAGCTGCTGTAAAATCCATGTGCAGGCTTCGTGTGGTTTTCAGCTCCTTTGGGTAAACACCAAGGAGCACAACTGCTGGATCACAGGGTAAGAGTATGTTTAGGAAGAAACTTGCCAGAGTGGCTGTAGCACTTTGCACTCCCACCAGCAGTGAATCAGAGCTCCTGCTGTTCAGCAGGTTAATATCTGTAGACTCTAGTGCACTTGCAACTCATTCCTGATGCTGGGAAATTTCAGGGTGGTTTTTGTTTTTTTTTTTTTCGGCTAGAGGTTTATCAATTTTATTGATCTCTCAAATCAGCTTTTAGCTTTCTCTGTTTTGTTTCATTCATTTCTGTTCTGGTATTTAATATTTCATTTCTGCCTCTTTGTCTAACTTGCTCTTTTTCTGTTAAGATGGAAGCTAAAGTCATTGAGACTTGTATCCTTTTCTAATATAGGTGCTTAATGCTATAAAACTTGCAAGTACTGCTGTAGCTGCATGCCACACACTGTTGTATTTTCATTTTTGGTCAGTTCCAAATAGCCTTTTGATTTTTTTCTCTGACCCATAAGGTATTGGGAAGTGTGCTAGTTTTTAATAATATTTGGAGATTTTCCAAGTGTCTGTTACTGATTTCTATTATACTTTGCATGACTTGAATTTCTATATGTTATCACACCTTGCTCAATATCCCAGAATATGGTCTATCTTGGTAAATGTTCCAACATTCTCTTGTTGGGTAGTGTCAATTAGGCTAAGATGGTTGGCAGTATTGTTCAAGGTTTTACATTATACTGTTTTTCTGTTTACTTGTTCTATCAATTATTGAGAGGTGTGTTGAAATCTCTTACTACAATTGTGGATGGGTGTACTTGCAGTTTTAACAGAACTTCAAAATAAAGGCCACAAAAACTGATAAACTGGGATTATTTCTTCTTGATAAGTTGAACCTTTTATTCATGAAATGACCCTCTATATCATCTGTAGTAATATTCTCTGTGCTGAAATCTACTTTGTCCATCTATTCAGATGTCTTTCATGTATCTTCCCATCCTTCTATTTTTAATCTATTCATTATAGGCAGCATATAGTTGGCTCTTGCATTTTTATCTAATCTGCCTTTTAACTGTGGCATTTACATTCATTACACTTAATGTGATTATTGACATTGTTGGATTTCAATCTACCATCTTGCTGTTCTTGTTTTCCATATGTACCGTCCTGGCCTTTGAAGTCAAATCACAGATAAAATATTTAGGATGTGGCGCTTAAACTGTTTTGTGGTTCTGATAAAATATCTGAGTGTATCCCCTGCAGTATGAGACCATCTCTCCTCTTAAGATGTGGTTTGGGAGGAAAATTCACCTTATATTTCAGAATTTTTAGTATATGCAGGTGATTCCCAAATGTATTATCTCTAATTGAGCTACATCTTCCAAGAGTCTGACCTCTACATCCAACTGCCTGTTGAGCAGCTCTCCCTGGGTGCTGCACAGGCAGCTTTGATGTCCAGTATCTAAGGTCACACAGCTCAAGCTAAGAAACTGGGACACGTCTTGAGAGGCAGAGGACTCTACCAAGCCTACTGGGTCATCAGCTGAATCCAAGAGCACCTCAGACCAGAGGCTCCAACACAAGACAGACTATCCTAAATAATCAAAAGGATTCTTTATTATGTAGATTGTATCATAATTCATCAAAATAATTTTATAATAGTTAACTGCCATCCTGTCTTATGACACCTTCTGAAGTTAAACATAATATACAGTTTTTTTAAATGATCTACTTACAACATACGAAACAAATAATAGAAGTTTTTTTTCTTTTAAAAGCACTATCTCCTATGAAGTCTAAGAAAGGAAATCATGACAAGTTCCTGATCAGATAAAAACCACTGCATCATTAAAGGGGATTAAAAAGAGGCATAAATAAATCTGAATAGAAATATCCATTTTCCTGGGTTTTATCCTTCTGTACAAGCCCAATTCTAGGGTTAAAATGATATTCTGATTTGCCTCTGTAAGCAAGAAATTCCTTAACAGCAGCTCAAAAATGACCTTAATGTCTGGGTGAAACATACTTCTTCACCTGTGGACACTCAGAGCTCCCATCTCTGTCAGACACGTGTCACCTCTGCTAACACACCCAGGCATCTCCAGGAGGACAGGGAACTGTCTTGTCATCCTCTCCAAGATGGCTCTGCTCTACCCAACCCAGGCTTTCCTAAAGCCCCAAACTCCACACAGGAGGCAACGCCTGATGAAGCAACGTTCCCGCCACAGCATCCACCTTAACCTTCCAAATGCCACTGCTGTGAAGAGGAGCCATCACAGATTGCCATGGCAACAGAGCCCTTCTGACCCAGGGGATCCACCGCTCTCAGGCACTGTCCAACCGACACCTGGTATAGCCGATTGTTTTTCTGGAAAAAAAAAAAAAAAAAAAAAGGTAGCAAGAAAAAAATACTGCCAATTACTGGCAAAACATGGAAATCCAGAGGAGATATGGAGCATTTAAGAATTCAGATTAAGGGATACAACAGTCCCCTCTTATCCAAAGATGAGTTTTCTGCTGTTTGTTATCTGCAGTACAGTACAGTAAGATATTTTCTGACTGCAATCACAATTTATGTTATAGTATATTGATTTGTTTTTATAGAGAAAACAAACAGGCTGTTGGGCTACGGCGATCCTCCCAGCTCAGCCTTCTCAGTGCTGGGATTACAGGCGGGAGCCACTGTGCAACCACGGTATGCTGTTCTTTTTTTTGTTTTTTTTTTTTTTTTTGAACGGAGTCTCGCTCTGTCACCCAGGCTGGAGTGCAGTGGCGCAATCTCGGCTCACTGCAAGCTCCGCCTCCCGGGTTCACGCCATTCTCCTGCCTCAGCCTCTCCGAGTAGCTGGGACTACAGGCGCCCGCCACCACGCCCGGCTTATTTTTTTTTGTATTTTTAGTAGAGACGGGGTTTCACCGTGGTCTCGATCTCCTGACCTCGTGATCCGCCCGCCTCGGCCTCCCAAAGTGCTGGGATTACAAGCGTGAGCCACCACACCCGGCACATGGTATGCTGTTCTAACTGTTCCGTTTCATTTGAGTTATTGTTGTGAACCTCTTACTGTGCCTAATTGATAAATTTTATCACAGGTATATCTCTAGAAAAAAATACAGTATGTACAGAGTTTGTACTACCTGTGGTTTCAGGCATCCACTTGGGGGGACCACTGTACTGCAGACTGAGAAGACCATCCCCAAGGTAGAAAATGAGTTCATCTGCCACACCCCTGACTCAACCTTGTGGGCCTCTGCACATTCTCCCAACATCACCGAGCCCTCCTCACCCCAAAGGTCCACTGCTGGGATCCTCCTGACCCGTGGCATTTCATGAGCCGTGGCGGGTCTGATGAACGAGTCTCTGACATATCTAGACAAAGGAGACTATTTAAAACCAATTCATGCTCTTCATTATAAATCCAGATCTAGAGAAGAAAAATAAAATAAAATTTAGATAACAAATTTTAGGACTGAACAACACTTTGCATATTCTTCCACATATTGATTCTGTAAGGTCTCAAAGCAGAAACAGACCAATGCACTAGACTTACAGGGAAGCAGATTTCAACTTGGTTCATTCCACTGCAGATTGCTAAGGCAGGAGAAAGTGAGGTGCTATTCTGGGAAGAAACCTAAGCAGTGGCTGAATTTTGTTCACTGAATTTGACTGAATTAACTCTTTTCCAATTTTAGGGTTTAAAAATTACATAACTCTCAATTCTTGGACTGTGTAGGTGATAGAGGAGCCCAACAAGCCTCTGGCTGACCCTCTGGAGACAGAAGGGCACACGGCTGCCATTTTCATCAATTCCTCATCGGTGAGGCAGTCAGGAAGTGCACAGGCTGAATACACAGATTATCTTCAGGAACACAACTGGGTGACATGGCAAGTGCAATGAACGACTCACTCTCCAACATGTGCCATCACTATGCTCAAAAGGAATCTATTCTCTTCTGTTCTCCTATTTACTCATTGCTTCAACTTATAGAACCCAAATGGATGTGTGCAGTGTTCACTAATATGAAGACCCTCGATCAGAGTCATAAGGAGCTGAGAGAGAATTTTCTGCAACACTGCTATTGTCTCATAGCCTGTGTGTCCAATAAAGGAGCTACTGGCCACATGCAGCTATTGTACACTTGAAATGTGACTAGTGGCTACAGAATTAGCACAACTATGCATTGACAACACAGTACATTTAGAATAGGATAACTAACTCCATCACCCCAACTTATATTTTCTGGAACAAATTTCAGCTGTCATCTCACTGTGACCAACACCACTGAAATTGCATCACTGCAATTTTAATACTTCCACAACAGCCACCTCTTCTACCCAGAAGATGCACAGAAATCCTTTTTTTTTTTTTTTGAGATGGAGTCTCACTCTGTCACCAGGCTGGAGTGCAGTGGCACAATCTTGGCTTTCTGCAACCTCTGCCTCCCAGGTTGAACCAATTCTCCTGCCTCAGCCTCCTGAGTAGCTGGGATTACAGGCATGCACCACCACACCCAGCTAATTTTTTTTGTATTTTTAGTAGAGATGGGGTTTCACCATGTTGGTCAGGCTGGTCTTGAACTCCTGACCTTGTGATCCACCCACCTCATCCTCCCAAAGTGCTGGGATTACAGGCATGAGCCACTGTGCTGGGCCCCAGAAATCCCTTTTAAACTACATTTTCAACACATGTATCACCTGAGACAGTGGGCATGAACTCTTCTGGTAGAACGTTTGATGAAATTTCACAGCATACATTATTTACCAAAAAGCCCAAGTGGCTTTTTCATTTCTGAGTGACACCAACCCACCACTAAAATAGAAATGAGACACTACAATTTATGAGATTAGACTGCTGTTACATTATGCTATTTTATCAGACACAAACAAGTTTGAAATTACTGTTCTAAACCGAAGAAAGTTATTTACTGATTTTTAGGCCCGTTTTAATATTATTTAGGAGACATACCTAAGCTGAAATTAAATTATGTGAATGGAATGAACTGAAATTCTGTAGTGCTTCCCTTGGCCATTTCTAACAAATTCCTATGGCTCGTAAGTCACAATTTATTCCCTATAATATTAGAAAGTACAAATAATGGTGTAAACAACTAAAATGCTCCATGACAACGAGCCGAGGTGGGAAAAACATACAAAGGAGACGAAAGTAGCTGACTAAGGTGTCATCTAAGGCCACTCTCATCCTTTTAACCCATTTATGCCGGAGGTTGCAATTTTTTTCGGTGAAAAATCAGACCCTGGCGATGACCTTGAGCACTAGGATATAGTTAACCCCCATAAGCTTAGTGTTCCAATAATGGAACACTACACATAAATGGATTAAGAAAAGCCAGAATATAGACACTGATGTTCTCAGGAGTGACTGCCAGCAGCTTCCCTACACTGGAAGCCGCCTTGCAAGCACTGGCTGTGAGCCCCAAGGCGTCACTCACCTGATTTGGGTCACTGTAGTCACAGGCCTTAAGCACCACGAGGCCTCCCTTCTGACTTGGGCGGCCCTGGGCCACCAGGCATTTGTTGGTCTGGAGGTGATAGAGCTGTAAGAGAAGGCACCCGACAGCTCAGAATCCCAGAGATGCCCTCCCGAGCCTGGAGGTGGTTCCAGGCAAAATGTGAAAGGTTATTCCGGAGGTACGAATTCCAAAGCTCATAAAAATATATGCATTTTAAATTCCTAAGTTCTAGCCTCAGAACACAGGAGCATCAAGATAGACAAAAGTTATAACTCCAAAAGTTATTAGCAATTTTAACATGCTAGGAATTCTAGCTACAGATGCATGTTTAGTAATCTATAGCAGATGAAGGAAATTAAAATGTCATCCCTGCCCTAAAGAACCTTCAAATGAAGTCGGGGATATAAGAACATGTATAAAAAAGTACACAATGAAATGCAATATGCATGCTACACTGGAGATACACAGGTGACAACTATCACAGAACTGCTAGGGCGAGACAAACAGCAAGAAGTAATAATGATAAGGGATCAACTACATGGGCACACACTGCTCTCTCTTACTTAAAAACACCCAGCATCAAGATGTTTAGTATTAGATGTTTTTCTCTTATTATAGGGTAGAGAGAAGAGGAAGCGGGAAAGCTCTAGGCTTCCTCCTAGCCACTGAGTGAGAGTTGCCACTGTTCTGGGAGAAGTGCCTTCTTCATAAAAGAAAGGACACTGGGCAACACAGACAGTATCTGCCCTTAGCTTTTAGAAGCCAACTCTAAGAGATGACTCAGGAGAAAGGGATGTTATGGCCGGACCCCTACAATTTAACGGTGACTATATAACTCTAATGAGTTTAAGACACAAAGACAGCTAAGGAAATGTGGTTGATCAATGTGCTTTCTGCTGAGCTCAGATGACTTCTGAGAACACCAGGCGTGAAATCCATGTCCCCACTCTGACCCTCACTACTACCTCTGCTCTATCTGTGACTTGGTTCCCAGAGCTAAGAGCAAACAGCAGATCACTGTCCCATTTCTCCACTTGTTGGCCTGGCCTCTGACACATGAAGTTGACACTTCCATGGCCTCTGTCCAGGGTGTATTCCCATATGCCTCTGCACTCTTAGAAAGCGTCACATAACTTATCCTCACAGAAGGCAGCTATGCCGGCAAGGCAAGGATCTACACTTGAGGTCCTACACTTGCGTAGAGGAAGTTCCCATAAAGAGAATATAATGACAGGCAAGCTGAAGTCTGTCATTAGACTCTGTTAAGTCCACAGTGTCACCTGTCATAGCTTATGGACACCTCAAAACTTTTCACATCAAACGCTTTTCATAAGACACTTGGAAAAGACAGCTTTCTTACCCTTCCACGTTGAAGGACTTTGGGTCGTTTTGGCCCTCTATTGACAAAAATGGGTTGTTGGGGTTTGGCGTGGGACCCAGATATCTGCATCTCTGGGTATACGTTATCCAAATACCATTTAAATGATTTACAGCCCAACTTCTTTCTCAGTTCCACACGCTCACTGATATTTCCATAGCTTTTTGTCTTCAGGTCAGGTCTTAAGGAAAAATACTGCTCCTGAATTTAAAAAAAGTAAAAAGTAAGAAAATCGAATTTTTTGTTAAAAATGGTGATACAATTATATAGAGATTTTTTACGATTAAGTCCATTACTAACAATGATAATAACATGTACCTTAAGCTGTACCTGAGAATCAATGAAATGGGCGTATATATGAGATCAGGGGGTCTCCAACTCGTGGGTCTCAGTAATTGATGTTCTTAAAAATTACGGAAAACTCCCAGGAGGGTCTGCGTGTGTGGGCTGTGTCTGTTCATATTTATCATACAGAAATTAAAACAGAGAAACCTACAAATTATTAATTCCTTAAAATAGTTAAAAACTCATTACAAACACAAAATGTAGTGAGAACAGTGACACTGCTTTATATTTTTGCAAACCTTTTTGCTGGCTGGCTGGCTTAAAACAAGTCAGCTAAATTCTCATATCTGCATTTAGCCTGTTGCAGTGTGTTGTTTTGGTTAAATATATGTATTTTTAAAATTACAACTTATATATAATTATGGGGTTAATACTACTCCAAAATTCAATATCTTTTGAAGTTTAGTTACAATGTGGAATATGAAATCATATTAAGATTTTTACACTGGTGCATTAAAATGTACTGGTCTATCGGCCGGGCACGGTGGCTCACACTTGTAATCCCAGCACTTTGGGAAGCCAAGGCAGGCGGATCACTTAAGGTCAGGAGTTTGAGACCAGCCTGGCCAACATGGTGAAACCCCATCTCTACGAAAAAATACAAAAATTAGTTGGGCGTGGTGGCGCATGCCTGTAATCCCAGCTCCTTGGGGGCTGAGGCTGCAGAATCACTTGAACCTGGGAGGTAGACGTTGCAGTATCACTTGAACCTGGGAGGTAGAGTTTGCAGTGAACTGAGATTGTGCCACTGTACTATAGCCTGGGCGACAGAGTAAGACTCTGATTCAAAAAAAAAAGATAAATAAAATCTCCTGGTCTGTCTTGCTCTCTGAATGGATCTTCCACCCATTTTTGTAACAGTGTGCATTAGTCATTTGGAAAATACTAGTCCACTGGATTGTACCGTTCTACCAAATATTGAAAAATTTCACTATACAATATCAAAAAATTATATATAAGACCACTGATCTCCTCAGTAAATTTTTTTTGAGATGGAGTTTCACTCTTGTTGCCCAGGCTGGAGTACAATGGCATGATCTCGGCACACCACAACCTCCACCTCCCAGGTTCAAGTGATTCTCCTGCCTCAGCCTCCCAAGTAGCTGGGACTACAGGTGCGCACAACCACGCCCGGCTAATTTTGTATTTTTAGTAGAGACGGGGTTTCTCCATGTTGGTCAGGCTGGTCTCAAACTTCCGACCTCAGGTGATCCTCCTGCCTTGGCCTCACGAAGTGCTGGGATTACAGGCATGAGCCACTGCACCTGGCCAAGTAAAATTTTTAAGTACTAGGAAGCTGTCAAGCTCCTGGTGGTAAATGTAAGTTTTTCAAAATTCTAATTTTCACTTGAGGGCTTGAATTTTATCATTTGCAACAAATAGTGTCAGTTGTTTCCATTTTCATTATTTAGTTCGTTTTACCCAAATATGAGTAATTATGGTTTGTGAGTCAGTCATTCTTAACGTATAAAGAGTGTCCCTGGAGAGCAGTGGCTAGCTCCGCCCACAACGCAAACAACGCACAAGTGTTTTTCCTTGAACCAACCACTGTACTTCAGTACGCAGCAGAAGTGCTTTCTGTGTGAGCATGCGTACTCACACAGGATACTAAAAAGGCACATTGAGATTTACTAAAATTATTATATCAATGATATTCGGAAATGAAACTGGCCTTTGTCTTCTGAGTGAGGCTGGTGAAGAATGCGGTGACTACAGTATAACTGGGTGCTGATGCCTCGATTTATGCTAAGGCACTAGCCACTTTACTCCCCTGATTTTACACACTCAGTGCAATGTCAGCACGGTCAAAGAGGCAAATACTGTATTAACCTGACTATGAAAATTACTTTAAACTGGCAGACCTCAAAGAGTGGCTAGGACTGGGACCATGTGTTGAGAACTATGGTAGCCAGTGATAATTCAGAGATGAGCATGGAATTAGACCTCAAAGTCTGGTCAAGGAGGGAGAGGGGAGATAAACAGTGCTATAGGAGAAGCACTGTGGAGTCCCTACTGCCCCCAAACACAGTGCACCACTGTGTCCCTGTCATTCCAGCACACGCTACATGTCTCTGTTGACATTTCCCTCACGGCGTGAAAAATTACTGTGCACTCCCTTATTCATCTTTTATCCCCCCAAAACCTAACACAGAGCCTGGCATACAAGAGGTACACAACAAATGTTTAAAAAATAACTATACACAAACACAGCAGCAGCCAGGCGTGGTGGCTCATGCCTGTAATCCCAGCACTTTGGGAGGCCAAGGCTGGCAGATCATCTGAGGTCACGAGTTCAAGACCACCCTGACCAAAATGGTGAAACCCTGTCTCTACTGAGAAAAACAAAATTAGCCAGGCATGGTGGTGCACACCTGTAATCCCAGCTACTCGGGAGGCTGAGGGTGAGGCAGGAGAATCACTTGAACCCAGGAGGTGGAGGTTGCAGTGAGCCGAGATTGTGCCATTGCACTTCAGCCTGGGCAACAAGAGTGAAACTCTTGTCTCAAAAAAAAAAAAAAATTCACAGCAGCATTTGTCATAACAGTCAAAAGTGGAAACAGGCCAGGCGTGGTGGCTCACACCTATAATCCCAGCACTTTGGGAAGCTAAGGCAGGTGGATTGGTTGAGCTCAGGAATTTGAGACCAGCCTGGGTAACATGGCGAAACCCTATCTCCACCAAAATACAAAAATTAGTTGGGCATGGTGGCATGCACCTGTGGTCCCTAGGGAGCTGAAGTGGGAGGATCACTTGATCCTGGGAGGTGGAGGCTGCAGTGAGCCAAAATCACACCACTGTACTCCAGCCTGGGTGAGAGTGAGACTCTGTCTCAAAAAAAAAAAAAAGTGGAAACAACCTAAATGTTAATCAGCTGGTGGATAAAGTAAAATGTGGTCTCTTCATACAATGGAATATTATTCGGCAATAAAAAGGAATGCAGACCCATACATGGAACGGCACGGATGAACCTGAAAACACCGTGCTCAACTGAAGAAGCCGGACAGAAAAGACCACATAGTTTATGATTCCATTTGTAGGAAATATCCAGAAAAGGCAAATTAAGTAGCGACAAGGAGTAGATTAGCGGTTGCTTATTGGTTGTCTAGGGCTGAGGCAGAGAGGGAGATTTTGGGGAGATGATCGAAGGCTATGGACTTTTTTGCAGTGATAAAATGTTCCAAAATCAATTTTTAGATTATACTTCAATAAATCATTACAAAGAAAATATATAAAGTGACCTAAGGCAGAAGAGAAAGTGGGAAGTAATTCTAATGTGCCCTCTAACCGGGGAAGAAATGGGATTGGGTCACAACGAAGTCCAATGAGTAAAAGGAAAGGCCAGGCCTGGCACAGTGACTCACACACGTAGTCCCAGCGCTTTGGAAGGTCAAGGCAGGAGGATCGTTTGAGCCCAAGAGTTCAAGACCAGCCTAGGCAACATAGTGAGATCCCATCTCTAAAAAACAAAACTAAACAAACAAACAAAAAACACACTTTTTTTTTTTAAAGTTATCCAGGCATGGTAGCACATGCCTACAGTCCCAGCTACTTGGGAGGCTGAAGCAGTAGGATCACTTGAGCCCAGGAGACTGAGGCTGCAGTGAGCCGGGGTCACACACTGCACTCCTGCCTGGGTGACAAAGCAAGACCCTGTCCCCCCCCCCAAAAAAAAAAAAAAGCCAACTTTTCTGGGTGTCACAATAGAGGGACCAGAAGGAATAAAGAAACTGAAGATAGAATTTCTTTCAACATTAGCTGCATTACCTCTTATGGAGTAGACACTTACAAAATTAAAAGAGTCAGATTAGAACCAGAAAGAAGCGAAGTACTAGGTGAAGGGAGTGGGGGGAAACTAGGAAGAGTTGGCCCTAAGGTGAAGGTTAACCAAGAGAAATATGCCAGAGTGAAAAGTAAAGCAGCCAAAGTTATCACTATGCCAGTCACTGCCGGCCTATCATTCATCCTTCTAAACAAGAAATTTCACCTCACCTTGTATTCATCCAACCAGACATGTGCCAGCCTCAAAGAGTTGTGTGTCATGGTGTCCTGGCCTTCAGGAGATCCATATGGTCGCCTTTTTCGGAAAATGTGTCCTACTCTAGAGCAAGGGATGATGAAGAGCTTACCACCACACATCCAGATCTGGCCAGAAGCAAAAACAGGTGTTAACAGTTGCCTCATGTTGTTGTGAAACCAATGTATGAATTTTCAATGAAATTAATCTTTATTCAATAGATGTTTATGAAACTTGGCAAGATATTTATATCTTATTAGATACAAATATTCAAATAGAAGAAAATGAGAAGGTACACATTGTTAAAAATTATCTGTCTTTATCATTACAAGGAACTAAATTCTAAAACAATGCTATAGTGAGCATTTACTACATAAGTCTGAAATTGCACTTACCCAACTTTGTTGCTTTAACAGATCAAGAGACTTGATCTTAGGCACTTAAGAACAAGAAGGGCTTATTACCTGGTTCTGTCATTTCAGTTTCACAGGTACTTGCTTATACAATGCATAATCTTTTTTAGAAAACAGATTTTTAAATATAAAATTTATAGAATAACTCCAGATTAAGATTCAAAAGACCTTAGCTCTGGTCTAAATTCTGTCTTTGACTATCTGAATTACTTTGGAGTTAAGTTTGTTTTGTGGGACTCGATTACCTTATCTTAAAAAAAAAGAGACTGAACTTTAAATAATAAAATCTAAAATAAGAAGCATAATAAAATCTATTACGCCTTTAACCCTAACATTCTAAAACTTACAGAATGAAAACCTGCTTTTTTTTTTTTTTTTTTTTGAGACACAGTCTCGCTCTTGACCCCCCGGCTAGAGTGCAGTGGCGCTTGGCTCACTGCAACCTCTGCCGCCCGGGTTCAAGCGATTCTCCTGCCTCAGCCTCCCGAGTAGCTGGGATTACAGGCACCCACCACCACGCCCAGCTAATTTTTTTGTATTTTTAGTAGAGAGGGGTTTCACCATGTTGGCCAGGCTGGTCTTGAACTCCTGACCTCAGGATCAGCCCTCCTTGGCCTCCCAAAGTGCTGGGATTATAGGCGTGAGCCACCATGGACCCAGCCAAAACCTGCTTTTTAAAAATACTGTAGTCAAATACAGTCATTTGCAGAAATACAGAAGGACATATGAACAAGTATCATGGTATTATCTGACAGGGATTCTGCTAACTGGACTAGGAGATGGCTGGGAGAAATACTGGGATATTTGCTTGGAAGAAGTCTCAGCTCTCCCCTTGCCCTCTTTCTGCCTTTTCCAAAGACTGTCTACACTATGGTCCTCTGAGCCACAGACCCCACCTACGCTGTCACCTTTCAAACCTTAGCAATTGGAGAAGACAGATAATGCAACGTGGATTTCTTCCTCAGGACAGGGGTACCTGTATACATAAAGGACTTGGTAAGCTATACATGGGGTGACGGTATAATGCAGCATCAAACTGAGCTGTTTCTGAAAGTACAATGGGAAGCTATTAATTTTTCCAAGAGAAAAGGTATGAACTAGGATGGTCTTAGGCCTCAGGGAAGTCTGGTCACCCTGACTATATGTATCTGGTAGTATCAATAAAATAAACCAACAAAAAAAGAACAAACCTTTAAATTAGCACATTAAGACATTCTAAATTTATATCCAATCATTCATTACAACAATACTTTTATAATTAAAAAAATACATATATATATATATATATACACACACACACACACACAGAGTGGAATAACAGATACTGGAGACTCTAAAAGGTGGGAGGGCAGTGAGGGATGAAGTACTACCTACTGGGTACAATGTCCATTATTCCGGTGATGAGCGCACTAAAAGCCAGACTTTACCACCACACACTATGCACTTGTACCTCTAAATCCATAAAAACAGACTAGGCACAGTGGCTCACGCCTGTAATCCTAACACCTTGGGAAGCCAAGGCAGGAGGATTGCTTGAGTCCAGGAGTTCAAGAAAAGCCCAGGCAACATAGTGAGACTCACATCTCTACAAAAAATAGAAAATTAGCCAGGTGTGGTGGCACGCACCTGTACTCCCAGCTACTTAGGAGGCTGAGAGGTGGGAGGATCGCTTGAGCCCAGGAGTTCGAGGCTGCAGTGAGCCACTGTATTCATGCCACTCTACTCCAACCTGGGCAGCAGAGCAAGACCCTGTCTCAGAAAAATAAATACCAATAAATACAGGGCTTCTTACATGCTTTTTCGTTTTGTTGTTGTTTTCCTAGCCAATGGATCAACATGTATACTTTTGACATTTCGAACAGATATTATCCATCACAGATTCTGACAAAGTAGCATTCATTAAGGACAATTTGTCAATAAAGATAGTCATGGAGCACTCTGGGAGGCCAAGGCAGGAGGATCACTTGAGCCCAAGAGTTCGACACCAGCCTGGGCAACATAGTGAGACCTTCATCTCTACAAAAAATAGAAAAACTACAGGCACGTGCCTGTAGTCCCAGCTAATCAGGAGGCTGAAGCAAGAGGATCGCTTGAGCCCAGGAGGTCAAGGCTGCAGTGAGCCATGATCACACCACTGCACTCTAGCCTGGGCAGCAAGAAAGACCCTATCTCAAAAATAATAATAATCAAGGAGAATATAAAGAAAATATGAGATCATGGATGAAAATCATATTCCACTACACAGTTATTAATTGAGCATGCAAAAAAATTAAATTACCCGAAATGATATTTCCAAATTTTCTCCTCCCCAGATATCCATGCCACTATCATACTGTCCAAGTTCATGGAAATACTGTCTGTTCATGGCAAACAAACCTCCAGCCATTGTTGGTGACCTAGAAAAAGGAAAACAATTACTGTGCTCATTCCATATAGTCAGTTATCTTACCTACTACTTTTGTTTAAAATAATCAGTGTCGTTTTGGAACATAACTAATAAAAATTGAATTAATGATTATGAATCATTTTATCCAGAATCAGAGAATGAGCCAGGCTGTACAAGTGAATTTTCTAGATTGCTAATAATATGCTAGTATCTGGCATATGAAGGCTACTTTTCTAAGTCTCACAAGTTATTTTCCTATTATAACCATTTCTGATGGAAAGCCACCTGATACGGTCATTCCTTCTGACAATCTCACAGAGCCTTGGGGATCAAAACTGGGCTCTAAGGTCCACCAAGGAGAGACCTGACAAACATCACACATTGGGAGTTCGACTCACACAAGTTAGACCAGTGGCTCTCAACTGGGATGACTGTGTCCCCAGCAGACATTTCATAATCTTTGGAGCATTTTTAGCTGTCACATCTTGATGTGTTTGTGTGGCAGGGTGCTCCTAGAATCTGGGTTGAGGTCAGGGATTCTGCTACCTATCCTAAAATGCACAAGAAGGCCCCTACAACAAAGAATTATCTGGCCCAAAATGTCAGTAGTGCCAAGGCTGAGAAGCCCTGTGCTGGAGTGACAAAAGCCACAGACTGGTCCTCTCAGGGACTGGAGCTAGCTTCCAGTCCACTCAATTCCTAAAACTGGATAGAGGGGATTGTGGATTCTAGTGGCCCAAGCTGCCTGCAGAAGAGAAGCAAAATTATCTCTGCAGGGAAAAAACATCATCCCAGATATGAACGTATTTCTATAATTTTTCATATATCATGTCTGATACTAAGCAAAAATAAATAAGCAACAAATAAATAAGCAAGCAAATGGGAATATAAAATCACATGAAAGCAAAATGAGAGAAACAACATACACCAGAAACAGATATGCAGGGGTTTCAAATATGGAATTATCAAGCAAAGACTTTCACTGCTCAGTATATTCAAAAAAAAAGACAAGGCAGAATTCGGCAGCAAATTAGTTACTTCAAAAAAGTAACCATGTTTATACATATACAAAAGACACTTTTTAAAAACAAGACCAAAAAAAACGTAAGCAGCCAATAAAAAAGAGATTATCTTAAGGGAAGCAAAGTAAGACTAGCAATGCTGACTTCCTGTCTGAAATGGTGAATGCCAGAAGGTTCTTGAATGATGCCTTCAAAGGCTGAAAGAACATACATGTCTGCCACTGCCAACCTAGAACTGGATACTGAGTAAACATGTTCTTCAAAACAATGGTGAAACACAAGGACATTTTCAGAAAAACAGAGGACTAAAAACTAGGATGTCCAACTAAACGAATGACTAAGAGTGTTCTTCAGCCAGGATGGGAGCAATCCCGGATAGAGCCTGCAGCTGCAGAAGGAACAGGGTAACAGAAAGCGGAGATACTTGGGCAAGCCTGTGGGAATACTGCTACGTAAGAAATGGCTTCTGGGGTTTAAATTATATGGACAACAACAATAACAAATAAACTGGGGGAGGAATAACTGAAACGTGAATGTTCTGAGATCCTGGCATTGTTTGGAGAAAGTACCAATTTTGATTACACTCTGGCATATCAAGAACAAATGTTGTATTCTTTAAAAAGTTAGAATACAGGCAAACCTCTTTGAATTCAATCTACATAAGAAATTTTTAAAGAAAACAAAAATAAGAAAGAAGAGCAGCTTTATATTACAGAAGATGAAACACAGATAAGAACATAAAATAATTCCTATACTATGACTTAGTAATTATACTAGCAGGAATCCATCTTCAAAATCCTAATGAAAGAAAAGGCTTACGTATTAATGTTTTTCACAGCATCACTCCGGCTACCAAAGAACTGAAGGTAAGTTAGTAAACAATAAATACACCACGGTGTTTGACATACCAAACAGCAACCACCACACGGGGCCCTCCCAGGGCTTCCTCTGCAATGGTGGCCTGGTCTGTCTGCTTCTCTCACAGGCTCTAAGTCCTTGAGGGCACACATAGTGTCTTACTCATAAATCTTTCCTTAGGACTTGGCAGACTGCATAAAATTCAGTACATACTCAAGAATTTTTTAACGTACAAATTAAGTCCAACACTTTTGCTCCTTACAAAGAAGGAGGAATTATCTTT
The DNA here is from genome assembly GCF_006542625.1 of Nomascus leucogenys. Taxonomy (NCBI): domain Eukaryota; kingdom Metazoa; phylum Chordata; class Mammalia; order Primates; family Hylobatidae; genus Nomascus; species Nomascus leucogenys. Next base: position 100,226,343 of record NC_044393.1, on the reverse strand, counting down.
AATATCTTTTTTTTCTCTTTTAAGGAAGCACTGGTAGGAATTTTTCAAACAAAGGAGCGATCTTACTTTATTGGTGCAGTGGCTCCCTCCGCTCCTCCTAGCTCAGAAAGGGGGACAAGATCCCATTTGAAGTGCAGCCCCCAGTTGAACCCTCCGCGGACGACAGGGGACGAGCTGTAGGCCAGCGTGTCGGCGCTGATGATGTCAATCACTGGGCACACCACGGTGTGCTGGTCCTCACGGATGGCAGCCAGCAAGGGCTGCAGCCACATCACATTCACTTCACAGTGGCTGTCCAGGAACACAAGGACTTCTCCTGGGGAGGAAACAACAGAGGCTCAGGAGAGTGTCGCGACACTCAATTTAGGTACAGCCACCTGTCCAATGGGACGACACACTGACACAGTATGAAACACGACTGCCACCCTCCCAGCCCCAGACGGCTTAACTGCTCCACTACACTTCACTGCCGATGGTCAACAAGGACGTCCCTCAGCCAGTAATGCTGCATGCAGTGTCCTGCTGTAATTGAGGGGCCCATACAAATCATACGCGTGACTCTTGAAAAAACTGACAGGCAATTCAGAATCTCTTCAGTAAACAGAGTCAAAGTCTCACAGTAACAACTCAACTCTTTGTAAGGCCAGATATTCAGTATTTCAAGATGTTTTGGTGCCATGACAGTGGCCAGTTGTGTGTATTTTTATTACGATTAATCAAAATATTTCGAAGTTTAGCACACACTTAGAATACATCTCTCTGCCTCAGTAAACAGAGTACAGAGAACACAGCTGCCTTCTCACTGGTGACTAGGATATGCACTGTAACTATGGATGATGGCTGCCACACAGCAGTTCTCCCCGCAGAGAGGGAGGCGCAGCCGGTGGCGCTGTCGAGGACGCCTCTTGCTCATTTCTGTTTCTTCCATCTCCCACCTTTCCTTTCTACTGCCCCCACCCTCTTAGCTTCAGTGGCTCTCATCTGCCAGTGGGATACGTCTTTCTTCTAGTTAGCAAAATATAAATCATCAACATTTTATCCTGCATTTTAAGCTCCTCTTGATAAATGTGAGAATTGAGTTTTTTTTTTTTTAATAATTTCAAATTTTAAGAGCTCCAAGATTCTTTTTTTTTTTTTTTTTGAGACGGAGTCTCGCTCTGTCGCCCAGGCTGGAGTGCTGTGGCGCGATCTCGGCTCACTGCAAGCTCCGCCTCCCGGGTTCATGCCATTCTCCTGCCTCAGCCTCTCCGAGTAGCTGGGACTACAGGCGCCCGCCACCATGCCCGGCTAATTTTTTGTGTTTTTAGTAGAGACGGGGTTTCACTGTGGTCTCGATCTCCTGACCTCGTGATCTGCCCGCCTCGGCCTCCCAAAGTGCTGGGATTACAAGCGTGAGCCACTGCGCCTGGCCAAGCTCCACGATTCTTCTGAGCAGTTGAGAAACTCAGAATGTCATCATCAGGTCGCATCATTGTTTTTCTAAAAGTGCACTTGTGAAATGTATCAAGATTTTACATGAACTACTTAAAGCACCAAATGTTATCTATCCAACTTCAACTAGTGATAAAAGCAATATCTCAGACAGTTTTCAATGATGCCCGTGAATCAGTCCCACAGTTCAGTGTCTGTAAACAGCCTGAAGGCGGGGGGATGTAGGCAGCTCTCCGCAGTCACTGAATGCAGAAAGGCAGAACCTCCCACATGCACATCAGTGGGGGTGAGGTGAGATCAATCACAATTGCTTCGAGGAGAAAATGGATTCAGAGCTTTTCTTAATTCTAAAAGTGTTACTTTTTCCAATTAACACCAATTTAAATGAAGACTACACCTGGTCACAGTGAACCTGAAACAATGATTTCCATGCACCTTGGCTTGCTTCTGACAGATCCTCCTAAACTATATCTGAATGAGGACCTGAAGAGATCATAAGGGGAAAAAACCTAAATAACTATTGCTGTCTAAAAAAAGTCAATTCACAGTAAACATGCATTGTAACAGTACAATGTTTTGAGTGGCTTAATATTGAAAATACCCCAGAATTTTCACTTTATTGCTTTGCCTTGAATAACTCCACACAGCCAATTCAGTAAGTCTTTACATGACTAGAAACCTAGAAAAAAAAGTCTCACAAGCCTTGAATTCAGTCTGCATCCACTGCAGACGGGATGTAGACAAGCTGCTTCTCTTTCTTTGTTAATTGCTTCAGGTCAGTGTGGGCTTCAGAGAAAGAAGACAGATACTAAAAGTGAAGTTCTAGCTCAGCCCAGCTTACGAGCCAGTGGCTCCACAGGGGGAGGGGTGGTGAGCAGTGCCGACCACCACAAACCCAGGGACAGGTTATCTAGGAGAGCATGGAATACAGGAAGGACTGCAGTAGATGCTGTCACTGCTAGGGAATGTCCCCACCAAGTTCCGTCATTCTCAAATGACTTTCAAAATTTTTTCACCATATCCATGCCCTACCTGCAATATCACATGCCTAACATTTTTAAACAGATTCATTTGTTTTAATTACATTTATTTAAAATGTTTTTAATTACAATCATAAATGAAACTCAGGGAGACCAATTACACATAGGTAACCATAAAATGAAATACAACAGAATCAATATAACGTAACTGAAGACTAACTAGATACATTTTCTGCAGAAGACTGAATTTGATATCTGTTATTTCTTTTTAAAGGGGAGGATCAGTGTATGATGGAAATACACTAGTAACAATGGAGACTTTCTCCTTGATGGAATCAGAATAATTAAGAGGAAATTTTAAAGAAAATGCCTTTTATAGTTTTGTAAGTCAATCTTATGTCCATTTACCAATTAAAGTCATGATGTGCAGCTCCAGAGGGATGTGCTCCACACTAAGAATTAAAGCATAGTTCCAATCAACAGTTTGGGTTCATACATTTTAAATTTTGTTTTTAAAAACATAAAAGTTCAGTTACATTATGGTCTGGGCTTTTCTGCTTATATAAGTGAACAAGATATAAAACCTATTTGAGGGGCAATAACTATCAAAAAAGGGTTGCTATGAAAATAGACACCGAGGATTTGAGAGTTCAGCCCCCTGCACTACGTGCTTTGGGGTAGCAGGCTTGGCGTTATGAACAGGCCTTTCCCAAACAGAACAAGCCTCATCTCTCCTGCTGGCAATGTCCATTTGAAACACCACTTTTCACAGACTGCAGAATCAGGACAGGCGCTGAGGCTCGAGCCCTTGTCATCCAACACCCAAAGAGCAAAGCTAACGAGAAGTGATACCTGTCGCGTGGGCCGCGCCAATCATTCTTCCTCTAATCAACCCCTCACGCTTTGTATTTCTTATGACTTTAATTTTTCCAGGGAGGTATTTTTGGACATATTCATCTAGTTCTCCTTTCAAATCATCTGAAAATAGAGTCCCACAATTCAAACTGTATGAGACATACATAAAGACACTTTACAGCTATTCTAAAGTTGTATCTAGTACTTGCTAAAATTTACAACAAACTATCAAGCAAATACTACAGAATATTTTATTTTAAAAGAGTATTGCAGCTTATCCTGCAGGAAGAAAAAGGAAAGAAATGAAGGGTAAGAGCTGGCATACTAGCCAAGAGGAATACTTACTTTAGTTACAGACTTATTTGTATCTCCATAGCATCGAGAACAATGCTTTGCATAAAGAATGTTTGAAATGAGTATTTTGAGTGCATAAATGTTCAGCTGACCATATATAAATCACATTGATAACAAAGAAAATGAGATATAAATGCCTTTTATTACAAAGGAATTTATTTTTAGTCCATTTCAAAATAGTTAAGAAATAACTTCTATTGCACCTACCAAGAATAACAAGAACAGCATTGAATATGTCCTTTTATTAATTTAGCATCTTTCTTCCAAGGTTGCTAAATAGTTTTTAAGGAATTCTATGTCATTCACCTGTACATTTCAGAATAACTTGAAAGATCGTGTAAGATAATAAGCAGTAATTCCTTCCATAGTTAATATAAAAACCACCTCAAATTATGAATTTTTCCTTTTAGGTAAAATAGCCACAAAGTGAAAGTCAAATACAAGTTGACTTAAAAAAAACAAAACAAACAAACAAAAAAACATAAATTCCAGAAATCAGTATGTAACCAATCTTCTACTTGGTCCAGACTCAGATTTATTTGTTAGGTTTTTTGTTTGTTTGTTTTTGGCCAAGGTTTGAGAATTTTGCTCCCATGAGTCTCTGTCCATTTCTTTACCTTCTATATTTAAGTATACTGGTATACCAACTCTGATGTTGATACAAATGGTACTTAATAAATGCCTGAGTACGTGAAAAAGTCACCGGCATACACCTGTACCACTGTGTTTCTGCAGGCTGCTGTCATGAAAAGAGCAGAAGGCTTGGAGCTATGCAGAGTAGAGGTCTCATTTCCACTCTACTACTTAACAGCTATGGGGTCTGAGCAAATTACTTAATTTTTATATTTCTCTCTCTAAAAAATGGGCTTCCAGCCTTTCTTGCAAGCTCACTGAGAGCTGAATGAGCAGTGTAATAAAAAGCCTTCTATCCTGTTTGGGTACACAAAGCCATTCTTAGCCAGAGTCTATGTTGAATTAAAGAAAGGCATACAGAATATAGAATATGTAGTGAATCATAAAATATTGGCATTCAGAGACCATTGAGGAGCTATCAGAATGCAATCCACTTTTATCTGGGGACAATCAGTGTAAGAGACTTAACAGAGAAGCATAAGCCAAGACATCATGCCAACTGAAAAAGGCCCATCTCCAAAGGTCACATACTGTGTGATTCCATTTATATGACATTCTTGAAATAACAAAATCAGAGATGGAAACAAAATCATAGAGAGTTGTAGTTTCAGGGACTGGGGAAGAGTGGAGGAAAGCACGAGGCATGACTAGAAAGAGGCAGCACGAGGGCCCTCTGGGTGAGGAAACAGGTCTGTATCATTGCAGTGGGAGTTGTGGGAGTCCATCTGTGTGACAGAATGACCCTGGACCACACACACTGTACCAACGTGGATTCCTGGTTCTGATAGGGGAATGTTACGATGGAGAAACTGGGTGAAGCGTACATAGACCATCTTTGTAACTTCCTGTGAACCTACAGTTATTTCAAATAAAAAGAGGTGTGTTTTTTAAAGTAAGCCACGGAAAAAATTTCAAGGGCCAAATTTGGGTAGCATAGTTTATAAGCAGGTTACAAAGATAATGGATTTCTTCAAACTTATTTGTAGTCAGCCCAGCTGTGACTGCATGCGTTGGATCCCTACCTACCACGTACTTGAAAGTTCTGCTGTGTTAATGTTTGCCAGTGCTGTAATGACTGACAGCCTGGATCCAATGTTACCAGTTGCAGCATTCCTTACCAAAGTCACTATCATCATCCACAAGGATGATCTCATGAAGCAGGTGTGCTGGCGTGCGGTCTATGACACTGTGCGCTGTCCGAAGCAAGGCAGAAAACGCTTCATTATAGAAACAGATAACAACACTAGCAGATGGCAGGTCAGGTGGGTAGAACTTTTCTTGACATCTGTAAAGATAAAGATGAGGAAATTCTGACATTTTAAAAGGCTCGAATGTTTTAAATTATTATTCACCTACAGATTTACTGTCCCCTTGTTCACCCTCTTCCCCGCCCTTTTTTATTTTTTGAGATGGAGTCTGGCTCTTGTTGCCCAGGCTGGAGTGCAGTGGCGCTATCTCGGCTCATCGTGACCTACGCCTCCCAGGTTCAAGCGATTCTCCTGCCTCAGCCTCCCAAGGAGCTGGGATTACAGGCATGTGCCACCACGTCCGGCTAATTCTGTATTTTTAGTAGAGACAGGGTTTCTCCATGTTGGTCAAGCTGGTCTCAAACTCCGGACCTCAGGTGATCTGCCCACCCCAGCCTCCCAAAGTGCTGGGATTACAGGCATTCAACCACCACGCCCAGCCTGTTCAGCCTCTTTCTAACATTATGGTAACAATTCTTTTTAAAAGCATTTACAAAAACAATACAGTTTCTTCTTCAAGAGTTTTACATCTTGTTAATAATGTCTCCTTCCTATACCTGCTATCTTGTTTACTTTTGGATAAATTTTTTCTTTTTTTGAGATGGCGTCTCGCTGTCACTAGGCTGGAGTGCTGTGGCACCATCTTGGCTCACTGCAACCGCCGACTCCCGGGTTCAAGCAATTCTCCTGCCTCAGCCTCCTGAGTAGCTGGGACTACAGGCGTGCGCCACCACGCCCAGCTAATTTTTGTATTTTTAGTAGAGACAGAGTTTCACCACGTTGGCCAGGATGGTCTCGATCTCCTGACCTCATGATCCACCCACCTCACCCTCCCAAAGTGCTGGGATTACAGGCGTGAGCCACCACGTCCAGCTGGATAAACATTTTTTTAAACTTCAGGGTTTTTTTTGTTTTGGAAGAGAGGTTACATAAAAATTTGAGTTCCTTTTACCAAAATCACTGCAAGTGTTTCATGCAGCACTCATAAGCTAATGTCCAGCTTCTCCTCAATGAGGTTTCAAAAGGAAACAAATATAAGACTTTATATTTGAAATTTTATTTTTTTGCCCAATAATAAAAAAGATTTGAATAAATTATGATATACCAAGATAACAGAAGAGCTTCCATGTATCAAATCATTCCAAGCAACTATTTGGAAAGAAAGGGTTAGGAGCTTTAAGCAACATCAAAAAGCCATGAACTGGCTGGGTGCAGTGGCTCATGCCTGTAATCCCAGCACTTTGGGAGGCCGAGGTGGGCAGATCACGAGGTCAGGGGTTTGAGACCAGCCTGGCCAACATGGTGAAACCCTATCTCTACTAAAACTACAAAAATTAACCAGGCGTGGTGATGTGCGCCTGTAGTCCTAGCTACTCGGAGGCTGAGGCAGGAGAATCACTTGAACTTGGGAGGTAGAGGTTATAGTGAGCCGACATCATGCCACCACACTCCAGCCTGGACAACAGAGTGAGACTCCATCTCAAAAAAAAAAAAAAGTCATGAACTTAGAGAACACATCCAGAACCCTGAATTCTTTCCCAGGGCACACACAGCCCTCCAGCATCTGAGCCCTGCCTCCCTCCAGCCTTGTCACCTCTCTGCAGGGACCACTCCAGTACTATGCCCCCATTTCCCCAAACCCTACCACAGCCCTTACTCATGTGCTACCGCCAGGACTTGCTGACTTATTTGCCTCCCCTGCTAGACTCTGAGCCCTGAGAACTCAGGAACTACTACATCTGTTTGTTTCTTCCAGCGCTCAAGACGGCGTGTAGCAAACAGAAGGAGCTCAACAAATGTCTGTCTGTGGAATGACTGACCACATGCACGAAAAGCCTTTGATGGAACAAAAATAATGAAAGAGAAAAGTGAAATGAGGAGTAAACTTCTTCACTGATTTTAATTCCTATTTGCCATGAATCCAATCAATAAACACTTAGAACAAGCTTATACTCAGGTTATTTAATTAGCACCCTACTCTCCTTCCCCAGGTGATCTGAAATGTTAAGGAGACACAGTAAGCTCTAGGACTCTGTTGGTACATCTCAGACCATGTGGCTTCACATATAACACAAGTGGAAATCTGTCTCAAGTTTCCTAGTATGCTGAATAAAGACGCTGCATTGGGAAATATGAGCACTGTCCTCGTGACCTCTTACATTGACACTAAAAACATCGTGTTGTTAAAATGTATTTGCAAATCCGATAAGGCACATACGCTGCATTCCTTGTGTCTGGCACATCTCTGTGGTAGCCCAAGCGGTTACTGATAAGCATATTAAAAGCATGTTTCTGATAGCCCAAGTCTCTCAACTCCTGATCGCGTTCATTAAAAATCATACCTGCAAAAGAGTGAAGTTAGTGAATTAAATCTAGAAAGCATCACGTTACTGTTAATGATATTATGATCTTAAGAAAATCTGACTTTATCCTATTATAATCTAATATCTCTTTCCTCAAACTTAGGTTGTCTCCAGGTTGAAGTCAAATTCTTATCAGTCTAGGTCAAAGCAAGTGTGTCTTAACCATAAACACCACCTGCTCACAAGCCATAATCTTTTTCTTTTTTTTTTTTTTTGAGATGGAGTCTCCCTCTGTTGTCAGGCTGGAGTGCAGTGGCACGATCTCGGCTCACTGCAATCTCCAACTCCCTGGTTCAAGCGATTCTCCTGCTTCAGCCTCCCGAGTAGCTGGGATTACAGGCACATGCCACTACACCCAGCTAATTTTTGTATTTTTAGTAGAGACGGGGTTTCACCATGTTGGCCAGGATGGTCTCGATCTCCTGACCTTGTGATCTGCCTGCCTCGGCCTCCCAAAGTGCTGGGATTACAGGCGTGAGACACCACGCCCGGCCACAAACCATAATCTTAAGGATAGTTTATTATATTCAAGAGAAAAATTTACCTGCAACCAGGAAAAATTTTTTTATAATTTTCCATTAAAGCAATAGATTTTAGAACCCCAATGGCCCTCAACAGGCCTCAATTACATGCGAGTTTTTACAGGAGTCCCTCCCCAGAAAAAGGCGATTGATAAGCTTTTCTATAAAAAGAGCTTCCTGGGTCAGACACAATGGCTCACGCCTGTGATCCCAGCACACTGGGAGGCCAAGGCAGGAGGACTGCTTGAGCCCAGCCTGGGCAACACAGCGAGACCTTGACTCTACTACAAAAAAAAAAAAAAAAAAATAGCCAGGTGTGGCAGCTCAGTGGCTCACACCTATAGTCTCCATGACTTGGCTACTCAGGAGGCTGAGGCAGGAAGATTGCTTGAGCCCAGGACATCAAGGCTGCAGTGAGCCACAGTTGTGCCACTGTACTCCAGCCAGGGTGACAGAGTGAGATCCTGTCTTTAAAAAAAAAAAAAAAAGCTTCACAGTTTCTGGTTTCATTGTGAGGGAATTCCTCCACAGGCCTAATCAAAGTCACTGTAATATTAGGCAGGGCGCGGTTGCGTATGCCTGTAATCCCAGCACTATGGGAAGTAGAGGCAGGCAGATTGCTTGAGGTCAGGAGTTCAAGACCAGCCTGGCCAACATGGTGAAACCCCATCTCTACTAAAAATACAAAAAAAAAAAAAACTAGCCGGGAGTGGTGGTGCATTCCTGTAGTCCCAGTTACTCGGGAGGCTGAGGCAGGAGAATCTCTTAAACCCGGGAGGCAGAAGTTGCAGTGAGCCAAGATCGCACCACTGCACTCCATCCTGAGCAACAGAGCAAGACTTTGTCTCAAAAAATAAATAAATAAATAAAAGTCCATTTTTTAAAAAATAGTAGAACTCTGTTCCTTTAATACAGTGAATGTTTTATGAATATCCAGGTGTAAAGGGATGAGATATAGAATGCAGTGTTTCCAGCCAGGCGTGGTGGCTCGTGCCTGTAATCCCAGCACTTTGGGAGGCCGAGGTGGGTGGATCACGGGAGGTCAGCAGTTCAACACCAGCCTGACCAACATGGTGAAACCCCGTATCTACTAAAAATACAAAAATTAGCCAGGCATGGTGGCACACGCCTGTAATCCCAGCTACTTGGGGGGCTGAGGCAGGAGAATCCCTTGAACCTAGGACGCGGAGACTGCAGCGAGCCAAGATCATGCCACTGTACTCTAGCCTGGGTGACAAAAGCAAAACTCTGTCTCAAAAAAATAGAATGCAGTGTTTCCCCAGTTTATCTGAACGCAACTAGTGTCCCCAAATCTACTTTGAGAAACATTATCTCTTAATATGCCTTCTCTCTGAAACTGTTTCAACTGCAGTTCATCCTTTTTAAACACAAAACAACAAACCTCCACTAGCATTTTATACAAGGAGAGAAACTCCAGAAGAGAAGAGACTTTGGTGATGACCAAAACATAAAAGAAATAAAATTAAAATTGCTTGATACCTAGAACCTAGAGCAGAGCCTTGTGCAAAGAAGATTCTCAATAAATACTCCTTAATTCAACAAGTACCAGAACACGAAAGAATCATGTTCTATTATAGGTCTCTTGGAAACATTCCATATGAAAAGATTGTTTTAGCTTACTTTTCTTATTCCCCTACTCAGATAAAATTGTAGCCAAACCTCAACTAATTAAAATGCCAGAGGACCTTTTTCAATTAATTTTATAATTAATTTCAGATTAAATGAGAAAATGTTTTTAATTTTAAATTTATTGTTTTTTTTTTTTTTTTTTTTTTTTTTTTTTTGAGACACAGTCTTGCTCTGTCCCCCGGGTTGGAGTGCAGTAGTGCAATCTCGGCTCACTGCAGCCTCTGCCTCCTGGGCCCAAACAGTCCTCATAAGTAGCTGGGACTACAGCCATGCGCCCCCACACTCAGCTAATTTTTAAACTTTTGGTAGATACCACCTTAAGCTGGTCTTAAACTTCTGAGTCCAAGCGATCTACCAGCCTCAGCCTCCCAAAGTGCTGGGATAACAGGTGTGAGCCACCATGCCTGGCCAATAATCTTTCTCAAATGTACCTTTTTATAGGTTCCTTTCCCTGCTTGTTCAGTAATTCTCTACTCAGAGAAATCTGCATACTTTTAACTACTACATTATTTATACTAATTCCTTCTATATTAAATTTATTTTATGTAAGAAATTTTGGATGTTTTTCATTTTGTAACTGTGATAATTATGCACATAACATAAAACATACCATTAGTGACATTTAGTACATTCTCAATGTTGTACAACCAGCATGATTATCTAGCTGCAGAATATTTTCAGCACCGCAGAAGAAAACCCTATACCCATTAAAGTGGTTACGCCCATTCCTCCAGTTCCCCAGTCCCTGGGAAACACTCATTTGCCTTCTGTCTCCATGGACCTGCCTATTCTAGACATTTCACATAAAGGGAACCCTACAACATGCGACCTTTTGTGTCTGGCTTCTTTCACAAGCATAGTGTTTTCAAGGTTCATCCATGTTGTAGCATGTATCACAACATCATTCCTTTCTCTGTCTGAATAATATTCCATGGTATGGATAGACCACACTTAGTTTATCCCTTCATCAGTTGAAGGATATTTGGATAACATGTTGTCACCTTCTGTCTATTGAGAATAGTGCTGCTATGAACATTGAGTACAAGTTTTTGAGCGCCTGTTGGCAATTCTTCCAAGTACAAACCCTGGAGTGGTATTGCTGGCTTATATGATAATTCTACGTTTAATTTATGGAGGAACTGCCAAACTGTCTATAATGGCTGCACTATTTTCCATTCCCACCAGCAACGTGTGAGGGCTCCGGTTTCTCCACATCCTCACTGTCGCCTGCTACTCTCCTTTTCAAGTTTATTATTATAGCCCTCCCAGTGGGTATGAGATGGCTATCTCATTGTTTCGATTGTCATTTCTGTAATCACTATTTATATTAAGCATCTTTTCATCTGCTTGTTGGCCGTTTGTATGTCTTCTTTGGAGAAATGTCTATCAAATCCTTCGCCCATTTTAAAATTGAGCCATTTGTCTTTTTATTAGTGAGTTTTAAGAATTGTTCAGGCCAGGTACAATGGTTCATGCCTATAGTCTCAGCACCTTGGGAGGCAAAGGCAGGCGAATGGCTTGAGCCCAGCAGTTCGAGATCAGCTTGGGCAACATGGTGAAACCTTGTCTCTACAAAATATACAAAAATTAGCTGGGCATAGTGATACACCCCTGTAGCCCCAGCTACTCGAGAGGCTGAGGCAGGAGGATCACACGAGCCAAGGAGGTTGAGGCTGCAGTGAGTCGTGACTGCACCACTGCCCTCCACCGCAGGTGACAAGAGCGAGACCCTGTCTCAAAATGAAATAAAATTACAAACAAGCATTCTTTATATATTCTGGATATTGAACCCTTATTAGAAATATGATTTACAAATATTTTCTTCCATTCTGTGGGTTGTCTTTTTTCTCTTTTTTTTGAGACATAGTCTTGCTCTGTCGCCTAGGCTACAGTACAATGGCACGATCTTGACTCACCGCAACCTCTGCCTCCCGGGTTCAAGCGATTCTCTTGCCTCAGCCTCCCGAGTAGCTGGGATTACAGGCACCTGCCACCATGCCCAGCTAATTTTGTATTTTAGTAGAGATAGGGTTTCACCATGTTGGTCAGGCTGGTCGCAAATTCCTGCCCTCAGGTGATCCACCCACCTCCACCTTCCAAAGTGCTGGGATTACAGGCATGAGCCACTGCACCCAGCCCTTTTTTCACATTCTTGATGTGTTCTTTGATGTACGGAAGTTTTTATTTTTGATGTAGTCCAATTTATTTTTAAAATTGGAAGGTCTGAGTCTTACAACTTTGTTCTTTTTCAGACGGTTTTGGCTATTCAGAGCCTCTTGTAATTCCATATTAATTTTAGGATAACCTTTTCCCTCTTTACAACAAAGACCACTGACATTTTGATAGGGATTGCACTGAATCTATATATTGCTTTGGGTGATATCTACATCTTAACAGTATTTAGTATTCCATTCTATGAACCTGGAATATCTTTCCATTTATGTAGGTTTACTTTGATTTCTTTCAGCAATGTTTTACAGTTTTCAGCATACAAATCTTGCAGCTCCTTGGCTAAATTTATTCCTAAGTGTTTTATGACTTTTGATGCTATTGTAAATGAAACTGATCTCTTAATTGCATTTTTCAGGCCACTCATTGCTAGAGTATAGAAACGCAACTGGTTTTTGCCTGTTTATCTAGTACCTGCAACTGCCAAATTCATTTATTACATCTAATAGGTTTTTTGTGGATTCTTTACGATAGTCTTTCCCTTATTAACAATCCTAGCAATTAAAACCTTCTTCCAGGGCTGGGCACAGTGGTGCATGCCTATAGTCCCAGCTACTTTTAAGGTTGAGGTGGGAGGACAGCTTGAGCCCAAGAACTCGGGGACAGCCTGAGCAATATGGTGAGACCCCATCTCTTAAAAAAACAAACAAAAAACAAACCCCTTCTCCCATAGGTTCCATTTTCTTTCTAGCCTTTTAATTTTTCTTTTTTTTTTCTTCCCTGGACCTTGTTTGTTTTCTCATAAAATACTGAAGTCAGAACTGGATAAATTAGAATATATCTCCCCACTGAGTCTGCAGAAACCACAGAACTTCAGCTACTTCACAAACAAAATAAATCAGTGAGGGAAAAAATGATGCAGCATTTCTAATCTCCTAATTAATCTAATTAATCAAACTCCCAGTGATTAAATACATTGATATGGATGCTGGTAAACATCATATACTTACCTAATTCAGAAGAGAATTTCAAGTGGCCTTTTTCTGGATCTTCAACATGACTGTCTATCACATCATCGATTTTGTTTGCTTTGAACTGTGGCTCGAGTACTCGACTTGGGCCTCGAGTGAAACGGGGATAGAATTTTTTTGGAGATGGTCCGTGGGGCCCAGACCCCTTGACGGGCACATTCTTAAGTGGCTGAGTCACTTCACTGAAGTTGAAATAAACAAAAAGCAAAACTGTCCAGGTCGCAGATGTAAAAAGGCACCCATAACAGAAATACCGAACTGTGACACTTCCCATTATAGACCTAGCATAGCTGAAGGGCCATTGTCAATTTCCTAAAAAAGAAGAATAAAGATGTTAGACACTTCAGTACATTTTTAAATCATCCACCAAATACAGAATCACTGTTTTCCAAACCACCAAGTAGGACCACTATGCATACAGTTAATGGAGATTCAAATACAAGAAGATACATGGATAGTACTGAGTTTTTAAAAAGGGTTCAACAATGAAAACCTCAGGCCCATGGGTTAATGCTCAGAGAACCAATGGCAGTGAAATAGCTGACTTATTCATTTGCCCATGTTAATGGATACTTCTTCACCTTTGTTCTGGACTGCTTTCAGTTGGGCAATTTTTCTCATCAGGTTATAACTTTTCACAAGGAAAATAACAAGTACCACATGTATCATAACAGGACAACTCAAGTCCCTTCCAACTATACAACTGCAAGATTCTTTTTTTAATCCAAAGATCTTAAGAATCTATTGTTAAAAATAAGCAACTCTAAGCAACTCTGGCCAGGTGCGGTGGCTCACAGTTGTAATCCCAGCACTTTGGGAGGCTGAGGTGGGCGGATCATTTGAGATCAGAAGTTCGAGACCAGCCTGGCCAACCTGGTGAAACCCTGTATCTACTAAAAATACAAAAATTAACTGGGGGTGGTGGCGGGCGCCTATAATCCCAGCTACTTGGGAAGCTGAGGCTGGAGAATCTCTTGAACCCGGGAGGTGGAGGTTGTGGTGAGCCAAGATTGTACCACTGCACTCTGGCCTGGGCAACAGAGCAAGACTGTCTGAAAATAAAAATAAATAAATATAAGCAACTTAAAAAAAAAAAGTTCTACTTTCCAATCAAAGGTTATGCCTGCCTTAGTGTCCACTCTAAATCTAAGTTATTTTCAAATAAAGAGTTCAGGTAATTATGTTCCCTCACCTATAAAACAAGGCAAGAAGAACTAAATGTAGCACTGAACAGCAATTTTTCCTAAGCTTTTTATTTATTAATTTTTTTTTAAGACAGAGTCTCACTCTGTCACCCAGGCTGGAGTAAAGTGGCAGGATCTTGGCTCACTGCAACCTCTGCCTCCCGGGTTCAAGAGATTCTCCTGCCTCAGCCTCCCAAGTAGCTGGGATTACAGGTGCGTGCCACCACGCCTGGCTAATTTTTGGATTTTTAGTAGAGATGGGGTTTCACCATGTTGGCCAGGATGGTCTCAAACTCCTGACCTCAGGTGATCCGCCTGCCTCGGCCTCTCAAAGTGCTGGGATTACAGGCGTGAGGCCACCGTGCCTGGCAATTTTTCCCAAGCTTTCCGATATCTGATCTTCATGGAGGCTAACACAATTTTCTAAGGAATTCTTTCTAAGGAGCCCAATGCACATATAAAATCATCTCACTAAACAGACTTATGGCAGAGAAACCCTATAGGCAATGTAGATACATAAGAAAACTGCACAGAGATACTGCTTTTAAGTTACTTATTTCTACAGCACAAAATAATCTTAAAAATGGTATTGTCCCCAAAAGATCAGGACAAAGCAAATTGGCATCAGTAAAGCACCACTGTAAAAATTAGGTTCTCTTGTACAAGGTTATGCCATAAGCCTAGAATATGGTAAACAGTTCAGTTTCTTAACTGTCTGCCAACCAAGAACTATTAAGTATTCTACTATAAGTCAATTAAAAAGTAAAAAAATAAAACAACAGTTAACATACCAAAACAAAACAAAAACCCAACCAAACAAAAACTCCCACCAACAGTAATACCAGAGGCATGGCTGGAAATGACAATAGTACAAAGGAAAACCAGGCGCCAATGAAAGCGCTATGTCAGCTGCAGGCACTTTTAAAACTAAAGACATAAACAAAAAAACACAAATACTTGAAGTAGAAGAAAATGTTCTCTCAGTAAGGAAGCCCATGAGAGCGAATGAAAAGACAAAAAAAAAATGCAATGTGCAACTTTGTAACAAAAATATTGCAACAAAAATGTACAGAGCAGTGACATTTAGGTGAAACAGACATTGTAACTCCCTAAAATGTTCGCTTAGGGGTAGACAAAGAGCAAGTAAACAAACAACAAAAACAAAAGCACTGCTTCTTCCAAAGGCCATGAGATCCTAAAGTTAAAGAGTGTAACCGGACAGGCTGCTCTGAATCCACGAGGAAACCAGGCACCTAGGGAGCCAACCCCTTCTTCAACCACATAGCAAGATTCACCCTTACAGGCTGTTTTCCTCAAACCACTCCCGGCCTTCCCGCTTCCACCATGGGCTGCTTGGCCCTCACAAAAGGGAACCATCCAAAACAGACCCTGAAGAAACCAAGGGCTGCTCCATTAGCAGCTATGAAAGATGGACACTGATGTCGTTTCTCATGTTTTCTTTAGCCTGATTCCCACTATCATGTTGGACCATGCCCAACCCTGCCTCCAAATGTCTTGGTTAGTGTTCCTGCTGTCACCTTTACCTAAATTCCACATAAGGAACTTGGCCCTACCCTCAATTTCATCCATCATCCAGGACTGATGTGATGACCTCTTCACGTCTAAGTTAAAACCTCCCTCTCCGGCTGGGTGCGGTGGCTCACACCTGTAATTCTAGGACTTTGGGAGGCCAAAGTGGACAGATCACCTAAGGTTAGGAGTTGGAGACCAGCCTGGGCAACATGGTGAAACCCCGTCTCTACTAAAAATACAAAAAATTAGGGCTGGGCGCGGTGGCTCACGCCTGTAATCCCAGTACTTTGGGAGGCCAAGGTGGGCAGATCACTAAGTCAGGACTTAGAGACCAGGCTGGCCAACATGGTGAAACCCTGTCTCTACTAAAAATACAAAAAATTAGCGGGGCGTGGAGGCACGCGCCTGTAATTCCAGCTACTTGGGAGGCTGAGGCAGGAGAATCGTTTGAACCCGGGAGGCGGAGGTTGCAGTGAGCCAAGATCGCGCCATTGCAATCTAGCTGGGGCGACAGTGCGAGACTCTGACTCACAATAATAATAATAATAATAATAAATATATAAATTAGCCGGGCGTGGTGGCGGGCACCTGTAATCCCAGCTACTTGGGTGGCTGAGGCAGGAGAAATTGCTTGAACCCGGGAGGCAGAGGTTGCAGTGAGCCAAGATCGCACCACTGCATTCCAGCTTGGGCGACAGAGTGAGACTCCACATGAAAAAGCAACAACAACAACAACAACAAAAACTCCCTCTCCAACCACAACCCTGACTCCTCAGCTGCATCTACCCCTATGTCTTCAGTCTCATGACAGGCAAAGTCCAGGCACTCAGCCCTCCCCACTTCCCTTACGATTTAATTCTATTTCTGTCTCCAGCTATACAGCCCGTAATGGCTTTACTTCCTTCTCTATCCAGCTGGGAACACCGTGTTAAATAACACATTAGAAAGTGAGAAATGCTGAGGAGAGAAAATAAAGCAGGGAAGAGCAACGAGGAGGAGAAGGTGTGTGAAGCTTCAGGAAGATGGAGAGGGAAGGCCTCCCTGAAAACTGATACTTGCGTCAAGATGTAAACTGAATAGTGAGTACTGCAGCTATCTGGGGAAGAGCTATGCAGGGTGGGGGGTGGGGTGGGGGGGGTGGATTAAAAGCAAAGGCTCTTGAGGAGTGC
The DNA here is from genome assembly GCF_006542625.1 of Nomascus leucogenys. Lineage (NCBI taxonomy): Eukaryota > Metazoa > Chordata > Mammalia > Primates > Hylobatidae > Nomascus > Nomascus leucogenys. Next base: position 100,209,223 of record NC_044393.1, on the reverse strand, counting down.
GACCAGTGGGGTCAAGGAGCCACGTGCTGTGACCAAGACAAGTACACTAAAAACCAATGGTAACAAAGTAACTAGAAAGGTTACAAAATGTGCAAATGAACACTATAGAGATTTCTACAGAACTAAGTAGTGAAAATACAACTTTTTAAAACCCATAGGATATGGCTAAATTTATAGCTTTTGATGCCTATATTAGAAAATATGACCACAAACTATGAATTAAGAAAAATATAACTGAATAAACCCAAGGAACATAAAAGAATAATAAAAACATTATCAGGAATTAATAGAGAATGAAAATAAGACAACAGAAGCCAAATGCTGGTTCTTTGAAAGATCAGTAAAATTAACAAAATGAAACTGCCTTTGCAAAACAGTAGAAGAAATCTGACACAGCTGACCTCCAAACTGTCCCTGGTCACTCCTGGGTGTATGCCAAGCTAACTTTAGGAGAAATGTGGTTTCCAGTTCAACTTAGGAGCAAGGATGATAACAGCCCCTCCCTATAACTAGCCCCTTTCTTTGATCAGGGACTGAAAACCACCTCTGTAAGCAAGAATATGATAATGGGAACTGGAAGGGCCTAAACTCCACAGAAATGTAGGTGTAGTTTCTATAATCCCTTACTGCTCGGGAGTCATGTGGCCAGACAGTCGCAAAATTCATGACTTCCTCGATTGTTCCTATAGATAACATCATTATTGTAGAACCTGTAGAAAGTAAAAAGTTCCTCTTCAAAGTTTCCCTTCTTGTTAAAGAGTAGATCATAAGTGTTAGAAATAATAGTTTATTTTAAAGACTAACTTCCTTTAAGCCTCTTCACTTTACGCTAATAACTATTTGTTAAGCCCTATCCTATGCAACTGTTAAACATGCTCACAGGTGTGTAGTACATTCTATGTCCTTGTACCTTAACCAAAATATTTATGCTGGACATGCTTACGGGCACGTTCCAGCTCGCAGCCTATGCCCCTCCCATATTTGGCATAAGCAACTTCCTCTTTTCCTTTGTCTTTCCATTACTTTTACCTATTTAGAAAAGTTTTAAACTGTTAGCCAATCGGGTTTTAGTTTAGATTGTGTGGTCTGGCTCCAGCCAATGGAGACAGGACACAGTAGCAGGAACAAACAGCATAAGGGATAAAAATTACGTCTTTCCTTTGTTCAAATGTGCTCTCGCCATTATTCCAACTGCAATGAGCGCCCTTTCTGCAGAAAATACAGATTGCCTTGCTGAGAGAATTAAATTTATATTTGAGTGCTATTTCTTTATGGCACCAGGGAACAAACATTTTACATATAACAAACCTAAGATTTTGTTTTTTGAGATATCTTTCAGATGGATCCTACCCAGGCTTGTGACTCATGACTCAACTGGTCCCAGAGGTGAACTCTGTGCACAAAGACTGTTGTTCACCCCCCTATGATTTCATCCCCAACCAATTAGCCACACCCGTTCCCTAGCCCCCTGCCCACCAAACTGTCCATAAAAACCCTAAACGCTGAGCCTTCAGGAAAATGGATTTGAGTGATAAGCCCAGTTCTCCCGCATGGGCCAGCTTCACATGAATGAAGTTCTTTCTTGACTGCAATGCTATGGTCTCACGATATGATTTTGTCTGTGGAGTGGGCAGGAAGAACCCGTCGGGCAATTACACAAGCACTGGCAAAACATATCAAGAAAAATGCACGCATAAGATGACAATGAGAAAGAGGCATAAATACAGACACAGATTGAAAATAGGAGCACTGTTTACAAATTCAGGTGAAATGATCAAATTCCTAGAAAAAAATAAATGCACAACACCAGCTCTGGAAAATCAGGAACCTGGATGCCCTATAGTCCCTTTGAATGTTAAACTATCGTAAAAACATTTCTAGGTGATTTTAAAAGTGAGTTCTACCAAGTTCTAAGGAACAGATGATTTTAGGTAGATGCAATGGCCTTCAGAGGACAGAAAATGAGGAAAGATTCTCCATGTCCCTTTCTAAGGCTGTTACCACCCTGATATCAAAATAAGGGCAGTTTAAGTAAAGAATATTAAAGACAATCTCAGAGAGATTACAGAAATCTTAAAAAAAAAAAAAAAAAAAAACCCTGAAACCAACCATGTTTTTAAAAACTGAATATACCATGAACAAGTTGTATTTACTTCAAGTACTCAAAGTTGGTCCAATATTTGAAAAACCATAATCTACCACCTTCATAAATTAAAAAGAAAAAAACCCACATTGTTTGATCAATGGAGATAAAGAGTTTATTACAATTCAACACTCAATTCTTAACAAACTAGGAAAAATAGGGAAATCTTTGCCTGACAAAGAGCATCTCTAAAAATCTTATAGCAAACATGATACTAAACAACGAAACAACAAAACCATTTTCTTTAAAACTAAAAGACAAAGGTTTCCATAACACTTGTATCACACTACCATAAATATAATAATGGAGGGCAGTAGTTTCAAAATACAGAAATCCTTGGAGTATTTATTAAAAATACAGATTCCCAGGGCTCCACGCCAGCTATGCTAAATGGGAATTCCCAGAGATAAGGTTAAGGAATCTTTAGCTTAAACAAGCCTCCAAGTTAACTCTGATGCACAGCCAGATTTGGGAATCAATGGTATATAATGAAAAGACAAGACTGAATTCTAATCCCATTCTGCCATATATCAGTAATGCAACTTTGGAAAAATTGGCAGATTTTCTTAGCCTCATTTTCATCAACTGTATTCCAAGATAACGACATTGTCCATCTTATTGGATACTCAGAATGAAATGAAATACTCAGAATTACACAAGGTAAAATATGTAAAGTGTCAGATACAATGACTGACACACAAAACACCACCGTTTGCACTGAACCAAGATAATCTTCACAAGGACTGTGGCTTGCATTTGCTGTTTGTTTTCTTGTTTAATGTTTTCCCTTCACTTGGCACAATAAATAGCCCACAGAAAATGCTGAAAAGTATCTATGGAATGAATATAGTAAAAACTGAACAAATATTAATTTTTTGTCATTAGATCTAGACTTAACATATAATATCAATGGCAGACATGACCACCCATCTGTTCCCTACAAAGACCTACAAGTCCCTATGTAATCTGGCATTACCTCTCTGAGCACTTTTCCCACCACCTTCTCTCTGCATTCATTTTGTCCTAGACACAGGTCTCCTTGTGGGTCAAACATTTCAATTATACTCCATTACGGACTATGCACTGGCTCTTCACTCAGTCTAGAACACTCTTCCTCCCAGGTAATTTCATGATGACTTCTTTCACTGCCATTGAATCTTTGCTCGAATATCATCTTCTCAATAAGGCCCTACCAAGATTACCGTATTTAAAACTTCAACCCATCCACTAAACATTAAACCTGGTCTTCCTTATTCCATGGAATTTATCACCTTCTTACGTATACATAATTACTTATTCCCTGAGTTTATTATTTATTGTTTATCTCTCCCATACCAGGAAGTAAGCTCCAATAGGGAAAGAACTTTTGTCTATCCTGAAGATTATAATAATGCATAGAATATAGCAGCAATTTAATAAATATTTGTTAATGAATGAAAAAAATTACTGTAATATGGTTAGCAACATGCTTGCCAATTTCTAAACAAATCTGTTACTATCTTGTTTGGGCTAAGCAATACTTTAATACTATGCATAGAGGTCATGACCATCTTATTCAACAATAGCATAAAAACTAGCTCAGAACGACAGCCATGTTTATTTTTGGAAAAGGAACAAGAAACAACTCAGGAATTTATTGTCCCGTTTCAAAACTTCAATAACGGTCTTTGTGATAAAAACAGGCAGACTAATCTTATAGAATTCACTGACAACAACAAACAAACAAAAAACCCGGGAAACTACTTTCCTTAGGTTCACTCTTGGCTACCTGCCAGCACCTAAGGGCAAAATGAAAAAGTTTTCTGCTCAAAGACCTCACCAACAGGATTTGGCTAACTCTGTCCAGATTCTTCACGGAATAACCACCCTGGCTCATCCTATCCACAACAGCTCAACATCATGATTCCTTGGTTTCCTGAGCTGTAAAATATACTAACTCTCAACAACTCTATCAGGCAGATGTTATTCTTTTTCCCAAACCATATTATAATTCTTTAGAGAGTATTTTTTATATAGTAAATTGAAATACTAAATTTAAAAACATATACATTTATAAAATCCCATCAATTCTTTTATACAATTAAGCATAATGGTATTCAGAAGCAACAAAGGCACTATCTGTCTTCAGTTAGGTCAAGAAATTAGGGCTGGGCATGGTGGCTCTCGCCTGTAATCCCAGAACTTTGGGAGGCCAAGGTGGGTAGATCACCTGAGATCTGGAGTTCAAGACCAGCCTGGTCAACATAGTAAAACCCCGTCTCAACTTAAAAAAATACAAAAATTGGGCTGGGTGTGGTGGCTCACAACTGTAATCCCAGCACTTTGGGAGACCGAGGTGGGCAGATCACGAGGTCAGGAGATTGAAACCATCCTGGCCAACATGGTGAAACCCCATCTCTACTAAAAATACAAAAATTAGCTGGGCGTGGTGGCATGTGCCTCTAATCTCAGCTACTCAGGAGGCTGAGGCAGGAGAATCGCTTGAACCAGGGACTCAGAGGTTGCAGTGAGCCGAGGTTGCACCACGGCACTCCAGCCTGGCAACAGAGCGAGACTCCATCTCAAAAAAAACAAAACAAAACAAAACAAAAACAAAAACTAGCCGGGTATGGTGGCACACGTCTATAATCCCAGCTACTCTGGATGCCGAGGATTCTGAGCATCACTTGAACCAAGGATGCAGAGGTTGCAGTGAGTCAAGATCACGTCATGCACTCCAACCTGGGCAACAGAGCGAGACTGTCTCCAAAAATAAAGGAAATGCCTTTAAAGAAATCAGATGGCTATTATTCAATAAATTTCTCACCTGCTTAAGAAACTAAAAACATCCAAACAAAAATCAAAAGCTAAAACTTTAATCTACCCTAATAATGAATGAATAATGAATCTAGTATCTACACAACAAAATCTTTGTGTTTCATACTGTTTGCTATCCCTTCTAAAGGCAATTACCCATGCCTTTAATATCCAAGTCTGAAAGCCTTTGAAAAGAGAGTCAAAGCAAGTATCACAGGTTACTTAAGGCAAAACAACTAGTGACGAATTCTTTCAATCATAAACTTGAATAGTTAACAGGGCCAAAACCTCAGCAGTTAGACATCAACTAATACGTTCTTCAAAGTTAAATGAATAAAAGGCTAACCAGTTGTGAACTTGAATTTATTAAAGTGAAACAAGTCACTATGGTTTATGTTTTTCTTCAGTCACGGTCTGGTAGCTGCTCAGGGATAGGTGCCTTGTAAGCTGAGAGGTGGGTTTTTGCCAGGGAGGTACAACAGTACAGGAATGGGGCAAGGTATATGCAGTGGGATGATTATGACAAATCACAGATTTAAGCCAGGGAAACAGAGATGTGAGGATGTGGAAGTATGAGGCAAGATGAAAAATGTGGATAGGCCAATGGATTAGAGGTCCTGGTGTGGCCAAATAATTGCTGGAGTTGTTACCAGACAGAGGGAATCAGAAAGGTGAAATGTCATGGTTGGAAAATGAGATGCTCAACATTGTGATTTTGGAGGGGGACAATTAATGACAGCAGAATCATCCTTTACAGGTATGTGAACCTAAGATATCCCAACAGACAATTTGCCTGTAGGGTAAGCACTGCTATACTTACCATAAACAAGCCCCCTGAGGACAGAGATCATTTCCATATGTTTAGCATAGTGCTTAGTATTAACAATTAATACATACTTGTTTGTATAACTTTTGAAGTGTATTTCTGTTCCAGAAGAGGTTAAAGGACATTGTTCACATTCTGTGCAATGTGAAATCTTAGAGAAGAGCATAATATGTGAGCAGACCATATCCTGGGAAATGAATGCTTATTGTGAAGAAGGAGTGGCAAGAAGGAGAGGCAAGAAAGACGGCTAACCAGTTTAAACAGTTTCATTAGACGGTTTCATTATGGAACAAAATACTCAACATGCCAGCAAAAGTACCAAGTCTTCCTCTTAGTCCATGATTTCTTAACAATAAATTTGAAAACGCTGTGAGAGGAAATTTTAAAAAAGGTGATTTTGTATAATTCTAACAAAATCAACTTGGAAATGTAAGGTTTTGTGTGTGTGTGTGTGTGTGTTTTTTTTTTTTTTTTTTTTTTTTTTTTTTTTCAGAGAGACAGGGTCTCCCTCTGTTGCCCGGGCTAGACTCAAACTCCACACTCCAGGCTCAAGTCATCCTCCTTTCAGCCTCCTGAATAGCTGGGATTACAGGTGTGCACCACTACACCTAGCTAGAAGAGAGTAACTTTTAAAGAAAATACAGCTTATTAAAATTGACCCCAGTCCCAAAGAAAGTCATAAAAGAGTTCCCCAAAAAAACCCCAAAACAAAAACACCGAAGAAAAAAACAAAAGAACAACAACAAAAACAAACTACCAGGCACAGAGAAGAGTGTCAGAGGAAATCCTACTGCTACTTAAGCCAAATACTTTTTTTTAAAGGAAAGCTTCCCAATTTGTTTTACGAAATGAACATAACATTGATTTCAAAAACCTGACAAAGACTGAACCTCCCCCACAAAAAATCTCATTTATGATTATCAAGACAAACATCTTAAAATACTAAGCACAAATTTAACAATAAATGTCTAAAACATTTATGAGGAAAACAATGAGAAGCTCCCAAAGGTCCCAAAGGAAGACTTGAACTAATGGGAATATGTACATGCCATATTCTTGGACAAAAAGACACAAAATCCTAATAAATAAGTCATTTCTCCCTAAGTTAACTTGTAAGTGCTACACAATCATGTTAAATATATTATCAGGGTTTTTTTTTTCTGGAGCTAGACAAGTTAATTATACAGTTCATTTGGAAAAGAATAAATAAGCAGGGAATAGCCAGGTAAACTTTGGAAAAAGAACTAGTGGGGTGTGAGCCCCACTGCAGAACAAGTGAACTCCAGGGCTTCTCTATCCAAACAGCACAGCAGGGCCCATGCACAGACAGACAAATCAATGGGAAAAGAAGAGAAAAAAAGACCCAATTACATTTAGAAATTTAGAAATCTAGTATAAGTTTGCTATAAATAAATTTAGCATAAGCTTAGTATAAATAAAGACAACATCACAAACCTGAGAGGAAATGAATGACTTTCAACTAAATGATGTCAGAACAACTGTTTAGCCATATGGAAAAACAACAGAGTCTACTCCTCCCATCATTTATCCAGAAAACTGGATATTTAATTATAAAACATGACTCCAGGAGTACTAGAAGAGAATATGAGTAAATTCCTCTATTATCTGGGATTGGGCAAAATTTTTCTAGCTAGGACTAAAAAAGATCAGAATACAGGAAAAGAAACTGGATTACATAAAGACAAAAAACTTTGGATACTAAAAGACACCAAAAGAAAAGTAAAAAGACAAGTGACAAACTAGAAAAAATACTTACAATTGGTATCACAGACAAAAGAGTAATATCTCAATGTTGGTTTTCTATTGCTATGTAATTACTACAAACTTAATGGCTTAAAACAACACACACTTATTATCTTGCTATTTTTGTGGGTCAAGAGTGAGCATAGCTTAGCTGGACCCTCTAATGAGGGTTCCTAAGGCTACAAACAAGGTGTCAGCCAAGCTGTGTTCTCTCCTACAGGCTTAACTGGGGAAGAATTTGCTCTGAACTCACTCAAGTTGTCAGAATTCAATTCCTTGTGGCTCAGGACTGACAGGCCCTGGCTTTTTAATAGCTGTCGGCGGGAGGCCACCCTCAGATCCTAGAGGTTCCCTGCACCTTGCCACATGGGCTTCACCAATATGGCCCTTGACTTCATCAAGCCAACCCTGAGGAGTCTCCTGCTCTGGTCTGCTTAAGACAGAGTCTTCTATAACATTGATGTAGTCACAGGAGTGGACTCCTATTTTTGCCATATGACCTAACCTAATCAAGAGATTGACATCTATCACCTCTGCTATACTCTGTTGGTTACAAGCAAGTCACAGGACCCATCCCCACTGCAGGGAAGGGAATTACTGGGGGTCACCTTAGGGTCTGTCAGCCACAATCTCAAATAGAGATTCTAAAAATAAAGGACCAACAACCTTATAAACCATTCACAGAACAGAAACACAAATAGTTCTTAGCTATGTGAAAAAATGCTCAAACCTGCTTATACTAAGAGAAATGCAAATTTAAATTACATTGAAATATCATTTCCCACCTGTTCAACTGAAAAAATCCAAAAGCTTGACAACATATTCTGAGAGTGAGGCTGTAGGGAAGCTTTCATACATGTGTAAAAACCAAAGGAGAGGTTCCTCTTCAAAAACTTTCCTCCCCATCTAATTAGGAATAAATAGTAACTTATCTTAGAAGCAAAATTTATTCAAAGACCTGTGCTAACATTCTTAAATATCTGCTGGCCATAATAAAGAAATCAATGTACTTTATGTTCTTAGCTCCCACAATTTAGCCTAAATATTTGCCCTGGCATGCTTTTACTAGTCCAAGCAAGCATTAGGTCATAGCCTGTTCCTCTTCCTTATTTGAAGGTGTTTTTACCTTTCTCAGCATTCCACAAGTTACTTCCTCTTTCCTTTGTTCTCCTCTGCCTTTGCCTCTTTTAAAAAGTTCTGAGTTGCTAGCCAATCAGGACAGATACAGAATGTGAGGTCCCGTTCCAGCCAATGGAAACCAGACACAGCGGTAGGGTGGATGCATCAGGTTATAAATGACCCTGTCTCCTTTGTTCGGTGTACTCTCGTGGCAAAACTGCTGGTGAGTGTACCCTTTCTGCAGAAAGTAAAAATGGCCTTGCTGAGGAAATTAAATTTATGTTCAAGTGCTATTTCTTTACAGCACCAAGGAACAAGCATTTCTAACACATGGTATACCTTCTATGCAGGTTCATTTAGCAATATCCAGCAAAAATACACTATCTACTCTCTGACTTAGCAATATTACTTCTAGTAGTCTATACCGCAAATGGTAAAAATAGGAAACAATATATGCATATGCCTATTCACTACAGAACTATTTATAATAGCAAAAGGCTAAAATCAATCCAATTGTCCATTAATAAGGGGCTAGTTGAACAAACTAAGAACTATCCACACAATAGAGCAATACACAGCTATAAAAAGGGAAGTGTCTTTATTAATTGCTAATTATAGATTAATCTGTAAATTATGTTGTCAGGTGAAAAAAGATGAGAAGAGTACATATAGGATGCTACATATAAGTACACACATACCAGCCTATATTATAAAACAAAGGATAAAAAAAGAAAGACAAAGCATAATATTGGGTTGGTTTCTAGCATCCCCCATAAACCATTTAAAAAAAGCTGATACCCATAAGAAGAGGAAGAAAACAGATAGAGTGGTATGGGGTCAGGGCTGGAAGCTGACATCATCTTTGCAGGTGAAGAGTAGCCTTGCTCTACTATGCAATCCAGGAAACTAGAAAAATGTGTTTACAAAAACATGCAAATAACAATTTAAGCACATACATACTTTAATATGCACAAAAAGCAAATTTTTATTGTGACTGTTAGCAACTACTGTTGTTAATATCTAAAAACTGTTGTTAATATCTAAAATGCTTTGTGGCAAACTATTTAGGTCGCGAATGACTAAAATCTCAGCTCACCCAGCTTACATTCTGGCATCATCATCAGGTTAGCCTGAAGGGTATTTCTCAACAGCACAATACCGGGCTTTGAGGTAAGAAGGCTCCTTTTGAAATGCTTTTTGTAGTCGTCCTCTATTAACAGAGGACATAGTCCACACCAGCTATAAAACTGCTCCATAAAGTAGTTAAATTACATAAAGGTCACTAAGACAATGCCTGTTATGCAATGTCACTCTACAGATGATGGCTTAATTCCACTAATCTTCCAGTCTAACCAATCTAACATTTTTCAGAAATCTTAATCTTTCAGAAATCTAAATCATTTCTGAATGATTTAATGAAAATCATTAAATAATCCTAAAGAAAAGGCTAATAAACTAGGAACACAGTAGAAGATCTACAGGCAAGGCTCCATTCAGGGTGCTGGCAATTCATGTTTTTTTTGGTTTGTTTTTTGTTTTTTTGAGTCAGAGTTTCGCTCTTGTCGCCCAGGCTGGAATGTAGTGGCCAGATCTCGGCTCACTGCAACCTCCGCTTCCCGGGTTCAAGCGATTCTCCTGCCTCAGCCTCCTGAGTAGCTGGGATTACAGGGGCCCGCCACCAGGCCCGGCTAATGTTTTGTGTTTTTTTTAATTAGAGACAGGGTTTCGCCATGTTGGACAGACTGGTCTTGAACTCCTGACCTCAGGTGATGCGCCTGCCTAGGCCTCCCAAAGTGCTGGGATTACAGGCGTGAGCCACTGCACCTGGCCCGCAATTAATGTTTTAATAGCTTTTGCTATTGTGCTAAAAGCTCAGAAAATACAGAGAAGCAAAAAGGAAACTATTTAAAAATCACCAGAAGTCTCACCACTTTAATGTTTTGCTATATAATCTACTACTTATTTTTCATCTTTCTACACTATCTACAAAATGCTATACTGCTTTTGGCAACTACCAAAAAATTAATAGACTCAGGTTAGTGGCATTATGGCTAATTTTCTTTGTTCTTTCTTTTATTTAAAACATTTTCTACAAGGAATATGTACTGATTTAATAAATGAGGTAAAAAATTTCTTAGGCAAAAACTCCCTAACTTGAAAATATAAGAATAACTATGGAAAAGATTAAATACTTTAAGGCTATGAAAGAAATAGGATACCATATTATTTTAACCTCACAAGCAAAGGGGATTTCCATAGCCACAAGCACAAAGAAAACTGAGTGGGTTTTAAGCACACTCAAAGAATATTTTAATTCCATCAATTTGTCAAAAATATGAGAATAAAATTTGAGTACTGAACAAATGTTCTAAAAGCACAATTTGAAGAATAGTTTTTCCTCTACGAATCATTATCTAATCTGAAATTCTTAACCACCTTTTAATGTCCATCTTTTACCATAAGACTAATGAGAAAATTCTATTTCACAGGACAGCTTTCATTTTCTACCAGTATAAAATAATTTTCATAACATTTAATGCATTTAAAATGTATTTAAATATTTACCTTTCAGTAGTTTCCAGCTATTTTCTTGTAAGATACTCTGTATTACAAATTGTCAAACAGCAAGTATTTATTAGCTTTATCCATAAAAGAGGCACATTCATATTTTAACTCAGCTGTAGTCATGTGAGTACAAATATTAATTTACAACAGTACAGAACCTACATACCCCCGTGAAATTACCAGGTGATGACAACATAAAAATACACATTATTCTTTCTCATTCCTTATCTACCCCGAAAGCTAGAAGAAAACATAGCTACCAATAGTAGTTTATAATTACACATAAGGAGATTGCTGAATTAGGAAAGGTTCAGAGCAAATTCCAGACATCATATGCTCCCTGGGAATGATCCTCAGACATCCCTGATATTTATGAATCGCTATTCTGTAAGACAATCGAAAAGAACATGAATGCATGAAATGTCTAACACTGTCTCAAATGCAGAAGAAAACCGCAAGGTAATGCTGATGGGAGAAACAAGCAAATTTAATCAAACACACAGAAAAGAAACTAAAAGGACAAACAACATGGCAAATACCTAAAAGAGCAAAACCTGGGACAGCTAATGAGCCAGTGAATAACGGATGGTAGAGGCTGACCATTATTCTTCAACACTTTGAATGAATGCCCAAGTAAAAATAGTAGCTCTCGCTCACTATAGATAGACCTGTGGAAGACAAGAAGGTTCAAGCTACCTCAGGTAAAAGCTAGCCTCAGGGAGCAAGCATGAGGTCAATAGTTTCTACCTCCTAATTCCATGAGGTAGAAAAGAACAGTAAGGAAAACAAATAATATAAATTGAAATAAAATGACTATGGGCATATGCCACTGTGTCCAGCTGTTATACATAATTATTAATAGTAGTAGTATTAATTATAGGGTTTTCACTTGCATCCTACACATACTCTTCCCTGTATCAGCTATGCCATTCATCCATGAGAGGCATTCCTTCTAGTCGGCCAAGGAAGACAGAGTAGGAGCTACCTATAAACCATGACTGAGGGGTGCTAGTGAGGGGCTCTGCCCCCTAACTGCCCATTATGCTGAAATTCCTGCATTATAAACTAATCCTTTGGGTCTGGAAAGCTTGCCTTTTATTTAAGATGTTCTTATCTCACAGTCTTCAATCAAAACAGAAGTTGCATCCTTTTTGTCCAATCAGAATTTTTGGAACTCTAGCACATAAATTATTTTGTAAATGTGATAAAAAAAAAAAAAAACATGTAATTCACTTGTTAGGAACACACTCAGCAGAATTCTGAAAACCACTGCTAAAATTAGAAAGGAGGAGAGGAAGGAAACTCAATCTAAGGAAAATGAATTTGCATATTACTTAGAAGTGGAAAACTAAAAATCACCTTATGCTATATTTAGAATCTCTTAATTCTGTGGACTGTCATCTTTCATGGGGTTTCAAAAATCTCTGCCACTATTTATTCAAATACTCCTTCTGGCCGGGACGTAGTGGCTCACACCTGTCATCCCAGCACTTTGGGAGGCCGAGGCGGGTGGATCACCTGAGGTCAGGGGTTCGAGACCAGCCTGACCAACATGGAGAAACCTTGTCTCTATTAAAAATACAAAATTTGCCAGGCATGGTGGCATACGCCTGTAATCCCAGATACTCAAGAGGGTGAGGCAGAAGAATCACTTGGATCTGGGGTGAGCCGATATTGTACCACTGCACTCCAGCATGGGCAACAAGAGTGAAACTCCATCTAAAAAAGACAAAAACAAAAACGAATATTCCTTCTACCCCCCCTCCCTCTTCTTCTAGGATTCAAATCACATATGTCAGACTTTCTCAGGATAGAGTATATTTCTTACAGCTTCTTCAGTGTTGTCCAGCCTTTCCCCCCTCACACTTCATTCAGAGAGGTTTCTTCTGATCTCTCGGGGGCTCACTTTTCTCTTCAGCAGTATCTAATCTGCTGAATCCACTGAATCCTCCATTTTGGCTACTGTATTTTTTAGATCTAGTATTTAGTTGTTTTTCAGGTCTGCTTTGCCCCTTTATATTAAGTTTCCAGTTCCTTGTTGAAATGTTTTTATTCAACTTTTATCTCCATGAACATAATAAACATATGCTTTAGCATCTGTCTGGTAATTCCACTGTCTGCAAAGCCTGTTTCTATCCTCTGTTATCTGTGCGGGTTCTTGTTAAGGTTGTCTCCCAGTAGGCCTGGTTACACTGACTTGGTGGTGTGGTAGACACTCTATTTGAAAAATCATTTCAGAAATAATTTGAGGCGTGAGATGTTACTTTCCTCTGGAGAGGATTTTCATCTGTCTCTGTTAGGTGACTGGGGTCACCAGCAATTTGAGATCACCCTAATCCATTTCACCATTTGAGATTTACTAAACCCCCAGGTGACCCCATGGAGCTTCAGTCCAGGCAAAGGCTGGCACACTCCCAGCCCATGAGTGTTCTGGACGGCAGCCTCTCAAGGTTTCAACATTAACCCCAGGTGGCTCACCAGGATTCTTACACACAGCAAGTTCTAGACTCCAGTTTTTGTTCCTGTCCTCCTGTGAGTCAGTTAACTACACTGCTCAGCCTCTCACCTGCTCTTCCAGAACAGCAAATAGCCGGGCAAAAGCGGCCCTGGGTCAGAGGCTCACGTATCTGGATTTCTATCATCTCCCAAATCTTAGCCCAGTAATTCTTTACTATGTTGTAAATTCCTTGATGCTTTTCAGAAAAGTATCAGCTGGCTTTAACTAGGTTACTCAGGCCATTATCGGAAGCACAAGGCCAGGGCTATTTTCTAAACAGTTGTTTTTGCATTTCAAAGAGTGCAGGCTAGGTACTGCCAAAAAGAACATCAGCAAATCAAACTGATAGACTCTTGGGCCTTTTTTCTGAGACAAAGTCTCACTGTCACCCAGGCTGGGGTGCAGTGGTTATGATCATAGCTTACTGTAGCCTCCAACTCCTGGGCTCAAGCGATCCTCACCTCATCCACCCAAAGTATTGGGATTATAGGCATGAGCCACCATGCCCAGCTATGGGCCTTTTTCAGAAAACTTTTTTCCTCCATACATAGTGAACTGTATAGGAAATTAATTTCTGAGTATCTACCACCTCAACAGGTTTAGAAAGCTGACAGACTTAATCTGGCAAATCACCAGATCCTAGCTCATGCTGTTAACCAAGCCCAGTAAATAAACATAGCAGTTACTGTTGTTTGCAGGTCCCGTTAAGCATTACCATCCCGCACAGTGTTCTGAATTCCAAGTGCCAGTACCTGTATCTCTGGCTTCTGAAGCCCATCTGCCCACGTGCAAGGCAGGCCCAAACTACAGGGGAATGTGTACCTACCTGAGGGCAGTCCTCACAATCTACTGATAAGAAGACTCCAGCTTCCTTAAATCCAGCCTCCCTCCAAACCCCCAGTGGAAAAATCACAACTCTGACATACGTATGCTACACTGGCTCTAGAATTCCCCAGCACAATCAAGCTTCAGTTGTCCACAGCGGGACCTGGCTTGAAAACATGCCCTTTATTGGCTGTCTTTCCTACATGGCGCACTTCATTCCCCTACTGGTGTGTCCTGGGATTACCTCGCAAATACACAACTTGGATTCAGATTTCTATCTCAAGATCTGCTTCCAGAGGAACCAAAACTAATCAATTCAGGTTTTAACAGAAAAGGAACAATTTGACAAATCCTTAGATGCACTAATTTATTTCTAAATGAAAAATCTAATAAAGGGAGCCTTTACAGGTTTTGTTGCCTTGAAGTGCAAAATAATGCACAGAAAAACGTTTTTCTGAAAAGTAGTAAGATATCTTTATACTTGCAGGAACAGAACGTTAAAAAGTGATAAACTTTTCTCTCTTCATTTTTTTTTTTTTTTTTTGAGACAGAGTCTCGCTCTGTTGCCCAGGCTGGAGTGCAGTGGCACGATCTCGGCTCACTGCAAGCTCCACCTCCCGGGGTCACACCATTCTCCTGCCTCAGCCTCTGGAGTAGCCAGGACTACAGGAGCCCGCCACCACGGCCGGCTAATTTTTTTGTATTTTTAGTAGAGGCGGAGTTTCCGTGTGTTAGCCAGGATGGTCTCGATCTCCTGACCTCGTGATCCGTCCGCCTCAGCCTCCCAAAGTGTCTTTTTTTTTTTTTTTTTTTTTTTGAGAAAGTTTCGCTCTTGTTGCCCACTTGTTGCCCAGACTGGAGTGCAATAGCGCAATCTCAGTTCACCGCAACCTCTGCCTCCCGGGTTCAAGCGATTCTCCTGCCTCAGCCTCCCAAGGAGCTGGGATTACAAGCATGCGCTACCACGGCTTGTATTTTTGTAGACAAAGTTTCTCCATGTTGGTGAGGCTGGTCTCAAACTCCCAACCTCAGGCCTCCCAAAGTGCTGGGATTATGGGCAGGGGCCACCGGGCCCAGCCAAAAAGTGATAAGCTTTTCTAAGGAAAGCGAAAGCAACCAGGCAGTGTAGTTTGAAATCCTTACTAATCCGGTGATACATAAGAAAGATTAAATTTAGCACAATCAAACCTAGACACAATACTGCAGCACTGAGCCTATGTGTCTAAAGCACTGAAGTGGTAGCAAGTCACAAAATACAAGTTAAAAAGAAGGTGGTGACTTCGCTTTCAGCTGCAACATGTAATGAGTATAGAAGCCTTCACTCCTGATGAGAAAAAGCTGGGAAAATTCAAAATCAATGGCTCTTTTGGGACCATCAGAGAACTAAGCTAACAGGGCAAACTGTGCTGGAAACCTGGAAAGACATAGACGAGATCCACTTACCTGGAGCAGAAACTGCCAGAGCTATAAGCTGGTGGTGGAGGCTCGGTGTGGACTAGTGAGAGAGTGAGAAACTCGGGGAAGCAGTCTCAGGAGGTGCGGGACCCACACTTTTGTGGGCTTTACCTCCAGGAATTCCACCAGGCACTAAGGTAAAAGATCCCAGAAAGATCCCTCTGGCAGGGGAGGTGAAGAGTAATAAGCCCAAAGTTTTCTCTGTCACAAAGTCATTTGCTCTAGGGGAAAAAAACTTTGCTAGATCCTTCTCCTAACTAGGGGAATGCAAAGGGCATTCCTCCCACTCCAGCCTCCTCCAGCCTTCCTGTCATACCTACAGGGCAAAAAAATCCGCAAAGGTCAGGGCCTCAAGGAAATAGGGCGGGAATAGGTGACAGGGGAGAAGAGCTCTAACACTAGAGAAATACTTGTGAAGATCACAGCCCACTGTAAGAGTGAACCCATGTGAGACCCAGACCCACTGTCAGACTGAGATTTAACCAGATTCCAGAACTCCCACCCTCCCTCACTTTACCACCACACCCACAGGGTTCCAAATATACTAAAAGTGGCTTACAATTCAAAGAGGAAAGAAAAAGGAATAAAGCTGGAAGCATCATGCTCCCAGACTTCAAAATATACTACAAAGCTGTAGTGATGGAAACAACATGGTACTGGCATAAAAACAGACACACAGAGCAATGGAACTGAGAACCCAGAAATCAATCCACAATATTACAGCCAACTGATTATTGACAAAGATGCCAAGAATACTCACTGGGGAAAGGACAGTATCTTCAATAGATGGTACTGAGAAAACTGGATATTCATATGCAGACGAATGAAACTAGCCTCCCACCTCTATACAAAAATCAGCTCAAAACGGATCAAAGACCTAAATGTAAGACCTGAAATCATAAAACTACTGAAAGAAAACAGGGGAAATGCTTCAGGACATTAATCTGGGAAAATATTTTATGAATACAACTTCAAAAGCCCAGGCAACAAAAGCAAAAACAAACACATGGGGTTATGTCACACTAAAAAACTTCTACACAGCAAAGGAAACAATCAACAGAGTGAAAAGATAACCTACAGAATGGGAGAAAATATAAGCAAACTATTCATCCAAAAGAGGATTAATAACCAGAATAAACCAGGAACTAAAACATCTCAGTAGGAAAAAAAAATCAGATTTAAAAATGGGCAAATGATCTGAATAGCAATCTCTCAAAAGAAGACAAATGGCCAAGAAATATATGACAAAATGTTCAATTATCACAAGTCATCAAGGAACGGCAAATCAGAAGCACAATGAGGTATCATCTCATCCCAGTTAGAGTGGCTATTACCAAAAAGACAAATAAAACTAAACCAACAAATGCTGGGGAGGATGCAGAGAAAAATGAACTCTTATACTCTGTGGGTGAGAATATCAACTAGTAGTACAGCCACTATGGAAAACAGTATAGAGGTTCCTCAAAATCTACAAATAGCATACCATATGAATCAGCAATCCCACTACTGGGCATTTATCCAAAGGAAAGGAAATTGGTATATCGAAGAGACATCTACATCCCCATGTTAACTGCAGTGTTATTCACAATAGCCAAGATACGGAATGAATCTGGGTGTCCAACAGATGAACAGATAAAGAAAATGTGGAATACAAACACAATGAAATACTATTCAGCCATAATTTGAGTGGAATCCTGTCATTCACAGCAACATGGATGGAACTGGAGGATAGTAAGTGAAATAAGCCAGGAACAGAAAATTAAACACCACATATTCTCATTCATATATGGAAGCTGAAAAACAGTTGATCTCACAGAAAAATTTGAACAGAGGATACTAGAGGCTGGGAAGGGTAGGTGAAGGGAGGAGATGGGAAGAGATTTGCTAAAGGATACAAAATTATAGCTAGATAGGAGGAATAAGTTCTAGTGGTCTATAGCACTGTAGGATGACTACAGTTAACAATAGCATATTGTACAGTTTCAAATAGCTATAAGGAGAATATTGAATGTTCCCAACACAAAGAAATGATAAATGTATGAGATGATGGATATGCTAATTACTCTGATCTGATCACTGATATATGTATAGAAACATCACTATGTACCCCATAAATATATACAATTATATGCCAATTGAAAAATAAAATGAAATGTATATTGTAAACTCTACAGTAAACGCTATTTTGGAAATAAATGCTTATTCCCCGATGTGGCAGAGAAGAATCAGCAATCAGACAAAAAGTTTCCTTAGCAAGGCGATGTTTACTCTCTGCAGAAAGGGTGGTGCCCATCAGCAATCCTGCCACGAGCACACACAAAGTAAAAAAGACACTAGAATATTTATCCTTTACACATGAGGTCCCTATTGCTGTGTTCTGACTCCATTGGCTGGAGCCAGACCTCACAATCTAAACTAAAACCCGATTGGCTAACAGTTCAAAACTTTTCTAAATAGGTAAAGGCAGTGAGGAACAAAGGAAAAAAGGAAGTTACTTACGAAAGGATTTAGAAAAGTAATAATATTCCCAAATAAGGGAGGACGCTGCAAGCTGGGACATGCCTGGGCACGTTCAGCACAAATAATTTGACTAAGGTACAAGGACACAAAATGTATTATGTGCCTGTGAGCATGTTTAACACAGATACTGAAGTCAGAGTATGCTTATTCTGTCCCATTTGCTACATAAGGCTTAACAGAGTTATTACTATAAAATAAGAAACTTGAAGAAAGTTAGTTCTGAGAAAAGATATCAATAATATTTATGATTTAAAGGGGAAGCTTTGAAGAGGAACTTTTGCTTTCTACACATTAGAATTTTTTTTCTTTTTTTTTTTTTTTTTGAGACAGAGTCTCACTCTGTCACCTAGGCTGGAAGTGGCACAATCTTGGCTCACTGCAACCTCCACCTCCCAGGTTCAAGCAATTCTTCTGCCTCAGCCTCCTGAGTAGCTGGGACGACAGACGTGCGCCAGCATGCCCATGTCTCAAACTCCTGACCTCAAGTGATCCACCTGCCTTGGCCTCCCAAAGTCCTGGGATTACAGGGGTGAGCCACAGCACCCAGCTTAAAAACTTTTTTTTTTTTTTTGAGACAGTTTTGCTCTTATTGCCCAGGCTGGAATGCAGTGGCATGATCTTGGCTCACTGCAACTTCTGCCTCCCAAATTTAAGCGATTCTCCTGCCTCAGCCTCCTAAAAACTTTTTAAAAGAAGTATAATTGATATGCTACATGGTAACTGACGGAATAATGGTCTGTTGCAGGAAGTCAGGGACCCCAAATGGAGGGACCGGCTGAAGCCATGGCAGAAGAACGTGGATTGTGAAGATTTCATGGACATTTATTAGTTTCCCAAATTAATACTTTTATAATTTCTTATGCCTGTCTTTACTGCAATCTCTAAACATAAATTGTAAAGATTTCGTGGACACTTATCACTTCCCCAATCAATACCCTTGTGATTTCCTATGCCTGTCTTTAATCTCTTAATCCTGTCAGCTGAGGAAGATGTACGTCGCCCCAGGACCTATGATAATTGCATTAACTGCACAAATTGTACAGCATGTGTGTTTGAGCAATATGAAATCTGGGCACCTTGAAAAAAGAACAGGATAACAGCAATTGTTCAGGGAATAAGAAAGATAACCTTAAACTCTGACCGCCAGTGAGCCGGGCAGAACAGAACCATATTTCTCTTCTTTCAAAAGCAAATGGGAGAAATATTGCTGAATTTTTTTCAGCAAGGAACATCCCTGGGAAAGAG
The DNA here is from genome assembly GCF_006542625.1 of Nomascus leucogenys. Lineage (NCBI taxonomy): Eukaryota > Metazoa > Chordata > Mammalia > Primates > Hylobatidae > Nomascus > Nomascus leucogenys. Next base: position 100,189,468 of record NC_044393.1, on the reverse strand, counting down.
AACACATGCCTGGAGGTATAGGCTCATAAACAGCCCCCCCCCCCAGGTGTGCCCGTCTCTTATGGTCGAGACTACAGGGGTGAAATAGACCCCAGTCTCCCATAGCGCTCCCAGGCTTATTAGGAAGAGGAAATTCCCGCCTAATAAATTTTGGTCAGACTGCTTGATCTCAAAACCCTGTCTCCTGATAAGATGTTATCAATGACAATGGTGCCTGAAACTTCATTAGCAATTTTAATTTTGCCCCGGTCCTGTAGTCCTGTGATCTCGCCCTGCCTCCACTTGCCTTGTGATATTCTATTACCTTGTAAAATACTTAATGTCTGTGACCCACACCTATTCGCACACTCCCTCCCCTTTTGAAAATCCCTAATAAAAACTTGCTGGTTTTTGTGGCTTGTGGGGTGTCACGGAACCTACCGACATGTGATGTCTCCCCCGGATGCCCAGCTTTAAAATTTCTCTTTTGTACTCTGTCCCTTTATTTCTCAAGCTGGCCGACGCTTAAGGAAAATAGAAAACCTACATGAATATAGGGGCAGATTCCCTGATAATGGCCCCCTCAGAAATGTACACATCCTAATCCCTAGAATTAAGGTAGCAGATGAGATTAAAGTTGCTACTCAGATGACGTTAAAATACAGAGATTATTCTGGATTATGTGGGTAGACCCAATATAATTACAAGGGTCCTTAAATGTGAAAGAGGGAGGCAAAAGAGGAGATCAGAGTTGATGCAATGTGAGAAGAACTCGACCTACTGCTAGCTTTGAAGATGGAAGAAAAGGGCCACAAGCCAAGGACTGCAGGTGGCTTCTCAATAGGGCAAGGAAACAGATTCTCTCCCAGAACCTGAAAAAAGTGAAACAGCCCCGCCAACACCTTGAGTTTAGTCCCCTGAGACGCATTTCAGACTTCTGACTTCCAGAACTGTAAGATAAGTTGTGTTGTAAGAATAGGAAGCTCATACAAGATAAGAGAGGAGATAAAGTTGAATCACATAAAATGTCCAATTAAAAAGAAATAAAAGGCCAGGCGCGGTGGCTCACACCTGTAATCCCAGCACTCTGGGAGGCCAAAGTGGGCGTATCATGAGGTCAGGAGATCGAGACCATCCTGGCTAACACGGTAAAACCCCGTCTCTACTAAAAATACAAAAAATTAGCCGGGCATGGTGGCAGGTGCCTGTAGTCCCAGTTACTCGGGAGGCTGAGGCAGAAGAATGGCGTGAACCCAGGAGGCGGAGCTTGCAGTGAGCCAAGATCACGCCACTGCTCTCTAGCCTGGGCGACAGAGGGAGACTCCATCTCAAAAAAAAAAAAAAAAAAAAAAAAGGAAAAAAAGAAAGAAAAAAGCAGTAAGTGCAGAACAATGATGGAAGATGCTAATCCAACGATATTAATAATCACTTCTAACGTGAATTGTCTAATTACACCAATCAAAAGAGAGTGTCACAGTGGACAAAATTTTTTAAAAAGACTTAACTATATCATGTCTGTAAGAAACCAACTTGAACTATAAAGCTTTAGATATGCTAACAGTAAAGGGATGGGGAAAGATACATCATGCTGACATTACAAATCAAAAGAAAGCTGGAGTAATTGTAACTGCAGACAAAACAGATTTTGTCTGATAATCAGGGACAAAAAGGGTCTTATATAATAAAGAGGTCGGTTCTCCAAGAAGACGTAACAATCTTGAATGTGTATGCTTCAAATAAGAAGGCATCATAATACATGAGGCAAAAACAAAGAAAAATATACAGAGACAAATCCACTACTACAGTTGGAGACTTCAACACTGTCAGTTACTGATAGATCAAGCAGCCAGAAAATCAGTAAAGAAACTGATAACTTGAACAACACAGTGCTATCAACCTGATCTAAATGACATTTATAGAAAATTCCATCCAACAATAGTAGATATACATTCTTCTCTAGCTCACATTTACCAATATAGACCACATTCTGGACCATAAAACACATCTTAACAGATTCAAGACTAGAAAGCATACAAAACATGGTCTAGAATAACATGAATTAAACTAGAAATCAGTAACAGAGATATCTGGAAAATCCCCAAGTATCTAGAAATTAACACACTTCTAAATAACCCATGGGTCTAAGAAGTCTCAAAAATTAAACAATATATTGAACTAAAGTAAAAATGAAAATATAACTTATCAACATTTGTGGGATACAAAGCACACAATGTTTAGAGAAAAACATGCAGCATTAAATGAAAATATTAGAAAGGAAGAAAGATCAGAAGTCAATAACCTAAACTTGCACTTCTGAAAACCAGAGAAAGAAGAACAATTTGATTCTTTTATAGTTCATAAGTGTGGTGACTGGGTTTTCATGTGCTTGTGGGAAATATGCCTCCCTTAAATCTTATTACAAAGTCAGCCCATTTTACTTGTCTGACATGAACTTAGTAGAAAATTAAAAAATAAAAAATTAAAAATAAAAAGGAAAACAATTTAAGCCTCAGGCAATCAGAAGAAAAATACAATAAAAATTAAAGTAGAAATCAATGAAATTGGAAAAAGGAAAACAGTAGGAGAAAAACCAAAAGCTGGTTCTTTAAAAAGATCAAATAAGGTGATAAACATCTAGCCAGGTAAAACTGATTAGATTGTACCCTCTCTTCCCTAAGAAAAAAGAGAAAAGACAAGTTACCAATATCAGCAATGAAGAACGAGTCATCATACTGTTCCCATGAACAGTAAAAGGATAATAAAGAAATATTACAAATAACTCTATGCCCACAAATACAAGAAAAAATGTACCAATTTCTTTAAACTATCAAAACTCACCAACACAAAAACCTGCATATGAAACCTCATAGCAGCTTTATTTATAACCACCAAAACTTGGAAGCAAACAACTAAGAAGTCCCTCAAAAGATGAATGAACAGTGGTACATCCATACAATGGAGTTTTATTTAGCAAAAAGAAGAACTATCAAACTACACAAAGATGTGAAAGAAACTGAAATGCATATTGCTAAATGAAAGATGCCAGCTTGAAAAGGCTACATATTGAATGCTTTCCATTGTATGACATTCTGGAAAAGGTAAAACTATAGAGATGATAAACAGATAAGTAGTAGTCAGGGGCTCATAGGGTGGGGAGGCAGAGGGTTCAATATGAAGCACAGGGGAATTTTTAGGGCAGGGCAACTTCTGTGTAATATGATAGAGGCAGATACATGATCCAGTGCTGGAGGTGGGGCCTGGTGGGAGACGCTTGGATCATGGGAGCGAATCGATCCCTCATGGCTTGCTGCTGACTTGCTGACAGGGAGTTCTTGCAAGATCTGGTCATTTAAAAGTATGTGGCACCTCCCCTACCACTCTCTCTTGCTTGCTCCTGCTTTCACCAAGTGACGTGCCTGCTCCCCCTTCACCTTCTGCCATGATTGGATGCTTCCCGAGGCCTTCCTAGAAGCCAAGCAGATGCCAGCACCATGCTTCCTGTAAAGCCTGCAGAACCCTGAACCAATTAAATGTCTTTTCTTTATGAATTACCCAGTCTCTGGTATTTCTTCATAGTAATGCAAGAATGGCTTAACACACATCCAGTTCTTGGTTTTTAATATCATTCTCCAATAAAAAAGGACCAGAAGTCCTTAGAAAAATGGTGGATTCTAGGACTGGGACAGGAAATATGCAAGATGGCTCTTGCAGTGCCAGAAAATAAGGAGTGCTCAATAAAACAAACCAAAACTATTAGAACTGATAAATTCAGTAAAGTTGCAGGACACAAAATCAATATACAAATATCAGAGCATTTATCTAGGCCAACAGCAAACAATCTGAAAAAAGAAATCAAGAAAGTAATCCCATTTACAATAGCCACAAATAAAATTAAATACTAGGAATTAACCAAATGAACTGTTGGGAACAGGCCCCAAATCTGGCCATAAACAAAATCTTTGCAGCACTGTGACATGCTCATGATGGCCTTGACGCAATGCTGGAAGGTTGTCGGTTTACCGGAATGAGGGCAAGGAACACCTGGCCTACCCAGGGTGGAAAACCACTTAAGATGTTCTTAAACCACAAACAATAGCATGAGCGATCTCTGCCTTAAGGACATGTTCATGCTGCAGGTAACCAGCCAGAGCCCATCCTTTTATTTTGGCCCATCCCTTTATTTCCCGTAAGGAATACTTATAGTAAATCTTACGACTGGCTTGCTGTCAATAAATATGTGGGTAAATCTCTGTTCATAGCTCTCAGCTCTGAAGGCTGTGAGACCCCTGATTTCCCATTCCACACTATATTTCTGTGTGTGTGTCTTTAATTCCTCTAGCGCCACTCGGTTAGGGTCTCCATGACCAAGCTGGTCTCAGCAAGTAGTGCCCATATGTAGGGCTCAAACCCAGGTCAAAGGGTCGCCAGAGCAACAGTTGGAGAACGTGGAACTAAGCTGGAGGACACCCAAGTACTCTTAATTATTAGTCCCTGTAGTGAGTAAGAAGGGGAGCTTGGAAGCATCAGGGTAACAATGGGACAAGTGTGGGCTCTGGTTCATTCCGCCTTGGAACCTTTTCACACTGATGAGGAGGAAGGAGAGTATAATGAAGTAACAGAGCAGGTTTATTTGCCAGCTAAAGGTAAAGTGGCAAAGGAGGGAGAGGTTCATCCCTATCCTTCTGTACTCCCTCATTATTTTGAAGAAAAAGAGTAGCCTGACCCTCCAGATCTTTCTTTTCCAGAGGACACTGGGTGAAAAGTAGTTGCCCCACTGACTGTTCAAGCTGCGCCTCAAGCAACTGCTCTCAGTTCTATTCAGGCAGGAATTCAGCAAGCTAGATGAGAGGGTGATTCAGAGGCTTGGCAGTTCCCTGTTAGAATACACCCCCGAGATAAACAGGGAAATATTATAGCTACATTTGAGCCTTTTCCTTTTAAATTGGGGAAACACCATGAGGGGCCAGTTCCGGGCCCTGTTTCAAACCAGGGCGTTTCTGGCTCAGGCCATTCCCTCACCCCCGTACAATGTCTGTCCCCCGCCACAGCCGGTAATGCTGCAAGTAGATTTACTCTGCACAAAAGCTGTGAGCCTTCTGCCTGGGGAATCCCCACAAAAGGTCCCAACAGGAGCCTGTGGACCCTTGCCAGCAGGGATGATAAGCTTACCTCTAGGCAGGTCTAGTTTAAATTTAAAAGGGGTACAAGTACAAACAGGAGTCACTGATTCCGATTACAATGGGGAAATTCAAATTGTTGCATCTACTTCTGTTCCCTGGAAAGCAGAGCCAGGAGACTATATAGCACAGCTCCTAATTGTGCCATATGTGGAAATGGGGAAAAGTGAAATTAAATGAACAGGAGGATTTGGAAGCACAAATAAACAAGGCAAAGCGGCTTATTAGGTGAATCAAATTACTGATAAACGTCCTACCTGTGAAATAACTATTCAGGGAAAGAAATTTAAAGGTTTGTAGATAAAGGAGCGGACATTTCAATCATTTCTCTACAGCACTGGCCGTCTGCATGGCCAATTCAACCCACTCAATTTAACATAGTTGGAGTTGGTAAAGCCCCTGAAGTGTATCAAAGTAGTTATATTTTGCATTGTGAAGGGCCCGATGGACAACCTGGGACTATTCAACCAATTATAACTTCTGTACCTATAAATTTATGGGGAAGAGATTTATTACAACAATGGGGAGCACAAGTTCTAATTCCAGAACAATTACATAGTCCTCAAAGTCAACATATGATGCATGAAATGGGGTATGTCCCTGGTATGGGAACAGGAAAAAATTTGCAAGGTTTGATGGAACTGCTTCAAGTGGAAAGACAAAGTTCCTGCCAAGGTTTGGGATATCATGTTTGATGGAGGCCATTGTTAAGCCTCTAGAACCTATACCTTTAAAATGGTTAACAGATAAGCCAATTTGGACAGAACAATGGCCCCTGAGTAAAGAGAAACTGGAGGCTTTAGAAGACTTAATTACTGAACAATTAGAAAAGGGACACATAGCTGCAACATTTTCCCCTTGGAATTCTCCAGTTTTCATAATTAAGAAAAAATCAGGTAAATGGAGAATGTTAACTGACTTAAAAGCCATTAATTCAGTTATACAACCTATAGGAGCATCACAGCCAGGATTGCCTTCTCCTGCTGATTCCAAAAACTTGGCCTTTAATAGTCATAGATTTAAAATACTGTTTCTTTACTATCCCCTTAGCTGAGCAGGACTGTGAATGGTTTTCATTTACAATTCTTGCAGTAAACAACTTGCAGCTTAAGCCTGCTAAGCATTTTCATTGGAAAGTGTTGCTACAAGGTATGTTAAACAGTCAAACAATTTGCCAGATGTATGTAGGGCAAGCAATTGAACCTACTCATAAAAAATTTTCAGTGTTACATTATTCATTATATGGATGACATACTTTGTGCTGCCCCCACTCGAGAAATGTTACTCTGATATTATGATCACTTGCAAAATTCAATTTCTCCTGCTGGCTTAATTACAGCTCCTGACAAAATTCAGACTACTCCTCCTTACTCCTACTTGGGGATCTTAGTAAATGACACTACCATTGTGCCACAGAAAGTAGCCATATGTAGGGATCAAATGAAAACATTAAATGACTTTCAAAAATTACTAGGGGACATTAATTGGATAGGACCTGCTCTAGGCATTCCTACCTATGCCATGAGTAATCTATTTTCTATCCTTAGAGGAGATCCTGGTCTCACTAGCCCTCAGCAATTAACAAAGGAAGCTGAGGCAGAGTTACAACTGATTGAAAAGCAAGTCCATAAAGCTCAAATAGAATAGATCCAGAGAAGACTCTAGATTTGCTAATTTTTCCAACTCAGCATTCACCTAGTGGTGTTACTGTCCAAGAGCTGGACTTAGTAGAATGGCTTTTTCTTCCACATGCTAATTCATGGACTCTAACTCCTTATTTGGATCAAATCACTACTATGATAGCAATATGATAGGAAATGGCAGAACTCGGATTGTTAAATTACATGGATATGATCCTGGAAAAATTATTGTCCTTCTCACAAAGGCACAAATACAGCAAGTTTTATAAATAGTCTTACTTGGCAAACCCATTTAGCTGACTTTGTGGGTATTCTCGATAACCATTTTCTTAAAACAAAACTTTGAATTTTTGAACTGGTTTGGTGGAGAGACCTGATAACAAACAGTTGGGAAATAGGTAAAATAATAACTTGGGGTAGAGATTATGCTTGTGTTTCTCCAGGACCAAATCAACAGCCGATTTGGATACCATCAAGATACCTGAAACCTTATCATAAGACAGATGCCAAGGAAGAGATCCCAAGGACTCCTGGTTGCAGCCATGTCAAGACTGACGCTGAGGAGGACCCCAACTGTCAACGAGCAACACCCATCAAACACAGCCACCCACCTGGGGACAGATCGAGAAGCTGTCACAGATGGCGGAAGAAAACCTGAGGAAAGCTGGACAACCAGGCACAATAAGTAATTGGATTCTCCCTAGAATAACTAAATTTAAACCAATTGAAGGTGCTGAGAATGTTTTTACAGATGGGTCTAGCAATGGTAAAGCTTCTTATTCTGGCTCAAAAAGTAAAGTTTTTCAGAGGCCCTATGGTTCAGCTCAAAAAGCAGAGCTTGTAGCTGTAATTGAGGTACTGACTGCTTTTAATATGCCTATTAATGTGATTTCTGATTCTTCATACATGGTTCATTCCACACAGTTAATTGAAAACGCTCAGTTACAATGTCAGACAGATGAACAACTGATTACTTTATTTACCCAACTGCAAGCAGCAGTTAGGAGTAGAATGCACCCTTTTTACATCACTCACATTAGGGCTTATACACCTCTTCTAGGATCTTTGACTGAAGGGAATCAAATGGCTGATCGCCTTGTTGCTAATGTAATATCTAATGCCAGACACTTTCACGATTTAACTCATGTTAATGCCTCTGGTCTCAAACGCAGATACAGCATTACCTGGAAAGAAGCTAAAGCTATTATCCAGCGATGCCCAACTTGCCAAGTGGTGCCTTCCTCATCTTTTACAGGAGGAGCTAATCCTCGAGAACTGGAAACTAATTCTCTTTGGCAAATGGAGGTCACCCATGTTCCCTCGTTTGGGAGACTAGTTTATGTACATGTGTGTGTGGACACCTTTTCTCATTTTGTCTGGGCTACATGCCAATCAGGAGAGTCTTCTGCCTGTGTTAAACGTCACCTCTTGCAGTATTTTGTGGTGATGGGCATTCCAGCTTCTATTGAAACAGATAATTCCCCAGGCTATACTAGCCAAGCTCTAGCTACATTTTTCTCTATATGGAATATTAAACACATTACTGGTATCCCATATAATTCTCAAGGACAAGCCATAGTGGAAAGAATGAATCTCTTCCTGAAACAGCAGTTGCAAAAACAGAAAGGGGGAAATGGATTACGGGACAGCCCATATATAATCGAATCTAGCATTCTTAACTTTAAATTTTTTGAGCCTGCCTAAAGGCCAGATGCTATCAGCAGCTGAACAGCATCTACAGAAACCAGCTGCAAAGACAGAAGCAGAACAACTGGTTTGGTGGACAGACCCAATAACAAAAAGTTGGGAAATAGGTAAAATAATAACTTGGGGTAGAGGTTATGCTTGTGTTTCTCCAGGACCAAATCAACAGCCGATTTGGATACCATCAAAACACCTGAAACCTTATCATAAGCCAGATGCCAGGGAAAAGATTCTGGGAGGATCCTGAGGACCCCCAGTTGCAGCCATGTCAAGACTGATGATGAGGAGGACCCCAACTGTCATGAGCAACACCCATCGAACACAGCCACCCACCTGGGGACAGAACAAGAAGCTGTCACAGATGGTGGAAGAAAACCTGAGGAAAGCAGGACAACCAGTCACAATAAGTAATTTAATGATAGCTGTGATAGCAGTGATCAACATTGCCATGATATTCCTTCAACAAGGGCTGACACAGAGAACAATTACACTTATTGGGCATATTTATCCATCTTGGCTGGCAACAATGCCTGGATGCAATCACTCTATGACACAGTTACATATGCTTTCTGATCTCAGTATTTACCATAATGAATCTGCTCCTATAATTGAGGCATACCACCCTCAAAAACCTATTTGTAAATAAAATTGAACCTGGCCAGAAAAAATGAATGTACTTGTTTAGGAAAATTGCATTGCAGAACAGGCAGAGGTGCTGTGCAGTGATTCCTAAGGAATTGATTGGTCCCCTAGGGGATGTTTAGCTTGAACTGCACCTCTCAGTCTGCGTGCCATGGCCACACTATGTTCAGCTGGTCTGAACAAAATGGTCAGATGGTAGAAATGGTAAGAAGTATGGCAAGAGTTCCTATTATCTGGAACCATGGCAGCATAGTGGCACCTCAACCTCAAATGATATGGCCCGTTGTAGGAGCTAAACAAGGATTTGTGGAGACTATTAATAGCTCTTAATAAAATCAAAATTTAGGAAAGAATAAAAAAGCATCTAGAAGGACACTCTGCAAACTTGTCTTTGGATATTGCAAAATTAAAAGAACAAATATTTAAAGCATCCCAGGCACACTTGACCTTAATGCCAGGAACTGGAGTGCTCGAAGGAGCTGCAGACAGATTAGCAGCTAGTAACCTATTAAAATGGAGAAAAACACTTGGAAGCTCTGTGATTTCAACAATGATTGTGCTTTTAATCTGTGTTGTTTGTCTCTGTATACTCTGCAGATGTGGATCCTGACTCCTGCAAGAAGTAGCTCACCATGACAAACCTGCTTTTGCTTTTATCACTTTGCAAAACAAAGGGGGACATGTTGGGAACAGGCCCCAAAATCTGGCCATAAACTGGCCCCAAAACTGGCCATAAACAAAATCTCTGCAGCACTGTGACATGCCCGTGACGGCCTTGACACAATGCTGGAGGGTTGTCAGTTTACCGGAATGAGGGCAAGGAACACCTGACCCACCCAGGGTGGAAAACCACTTAAGGCATTCTTAAACCACAAACAATAGCATAAGCGATCTGTGCCTTAAGGACATGTTCATGCTGCAGGTAACCAGCCAGAGCCCATTCCTTTATTTCTGCCCATCCCTTTATTTCCCGTAAGGAATACTTATAGTAAATCTTATGACTGGCTTGCTGTCAATAAATATGTGGGTAAATCTCTGTTTATGGCTCTCAGCTCTGAAGGCTGTGAGACCCCTGATTTCCCATTCCACACTCTATATTTCTGTGTGTGTGTCTTTAATTCCTCTAGCGCCACTGGGTAAGGGTCTCTATGACCGAGCTGGTCTCGGCAGTGAATGATCTCTACAATGAAAACTATAAAACACTGATACAAGAAATTAAGAAGACGGGCCTGGCACAGTGGCTTAGGCCTGTAATACAAGCACTTTGGGAGGCTGAGGCAGGCAGCTCATCTGAGGTCAGGAGTTCGAGACCAGCCTGGCCAACATGGCGAGACCCCTATCTCTACTAAAATTACAAAAATTAGCTGGGCGTGGTGGTGGTCACCTGTAATCCCAGCTACTCAGGAGGCTGAGGCAGGAGAATCATGTGAACCCAGGAAGTGGAGGTTGCAGTGAGCCAAGATCACACCAGTGCACTCCAACCTGGGCAACAAAGCAAGACTGTGTCTCAAAAAAAAAAAAAAAATTCGAAGACATGCACACACAAAAGGAAAGATGTTCCACATTCACCAACTGGAAGAATCAATACTGTTAAAATATCCATACCACCCAAAACAACCTACAGATTCAATGCAATCCCTATCAAAATATCAATGAACCAAAGACATTCTTCACAGAAACAGAAAAAAAAAAATCCTAAAACTTATATGGAATAACAAAAGACCCAGAATAGCCTACGCTATCTGAGCAAAAACAACAAAACTGAAGGAATGACATTACTTGACTTCACGTTATCTGACTCCAAATTACAACTTCAAATTATACTAAAGAGCTATAGTAACCAAAATAGCATGGCACCAGCATAAAAACAGACACACAGACCAATGAAACAGAATGGAGAACCCAGAAACAAATTCATACATCTACAGTGAACTCATTTTTGACAAAAGTACCAAGAACATACATTGGGAAAATGGGTGTCTCTTCAATAAATGGTGCCGGGAAAACTTGATATACATATGCAGAAGAATGAAACTAGACCCCTATCTCTCACTACACACAAAAATGAAATTAAAATGGATTAAAGACTTAAGACCTCAAGCTATGAAACTACTAAAAGAAAACACTGGAGAAAATCTCCAGGACATTGAACCAGGCAGAGATTTCTGGAGTAATACCCCACCACAGCATACATGGACAAATGGTATCACATCAAGTTAAAAAGCTTCTGCACAACAAAGGAAACAACAAAGTGAAGACACAACCTACAGACCAGGAGAAAGTATTTGCAAACTATCCATCTGGCAAGGGATGAATAACCAGAATACATAAGAAGCTCAAACAATGCTATAGGAAAAAAATCTAATAATCCTAATTAAAAAATGAACAAAGGTCTGAACAGACATTTCTCAAAATAAGACATACAAATAGACATACCAATAGACATTTCTCAAAATAAGACATACAGGCATATGAAAAGGTGCTCAACATCACTGATCAGAGAAATGTAAAACAAAACTACAAGGAGATATCATCTCACCCCAGTTAAAATGGCTTATATCCAAAAGACAGGCAATAATGAATGATGGTGAGCATGTGGAGAAAAGGGAATCCTCATACACCATTGGTGGGAATGTAAATTAGTACAAGCACTATGGAGACCAGTCTGGAGGTTCCCCAAAAACTAAAAATAGAGCTACCATGTGATTCAGCAATCCCACTCATATTATATACCCAAAAGAAAGGAAATCAGTATACCAAAGAGGTCTGCAGTCTCATGTTTCCTGCAGCACTGTTCACAATAGCCAAGATATGGAAGCAACCTAAATGTCCATCAACAAATGAATGGATAAAGAAAACATGATACATATACACAATGGAGTACTATTCAGCCATAAAAAAGAATGAGATACCGTCATTTGCAACAACAGGGATAGAACTAGAGGTCATTATGTTAAGTAAAATAAGCCAGGCACACAGAATGACAAACTTTGCCTGTTGTCACTTATTTGCAGAAGCTAAAAATTAAAACAATTGAACTCACGGAGAGAGAGACTAGATGATGGTTACCAGAGGCTGAGAAGGGAGTGAGGGGAGAGACAGTTAATGTATACAAAAATATAGTTACATAGAATGCATAAGATCTAGTATTTGATAGCACAACAGCATGACTACAGTCAACAATACTTTATTGCACATTTTAAAGTAACTTTAAAAGAGTATCATTGGGTTGTGAAAGATTCTCCCCCAAGCCTGAAAGCTTAAAGGAATGAATACTTCCTCCCTCCTCAAGCCCAGTCCCAATGCACAAGGACAGTTGCGCCAGCAGCATGCATCAGCAAGTTAGCAGAAGCAGGAAGAGAGCTGGCTGGAAGACACCCCTGAAGATCGAGAGGGAGGCCAGTGGGCACTACACAGCAGCCATGTCAGACTGGGACAATTCCTGCTTACAGAGGACTGTAAAACCCCTTCCCTGTCCTCACTTGGGGCTGACGCTACTGTCAAGCAGTGAGTACCATCTGACCCCTTTCGCTTGCTATTCTGTCCTATTTTTCCTTAGAATTCGGGGGCTAAATACCAGGCACCTGTCAGCCAGTTAAAAGTGACTAGCACAGCCACTGGACTAAAGACACGGGTGTCAGGCTTTCTGGGAAAGGGCTAACAACCCCTGACTCTTCGGAGTTGGGAGCGTTGGTTGGCCTGGAACCAGCTTTCTGCTTTTCCTGTACTTCCAGGCTGAGCCGAGGGTTAACAGAGAGGAAATCCATTCAGCTCCGGGGTCCTGACAACAAGTTGGTTGACCCTTGGCCATGAGCAGAACTCTCAAAGTCATGTCGCCCAAGTGAGACTTGCCCATCTATCCTATCTATCCTGACCCTTGCCTCCTGGGTCCTAACGCTTGTCAGAAAAACTTTCTCTCGCCTCTCTTCTCTGAGGCTAGTCCCACTTCTAGAAACCACTTCCTGTCTCTGGTGCTTTTCTAGTAAGAATGATTTCTAGTATAAACTCCAGAACTCTGTTAACCTTCTTTAGGCACCCGGGCTCACCAATTAGAAAGACATAATTTTTGCTCAAAGCCCCGTCAGGGTGGGGGACAATCCGGAATTTTAGGAACCCTCCTCAGACTAGCAGGCCTAACAAAAGCTATTCTGGAAGCTAGGATATGGGGAGCTTCAGAAATGATATCCTTGTATTCATATAAGTGAGGACAAAAAGGCATCACTCTTCCAACCCTGGAGATCCCTCCCCTCCCTCAGGGTATGGCCCTCCACTTCATTTTTGGGGCACAACATCTTTACAGGAGGGGTAAAGTCCCAATACTAACAGGAGAACGCTTAGGACCCTAACAGGTTTTTGAGAATGTATCAGTAAGGGCCACTAAATCCGATTTTTCTCGGTCCTCTTTGTGGTCTAGGAGGACAGGCAAGGGTGCAGATTTTTTGAGAATGCATTGGTAAGGGCCACTAAATCTGAGCTTCCTCGGTCCTCCTTGTGGTCTAGGAGGAAAACTAGTGTTTCTGCTGCTGCGTCAGTGAGCGCAACTATTCCGATCAGCAGGGTCCAGGGACCGACTGTTGCGGGTTCTTGGGGAAGAGGTGTTTCTGCTGCTGCATCGGTGAGCACAACTATTCCGATCAGCAGGGTTCAGGGACCATTGTGGGTTCTTGGGCGGGGGAGAAACAAACAAACCAAAACTGTGGGCGGTTTTGTCTTTCAGATGGGAAACAATCAGGCATCAACAGGCTCACCCTTGAAATGCAGCCTAAGCCACTGGGACCAATTTGACCTGCAAACCCTGAAAAAGAGGCAGCTCATTTTTACTGCACTATGGCCTGGCCCCAATATTCTCTCTCTGATGGGGAAAAATGGCCACCTGAGGGAAGTATAAATTACAATACTATCCTGAAGCTTGACCTTTTCTGTAAGAGGGAAGGCAAATGGAGTGAAACACCTTATGTCCAAGCTTTCTTTTCATTGAAGGAGACTATACAACTATGCAAAGTTTGCAATTTACATCCCACGGGAGGACCTCTCAGCTTACCCCCCACATCCTATCCTCCCTATAGCTCCCTTTCCTATTAATGATAAGCCTCCTCTAATCTCCCCTGCCCAGAAGGAAATAAGCAAAGAAATCTTCAAAGGACCACAAAAACCCCTGGGCTATCGGTTATGTCCCCTTCAAGCTGTAGCGGGAGGGAATTTGGCCCAACCAGGGTACATGTCCCTTTCTCCCTCTCTGATTTAAAGCAGATCAAGGCAGACCTGGGGAAGTTTTCAGATGATCCTGATAGGTACATCGATGTCCTACAGGGTCTAGGGCAAACCTTCAATCTCACTTGGAGAGATGTCATGCTATTTTTAGATCAAACCCAGGCCTTTAATGAAAACAATGCAGCTTTATCTGCAGCCTGAGAGTCTGGAGATACCTGGTATCTTAGTCAAGTAAATGGCAGAATGACAGCTGAAGAAAGGGACAAATTCCCTACTGGTAAGCAAGCCGTCCCCAGTATGGATCCCCACTGGGACCTCGACTCAGATAATGGGGACTGGAGTCGTAAACATCTGTTGACCTGTATTCTAGAAGGACTAGGAAGAATTAGGAAAAAGCCCATGAATTATTCAATGATGTCTACCATAACTCAGGGAAAGGAAGAAAATCCTTCTGCCTTCCTTAAGTGGCTACGGAAGGCCTTAAGAAAATATACTCCCTTGTCACCCGACTCACTTGAGAGTCAATTGATTCTAAAAGATAAGTTTATCACCCAATCAGCCGTGGATATCAGGAGAAAGCTCCAAAAGCGAGCCCTGGGCCCTGAACAAAATCTGGAGGCATTATTAAACCTGGCAACCTTGGTGTTCTATAATAGGGACCAAGAGGAACAGGCCCAAAAGGAAAAGCGATATCAGAGAAAGGCTGCAGCCTTAGTCATGGCCCTCAGACAAACAAACCTTGGTGGTTCAGAAAGGACAGAAAAATGGAGCAGGCAAAGCACCCAGTAGGGCTTGTTATCAGTGTGGTTTACAAGGACATTTTAAAAAAGATTGTCCAATGAGAAACAAGCCGACCCCTCGTCCATGTCCACTATGCCGAGGCAATCACTGGAAGGTGCACTGCCCCAGAGGACAAAGGTTCTCTGGGTCAGAAGCCCCCAACCAAATGATCCAACAACAGGACTGAGGGTGCCTCAGGCAAACGCCAGCTCATGTCATCACCCTCACTGAGCCCCGGGTAGGTTTAACCATTGAAGGCCAGGAAACTAACTTCCTCCTGGACACTGGCGTGGCCTTCTCAGTGTTAATCTCCTGTCCTGGACGACTGTCCTTAAGGTCTGTTACCATCCGAGGAATCCTGGGACAGCCTGTAACCAGGTATTTCTCCCACCTTCTCAGTTGTAACTGGGAGTCTTGGCTCTTTTCACACGCCTTTCTTGTCATGCCTGAAAGTCCCACACCCTTATTAGGGAGGGATATGTTAGCCAAAGCTGGAGCTATTATCTACATGAATATGGGGAACAAGTTACCCATTTGTTGTCCCCTACTTGAGGAAGCAATCTACCTTGAAGTCTGGGCATTGGAAGGACAATTTGGAAGGGCAAAAAATGCCCACCCAGTCCAAATCAGGATAAAAGATCCCACCATTTTTCCTTATCAAAGGCAATATCCCTTAAGGCCTGAAGCTCATAAAGGATTACAGGATATTGTTAAACATTTAAAAGCTCAAGGCTTAGTAAGGAAATGCAGCAGTCCCTGCAACACCCCAATTCTAGGAGTACAAAAACCGAATGGTCAGTGGAGACCAGTGCAAGATCTTAGACTAATCAATGAGGCAGTAATTCCTCTGTATCCAGTTGTACCCAACCCCTATACCCTGCTCTCTCAAATACCAGAGGAAGCAGAATGGTTCACGGTTCTGGACCTCAAGGATGCCTTCTTCTGTATCCCCTGCACTCTGACTCCCAGTTTCCCTTTGCCTTTGAGGATCTCACAGACCACACGTCCCAACTTATATGGATCGTCTCACCCCAAGGGTTTAGGGATCGCCCTCATCTGTTTGGTCAGGCACTGGCCCAAGATCTAGGCCACTTCTCAAGTCCAGGCACTCTGGTCCTTCAGTATGTGGATGATTTACTTTTGGCTACCAGTTCGGAAGCCTCATGCCAGCAGGCTACTCTAGATCTCTTGAACTTTCTAGCTAATCAAGGGTACAAGGTATCTAGGTTGAAAGCCCAGCTTTGCCTACAGCAGGTCAAATATCTATCCCTAATCTTAGCCAGAGGGACCAGGGCCCTCAGCAAGGAACGAATACAGCCTATACTGGCTTATCCTCGCCCTAAGACATTAAAACAGTTGTGGGGGTTCCTTCGAATCACCACTTTTGCCAACTATGGATCCCCGGATACAGCGAGATAGCCAGGCCCCTCTATACTCTAATCAAGGAGACCCAGAGGGCAAATACTCATCTAGTAGAATGGGAACCAGAGGCAGAAACAGCCTTCAAAACCTTAAAGCAGGCCCTAGTACAAGCTCCAGCTTTAAGCCTTCCCACAGGACAAAACTTCTCTTTATACATCACAGAGAGAGCAGGGATAGCTCTTGGAGTCCTTACTCAGACTCGTGTGTGACAACTGGTGGCATACCTAAGTAATGAATTTGATGTAGTAGCAAAAGGCTGGCCTCACTGTTTAAGAGTAGTTGTGGCAGTGGCCGTATTAGTGTCAGAGGCTATCAAAATAATACAAGGAAAGGATCTCACTGTCTGGACTACTCATGATGTAAACGGCATACTAGGTGCCAAAGAGAGTTTATGGCTATCAGACAACCACCTACTTAGATACCAGGCACTACTCTTTGAGGGATCAGTGCTTCAAATACATGCGTGGCCCTCAACTCTGCCACTTTTCTCCCAAAGGATGGGGAACCAATCGAGCATGACTGCCAACAAACTATAGTCCAGACTTAGGCTGCCCGAGATGATCTCTTAGAAGTCCCCTTAGCTAATCCTGACCTTAATCTATATATCAACAGAAGTTCATTTGTGGAGAATGGGATACGAAGGGCAGGTTATGCCATAGTTAGTGATGTAACCATACTTCAAAGTAAGCCTCTTCCCCTAAGGCCCAGCACCCAGTTAGGAGAACTAGTGGCACTTACCTGAGCCTTAGAACTGGGAAAGGAAAAAAAGAATAAATGTGTATACAGGTAGCAAGTATGCTTATCTAATCCTACATGCCCATGCTGCAATATGGAAAGAAAGGGAGTTCCTAACCTCTGGGAGAACCCCCATTAAATACCACAAGGAAACCATGGAGTTATTGCACGCAGTGCAAAAACCCAAGGAGGTGGCAGTCTTACACTGCCAAAGCCATCAAAAGGGGAAGGAGAGGGGAGAACAGCAGCATAAGTGGCTGGCAGAGGCAGGGAAAGACCAGCAGAAAGGAAAGAGAGAAAGAAACAGAAAATCAGAGAGAGAGACAGAGGAAGAGAGAGACAAAGAGGGAGTCAGAGAGAAAGAAAGAGACAAAGTCAATGAGACAGAGACAAAGAGAGAGTCAGAGAAAGAGAGACACAGAAAGTCAAAGAGAGAGACAAAGGGACAGGGAATCAGAAAGAGAGACAAAGTCGTCAAAGAGAAAGAGAGATAGAAGTAGTAAAGAAAAAACAGTGTACCCTATTGTGGGCGGCAAGCCACCCAGGTGCCGAGGCAAGAGACCAAGGGCACGAGCTGTTCCAGTATAATAAAATATATAAAATAAGAATAGTTATACTAAATATAGATCATAGAGATTATATATGAATATCATTAATCATTAGTTTGTAGCAATTACTCTTTATTCCAATATTATAATAATCCTCACTCTACAATCATAACCTAGGAAAAACCAGGCCATACAGAGATAGAAGCTGAGGGGACATAGTGAGAAGTGACCAGAAGACAAGAGTGTGAGCCTTCTGTTATGCCCAGACAGAGCCACCAGAGGGCTCCTTGGTCTAGCAGTAACACCAGCATCCCGTGGTCTAGCGGTAGCGTCAGTGTCAAGGAAAAACACCCACTACTTAGCAGACCGGGAAAGGGAATCTCCCTTTCCCAGGGTAGTTTAGAGAAGACTCTACTCCTCCACCTCTTGCGGAGGGCCTGACATCAGTCAGGCTCCCCCGCAGTTATCCAGAGGCCTAACCATCTCCCTGTGATGCCGTGCTTCAGTGGTCACACTCCTAGTCCACCTTCATGTTCCATCCTATACACCTGGCTCTGCCTTTTAGATAGCAGTAGCAAATTAGTGAAAGTACTAAAAGTATCTGATAAGCAGAAATAATGGCATAAGCTGTCTCTCTCTCTCCTCTCTCTCTCTGCCTCGGCTGCCAGGCAGGAAAGGGCCCCCCTGTCCAGTGGACACGTGACCCACGTGACCTTACCTATCATTGGAGATGGCTCACACTCCTTACCCTGCCCCTTGTCTTGTATCCAATAAATATCAGCACAGCCTGGCATTTGGGACCACTACCGGTCTCCACGTCTTGGTGGTAGTGGTCCCCTAGGCCCAACTGTCTTTTCTTTTATCTCTTTGTCTTGTGTCTTTATTTCTACATTCTCTCATCTCTGCACATGGGGAAAAAACCCACCGACCCTGTGGGGCTGGACCCTACACCCTATTCCTTTAAAAGCCAGGGTAAAGTTAAAACCTATAACTGATAACTGAAGGCCTTCTCTGTAACTCTATAACACTCCAATACCACCTTGTTGTCAGTGTAAACAAGGGCATAGCCCGAAAGCATTGAGGCTACTGACAACCCAGGGCCTTCCTATCAAAAATCCTTAACCCAGCAGGTTTCCTAACAGGGGATCTAAATCTTAATTAATTACCATACAAAGGTCCGACCAGATCTAGGAGGAACTCCCTTTAGGACAGGACTATAGATGGTTCCTCCCACGTGGTTAAGTGGTTAAGGAAAAAAGACACAAGGGGTATTCAGTAAATAAGGAAACTGTAGAAGAGCAGAGTTAGGAAAATTGCCTAATAATTGCCTTGCTCAAATGTGCGAGCTGTTTGCACTCAGCCAAACCTTAAAGTACTTACAGAATCAGGAAGGAGCCATCTATATCAATTCTAAGTTAATATGGACTGAACGAGGTCTTATTAATAGCAAACAATAATTGAAATCTCAAACTTACAAGGTTTTCAACAGAAGAAAAGTTTGCTAAAAGTTAACAGTGTAAACATATATTATCCTAACTTCTAATCTTGTGGAAATCTGACCCTATCAGTACCACTCAAAGTTCAAGTCCGTTAGTGCAGAGCCATACAACTAATACCCCTACCTAGAGGGTTAGAAATGGCCACTGCTACAGGAACCGGAATAGCCAGTTTACCTACTTCATTATCCTACTACCACACACTCTCAAAGGATTTCTCAAGACAGTTTGCAAGAAATAACAAAATCTATCCAGTAAGGATACTAACTACAATCCCAAACAGACTTTGGCAGCAGTGACTCTCCAAAACCGCTGAGGCCTAGACCTCATCACTGCTGAGAAAGGAGGACTCTGCACCTTCTTAGGGGAAGAGTGTTGTTTTTACACTAACCAGTCAGTGATAGTATGAGATGCCACCCAGCATTTATAGGAAAAGGCTTCTGAAATCAGACAACGCCTTTCAAACTCTTATACCAACCTCTGGAGTTGGACAACATGGCTTCTCCCCTTTCTAGGTCCCATGGCAGCCATCTTGCTATTACTTGCCTTCGGGCCCTGTATTTTTAACCTCCTTGTCAAATTTGTTTCCCCTAGAATTGAGACCATCAAGCTACAGATGGTCTTACAAATGGAACCCCAAATGAGCTCAACTAACAACTTCTACCAAGGACCCCTGGGCCAACCTGCTGGCCCTTTCACTGGCCTAACGAGTTCCCCTCTGGAAGACACTACAACTGCAGGGCCCCTTCTTCATCCCTATCCAGCAGGAAGTAGCTAGAGCAGTCATCGGCCAAATTCCCAACAGTAGTTGGGGTGTCCTGTTTAGAGGGGGGATTGAGAGGTGAAGCTGGCTGTGCTTCTGGGTTGGGTGGGGACTTTGAGAAATATTCTGTCTAAAGGACTGTAAATGCACCAATCAGGGCTCTGTGTCTAGCTAAAGGTTTGTAAACTCACCAATCAGTGCTCTGCGTCTAGCTAAAGGTTTGTAAACGTACCAATCAGTGCTCTGTGTCTAGCTAACTGGGTAGGGGACTTGGAGAACTTTTCTGTCTAGCTAAAGGATTGTAAATGTACCAATCAGCGCTCTGTGTCTAGCTAAAGGTTTGTAAACACACCAATCAATCAGCACTCTGTAAAACAGACCAATCAGCACTCTGTAAAATGGACCAATCAGCACTCTGTAAAACGGACCAATCAGCTCTCTGTAAAATAGACCAATCAGCAGGATGTGGGTGTGGCCAAATAAGGGAATAAAAGCAGGCCACCTGAGCTACCAGCAGCAACCTGCTTGGTTCACTTCCATGCTGTGGAAGCTTTGCTCTTTCGTTCTTCACAATAAACCTTGCTGCTGCTCACTCTTTGGGTCTGCAATACCTTTATGAGCTGTAACACTGACTGTGAAGGTCTGCGGCTTCACTCCTGAAGTCAGTGAGATCACAAACCCACTGGGCAGAACAAACAACTCTGGACATGCCACCTTTAAGAGCTATAACACTCACTGTGAAGGTCTGCAGCTTCACTCCTGAAGTCAGTGAGCCCACGAACCCACTGGGAGGAAGAAACAACTCCAGACGTGCCACCTTTAAGAGATGTAACACTCACTGCAAAGGTCTGTGGCTTCGTTCCTGAAGTCAGCAAGACCACGAACCCACCAAAAGAAGAAACTCTGGACACATCTGAACATCAGAAGGAACAAACTCTAGACATACCATCTTTAAGAACTGTAACACTCACCGCGACAGTCCGTGGCTTCATTCTTGAAGTCAGTGAGACCAAGAACCCACTGGAAGGAATCAACTCCGGACACATTTATGCAGCAGCCACATCAGACTGGGACACTTCCTGCTTACAGAGGACTATAAAACCCCTTCCTCACTTGGGGCTGACGCCATTATAAAACCCATTCCTCACTTGGGGCTGACGCCATTTAGGCCTAAACCCGTCTGCACCCAGGCGCTTACTAAAACAGCGTGTTGCTCCACACCGCCTCATGTCGTGGGCGTTGTTGGCACGTCATCGGGGTTCAAACCAATACAAGAGCCTTGCAGGTTGTTTGTACCACTAACAAAGGATAAATGCTTGAGAGGATGGATGCCCCGCTTACCTGATGTGATTATGCATTCTATGCCATATCATATATCTCATGTACCTATAAATACATATGCCTACTATGTATCCACAAAAATTAAATTTTTTTGAGATGGAGTCTTGCTCTGTCGCCCAGGCTGGAGTGCAGTGGCGTGATCTTGGCTCACTGCAAGCTCTGCCTCCTCGGTTCACGCCATTCTCCTGCCTCAGCCTCCCAAGTAGCTGGGATTACAGGCGCCCGCCACTACGCCCGGCTAATTTTTTGTATTTTTAGTAGAGACGGGGTTTCACCGTGTTAGCCAGGATGGTCTCAATCTCCTGACCTCGTGATCCGCCTGCCTTGGCCTTCCAAAGTGCTGGGATTACAAGCGTGAGCCACCGCACCCAGCTAATAAAAAAATTTTTAAAGAGATTTATTCTGAGCCAAATGAGTGCCTATGGCCCATGACGCCGCCCTCAAGAGATCCTGAGAGCATGTACCCAAGGTGGTGGGGGCACAGCCTAGTTTTATACATTGTAGGGGAAAATGAGTCTTCAATCAAATACAGATATAGCCTGGTTCCAGCAGGAAAGGCAGGACAACTCAAAGTGGGGGCTTCCAAGTCATGGGTAAGATGAGAGACAAACGGCTACATTCTTTTGAGTCTCTGCTCTGCCTTTTACTGAATACACAATTTACGCCACGGGGCAGGCAGAGGAATAGCCACTTGTGCCTTAGTCTGGCTCAGTGAATCTGCATTTTTACATAAATACAGGGCAGAGGAAGCCATCAGACATACATTTGTCTCAGGTGAGCAGAAGGGTGACTTGAGTTCTGTCCCTGTTCCTCACCTGTGAAGATCAGCTGTCAATTTACACTGCCAGGGTGCAATTCCACACAACTGTTTCAGGGTAAAGATGTGGAGGCCCACAGCGAATTTCCTCCTGGGCAAAGGGTGAGGGAGCTGTGTGGCTGTTTATCTTCGCAGCCGTCTTAGGAATAAAACGGGAGCAGGTTTGCTTGACGCAGCTCCCAGCTTGACTTTGGCTTAGTGATTTGGGGTCCCGAGATTCGTTTTCCTTTCACACTATTCTCCCTAGTTTTGTGTATGTGTGAAATATTCTATTTCTGGGCACTTTGAATTTTAAAAAGTGGACAACACTGATCTGGACTTCATTTTAGGAAATGCTGGGGGAGGCTGTAGGATCAGGTGTGCCTCCGTCCTAAATGCCCGAAAATGAGGCCGGCGCCCTGGCCCTCGCCCCGCACCCGCGCCCGCGCCCGCGGACAAGCCTCAGGAGACGCCAGGGGAGGTGCAGGGGCAGCGGCGTCCCCCGGAGACACGAGCCTCGCCTAGGGGGCGTGCGGGAGCCCCGGACCCGCGGGGAGCCAGGCGCTGCCCCGCCGCCGCCCCCACCCTGCCCAGGCCCCGCGCGCCGCTGCCGCAGCTCTCGAGGTGCTGAGGGGCGCCCGGAGGCCGCCGCCAAGCGGGTACTCACCGCGTTGCCCGCAGCCCGGGATCGCCGCCTTCTGGGACTCGGGCTGCGGCATCTTCTCTCCCGCCACAGCCCCAGTCCGACCCGCAGGAGCGGCGGCGGGCTGAACTGCTCCGGGGCCCAGCAGTCAGGCGTCGCGCACGCGCTGGGCGCAGTGGCTGCCGCGCCTCCTCAGGCCCAGGGCCCTCGCCCAGTCCCCACGCCGCTGCCTCCGCCCAGCGCGGCGCGTCCGCTGGCGCCGCGTGACAGACGGCCCCGCCCCCGCGCAGCGGGACGTCACCTCTCGCTGCCCTGACGTCACCGGCCGCGGCGCGCTGACTCCTCCCTAGCGTTCGCGCGCGCGTGGCCTGGCTCCTGTTGCCTGTCACCTGCGGTCTCAAAAGACCCCATTAATGACAAATGCCCTGCCTGTGGCCCCGGCTACTCCGGAGGCTGAGGCGGGAGCAGCGCTTGAGCCCCAGAGCTCTGCACTGTATGCGCTGTGCCCATTGCGTTGCGACGCCGAGTTCCGCATCGGTGTGGTGACCTCCTGGGAGCAGGGACAACCGGGTTCCCCAAGGAGTGGGGAACCGGCCCAGCTCGGAAACCGGGCAGGGCAAAACTCCTGTGCTGATCGGTAGTGGGATCGCGCCTGTGAATAGCCACTGCCCTCCAGCCTGGGCAATACAGGGAGACCCCATAAGAGAAAAAAATAAAAAGACAAATGCCCTTAAACATATTAGAAGAAGTTAAACGTCACTTGTGATAGAAGAAAATGTAGATTAAAGTGTAAAGAGAGAAGTGGTGAAAAAAACACTCATACCTTGGTGATGATAGTGCAATGTATACAAATCCCATAAAAGAATTTGGCAAGTTTTTAAGAAAAATGGTGTAGGCATTGATCTTTGGCCAATAATGCCAAGTTATATTGAAGAATATCTTAATACTAATCTTCTTTGCATTTCTGCAATAAATCCCACTTGGTTAAGAATATTTTTGAACTTTTTTAAAGAACTCATTGCTTCACAATTAAAGTTGATGGGGTACATCTGTAGCAATGGAGGAACTTCTACAGCACCTATAAATTAAAGTAGTAGCCTTCTTGAGCTGAATTGAGCTAACCACATTCCCCAGCCCATCTTCCACAGATACCCCATGGGGTTGTCAGGGTGTAGGGGATGCCATGTTGTGCCACCCAGGTTTCCCCTTAAGGACTGAGGACTCATTTCTCCAGTTGTTGGGTGTGTAGGCAGCTGATGGCCCCCAGCTGAGTCCCGTGGCCACCTCCCTCAGCCAAAGAGAACTGCTGCTGCGTGCCAAGCTGAATGCTTTTGACTCCTTGTACCATGATTGTGTCTTGATTGGAAATTGACAGATATTTCAGGTACGGGTTTCTCTTGCAAGGGCAGTGCAGAGAGCACACATGTATCTTTGCCCGGTTTCCTTCAATGGTTGCAGCTCATGTAAAATATACATAGTATAATATCAAATAAGCCTCTCTGGGGATCAATTCTGCCGGGATCCCCCTCAGAAACTATTCACAGCAGTGGCAGGCAAACTAGGGTGAAGTCTGCTAGGTATATTTAAAAGTGTATAACAAGTTTATTTAAATACATAAATATGTTGCCAGAAAGTAATCCAACTACCTAAACTAGTAATGGAAAATTTTAAATATCACCTTGAACATGTATAAGGGGATACTAAGTTCTTGTATTTAAACCTTATTATTATTTTAGTATATACTCAAGCAAAAGAGTTTGAAGACCAGAGCTTTAGGGCCTCACTACTCAAATGGTGGTCCAGCAGCTAGCAACATCAACGTCACCTGGGAGTGTGTTAGAAATGGGGAGTCTTGTGCTCCACCTACTTAATTAAAATCTGCATTTTTACCAAGATTTCCAGGTGATTTATACACAAATTAACATTTGAAATCATGCTCTAGCATATAATCAGGGCATGTAAATTTCAATTGTTCCATCTTCTCCTGACCCTTGATAGCATCAGATATTTAAATATTTGGCAATCTGATGAGTATGAGATGCATCCGTTTATATCTATTACTTTAAATACTATTCTACCTGATTAATGTGCAATAATTATGTAACCATTATTCTAGTAATTGAGGATTTGGGTTAGCTCCAAGTTTTCACTATCATACAGAATGACACTAAAATGCTCTTTTCAGTGTATCATTCTGGTTAAACACAATCTTTGAGGCCAGGCTGATTAGGATCATATAAGGGCTGTGTTATTGTTTGTCCTTGGATACAGTTGCCAGATGAAATACAGGATGGCCTGAAATTTGAATTTCAGGTTAAGAATAATTTTGTGGTGTAAGTATATCCTGTGCAATATGTGAGAGGCTTGTCTTCATCTGTGCTGCTATAATAAAATACCTGAGACTAGGTAGTTTAAAATTTGTTTTCTCACTCTCCTGGAGGCTGGGAAGTACAAGATCCAGCAGCCGTATCTGGTAGGCTGCTGGTGAGGGCTTTGTGCTACATCACAAGGTGGCAGAGAATCGGAAGGGGAAGCGGGTACTGGCTAAAGGGGCAATGTTACTTATTAACAACCCACTCTCAAGGTACCTAATCCAGTCCCAAGAGACTGGCAACTCTCAGTGACTGCATTAATCTTTTCATGGGGGCTGATCCCTCATGGCTCAAATGCCTCTTAAAGGTCCTACTCTGTCTCAACACTGTTACCCTGGGGTCCAAGCCTCAACATGGATTTTGGTGGGGATAAAATGTATTCAAACTGTAGCACTGTTGCATTGTCAGTTGTTTCAACTGAATTATGGAGGACACATTCAAAATGTAGCCATATGTACACTAAATGTTATTGTCTATTTGAAATTCAAGTTTAACCAGGCATCCTGTACTTTTATTAGCCAAATAGGGCAACCTTAACCTGGGAAAATTCTAACCATCATTTTCTCATCTATGAAATGAGGATAGCAGTAGAACTCATAAAGTTGTTATATGAATGAAAGGAGATAATCCTTGCAGACTACTTACAACAGAGTATGAAACGTAGTAAAAGCTCAGCAAATGTCAGCTCTTCTTAGTTGTTGTTTCATACAGGTGTGTCTTAGGATAAATTCCTAGAAGGATGTTTCAGTTACAGAACTCCTGGGCTTAATTTAAGACTTGTTTGAGCATTCCATCATACTAAAAACTGTTTTGTAAAAAACCTTAAGCAGGTTACCAGATGCTTTTCAACTAGCTTCAGAATACAAATCAGATTTTTAAATTTCCACACAAAAACAAAAAATTGCCACCTATTGGCAAGTATCGATTTCCCTTTAATCACACCAAATATTTGGATATTGATTCTGATTTGTTTTCTATTTTAGGGTCAACTGAAGCAATATTTAAGAAGATATTGTCCAAGGGACGTGCCAAACAATTTCTAGGACTTATCTGTGTCATCTAGTACCTAAACTAAATTACATTACAGAACTAAGACTTAATATTAGGCCCGTGGCTTTTAACAAAAGAGAACACTCCTGTCTTTTGCTTTTGGGAAAGCTGATATTTACAGCATCCATTCTTTATGCTTACCAGAAAAAAAATATATACTTTTTAATGTTACATATGTATCATTTATATATTACATATAATAATCAAATGTAACATATAATATATATATTCTCAAATTTCGACTAGAAAAAAGCTGTTACTTTAAGAAGATACTCCATATTTATACTACTATAATTCTCTTTTATTTTTTCAGCTACAGGATTTCTATTTTGCTTTTTTTTGTTTGTTTTTTGAGACAGAGTCTCTGTCACCCAGGCTGGAGTGCAGTGGCGGGATCTTGGTCTTGGTCTCGGCTCACTGCAACCTCCACCTCCAATGTTCAAGCGATTTTTGTGCCTCAGCCTCCCAAGTAGCTGGGATTACAGGCACGTGCCACTGAGCCCGGGTTCTGTTTTGCTTTTTTTTTTTTTTCTGACGGAGTCTTACTCTGTCGCCCAGGCTAGGGTGCAGTGGTGCAATCTCAGCTCACTGCAACCTCTGCCTCCCGGGTTCAAACAATTCTCCTGCCTTAGCCTCCTGAGTAGCTAGGATTACAGGCATGCACCACCACGCCCAGCTAATTTTTTGTATTTTTAGTAGAGACGGCGTTTCACCATGTTGGCCAGGCTGATCTCGAACTCCTGACCTTGTGATCCACCTGCCTCAGCCTCCTAAAGTGCTGGGATTACAGGCATGAGCCACCGCGCCCGGCCTGTTTTGCATTTTATCATAATTTTAGTAGACTCGTGGGTTTATTATGATTAATTTTTAAATGACTTTCTAGAGGCAGTAAAGGTATAAATAACATATGGGCCAAGAATACAATCACAGTGTGGCACTTGTTTTGTGCTGCCAGATCAACCTTTTAAAGGATCAGTCAAGTGGCTGTCTGTAATAGATCAGCCCATGTCTGTCTAACAATAGATTTTATACAGTATTTTGCTAAATAGATAGGTATAAAGAGGTTATTTGCAGCCGGGCGCGGTAGCTCACACCTGTAATCCCAGCACTTTGGGAGGCCGAGGTGGGTGGATCACCTGAGGTCAGGAGTTCAAGACCAGCCTGGCCAACATGATGAAACCACATCTCTATTAAAAATACAAAAATTAGCTGGGCGTGATGGTGGGTGCCTGTAATCCCAGCTACTCGGGAGGCTGAGGCATAAGAATCACTTGAACCCTTGGAGGTAGAGGTTGCAGTGAGCTGAGATCGGGCTACTGCACTCCAGCCTGGGCAACGAGAGTGAAACTTTGTCTCCAAAAAAAAAAAAAAAACTTCATTCCCAGCAACTAGAAGAATACCTGTCTGATTGAATGAGCTCAATAGATGATTCAAATTGTTTTTCTGCCATAAAAACTAACTTGCCTTCTTTCCAGCATAGACTATTCTCTTCCACTTTTTTTTTTTGCCCCTTTCAATGTGTTTCTTCTCTCATCATCTGTCTCTCTGAATTCAGTGTCTTTCACCTTCTTAGCCACCGACACCAGCATGAAACCAACAGTGATCTGTCTAACCCCAAAGATGCCAAAGAAGTACTTTCGACATCTCGGAATGTGTTTACACAGGACAGACAAGGCACCCAGCTGCTGCTTCCCTGATCCCAGCTAAACAGTTTACCAAGAGTCAAGAAGTGTCTGGAGAGCTGGAGGCCAGAGCCATAGGAGGAGACAGACATGAAAAAGGCAAAATTGGCTGGGCGCGGTGGCTCATGCCTGTAATCCCAGCACTTTGGGAGGTCGAGGCTGCCGGATCACAAGGTCAAGAGATCAAGACCATCCTGGCCAACATGGTGAAACCCCATCTCTACTAAAAATACAAAAATTAGCTGGGCGTGGTGGTGCGCACCTGTAATCCCAGATACTTGGGAGGCTGAGGCAGGAGAATTGCTTGAACCTGGGAGGCAGAGGTTGCAGTGAGCCGAGATTACACCACTATGCTCCAGCCTGGCGACACAGCGAGACTCACGGAAGAGGGAGTATCTTCAGATGACAGAAGGGCTGGCAGGGACAGATGGGGAACCTGGCCTGGAGAGCTGACCAGACACCCAGGCAGGTGGACTGGACACCAGACGTTCAGGTATGCAACTGAGCAAGGTGTCATTACCAAAATCTACCCTGGCAGGAAGAAAGGAGCTTGCTGCAGCTCAGCCAAAGTCACGAGAGCATGGTTCCCTAAGAAGGCAATCGCGACAGATTGTCTGGGGCAGAAGCCGGGTTGGCAAAGGGAAAGCAGTCCCTGCAGTCTACCAGGGCCAGGTGGCTGTGGTAAACAAATGCACTTTACCTCAGTCAGCTGTATGATAGAGTCGGAACTGTGTGACCACTTACATTTCTAATGTTCAAGGTCTTGTCACCTCAGAAATTCAGTAGCAGATCAGTAACAAAGTATGAAGAATTTTCATTAAAGGGGAAATAAAGGCACTCACGTCATAGACCACTCTGGTCATATTTTTTTAATGCATTTCACATAATTCCACGATGTTCCAAACTTACACTCTTGTGCCACTATGTTGAATGACTAGGAGACTTTTAACCCTTTATTAATGAAAGTGATTTGTTTTCCTTTCACCAGCTGTTCACAGATGCCTCCAACTCTGGGAAGACATTATCCAAATACCACTGAAATGACTTGCAACCCAGTCGTTTCCTCAACTCGACACGCGCGCGAATGTTTCCGTAGGTAACATATTTCAGACCAGGCTTTCGAAGAAAAAACTGCTCCTAAATGAGAATATAGAGTCAGTCGTTACGTTCAACCAAACAAATCTTTGGTGATCAAATGATTATTATCTAACAAAGATGCATGTATTTTCATCATGTGAACTAAAAAAGCCCTCCAGATCCCAATTTTTTTCTGTCCGGGGAATGAAGGTAGTATGGGACCTCAGATTTACCCACCCTGCACATGTTCACAGCACGTGCCACGGCACCCTAAGTGGCATAGCGGGATCCAGGAAGACTGGGCCCTGCTTCTCAGGAGCCAAAGAAGCACAGCCACCTATTGTGGTATCGCCTTTCTCCTGTTTTTTCAACAATACCCAAGGACAAACCCCGTTAGTCCCTGGTCCTGATCAGTACGTTTGTCTCTTCAGAAATGGCGGATGATGTAGTAAATGGAGAATAGATCCTGCAGGACTACAGCCTGGGTTCAAAGCCTGGCTCTGCCATTCAGGCTCTGCGTGACCTTAGGCAAGTCCTCCCCTTGCGAAGTGCTTGTGAGGGTTGAACAGTCTAATAGGGACATGCAAAGCCCCTGGGCGAGCATGGCTGGCACATACCAAGTGTCATGTCTGAGGTGGTCATTATTACCACACTTGGTTCGTTTTTTGTGTGCTCTGACTTAAGGAAGCCCCAAGAATGAATGTCTAATGGACTCTGTTGGCCCCATGTTGAAAAAAGGTATTCTAAGTAGACCGAAGCCCTTTGCAAACAGAACCCTTATATTTTCATCTGTGTTTTCCCAGGCCTGGCATTCAGGATAGTGATAGTGTTGAATGACAGAAGGAGTTTGCTCACCCAAATTAATGTATTATGGGCATGCCATATTGGATTCTCCCTGGGGATCCGTGACCACTGTAGGTCTTTGCCATCGCATTCTGCCACCCCTAGGTCCCCAGGGTGGATTGGTGCGGGGGATGAGCCTGTAGGTGGGGGAGGGTTCCATAATTTTGGAGACAAGACAGCATGGATGACCTTAGGCACATCTTCCTGTCCAAAGCCCTCTCTTGTCCCAATCAGTCACTAAATTTCCCATTGTGCTGTATTATGCAATCCATTGATTTTTATACTTAACACATCATA
Organism: Nomascus leucogenys; assembly: GCF_006542625.1. Taxonomy (NCBI): domain Eukaryota; kingdom Metazoa; phylum Chordata; class Mammalia; order Primates; family Hylobatidae; genus Nomascus; species Nomascus leucogenys. The sequence goes on along the minus strand of NC_044393.1, from coordinate 100,159,270 downwards.
TCCCTTTAAGTTAACTTTTTGCTTTGTGAAAGTCAGTAAACCATGCAGAAATAGCTATGTTCAGTTCAACCATCTAGATCCCTGACCAGCGTTCACAGAAAAAAAAAATCAACAAACATGAAAATAGGCTCAAGAGTTGTCGTAATGAAATACAGTTTTAAACAATGAGATGTTTTTTAACCTATCTGATTAAAACAAACAAACAAACAGTTCAATTATAACCAATATGAGGAGACAGGCACTTTCATATACATTTGATGGCAGCACAGATGACGAGACAGACAGTGAAGATCATTTGGATATTACCCCATCAGGATTTAAAATGCACTAGCTCTTGCCCCAGCAAGTTCATGTCTTGAATTTATTCCAAAGATATATTTGCAAAAATATGCACAAAAAAGTATGTCAATAATTCTCATTTCAAGGCCGGGTGTGGTGGCTTATGCCTATAATCCCAGCACTTTGGGAGGCCAAGGCAGGCAGATCATGAGGTCAGGAGTTCAAGACCAGCCTGGCCAATATGGTGAAACCCCGTCTCTATTAAAAATATAAAAAATTAGCTGGACGTGGTGGCACACACCTGTAGTCCCAGCTATTCGGGAGGCTGAGGCAGGAGAGTCACTGAACCTGGGAGGTGGAGGTTGCAGTGAGCCGAGATTGCGCCACCGCACTCCAGCCTGGGTGACAGAGCAAGACTCCATTTCAAAAGAAAGAAAAAAAAAAGAATTCTCATTTGAGGATTGTCAAGAAAATAGCAAAAAGCCAGGGAAATCAGAATGCTTATCAACTGGTACTATTTATTAATAGGATCAATTTTGGTAGATCCAGTTAAAGGAACTATTTAAAAGAATGAGATATGTTTATATGTTCTGATTTTGAAAGACAACTTGAAAGTCCCCTGCCTTTTCTTTCCTGATCATAACCCTTTTCCTTCGTTTTAAATGCTATCTTGATTACATATTCATTTCTTTTCATTCTAGCTTTGATATCTGATTATTCATGCACAAATTATATGGTTTAATTTTACCCATTTGAACTTTACAGGAAGGAAATAATACAGTATGAGGTCTGTTGTGTTTGGCTGCCTTCATTCACCATTACATCTCTGAAATTTACCTATGCTCTTGTAGGTCCAGTCATGTACCATGTGGTGATGTTTCAGTGAATGCCTGACCACGTACATAATGGTGGTCCCATAAGATTATAATACCATATTTTTACTGTACCTTTTATTTAGATATGTTTAGATACACAAATACTTACCACTGGGTTACAACTGCCTACGGTGTTCAGCAGAGTCCCATGCTGTACAGGTTTGTAGCCTGGGAGCAATGGGCCATACCATATAGCCAAGGTGTGCAATGGGCTATACCATCTCCATCTAGGTTTGTGTAGGTACACGCTATGATAGTCCCACAACAATGAAATCACCTAATGATGGTTTCTCATAATATATTCGCATTGTTAAGTGAGATATAACTATACACTATAGTTGGTTTTCTTTCCTTTTCTTTTTTTTTTTTTTGAGATGGAGCTTCACTCTTGTCACCCAGGCTGGAATGCAGTGGTGTGATCTTGGCTCACTGCAACCTCTACCTCCTGGGTTCAAGCAATTCTCCAGCTTCAGCCTCCCATGTAGCTGGGATTACAGGTGCCCACCACCATGTCTGGCTAATTTTTTTTTGTATTTTTAGTAGAGATGAGGCTTTACCACGTTGGCCAGGCTGGTCTTGAACTCCTGGCCTCAGGTGATCCATCTGCCTCGGCCTCCCCAAGTGCTGAAATTACAAGTGTGAGCCACCGTGCCCAGCCCAGTTAATTTCCATTGCTGTATAGGATTATAGTGACTAAATATATCACAGTTGTCCACTCTACTGTTGATGAGTATTTGTATTGTATCAAGTTTTGGCTAAAACAAATAATGCTGTTTATTAGTTTTCTTGTTCATGTGTCCTGGTGCACAAAAGCACGTGCTTCTGTAGCATATGCATAAGCAGAACTGCTGAATCACAAGGTATTCAGATCTTTTACTTTAGTAGATGCTGCTACGCTATTTTCAGATGCAGTTTTGTAAAAGTCAACACTCCCATAAGTGAAAGCTGAGAGAGCCTATTGCTCACCGACACTTGGGCCTGTAAGATTTTTTTTTTTTTTTTTTTTTTTGAGACAGAGTTTTGCTCTTGTTGCCCAGGCTGAAGTGCAATGGCACAATCTTGGCTCACTGCAACTTCCGCCTCCTGGGTTCAAGCGATTCTCCTGCCTCAGCCTCCTGAGTAGCTGGGACTACAGGAATGAGCCATGACGCCTGGCTAATTTTGTATTTTTAATAGAGACAGGGTTTCTCCATGTTGGTCAGGCTGGTCTTGAACTCCCAACCTCAGGTGATCTGCCTGCCTTGGCTTCCCAAGTGCTTGGATTAGAGACATGAGCCACTGTGCCCAGCCAGACCTGTCAGACTTTTAAAATTCTGCTACTCTAAGTGGTGGTGTTGAAATAGCTCTTTGAAGTTTTAGTTCACATTTCTCTAATTACAAAAGAAATGGAGCATTATTACCTTCATAATTAAAGTGTGTTTTTTCAGTTAGAGAAACATAAGATGAAGACCAGGACATACACTGTCAGAGAGATTCTTACACATTTCTATTTGTTTGTCTGAAATGAGATTTTGCTGGGGTTTTTGTATTTATTTACACATAGCTTCTGGATGGACATGCACCCTTGTAAGTCCTGGCAAGGTACTTAACTCCTGGGGAAATGCACAGATGATAGGGTATAGTTTTGATACAGAAATCTTTGGCTGTTGGTCGAAAAGTGGTAGTGGAAGTTCTCACACGGTCTCAAGACCAGCAGCATCCACATCGCTTGGGAAATCAGCAGGGAAGAAAAAGAATCTCAAGAGTTGCACATGGGCCGGGCGCGATGGCTCATGCTTGTAAATCCCAGCACTTTGGGAGGCCGAGGTGGGCGGATCATGAGGTCAAGAGATTGAGACCAGCCTGGCCAACATGGTGAAACCCTGTCTCTACTAAAAATACAAAAATTAGCCAGGCATGATGGTATGCGCCTATAGTCCCAGCTACTCCAGAGGCTGAGGCAGGAGGATCGCTTGAATCCGAGAGGCAGAGGTTGTAGTGAGCTGAGATCACGCCACTGCACTCCAGCCTGGGCGACAGAGCAAGACTCCATCTCAAAAAAAAAAAAGAGAGTTGCACGTGGGGATGGGGCAAGGAGAAGCTGTTTGCTTCAGGTGTGGAACAACTGCCTGGAGGTGGGAACGGAGGGAATAGATCCAGTACCTCCATAAAAAAGACTGCTCATGTTGATTGATTTACTTCTGAGAGACTTGAGTTTTCCCAGAAATTAAAACAAAAATAATGAGATGTAAGAGTAGCAGCTTAGGATGAACTGAGAATAGGGTTGGGGATGGATTGATGAGGGGTTAGAGGGATGCTGTATTCAAGAAAAACAGACAAAAGAACAACTATCAATAACCATCAATAGGTAGTTTTTTATCTTCACCCTCCTCCCACAGTCCACCCTCAAGAAGGCCCCAGTATCTGTTGTTCTCTGCTTTGTGTCCATGTATAATGTTTAGCTCTCACCTATAAATGAGAACATGCAGTATTTGGTTTTCTGTTCCTGTGTTAATTTGCTTAGGATAATGACCTCCAGAACAAATGCTGGATGTGGAAAGGCAGCAGCAGGCTTCCTCGGAACAAGTCCTGCCCCGGCCTCACACGCATTTTCCCAGTCAAGGATGTGTTCCCCACCTTATATTCATCCAGCCAAACATGCACCAGTCTTAGGTAGTTATGGGTCATAGCACTGATGATTGTAGAAGGTTTTCCAGTTTGTTTCTTACTGATATGTCCTACTCGAGAGCAGGGGATTATAAAGAGTTGGCCTCCACACATCCAGATCTAGGCATAAGAAGAACAAAAAATATATGAATGCATTATTACTAATAGGCAACTGCTTTTAAACAAATATAGTGGCCAGGTGCGGTGGCTCATGCCTGTAATCCCAGCATTTTGGGAGGCCGAGGCAGTCAGATCACCTAAGGAAGGGAGGTTGAGCCCAGCCTGGCCAACGTGGTGAAACCCTGTCTCTACTAAAAATACAAAAATTAGCCAGGCGTAGTGGCGCATGCCTGTAATCCCAGCTACTTGGAAGGCTGAGGCAGGAGAATTGCTTGAACCCAGGAGGCGGAGGTTGTGAGCCGAGATCATGCCACTGCACTCCAGCCTGGGCAACATAGCGAGACTCCATCTCAAAAACAAAAAACAAAAAACAACAACAAAAACCCATAATAATGGCTAATTAACTTTCTTATTTAATTCTCACAACAGCCTTATAATTCAGATTCTGTGATTATTCCCATTTTACAGACGAGGAAACTAACACATAGATTGGTTAAGAAGTTTGCCCAATGACACAGAAGTTACACAGCAGAGTACAAGGTTCAAATTTAGAAAGCCTGACTGAGAGTCAGCAATGAAGACGAAGGGGTTCTGCCTCTCTCATAATTACCTACAGGAATTGCTGGTTGTAGGCAAGAAACAAGAGAAATGCTGATCATGACTGAATTCAATTATTCATCTTTTTTAATATCTAAAACTCCTTATGTTGCTCACTTTTAATAGCTATTAATTTTACTACACAAAAGTAAAATATAACCATTGAAAATTTGGCAAATGCAGGAAAGCACACAGAAGAAAACATAATTCACTTCTTGTCCTAACATTCCGAGTGAGTCAATATTAACCCAGGTACATATGTAAACTCACGTAGACATAAACATTAAGGTAACTTGATTTTTTTTCATTTGATGTTGTGTGAAATTATTTTTGAAGTTTTATGTTGTTTGGACATTTTGGTAGCTTCTGATTTTTATTATTAAAAATAATACCCCAAGAATGTGCTTATGATATAAATCTTGTGTACCTGATTTCTCATCTTACAGTATACTTGCCAGAACTCTTGTTTAATTACTCTAACCACTCCATGAGTAGTTCTCACACCAACACAACTCAGCTATTCTGGCTAAGCCTAGAAGAACCACTTTCGCGACACAGTGGATTGTGAGAAATAACCACTGCTCGTTGCTTTGAGGCACTGTGTTTTGGCATAGTTTGTTATACAGCAAAAGCTAGCTGATACATGAAGGAGCATTTTCCTCCTAACACCAGTTTTGTTTCTTTTTTCTTTCCAACTTTTGTTTTCAGTTCAAGGGTACATGTGCAGGCATGTTACATGGGTAAAATGCATGTCTGGGGGTTTAGAGCACGGATCATTTCATCACCCAGGTAATGAGCATCGCACTCAATAGGTAGTTTTTTATCCTCACCCTCCTCCCACAATCCACCCTCAGGAAGGCCCCAGTATCTGTTGTTCCCTGCTTTGTGTCCATGTACAATGTTTAGCTCTCACTTATAAATGAGAATATGCAGTATTTAGTTTTCTGTTCCTGTGTTAATTTGCTTAGGATAATGACCTCCAGCTCCATCCACTTTGCTGCAAAGGACATGATTTTATTGTTTTTAAATGGCTGTGTAACATTCCATGGTGTATGTGTACCACATTTTCTTCATCCAGTCCACTGGTTTTTGTTTTTGTTTTTTTGAGACTGAGTCTTGCACTGTCATCCAACCTGGATGCCCCCGCCATCCAGGTTCAAGCGATTCTCATGCCTAAGCCTCCTGAGTAGCTGGGATTACAGGCACACACTGCCACACCCGGTTCATTTTTGTATTTTTGGTGGAGACGGGGTTTCACCATGTTGGTCAGGCTGGTCTTGAACTCCTGTCCTCAAGTGATCTGCCCGCCTTGGCCTCCCAAAGTGCTCGGATTAGAGGTGTGAATCACCATGCCCGGCCCCAGTCCACTGTTGATGGGCATCTAGGTTGATTCCATGTCTTCGTTATTGTGGAAAGTGCTATAGTGAACATATGTATGCAAGTGTCTTTATGGTAGAACAATGTATATTCCTTTGGGTATATACCCAGTAATAGAACTGCTGGGTCAAATGGTAGTTCTGTTTTGAATTCTTTGAGAAATCTCCCAATTGCTTTCCACAATGGTTGAACTAATTTACACTCCCACAGCAGAGTATAAGCATTCCCTTCTCTCCACAGCCTCACTAGCATCTGTTTTTTTTTTTTTTTTTTGACTTTTTAATAATAGCCATTCTGACTGGCTAACACCAGTTTTATTTACTCAAGTAAATAAGACCTCCATCCACCTAGTTGGTCATTCCAGAAATTTGGTGTGATAGATTGAAATCTTGTTCAATAAACAGCTCACTCCTTGTCCCTCACCTTGGGGAACAGCACGTTTCCCTGACCCACTGAATTTGGGCTTCTCTGTTTGACACATTTGGCCAGTGGATCGTGAGCACACATCATGCATGCAGAGGTATAAATGTGCTGTGTGATTTGGCCTGACTTTTGGATTCCTGCCATTCAGCGTGAGAAGAATATGCTGTGAGTCGCTGCTACTCCTAGAATGATAATCAGATCTGAATCCAATTCAGAGACTAGAGCCCAGCCCAACAACCTGTATTCTGAGGCAGAGCCACTTTGGCCAACCATGGACAGATGAAAGAAAAAGTAAATGCTTATTGTTCTCAACCCCTCAGTTTTGAGGTAGTTTATTACATAACGTCATGATGGCAAGAGCTGACTGCTGCTGTGACAATAACTGCCTGATTCCTAAAATTCTTAGGAATAGAAATTCTGAGCAGATGGGCCAAGGGTAACCCACTGAGGTACTGGAGTGTTCCAGGCAGAGAAGGAGGAGACTGTTGAGTGACTTGCCTAATTCTCCCTTGTGCAGGTGTTTGAGAATTTGCTTGACTATTTCTCTATTACAGAACATATGGTTTGTTTTCACACCAGAGCATCCAAGGAGAGTTAGCAACCTTGAGTGGAGTCTAAACTGGCATTGATATCTAAGAGGTTCAGCATGGGGGAGAGGCAGAGAAAAGGGCTTCTCTAGGGATAATCTTTCAAGTGCAGGGCAAGGCCCTGGTTCCTGGAGCAGCACACCTTGCCGGCATCTGGGGATGGCAGGATGGACTGCAGGTGTGGGGGAGATCAGGTGAACCAAGACTGCAGATTGTTGGGGCTGTTTGAGGCCAGCTTCTGCTTTGCCAGGAAAATGGAAATGCCATGTTGGAGCTCAGTTACGAGAACCATTCACAGACTGGAAGTGAACCTGTAGCTTTGTGGGCATCCATGAACCATCACTTTCCACGAGCAATAGTAGCACTGAGTTCAGGGCAACTAAAAAAAAATTCAGAGCATTGGAGGCTTCCAATACATTGCCAGCCTCAGATGGAAGTGACTTAGAAAGAGGGTAGAACTGAGCTGGTGGGGTCTCAAGACCTAAAGTTGAGTAGACAGCACAAGGCAGGAAGCGACAGGTTGGGAGCAGAGTGCTTACTAGTTCTGTGAATTTGGGGAAGTTACTCAACCTCTCTGTGGCTCAGTTTCTCCACTATAAGTCGGAGATAATGGTGGTACTTACCTTATAGGTTTGTTAGGAGGATTAAATGAGTTAATATCTGTAAGATTTTAGAGCAGTGCATGTCAGATATAAGAACTTGTTAAATAAAATACATTTTATCCTTTAGATGTATCTTAAATGTCAGTTCTTCAGGGAAGCCATCTAAGACACATAATCCCCCAAGAGAAGGCTAGGTTCTCCTTTTAGAGGGTCCCATAATACTCTGTATTTCTCTATTGCATTTACCAAAAATAAATTTTTTTTTTTGAGACGGAGTCTCGCTCTGTCCACCCAGGCTGGAATGCAGTGGCATGATCTCAGCTCACTGTAACCTCCACCTCCCAGGTTCAAGTGCCTCAGCTTCCTGAGTAGCTGGGATTACAGACATGCACCACCATGCCCAGCTAATTTTTGTATTATTAGAAGAGACGGGGTTTCACCATGTTAGCCAGGCTGGTCTCGAACTCCTGACCTCAGGTGATCCGCCTACCTTGGCCTCCCAAAGTGCTGGGATTGTAGGCGTGAGCCACTGCACCCGGGCCAAAAATAAAATAAAATATCTGATAATCTCACCCTACTCAACAGATAGAAGGTTCATGACATTAGAAGCACTTTTGGCCGGACGCGGTCGCTTGCGCCTGTAATCCCAGCACTTTGGGAGGCTGAGGCAGGCGGATCACAAGATCAGAAGATCAAGACCATCCTGGCCAACATGGTGAAACCCCATCTCTACTAAAATACAATTAGCCGGGTGTTGTGGTGCGTATCTGTAGTCCCAACTATTCGGGAGGCTGAGGCAGGGGAATCACTTGAACCTGGGAGGCGGAGATTGCAGTGAGCCAAGATCGCGCCACTGCACTCCAGCCTGGCAACAGAGCAAGACTCCATTTCAAAAAAAAAAAGAAGCCACTTTCGTATTGTGTGCCTTTCTATTTTAGCACCCAGCACAGTGCTTCATATATAACAGTACTCAATACATATTGTTGCATGGATGAATTAATGAAGACTGTATCTTCTTCTCAATGCTCAGCATACAGCACAGTTTGACTCAAAGGAGGTGCTCCTTAAATGATGGCTAGATTGAGCTTAAGTATTACTCTCAAGAAATAGTCCTGGCCGGGCACGGTGGCTCATGCTTGTAATCCCAGCACTTTGGGAGGCCGAGGCGGGCGGATCACGAGGTCAGGAGATCGAGACCACGGTGAAACCCCGTCTCTACTAAAAATACAAAAAATTAGCCGGGCGTGGTGGCGGGCGCCTGTAGTCCCAGTTACTCGGAGAGGCTGAGGCAGGAGAATGGCGTGAACCCGGGAGACGGAGCTTGCAGTGAGCCGAGATTGCGCCACTGCACTCCAGCCTGGGCGACAGAGCAAGACTCCATCTCAAAAAAAAAAAAAAAAAAAAAAAAAGCGATAGTCCTAAACTGAAACTATAGAGCTGGATATTATCATGATACAGGTATTAGTTACAGCCATGGGGATTGATGCAAGTATCCTACTAAAAATATCAACAAGGGTGTGGCACAGACCCTCGGCGATCAGAGTAGACTTGCCCTGCCAAGTGCTATTCCCTTAGTTACTGGAACATGGGAAGGTCGGAGTGTAGACCTATAGTTGGGCTGCAGGTGGAGGGTATTTGCTTGGCTCAGAGTAGAGGTTTTTTCACACCAGATGCAGAAAGACTGCGTTATGTTAACAACCAGCGTGGCTTCACAGGTGCAGAGGACCTGGTTGCTAGCCCTGAGCCCTGAAGAGCACATGGGGTAAGAAGCAAAGTCTGACAGGGATGGAAACCTTGGGGACACCTGTGTCTAAGAGATGAGCAGCAGCAGAAATTCCTGCAAAGGAAACTGAGAACAACTGAGCAATGGAAGGCAAACCAGGAATATTGTCCTAACATCCAAGAAAACTTCCAGAAAAGACGGTTTAGTGTCAGATGCTGCAATGACCTCAGATAGATGGAAGATCAAAAGCCATCCATTAAGGACATCACCACAAAACTGGTGGCAGTTCCTGGAATGATGTCACAGAAAGCTGAGGGCCTTCTAGGATATCGATTTACTGGAATGAGGAGTAAACGAGAAATGAAGGGGTGTATGCAGGTGCAGAGATCATTCTTTTCTCAGGAAAGACAAGGTTACTTGTCGTGGTTAGAGACAGCTGCCGGTGTCAAGAGAGTAGTTCAGCTACTTATTAATTTACATACTTCTTTATAAAAAGACACCCAAGTATATTTAAAAGATATGATGGGCCATCAGGAAAGGGGCCATTGAAATATTGGAGTAGGAATAATTAATGTTTGAATAATAAATTAGTTGTCATTTGCTATCCATAGGGAATGTAGGGCCAGAAAAAGGAATATACTGACTCTCCAACTCTGCCTGTATAACACACAAAACTGATCACAGTTAGTAGATCCTGAAAGGAGGTGAATCCTTGAGCCATTTTCTTAGAGTGCGACATAATAAAACAAGGAATAATCAACCAAACAATAAAATATGCCAAAGGCATGGGTGTTATAAAATAATTCCTGGGTCCAAAGGGAACATGAGAATGAAAAAACAAAGTGAAAAAAACAAACAACAAAAACAGCAAGCTTAAGAGGGACAATCAAATAGAGGCTTACAGGAAATGATATTGTTCTAGATATTTTTATATGCATAATCAAGTATCTGAAGCATTATGAAAGAAGTCTGCCTGGGAACTTTAAAAATGAACAAATAACTGGCCAAAAGAAGGAAGGAAAAGAGAGAGAAAATAAACTCCAAAACAGAAAAAACTGGAAAAAGCAAGACAATAAGAATAATAGATTTAAAATATTATATTAATTTGATATACCATACATCAGAAATAACAAAACATATGGTATAAGAACCTAATATTTTTAAATTAAATTAAATTAAATATATTTATTTTAAGAAGTAGAGGCTAGGCACAGTAGCTCACACCTGTAATCCCAGCCGAGATGGGAGGATTACTTGAGCCCAGGAGTTCAAGACCAGCCTGGGCAACATAGCGAGACCCCATCTCAGGAAAAAAAAAAAAGTAGAGATGGGGGTCTTGCTATGTTGCTGAGGCTGGTCTTGAATTCCTGGCTTCAAACAATCCACCTGCCTCAGCCTCCCAAAGTGCTGAGATTACAGGCATGAGCCACCACACCAGGACAAGAATCTGATATTTTATTAAATGTTTTCCATTTTTACAAGGAGCCTCATAAATTGTTTACTGCATGTGCCGCTGGAATGGTACTGGACGTTCATGTAGGAAAATTGAGCATAATTACCACAGCATTGTATGTGACAAAGTTAGGTTTCACTCTCTATAGCTATTTTAAAAATAAAATCTGAATTACCCTTAGTGAAAGTTCCAAATTTTCTCCTCCCCAAAAATCCATATCCTTGTCATACTGTCCAATTTCATTAAAATAATGCCGACGTATAGCAAAAATTCCTCCAGACATTGCAGGTGACCTAGAAAGGGGACATAAATATGAAATTAATTTCACAGAGAAAGTCATTCTGTATTTTCCTCAAAATTATATTGAATTAGTAATAACTTAGAGTTTAAAATGAGAAAACAGGCCGGGTGTGGAGGCTCATGCCTGTAATCCCAGCACTTTGGGAGGCCAAGGCGGGTGGATCACGAGTTCAGGAGATCGAGACCATCCTGGCTAACACGGTGAAACCCCGTCTCTACTAAAAATGCAAAAAATTAGCCGGGTGAGGTGGCGGGCGCCTGTAGTCCCAGCTACTCGGGAGGCTGAGGCAGGAGAATCGCTTGTACCTGGGAGGCAGAGGTTGCAGTGAGCTGAGATCGTGCCACTGCACTCCAGCCTGGGATGACAGAGCAAGACTCTGTCTCAAAAAAACCAAAAAAAAAGAGAGAAAACATTAATACTGAAATTATCTTATTATATATTTAAGTATATAAAATTACTAAAAACCACAACAAACAAAAGTAGGCAATGACTTTTACTTAGCTCTCACCAAAATATGTATGCGATGTATTCTAAATGTTTTCCTAATGAGAAGGAAAGTGATATTTGGAATATGAGTTTCCCATGAGGATGACAATTGAACTGGGTAGCAGGGCTCAGAGCTCTTCCTTTCTAAAGACATTAGGTGAATTGTAATACTTACTTCTGGACAAACCATAATATTAAGAAGCATCTTGTTTTGTCCACCAATAGTAGGGCTAAATAATACCAAACTAAGTAGTTTGAAAATAGTCACAGCTGGGTGCGGTGGCACACACCTGTAATCCCAACCCTTGGGAGGCCGAGGCAGGTGGATCATTTGAGGTGAGGAGTTCAAGACCATCCTGGCCTACATGGTGAAACCCCATCTCTACTAAAAATACAAAAATTAGCCAGGTGTTGTTGCCCGCGCCTGTAATCCCAGCTACCCAGGACACTGTGGCATGAGAATCGCTTGAACCTGGGAGGCAGAGGCTTCAGTGAGCTGAGATCGCACCACTGCACTCCAGCCTGGGCAACAGAGTGAGAATCTGTCCCCCCCGCCCAAAAAGAAAGAAAGAAAGAAAGAAAGAAAGAAAGAAAGAAAGAAAGAAAGAAAGAAAAAGAAAAATAATCACAAGTTTACATTCATTTGTTCAAAAGAGTATTTATTGAGCACCTATGTTTTAGGGATATGAGTCACTCAGCACACAAAGCAAGACCCATGTGTAGGGAAAGGGGTAGGGAGACCAATTAGAGGGGCTGCAGTGGTCCCAGAGAAAAATAATGGGATCCTGGATAAGAATGCAGCAATGTAGGTAGTAAGATGCGGTTGAATTCCTGGTATATTTTGGAGACGGAGCTAACAGATTTGCTTATGGGTCGGGTGTGGGCTGCCTACTGCACCAGACGTGACACACATTGCCCAGTGTACCAGATAGGAACATTCCTATCAGAATCCAGTCATGCTGTTATCTCTGCCAGTTACAAAATTAAAACCACCTTATTTTGACCCCACTTCCTGTCAGTTACGTCCCCTTTTCCCTCTTTCGTATTAAAGCCTTAGAAAGATTTGTCTGTCACTATCTCCAATTCCCTTAAACTCCCTTCCATCAGGCTTCGCCCCCCACCATTCACAATTAAGACTTGTTCATGACCTTCTCATGGTTTAGTCCGATGCTCATTTCCAGTCCTTATCTCGCTGATCCAGCTACCCTGTTGGATGCTGCTGGCCACGCCCTTCTCTTGGACACACATGCCTCCCTGGGCCTCCAGGGAACCAGAGTTTCCTGGTCCTTCTCCTCCCTCCCTGGCTGCTCCTTCCCATCTCCTTTGCCAGTTCCTCTCCTCCTCTCAACTGTCAATGTTGAAGCGCCCAGGGCTGAGGGCTGGTCCTCTACACTTCTCCACTCACCCACATAGTGATTCTCACCCATCCTATCCATGACTCCCAAAGGATGCCTCCAGCCCTGACCTCTCTCAAAACTCCAGACTCATGATTGAATCCATATAGGATTGTGTTCAGTACCAGAGAATCAAAGAGTTACAGATGATATCAAGATAAATGTCATATCATGTTATATATTGAGTACTAAGTGATTCTATTGACAATAATTCTATTACTGTATTAAAGACTTCTAGAAACAAGTAACAGAACATTTTCATTAAGCCCAAGAACTTGAAAGAATAATCTCTGGAGGCTTTTTCCCCCTGGGTCTCAATACACATATGCTATATTTTTCCAAAACCAGAAGAAATCTCACCAGATTGGTTTAGTAGGTCCTTCTGGTCCATCCATCTCATAAGAGAAAACATTATCCCATTTAAATTGTAGGTTCCAGTCAAAAGTTCCCCTTACAACAGGAGAGGGCTTATACTCCAGAGTTCTATCATCAATGACATCTATCAGGGGGCACACCACCACTTTGGGGTCCTTGGCAATGGCATGCAGCAGGGGCTCCAGCCATACTCTGTTCACCTCACAGTGGCTGTCCAGGAACACCAGAACATCCCCTGGGGAGGCAAGAACAGGGCAATGTTAGTCCACATAGCTGAAAAAATATGGCAGTCCAAATCAACGTTCAATGTGATGGATATTTCCTGAGCATTTACTGTGTGTTTGGCTCTTACAGTGCTTTCATTTTCATTGGGAGGAAACAAGAAATACATTATTATGTACAAAAATATGCGACACTATGTGCCATAGATGTTCAGAGGAAGCCAGTAATTGTGGGTTACAGAGTGGTTTCGGGGAGAATTCTAAAGGATCGGGTGGAACTGAACTGGACTTCCATTTTAAAAAAATGATTTTAGCTTGGTCTTGACCGATCAGCTTAAATTTAGCAAATTGTTACTGAAAGGACACCTTCTTAGGCATTGAGTTTGGTGCATGGCATGCAGATATGCGTCATGACTTTTGCTCTTGAGTTCAAGCTTTTTTTTTTTTTTGAGATAGAATCCTGTTCTATCACCCAGACTGGAGTACAATGGCATGATCTTGGCTCACTGCAACCTCTGCCTCCCGGGTTCAAGCAATTCTCCTGCCTCAGCTTCCCAAGTAGCTGGGATTACAGGTGCCTGCCAACACGCCAGGCTAATTTTTGTATTTTTAATAGAGACGGGGTTTCACCATGTCTCTATTAGGTCCCCACTAAAGCTTGAACTCAAAGGCTGAGGTGGGCAGATCACCTGAGGTCAGGAGCTCGAGACCAACCTGACCAACATAGTGAAACCCCGTCTCTATTAAAAATATAAAAAAAATTAGTCGGGTATGGTGGTTGGTGCCTGTAATCCCAGCTACTTAAGAGGCTGAGGCAGGAGAATCGCTTGACCCCAAGAGGCAGAGGTTGCAGTGAGCCAAGATCATGCCACTGCACTCCAGCCTGGTTGACAGAACAAGACTCTGTCAAAAAAAAAAAAAAACAAAAAAAAACAAAAAAAAAAAAGAAAGAAAGAAAAGAAGAAAAAGAAAGAAACAAAGAAAGAGAAAAAAAATCCACAAAATGGGGGAAAGTATTTCCAAATCATACATATAATAAAGGACTTGTATGAGAATATATAAATAATTCTTACAAGTTAGCAATAAAAAGACAAATAACTTGATTTCAAATGTGCAAGAGATTTGAAGACATTTTTGCAAAGATGTATAAATGGCTGATAAGCATGTGAAAAGATGTTCAACATCATTAGTCATCAGAAAAACGTTAATAAAAATCACAGTGAGGTATCCCTTTACATCCACTAGGATGGCAAGAAGGAAAAAGACAGACAATAGCAAGTGTTGGGGAGGTGGTGGAGAAATTTGACCACTTGTCCAATGCTGTTGGGAATGAGTGAGAGGGGAGGAGTACAGGGAGCAGGAAAGTTCTTTCTTGCCTGGACTTGGCACTCTCTGGGCTGAGTTCTCTGAGGGTGTGGCTTGCATAGTAATTTTGAGGACCTCCCTTCCCATCCCTGGTGGTCTCTTGTCAGCAGTTCCCACAAACTGGGCAAGTACATTCTATTCTGGTGACTCACTCTGTCTTCTCAGCTCCCTAAGATCCTTTGTTCTGCCTCCAGCTTTTCTGCTGAGACCTGTCCATTCTTCTAGATAGTCCTACTGGACACCATCTAAGATGATCCCTATAGCTCTCTCTCTCCAGTACTGCAAAAGCAAACTCTGCCATAAACACAGCTACTAACCTAAAAGCAAGTGTCCTTTGTTCTACAGCTGGTCACAGTCCTTTTGTCCTTTTGATTTTCAGGCAAAAAAACTAACATTAGTTCAGTTTTCCTCAATCCCAATATATTTCCAATTTTATTGTATTGATGTCGGAGGATGTGCTGAATTCATATCAAGTCTCTCTCACCAGGCTTTGAGCAGTAGCTTTCTCCAAAAATCTCCTTTAATCTCTAACAACATGACTCAATCTGGCTGAGCCATCTCATTGGTTCTCAGATTTCTGTTTTGAAATATCTTTATCGTGGTCAGTCTAACAACTCACTTTGGAATATTACAGCTATGATTTTCATGCTTCAACCAAAACTGAGCTAACAAGAGTCCCATTTTTAACACATATAAGTTTTCATACTATTGGCAGCACACACAGTTTTATACTTCACATTTTTCACCTAAAATAGCTTCTATAATATTACATAACATTATTAGCATTTTAAAATCATGTCTGCTAATTTGATAGGTGAAAAATAACATCTGGTTCTCCTAAGAAGATGTACGAATGGCTAGCAAGCACACGAACAGATGCACAACATCATTAGTCATTAGGAAAAGACAAATCAAAACCAAAGTGAAGAGCCACTTCACTTCCACTAGGATGACGAGAACTTAAAAAATGAAAAACAAGTTTTGGCAAGGATATGGAGAAATTTGAACTCTTACACATTACTGGTGGGAGTGTCAATGGTGCAGCCACTGAAGAAAAGAGCATGGCAGTTCCTCAAAAAATTAAACCTGGAATTACCATAAGACCCAGCAATTCTATTCCTAGGAACATACCCAAAAGAATTCAAACAAATGTATGTACATGCATGGTCACAGCAGTGCTATTGACAACAGTGAAAAGATGGAAACAGCCCAAATGCCCATCAATGGATGAATGGAGAAACAAACTGTGGTATATCACAGAATGGAATATTATTCAGCCACAAAAAAGGAAGGAAGTACTGACACACCACCATGTGGATGAACCTCAAAAATATGCTAAGTGAAAGAAGCCTGATACAAAAAGTTACATATTGTATGACTCCGTTGATACGAAATACCTAGAAAGAGACAGAACACAGATTGGTGGTTGCCAGGGACTGGAGGGAAGGAAGCTGCTTAATAGCTAAAAGATTTTCTTTTCAGGTAATGAAAATGTTTTGGAGTTAGAGGTCATGGCTGTACAACATTGTGAAGGTGCAAAATGCTACTCAATTATTCATTTTTAAATGATCAGTTTTATGTTAATTTCACCTCAATTAAAAAAATCTGGTTAGAATTTTTTTTATCACTGGTGAGGTTGAATTTTCCACATGGTTAGCCATTTGTAAAGGAAATTTTCATGTCCTTTGCCTATCGGAGTATTTTTTTTTTTTTTTTTTGAGATACAGTCTCCTCTGTCACCCAAGCTGGAGTGCAGTGGCACGATCTTGGCTCATTGCAAACTCCACCTCCCAGCTTCAAACAATTCTCCTGCTTCAGCCTCCCAAGTAGCTGGGATTACAGGCACCTGCCATCATGCCCAGCTAATTTTTGTATTTTTAGTGGAGATGGGATTTCACCATGTTGGCCAGGCTGGTCTCGAACTTCTGACTTCAAATGATCCACCTGCCTCAGCCTTCCAAAATGCTGGGATTATGGGCATGAGCCACCAAGCCCAGCTTGGAGTCATATTTTTAATGGATTTTAAATGTACATTTTACATACTAAGAATATCAACTTTTTGTCTTCTTATATTTCCCCAGCCTATTGTTAATTTTATTATTTTTTATTTGCAGCAATTTTACATTTTTTTGTTAAAAAAATAGACTTTGTTCAGTTGCCTTTTCCATTGGTTTTAAGCTTTGAAATTTCTTCTTTATTCATAGAACAGGCAAGTATTAATCTATGTTTTTATATTTTTAAATTCTCCTTCAAGAAGTTTATGATGATGATGTTTTTAAAGAGACAGTCTCACTCTGTTGCCCAGGCTGGAGTGGAGTGGCACTATTGTAGCTCACTATAACCTCTAACTCCTGGACTCAAGCGATCCTCTTGCCCCAGCCTCCTGAGTAGCTAGGACTACAGGTGTGCACCAACACACTCGCCTAATTTTTTAACAAAAATTTTTGTAGAGATTGTGTCTCACTGTGTTGTCAGGCTGGTCCCGAACTCCTGGCCTCAAGCAATCCTCTTGCCTTGGCCTCCTAAAGCACTGGGATGACAAGCATGAGCCACCACGCCTGGCTATGGTTTGATTTTTTAAAATAAAATTAATATTAATCCAGTTAGAGTTATGGTATGAAATAAAGACCTAGAATTTTCCCAAATGGCTAATTGTTTAAGCGACATTAAACAACAACTGCAACAAAAACATTTTAAAAGTCTTTTTTCCCATACAGATTTGTGGTATCTCTTTACTGTATATAGTGTACACTTGTACCCTTAATATTGAAATATTTAAATATTTGCAACTTTGAGGATTCTAATGACCCAGAAAGACCATACATGCAATATTGAAAATTGCAAAATAATTTAAAATTATACTTTATGCAAAATTAATTTGGGGTATTCCTCAATGCTGATTTAAGTTAAAAACATGTGGGAACAGGCCACCTAGCACCTACATTTCAATGAGATTTTATTTTCACTCATCATAAAGTATTTAACAGGGGAAATCTACATCCTATAAGGAGAGCAAAGTAGTAGTGAGGGTCCCTCTTCAGCTGATTTCTCTCCTTCACAGGAATATTTTGTGGGAACCTAAAGTTTGTTGCTACGAAAGGACAGTTGCTCTACTTCTGCTGCCCTTGAGAGTTTCGGGCAGGACCGTGCTATTTATTGTTTTTAGAGATATTCTATCATTCATGTGCTAGATGATCCATCAGACATTCATCAGATTCTCTTCAGTGCTTGTGATGAGTAAAGGGCATGAGGTCAAGCCAGCCCGATAGAGGAATTTTTCCCCTACTTGCTTCCAAAGAGTATTAGTGAAAATATTCTAAACAATTCCATTGCTCCCTAAAGTTTGGAGCTGGGAGCTACATTCTCCATCTTACCCTGTGTAGAAGCTTATTTTCTGCTCTCCTGTAGTAGTCTATTTGCACCATTTCTCTAGGGATTGTGGATTGCAACGTTTGTTAACTTGATTTTTGAAAAGCAACAAATACCGTATGTATCAATTTCACAGTATTTCCTATTTTTCTCTGTTTTGTATTTATTTTCGTTCTTTGGTTAGTGTCCATATTTTTACCCTTAAACATAACTCATTATATATAATTTATTTTACATAACATTAAAATTCTGTTTGGTCTCTACAACCAAGCATTTTAAAAATCTTAAAAATATGTTTTCTTTTTTTTTTTTTTACCTACATGTTATGGTATTGCTATATCTTTTTTTTATTTGTTCTTTGAGATGGGGATGTGATGTGTTGCTCTGTCTAGAGTGCAGTGGCATAGTCATAGCTCACTGTAACCTTGAGCTCCTGGGCGCGAGCGATCCTCCTGCCTCGCCCTCCCAAATAGATAGGATTACAGTCACGGGCCACCACGGCTAGCTAATTTTTATTTGTTTATTTATTTCTGTAGAAATGAGGTCTTCTCATGTTTCCCAGGCTGGTCTCAAACTCCTGGCCTCAAGCAATCCTCCCACCTCAGCCTCCCAAAGTACTGGGATTACAGGCGTGAGCCACCGCACCCAGCCTGTTATTGCTATCTCTTTCCAATATTTTGGTATTGATGTTTAAGAATGTGGTATGCAAAATCTATGTCAGGGGATTTACAGAGAATCTGTGCTTAAGCGTATGACCGGTTTTTGTAAAATACATAAGCATTTCTATTTAACTCACTATAAATCTGTTAAACCTAGCCATTTGGATTTTGTAGAAAGAAATCAAAGCAACTACACTATTAAATATCCTAAATTTTGTTTGTATGCTACATCCTGATAATCTGGTGGTGGGATGATGCCATCTACTGAGATGGCATCAGAATTCCTGGGTTTGAGCCTGGAGTGACGTGACCTAGAGCCAGTCTCTAATCTTTTGGGAGCTTAGCTTCTTTAACTAGGATAAAAGGCTGATGAGTTCTAAAACCTCTGAGAGCCTTTCCACCATTAATATTTTGTATTTTATTATTTTTACCCTGTATTTCT
Organism: Nomascus leucogenys; assembly: GCF_006542625.1. Taxonomy (NCBI): domain Eukaryota; kingdom Metazoa; phylum Chordata; class Mammalia; order Primates; family Hylobatidae; genus Nomascus; species Nomascus leucogenys. Next base: position 100,139,976 of record NC_044393.1, on the reverse strand, counting down.
TTTAATTGTATGTATTTCATCATTTTGAAACATAAAATTCAATGTTTATGTTTTAATTATTTATTTGTACTAATTGCTATATAATAAGCATTTATTTGGTACATAATGCCAAAAAAATGTAGGTAATGTCCTTATCTGATCATTGTAACAGCCATGTTAGTTCGATAGCACCATTCCCATATTTTGGATTAGGAGGCTGAGGCTCAGAAGAGTGACTTGTCTAATTCTCCCTGGAAGACACTGCTTCCCTGCAATGTTACTGATAGAAGAAAAAAAAAACAACTCCTTCTCTCAAACTGCATGAACCCCGCATCCAGAAGCAACACTAGCATTTCATCATTATCCATGGTTTAATCATCACCCATGTTTGCCTCCAAACCATGACACTTCCGCTCCCATGCAAAAAAATAATAATAATAATCACACCAACTGATTGTAGATTTCTTTAGATTCAAGCCATCTGATTGTAACATTCTCTTTCTTCTTCACTTTGCAAAACCCCTGCCTTCTCCTTCTCCTCTGTGGGGTTATCTATCTGCCTGCATCTCAGGCGGTTTCCTTCCTGCCCTGCAGGTACACCACAGCATTCACCGCAGGCTGTCCACCTCAGCTCCTGCAATCTATGGGCGGCTTCAACAGCCATGTGGACAGCACCACTGGCCCAGAAAAACGGACAGATAGTGATGGAAATTATGAAGAGAAAGAAATGGGGGAGGCCGGGCGTGGTGGCTCACGCCTGTAATCCCAGCACTTTGGGAGGCTGAGGCGGGCAGATCACGAGATTAGGAGATCGAGACCATCCTGGCTAACACGGTGAAACCCCGTCTCTACTAAAAATACAAAAAATTAGCTGGGCGTGGTGGCGGGCACCTGTAGTCCCAGCTACTTGGGAGGCTGAGGCAGGAGAATGGCGTGAACCCGGGAGGCGGAGCTTGTAGTGAGCCGAGATCGCGCCACTGCACTCCAGCCTGGGGGACAGAACGAGACCCCGTCAAAAAAAAAAAAAAAATTGGGGGTAAGGGTGATGATAGAGAGGGATAGGAGTCTGCTATTTAATATGGGGTGGTTTGAAAGACTATGGTGATAAAGTGGCATTTGATCAGAGAACTGAACAAAGTGAGATAACAGGTCATGCAGACGCCTGAGAGAAGAACGTTCCAGGGGAAGCCAATCACGTGCAGACGCTCTGAGATAGGATGAGGCTTGGCAGGCTGGGACGGAAGCAGGAAGGCCCGTGCAGCTGGTGGGTGGGTGAGGGAGGAAGGAAGGGAAAGGTCAGGGGAAGCAGGGAACACATCACGGCAGGCCCTACTGGAGGGACAGCGTCGCTTTGTAATAATGCAAATAGCTCCCAGGAAGATGACCTGGCTCCAAAGGAGTGTGCGCACATGAACATCATGTGAAAACCCGTCTCCAGGCTCAGTAGGTACAGTTTGCATCTCAATAGAGTTGATAAAAAAGAAAAAAAAAAGAATAAATGTGCATGGGTAGCACACAGTTGGCAAGAGATAAATCCCAGAGGGATGAGTGAATACGTTACGGAAGGGCCGCTGGCTGCTGCCTCACCTGCCCACACGACAGGATCCCACACTTGTGACACAGGAGCATGCCTGGCTCAGGCAGCCACCTACATCACTTGGGGGTGTGGGGAACAGACAGGCTGAGAGATGGCAAGCACCGGCAAAGGGCCAGGAGAAGTAGGTGCACACATCCACAGTCATAGCTGAAGGTTTCAGTACAACTCTAAGAAACTTAGAAATAAAGTCGAATTCCATCATCAAAGATATGAACAAAATTTTATATATATATATACACACAGAGAACCTACAACCCAAAAGAAAAAATATACATTCTTTGAAAATACACATAGAAGGGCCATGTGTGGTGGCTCATGCCTGTAATCTCAGCACTTTGAGAGGTTATGGTGGGAGGATATTGCTTGAAACCGAGAGTTAGAGACCAGCCTGGGCAGGACAGTGAGACCACATCTCTACCAAAAATTAAAAAAATAGGCCAGGTGTGGTGACTCATGCTTGCAATTCCAACATTTGAGAGGCTAAGGTGGGAGGATCACTTGACCCCAGGAGTTCGAGGCTGCAGTGAGCTTCGATTACTCCACTGCACTCCAGCGTGGATGACAGAGAGAGATCCTGTCTCAAAAAGAAAAAAAGTATAAAATACACATAGACATTGGGAAAAACTGACCTAGCTTAAGCCACAACAGAAATTTCAAATTTCTGACCACAATACAGTTAAGTAGGAATAAATAATTAACAAATAATTTTAAAAATCTCTGAAAATTGTTTGGAAACTTTCAAAATCACTCCTAAAAAAAAAGACAACAATGTGGATTAAAGAGGAAACCAAAAAAGACACCAGTGCCTGGGCAGTTTATTGGCCAGTTCTCTGCAAGTTCCCACACACAGTTAATCTCTGTCTTATGTAAATTTTTAGAAAAAAGAAAAACCATACAATTTGTTCTATGAGTCTGGTAAAGTGAAAAGTATAAGAACACAGTACAAACAAAGAAAATCATAAACGCATCTTACTTTTCTTTTTTTTTGAGACAGGGTCTCACTCTGTTGCCCAGGCTGGAGTGCAATAGCATGATCTTGGCTCACTGCAGCCTCCACCTCCTGGGTTCAAGCGATTCTCCTGCCTCAGCCTCCTGAGTAGCTGGGATTACATGCATGTGCCACCATACCTGGCTAATTTTTGTATTTTTAGTGGAGATGGGGGGGTTCTCCATGTTGGTCAGGCTGGTCTCGAACTCCCGACCTCAGGTGATCCGCCCGCCTCGGCCTCTCAAAGTGCGGGGATTCTAGGCATGAGCCATTGTGTCCAGTCTGCATCTTACTTTTGAACACAGATGCGATGTGTGTGCGCGGGCTGAGAAGGCACGGAGAGCACGTGTGTGAAGTGGGTGTTGTGAGATATTTACATCTACACCTAGTGACTCTAGGGGAGCGTTTCTATGGGTATTATGTGGGTTTGAAAATTTTCAAAATAAAAAAATAAGACTCCCCTTTTAAACAAAAACAATCCAAACTGTAGTGTTACGGGTTGAACTGTGTTCCCCAAAATGATATTTTCAAGTCCTAACCCAGGAACCTCAAAATGTGCCTTTAACTGGAAACAGAGTCTTTGCAGATGCAATGAGGTCATACCAGGGTAGAGCGAGCCCTTCATTCAATGTGACTGGAGTCCTTCTGAGATTCAGTTGGGGGAGACAAAGACACACACACAGACACACAGGGAGGATGCCTGTGAACAGAGAGGCGGAGCCTAGGGTGACGCCGCTGCAGCCCGGGACTGGCAGCCACCGCCAGAAGCTGACGAGGCAGGGAAGGAGCCTCCCCTGCAGGTCTCAGAATAAGTGAGGTCCTGCTCACACCTTGATTTTGGACTTCTGGCCTCTAGAGCTGGGAGAAAATGAATTTCTGTTGTTTTAAGCCACCTGTTTGTGCTACTTCATTATAACAGTCCTAGGAAACTAATACACAAAAACATAGTAAATAAATGATGTCAGAATTATTCCCATGAAAGTCAAAAGCAGAAAGGATGCCTGCTACCGCCACTTCTAATCAACATTAGAGGTAGAAGGAAAATTATCTTCAGCTGATAGAAAATGCAAGCGACTCTACCCACCAACCACTAACAACTAAGTTTACTGAGGTTTCTATTTATGAGATCAAATATACCAAAAGATCTCATTCCTATGTACCAGTAATAATTTAAAAATATAACAGGAAGGTCCCAAATCACAATTTTTAAAACAACAACCAAAAAATCAAGATAAGCAGAAATAAATCTTTGCACATAATATCTATAGAGCAAATGACAAAACACCAAAACAATATAAAAGCAGATCTGAATAAATGTCCATGGGTGGGGACATTTATCATCAAAAAGATGTAAATTCTTTCCCATTTTAATCTATCATCTCTATACAATTCCAGTGAAAATCTCAACACGTTTTTCCTGGAACTTGATAAGACAATCCTAGCTAAGACACTTTTGCAGAATGAAGTGGGAAGATTTGTCCTACACATCTTCTTATCAAGAAAATAAGAAGATATAAAAACTTCTTATCAAGCCGTACTAATAAAGAGACAGCGTGATTAGCCTAGAAATACGAAAATACCATCATAGAGCAGAAGAGAGATGCCAGAAATAGACCCAGGAATACACAGACATTTGACAAAATGATAAAACTAGCATTGCAACCAATGAAGAAATGGTGGACTATTCAATGAACGGTGTGGGGAAAACTGGCTATTCATTCTGAAAAAATTACATTACATTCTTAACTTACACCGTTCCCAGAACAAACAGCTCCAGGTAGACCCAAAGTTTAATGTAAAAACCATATTTTTTTTTTTTTTACATGAGGAAGAAACTAAAGAGGAGTATCAGGCCGTGCGCAGTGGCTCACGCCTGTAATCCCAGCACTATGAGGCTGAGGCAGGCGGATCACCTGAGGTCAGGAATTTGAGACCAGCCTGACCAACATGGCGAAACCCCGTCTCTACTAAAAATACAAAAACTAGCCGGGTGTGGTGGTAGGTGCTTGTAATCCCAACTACTCGGGAGGCTGAGGCAGGAGAATCACTTGAACCTGGGAGGCGGAGGTTGCAGTGAGCCGAGATGACGCCATTGCACTCCAGCCTGGGCGACAGAGCGAGACTCCATCTCAACAACAACAACAACAACAAAAAGAACAGTATCATCATGATCTCAGGGTAAGGAAGAATTTTTTGAACAGGAGACAAAACCCAAAAATCATGAAGGAAAAATATTGATATGCTTGTTTTTTATTATGTTAAAGCTAGCTACTATTATAATAATAAGATTCCAAAATGATAATGGCTCAAATGCAATAGAAGTTTATTTCTACGCATTTAGCCATCCAAGGCGGGTGCTCCTGATTGGGGCAAGCCCTCCATATGGTCATTCAGGGATGCAGGCTGGCAGGGGCTTTTCAACCCAGAGCCTCCAAAGTCACTTAGTCATCTCGGCCCCAGTCAGCCAGAACAGGAAATGAGTGTGGAGGGGACAGACCAGCTTCCTAAGAGCCTTGGTCAGGAAATGGTACACGTTACTTGCACTCACATCCCATGGCTAAAACTTAGTCACAAGGCTATTCCTGTTGAAGAGAGGCTAGGAAGTTCAGTCTAGCCCTGTGCCTAGCAAGAGGAAGTGGGCTTTTTTTTTTTTTTTTTTTTTTTTTTTTTTTTTTTTTTTTTGAGACGGAGTCTCGCTCTGTCGCCCAGGCTGGAGAGCAGTGGCACAATCTCGGCTCACTGCAAGCTCCGCCTCCCGGGTTCTCGCCATTCTCCTGCCTCAGCCTCCAGAGTAGCTGGGACTACAGGTGCCCGCCACCATGCCCGGCTAATTTTTTTGTATTTTTAGTAGAGACAGGGTTTCACTGTGTTAGCCAGTGAAGTGGGCTTTTCGGTGAACTTAAAGACTTAAAAATTTCTGGCCAGGCACAGTGGCTCACGCCTGTAATCCCAACACTTCAGGAGGCCGAGGCAGGTAGACCACTTGAGGCCAAGAGTTTGAGACCAGCCTGGCCAATATGGTGAAACCCCTTCTGTACTAAAAATACAAAATATTAGCTGGGTGAGGTGGCAGGCACCTGTAATCCCAGCTACTTAGGAGGCTGAGGCACAAAAATCACTTGAACCCGGGAGGCGGAGGTTGCAGTGAGCCGAGATTGCACCACTGCACTCCAGCCTGGGCAACAGAGTGAGACCCTGTCTCAAAATAAATAAATAAATAAAATTCTGCTCAACATAAGACACCCCCAGAGGAGAAGAAAAGATAGGCTCTAACCTGAGGACCGCTATTCTCAGTGTTCATAATATAGAATTTCTGTTATAAGGACATGTTTGAATCAATAACAAAAAGATAAACAACACATTAGAAAAATTGGCAAAGGATATGAACAGATAAATCAACAGAAAAATGATCTGTAAGCAATCTATGAAAATATAAAACAATTCGATGGCTGGTAATACCAAGAAAAGAAAAGGTAGCTTATTTTTTGGCCAACTGTGGCAAACATTAGAAAGATGGGTCACATTCAGCTCTGGCTGCAGAGAAAGGGCACTTTGTCTGTGTGATGAGACTGTTAATTGGTGAAACTTTTCAAGGACAATTTGGCATTATCTTTTAAAATTTAAAATAAAAATTTCCTTTTCCCCAGCAATTCCACTTTTAGGAATTTATCTTATAGGCACAATTAATCACACAAAGATATGTGTTCATGAATTGTAACTGCTGCATTTAGGTAATAGTAAAAAAGAAAAATAACCTATTCAGAAATGGCTAAACCAGTTATGACAATCAATTATAAAATCCATATGGACTGGGCGCAGTGGCTCACACTTGTAATCTCAACACTTTGGGAGGCCGAGGCGGGCAGATCATCTGAGGTCAGGAGTTAGAGACCAGTTTGGCCAACATGGCGAAACCCCATCTCTACTAAAAATACAAAAAAATTAGCTGGGCGTGGTGGCGCCCACCTATAATCCCAGGTCTTGGGGGAGGCTGAGGCAGCAGAATCGCTTGAACCTGGGAGACGGAGGTTGCAGTGAGCTGAGATCACACCACTGCACTCCATCCTGGGCGACAGAGCAAGACTCCGTCTAAAGAAAAAAAAAAAGAGAAAAAATAAAATCCATATGAAGTATCATACAACACAGCAACTGAAAACCGAAGTAAGTCTTAAATACTGTCATGGGAAAAGTTCCAAAAATTAAAAATAAAAGAGTAAGTCTCAGGACAGTACAGATAGTATGATTCCATATATTTAAAAATCCCAGGCCAGTCGTGGTGGCTCACGCCAGTAATCTCAGCACTTTGGGAAGCTGAGGTATGCAGATAACTTGAGGCCAGGAGTTAAAGAGCAGCCTGGCCAACATGGCAAAACCCCGTTTCTACTAAAAGTACAAAAATTAGCCAGCATGGTGGCAGGCACCTGTAATCCCAGCTACTTGAGAGGCTGAGGCAGGAGAATTGCTTGAGCCCAGCGGGAGGAGGTTACAGATTGTGCCACTGCACTCCAGCGCGGGTGACAGAGGGAAACTGTCTCAAAAAAAAAAAAAAAAAAAGTAAAATAAATCAAAATCCTTAACCCTGTGTATATACATGTGCATATATATGTATATATCCATAAATGCATAAAAACGCGGCTCTGAAAAGATGCACTCTGTATTGTGTTTGGTTTCTGTTGGGTTTTGGACAATGAACATGTATTATCTTTGCAGTTAAATAAGAGAATGTGTCCACTGATCAGGCCAACATGGAAAAAGAGAGTCCAGTTTTGCTTTTTGTCTTTTGGCCTTCCATTCCTTAAGGAGGTGTTTCCTGCTAAGGAGCAGGGACATTTCATCAGCTTGCAATGCAGCCTGAGGAATGCCCTGACAAATGATTCGCCTCCCGTGGTTCCAGCTCAGTGTTCTGCCGACATTCCCCTACATGCGGCAGGAGGCGTGATCCTAGGCTTGGGCCCTCTAGCAAGCTACTCAGATGCCCTTGGGACTCAGCCGCCCAGCAGCGTTGACAGCCAATGGTTCACAACAGAGCCCCTCCCCAGAAGCTGCCCTGGGCCAGCCATGGCTACCAAGGTCATACCTGCCCCCAGGGGAGGGCAGTGTTCATATCCAATGACTGGTCCATGCCTGGTCTCCTTACCTGGAACTAGGATCCCTTTGAATGGCTCTTGGGGCAGCCGTGGGAGTGTGCTGCTCAGATGTCCCTTCACAGGAACCTGCTGGGGGGGACGGATTTGAGTGCTTCCCACTGCCAAAGTTTTCGGATCTACTGAAGCTCATGTCAAGGTCATGCCGTTCCCAGGGTGCTGCCACCCAATGACCAAGCACAGTGTGTGGGTGGTGGTGGGGAGGAAGTGGAGATGCGCCACCTGGTCCCATTGCAGGTCTCCCTAACGGGCAGCCTTTGCAATGTGGCTCCCCCTAGCCCACTGAGCCTTTCTGAGACCCGCACCTTGTCTGAAGCGCTTTGAGGTAAACCTCCTCCCTTCTCTGTCCTCCTCCACGTGTGTCAGGTCAGAAGCATCAGCTCACACTTTTTCTTCTGTTCTCCCATCTCTTGCCCCATAAACTCCTTCTCTTATTTCATTGTGGGGTCCTGGCTTCAGAGGTCCCTGTGGATGAGCGCTGCAGCTCCCTCCCGCCCAACCCACCCCCAGTCTTGCTCTCCTCACTCCTGTGGCTCCCAGTGGGTCCCATGTGGTTGAAACTCCATCTCAGAGTTTGTACTGGGGAACTCAGCCTGTGAGAGGGGCTGACATTAACGTCCCTGCGAAAGAATATCTTCAACCCAAAATAGCAAATTGACATTTTAAAGCAGAACACTTTCAGAGGCAAAAGAAGATTAAAGGCTCATATGGCTGGAATAGATTTCCACTCTTCTGATGAAGCAGACAGAGACATAGAAGGTCTCCCTGCGGAGGAGTCCCGCTCAGAAGGGAAGATCTCTGTGACGCCGTCACCGGCTCTTGTCCCCAGGAATGTTCCTACCTGAAGCATGAGAAGCTCCAATCAGCCTTGCTCGAATCAGCCCCTCTCTCTTTTTGTTTCTTATTATTTTAATCTTTTCCCGAAAAGTTTCCAGGTGGTAGTCTAGTTTTTCTTTCAAATCATCTGGAAAAATATTCAACATATGAGAACGTATAAACGGCAACTATAGAAATTGAAACAGTGTATCATCATTATGACTTATTCCTAAAATCCATGCTATTCCACAGAAGTTCTAACTTTAAAAGAGAATTTTGGGGCCAGGTGTGGTGTCTCACGCCTGTAATCCCAGCACTTTGGGAGGCTGAGGCAGGTGGATCACCTGAAGTCAGGAGTTCAAGACCAGCCTGGCCAACATGGTGAAACCCCCTCTCTACTAAAAATACAAAAATTAGCTGGGCATAGTGGTGGGTGCCTGTAATCCCAGGTACTCGGGAGGCTGAGGCAAGATAATCGCTTGAACCCGGGAGGCAGAGTTTGCAGTGAGCCGAGATGGCGCCATTGCACTCTAGCCTGGGCAACAAGAGCAAAACTCCATCTCAAAAAAAAAAAAAAAAGAATTTTTATCCCATTTAAGGTAGAGAAACAAAAGTGATTCATTATCAAAATCAACTGTAAATATTTTTCTTTTTGTTTAGTTTTTGTTGAGACAGGGCCTCATTCTGTTACCAACGTTGGAATGCAGTGTATGATCATAGCTCACTGCAGCCTTGACCTCCCGGGATCAAGCAATCCTCATGCCTCAGCATCCTGAGTAGCTGGGACTACAGGTGTGCACCACCACACCTGGCTAATTTTTAAATTTTTTGTAGCAATAGGGTCTTGCTATATTGCCCAGGCTGGTCTTGAACTCCTGGCCTCAAGGGATCCTCCCATCTTGGTCTCCCAAAGTTCTGGGATTATAGGTGTGAGCCACCACGCCTGGCCCTGTAAATATTATTCTATGGTTCTAGTGAAATAACTCCATTTTAGTAAATCACTATTAACATTTTAATAGAAAAAGCATGCATTATAGAGCTTTGGCGCAATCTGGGTTTGCTACTGTCTGTGCTTCTAATTCTGTAGTAGCTCTTGGGAAAGTTATCGAACCACTAGAGTCTTAGTTTCCTCAGCTGAGAGAAGGGATGACCATCATGTTCCTGGCAGTACTCCAGTACGAGGAAGAAGAAATATATCACCCAGCACAGAGCCTGGCACCCAATAGTCACTTCATATTTGGAGGTTAATACAACGATGATAAAGGAGGCTGGGACCAGGTGAGATGGATGCAGGTGCCTCAGAGGTCTAAATTCCTAAGTCCCAGCAATCTGGGTCAGGGGCAGGTTGAACAGGAACAGGTTCATGGTAATTTCAGCAGAAGGAGGGATCTTCTTCCTTGTTTTTAGAAAGAGGCAGGGATCCAGGCTGCACAGCTGCACTTGCAGGCCTGGGCAGCATCTCAGCTCAAAGATCTCCAGACACCTCACTCACATCCAGGATGCAGGAGGCGGCAGGAGGAGGGAGAAGTGGGACGCCATGAGCCAGGCCCTGGAGGAGATAAAGGCGGTTGAGGCAGCAGCACTCACTAACATGAAGTGGAGGGTATAGGTTTTTCAGAAGATGGTCATGTCGTTGGCTTGCAGTCTAGAGGGACCAGGACTGTGGGAAAAGTGGATGGCAGCAGGTCATGGACAGGCCATTTGTGTAACTCAGTGGGGGCAGTTCCCTGGGCCCCTGGCCCTGCTCCCCCAAGCTGAGGAGTCTATCGGCCATACCAATAGGTGTCAGCTGGGAAAGACAGGGTTTTGTTGAAGAAATTGTCCTTAAACCCATGATGAAGTCACTGTGAATTAAAGGAGGAAGGTGCCAACCTGAGCTCCATCAGAGCCTAGAACACCCTCGTCCTGCGTTTAAGGCTCTGTGTGGGTCAAAGGCTCAGATAGAGGAGGAGAAGCAGAGGTGTCTGGTTGGGCAGCACACCCACATGTTGGCAGCAGCGACCCCCTAGTCTCTTATAAAGGGGACCACAATGTATGATGAATGTATGAGAACGTTGACAGATCTTATGGCCTGTATGTTTGTGTCCCCACCAAAATTCAAAGTACCCCTCAGTATGACGGTATTTGCAGGTGGGGCCTTGCAGAGGCATCACTGGGTGATGGAGCTAGCTTGCTCTCTTTCCACAGCATGAGGACATAGCAAAAAGATGGCTGTCTATCACCCAGGAAGAGGGCCCACTCTAAGAAGTCGACCTGCTGGCACCCTCATCTCGGACTTCCAACCTCCAGGACTCTAAGAAATAAATGTTTGTTGTTTAAGCCACCCAGTTTGTGGTATTTTGTTACAGCAGCCAAGCTAAGACACTAGTTATGTCCCTAAATTCACGGTGTGGTTCTGAAAGGCTGGGGGAGGTATCTGTCCCCTGGTCATTCCTGGCACTGTGTCTCCATGGCAGCATCCTTGTACTTCTGGGTGAGAAGTTAGAATTCCACAATCTGTCAGGTTATCCCACCCTGTCCCCTGCTGGTGGCTTTCCCGGTGACTTCTTGCCCAGCAAGTTGCTAAACATGCTGCTCAGTCTTTTGAGCAGATGAGGCAGCGTGGGTCACAGGGCAGCAGGGAAGCCAGGCCCTCACTCCACACCCTTCCCATGCACAAGGCTAGAAATAGGTCCTGTGCCCTCAGACATCGGTGACCCCTTAGAAACAGTGTTATTTATGATGGGTGCTTGGCCAACATCTACATTTCCACCACACAACTGCCAGTGACTTGAGTCACATTCAGGAGTCACCTAGAGTCACTTCCCCGCAGGGTGAACCTCATGGGATGGCTTCTTCCTCTGCCTGTTCTTCCTACTGCTTCTCCTCATCTTTTGGTTTCTGAGCTCATAGTGGTTCACATTTACAGTGGATTGGGTTGACTTTCAGCCTGAAACTTACTTAATATTGACATCATTGCTTTGGTACTCCTGGCTTGCCTAAGCTTTGTGCTCCATTGTAAATTAGATGAGTAATTGCAAATTCTAAGTGTAGCTAACTAGTGCTAGTATTACGATTCTTTAAACCCAGTAAGCAGGAAAGAATACACACTTAACTGCAGTTGGTCTGATTCCACTTCTTTCAGGGAATTCCTAGATCATCTCATTTTCCTGCATTAAGCCCTTAACACCTCCTCATAGCTTCAAGATAAAATTCAAATAATGCCCTTTATGAGCAGTTACTCCCGCCCACCCCATCTTTTTTAAGTGATGGGGTTTTGCCATGTTGCCCAGGCTGCTCTGGAGCTCCTGAGCTCAAGGGCTCTGCCCACCTTGGCCTCCCAAAGTGCTGGGATTGCAGGTGTGAGGCAGCAGGCTGGGCTGGGAGTTCCCTTTTAATAACTCTGGTTTTGCCCACCTTCCCCCTGCAACTCTACACTCATGCATCAACTACATAACATATGCTAGCATGTATTTCAAGCTCACTGTGTCTTCTCTTACCTCTGGGCCTTTACAATGCTGCTTCAGCTACCAAAAACACTTTTTCCTTCCTCTCCACCTAGATCATTACAACTCATCATTCAGACCTCAGTTGACATGTCACTTCTTCCTGAAGTTATCTCCAAGGATGTGACCGGTGCCCGTATGTTCACCTTATGGAAGCACTGCCCCTCCACCCCTCTGCCATGAGCCCAAGCACAGGGCCCAGGTCTCACACGTCCACCATACACCAAGAGCCCCTAGTGCAGTGCCTGCCCCAATACCCGCCAAAAAGATTTTTTGTACAAAATACTCAAGTGCCATCGGGGAGAGCACTACCTTCAAAGTAGATTAGATGGCCAAGCATCATGGCTCACACCTGTAATCCCAGCACTTTGGGAGGCTGAGGCGGACAGATCACTTGAGATCAGGAGTTCGAGACCAGCCTGACCAACATGGTGAAATCCCGTCTCTACTAAAAATACAAAAATTAGCCAGGCATGGTGGCATGAACCTGTAATCCCAGCTGCACGGGAGGCTGAGGCAGGAGAATCACTTGAACCTAGGAGGCAGAGGTTGCAGTGAGCCGAGATGGTACCACTGCACTCCAGCCTGGGTGACAGAGTGAAACTCCATCTCAACAACACCACCAACAACAAAGAAGATTAGATAATGAGTGTTCTATCTTACCAACTTCGCTCATGTCATCTACCAAAATAATTTCTTCCAGAAAATAGTGTGGCGTGAGGTTCATGACACTGGACACGGTCCGAAACAAGGCATTAAATTCTTCATTATAGAAGCAAATGACAATGCTGGCAGTCGGGAGGCGGGCTGGGTAATGTTTTTGAAGACACCTGCAGGCAGAAGCAATATGAAGAAAACAATCCATTTAAATGCCTTGGATGTTTTGTCATCTCGTTCAAACACTTCTCCTTATTTGCATCTTTTTGACTCTTTACTCCTTCAACTGATAATTATGGTAATAAGGTGACAGTACATCTAAAAACACAAAAATTTATTTAACTTCTTATGTTGTTCTAATATTTTCTGAATAATTTCCCCCTTATTAATGTCAGTAATAATTGTTCTTTCCTGAGACTGTGTTGATAATCTTAGTTCTATTTTAAACATAGTATAAACACAAATTATATTCATATATTAGCTTCTGTTATAAAAATGAATTAGTTTTATCTCTTTTTGTTTTGCTGTCACCATGGCAGAACAGATAAAAATGAATTACTAAGCTCGCATGTTGAAAAGTGTACATTAACTTTATTGTGCTGTCTTCAGAGAAAACTCCAACTTTACTCATATTTGTGCAGCCTGTTGCAACAAAAAAGTGTAGCAGATATGGTCTAATTGGATTTCTTCTGAATATTTGACAAAAATGCTTTATTTCATTTTTATTTATTTATTTTTTTTGAGATGGAGTTTCACTCTTGTTGCCCAGGCTGGAGTGTAATGGTGCCATCTTGGCTCACTGCAACCTCTGCCTCCTGGGTTCAAGCGATTTTCCTGCCTCAGCCTTCCGAGTAGCTGGGATTACAGGCGTGCACCACCATGCCTGGCTAATTTTTTATGTTTTTAGTAGAGACAGTGTTTTACCATGTTGGCCAGGCTGATCTTGAACTCCTGACTTCAGGTGATCCACCTGCCTCAGCCTCCCAAAGTGTTGGGATTACAGGCATAAGCCAATGTCCCTGGCCCCAAAATACTTTATTTGTGTGTGTGTGTCCATATAAGGGAAATATAGCAGCTAAATTCTGGAATTCTAGTAATATTAGTGATTATTATTTAGATTGATATATTCTTTGGTTGTATTCTGAAATATTTTGGTTGTAAATTAAAGAAATCTGCTGGAGCTAACTTTAGCAAAAGAAAGGGAGGTGTGGCTGGCGCAGTGGCTCATGCCTGTAATCCCAGCACTTTGGGAGGCCGAGGTAGGTGAATCTCCTGAGGTCAGGAGTTCGAGACCAGCCTGGACAACATGGAAAAATTCTGTCTTTACTAAAAATACAAAAATTAGCCAGATGTGGTGGTGTGCACTCGTAGTTCCAGCTACTTAGGAGGCTAAGGCAGAGAATTTCTTGAATCTGGGAGAGGGAAGTAGTAGTGAGCCAAGATCATACTATTGCCTCCAAAAAAAAAAAAAAGAAAGGAGAGAGAGAGAGAAAGAGAGAGAGAGAAAGAGAGAGAGAAAGAAAGAAAGAGAAAGGAAGGAAGGAAGGAAGGAAGGAAGGAAGGAAGGAAGGAAGGAAGGAAGAAAGAGAGAGATGTATCGTGAGCTGACCCAAATGTCTCACAGGACCTAGCAGCTGCAGCAGCTGGAGCCTCAAGGAGTGATTAGAACTAGAGGCTTAAATGACGTCTGGACACTCTCCATCTCTGCTTTTCTGTTTACATCTGGGAAAAACAGTAATAGCAATATCAACCTACCTCCAAGGGCTGTGAAGATGCAATGAATTAACACATCTACAACACTTAGAGCTGTGCCTGGCACGCAGTAAGTATTCAGATAGAAGGCGCATTACGTGATTATGATTCTTCCTCTGCAACTGGGCTTTTTCCACTTCTTTAGTGGGAAATGTGATTGACATCAGCATATCTTATAGGCAAGTACCCAAGGAGAAACTGGTGGGACTTTACCTTTTCCAAGATCAAATATTGACCGGAAAAGATTCATTGGCCCAGCTTGCCACAGGTGCCCCATCCCTGGGTTAATCAACTGGGGCCAGAAAATTGAGTTGAAATAAAAAAAATCATTGTTAGCACTGCAATCACACGGGAAGGGGGAAAAGCAGCGGGAAAGGAGTGCTGGGCAGGCAATCCTACGGGCATCCTGGACAGTCCCCTCAGGGTACTCACAAAATGAAGTCACCAGGGAAGGAGAGGGCCTTGTCCTGGTCTTCATTTTTATCCAAGACAAGATGAAGACAGAGAAGTCATGCCCACTGAGTGGAACTGACATCAGACTCAAGGGAATGCAGAGTCCGAGGGACAGGGCCAAGGAAGCACCGGAACAGATGGGAATGAGGGCACCTGCGCCGTCTGCACTTGTGTCTGTAACGGTGAGTGGGAAAATGAGGCTGTGCAGAAACATGTGGAAAAATAATTAAAAGGCTTAGATGGCTCACACCTGTCATCCTAGCACTTTGGGAGGCCAAGGCAGGCAGATCACCTGAGGTCAGGGGTTCGAGACCAGCCTGGCCAACATGGCGAAACCCCTTCTCTACTAAAAATACAAAAATTAGCTGGGCGTGGTGGTGCATGACTGTAATCCCAGCTTCTCAGGAGGCTGAGGCAGGAGAATCGCTTGAACCCAGAAGGCGGAGGTTGCAGTGAGCTGAGATCGCGCCACTGCACTCCAGCCTGGGCGGCAAATTGAAACTCTGTCTCAAAAAAATATTCTGGTAAGATCATTGAGTTGTGAAACAGAAAGTAGGAGAGAAAGAGAAAATATGATACTAGACTGAATTAATGGCAGGCCAATACCACGAATAAGAGAAGTGGTGGTCCAGGATGACTTCTGCTGCTAAAATCACATCTCTGATGTTATAGTCAGTCCTGGGTGTACCACTTTAAGAAAACTGGAAATAAACTGCGTCCCTTCAGTTTGATGTTGGTGGAGGAGCCTGAAACTCACATGAGGTCTCTTTAGACCCCCAAGAGAACCTGGTGTGTGTGGGTTTCTCAAAAATAGATCAACAAATGTTGCTGTGGTATGCTATAAAAACTTTCCTGGCCAGGTGCAGTGGCTCATGCCTGTAATCCCAGAACTTTGGGAGGCCAAGGTGGTTGGATCACCTGAGGTCAGGAGTTCGAGACCAGTCTGACCAACATGGTGAGACCCCATCTCTACTAAAAATACAAAAATTAGCCAGGTGTGGTGGTGCACACCTGTAATCCCAGCTACTCAGGAGGCTGAGGCAGGAGAACTGCTTGAACCCAGAGGCAAAGGTTGCAGTGAGCTGAGATCGTGCCAGTACACTCCAGCCCGGGCAACACAGCAAGATTCCGTCTCAAAAAATATGTATATGTAAGTGGGAAGATGAAATTTGAGTATTCTCATGGAGAATCTCATTAAGAATTTGCAGACTTCTGAAAATACATACATAAATCTCAATTTGAAAAACATGATTAAAAAAACAAGACCTAACTTATGCTGCCTATAAGAAACTCACTTCCCCTTTAAGGATATACAAGGATTAAAAGTGATGAGACGGAAAAAGATATTTCATGCCAATGGAAACCAAAACAGAGCAGAGGATACTTATACTGAAGTAAAACAGACAGTAAGTCAAAAACTGCAAAAAGAGATAGATAAAGCAGGTCATTTTATAGTGATAAGTGGCCCATTTCATCAAGAAGATATAACAATATTATATTGCCAGTTGGTAATATAATACCAAGATATAACATCAAGAAGACATATCTTAAATATATCTGCACCCAACATCAGAGAACCTAAATATATAAAGCAAATATTAATAATCTGAAGTGAGTGATAGACTGCAATAAAATAATAGTAGGGGACTTCAATACCCCATTACAACTATGTACAGATCATCCAGACAGAAAATCAATAAGGAAATACTGGGCTTCAACTATACTTTAGATCAAATGGACTTAACAGACACACATGAGCATTTTATCCAACAGCTGAAGAGCATATATTTCTTCTCTGGGGCACATGGAATATCCTCCAGGATTGATCAAATATTAGGCCACAGAACAAGTCTTAACAATTTAAGATTGAAATCATATCAAGTATCTTTTCTGACCACAATGGTATGAAACTAGAAATCAATAATGAGACAAATTTCAGAAAACTCACAAATATATGGAAATTAAACATGTTCCTAACCATCCAATGAGCCAAAGAAGAAATTTTTAAAAAGACATTAAAATGGAAATTAAAAATATCTTGACAAATAGAAATTAAAAAAAACATACCAAAACATATGGGATGCAGCAAAAGCAGTACTAAGTTTGGGGACTGTAGGAATAAACACCTATATCAAAGCAGAAGAAAGTTTCCAAATACACAACCTAATGTTATACCTGAAAGAATGAGAAAAAGACGAGCAGACTAAGCCCAAATTTAGTAAAAGAAAGAAAATGACAAAGATAAGTGCAGAAATAAATGAAATAGAGATTAGGAAAACAATAGAAAAGACAAATGAAACAAAGAGTTGGGTTTTTAAAAAGGATAAGCAAATTTGACAAACCTTTAGCTAGACTAATTAAGAAAAAAGAAGACTCAAAAAAACAGGACCAGAAGTGAAAGAAGAGACATAATCGATATCACAGAGAAACAGAGAATCATAAAAGACTACTATGAACAATTATATGCCAACAAATTGGATAACCTAGGAGAAATGAATAAATTCCCAGAAACATACAACCTATCAAGACTGAATCATGAAGAAACTGAAAATCTGAACAGACTGAAAATGAGTAAGGGCATTCAATCAGGAATAAAAATCTCTCACCAAAGAAAACTCCAGGACCTAATGGGTTCACTGCAGAATTTAATTAAAGAATAAATACCAATCCTTTTCAAACTCTTCCAAAAAATTAAGGAGGAAGAAACACTTCCAAACTCATTGTATGAGACCAAATTACATTTTTTAAAAAAAATAAGGCAAAGCTAAAATGAAAATTCCATTTAATGAAATAATATGGCTATTACAATAATGGCCAAAAATCTGGTTGGACTCCAGATAGTGGTAGCTACTCTCAGAAGTTAATTTTTAAACATAGTAGTGGGTTCTTTGTACAGAATTGAATTTCCTATTAAATAAGTTATATTTTAAATATTAAAACTGCCAAGTCCACTTTTCTTTTTGGACAAATCTCTCTAAACTTTGTTTTTCTGAATCATGTAATCATGTGATGGGGGAAGGGAAGCAAACGCAATCACACTATTTTAGAAGGTGAGATTTAGGGAGAACAAATGATGATACAGAGAGAAATTCATAACCTAAAAGATATTTTAAAATGGTGACCTTTGTAGTAAATATTCAGTTCTCTATATTAATACCATGTTCTATGGTTTGAGTAAATTTAAGTTTTTTATTTTATCATGACCCAGATACATTGTGTCGTCATGTACAAACTCCACGTCTCTTGAGTGTACCACATCATAAGTTATATTTGTGGCTTCAAATGTTTGCGTTGCACACAAGTTGCAACAAGGCAAAGTGGCCCCGCTTTCTCCTGTTTCATGGATATTCCTTAATGTAAGTACTTCTCATTTAGTTAAAGGAGAATATTGGCCCTTTTTGTCTAGAAACCATCAGAACTTAAAAGATACTAAAAACACATTAGCATATACACACTACAACATAGATGAACCTTGAGGGCATCATGCTAAGCAAAATAAGCCAGTCACAAAAAAGACAAATACTGTATGATTCCACTTACATGAGATACTTAATCAAATTCATAGACACACAAAGTAGAATGGTGACTGCCAGGAAGTGTTGGGGTTGGGAAATGGAGAGTTGTTGTTTATTGGGTACTGTATTACTTCATTTTCACACTGCTATAAAGATACCACCTGAGACTGGGTAATTTCTAAACAAAAGAGGTTTAATTGACCACAGTTCCACATGGTTGGGGAGGCCTCAGGAAACTTACAATCATGGCAGAAGGTGAAGGGAAGCAAGGTACATTTTACATGGCAGCAGGACAGAGAGCGAGCATGGGGGAAACTGCCACTTTAAAAACCATCAGGTCTCATGAGAACTCCCTCACTATCATGAGAACAGCATGGGGGAACCACTCCCATGATCCAATCACCTCCCTCCTGGCCCCTACCTCGACACATGAGGATTACAATTCAACATGAGATTTGGGTGAGGACACAGAGCCAAACCGTATCATTCTGCCCCGGCCCCTCCCAAATCTCATTTCACATTTCAAAACCAATCATGCCTTTCCAACAATCACCCAAAGTATTAACTCATTCCAGTATTAACCCAAAAATCCAAGTCCAAAGTCTCATCTGAGACAAGTCCCTTCCTCCTATGAGCCTGTAAAATAAAAAACAAGTTAGTTATTTTCAAGATATAATGGGGGTACAGGCATTGGGTAAATATTCCCATTCCAAATGGGAGAAATTGGCCAAAACAAAGGGGTCACAGGCCCCACGCAAGTCTGAAACCCAGCGGGGCAGACATTAAATCTTTTTTTTTTTTTTTTTTTTTTTTGTGAGACAGAGCTCGCTCTGTCACCTAGGCTGGAGTGCAGTGGTGCGAACTCGGCTTACTGCAACCTCTCCTGGCTAGGTTGAAGCAATTCTCCTGCCTCAGCCTCCTGAGTAGCTGGGACTATAGGCACGCGTCACCATGCCTGGCTAATTTTTTTCTTTTTTGTATTTTTCATAGAGACGGGGTTTCACCATGCTGGCCAGGCTGGTCTTGAACTCCTGACCTTGTGATCCACCTGCCTTAGCCTCCCACAGTGCCTGGCCCCTAAATTTTAAAGCTCTGAAATGATCTCCTTTGACTCCAAGTCTCACATCCAGGGCACACTGATGCAAGGGGTGGGCTCCCAAGGCCTTGGGCAGTTCTGCTCCTGTGGCTCTGCAGGGTATATCCCCCGCAGCTGCTTTCAAGGGCTGGTGTTGAGTGCCTGTAGCTTTTCCAAGTGCATGGTGTAAGCTGTCGGTGGATCTACCATTCTGGGGTCTCGAGGAAGGTGGTCCTCTTCTCACAGCTCCACTGGGCATTGCCCCAGTGGGGACTATGTTTGGTGTCTCCATCCCCACATTTCCCCTCTGCATTACCCTAGTAGAGGTTCTCCATGAGGGCTCTGCCCCTGCAGCAGGCTTCTGCCTGGACATCCAGGTATTTCCATATATCCTCTGAATTCTAGGTGGAGGCTCCCAAAGCTCAACTCTTGTCTTCTGTGCACCACAGGCCCAGCACCACATGGAAGCCACCAAGGCTTGGAGCTTGCAACCTCTGAAACCACAGCTTTAGTTGTACTTTGGCCCCTTTTGGCCATGGCTGGAGCTGGAGTGACTGGGACACAGGGCACCTTGTCCCAACGCTGCACAGAACATCAGGGTCCTGGGCCTGGCCAACAAAATCATTTTTCCTTCTAGCCTCTGGGCCTGTGACGGGAGGAGTTGCCATGAAGATCTCTGAAATGCCCTGGAGACATTTTCCCCATTGTCTTGGCTATTAACATTCAGCTGCTCATTACTTATGCAAATTTCTGCAGCTCGATTGGGCTTGAATTTCTCCCCAGAAAATGGGTTTTTCTTTTCTACCATATGGTCAGCTGCAAATTTTCCAAACCTCAAGTTCAAAGTTCCATAGATCTCTAGGGTAGGGGCAAAATGCCACCAGTCTCTTTGCTAAAGCATAACAAGAGTCACCTTTACTCCATTGCTCAACAAGTTCCTCATCTCCATCTGAGACCACCTCAGCCTGGACTTCACTGTCCTTATCACTATCAGCATTTTGACCAAAGCCATTCAACAAGTCTCTAGGAAATTCCAAACTTTCCCACATCTTCCTCTTTTCTTCTGAGACCTCCAAACTATTCTAACCTCTGCCTGTTACCCAGTTCCCAAGTTGCTTCCACATTTTTAGGTATCTTTATAGCAGTGCCCTGCTCCTGGTACCAATTTTCTGCATTAATCCAT
Source organism: Nomascus leucogenys (assembly GCF_006542625.1). Taxonomy (NCBI): domain Eukaryota; kingdom Metazoa; phylum Chordata; class Mammalia; order Primates; family Hylobatidae; genus Nomascus; species Nomascus leucogenys. Next base: position 100,119,332 of record NC_044393.1, on the reverse strand, counting down.
TTTCACACTGCTATAAAATTTCTACCTGAGACTGGTTAATTGCTAACAAAAGAGGTTTAATTGACTCAGTTCCACATGGCTGGGAAGCCTCAGGAAACTTACAGTCATGGTGGAAGGTGAAGGGAAAGCAAGGCATGTCTTACATGGTGGCAGGAGAGAGAGAGAGAATGCAGGGGAAACTGCTACTTTTAAAATCATCAGGTCTCATGAGAACTCCCTCACTATCATGAGAACAGCATGAGAGAAACCACCCCCATGATCCAATCACCTTCCAACAGGTCCCTCCCTTGACACCTTGGATTACAACTCAAGATAAGATTTGGGTGGGGACATAGAGTCAAACCATATGAGGTACAGAATTTCAGTTTGGGATGTAAGAGAGTTCTGGAGATGGATGGTATCGATGGCTGCACAATGTGAATGTCTGTATTGTACATTTAAAAAGGATTAAAATGGCAAATTTTATGTTATGTGTATTTTATCACATAACATAATGATTATGTTAATCATTAACATAATAATTATTAATACAACAATTGAAGGAACAATTTTTTTGAAAAAAGCAAATTTTGGGGAATAAAAGGTAGCTGTCCAGAGCATTTTCTATCAGGAATGAATGACCCTTTGGCCAGAAGCCCTTATTGGTGATTTAATAAACAGATCTGTGGGTAACTCAATTCTTGGAAACCTCTAGAACACATTTTGTGCCCACGAAGAAGATATTCTCTACACTATAAGAATTAGAATCTTGAAATAGAATGTTGACATTATCTGACTTCAAGTCCTAAAAATAGGAATCTATAACATTTCTAGCATGATAAAATTAAAATCTGGTTAGTAACGGTTTTTTATCTATCTATCTATCATCTATCTATCTATCTATCTATCTATCTATCTATCTATCTATCTATCGAATGAGAGAAAGAGAGAGAGAACATACATTTTACTCCTGGTATCTGGCACTTCTCTTTCGATGCCCAAGCTTCTACTGATAATCACATTAAATCCATATTTTAAAAGTTCTTTATGAAGTTCTGGGTTTGTATGGTTAAAATCCATACCTGCAAGAAAATGTAATTAGAGTCATATAAGTAAAGGCTTACTAGCAGTGATGCAGGAAAGGAAAGATCTAGAATAACCAAAACAATTTTTTAAAAGAACCAGAATATAATTCAGAAATCGATCTGTGCAAAAATGGTCAAGTAATTCTTGGTAAAGGTGGGTGTTTTAGTACGTTTTGCATTGCTATAAAGAATACCTGAGGCTGGGTAATTTACAAAGAAAAGAGATTTATTTGGCTCACAGTTCTGCAGGCTGTGCAAGAAGCATTGAGCCGACATCTGCCCCTGGTGGGGGCCTCAGGAAGCTTCCAATCTTGGCAGGAGGTAAAGGGGAAACAGGCAGGTCACGTGGCGAGAGAGGGAGCAAGGAACGGGGGATGCCAGGCTTTTGAAACGACCAGCTTTTCCATGAGCTAATAGAAGGAGAGCTCATTACTGTAGGCAGGCACCAAGCCATTCATGAGGGATCTGGCCACATAACCCAAACACATCCTGCCAGGCTCCACATTCAACATTGTGGGACAACTTTCAACACGAGACATGGAGGGATAAATATTCTGATTGTATCAGTGGGGAAAGGGAAGTTTATCAACAAATGGTGTTGGATCAACTGGATTATCTGTAGAAAATAACCTATATGTGATGGTCCATTTTCAATTCCAAGTGGCTTAGTATAGGTTTAAGCAGGCTACATGGAAATAGAGAGATAAAGAGGCAGAATGTACTGAGCCACCCCCACCCCCGCCCCTTCCTGCTTTCCCTTTCACCCAGCAGCCAGGCGTCTATTGGTGGGGACCCCCTCAACTACCCCCTCCCCACCCACCAAAGAATTTAGTTTTGGGGCCGGGCGCGGTGGCAAATGCCTGTAGTCCCAGCACTTTGGGAGGCCGAGGTGGGTGGATCACGAGGTCAGGAGATCGAGACCATCCTGGTTAACATGGTGAAACCCCGTCTCCTACTAAAAATACAAAAAAATTAGCCGGGCGTGGTGGCGGGCGCCTGTAATCCCAGCTACTCGGGAGGCTGAGGCAGGAGAATGGCGTGAACCCAGGAGGAGGAGCTTGCAGTGAGCCGAGACCGCGCCACTGCACTCCAGCCTGGGTGACAGAGCGAGACTCCGTCTCAAAAACAAAACAAAACAACAAAAAAAAAGAATTTAGTTTTGGTTAGCTTGCAACATAGGTAATTCTACCCTTTCTTATCAGCTAAGTGCAGCCACTAGGGCCATAAGTCAAATGTTTGAAGAATCCTGAGAGAGTTGCAATGCATTGTGGGCTGCAATAAAATACAGCAGAAAGACCCTAAAGAACATACTTGAAGCCCCTGCTTAACAATCAATAGGCGACGTCCGGGAAGATCGTGACCCCATAGCACTCCGTCTATGAGGAACCAGGGAGGGATCTGCGCACTAGGGGATACGTTGCTGGTTGAAACTGTGCTGGGTGTGTCTGCGTACCAGACACCCAATCTTGCATCACCGCCATTAAAAGTCTCACTTTCACTATTCTCCCGGTCTCTGAGTCCATTCATTGGGTTTGGATGCACGAGTTTGTGTCTCACAATATCCATATGGAAAATATGAGCATTTATTCTTACCTCACATCATCACAACAATCAACTCAAAATAGATCATGGCCCTAATGTGAAACCTAAAACTTTAAATTCATTTCCAAAAGAAAACATAGAATGAAATCTTTGTGAACTTGAGGTAAGCAAAGGTTTCTCAGATGAAACATAAAAACCATAAATCATACAAGAAAATGGGATGAATTGAACAGCACCAAAATGTAACATTGTGAGGCATTTTGGGGACTTGTGAAATAAAAAACCGAAAATTTTAAAATGTAAAATTGTGCTTTTTGAATAACGCCATTAAACAGAATAAAAAGACAAGCTATAGATTTGTCCAAAACATTTGAAACTCACGTATCAAGAAACTTGAATTTAGAATATATAAAGAAGTCTTAAAAATTAAGAAGAAAAACATCCCATTTAAAAATAGACAAAAGACTCCAAAAGATACTTCACAAAAGAAGATATATGAGTGGTTATTAAGCACATGAAAAGGTGCTCACAATCATTAGTCATCAGGGAAATACAAATTAAGACCAAAGTGATGGCTTTACTCACCCATCAGAATAACTAAAATTTAAAAACTGGACCATGTCAAGTGTTGGCAAGGATCCAGAGAAAATGGATTCTCGTACACTCATATAAAGTGGCCCAGCTACTTTGGGAAGCAGTTTGGCCATCCCAATACTTGTTTCACTTGGCAGAGGGTCAGGTTCTACTCACATCCCAGAAGGCAACACTGTCCCCCTGGCACTCACCCTTGGTTTGCTGTTTCTCTCCTTTCTGTCACCATCTGAGTGGTAAGACTGAGAGCCAGAATTAGGGTGTGACCTCGGGGAAATGAGCAGGAGAACTGCCAAGGGGCTGTCGTGTGTCACACGCTGGAGTAGTGCTTAGGGTAGGGTTTCAGGCCCACACCTACCTAGTCATCTAGTGGGAGGGCCGTTCAGAGCAGGGATCCACAGAAATAGTAGGCCTGTGTGTTAAGGCTTTAATTTCTACTCTTATTTTCTTCATCTTTCTTTGGGTTTATTTTGTTAAACTAGGTCTTCATATTTGTATTTTATTTATTTATTTTTTTTTGAGACAGCATCTCACTCTGTTGCCCAGGCTGGAGTGCAGTGGCCCAATCATAGCTCACTGTAACCTTGAATTCCTGGGCTCAAGCGATCCTTCCACCTCAGCTCTCCAAGTAGCTGGGACTACAGGCATGCACCACCACACCTGGCTAGTTTTTATTACTATTTTTGTTGAGTTGGGTCTTGCTATGTTCCCCAGGCAGGTCTTGAACTCCTGGCCTCAAGTGATCCTCCTGCCTTGGCCTCCCAAAGTGTCAAGATTACATGTGAGTGTCAAGATTACATGTGAGCCACCATGCCTGGCAAAACTAGGTCTTCATGTGTGGGAACATGGGAAAATAATCTTACAAACATAGTGATGAGGGACAAAAGCAAATTCCAAAAAGATATGTGTATCAGAGTACCTAAAAATATATTAAAAATATAGAACACAATATTTTGCTTAGGGATAATATACAGAGGAAGTGGAAAGACATGCATGAGAAAACACACATCAATTCAGGTCAGACAACCTCTGAGGGTGGCGTGGGGACGGGAGGGAGGTAGAGTTTTTACTGTACTATTACAACTTATTTCTTGGAAAAACAGAAAGCTATCTGAAGCAAATATAGCAAAACTATATTTAAAATGATAAATTTAAGTGGTAAATACACACATACTTGTTTTATTATTTTCTATGTATAGATATATACAGGTATATAAAATAATTTTTAACTTAAAAAGTAAATTGCTTTAAAAAGGATATTCTCATACTCTTCCAAATATTAAATATTGTTGTATATTTTCCCCTTCAAATGGCTAATGGAAAAAAATTCAAATACTTACCTAACACAGACTTTGCTTTATCTTCATCAGTCCTTTTGACTATTACATGCGGTTTTAGTGTTTGCTCTGAGCCATAGATAATTTGCTGATGCACTTTTTTTCCAGGGGACCAAGCTGACAGAGGCTCCTGGCTTTTCTTCTGCCGGTTGCTCACATGATTATGGTGCAAATATATGAATAACAGAGCTGTCCAGATCCCAAATGTCAAGGACCCATAGAATAAACATTGAATTATGGCATTTCTCATTGTAAATCTAGCATCTTCAAAGGTCCATTTTTCAATTTCCTAAATCAGAATGATTTAAGAGAAGCAGTATTAGATATTCCAATGGTTTGTAGATCACCTACTTGGCTTAAATTCCATTTTTAGTGTTTTAAAAACAATCACATCGATGGTCCTTATCATATACATAAAGTGTGTCCTTATTTCTATTAGCACAAATTCCTAAAACTGATATTCCTAAGATTACTTAACATCAAAATGTATAACATGCTTATAAAACATACGGTGTCATTTCAAGTCATTGGCCCATACTCGTGTACATATAGGAAATGCCATCAAAGAAGTCTTACTCATCCCTTATCCATATCCAATCCACCTTGCAGTGACAGTATGGATCTCTAAAAAATCTGATTTGACATCAAGCAGCTTGTTAAAAATGTAAAAACACACAATATCGCATGCTGGAAATAAAGGGAGCAATGAGTACTGTGGCCCACCGCTGATGGATGGGACAATGTACAATCGTTTTGGCAATATCTAGTCATGCTGAAGATATGTATATGATACGATGAAGCAGTTCCATCCTTAGGGATATATCCTAAAGAGACTCATAAGTTGCAGCTCTCATCTAAAGAGATGTATCATGAGACAGGTACAAGAATGTTTATTGAAGTAATGTTTGTCATAGTGAAAACTAGACACTGGCCGGGCATGGTGGCTCATGCCTGTAATCCCAGTATTTTGGGAGGCCAAGGTGGGTGGATCACCTGAGGTCAGGAGTTTGAGACCAGCTTGGCCAATATGGTGAAATCCTGTCTCTACCAAAAATACAAAAAATTAGCCGGGCATTGTGGCAGGCGCCTGTGATCCCAGCTACTCCGGAGGCTGAGGCAGGAAAATCGCTTAAACCTGGGAGGCGGAGGTTGCAGTGAGCCAAGATCGCACCACTGCACTCCAGCCTGGGCAACAAGAATGAAACTCCGTCTCAAAAAAAAAAAAAAAAGAAAGATAGAAAAGAAAAAAAGAAAACTAGATGCAACTGAAGTTTCCCTCAACAGGAGAACTAATAAAGTGAGGCTACTCTTTCATTGATGGAAATGAATCAGCTGGAGCTATGTGTACTAGTGCTGTAAAGTCTAAAAAACATCATGTGCAAAAAGCGAGTAGGGTGTGATATAAATCTGGAAAACATGAAAAGCAGTGCAATTGTTTATGGGTACACCAATATGTAGCAAATGCATGGGAAAAAATGCATGTGAATGATGTACACAAATTTACATAATAGTGATTTTATATATATATATGTATATATATATATACATGATAGTGAATTTACGTAACAGTGATTACCTCCATGGTGCGGGGGAGGAGAATAAAGAACTCCTACTGTATTCTTTTTTTTTTTTTTTTTTTTTTTTTTTTGAGACTGGGTCTCACTCTCCTCACCCAGGCTAGAGTGCAGTGGCACAAACATGGCTCACTGCAGCCTTGACCTTCTGGGCTCAAGTGATCTTCCTACCTCAGCTTCCTGAATAGCTGACACCACAGGTACATGCCACCACACGTGGCTAATTATTATTATTATTTTTTTTTGATATAGACAAGGGCTCACTATGTTGCCCAGGCTGGCCTCGAACTCCTGGGCTCAAGCAATTCTGCCGTCTTAGCCTCACAAAGTGTTGGGATTACAGGTGTGAGCCACCATATCCAGCCTCCTACTGTTAATACTGATTTTTTTTAAAAAGCTCTGAAGAAAATGTGGCAAAATGATGTGATTTGATTGAGCTTGATAAATGAGAACACAGAGTGCTCATGATATTTTTCTCTATATTTTCCTTCTGTTTGAAATTGTAATTTATTTTAAAAAGAAAGAAGAAAGTCTTGAGAGGTTTCCTTTAAAGATGATAGATTGAATGTGTGTGTGTCTTCTCTCCCTCTTGACTCAACTGTGAATAAGAATAAAGCTAAAAACTCTAATGGGAAAAGAGAGTGGTAGAGGGAACAATGCACTTCAGATTTTAACACGTTTGGAGGAAAGAACGTTATGGGACGCGCGGTAACAATTTGGAAAGACAGAGGACTCTGATGTGGAAACAAGGCTACTAACCCTGGAGCGGCCTGGGGCTTGGAGGCCCCTGGTGAGTCAGTGGACACATGGCTGCGGGCTTGGGGAAAGCCACATGTTAGTATTCAGAATAGTCAGCTCTCTTTGCCCAGCCCTGGGCAGCAAAATCCAGGCAGGAGTCAGAGTGGTTTCTTCTTTGGAGAAGTAGACTGGTAGAGGCTAAGCCTCTACAAAGGAAAGCTTGGGGCTAAAACCAAGAGTGTCACTCAGAATATGTGGATGTGGAGTGTCTGGGTCCATCTCTCTGTCCTCTTTCCTTCCTCCCACACAGGATCCCGGCTGCCAGGTTGCTATGTCTGAGGTCGGACTGATAGGAGAATCGTTCTGGGATGAGAAGACAGGGCCTGGAGAAAAGACTTCCACATGCTGAAATGTAAGAGCTTCCAGTAAGGCCGCCGGCTCCCTGGGTTGTTCCCCTGAAGACAGCACACCTGTGGCCAAGGTCGGCCTAACACTCAGCGATTCCAATCAGCTGGTTGGCATCTCACTTTGGGATTGGAATCTGTATTAGTCTATTTTTACGATGCTGATACAGATATCCAAGGCTGGGTAATTTACACAGGAAAAAGGGCTAAATGGACTTACAGTTCCACGTGGCCGGGGAGGCCTCACAATCAGGGTGGAAGGCAAGGAGGAGCAAGCCACACCTTCATGGATGGCAGCAGGCAAAGAGAGAGTTTGTGCAGGGAAATTCCCGTGATAGGACCATCAGATCTCGTGAGACTTACTCACTCTCACGGGAACAACATGGGAAAGATCTGCCCCCGCTCATTCAATGACCTACCCCTGGGTTCCTCCCACAGCACGTGGGAATTCAAGATGTGATTTGGGTGGGGACACAGCCAAACCATATCAGAATCGAATGCTGTAATGAACGGAACTGTGTCCCCCTGCAACTCACACGTGGAAGCACCAAGCCCCAGTGCGACTGTATCTGGAGACAGAGCTTTTAAAGAGGTGATTATGATTATATGAGGTCACACGGTGGGCCCAATTCCAATAGGACCAGCGTCCTTATGGGAAGAGGAAGAGTCCCCAGGCAGGTGCTTGCACAGAGAAAAGGCCGGTGAGGGCACAGCGGGAAGGCAACCACCTGCAAGCCCTGAAGACAGGCCTCGGGGAAACCAAACCTGCCGGCAGCTGGATGCCGACTCCAGCCTCCATAACTGTGGGAAAATCAGTGTTGGCCAGGCCTCCCAGTCTGCTGGACTTGGTTATAGCAGCCGGAGCTGACTCCTACAGCTGCCGAGGATTGCCTGAGACATTTGAGGAAAGCCTCCAGAAAGAAAGAAAATGCAAATAGAACCAGAAAGGGGAAGAAAGAAATGAGAACTTTGAAAGTATCAAAACATTGATGTTGGTTGCTCAGAGAGATCAAAGAAGGTGCTACACTCATACAACCAGAGAAACAGGCTATGAAAAAGAAACATTGAGAGAATAAAAAGGGGAAGCTGCAATTTAAAACATGATTGTTCACATTTAAAAATTAGAATAAATGGCCGGGTGCAGTGGCTCATGCCCGTAATCCCAGCACTTTCAGAGGCTGAGGTGGGCGGGTCACTTGAGATCAGGAGTTGGAGACCAGCTTGGCCAACATGGTGAAACCCTATCTCTACTAAAAATACAAAGATTAGCTGGGCATGATTGCCCACGTCTATAATCCCAGCTACTCGGGAGGCTGAGGCACGAGAATGGCTTGAACCCGGGAGGCCGAGGTTGCAGTGAGCCTAGATCGTGCCACTGCACGTCAGCCTGGGCAACACAGTGAGACTCTGTCTCAAAATAAAGAAATACATAATAAAAATCATTAGAAAAATGGTGGGAAAGGAATATTTTGAAGTGCACAAGAAAATGGCAGAGGGAAGCCTAAGAGAAAGTTGAGACCTGTGGTGTTTCATTCTAGAAGGTAGAAAGAACATTTACCCAGTAATGAGTTCCACAAAGTGACGAGAGAAAAATGGAGAGGAAATTGTCAACGCAATCATACAAACATTTCCAGAACTAAAGGGGCCCACAGAATGCCCCATATAATGAATGAGACGAGAAAGAGTGTCAAAATGACATCAAACTTCTCAACGGCAACACTGGATTCTGAAACTATAGATAAACAGCGTGAAAATTTTATGTTACATGATATTCAACCTAGAATTCTCGATCTAGTCAAAATTTAATCAAGCTTGGGAGTGGAATAAAAATATTTTCAGGTATGTAAAGGGCTCAGGAAAATTACTCTCCATGTATTCTTTTTTGGGAAACTACCTGTGGATTGCAAATGGCAATAAAGGAAAAAGCAAATAAAGAAGACTTGGGCTGGGCGCAGTGGCTCACGCCTGGAATCCCAGCACTTTGGGAGGCCAAGGTGGTTGGATCACTTGAGGTCAGGAGTTCGAGACCAGCCTGGCCAACATGGTGAAACCCTGTCTCTACTAAAAATACAAAAATTAGCTGGGCATGGTGGTGGGCTCCTGTAATCCCAGCTACTTGGGAGGCTGAAGAGAATCGCGTGAACCTGGGAAGTGGAGGTTGCAGTGAGCTGAGATCATGCCACTGCACTCCAGTCTGGGAGATAGAGCAAGACTCTGTCTATTAAACAAACGAACAAAAAAAACAAAACCCAGACATGGACCCAGGACATTGAATGCAACCCCGTTGAAAGGAAGAGTATGTGGGATGGAGAAGTTTAGGTAGATGATGCAGCTGATGGTAAAAATTAAGGAACAGTATTTACAGAATGGTAAGATGCAAACACTGATTACTGCATTAACCAAAAAAAAAAAAAAAAATCACACAAACTTTTTTAAGGAAAAATAAACTAGAAGAAATGGAGGTCATGTAATAAAAATGAAGTTGATGTATAAAATTAATCAAAAAATAGAAGTCTAAGAACTCCGTTTAAAATATGAAGGTGGGCCAGGCTCTGTGGCTCATGTCTGTAATCCCAGCACTTTGGGAAGTTGAGGTGGGTGGATCACAAGGTTAGGAGTTCAAGACCCAGGAGTTCAAGACCAGCCTGACCAACATAGTAAAACCCTGTCTCTACTGAAAATACAAAAATTAGCCGGGCATAGTGGCATGCGCCTGTAATCTCAGCTACTTAGGAGGCTGAGGCAGGAGAATCGCTTGAACCCAGGAGTTGGAGGTTGCAGTAAGCCGAGATTGCGCCACTGCACTCCAGCCTGGGCAAAAACAACAAAAAAAAGAAGGTAACTGTCATAAGAAACAGATTGAAGAGTCAAAAGTGATTGTAAGAGGGAGTTGAACTGGGGGCTGGGCAGGAATTGGGCAGGGACCTGCTGATTTTCTTTATAAGATTTTGTTTTTATTTTATTTTTTATATGTATGCATTACACTGAAAAATATTTTTAAAATAAAGATTTTCTAAACAGATTAGAAATGCAAACAAACCATATCAAACAGCATGGATACAGGTAAACACAAGAATACATCAGCCACTTGTCCCCTGGACCCTGCCCCTTTCCATCACATGTCATCCGTCCACCTGGGAAAGGTAATCCCTGAAATGAGCCTTAGGCCCTGCAGGTCAGTCCAAGCTCTAGGACCCTCAGCTTCTGTCCCCCTTCGACCCACACTCTGATTTGCTCAAGTATCCTCTTGGCCTTTGAACATTTAGTGTTGTCTCCCATTTTTGTCCTCTCTCTGACTTGAGAACAGAATTTGGCTTGTACAGTTTTGTTTTGAGAAAGGGTCTAGCTCTGTCACCCAGGCCGGAGTGCAGTGGTGCAATCTTGGCTCACTGCAGCCTTGACCTACCTCCCTGGCTCAAGTGATCCTCCCACCTCAGCCTCCCAAGTAGTTGGGACTATGGGCGCCCACCACCACACTCGGCTAGTTTTCGTATTTTTTTGGTAGAGATGGCATTTTGCCATGTTACCCAGGCTGGTTTCGAACTCCTGAGCTCAAGCAATCTGCCTGCCTTGGCCTCCCAAGGGATAATCCCAAAGTGCTGGGATTACAGGCGTGAGCCCCTGGGCATGGCCTTGTTTTGTTGCTGGGATTACAGGCGTGAGCCCCTGTGCCTGGCCGTGTTTTGTATGTGAGTTGGTGTCTCCCTCTGTCACCCAGGCTGGAGTGCAGTTGGCATGATCATAGCTCACTGCAACCTCGAACTCCTGGCTTCAAGTGATCCTCTGTCTTTGGCCTCCCAAAGTGCTGGAGCTATAGGCACAAGATTGCTTGGCTTTGACTTCTATGGTTTTGACCTTAGGCATGTCCCAGGAACTGGCTTGCATATACATTGTAGCTTCAGTAGGAAACCCACGCTGCTTGACAGAACCTGGTATCCAGAATAATTCCGTGGCATCAAGCCACCAGAACAGGACATTGTCCCCTCAAAGAGACTTGAACACACCTGGACAAAATGTCTTCTACCTGGGATGCTGTGCTGCTGCTACCCAGACACCGCCTTCAGGGCAGAGACACCCATTCTCCCAGCTGCCATGAGAAGTAGCTGGCACAGGCTCACAGCCCATGACCAAGGCAAGCCGCTTTGCCCAAGTGTCCCCCTCCCTGGGGATCTCACATTCAAAGACTGGTCAATGGGTGCAGCTCCCTTGTCTGTCTGGGGGGACTCTGGAGAGCCCTCAGCGCAAGCTGCCTGTGGGGTGGGCAGAGTCTCTTCTGGAAACTGCATCGCCATCTAGCCTCTTCCTCTGATTGAACCTATTTGTGTCCCTGCCTTGCAGTGTTTGTCCCCATATCTGCTCCTAATAAAATTTTCCATGCAAATCTTAGTCTAAGAGTCTTTTTCCTGGGGAACTTGACCTAGTATGACAGTTGCTAATGGTCCAGGAAAATAGGCTGTAAAGGGGATTTTAGGGCTAAGCCACCCTCCAGGTGGCTGGCCCTGAGCATCCCATTGTTGGTGGAAAGGTGGTGTTCTGAAAGCCCCTGGCATACTATGGCTGATATGTGCTTGTTAAAATCTCACTGGCTGTGAATCAGGATGGAATATAGGTGGAAAGGAATGTTCTGGTTGGTGCACTTGACTGAGGAACAGGGAGGAGCAATTGTAAATATTACAGGGTAGATGGCTATTGTCGGATGCTATGGTTGCATTTGAAAAAGGCAAGGAAGGCTGAGGGTGGTAATTAGCAATTTAAAGCAAAATATCAGAGTCAGAGGCCATTGATAGCATATGAAGGATCTCATTTCCTATAACCTAAGGGCGAGGAGAGCTGAGGGTCATGCCCAGGGCCTGATTATCAGGGTGGCAGAGCTCCAGGGCAGGTTGAATGATCAAGCCTGACTGGTCTTCTATCCAGGGAAGGAGGGAGGCTCTTACACTTGGGATGGGCATGTCTGGGTAGAGACACGCCAGAGACCTGGAAGGCCCAGGTCCACAGGAACCCTCTGAGCCTACAGAAATGGCCCGCTGCTCCCCAATAAAGCTAGCTCTCCTTCTCTGCTTTGCAGGGCAACACGTGCCCTGCCTCAGGACCTTCCCCCCAGTACTCTCCTGGCCACCAGATCAATAAGTAGGGTCACATTACAACTTAGCCTGTGTGGGAAAGTGCTGCCCTGCTAAGGGAAGAAGGAGAGTGTTCCCAAAGGAGCTGCAGAATGAGCCATCTTGAACCAGCAGGCACCCAGGGTGCACATATGGGACTGAGTCCAGAGGATACGGACTAAGGGAGAGGGAATGCAAAGTTGGATTCAGGAGCATTTATTACAACAGAAATATCCCCCAGGACACAGGCTTTAACACTCTGGCCAAGATCCTGGGTGCAACATAGAGATTCATTGATTGAATAAATAGCACTTTACAAATGAAATATTTGATTATGCCAATTAAAAGTATCAAATATATAAAGAGAAGAAGGCAACTTCTAACTAGGGAAAATGGCAAATTAGGACACCTGAAAAGAGAATAAAGCTGTTTTAATTTACATTACCACCATGTCTCCCTATTAAATATCTAAATTTTAAAGTTATCTAAAGTTAACTTCCAGGTCAACTTTCTCCAAAAACCAAAAGCAATTAGAAACTAGTTAAAAAAAAATAGGTAAGGGGAGACAACCAAATGTAACATACAAAATAAACACATGCACTAATATGATAGTGACAGCAACAGGAGATAGACAAATTCCTAGGCAGAGAGGGACAGGTCCCCAGTGAAATCCGACCTTCAAGCCAAAGACAGCTTAAAGCCTGAAAACTGAGTTGCCAGAGTCCACGACCGGAGTGAGAACTTGCTCAATGCCTTCTAGCCAATCAAATGGTGTTATTTCCAGGCCCACCTGGAAGGACTGGTGCTCTTTTCAGCACACACTTCCCCATTCTGAGCCTATGAAAACCCCAGACTCAGCCCCATGTTGGGACTATCCACCTTTGAGCCCCCTCTCACACAGAGGGCTAGCCACTTTGGATACCCTCTTGTGTCAAGAGCTGTTCTGTTGCTTGATAAAACCCTTCTCTGCCTTGCTGACTCTCCAGTGTCTGTGTAACCTCATTCTTCTTGGACACAGGACAAGGACCTGGGACCCACCGAATGACGGGTGCAAAAGGAGTTGTAACACTGTAGCCTTCCCACCTTCTGCCAGTGCCAGGTGGCCACCCCACATGATGGGAAGTGGTGGTAGGGCTGGGCCAGCCTAGGAGGAGTGGGCTGGAGCAGGATGGTGGGGCAGAATGAGCTGTAGCACAAATGAGCTGCAACACACCCATTTCACTGTTTGCCACAACCAAACAAGCCATAACACACCCCCCTCCGTGACCCGGTTTCACCATGTTGCAGGTGGCAGGAAGTAGAGAGAGAGCTGTAGCAGTCCTTGGGAGCTCAGACCTTGGGACTCCCCAGGTGAGAGGCATAACACCGCTTGGGGCTCTGTGGTTGTTGGCGTCTCTGAGTTTTCAGGCACCACCATGTTCCTCCTAGTTCAGATGCTGGTGCCCAAGGTGGAAGACAGTTGTGGCACACCCAGACCAGCCATGGGCTAAGCACAGAGCGGTTGTGTGTGCGGAATCTAGGTCAGTAGCGCCAGCCGAGTGCAGCCTGCTGCGTCGAGTGGGCAGAACGAGCCCAGAGGTGAGCCCAGAGCCAAGCAAGGCCCAGGGAGGGGTGCTGCCAGCTGGGAAATTTCCGGCTGGCAAAGTGACATTGAAAGAATCCTGTGTCAACAGGATTATTACTGAAAAATAAATTATTCTCTAGAAAGATTCTAATACATCAGGAAAACTTGGGGGGAATTCTCTTTAGATGTGAACACTTATGAACATATCCCCAACCTCCTTAATTTTCTTATTTTACTAATATGAGTTCTTATATTATGTTTTCTCTGAGACAAGCACCTCACCTCCCAACCCACCCCCTACACTCCCACAAAACACAGAAAACCCCTCCTACCTGGAGATCGATGTAAGAGGTGTGTGATTGGCCTTTGGACTTCGTGTCTTCAGAAGAAAACCATGTTCAGTTATTTTCTTCACTAAAAGATGCTGAATTCAATGCTAGAAAAGCACAGAGTTTGTAAAATATATTTCAATGAGGACTCATATGTACAGCAAATAAAATTTTAAGTGCATTAAAGAGCCTTAGCAGATGATTAAAAGAATCCTGTAGAGAAAAGAATGCAGCTAATAGTCACCAACACGCCCCCGCCAACACCCCAAAACCCTAGCCTAAATCTGCATTTACAGTCATTGAGTTTCTTTCTTTATTTTTTCATTTCTTTTCTTTTCTTTTCTTTTTTTTTTTTTTTTTTGAGACAAGGTCTCGCTCTGTTGCCCAGGTTGGAGTGCAGTGGCCCAATTACAGCTCACTGCAGCCTTGACTTCCCAGGCTCAAATGATCCTCCTGTTTCAGCCTCCCAAGTAGCTGGTACTACAGATGAGTGACACCACGCCTTTTTTTTTTTTTTTTTTTTTTTAAATAGAGATGGGATGTTGCTATGTTGCCCAGGCTGGTCTCAAACTCCTGAGCTCAAGTGATCCTTCTGCCTTGGCCCCCAAAAGTGCTGGGATTACAGGCGTGAGCCACCATGCCGGGCCAAGTTTTTAAAAAAATATGAGTCTATTGAATCAGGAAAACATGACCACGTTTTAGATAACATCACAACTAATTTTTCTGTAAATAATCAGTACTTTTTTTCCTTTTTTTTTTTTTTTTTCTCGAGACAAGAGTCTCACTCTTTCATCCAAGCTGATCTTGAACTCCTGGACTCACATGGTCCTCCCACCTTAGCCTCCCAGGAGCTGGGATTACAGATGCCAGCTGCCGTGCCCAGTCTATAATCAGCATTTTTTAACTCCTAGCTTTCCTAGGACCATCTTAATACTGATCTCCATATAAGATCTAGGACTTTATGACACTGCTAAGGGCCTTTTCTTTTCTATTTTTTTTTCAAATAAGTAATACCATCACTGTATAAACATTACCAGCATAAAGATGCATGTAATGAAAAATGTCCCTATTTTTCATGAACTAAAGCCATTACAATGCCCAGTCCACGTTTAGGGTGGTGTAACCAGCTTGGAGGCTACTCCTCCTTTAAAAAATAAAATAAATCTTCTTAATCCTAATCCCCAGAGCTAGCATCTCCTTCAAGATGCAGTGATTTGATGTACTGCTTCCGCTGATTCGAAGTGAAAGACGTTTCCCCCCATCTTTGCTCCCACTTCTAGCGCATGGAGCTCACTTCACCTGCCCTGGAGATAATTGCATTGGCTGCTTTGTAACTGATGTGTTTTCCAAGCAGAGTCACAGGTGAATGAGGCAGGAGTCTGTGCTGAATGAACTGAGAGATGTAAAATTTTTTTTTGCTAGCAGGCTTTATGGTGGCTGGGTTCCAAGCAGATACCTGGCTGTGCTGGGTTGCCGGGCCACACAGTAGTACTCCAAGGGCAGTACAGGCCGCCTCACAAAGCCTGATGACATCACACAGGGCGTCACAGCCCCCCAGGGGCCCCTGCCTGTAAGCTCCAACCAGCAGGTGGAATCCAGGAGTTCCAAGGTCCAAAGGGTCTTTACCCCTCAGCTGAGAAAATAGGGAAAGCCTCATATTAGGTGAGGCTAGAATCCAGGGTGGCTCTCTTCTCTGGGCAAGGCCTAATTTTTAGCTTTTTTTTTTTTTTTGAGATGGAGTCTCACTCTGTCCCCCGGGCTGGAGTGCAGTGGTGCAATCTCTGCAATCTCCGCTCACTGCAAGCTCCGCCTCCGGGGTTCACGCCATTCTCCTGCCTCAGCCTCCCGAGTAGCCTGGGACTACGGGCGCCTGCCACCACGCCTGGCTAATTTTTTGTATTTTTAGTAGAGATGGGGTTTCACTGTGTTAGCCAGGATGATCTCGATCTCCTGACCTCATGATCGGCCCGCCTCGGCCTCCCAAAGTGCTGGGATTACAGGCGTGAGCCACCACGCCTGGCTAATTTTTAGCATTTTTGAAATAAACTTTAGAAAAAGAACAAGCTTTCAGAAAACATGAAGAAACTTAAAGATGAGCCAGAGGGTTATTTGATTGCCTTTTAATGCTTTACTCTACGTTACTCAACATTTAGATGTCAGTACACAAGTTCAGCCAAATGCTTGCGAAACTTCTTCTGAACACATCCCAGGAGACTTGACCCTCCCCGTTTCAGGATGCTGACTCTGTTTTGCCTGAAACCAGAAAAGCTCTGCTTCAGGGTCTGTGAGTGGAAGCGGGGTGGGTGGGGACCCCTTGCAACCTCTCCTGGGACAGACACAATGGGCAATTGTGACCTCCTGGGGTAGATACTGAAACTGTGACAAGTGATAACAAAAGTGGCAGAAATCAGTTGGACCCAATATGGCCAACTGGAGTTTCTGCAGAAAGAGCTTGCTGATATCACAGCCTGAATTTCCACGCATGTTTCATATTAACTGCCCCAGAATTTGATTTGCACACAGCACCCATGAGGAGGCATGAAGAGATAACTGCGCATGTCTGAGGACTTGCCAGACCCCCTCTTTCCTTCCACCAGTCTCCTGCTAATCCCGGAACCCACCCTCTAACCCTTTTCTAATAAAATTATTTTCTTAAAGACAGCACAGCGAGACAAATCTGAGCTGGACTCCTGTCTCCTTGTTGGTCAACTTGCAATGAAAAGCTTTTCTTTTCTCTGAAACCCAGTGTCTTAGTATTGGCTTCTAGCGCACAGGTCAGTGACCTCTTTTGCTCGGTAACAACTTGATGGGCTATAATGACCTCCTGGGGCAGACGGATGGGCGTTAATGACATCCAAGCCAAACTGATGAATCTCCTTTCTGCAGGCTTGATGGGAAGGTCCTTCTTGCCCATTAATAATATTAATATTAAAAGTAAGCTTTTATTCATATTAGCCTCAAACTGGAAACAACCCAAATGTCCATCTGTAGTAGAATGGACCCACTGTGGCATATTCATATAATGCAATGCAAACCAGCAGTGAAAAAGACCGGACTGCAGCTGCCTACAACATGGATGCATCTCGCAGACATGGTGTGAGACCGAAGCGGCTCATGGGAGAGCACGATTCTATTTCTGGGAAGTTTCTGCAGAAGGAGAGCTTGCTGATGTCACAGCCCAAATTCCTACAGCATGTGGAAGGGAGCAAGAAAAGGCAAAGCTACTCTAAGGTGATAGAGCAGTTGATCTATCTATCAGTAACCAGTAGCTCTGTTTGGGGGCCAGAACAGGATTGCTGGTTACTGAGAGGGGGCAAGAGAGAGCCCTTTAGAGTGCTGGAATATTCTGGGACTTCTTGATCTGGGGGAGTGAAGGCTTCACGGAGCCTACTTGTACAAACGTGCATTGGGTTGGTCACTGAAAGTTATATACTTCACTGTATGTATGTCATATCCTCAAAACATAAGGGGAAAAAAGTGAGTCAACACAACTTTTGGACAAAGATTTTATTTTGGGAGTTTTGCAACCATTCCACGGTTTGGTTGCTGTAATAAAGTAAAATCTTTCTTTCTGAGAAAGGTGCACATATACTGTATTCAGGGACAATAGTTCCAATTGTGTTTATTTATTTATACTTTTATTTATTTATTTGAGACAGAGTCTTGCTCTGTTGCCCAGGCTGGATCACACCACTGCTGGTGTGATCATGGCTCACTGCAGCCTCGACCTCTCAGGCTGAAGCGATCTTCCTGCCTCAACCTCTTAAGTAGCTGGGACTACAGGAATGTGCCACCACACCCAGCTAATTTTTAAATTTTATATTAGTTTTGAGTAAAGGCAAGACCTCACTATGTTGCTCAGGCTGGTCTCGAACTCCTGGGCTCAAGCTATCCTCCCACCTTGGCCTCCCAAAGTGCTGCAATTACAGGCATGATCTACTGTGCCCAAACTTTTTTTGAGACGGAGTCTCGCTCTGTCACCCAGGCTGGCGTAAAGTGGCAAGATCTCGGCCCACTGCAAACCCCGCCTCTGGGTTCAAGCAATTCTCCTGCCTCAGCCTCCTGAGCAGCTGGGACTGCAGGTGCACGCCACTGTGCTCAGCTAATTTTTGCATATTTAGCAGAGATAGGGTTTCACCATGTTGGCCAGGCTGGTCTCGAACTCCTGACCTCGTGATTCACTCCCCTCAGCCCCAGTGCTGAGATTATAGGCATGAGCCAACTCACCCGGCCTGGAACTTTATTTTTTAATTGAGATATTACATCTCGTACAATTCACCTTTCATCCATGTTGTGGCATTTGTCGGTATTTCATTCCTTTTTATGGCTGAATAATGGGCCATTGTTTGAAAATACCACATTTTATTTATCTACTCATCAACTGGTGAACATTGAGCTGGTTTCCACTTTGGGGGTGTTATAAATAGTACCGCTATGAATATTCCTGTACACGTTTCTGTGTGGACATAAGTTTTCAGTTCTCTTGAGTATACACATATTAGTAGAGTTGCATGTGGTAACTCTACGTTTAATTTTTTGAGTAATTGCCAGACTGTTTTATAAAGCAGCTACACCATATAATTTTTATTTCCAAGATTTTTCCCAAGAGGGAGGAAAACTAGTCACGAACAGCCCTTCCTCAGGGCTTGCCCTAGCGATTTCACACTTGCCTTGCCAGCCCCTACCCTTGTGCACCAACCAACTCCTGGCAATACATTTCTTCATATGTATCTCTTACTGGTTCTGTTTCTCAGGTTAACAAGCCCATACTCCTGTGTAACTGAACCGTTTTAAAAATTACAGAACCTAGAAAGTTCCTGCACGCTCCTTCCCTGTCAGTGCCCATTACCATCTGGCCCCAGAAGCAAGCACTATTCTGATTTTATTTACCATATATTAGTTTTGCCTGCTATAGAATTTCATGTAACTGAAAGGATATGACAAGTGGTAGGAAACCTTGCGTAAGGTTTCTTTCATTCAGCATAATACTTTTGAGACTTATTGTTTCATGTATCAGTAGTTTACTTTTTATTGATGAGTAGATTTTTATCATTAAAATCACACCATTTGTTTCTTCATTATTTTGTTCATGAATACCTGGGTATTTTAGTTTGCTCAGGCTGCCATAACAAAGTACTACAGGCTTGGTGGTTTAACAACCAAAATTAATTTTTTTTTTTTTTTTTTGTAGACAGAGTCTCTCGTTCTGTCACCCAGACTGGAGTGCAGAGGTATGATCTCAGCTCACTGCAACCTCTGCCTTCTGGGTTCAAGCAATTCTCCTGCTTCAGCCTCCCAAGTAGCTGGGATTATAGACATGGGCAATCTCTGTATTTTTAGTAGAGATGGGGTTTCACCATGTTGGCCACCATACCAGGCTGGTCTTGAACTCCTGACCTTATAATCCACCCACCTTGGCCTCCCAAAGTGCTGGAATTACAGGCGTGAGTCATTGCACCTGGCCTGAAATTAATTTCTCATAGTTCTGGAGGCTACAAGTCCAAGATTAAGCTGCCAGCAGGGTTGGATTCCTCTGAGGACTGTCTCCTTGGCTTGCAGTTGGCCACCTTCTTGCTGTGTCCTCACATGCTCTTTCTTAGGTGTGCACACACCCGTGGGGTTCTCTCTCTGGGTGTTGTAATGTCCCTTCTTTAAAGGGCACCAATCAGATTGTATTAAGGCTCACTCTAACAACCTTATTTTAACTTAATAGCCTCTTTAAAAGCCTTATCTTTAAGCACAGTCAGTACCATTCTAAGGTACTGGAGGTCAGGATTTCAACATATGAATTGGGGGGATGCAACTCAGTTGATCGCACCACACTGTTTCCAGTTTGGAGCTTTTACAAATAAAGCTGTTCTGAAATTCTCGTTCACGTTTTTATGGACCGACGCTTTTGGTTCTCTGAGTAAACACCCAGGAGCGTTTAGTCTTTTAAGAAGTGGTCAGACCTTCTACTAAAGTGGTAGTGCCGTGTATGCTCCCATTTGGCGTTGTCAGTCTTTTTAATTTTAGCTGTAGACAGGCTGGCTATCCAGCAGCAATAGTGACCAAATCGGCCTTGGTGAGGGGGAGGCCACGTTGTCGGGTTCATGAATGGTCTCTACTTGTAGAATCTGTTGCAGGAGCATTGCATCAGCACTGGTGACCAAGGACAGGCTCAGGTGTACATTCTCTGATGAGCATTAACTTGAAGCACTACGGTATGCTCAATTTGGGCCAGCAGCATGGGTCCACCCTCAGACTTCTTTGCCTCTGGTCTTTCCATCATCCTCTTTCCAATCCCCGGACTGAAAAGGGGTAAGTAAGCTCCTTTCTTAGGCTTTCGTTGCCTCTGGTCTTTCCATCGTATTCTTTCCAATCCCAAGACGTTTCCTACTGACCAAGGCTCCAGGTATCCTTGTACCTCAAGCCAACTCACCCCCTCAGGTGTCTAACATTTCCCATCATTTGGTGGATTGTTGGTCTGCCCACCTCACCTTATCACTCAGTGACTCTGATAAAACCCACCTTGCAATGGGCAGCTGTGGTCACACAGCCATTTGGTATCTAATGGTCAGAAGCTCAGTGTCTATCAGGGTTCAAGCCGGGAGCTGTTTTTAGAGAGGCATATCCATGCTCTCAAACTCTAGTAAGTCTGCAGAATAGCTCTCCTATGGGGCTTGCCAGAAACCACCCGCTACCCTGCAACAGTGTCCTCATTCATTCATCACAGGTCCCTCCAGCACCATCCCATTTGCTGGGTCATGCAGCTGGAGTGGGAGGGCAACCTGTAGCCTGGACCTGTTGCGGAGCTTTCTCCTTCTCTGATCCTACCTGAAATTGGCAGCTTTTCAAGTTACCCTCAGAATGGGTTGGATCTGTACTCCTATGTGAAGTCTGTGCTACCTATAAAATCCAAACAGGTTCAGTCTATGCTGTGCCTTTTTCTTGGTAGGATCCAGAAAGGGCAACAACTTGTCCTTTATCTTAGAATCGGTATCTTGGCATGCCACAGACTACAGGACCTCTAAAAGCTTCAGTGTTGAAGCTCCTGAATCTTCATAGGGTGTATCTCCCATCTGGTGCACATGTGTCTTCCTGAGTGTCTCCCTACAGCACCAGGTCCAATTGACATGACATCATCAATATGGCGGAACAGCATGATGCGTGTGGAAGGTCTGGATGAGCACTGTACCTACAGATCACATGTGACAGAGAGAAGAGGGTTACGCAGCCTGGGGAAGTCTAGTGGATTGTGCCATCCCTACCACGTAAGGGCAGACTGTTTTATTGATGGGGATAAAGAAGAATGAATTTTCCAGAATAATTGCTCTATACCAAGTGCCAAAGTCCACTGAAGACAGCACATCTACTATTGGGGCTACTGCCTGATTAAGACAGTTACTGTCATTTGCTGCGGTCCAGTTGATTTTGATAGGGGCCATACAGGGATGGTGAATGGGGATATGATGGGACCACTACTCCTGCATCCTTTAAGTCTTTGATGGTGTTGATCTCTGCAACAGTTCCTGGAATGTGGTGGTTTTTTCTTCTGATTTACTGTCTTGGAAGGGTGTGCAAGGAGTGGGGATGGGAAGTTTCAGGGGCTTCCTCTTGGCTGACTCTTCCGTAATGATCCTTCTTACACAGATGAGGGAACCAATTTAAGGATTCTACCAATTGCTAGGTATGTCTATCCAAATTATACACTTAGGACCAGAGAAATAACAGCAGAGAAGATCCGTGGGCCCATCAACTCACTGTCATTCAGACTTAGGTAAAATGCCATTTATCACCTGGCCACTTCAAGTCCCCACTCTAATAGGGGCTTGTGATGCTGTTTCGGATCCTCTGAAATCAGGATTAGGCACCATGTCTAACAGTTCCTGGTAGACCCATGACTAACCATTTTTTCCCTTTTTATCCCCCCAGAGCAGAAGAACTTGATATATCTAACCTCTTTTTTTTTCCTTTTTGAGGTGGAGTTTCATTCTTGTTGCCAGGGCTGGAATGCAATGGCGTGATCTCGGCTCACCATAACCTCTGCCTCGCAGGTTCAAGTGATTCTCCTGCCTCAGCCTCCCCAGTAGCTGGGATTACAGGTGCCTGCCACCACGGCGGCTATTTTTTGTACTTTTAGTAGAGACAGGGTTTCACCATGTTGGCCAGGCTTGTCTTGAACTCCTGAGCGCAGGTGATCCACCCGCCTTGGCCTCCCAAAGTGCTGGGATTACAGGAATGAGCCACCGCGCCCGGCGCCTAAACATTTTTGAAAAGTCAGGGTATTCCCTGTTTTTCCAAGGTACAGTCAAACTGACAAATGGCTGAAGGCTCTTTTGGGGAAGGGCTGGGCACTATGTACTGTATGTACTGTGTGGACGGGTCTCTTGTGCTGTGGATATCACACCAGATGGCAAGTCAGGACTCCTGTGCTGCTCCGTTTCTGGCCTCAGTTGCCTCACTTGTCAAAGGAGGATGTATTCAGACATACTCTTTGGGTCCCTCAGGATTGGCCTGGATGCTTCTGGGTCCTGGGAGTGGGGGTGGGTCATACTCCTCTTTCAGCCAGAACATCTCTGCCTTTATCTGTTTTACATATGGGGCTTCCACTTAAGATTTCATATGAGGAAAAATTTCTCAGCTAAAAAGCCATCTGCAGAGCTGGGGAACTACACGATCTTATTCAGTCTTAAAAACGTGGGCAAATGTAACCCCTTCTGGGCCTGAGCTTCTGATCTCTAAGAAGGGATAATAGTATTGACTTCCTAGGTGCTTGTACAGATGGAGAGTTTACAGAAGTCTTCAGGCATGCTGTAATTCTTAGAAAACCTGCAAGAGAGGAGCTGGTGAACAATCTGGAGGGGGCTGTGTAAGCAAACTAAACCACTGTCTTTTCAGGGAGACCTAGGACAGGCCTGTCACGCTGTGTACCCGCTATTACGTGGAGCTGTTATAATTTAAATGTGCTGCCAGTTAACCACAAAACCAGTAACAACTGCTGGTCTGTCCTCCCTACCAGCCTGTGAGCTGTTGGAGGGAAGGGACTGTGGTGTTCATCATTGTATTTTTTGAAATTCTCACACACAGCCGGGAATCCTGAACTGAATTATGAAAACAGCAGTGTGATTGGAAGTTGCAGACATCCACTCCCGCACCTGCAGAGAAAGGGTGTCAAAGAACCCACGGTACCGGGTCGCCCCTTTCCTTGCTCGGAGCAGGACAGGTGGCCACCCCTTTTGAGGAATGGCCAGGGTGAATTAGCTGTGTGGCCTTCTCTCAGCTCTCCCTACAGAGCCAATTTCAGTGGGCCTTTCAGACAATTATCTAAAGAGAACTTTGAGGGTACTATCAAGATAGTAGCAAGTAAAAGTACTGTAGGAGATTCCACACACACACTCACACACTTATACATATACACACATGTACACACATACGCATTCACACACACTCATACACACATACATGCACATACATACATACACATTCACACACACTCATACACACACTACACACTCACACAAATACACATACACGCACATTCACATACACATACACTCATACACTCATTCACACCCACTCATACACACCCACACAAATACACATACACACACATTCACATACACATACACTCATACACTCATTCACACACACTCAAACACACATACACACATTCACACACACATACACCTACAAATTCACACTCACACATACACACACTCTCACACACATACATACACACATTACATGCATACACATACACACATATTCACATACACATACACACATTCACACACACCCACCCTCATACACATATACACACATACACACACATGCACACAATACACATACACTCACACACACACACTCGCAATCACACATATACATACACACTCACACACACATAATACACTCACACACACACATTCACTCTCACACACAGTCACACACACACACACAGAAGGGAGAGAGGAGAAGCCCATAGTGTTTTTCCTGCTGATACTGGTTGCATTTCATTCTTCTAGCTATCATCTTGTTATGGGCTGAACCGTTTCCCCCACAGAACTCATATGTTGAAGTCCTAACTCCCAGTACCTCAGAATGTGACTTGGAAACAGGGTCTTGAAAGAGACAATTAAAATGAGACCAAATGGGTGGCCCCCGACGCAACATGACTGGTGTCCTTACAAGAAGAGATCAGGACACAGACACACACAGAGGGAAGACCCTGTGAGGACACAGGGAGAAGGTGGCGTCTACAAGCCACAGAGACAGGCATCAGAAGAAGCTGAACCCGCGGAGGCCTTGATCTTGGAGCTGCGGCCTCCAGAGCTGTGAGAGGATAAGTTTCTGCTGTTCAAGCCCCAGTCTGAGGTCTTTATTACGGCAGCCTGAGCTGCCCGATGCACATCTCTGTTGCAGAAATGTGTCTTCTCACATGCAGCTGCTCAACAGAGGTGCATTCGGGAATAATACTTTTGTAGAAGACAAGGAACAAAATGATGGGATGGGGAGGATCAGGGGTGTGGAAGAGAACGCCGGCTGTTCCTCCTACTCGATTCTCCTCTTCTTTCCTACAAGCTAGGCATATGCTCCCCCTGTTTCAGCTGGTGGTGACCATGACTACCATCTCTTCCATGGCAGGAGGGCAGAAGTGACCTGCACCACTGCCAGGCCTGACCCAAAAGCCTCCCCAGAGGTTCCCTCCATGCTCTTCCTGGGATGATGACAATCAACACAACATTGGAAACCACGTGTTCAAGATGGCAGAGCCAGCATCAGCCTGGTTCCTGAATGACCACGTGGAGCAACCTGGAATATCCACCCTGGTTAGCTAAGTGAACAAGAAATAGAGTCTTATCTTGTTGCTTCACTATATTTTGGATATTCTTGAAAAGGGCTTCAGCCTACCCCAAATAGAAGAGACGTGAAAGAAAAGGATAAAGATGAAAAAGAAGTGAATGGTGTCAAGTGAAGTAAACAATTCAACACTGAGAACAAGCTAGATGTTCAGTATTTTTCTGTGATATAAAGGATGTATGAGACATGGATGCTGCCCAGGAATTGCTTAAGGGTTACTGGGAAGCTAGAATAACCACGTGAAGGAATTAGGGGAAGATACAAGATTTAAAGTGCTGAATTACATGGTACAGACTTGAGTTGCCACAGCCTCGTGTCAAGGAAAGAACACTGGACCAATGTCAGGGGATGTAGTTGCCAGAATCAATTCATAAGGGGAAAGGATAATGTTTAAAAAAGGCGTAACATAAAGTCATGACACAAAGCAGGTGGCTGGCAGGAGCTGAAGGGAGGAAGTTGGGAAGAGAAAGATAAAAATTACGGAGGTCAGGGAAGGTGGGAGAGAGTAGGTAGAAGTGAACCATGGAGGTCAGTTCCGCAGTAGTGACCACAAAGCCTGGAAATTTCCTTGTAGCTAAAAGAGGATTAGGAAGAGGACACTGTACATTTTCTCTCCAATTAGTAGGCAAGTTCCATCCTAGCCAATTCTAACTTAACAATTATGGAGAGAAACAAAGCACCCATGAGCTTTACTCTCAGGTTGAGAAGGAAAAGGAAAGAGATCAAACTTCAAAATGTGAGCCAGGAAAGCCATCTCTGGTCTTGTGTCTCCTGAGGAAGAAAAGCAACGCTTAGAAGAAAGGGCAGATAAGCAGAAAAGGGGATGCAAGCTAAAGGAAAGCAGGCAAAGTTCCAGGCCAGCCTGGGCAACATAGCAAGATCCAGTCCCTACAAAATATAAAAACAATTAGCCAGGCATGGTGGTGTGCACCTGTAGTCCCAGCTACTCAGGAGGCTGAGATGGGAGGATGGCTTGAGGCTGGGAGATCCAGGCTGCAGTGAGCTGTGATTGTGCCAGTGCACTCCTGCCTGGGCGGTAGAGCAAGACCCTGTCGAAAAAGAGAGAGAGAGAGAGAGAGAAAGAGAGAGAGAGAAAGAAAGAAAGAAAGGGAGAGAGAGAGAGAGAGAAAGAAAGAAAGAAAGAGAGAGAGAGAAAGAAAGAGAGAGAGAGAAAGAAAGAAAGAAAGACAGATGGACAGAAAGAAAGAAAGAAAGAAAGACGGAGAGAGAGAAAGAAAGCAAGAAAAAACACTTAGGAATAAAATTTGCCCATTTTTGCAAATCATCCCACCCATTTTTGAGAGTTGTTAGCTCTCAGAGGGCAGAACCCCAGGCTTGTGTCTCTTGTCTTCCCATGTGAAATGAGACACACAAGGAGAACCCCCCCATGGTGATGAGCAGAGGCTGGAGCAGCGCACCTACAAGCCATAGAGCACCACGCGTGGCTGGCAACACCAGGAGCTAGAAGCAGCGAGGAAGGATTTTCCACCCAGAGTCTCAGAGAAGCATAGTCCTGCTGACACCTTGGTGTCAACTCTTGGCTTCTGGAACTGACAGAAGATAAATTTCTGTAGTTTTAAGACATGTTCTATGACATACTCCTGTTTTTGACAGGTGCTAACAGGCACTTGCTAGATGCATTCTCAAATAATTATAATGCTTAGAGCAAGACAACAGAATTGGTAAACAATGTCAAATGTGACTATCTATAGGGAAAAAAAGAAAAACCAAAGTGAGGAGGAAGGAAAAAAGGGAATTAAAAGTTACTAAAGTGGCCTTACTCTTAGTCCTGACTCCCTCCAACCACTATGGGCTCATCTATGCACAAATTCCAGTGCATTCTGTCTGATTCTGCTCTAGTGGGAAAGGCCTGCAGATCTTCTTATGTTCCCAACACACCCTTCTGACCTCCAAGTTCCTCTGTATCCTAGTCATCAACCTTCCCAACCCATGTTCTTTTTTGTCTTAAAACCCCTTCAGAAGAATCCAGTTCCAGCCATTCCAATAATCCATTGCCATCCACCATGTGGGATCTGATTATCTCAGGGTACAAGCAATGTTTTTCCCAATAACCATGCAGTAAACTTTCTCCATGGAGGTGGGCTATTATCTCAGGAAACTCACCAACTGGGTTGTAATTTCAGAGGCTTTCATTAGAAATTAAGGGCTTACCAGCGGGGCGCGGTGGCTCATGCCCGTAATCCCAGCACTTTGGGAGGCCGAGGCGGGCAGATCACGAGGTCAGGAGATGGAGACCATCCTGGCTAACACGGTGAAACCCCGTCTCTACTAAAAATACAAAAAATTAGCTGGGCGCGGTGGCGGGTGCCTATAGTCCCACCTACATGGAAGGCTGAGGCAGGAGAATGGTGTGAACCTGGGAGGTGGAGCTTGCAGTGAGCCGAGATAGCGCCACTGCAGTCCGGCCTGGGCGAAAGAGCAAGAGTCTGTCTCAAAAAAAGAAATTAAGCGCTTACCATCTCAAAGCGTAGGCCCGGGGCTGGGGGTGTGGGGCTGGGGAGGAGGGGAAATCTATAATAAGTGTCAGTCAGAGGACTTCCCTTGGCTAATATCCAGGGAGGATCATCTTATTTGATTGACCACATGCTGATTGCTTCTATTCCAAACCAGAAAAAGCAAAATGTGAATCTTTTGAGGAAGGGGGAAGATGCTGTTTTCATCTTTAAGTACATCCTATGTGATACCCGGTTGCACTAGCTAATGGCACTGTGTGCCGAGCCCTGCGCTAGGCTAGGACACAGGAAGAGAGTCCACAGTCCTCTTCTACAGCTGCCTAAGTCTTCAAAAGGGCAAGAGACATTTTTTCAAGGCAAATTCTTTGGTTCAATTCCCATGGATGGATTTGATCAAAAGAGTCAGTTTCCGTAGATAATTCATACAAAAACTGTTTTTTTTTTTTTTTTTTTTTGAGACGGAGTCTTGCTCTGTCACCCAGGCTGGAGTGCAGTGGCCCGATCTCGGCTCACTGCAAGCTCCGCCTCCCGGGTTCACGCCATTCTCCTGCCTCAGCCTCTCCGAGTAGCTGGGACTACAGGCGCCCGCCACCACGCCCGGCTAATTTTTTTGTATTTTTAGTAGAGACGGGGTTTCACTATGGTCTCGATCTCCTGACCTCGTGATCCGCCCGCCTCGGCCTCCCAAAGTGCTGGGATTACAAGCGTGAGCCACCGCGCCCGGCCCAGAAACTGTTTTTTTTTTTTTTGGTAGATGTTAATCACTGGCCTCTTGAGTGAATGATCAGTTTTGTCTACAATTAATAAAAAACTAGCAAACTCTGGTTATGGGATGGAAAGAACATCTGCTGAATGAAGATACTCTAAATATGAAAGTTAGAAAAACCCTAGGGCCCCAGGTTAGTTATTCAAAATGTGAATAATTTAATGAGAAGCAGTCCATTTGGAAAGTTTTGATGTTGATAGCTTAGTTCATGTGCCAAATAATCATCTTTTCAGGCAACATTGTGAGAAATCAGACAAATGAAAGAAAGTGGATGAAAGTGATATGTACATTCTTGGGGATTGTTCTCAAAATGAAATGTATTTAAAGCAAACAGGATCTCAGCTACTGGGAGCTGGTCTGGTGGGATGTGGCCAAACAGAACTCCAATGAATCCAAGAGGTCTTCTATATCTTTGACCATTGTGTTGCTTTTGTCTGCTTTGATGAAATCTCCATGGAAGCTGGGATGAATCTCCATCCTCCATGGACATTTTTCTAAAATAATGACAATGTCATTTTTTCTTGAATCTTCTCTAGCTTTCCCTTAAAATAATACGAAATCCAAGCTGGAAGAGTCGTTGGGGACCATGATCAGTAATTGACTTCCCCTGGTCAGTAACTCAGATATTCCTAATTATCGAATTATCAAATCTTAAAAATTAACTACATTGCCAGCAAGAATATCTCAGAACAACACTGACTGTCTTCCCAGGCCCAACCAATCCCTTTGACAGACTGATTGCCTCTGGGAAAGTCACACCTTGAGTTAAACAAACAAAACAGGTTAAGAACAGGCAGGGCGTGGTGGCTCACACCTGTAATCCCAGCACTTTGGGAGGCCGAGGCTGGTGGATCATGAGGTCAGGAGTTCGAGATCAGCCTGGCCAACATGGTGAAACCCCGTTTCTACTAAAATACAAAAATTAGCTGGGCATGGTGGTGCATACCTGTAATCCCAGTTACTTGGGAGGCTGAGGCAGGAGAATCGTTTGAACCTGGGAGGTGGAGGTTGCAGTGAGCTGAGATCATACCATTGCACTCCAGCATGGGTGGGTCGAAGCTCTGTCTCAAAAAAAAAAAAATAATAATAATAGAAGCAGCTAGCACAGGGGCTATCGAATGAGACGATCCTCTTTTTTCCCTCCTCCTTTCCTTCTTCCCCTCCTTTCTCCTTTTCTTTCTCCCCCTTCCTTTTTCTCTTTTCATAAACATTCCATCCAGAGCCCAGTCTAGACAGGCTGCCCCAGTGTCACTACAGAATCTCCCTTCTCCGTCATCCCCCCTGCCTTGCTCCTGTGTTGTACTTCCTTTTGTACATGTGCGTGTGTGTGTGCATGCGTGTGCATGTGTGCGTGCGTGTGTGTTGTACTTTCTATTCCCTGTATCTTGACTTCTACCTTTTAAGTTTGCTCATTTGTTTCAGTGCAGCATCTACTCCAGTATTTTTCTAAGAAACGGGGATGGGAGGTATGGGCTCAAGAGTGACCTTATTTTACCACCTGGCTAACCCCAAATCTGAGAATGGCTCCAAAATGTGGAGCTGACGTGTGTTACTCTATTTTTTTTTTCTGAGACAGAGTCTGGCTCTGTCGCCCAGGCTGGAGTGCAGTGGCGCAATCTTGGCTCACTGCAACCTCTGCCTCCCAGATTCAAGTGATTCTCCTGCCTCAGCCTCCCAAGTAGCTAGGATTACAGGTTTGTACCATCACGCCCTGCTAATTTTTGTATTTTCAGTAGAGACAGGGTTTCACCATGTTGGCCAAGATGGTCTCGAACTCCTGACCTCAGGTGATCTGCCCACCTCAGCCTCCTAAAGTGCTGGAATTACAGGTGTGAGACAATGCGTTTGGCTGATGTGTTACTCTTTATGTAAGAACACCAACTCATTGTTAAGTTTCCTCCAAAACAACTCTTGATTTTGTTGTAGAAATCATACGCTGTGATGCTCGAAACACCTGCATTTCCCCCGAGGTCTACTTTTGCCCTGGCTGTGGGGGGTTGCAGTGTGGAGATCTACCCGTTTTGTGCTGCCCATGACCATGCTTCTGTCTGTAAATTCCCCTAATAAATCACCCCAAACTGACAAACTGGATTTGTCTGCCCCCTCCTTTGGTTTCTTGGGTCCTTCTGCATTTGGGGGATGCTTTGCACTTACAGCCCTCCATGTGGAACAGGAGGTAAGATATTTTAGATATTACAAGTCCGAAAACATCACTGACTGTCTAGGTGTAAAAGTCTTTGAATGATTTTTATTCAGTATTTGAGGGCCTTGCTCCAATAACTGCAAGTTCCTCCCTCCACACTGCTTCAGCCCCAGTCCTGTGTTCTGGGATCCTTGGCCCTTTGATTCTTGTCTCTTTTGGGGTGCAAGGAAAAGGTATCCACTAAGCTAATTCAAATAAAGGGGTGTATCTGCATGGGTGGGGAGGTAGGAGGGTTCCTGAAGACAGCCAGCAAAATTGAGGCAGGAGAATAGGGTCTGGAGGCAGGGAACCTAGGCTGTTTCACGCTGACTTCAACTTCACTCAAACTTCCTCTGTATCAGCAGTAAGGCAGTCTCACTTTCTTATCATTTGTGTGTTCCCTGGAGCAGCACTTTTAATTTCCTTCAAGTACTTTTTTTTTTTTGAGATGGAGTCTCACTCTGTTACCCAGGCTGGAGTGCAGTGGCACGATCTCAGTTCACTGCAGGCTCCACCTGCCAGGTTCAAGCGATTCTCCTGCCTCAGCCTCCCAAGTAGCTGGGATTACAGGTGCACACCATGCACACCAGCATGCCTGGCTAATTTTTGTATTTTTAGTAGAGATGGGGTTTCACCATGTTGGCCAGGCTGGTCTTGAACTCCTGACCTCAAATGATCCGCCTGCCTTGGTCTCCCAAAGTGCTGGGATTACAGGCGTGAGCCACCGTGCCTGGCCAAGAACATTTCCTTTGCACTCACAATTTGGTTAACTGTTTGGCACAAGATGCCTAGCTTGGGGCCTATCTCAGCTTTCAACATGCCTTCCTCACTTAGCTTAATTACTTCTACCTTTTAATTTAAAGTCAGAGGCCTGCGACTCTCCTTTTCACTTGAACACTTAGAGGCCATTGCAGGGTTATTAATCGTCCTAATTTCAATCCCCAAGGAACAGGGATGCACGAGAAGAGGGAGACAGACAGAGGAATGGCCAGCTGGTGGACCAATCAGAACACACACAGCATTTATCGATTAAGTTCACTGTCTTATATGGGACCCCCAAAACAACTACGATAGTAACATCAAAGACCACTGATCACAGATCGTCACAATGATATAATAATGAGAAAGTTTTAGATACTGCAAGAATTACCAAAATATGACGCAGAGACATAAACTGAGCATGTGCTGTTGGAAAAATGACACCAACAGACTTGCTCAACACAGGGCTGCCACAAACCTTCTGTTTGTAAGAAATGCAACATCTGTGAAGTGCAATAAAGCCAAGCATGCTGAAACGAAGCCTGAATTAACTTTGTCAGTGGGCCATTAGTTGACCAGAAATTTTTCATTCTGATGTACTAAAAGTCAGCTTCCTTTTTTTCTTCCTTTTTTTTTTGCTTACGGCTTGTGTTTTGAAATTTTAAGAGGTCTTTCCCCACCCTTGCATCGCAGGGAAGTGTGTCATCACCATATTCTGTTAACTTATCATTTTACTGTTCATATTCAGTACTGACTTCATATTGAGTAGTCCTACGTATGTGATGTTGGTTTTTTTTTTTCCCCTGCAGACACTGAAATGACTTCTGACATCCACAAGTAACTCATCCTTTCCCCACTGATTCCTGGGCTGTCTTTATCGTCTAATGATTTCCATGTAAAATAGTTTCTCTCTGGGCTCCCTCTCCTGTTCCCCTGGTCTGTGTGTCTGTCCTTGGTTTTGTGTTGTATCTTAATTCCTAGTTGAGCAAGTTTGACTTACCGTTTCATGGATTTTTATTCTTCCATAAAAAATTTAAGTCAGGGCCAGGCGCAGTGGCTCATGCCTATAATCCCAGCGCTTTGCGAGGCCGAGGAGGGTGGATCACTTGAGGTCAGGAGTTTGAGACCAGCCTAGCCAACATGGCGAAACCCCGTCTCTACTAAAAATACAAAAATAAGCCGAGCGTGGTGGCACGTGTTTGTAGTTCCAGTTACTTAGGAGGCTGAGGCAGGAGAATCGCTTGAACCTGGGAGGCAGAGGTTGCAGTGAGCTGAGATCACACCACTGCACTCCAGCCTGGGTGACAGAGTGAGACTGTCTCAAAAAAACCCCAAAAAACAAAAAATAATTAAGTCAGGTTTTCAAAGTCCTTAATAGGATGGTTGAAATTCTGATGGGAAATCTGAGTAGCATAAAGGCATTCTAAGTGGGGAAATGATAGGCATGAAGGTAGGAAAAATGAGTAAGTCAAGGTCAAGGCACGTGACCCATTTTTGATGAAGCTAAAGGTATCGAGGTATCTTAACATCAGCAAGTTCTTTCTCTTTTCACAGTTTAACAAAGATCAAGGCATCAGTTATACTTTTATTGTATAAAAGCACATAAGATGACCTATATCCTTTACTCATGCCAAGAAAACTACCTGCTTTACCCACTCTGCTCTTGATGTGCTTTTTAAAAAGCAGTTTCGCTTCCATATGCACACATTTGCTTCCTCTCCACTTCCTGCAATACTTGCTAACTTTCACTTCTGGTTTGTTTCGACTCCTCTATTTTGGAAGTCATTTCGTTTTCAAGTAAAGTAAACATGAACAACTCTAAAATACAACTTATACCTCTGTGTCTTAGTCAAAACAATACAAAGACCCTAGCACTTTTTATCTTTAATTCAACTAGATGTTCACTACCAGATGGCATACTAGGCCCGTTGATTTTTGCATTACTTAGCTCCTTAAGAATAAAAGGAGAGAGGCTGGGGCCGGTGGCTTACACCTGTAATCCCAGCACTTTGGGAGGCTGAGGCGGGTGGATCACTTGAGGTCAGGAGTTCGAGACCAGCCTGGCCAACATGGCAAAACCCCATCTCTACTAAAAATACAAAAATTAGCTGGACATGGTGGCACATGCCTGTAATCCAGCTACTTGGGACGCTGAGGCATGAGAATTGCTTGAACCCGGGAAGCAGAAGTTGCAGTGAGCCGAGATCATGTCACTGAACTCCAGCTTGGGTGACAGAGCGAGACTCCATCTCAAAAACAAACACACACATACACACACACACACACGCGCACATACACACACACACACATACACACAACAGGGAGAAATAAAAGCCAAGTGCTCAGGTCTGGCTCTGGTCAAACCAGGGCAAAACAGACAGCTCCCCAAGGCGTCCAGGAGGAACTCCCAGCTCCTGCAGGGCTGAGCAGAGAGACCAGCTGGAGAATACACTTCCTTTTCTCTCTTCTTGTCTTCCACCCGGCCCTTGTTTCCATTTCTGCTTTGTCTCCAGGCAGGTGCACACTCCACCTCTTCTCATTGATGCGGTGGTCTCCCCCTCCTCTGTCCTGCCAGATTTAGGTCAGCTGTTCTGAGCACATGGCAAAGCAGCTTTAGACTCTTGCACTGTCGAAAAACACTCGCTGAGCCTGAGTAATTGCAAGGAAAATGGATGCATGCTGTCAGATCTTCCACTGCTATTTTCTCACACAGACGTCTATTTTTCTTAGGTATCTAGATACCTTCAATTTCCATTTCTCTCACTCCGTTCTTGCCGTCTGTTCATTTTATTATTTGTCCTTATCTATACATTAACATTAAATATACTCTTTTGAACGTATAATAATGACTTTCATAATTAAAACATTTAAATGGCTTATTCCTTCTTTCTTCGAATTATTCTTATCATTTATTTATTTTCAGATGGAGTTTTACTCTGTTGCCCAGGCTGGAGTGCTGTGGTGCGATCTTCGCTCACTGCAACCTCTGCATCCCGGGTTCAAGCAATTCTCATGCCTCGGCGTCCCAATCACGGGATTACAGGCATGTGCCACCATGCCCAGCTAATTTTTGTATTTTTAGTAGAAACAGAGTTTTGCCATGTTGGCCAGGATGGTCTCGAACTCCTGACTTCAGGTGATCTGCCTGCCTCGGCCTCCCAAAGTGCCAGGATTACAGGCACGAGCCACTGCACCCAGCCTCTTTCTTCTAATCTTCGTTCTCAGCTCTCACCAACCTGGCTTAGAGGCTTCACTAGGAAGATGTGTCCTCCTCCATCCCAGCATTCTACAGATGAGTCTTTCACCATCTTTATAGCCCAGTGGTCAAATAGCAGCTCTGGGGTCAGACAGGTGAGGCTGCATCAGTTTCACTTCTGCTCTGCAGTTCATTATCTGTGTGGCCTTGGGCAGGGTCCGGGACCTCTCTGATTTCCTGTGAACCGGGCTTGCTAATGCTGCCCCCGTAAGATTGTTGTCATTTTAAAACAAGAAAATTCATGTTACCTGGTGCTTGGCACACGGTGAAGGCTTGATTAATGGTGGCTACTGCTCCTTCCACCTGGCTGCCCACTAGGAGGACAGACGACAGGAAAGGAAAGAGCTGTGCTGACGGTTGGAAGGTAATGTAGTACCACCCTCTATGAGCAGTAAAGCTGAAGAAGCCCAGTATAATGAGCCAGCATTCCACTTTTAGGATATTCTAGAAAAGTTCCCACATACAGACAAGGAGGCAAGACCAAGTGTGTTCATTACAGCACTGTTTGTTATGAGGAAAAATGGAAATAACCTAAATGTCCCAGAATAAGAGAACTGGTAAATATGTTGTGATATTTATACAACGAATAGCATACAGAAGAGGAAAATGAATGAAACAGAAACACAAGGAAAAACTTCAAAAGTATAATATTGAGGGAGAAAAACAGACTGCAGAATAATACATGCAGTAACTTCTTATAAAATTTCAAACATATAAAAAGCAGTGTGGATTGTATTGGCACACATACATATAGAGAAGTATAAACATATGTATGGGAGTAATACAGATAAATTCAGAACCATGATTACTTTAGGGAGAGGATATATTTAGGCACCCTCAACTGTATCTATTTTACCTTTTTAAAGGATCTGAAGTAAATGTGGGGCAAAATGTTAAGATCTGATAAAGCTGGTTTGTGGGTGCATGGGTATTTTTATATTATTCTCTATATACATTTAAAAAGTCTGTAATATTTCACAATAAAAAAACTAAAGGTCTTACACGTTGAAACTCACAATACTCACAGAAATTAATTCCTTATAACCTATAACATTCTTCATCGTTATCTATTAAAAATGATTGGTTTTGGTGGGGGGGGGGCGTGGTTCACACCTGTAATCCCAGCACTTTGGGAGGCCGAGGCAGGTGGAGTTAGGAGTTTGAGACCAGCCTGACCAACATGGTGAAACCCTGTCTCTACTAAAAATACAAAAATTAGCTGGGTGTGGTGGTGGGCGCCTGTAATCCCAGCTACTCAGGAGGCTGAGGCCTGAGAATCACTTGAACCCAGGAGGCGGAGATTGCAGTGAGCTGAGGTCACGCCACTGGACTCCAGCCTGGGCAACAGAGCAAGCCTCTGTCAAAAAAAAAAAAAAAAAATTGGTGTATTTAATTTCATAGATGGTCCACAAGAGGGAGATCTAGAACAATTCTGTGTAAGGAAAACAGCCTCCTAGGGCTTGGCCGGAGTGCTATGGAAACCAGGTGTCATCGGACACGCCTGCAGCCCTCTGGCATGAGAGGCGATGCCCCTACTCCTTGTTCCCAAACCTACAGAACAACTCCTTACGGCAAAGAGGACACATCACAGGGCGCAGTGACAATCTCAACCGTGTTGTGTTTTCTTGTTTTGTTTTGTTTGAGACGGAGTCTCGCTCTGTTGCCAGGCTGGAGTGCAGTGGTACGATCTTGGCTCAGTGCAACCTCCACCTCCTGGGTTCATGCCATTCTCCTGCCCCTCAGCCTCCCGAGTAGCTGGGATTACAGGCGCACGCCACCACACCCGGCTAATTTTTATATTTTTTGTAGAGACGGGGTTTCACCATGTTAGCCAGGATGGTCTCGATCTCTTGACCTTGTGATCCGCCTGTCTCTGCCTCCGAAAGTGCTGGGATTACAGGCGTGAGCCACCACACCCGGCCTGAACAGTGTTTTAAAAAACACAATGTAACAAATTGTTGGCAGAGTAAGTAACACCCAGCAGCTAGAGGAAGGGAGTTGAGAGTGCAGGCAAACAGGCACGACCCACGGGTGTCCCTGGCACCTATGGCGGTGCTCCCTCCATTCCTTTGGGACACTTCCTAAGGTGCTGTTTTTCTTGTTATTCTGTACATTTGATTCTCTAGAATTCTCAGGAAAATGCTGCCAGCGGCCAATTCACCAGTAAAGAGCTTTTATTACACAATCATATAATAAATATGACCTCAGAGCTGGCTTTTATCCAGGCTAATGCCCAAAGAGAGGGGACCGTGTTCTGGCCACCTTTGGAGACTGGGCTTCCTATTGAGGGTTGGGAAACTTCTCCTAAAGACCTAATCAACCGGAAACCGGAAGTGAGTCTTAGAAAACAGCAGGCACCACCCCTCTAATGTCATCTTTGAGAGAACCAAGAAAATCTTGCCTTTCAAAGATGGAGCTCTCTCCAGTGTGGCTCACAGGAAATTCAGCGCTGTGTTCCAACGAAGACGAGAGTGAGTGTAAATTCTGATTTCACCACCTACTAATTGCATGCCCTTGGGAAGGTGAATCAGCCTTGTTAAGTCTATTTCCTTTCTTTGCAAAACTGGGAAAATATTACTTATATCATGTGCAAGTGGCTCTAAGAGTGAAATGGACACTGGTACAGTGGCACATTTCTTGATGCATTTTTAAGAACTGACGGTATACCAGGTCAAGAATTTGCTCCGCTCACACCTGTAATCCCAGCACTTTGGGAGGCCGAGGTGGGTGGATCACGAAGTCAGGAGATCGAGACCATCCTGGCTAACACGGTGAAACCCCGTCTCTCCTAAAAAGACAAAAAATTAGCCAGGCGTGGTGGTGGGCGCCTGTAGTCCCAGCTACGCGGGAGGCTGAGGCAGGAGAATGGTGTGAACCCGGGAGGCGGAGGTTGCACTGAGCTGAGGTTGCACCACTGCACTCCAGCCTGGGTGACAGGGGGAGACTCCATCTCAAAAAGAAAAAAAAAGAAAGAAAAAAGAAAACAACAACAACAACAAAAAGAATTTGCTCCATAAATGTTAGTTTGTTTTTCCTTTCCCCTAAACAAGGGAGAAAGGAATTAATTTCATGATCACTGTCCTGTAGAAGAGATGACGAAAGCCTTTTGCATTCATATTGGTGCCCCATCACTAAAATTATTTGGAGAAAGATATTTCTATGTATATATGTGTATACAAATATACAGATAAACAAATATGTATTGCATGCAAATAACACATAGATAAATACATGTTAGGTGTGTGTATGTTTATTATACTATACTCTGGTTTCCAAAAGGGATTTGCATCACTTTAAGAAAAAAACAACAAAATAGTTAAAAATCATGCAGTCATTTAAATACTTTTATTCTCTGCTGGTGGGAGTGCCAATCAGCACAACATTTCTGAAATGCATTTTGTTGTATCAAGAGTCTTAAAATGTTTATTTCGGCCACTTCTAGAAATTTATTCTAAGTAAATATTAAAAGTCAAATGAAACTATGTTTTAAAATAGTTTATTACAAACATTATTTTAACAACAAAATTTGGAAACTGCCCATATGCTTAACAGTGAAGAGAAAAGATAAATAATTGGAAATGCTATAATATCCAGTGAAAAATCAGGAAATACACAAAAATTGTGTATATAGCATGACTGCAAGTATGTATAGATATAGAGACACACACAGAAAAAGACTGGAAATTATCACCTATAATTTCACCATTTCTTTGTGTGATTCAGTATTTTCAAATTTTTGAAGGTTACTTTCATAAAAGAAAATATAAACATAATCTTAAAACAACAACACAAAATAGTTTCTGTGAGAGAGGTAAGAAAAGATCAATGCCTTCCCAGATGTTGACCCCCAGCCTGTTTGAGCTAACTACGGCATCTGACGCTGCGGACCGTTCCTGCTTCCAGGAATCCTTTTCCTGTGATGTCTGCAGCCCTTGGCTGTGCGTGAAGAATGCTGTGATTGAGTGACAATGCCTGACATGGGCAACGGAGAGCAGGAGTGGGGCCACGTGCTCTACACACTTGCCATCTTTGTTCTACATTTCTCTTGATAATTGCCCTCATTCCCATGGCATCACTTCTCATGTTCATGCCAATGATTCAAGCCTATATCCCGGCATCTTTCCCTCTCTCACCTCCTTACCCATCTATTCCACTTCATCTAGTCTTGCTATCAGGTGTCTTGAACTTCACATGTACAAACTGAACTTTCTTCCTTTTCTCCTCCTACTCAGAACCTTCCTCCTTTTCTCTCTTCCCCCATTATGCCAGTACTCACCTGGTTTTTAAAGGTAAAACCCTGCATCATTCTTATCTTTTTCCATCTTTTCCTCCCAACCCACTGAGTCATGGAGCCCAAGGTGCGACCTCAGAAATGGGCTCATATGGAGCCACCCTGGTCTGGCCTGCGTTGCTTCCATGTCCACCTATTCCAGCAGCTGCCAAACTGGCTTCTCCCTGTTTCTTTCCTCCTCCACTTTGGTTGCCAGAGTTACGGTCTCATCATCAAAGTAGAGACTCATTTGCCTGCCTGAAGACCTCTGTTGCCACCCTTGGCCCGCTGCTGTTTCACCGATTGCACTTCCCCCGTGCCCCCTGCACCACCTGCTCCCTTGTCCTGCATTGCGGTGGCTCGCGTCCCCGGCTGGGTGCCTTTCTGCCTGCAGGGCCCCTTGTCCTCTTATCCCAGATTTACTTCAGGGGCCTCTTCTTGGAAATGCCGCCCCAGTGTCCACAGTTGGACATCCTCCGTGTCCTGCTGGGTGTTCCCTGCAGTCCCCCGTTACCTGGGCTGGTGACTGTGGCTCCTCCAGGAGGCACCCGTGACCCCACCACCTTGGGAGCCCACGGGGCTGACAGCCTGCTCCTAAAAACATGTTGCTGAGGTCAGGTGTGGTGGCTCACGCCTGTAATCCCAGCACTTTGGGAGGCCAAGGCAGGTGGATCATGAGGTCAGGAATTTGAGACCAGCCTGGCCAGTATGGTGAAACCCCGTCTATATTAAAAATACAAAAATTAGCCAGGCATGGTGGTACACACCTGTCATCCCAGCTACTCAGGAGGCTGAGGCAGGAGAATTGCTTGAACCCAGGAGGCGGAGGTTGCAGTGAGCGGAGATCGTGCCACTGTGCTCCAGCCTGGGTGACAGAGCAAAACTCCATCTCAAAAAACAAAACCAAATAAAACAACAACAACAACAAATGTTGCTGAGTGAATGAATGAGAACAGAGGGGGTTAGATATTTTCACCAGAACCTGAGAAAAGAGTGTCTTTGTATTTGAGCATTCCATGTGTACGATATTCCTGGTAGTTATGAAAGATCAGAAGCAGAAGGGATTACACAGTTCTCGCTGTCTAGTCCCGTATTAGATCTTTAGGAGGAAGAATTGTTTGGGCCCTAGGGTCTGGTGGCATTTGCTCACTTGAATCCCCTTGTCCAACACCCTCGCCCCAAGCTCCAGGGCCAGCCCGAGGAAGGACACGCTGGGAGGTGTGGGTGACGATGACAGGGATAAAAACACCGGTCCTGGCTGAGGGTGGTAGCTCATGCCTGTAATCCCAGCACTTTGAGAGGCCGAGGTAGGGGGATCACTTGAGGTCAGGAGTTTGAGATCAGCCTGGCCAACACAGTGAAACCCCGTCTCCACTAAAAATACAAAAGTTAATCAGCTGTGGTGGTGGGTGTCTGTAGTCCCAACTACTCGGGAGGCTGAGGCAGGAGAATCGCTTGAACCCAGGAGGTGGAGGTTGCAGTGAGCCGAGATGGTGCCACTGCACTCCAGCCTGGGTGACAGAGCGAGACTCCATCTCAAAAAACAAAAACAAAATCAAAACACTGTTCCTTGTGTTTTAGTCCCTGTTCAGAGGATCCCTGAGATCCCAGCGTCCGAACACCTCCCTCCACCTGATGGGGCCCCAGGGTGGCACAAATGATCTCCTTGGCAGTCCTTGAAGCTTCCTGGGAGCTGCTAGGAGGTGATGGGTGGCAGGTGGCAGGTGGCGATATTGTCCCTCCCCTCTGCCATTTCCCTCCACGCCCCACCCCTCCTGTAGATGACCACATTGCCCCAGCTCAGAAATGCACCTCTGGTGTAAATTTACATTATTTTTATTGCAATAGTACTTTAAATACACAAATGCAAAGTACTTTAAGTAGGTGAAAGGTTGAACTCCTTGTACTTAACTAGGAAAACATATGTACAAACGAAACCTCAAATCCCCGTAGAGCATAATAATTTAATGTGAGGGATGATGCTGTTTGGCTGAAACACAATCTCTAAAGTTTGTTTTAATAGGGAAAGAATAATGCAGTCATAGGTCTGGTTTAATATTTAATCTGCTTTAGTATTTTTAGCTTTAATCATAACATAGATAATGTCTTTTCATATCAGTATATTGTGCAAAATGTCATGATTAACGTAAGGGCTTTGTTAGCTGGTTTAGATTCATCACCCCTTGTATTTAACCAGATTCTGCTCCAAGCAACCTGAAATGTCAATTTAAGTGAGATATTATTACACACTGTAAAACCATTGCTCACAAAGAGTTAGCCAGAGGGTGATGTTGTTATCTACATTAAAAAATATCTAGTTTAATACTGCCAGGCTCAGGAATAGAAATTAAAATTGGTTATTAATCCCGGCAGAAAGACAAAAAAAGTCTCGGTTCAGCATAGGCTGTGGAAGGAAAGCAAATGAATGCTGGAAATGATGCATTTGTGCAATTTCAAGCGTGGTCTGACCATAGCTTAGGCTGTCTTACTGTCGTTTTCACTTCGTCTTCACGTTAAAGTATCCAAACTGCTGGGAAACCTGCGTTTGCTCAGTGATGTTAATATCACTGGACTTTACTTGCTGCAAACCTTTGTGTACGTGTTGTGCTGCTCTTCTCTCATTAGCTCGTGAAAGGTAAAACAGACCATCACTCCAACACAGTGTGTCAAAGTCTCAGCATATGGCGTTAATCATTTAAGAAAGTGATGTTTTAGCTATGAAAATAGCTGTCAATTGCAAACTATGACTGCAAAAGAAGAGTTTTATCTTTATAATTATCAAATAATTTAACATGACTACAGTATGGTTTATCGTGACTCCTGCACGTCAGGGGACAGTTCCAGGGAGGTGACACGGGCTCAGAATCAAATCTTATCCAGTGTCACCGGATGGACAGCAGTGCCCCAGCACCTTCCTGGGTGAGCCTCTGTGCCTGTCGCTACTTCTGGAGTAGCCCTGGCCAAGCCAGACTTGGCCAGGGAAGGAAGCTGGTCTCACCAGAGAGGGTCATCTTCCTAGGGACTCACAGCTGACAAGAAACTCCCTGTTACAGGTCATAGAACTGTGGAAACCCCAGCACTGATTTAGAAGGCAACAGAGATGTCAAAAGAAGGACACTGTTATGGCAGTGGGTTCAGGCCCTGATCCACCTTGAACCTCCCTGGCTGCTAGTGTAATATCTTAGAGTGGAGCCTGAATGGAGAACAACTCCCTTCTGGCCATGGTACCAAGGGGAGATAGAGTGATGATTTCGAGATTACTCAAGACTTTCCTGTCCAAAGTGTGTGTTCAAGGGCCAGGCACAGTGGCTCACGCCTGTAATCCCAGCACTTTGGGAAGCCAAGGCAGGCGGATCACATGAGGTCAAGGGTTCAAGGCCAGCCTGGCCAACATGGTGAAACCCCATCTCTACTAAAAATACAAAAATTAGCCAGGCATTGTGGCAGGCGCCTGCAATCCCAGCTACTGGGGAGGCTGAGGCAGGAGAATCGCTTGAACCCGGGAGGTGGAAGTTGCAGTGAGTCAAGATCGCGCCACTGCACTCCGGCCTGGGCGACAGAGCGAGCCTCCATCTCAAACAAAAAACCAAACCAAACCAAAACAAAACAAAAAAAACCCAAAAAACAAAGTATGTGTTCAAGGAATTAGTCTCAAAGGAGCATTCAACCCAGCACAGTTTTGACAAAGTCAAATAAGAGTAGCTCCCATCTTGTTGTGTGCCGGGCACCATGCTAAACACTATAAGCCTTGGTTTTCCTCCCATTTAACAATGTTTGGGTACCTGTTGCTGTGTACAAACCATCCCAGATCTCAGTGGCTGAAAAGAGCCATTCATTTTGCCCCAGGATTCTGAGGGTTGACTAGATTCAGTAGGACATTCTTCTGTCCCCTGTGGTGTCCACTGAGTCTGTGGCCACCTGGGGACTGGCCTGCACTGCTCACTAGGGTCTGGGGCCCTGGCAGGGACAGGTGGAAGGTCAGGCTGTGCTGGGATTTGGGGAAGGCTGGGCCTCTCCCTGTTCTACACACCTCTCCATGTAGCATTTTCACCTGGAGGTGGAGAAGCAGTGCAGACAGACTTCTTCCTCAATGGTGCAGAGCTTCCCAAAGTACAAAAGTAGAAGCCACCAGGTTTTCTTGTGGCGTAGACTGGGAGTGGCACAGCATCATTCTGCCGCTTTCTGTTGGCAAAGCGAGGCACAGGGCCAGCACAGATGCAGAGTGGGAGGAGCTGCACAGGGACGTGGAGCACGGCAGGGCTGGTTGTCACCCAAGGAGGCAGAGGCTCAGGAAGATGGAGTCACTTGAGTTCACATAGCTGCTGACTGGTCTATTGCCAAGATTCATGATTCAAATTCAGGTCAGCCAAACTTCAAACCCAGATTCTCCCCTGCTGCTAAACTGATCATAACCCAGGACATACAGAAAAGAGGGGCAGAGGCTAAACCGTGTCACAAAAGCTAAGAACCATCCTGAACCAAGGCTTGCAAGTCATGCTAAGTCAACTTTTAAAATAGATTTTAGTTATGCTCAGAAAAACAGGAACAAGAAAGAAAAGGCTCCCTGCTTGGGACAGATGGTGAAATTTAACAGATGAAAAAACAGAGTTGCTGAACTCTTATTTGGCTTCTGTTCTATCAAGGATCATTATCTTCAAACCATGAAGAGCAGAGCAAACATCAGTCCGAGGGAGGCTGTGTTATGCATAGATTCTGAGTCAGAAGTCCTGGGGTTTGGTCAGCTCTGCCCGGCCAGCTGCTTTAATGCAGGAAACCCACACTCATCCTCCAAG
Organism: Nomascus leucogenys; assembly: GCF_006542625.1. NCBI lineage: Eukaryota > Metazoa > Chordata > Mammalia > Primates > Hylobatidae > Nomascus > Nomascus leucogenys. The sequence continues at coordinate 100,075,748 of NC_044393.1, read as the reverse complement.
ATGGTGTCCGGCACCAAGAGGGGAAAATAAAAACAAGCCCACAGGCCATCCGAAGGTCGAACGAGATGATGTTGTGACAATTAATGAGTTAGCTCAGACCTAGAACAGAGCTACACTCAATCAATGTTAATTTTTATTGAGGAGGTCATGCGACCATCTGATTTGAACAAATTTGATTTCAGAGGATGAAGGAAGTACTATATACAGAAGACATTGATGGATGTATGATGTGCTTTCAAGAATGCAGGAGGCCAGATGTGGTGGCTCATGCCTGTAATTCCAGCACTTTGGGAGGCCGAGGCAGGTGGATCACTTGACGTCAGGAGTTTGAGACTAGCCTGGCCAACATGGTGAAACCTGTCTCTGCTGAAAATACAAAAATCATCTGAGCACGGTGGTGCACACCTCGTAGTCCTGCTACTTGGGAGGCTGAGGCATGAGAATTGCTTGAACCCTGGAGGCGGAGGTTGTGTTGAGTGAAGATTGTGCCACTGCACTACCAGCCTGGGCAACAGAGCGAGACTCTGTCTCAAAAAAATAAAATAAAATAAAATAGAGAATGCTGGAAAACAGCAAAAGTGCCGGAAAACTAAAGACAAACAACTGTGGTCCTGAGTTCCAAAAGAGGCAGGTGTTTCAACAAAATATAGACCAATACAATGGATTTTAATCCTGGACAAGGTTCTAGATGTAAATCATGATAATAGCCATACAACAAAAACCTTGCAGTCGTTAAAAATCATGTTGTAAAAGCCTATTTCATGATAAGGAAGACTGTTCTCACTATAGCGAGTTGTAAAACTGATGGCAGAACAATATGTATGCTATTATCTTAATTTGGATTAAAAAAACTTGTAAACGTGCCTCTCACAAAACAAGGGTCCAAAGGTCCAAGGCCGTGCCTTTAATCCCTCTGCAGACTGGCTTTTCCCCTTTCTTTGTTCACAGGACATCCGTCCACCAAGACTGGCCGGGCTTTCTCCAGTCTTGAGCGGGCACCTAGGAGAGGGCAGCTGGCTGGCCTGGTTGACCTTTGATCTCCACTCCAGCCCAATCCGTTACAGGCACTTGGTGAAAACGTGGGTGCTGGGCCCACCCCTGTGATTTGGGGGACAGTTCTCAGAGGGGTCATGAGTTGGCCACATACCCCCAAAGGTGACCATTATACAAAGCTGGCAACACGCATGAGAGAACAACAGAACTGACCCACACAAACCAGGCGTCTATTCACCAGGGGTCCAGGAGGAGATAGTTGGCACCCATAATTTATGTAATTTGAGGAGAGATTAATAAAGGGACTGTTTACGAGTGTAGGGAGCCCCAGAGGATGGTGCAGAGTCGTAGAGCTGGTGACAGCAAGACACCTCGGCTCCCTCGGCCTGAAGAGGTGAAGGCAGCAGCTCCCAGAGCCTGCAGGACCTGCCAGCAGTGGCCAGGGGACCCAGTAGCACTGAGGGTACCGCAGGGAGGGAACGGGGAGAACACATTCCCAACTTCCATCCCCCTCCTCCCTCGGTCCAGTGGCCCAGGGGTGCCGTCCACTGGCCAAGCTCACCAGAAGTCAGAGGTCGAGGTGCCCGTTGAGGCAGCTCATGAATCTGCAAACAGAAGGTATTCAGCACATCTAATGACCTTCAGCAGAATTTTGGTTTATAAAAAACGTAGCAGGTCTCAGATTTAGATTCCGTTCCACAGCCAGCCATTCTCACGGAGCATCATATTGGGACCACCTTTTTCGTGTCTCCAGAAATTAAATGGCTGATTAACATTTTTCTATGGGGTCATGACAATGAGCTATTTTCTTATTTAGTGGTTGGGTCATTTCCAAGTTTCACCCTGAAGTCTTTTGGTTTGGTAATGGTCTGCTGTGGAACACCACGTCCTCCCTTTCCCCACAGACCTGCCACTTGGCATTGTAATTGTCTGCTGTCTGTTTGTCTGCCTCCCTCCTAGACTGTCTTGCCCTTGAGTTCCTTTGTCCCTGTAGCCCAGCTCCTAACAATGCCTGGCACAGAATAGACACTTAATAAATATTTGCGGAACATAAGAAAATGAACGAATAACAAGACAGCAAGTGAAGGCTGGATCCTGGCCCAAGGGCGTGAATTTCTCTCATCTTTGATGTACATCCCAGGGTGCCGATGAAAGTGCCAGAATGTGCCACCCCAGCTTGGTGTTGAGGCATCAGGCTGCAAGGGAAAGAGGTCGGGCTTCACTCCTATACTTCCCAGGTTTTCAGAGCACGTTCTTTAATATCTCTGACTCTCGGTTCCCTCTTTGCATAACAGGGGCACGGGTTCTTACAGGTTTAGCCCCATGTTTCTAATCCTCGCAGCTCTGTCCCTATTATTCTCTTCCCTTTTTCAGTAGCATTATTACCCAAGAATATGTTAGGCAATTGTGTTGAGATAGAAAAGGGAAAAATGCCAGAAAAGAAGGTCAAGCTAAGTGCTCTATTAAGAAAAGTGCAAGATTATAATGGAGGGAAACCAAAGGGCAGCGGCACCAGCAGGAGACAGGGAGCTGGAGCTGTGACCGAAGACTTCCAGAACCAAGACAGACCCACATGTCAGATTCACCTCGAATTCCTGTAGATTCTTTTTTTTTTTTTTTTTTTTTTTCTGAGACAGAGTCTTGCTTGTTGCCCAGGCTGGAGTGCAGTGGCATGATCTCTGCTCACTGCAGCCTCCGCCTCCTGGGTTCAAGCAATTCTCCTGCCTCAGCCTACCAAGTAGCTGGGATTACAGGCACCACGCCCGGCTAATTTTTGTATTTTTATTAGAAACAGGGTTTCACCATGTTGGCCAGGGTGATCTCCAACTCCTGACCTCATGATCTGCCCACCTCCACCTCCCAAATTGTTGGGATTACGGGCGTGAGCCACTGCGCCAGGCCGAATTCCTACAGATTTTTGATCGTTCAGTATTTAACAAATGTGCTTCTTGGAAAAGTCTTGATGCACCTGAGGAAATCTTATCCAGTGACAGGTTTTTTTTATTTCAAGCTGAATAATCATAACAAAACAAGTGAAACTGCTGCCAGCTTAAGATGAAGAGTTGGCAGGGCCTCACCAATTTTCACTGGTTCTGTGATAACAATTAGTAAATTATTGGAACCCCTGTTTCTTTTATTTTTATTTATTTTTTATTTTTGGAGACAAGGTGTCACTCCAGTTGCCCAGACTAGAGTGCGGTGGTGCAATCTCGGCTCACTGCAGCCTCGACCTCCCGGGCGCAGGTGATTCTCCCACCTCAGTCCCTATTTCTGTTAAACTTTTCTTTCTGTTAGTGTCTAGCTCCTTCATTCCCATTTCAAGTTGAATTTCAAACCCTCTGAGGGATGGTCTATTTCCAGTTGGCCCTTCCTGAAAGTAAGTTTAGGTGTTTCCTGGGCCCCTCCTCCCAGGCAGGTCCAGAATTCCAGGCTCTGGTCCTCCTGGCGCTGGGAGGCTGCCGGAAGCTGTGTGTGGCCTCTTTGCAGCTGCCCTCTTCTTGGTTTCTTGGCCTCTCACCATTGTGTGCAGGAAGGACTTAGCCAGTGCCTGGGAGCCTGGATGGTGGACGGACAACAGGCCGGCTTCCCTTGCCTCAGGGATCTTGGCCCTCAAGTCCTGGCAATGAAAGTTGACTTTCTTTCCTTTGCCTTTTATTTCTTACCACTTGGAGTTGGGGGTGGAAGTCAAGCAAGCCACATGTTTTCTTGCAGGAGAACAGTTTCCCACTGGAGTCCTGTGTGCTGCCTCAGCCTTACGATTCCTATTCAGCTCCGCCAGCCTCAGCCACCTGTTCACATCGCTGACACTAGATTTTGTTATAACCAAGCCCTGTACCACCTCTGAAACCTCAGTTCCCAGCATCCACTGCCGTCGCCTTTTGTCCTCCTGGCTCACTTGCTCTGCACTCCCACGTCAACCATCCCCCCGCCTGGATGAGGTTCCTCTCCCCAGCCCACGTCTTCCCACTCCCCAGCATTGCCCGCTCTCACCTCCTGCCCCCTCAAATCCCAGTTTCACTCTGACTGCTGCTTTGCAAACCCCCTAACCTCCCTTGCTTATTTCTCCCTCTGACATATAGCCTCAACGATGATTGAGCCCAGCCATTTCTCACGCTACGTTAGTTGCTGGACATGGCTGGAGAACCTTCCAAATCACTTTCGAATGGGCAATCGACCGAGCCGCACTTCCCAGCTCTCAGTTGATGACCTCACCAAAGCTGATAGATAAAATATGTGCTATCAGGCTGGGCATGGTGGCTCACACCTGTAGTCCCAACACTTTGGGAGGCTGACACGGGCGGATCACTTGAGGTCAGGAGTTCAAGACCAGCCTGGCCAACATGGTGGAACCCCATCTCTACGAAACATACAAAAATTAGTGGGGTGTGGTGGCTTGCGTCCATAGTCCCAGCTGCTTGGGAGGCTGAGGCAGGAGAATTGCTTGAACCTGGGTGGCAGAGGCTGCAGTGAGCCGAGATTGCGCCACTGTACTCCAGTCTGGGCGACAGAGCAAGACTCTATCTCAAAAAAAAAAAAAAAAAAAAAGGCTTGCCATCTTCCAGACCTCAGTCCCCCGACATCCTACCGGTGTCACCAGGGAGCTCCTTCTCTCTCTGTCCTCTAAACATTGCGACCTCAACATCCTGTTCTTGGGTTTCATCTCTGTCTGTACCCCTTCCCTAGGTAACTGTTCAGGATTGAATAGTGTCCTTCCAAGATTCCTGTCCACCAGAACCTTATTTGGAAATACAGTCTTTGTACATTAAGATGAGGTCATACTGGAGCAGAGTAGACCCTCATCCAATGACTGGTGTCTTCTTACAGGAGGGAGATTTGGACATAGATAGATGGAAAAGGCCATCTGATGACAGAGACAGAGATGGAGTGATGCAACTGCAGGCTGAGGACTTCCAGTGATGCAAAAGATGGACCAGAAGTTGAAAGAGGCTGGGAAAGATTCTCTTCTAGAGCTTTTGGAGAGGGCGTGCTCCTGCTGACACCCAATCCTGGACTTCCAGCCTCCATAATTTTGACAGCATAAGCAGCTGTTGCTTCACATCACCCAATTTGTGCACTCTGCTATGACAGTCACAAGAAACCAACACAGCAATCCTTTGACTTCTACCATCTCTGCACTGATGATACTGAAAATACATAACTCCACCGCTTTCCTTGTATCTGTGTTCTAGGCAGGACTACAAACCATTTGCTCAGCATCATCCTTTGGATATCAAAAGGCGCCTCAAACTTACCATGGCCCAAGGAGAACTCCTGAATGCTCCTAAATCTGCCCCCTGCGAGCCTTCTCCCTGCTCAGTAAACAAAACCCATGCAGTTTCTCAGGCAAAACTCATCATGTTCTCTCGTACTTTAGCTCTATCATCTTTTTTTTTTTTTTTTTTTTTTTTGAGACAGAGTCTCGCTCTGTCACCCAGGCTGGAGTATAGTTCTCCAGTCACAGCTCACTGAAGCCTTGACCTCCCAGGCTCAAGCGATCCTTCCACCGCAGCCTTCCAAGTAACTGGAACTACAGGTGCACACCACCACACCCAGCTAATTGAGTTACTTTTTGTAGCGACGGGATTTCACCATGTTGTCCAGGCTGGTCTTGAACTCCTGGACTCGAGCGGTTCACTTGCCTTGGCCTCCTAAAGTGCTGGGATTACAGGTGTGAGTCACCGTGCCCAGCCACTATATAAAGCTAGAACCTCAGTGCAGGTCCCCATCAGCCCTGGCCTGGACCATCGTCTCTCACCTGGACAACTTCCTGTGTCCCAGCTTCTGCTTGGACTCCTCACATGCAGGACATCCCGCATGCAGCTGCTGGGGTGGCTGCTCTGCGGGGAAATCGGAGTGGGCCTCTCCTGACCCCAGGGGTGAAAGGCACGTACTTGCCAAAGGACAGCGGCCCTGCACTGCTGCTTCCTGCTCTCCCCACTACCAGCCTGGCCTTCCCGCTGACTCTTGCCTCGGTTAAGCTGGTTCTGAGGGCCTGTGTGGGAGACTACACTGCTGTCCCATGGGGGATAAGAGACAAAGTGCAGTTCTCCTATTTAAATAAACAGGCCAGGAGCGGTGGCTCATGCCTGTAATTCCAGCACTTTGGGAGGCTGAGGCGGACAGATCACCTGAGGTCAGGAGTTCAAGACCAGCGTGGTCAACATGGTGAAACCCCATCTCTACTAAAAATACAAAAATTAGCCAGCCATGGTGGTGTGTGCCTATAATCTCAGCTACTTGGGAGGCTGAGGCAGGAGAATCGCTTGAACCCAGGAGGTGGAGCTTGCAGTAAGACGAGATCATGCCACTGCACTCTAGCCTGGGTGACAGAGCAAGGCTCTGTCTCAAAAAAAAAAAAAAAAAAGCTCCTGAAGAAGTGCTGCCAATGTGTCCCAGTGGCGAACATTCATCCAGCACCTCTTTGGACAGTAACAGCTATTCTCTTCACACTTTTATTTCTTTATTTTTATTTTTAGAGACAGAATCTCTCTCTGTCACCCAGGCTGGAGTGGCCCCAGCATAGCTCACTGCAGCCTCAACCTTTGGGGTCAAGTAATCCTCCTTCCTCAGCTTCCTGAGTAGCTGGGATCATAGGCGCACGTTGCTATGTATGCCCGGCTTTATCGTACCTTACAATTTACAGGTTATTTTCACATCTATTGTTTTCTTTTGAATCCAAAGCAGCATTTTGTGGTATGATTCTGTTATCTCCATTGGACAGATTAGGAAACTGAGGCTCAGAGGGTGGGAAGAGGCGAAAGCAGCTGTGGTTCACTAAACCCTTGCCATGCCGGCACATCAGAGGTCTCATTTCATTTGTTTTCACAGGAAGCCCTGTTGGTGTTTGTTCTGCTTCCAGTGCTTCCCCAGGCGGTTGCTGGCTCTGTTCTTGTCTCTCCGGGCTTTTCTGAGAGGCCATTCCAGTCTGCCACAGCTAGAGCAACCCTCTGCTCCACGCTTCCACACATCACCTCCGTAGCCCTATCCCCATCTGACGGGCTCTGCATGTGTTTGCTTAAGTGAGTCTCACTCCTGCTTCTGGAATGCTTCTTGAAGACAGAGGCTCAACTGTGTTCCCTGCAGCACCTGCACCCGCTAGTCCAGGGCCTGGGCTCTGCTAGATAGAAGGTCCTCAATAATTTGTTTATTCACCAGTGAACAAGCCTCAGAGCCCATTGTGATCAGATGCTGTGGGTCTGGATTTAGCCCTTGAATATGCAGTTCCATCTGAGCAACGAAAAGGAAAAAAACGATTTCCTTATACTGCGCTGCTTTCCCTGCAACTTGACTTCAAGAAGTAGTGCTTTGTCTAAGAGTCTCCCAAACAAATGCAATAAAACCCCAGCCTCTGTGCACAGCCAAGGGCGTTCCTGCCATGCCTGGGGCCAGCTGTGCCCAAGCAGTCCAGCCACACCTTCTCCACCAGCATTGGGAATGGGCGTAGAACCCCAAAAGGAGAATACTTCCCTTGTGAACAGACCATCTCTTCTAGGCTGAGCAGGGTCATTATCTAGAATTTACAAGGTGCTGGCTGTTTACACAGTACTTTGTTCTAATTTACTAAGGTAGCAAGGTCTAGAGCAAACATTCACACGCAGATACAAAAGTTGAATCAGAAAACCTTGGATTTATTCCCAGGTTTGCTGCTGACTTAGGGGATTTTTCTAAAGGTCATCTGACTTCTTGATGCCTGTAGAGCGAAGCTTGCCCTTGCTTTACTACACAGAGGTGTTGCAAAACTAAACGAGATGTTGTTGAAATGTCTCAGACACGTGGAATAATAGGGTGGACTTTATTCCCCAGTGCATTGTCACCTAAGACGTCTGTTTCACTAAATCCACTGCAAGAAGAGGAAGCTAAAGCAACCATAATGGGCCTTCAGCCCTGGGGGGCCCTTGTCCCCTGGTAAGTCCAGGGCTTACCTGTGTATTCCTCGAGGCTTGTGGTAGAAAAATAGGGCCTCAGGACTCTCAGGATCTTGCTACCCACCCTAGCCATGCTGTTGGGATTTTTCAAATCTGGAGGGAAGCCCCTATGTGTTCTCTGCTTCTGGCCGAAGCACTATGTCCCCATCCCAATTGTCCTTAGGTTTCTAGAAAACACAAAAGCCATAGGGGCTTGCTGGCTCTCCCATCCCTCTCCTGAAGCAAAAAGTAAAAGGAGAGATTGGCCGGGCGTGGTGGCTCACGCCTGTAATCCCAGCGTGATTGGGAGGCCGAGGCGGGTGCATCCGAAGGTCAGGAGATCGAGACCATCCTGGCCAACATGGTGAAACCCCATCTCTACTAAAAATACAAAAATTAGCTGGGCATGGTGGCATGTGCCTGTAATCCCAGCTACTCGGGAGGCTGAGGCACGGAGTCAGAGGGTGCAGTGAGCCAAGATCGTGCCACTGCACTGTAGCTTGGCAACAGAGTGAGACTCCATCTCAAAAAAAAAAACAAAAAAAAGAGATTTCCTGCTTGAAGTGGGAGAAAGGAAAGTGGGAACGAGTGCTGTGGGTCAAAAGATACTAATATATTGCAGTCTGAATCCGCAGGACCTCAGAATGTGACCTTATTTGGAAGCAGGGCCATTGCAGGTGTAATTAGTTAAGATGAGGTCATCCTGGAGTAGATGAGCCCCTGATGCATAAGGACCAGTGTCCTTATAAGAAGACGGCCTGGCCGGGCACAGTGGCTCACGCCTGCAATCTCAGAGCTTTGAGAGGCCGAGGCAGGAGGATCACTTGCTTCCAGGAGTTTGAGACCAGCTTGGACAACATCATCAGACCCATCTCTACTGAAAACAAAAAATTGTCTGGGCATGGCGGCGCACACCTGTAGTCCCAGCTACTGGGGAGGCTGAGGCAGGAGGATCCTTTAAGCCCAGGAGGTTGAGGCTGCAGTGAGCCGTGATCAGACACACAGAGGATCCCCATGTGAAGATGGAGGATTAGAGTGATGCACCTAAAGCCGAGGAACACGAGGGTTTGCAGCAACCACCAGGAGCCAGGAAGAATTTCCTGCAGGCTTCAGAGGGAGCACGGCCCTGCAGGGAAACTAATGTAGACAGATATTGAAAAGCACAGATTATGCCTCAAAATATTTCTCCTCATCTCCACAAATCACAAGAAAAAAATCAAAAATTACTGAAGTTACTAGTTAGTTGGTTAGCAGAGGGACAGTAGATTTGGACTTTTTTTTTTTTTTTAAGGCCAAATTTAGCAGTGGGGGACTATATACCAATTTTAGTGACACTAATGTTAATAAGTTCTGGTAACTCAACACCATCGGACCAGCTGATTCTGACTCCAAAGAAGAGGTAGAGGATGAGTACAGGCCATCAGGGAAGAAATGAGGACAGCTTTTTGGGACCACAGCAGGGGTATGTTTGAGGGAGTTGCAGAAATGAGGCTGGACAGGCAGCGTGAAGTGTTGAATGCCAAAGATCTTTAAAATGATTGATTGGTTTTATTCATGGGAAACCAATTTAAGTTTTAAAGCTGGGAATTGCTATAGCAAATGCAGTTATTTAACAAAATGTAGTAAAAAAAAAAAAAAAAAAAAAAGGGCTCTGAAATTAGAACCAGGTCCAAATGCTGATTTCCCCACTCACTAGCTGTGTGACTTAAATTAGTTCACCTCTCTGGGAATTAAGCTTTCTCAAGCCCTAAAAAGAGATACTGGGGGAATTCTGGGGAGATGCACAGAAGTGGTAGCAGCAGTCTTTGGATTTACTCAAATCCCCAAGTAAAAACATACAGAACAACTAAGTAGGAAAAGCAAACACCCATGCATAGCATTTACAAAATAATTAGGTGTCGAGTGTCCCCATCAACCCCCAAATACGTGCAGGTGGGAACAATCACTAACGCCGTAAGACCTGAACAGTGTTAGCACCTGCGTGGGAGAATGCAGGGGAGTAATGGGGCATCTAACAGCACAATAGGCAGAACCCAGCCGGGCTGGTTGGTTTGAGGACTTAGGACGGTGACTGAAACTGGGAGGGGCTTTGTCTTTGTCTATTCCAATAGAGAATATGAGGCTTCTGCTGCAAAACCTTCAAGGGCAGGATTGGTCCAACCTTCTAAACTCTTGAAACTGTTCCACAAGGGCCCCTGCCTGGATAGAGCCCCACACTAAGGAGAAATGTCTTGGAGTAAAATCAGGATTGAGCGGAAGAGGGGGAGAACGGAAGTGAAGAAAAGAGAACGTCCAGATAAAAGCAGGGAAACCACGCCAGTAAACCCCGGCAAGCAAGCTGCTACATGAAAACCACAGAAGGATCTCTGTTAAGTTAAAAAGAAAGAAGAAGCTATTTGAACCAAGCCTTCTTATAAAAGTCAGGAAAACCAACTTCATATAAAAAGTAGCAGCAGAAAAATATCGAGATCAAATCTCATATAAAGGTACTATTTAGAAAAAGAACAAGAGTAGAATAGCATCCTTAAAAACTGTGGGGGTGCGCTGGAGGACGTGCTCACCGGGCAGATCAAAGCTGTAATATTGCATCTCCATTGCTGCATAACAAATTGCCACAAACTTCATACATTTATTACCGTGTAGTTTCTGTGGGTCAGGAGCCCAGGCACAGGTTAGCTGGGTCCTCTGCTCAGGATCTCACAAGGCTGAGGCTGCAATTTCACTGGGGCTCAGGGGCCTTTTCCAAGCTCACTGGTTATTGGAAGGATTCAGTTTGTTGTGATTGTAGAACTAAGACCTTTAGCTTCTAGAGGCTGCCCACTAGTCCCTGCCACATAGCCCCTTCATGGCCCAGCAGTTGACTTCTTCAAGGCCAACAGGAGAGTGTCTCTGCTGCTTTGAATCTCTCTGACTTCTCTGTGTCTGACCTCTAGGCTCTCATTAAAAGGAATCATATGATTAGGTCAGGACCACTCTGACCATCTTGATTAACTTAAAGCCAGCTGATTTAGAGTCTTAATTACATCTGCAAGCTCCCCTCATTTTTGCCATATAATATAACCTAATTCTGACAATAATACTCCTTCATATTCAATAGGTCGTGCCCATGCTCAAGGGAAAGGAATTATGCATGGCATGTACACAGGTGGGGGCTATATTAGAATGTATTGAAAAAAGCTAAAAGCATTAAGAAAATGACATAGATACAAAAGAACAACATAAATTAAAATCAGAAAGTGAGTTGACAGATATAAAAAAGAACTAGGAAGAACCATCTTAGAACCAAAGATTAAACTAGAAGAAACACAAGAAAAAAATGCAACCGATAATGAGAAGGAAAATAGAAGGGAAATTAAAAAATCCAAAAAGGACAAATAAAACAGTAAGAAGGTTCAAGAGTGTGACAAATAGTGAAGATAGACAAAGAAGACCCAACACATGAATAACAAGAGTCCCTGAAGAAGAAAACCAAAGCAAGGGGTCAGAACAAATAGTAAAAACTATAGTTCAAAAAACTAAAGGAAACTAAAGAAAACATTTCTGAAATAACAAAGATTTAAAACTCTATATTGAAAGAGAACACCTGAAAATATTGACCCATACAAATCAACACCAAAACATATTCTAGTAAAATTACAGGACTTCAAAGAAAAAAAATAAACTTTGAGTATCTAGATAAAAGAGAGAAACTGACTTCCCAAGAATAGTAGGTTATCATAAGACTTTTCAACAGCAATACTTTATGCTGCAAGAGTAACAAATCTGAGTTATTCAAAGAAAGAAGATGGGAACCAGATACGGTTTGGCTCTGTGTCCCCACCCAAATCTCATCTCGAGTTGTAATCCCCATAATCCTCATGTGACGAGGGAGGAACAAGGTGGGAGGTGGTTGGATCATGGGGGCAGTTTCCCCCATGCTGTTCTCGTGATAGTGAGTGAGTTCTCACGAGATCTGAGGGTTTTATAAGGCAGTTTTCCCTGCTCTTGCTTACTCTCTCTCACCTGCCACCACATAAGACGTGCCTCTTTCTCTTCCATCACAATTATGAGTTTCCTGAGGCCTTTCAGCCATGTGGAACAGTGAGTTAATTAAACCTCTTTTCTTTATTAATTTATAGGAGTTTACACGCTGCTATAAAGGCACACCCAAGACTGAGTAAATGGACTGATACAGAACCTAAGATTTTATATCAAGCATAAACCTTTTTAATTATAAAGAGCACACATCGTTATCAGCATGGAAGAACTCAGAAAATATTGTTCCTTTGACTTCTTTTGAAGGAATCTACTAGAGAATAAGTTTCAGGCAACTAAATTTCTGCAAATATCAACGGAAGGACTGGTGATGAGAAGTATGCAGTTACTTGTAAAACCAAGATGAATGAGGAGTTAAAAGAAGAGATTGTAAAATGTGATACCTATATAATCTGATGATTATGACAAATAAAGAATGGAGATAACATATATAAACAACATTTTAAGTGTTTTAATAATGATAATGTGGTAGTATTAGTATTGTTCTGAGAATATAGTGTGTAGGGTAAAGCAAATGTATAATTATGAGATATTTTAATTCTATTATCCCACATATCTTTGAGAAGTAGGATTCTCAGTGTGGGGGAAAGAAGATACAGGTGGAATATAGAAACGGTTAAGTAAAAACCTTGTTTTTTCTCAATCTGAATATAAAAATCTTCTATTAACCCAAGATATATAGATTGAGTAGATAGATATCACATCTATCTGTCTGTCTGTCTATCTATCTATCTATCTTCTACCTGCCTGTCTATTTATGTATCTAACTATCTATCTCTAGGTCCTATTAGGTCTGTCTCTCAAGAGAACCCTGATGGATACAGGCATACTGATTTTTATTAACCTAATTAATTCTACTTTATTAATTTAGAGGGGTGGGTAAAGGCATCTATAAATCACCATCAGTGCTGGGCTTCACCCCGTCTTGGGATGACTTTCCAAATATTATGGGGATTAGTTGGCCCAGTATAAGGTTAAACTTGAATTTTTCTGCATCAGAGTTTAGGTTTTGACATAGATTTGCTGATGTCAGTCTTCATGCCCATGTGACTCTTACTGCCTGAATTTGAGACAAGAAAATAAGACAGCGGAAGTTTCCAGTAGCCCAATCCTTGAATACAGTGTCTACGTTGAGAGATAGGGCCTTAACTGCCTATGTGATTAATTTTTAAGAACTTGGAAAATACTTAACTTTAAAAAGAACAACAACATCCTCACCTACTTATGTGGCTAGTGCCTAACTCCAGCTTAGAATTCTTCAAAGGTTTGACTCTTGTTAACAGTTTTACTCATCATTTTAGTGTGAAATACAGTTTCCTTGCTGGCCTCAGAATAGCCAAGATACAGTCTTCCATCCTGGGCTAAACAGCCTGGTGCTCTTCCTTCAACTTGCAGTCCCTACAACACTGTGATTAGAAGGCATTTCAGGACAGCAGAGCAAAGGGCCAGGAACTGCTGTCTGTTGGTGAGTGCGACCACAAAGCAAATGAAAACTGGGCGGTAGAAGGCCAGAAGTGGGAAAATGATGCACTGTGGGTTTTTTATTTTATTTAATTAACTAATTAATAATTAATTAATTTTGAGACAGGGGCCCACTCTGTCACCCAGACTGGAGTGCAGTGGCACAATCTCAGCTCACTGCAACCTCCGCCTCCCAGGGGCAAGCGATTCTCCTTCCTCAGCCTCCCGAGTAGCTGGGATTACAGGTGCACGCCACTACTGCCCAGCTAATTTTTGTATTTTTAGTAGATACAGGGTTTCACCTCGTTGGCCAGGCTGGTCTTGAACTCCTGACCTCAAAGGATCCACCTGCCTTGGCCTCCCACAGTGCTGGGATTACAGGCATGACCCACTATGCCTGGCCTAGTTTTTATTTTTTATCATAATTACACAAATTAAACAAAAGTTGGTTGAAAAGTCAAATTGAAGAGATAAACATTGGACAAAGACTTCTTATTAAGACAAATAAACAAAAAGCTGTTTGCTCCTAACTCCCTCTAGGAGCAACTACTTTAAAAACATTTTTCAGATGGGTTCTTTAGATATATACCTCCATATCACATATCTCTATGGGCTTTTCAAGGTTAAGTGGCTCTACATTTTATAACTGATCCAATTTCCAATGCTTGATATTCAATGATTTTTGAAAGAGAGAAGAACCCAGTGCCATAGTTTTGAAAGCTCTAAATATTGAGCCAAGAAATCTCCTATTGGCAAGGTACTAAACAAATGTCCAGATGATGGCAGTTCATTACTCAAAGTTATCATGGCAGGTGTATTTGTTCATTTTCTGTTGATATAACAGAATACCTGAGGCTAGGTAATTTTTTTTAAAAAAGAGATTTATGTGGCCCACGATTCTGGAGGCTGGGAAGTCCGAGATGCATGCCGCTGCTGTCTGCTCAGCTTCTGGTGCTGCTTCACCTTGTGGCAGAAAAGCAGAAAGGCAAATGGATGTGCGCAAAAGGAACGAAACATGAGGACAAGCCTCACTTTATAAAAATCCCACGCTCAGAGTAACTCATCCAGTCCTGTGAGAGCAAGAATTAACTCAACGAAGACACTAGACACAGCATTAATCTATTTATGACAAATCTGCCCTTTTAAAGATCCCACTAGCTCTCAACACTGGCAACTACATGAGTTTTAGGCAGGGACAAACCACAGCCAAACCATAGCAGCAGGTTTGAAGGGCAGAGCTGAAATACTAGAGTCAATGTCCAGGAAATGTGTATTTTATTTTATTTTATTATTTTATTTTATTTTATATTTTTATTTTATTATTTTGTTTTATTTTATTTTATTTTATTTTTGAGACAGAGTCTTACTCTGTCACCCAGGCTGGAGTGCAATGGCATGATCTCCACTCACTGCAACCTCTGTCTCCCAAGTTCAAGCGATTCTTGTGCCTCAGCCTCCCAAGTAGCTGGGATTACAAGTGTGTACCACCACACCTGGCTAAACTTTTTGTATTTTTAAGTAGAGAAAGGGTTTCACTATGTTGGCCAGGCTGGTCTCAAACCCCTGACCTCAGGCGATCTGCCTACCTTGGCCTCTCAAAGTGTTGGGATTATAGGCGTGAGCCACCGCATCTGGCCAGAAAAGTGTATTTTAAATTCTTTCTTAAAATGTTGCCTTTTGCAGACTTAAAATACTCTCTGTTGGAGCATTTGTAGTGTTTGGCATGAGAATATCCCTGTAAGACATTCTTTGAACTACTACGGCTGAGCAAAAAGGACAGCATGGAGCACAGGGCAAAGGGCCCACCCCAAAGGTGTCTTTTATTCCTTTGACATCGATTCTTCACCTTGAAGGTTAAGACTTACGAAAAGTCAAACCCTTCTAGGAGGGAGTATGGTGGTTCCCACAGAGCTGATAATGACCTTCCAGGATCCTTTCTCCAGGTCCATTTTAATGGAAGAGAAGAGCCTAAATTCCTGCCAGGAAGTCTATTTCATCTCCCTGTGCCCCCAAGATTTCCTAGTCTCTCCTTCCCTCCCAGTCCCACTTTGGAAGGGATTGGGGACACAGTGTTAGCCTATGAAAGCTGTTTAATGACAGCAGCCAGTGTTAACTTCTCAACCACAGTATAACATAGATATATAAATTATACAATTAATTAATTAATTAATTAATTTTGAGACAGGGTCTCACTCTGACACCCAGGCTGGAGTGCAGTGGCACAGTCACAGCTCACTGCAGCCTCCGCCTCCCAGGTTCAAGCAATTCTCTTGTCTCAGCCTCCCAAGTAGTTGGGATTACAGACGTGTGCCACCATGCCTGGCTAATTTTTGTGTTTTTAGTAGAGACAGGGTTTTGCCATGGTGGCCAGGCTGGTCTCAAACTCCTGACCTCAAGTGATTTGCCCACCTCGTCCTCCCAAGGTACAAGGATTACAGGCGTGAGCCACCGCGCCTGGCCTAAATTATACATATAATTTTAAATTGTAAGGACACTATTAGATAGTTATATAAATTATACAGAACATCGTCATGATTTCAAATGTCACAGTGAAGCCTCGGCTGCACAGTTCTTTGGGGTTTCGTTGGCCTGATGCTTCCCGCTCCCCACTTCACATCTTTTCGTGGCCCCGCTTTGTAATTTGGTTGCCCTACTAAAGAAAGTCCCCTCTCCTTACACACTCTTCCTCCAAGCCATAATGCCTTTTCTCTTAGATTTAGCTTTCTGGAGAAACTTTAGAGGTACACATTCAAAACTTTAAAAGCCCTCCAGGAGTGATATGGTTCACGTCTCTTCACTTTAGACAGTACTTCGGGAAGAATGGAGACTTTACAGCCTTAAGTCTCCTCGCCCAAGAATGTGACTGCCTCTCCATTTATTCCAGTTTTCTTTGAGTCTCATGCTCATTCTACATTCATCTAGGAGCTGCATGTTGCTCACTTATGCCTTGATTTCGTGAATCACATATTTCTTCCCTTTAACTTTCTAGCTGGTTATTGTTATTACAGTTTTAAAAAGCAAAAGTTTTGTGTATTTATTTTCCAGCCAGTCGCTTTATAGAATTACCTTACCGGTTATAAGAGTTTTTCAGTCGATTTTAATTTGTTTACTGGGTAGGTGATTATATTATCAAATAGAAAATCTTGACTCCTTTTTAATACTTACGATTCTTGGTTTATCCAGAACTTAATGAGAATACCTCTCTTGCTTCAATGACTCTGTTGGGTATTTTTTATTACGTTATGGAAATAACATTTGATTACTGTTTTACCATGGATTTGTTTAATTCAGGGAAGAATGCTGGTTTGGTTCGGATGAAGGCTCTGTATGAAGCCAGGTTGCACCAAGCATGCAGAACGTGGAATGCTGTGCCTTAGGAAGACAAATCTGATATCCGTGTGTGAGGGGGCCTGAAGGCTGAGATCAGAGATGGAGAAACCAGGCAGGTGGAGCCTCAAAGGAGAAGTTAATAGACAGCTACACAAATAAGAATTCCAAGGAAAAAAGCCCGGGCGCGGTGGCTCACGCCTGTAATCCCAGCACTTTGGGAGCCTGAGGTGGGTGGATCACCTGAGGTCAAGGGTTTGAGACCAGCCTGGCCATCATGGCGAAATCTCGTCTCTACTAAAAATACAAAAATTAGCTGGGCAGGGTGGTGGGCACCTGTAGTCCCAGCTACTTGGGAGGCTGAGGCAAGAGAATTGCTTGAACCTGAGAGGTGGAGGTTGCAGTGAGCCAAGACCCACCCTGGGTGACAGAGCCAGACTCCGTCTCAAAAACA
Organism: Nomascus leucogenys; assembly: GCF_006542625.1. NCBI lineage: Eukaryota > Metazoa > Chordata > Mammalia > Primates > Hylobatidae > Nomascus > Nomascus leucogenys. The sequence goes on along the minus strand of NC_044393.1, from coordinate 100,058,573 downwards.
AAACAAAACAAAACAAGCAAACACAAACAAACAAACAAAAACCCAGCAACAGAGGAGAAAGAAGAGACACCAAATGAAAGAAAGAAATAGAAGGAGTATTTCCTAAACTGGAGGAAGACTTTATCTTCAACTAGAAAGGAACCACTAAGTGCTGATTTTAAAAAAGTAATAAAGGAAATCTCTTCCAGACTTATCCTGGTGAAAGTTTTTAATGTTAAGGATAAAGGAAACAAAATACATGTATTAATGAAAAAAATGTGTCTACAAAGGGAAATAGTTAGATATACATTAGACTTTTCTACAACATGAAAGGCCAAGTGGAGCAACAGCTACAAAATTTTAGGTCAATAGATTGTGATTTCCGTAATCTACGTCCAACCAAGTTACTCAGTTGCAAGTGCAGCCGAAAGAACTCAGATCTACAAGGACCCATAAATACCTATTCCTGGAAAAGTGCTCTACCAAAAACTCCAGGTATCACTGTGTTTATAACTGAACATTTATACAATTTTAATGTATTTTATATAAGTAATTATGTGCATGTAATAGAAGTTTTGACTGTACATAAAGTATAAAATGAAAAGTAAAAATCTTTCTCCCTATAATATATTGATAGTCTCCTTCTCTCAGAGTTAGCCCATTTTAACAAATTTTGTTTCTGTTCTTCCAGTGATTACTTTTTTTAAAAAATTTTTTCTTTCTTTCATTTATTTTTCCAACTTGTATTTTAAGTTCAGGAGTACATGTATAGGACGCACAGGTTTGTTACATAGGTAAAGGTGTGCCATGGTGGTTTGCTGCGCAAACCATCCCGTCACCTAGGTATTAAGCCCAACATTCATTAGCTGTTCTTCTCGATGCTGTCCTTCCTCTTAGCCCCAGCCCTCCAACAGGCCCCAGTGTGTGTAATTCCCCCTCCACCTTGTGTCCATGTGTTCTCATCATTCAGCTCCCACTTATAAGCAAGAACATGTAATATTTGGTTTTCTCTTCCTGTGTTAGTTTGCTCAGGATAATGGCTTCCAGCTCCATCCATGTCCCTGCAAAGGACACGATCTCATTCCTTTTTATGGTTGCATAGTACTCCATGGTGTATATGTACTACATTTTCTTTATCTGGTCTATCACTGAAGGGCATTCAGGTTGGTTCCATGCCTTTGCTATTGTGAATAGTGCTGCAATGAACATATACGTGCATGTGTCTTTATAATAGAATGATTTATATTCCTTTGGACATATACCCAGTAATGGGATTGCTGGGTTTGCTAGCGTTCCTATACACTAACAACAGTCAAGCAGAGCGCCAAATCATGAATGAACTCCCATTCACAATTACCACAAACAGAATAAAACACCTAAGAATACAGCTAACAAGGAAAGTGAAGGATCTCTTCAAAAGGAATTACAAACCACTGCTCAACAAAATCAGAGATGACACAAACAAATGGAAAAACATTCCATGCTCATGGATAAGAAGAATCTATATTGTGAAAATGGCCATACTGCCAAAAGCAATTTACAGATTCAATGCTGTTCCCATTAAACTACAATTGTCATTCTTCACAGAATTAGAAAAAACTGTTTTAACATTCATATGGAACCAAAAAAGAGCCCAAATAGCCAAGATAATTCTAAGCAAAAAGAACAAAGCTGGAGGCATCATGCTACCCAACTTCAAACTATACTACAAGGCTACAGTAACCAAAACAGCATGGTACTGGTACAAGAACAGACACATAGACCAATGGAACAGAATAGAGAACGCAGAAATAAGACCGCACACTTAAAACCATCAGATCTTCAACAAACCAGTGGTTTACATTCTAACTATAAATGTGTGCTAATTAATTTTTAGACAGTATTATTGCCAGAAATGGGTTTTATCTCTCTTCCCTCCTCTTTCTCATCCTCTGCCAAGTTTTTTAAATTATGTTTTTGCTTTTGGCTCATCCATTAATTGCATCTATAGTTTTAAAAATATAAAAGAAACCAAAACATCTATTCTCAATCCATGAACTAGATAGTTAAGTTGCAGGACTGAGCACTTCCCACTTCTCTCTACCTCTTCTCACCTTCCTGTGTCTTTCAGCCTCACTAATCCTTTTGCAGTTAAGATTTATAGCTTCTATATCCTGTTCTATGACTTTAAAATATTTTTCTACAGATTAATTCCAAATACTGAAAACCAATTTTATTGGTTCAGTTGCAGTTAATAGGAACCATGGTGGCTATTTTAAACCAAAAGAGATTTACTAGAAGGAACTAGATGCTTTCAAATGTTTTCAAAGGGCTGGCAGAAAAGGCTCTAGGTAGGACTTTCAGGAACGACCCCCACAAGTGTCTGGCCAGGCCAGCTGCCATCTCTGCCCCCACAGGAAAGTGGAGAAGTGAGACGTGCTGTGGGTTCCAGGAAGCCAGTTTGAGTGTGACACAAGAGTCAAGAAGTTGCCCCTCATGCTTTTATAGGCTCCTGAACCATGCTGCAAGAGCAACGTCCACCTCAGAAAAAAAACAGAAGCCTGATGCCCTGTCTCTGGGCATCATGGTGCTGTTAACGCTGCCGCAGAAAAAAACAGCAGACAACCCAGTGCCTTGGTGACCACGCTTGTTAGCAGAAAGAGCAGACAAAAAGAGAGCGGACAAGCACACATTCGCCCCACTTCTGCCTTCTGTGAAGCACATCTGGTGGCCAAACATAAATCACAAATGCAACTCCACTGGGAGGGAGTCTGAAACCGTAGGTTTTGCTTTTTAGCCTCTGTAAAACAGGGAAGAGCACTAAGAAGACAGTGGACCTCCACTGAGGGCCATTCCATGCAACCCATCTGCCACGCCAGGTGTCTGCAATGAAGCCAGGATGCACCACTGGACCCACCAGTGAGAGAACAGACACACCTGCTGCTGCTATGCCCAGAGCTGACGCCAATGGATTCTCTCTTCTTATGTCTTTAATTGCTCCAAGTCATTCTACATTGAAGTTTGCTTCTCATTAGATCACAGGTTTCTTATAGATTTTTATTCTCCTGGAGTTCCAGCAGACTTTTTGCGTGTGTGCGTTTGACAAAATAATACTCTGCACCTGATCACTAGGTCATTTGGCTTCGTAATCATCTGTCATCTGCCTACGCAATGAATTCATCTTGAAGTACTCTGAGTTTCTGCTCTAACTGGCATCATTGAAGCAATATTTTTTTTTATTTGTTTGTTTGTTTTTGAGACGGAGTCTCGCTCTGTCACCCAGGCTAGAGTGCAATGGCACGATCTCTGCTCACTGCAACCTCCGCCCCCCTGAGTTCAGGTGATTCTCCTGCCTCAGCCTCCCAAGTAGTTGGGATTACAGGTGTGCACCACCATGCTGGGCTAGTTTTTGTGTTTTTGGTAGAGATGGAGTTTCTTATTTCTTTCTTTTTTTTTTTTTTTTGAGATGGAGTTTCACTCGTGTTGCCCAGGCTGGAGTGCAATGATGCAATCTCCAGCTCACCGCAACCTCTGCCTCCTGGGTTCAAGTGATTCTCCTGCCTCAGCCTCCTGAGCAGCTGGGATTACAGGCACCACACCCAGCTAATTTTGTATTTTTAGTAGAGACGGGGTTTCTCCATTTTGGTCAGGGTGGTCTCAAACTCCCAACCTCAGATGATCCGCCTGCCTTGGCCTCCCAAAGTGCTGGGATTACAGGCGTGAGCCACCGCGCCCGGCATGAGACGGGGTTTCACCATATTGGCCAGGCTGGTCTCAGACTCCTGACCTTAGGTGATCCGCCCACCTCAGCCTCCCAAAGTGCTGGGATTACAGGCGTGAGCCACCGAGGACTGGGCTTGTGTATCCCTGTGTCCACCAGTCCTGCCCTAGGTGGAGGAGTATAATTTCCTCAGCACGGCGGCTCTCGTAGGCTGAGCACACATCTCTGGAGGAAATTTCAGGCATAAGGCCATTGGCCACACACTCCACTAATATTTTTAACTTCTAAGAACTTCTCTCTGATTGCTACTTTTTACAACTTCTTGTTCTATAGACTAACACCTTGAATCTCTCCCATAATACCAGTTAGAAATATAAAAGTCTTTTATTTCCTAATGATCATGGTTTTCTCCTGGGTTCGTTGTTTTATTGGTTCATATTGATTCATGCCTTCTATGCTGTTGGTTTTTCTCAAGTACCTGGTAACCCTTGTTGTCTGTTCATATTTCTAAAAACTAGGCTGATTGACAGCAATGGCTGGCGCAGGTCTCCTCTGCTGATTGACAGCAATGGCTGGCGTGGGTCTCCTCTGCTGATTGACAGCAATGGCTGGCACGGGTCTCCTCTGCTGATTGACAGCAATGGCTGGCACGGGTCTCCTCTGCTGATTGACAGCAATGGCTGGCGTGGGTCTCCTCTGCTGATTGACAGCAATGGCTGGCGCGGGTCTCCTCTGCAGTCTAGGCTTGCTGTCCCACTTCTCATCTCTCTAGAGGGAGCCCCTTACCTGGGTGGTGTGTGCCGAATGGCAGGATTCCCACAGGGCCCCAGGTCAGGGTGGCAGGATGCCCCTGCCCCCAGCAGCCGTCGGTGACGCAACCCTATCCTCTCAGCATTACCCTCTGCACACCCAAGGCTGCTGGCTTAGGTCATTGCCCTGGTTTCCCGTGGCTGTCATAACATCTAGGGGTGGGTGACTTTGTTCCATGCCTTTCTCTTAGTTTCTGGTGTTGCCAGCAGTCCCTGTCTATGAGTGCACTTGGCTCTGATCTCTACCTCCATCGTTAGCCAGCCTCTCTCTATGTGTCTGCGTCTGTGTCTCATCTCTTCTTGTAAAGACATCAATCCCGGTGGGTGAAGACCCACCCTAATGGAGTCTGGCCTCATCTTACCTTAAATGCAACTCCAAAGACCCTATTTCTAAATTAGGACACATCCCCAGGTCTTGGGGGTTAGGACTTTAACATGTCTTTCTGGGGGACACAGTTCAACCCACAGCAGCCGGGTTCCTAGAGGTGGATCCTGAGACAGCGTGCACATGCACCTGGCTCACTCAGGAAAAACATCCAAGGGAGTAAGGGGAGCAGGAGGGGCGGGTGCCGCCTCAGGCAACGTCTAATCTGGACCAGATCCTGGGAGGGAGGGTGGTCTGCAGAGCTGTCCAGCCTCAAGCCGAGACCTGGGCTTGTGTATCCCTGTGTCCACCAGTCCTGCCCTAGGTGGAGGAGTATAATTTCCTCAGCAGGGCGGCTCTCATAGGCTGAGCACACATCTCTGGAGAAGATCTGGGGCGTACGGCCATTGGCCACACACTCCAAGCAGCACAAGTGAGGAAAAGGGCAGTCTCCTCTCCGGAACTCCTACCACGGTGCTCATTCTACCCGCCCTGTCTCTAAGCTCTGTTTTCTATTTGATCTCTTTTTATTTTTCTAGGCATTCTAAGTTCTTCAGCTGATAATCCCGTATGTGTGTGTGGGAGGGTGTGTGTGTGTGTGAATGTGTGTGTGTGTGAATGTGTGTGTGAGTGTGTGTGTGAATGTGTGTGTGTGTGAATGTGTGTGGTGTGTGTGAATGTGTGTGTGTGATGTGTGTGTGGTGTGAATGTGTGTGTGAGTGTGTGGGTGAATGTGTGTGTGTGTGAATGTGTGTGTGAGTGTGTGGGTGAATGTGTGTGGTGTGTGAATGTGTGTGTGTGAATGTGTGTGTGAGTGTGTGGGTGAATGTGTGTGTGTGTGGATGAGTGTGTGTGAGAGTGTGTGTGGGATGAGAGTGAGTGTGAGCCACCGTGCCTGGCCAATATTTAAACATTTTAAGACTCTTGATATAATAAGATGCATTTCAGAAACATTATACTAATTGGCACTCCCACCAGCAGAGTATGTGTATTTAAATGACTGCACAATTTTTTAATTATCCTGTTATTTTTTCTTAAACTGATGCAAATCTGTTTTGGAAACCAGATAACATAATATAATATAAGTGTATGTATATAAACATACACAGACCTATACATCTATTTGTATATATACATATGTATATACACACAGATACAGATAAATATCTTTCTCCAAATAATCTTAATGATCTGGGCACCAATATGAATGCAAAAGGCCTTTATTGCCTCTTCTACAGAATAGTGATAAGGAAACCAATTACAAAGGACAGAAGAGTGAAGTCTGGATACCACTCGCATCACGTAATCAACGTGAACATCAGAAACGAAACACATCACAGTTGTGCCCCACCTGTTAGGATGCAATGAAAAAAAACCACAGCATCAAACAGACTCTTCTATTGTCCCCATAAACTACTGAGGTTTCCTAGAAAGTCAAATGTCTCAGCCTCGAATCTACCATTAAACAGTTCAGTAAGAAAAAACGTGTTATTTGCATAGTACTTGCAACTTTTCTATAAGCTTGACTGTTTCAAAATAAAACGAAAAATATACGGTCAGAGGCACAGTGGGGGAGGAAGGGAGGGCGTCATCACCCCTAAACATCGTCAAAGGCCCTGCTCTTGGTTCCAGGTTCTGCTGTCGTCTTCAGCTGTTAATAATTTTCAAAGGGGCGCTGTGTGTTCATTCTGCAGGGGCCCCACCGATTATGTAACCAGTGCCAGTAGCGGCTCCCCTGTTGCTAATCTCTGGCTTTCCTTTTCTTGGCGCACATTTCTTTGTTGCATACGTGCGGGTGAGCATTTCTGAATCCTGACACTGGGACCTCTCTCTTCCAGATCTGCACGAGTCTGCTATGCTGGAGGACGGGAGACGGCTGCTGACTCAGATTCTTCTCCAAGCTCAACAAGCCCTCGTGGTTGGCCTAGGCAGTAAGCAGAGTTTAGATAGGCCCGTGTGCGAAATCTTTGGCGGGGGGAAGTTCTGCCACTGGCTCCACGGATCTATCTTGGTTCAAGATGTTCCCTTGATGAATATGCAGATTATGTAAATTCTTCTCTTTTTTTCAGCAGCTTAACCACTAGGTTGGAACCACGGCCAAGTTCAGTTTTTCCTCTGGATATCAATCAGTTCTTCTACCTCAATGCCTGACATTTCTTTAGTCTTCAAGTCCTTCTTCTTCCTCTTTGTTTGGCTGAAGGAAGAATAACCATAATGGTGGTTAGGAGCTGGGGTTAAATCCAGTTCTGCCACCCACAAACTATGTGGCTTGAGCAAGTTACTTAACCTCTCTTTGCCTCAGTGTTATCATCTGTAAAATGGGATTAATAATAACATCGGCCCTTCCCCAGCTTTAAATCTTTCCCTGACTACCCACCTGACAAAACCCAGATCCTTGATGATGAGTGACAGGACCTCCCTCCTTACCCCCCTGGGGCATCCAGAGCCCCTCCTGTCTCCGTCTGTGCTAGACGCTTTCTCACACTTGGCCTCATTTAGTTCTGGCCGTGGATTTGCAGGGGGTATTATCTTCTCTATTTTACAGGCGAGGAACTCGAGCTTCCGAGGCCGAGGAACTTGCCCCACATGTCACTGGCCGGTGGGAGAGCTGGAGTCAACCCAGGACCTCAATGTCTTTCCTCTTCAGCATGTGCCCTGATGTCCCCATGTGCTCCAGCCCAAGCCAGATTTTCTGTGATTTCCAGAACATTCTGTGCTGTTTCGTTCCTCGGTTTGTCTATCTACAGCTCTCCTCCCCAGTGCATTCAGAAAGGGATGAGTACATACGCTTGTCAGAAGTGGGGTGGGTGTGGGCGCGAGGGAACGGACGGTAGACAGGAGGGTGGGAGCGCTGGAGTAGTAGAAGCAGTGTTTTCGAGCAGGGTGGGAATGTGCCCCCAAGCCCTCCCTTTCCTGAAGGTGGAGTTCTGGCTTTCTACGTGGGATTCTGAGACCGAAGCCTGTGGTTTCAGCATTTCAGACTGAGGTTGAAAAGTGCACAGAGCGCGTCTGCCTCTGATGGAGTTAAAAGCAGCTTCGTCTGGAGTGCAGCGGTCGTCATGGCGATGCATAATTACCAGGGCTTGACTGGAATTGGGAGTCACTGCCCAATCGTTGATGATTGATCCGCACACCTTTCCTTTCTTCCCCTGCAAGAGATTTCCCTGGAAGACAGGCATAGCCACGAGAAGGCACTTCAGGCCGACATGATTCCTAACGCTCAATGTGAATCACTTTCTTTTCTTGACCGGGGCCAAAGAAAGATATTTTGTTGCCAAAGGCAGCTTATGATAGGGACCTAACGATTTGCAGTATTCCCCGGACATCCCCGGAGTTCCATTTCAAACCCCAGTGCACCAAGAGTCCTGTTTCACCTGCCAACTTCCTGACCCCACCTTGCACTTGGCTTCTCCAGGGCTTGCCCCTTCCTCTTCCCGAGAGTGGAGCCCTGAAGAAGCAGTGCCTAGGATTTCACAAGTCTCACCCTAGTAGTTATCCCAACCGTTACTATGATTTCACTGAACCTTACCCATCCTTCAAGGCTCAGCTCAAGCTTCCTTGGTGAAGCACTCTCAGCGGGGAACGCACGCCTTCCGGCTTCCTCCACGATGTCCCACAGCTCTTGGCCTGTGCCATATTCATTCATTCATTCATTCATTCATTCACTCACTCAACATCGACTGACCACCTACTAAGTGCCAGGCAACTGTACTGGGTTCTGGAGCCTGGACGAAACAGACAAACGTCTCTGTCCTCATGGGGCTTAAAACCTTGTGTGGAGCAGACAGTAGACGTGGTATATAGGTAAGGTAGGTAGTGCGTTAGAAGGTGACACGTGCCAAGGAGAAAAATAAGCAAAGGCGAGGTAGGAAGTGTCAGGAAAGGGGGTTTCCATTATTTATGTGTCTATTTTTTGAACACCACGAATCTGTGTGTCATCCTTTCGCAGAGACTGGCTCATCTTCTCCATATTGTTCCAATTGTCATGTATGTGCGGCCACACGAAGCACTGGGATTTCCATTTTAAAGAGGGGTCCAGGAAGGATTCACAGAGAAGAGACCTGTGAGTGGAGAACTGCAGGGAAGAAGGTGAGTCATCTGAGTGTTTAGATATAAGGACATTCCAGGCAGAGAGGCCAGCCAGCACAAAGTCCCCGAGGTAGGAGGGAGCCCGGCATGTTGGAGTGACAGCTTCTGGAGTGGAGGGAAGGAGGGGATGAGCTGGGGGAGACAAGCTCAGAGAGGAGAGGAGGGCAGATCCTTAAGGCCCTGTGGGGCATTGCGGGGACACCGGCTTGTACGTGAGCGAGAAGCAGAGCCTTTGGACGGTTTCTGACAGATCACTCTGTTGCTTTGAGAATAGATCACAGTAGGGGCGGGGGTGGAAGTAGAAACCTGTTGCCACCTGACAGATGATCCAGTTTGGAGCAGGCTGGCACAGTTGGGGTGGTGACAAGTGACCTCTGGCTGTGCTTTGATGGTAGGACCACCTGTTTGGTGATGGATTGGAAGTGGGGATGAAGAAGGAATGAAGTGGGTATGAGGAATGTACCGGGGCAACTCTGCCATGGCCTGAGCCTCCGAAAGGCTGGCAAGGTCATGCAAGAGGGGAAGTGGAGGGTAAGACCAGCTGGGGGTGTGGTGGGAGACCTGGGTTCCAGTCCGGGATGTTTATGAGACACCCAAGGGGAGAGGTCAAGGAGGTGTTTGGAGACACGGGTCTGGAGCTCATGGAGGGGTCTAGTCCATGGACCTCTTGGGAGTCATCACTGACGAGGTGATCTATAAAGCCACAAGATGGGATGAGTGCACCAAGCAAGTGACAAGAGGTCCCAGGATGGACCCTGGAGCCACCGTCACTGGTCAGTGGGGAGGAACAAGAACGCAAGCCAGTGATGGAGAAGGAAAACCACAGTGCGGCATCAGGAAACAGAGGGCTTAAAGGGCTTCAAGGAAAAGGGAGAGGCCACCTCATTGGCGCTGCTGGGAGGTGAGTGGGATGAGGGTCAAGGACCAGCCAGCAGATTTAGTGATAAGATGGTCAGAGCCTTCCAATGGAGCATTGATAAGAAAGTCCTATTGGAGGAGGGCTAGAGAAAAATCAGGAGGCCAGGCATGGTGGCTCACGCCTGTAATCCCAGAGAGGCCAAGGCAGGCATATCACTTGACGCCAGGAGTTCGAGACCAGCCTGGCAGACTGGCCAACGTGGTGAAACCCTGCCTCTCCTAAAAATACAAAAAAAATTAGCCGGGGGTGGTCGTGGGCACCTGTAATCCCAGCTACTCTGGAGGCTGAGGCAGGAGAATCACTTGAACTCAGGAGGTGGAGGTTGCAGTGAGCTGAGATCGCACCACTGCACTCCTACCTGGGTGACAGAGTGAGACTCCATTTCAAAAAAAAAAACAAAACTCAGGAAAAAAACCCCTAGAGACTGTAAGGCTAGACAGCACTTTGTAGGAGTGTTGTCGTAAAGGGAACAGAGAAAGGGGGCAGTACCTGGAGGGGGATGGGGCCAGGATGGAGTTTTGGGGGGTGGGAGAGGAAAGCATGTATGTAGGGCACTATGGCTGCTGAGAAGGGTCCAGGAGGGGTCCTCCCGGATGGGGCTGCACACTGAGCGGCTTTCAATAAATTCTCTCTTCTCACCACACTCCAAATTCTCGCCTTGAATTATTTCCTGCACAAGACCCAGGAGCCCTCTCTTGTGGTTTGGGTCAGGATGCCTTTTTCAGACGGAAAGATGGCCATCTGGGGGAGCAGGTCCTGGGGAGTCTACTGTGTCCTGGGCAACGTAGGGGCCACTTAGGCTTGGGGTCTGTCGTCTAAAGTGGGATGAGTCCACCTGGCTTCCCTGCGGCTCCCCTGCCGGGCAGGTGCTTTGGGGTCCACAGAGCAGTGAGGTCTTGGCGCTGCCATTTACGGCTGCGTGATCTCTACCATGCTGTTTAATCTCCCCGAGTCTCCATTTCTTCATCTGTGAAGTAGTGACAACACCTACCACCAAAAATGCGTTAAAGATCAGAGGTAGATTTTTTTATTATTATTTTTTCAGAGACAGGGTCTCACTATGTTGTCCAGTCTGGTCTCAAATTCCTGGGCTCAAGCGATCTGCCTGCTTTGGCTTCTCAAAGTGCTGCGATTACAGCTATAAGGACTAATGAGTTAGGGCTGGAGTGTTCATGTTCGATGGAAAGGAGCCGTCTTCTCCCCTCTCTGGGCATTTGGGACCAGTATTTTCTCTTTGTATCCTCCAAAAAACATGCCACTTAAGTGCTGGCCACATGGAGATTATAGTCGATAAATGCCTCCCGGCTGAATAATTAACTACATAATGAGCATTTGTCTTTGTGTGAGTGATGAGACCATCAAAACCCAGAAGAGGGTGAAAGCAAGGTGAACACACCAGCCTGTTTCACCAGCAGTGTTTTTTCTCTATAATCCTCGGCCATTTTGAACTGTCAGATTCTGATCTTAACTGCAGAGTTATAAATAAAATGCATGATTTGTACCTGTCCTACTTAGAAGAAAAATATGTGAGATCACATATAATACAAGGCACAGATATAATAGAGCCATTCAAACAAGGGTGAGAAACACGATTAGATGACTGGGCTGGAGGCGGCAGGAGAGACGCCCTATGCCTGCACATCGGACTTGCCGAGGTGGAGGGAGTGCATTGATCTGACTGAAGACAGCGCGCTGTGTTTGCAGTATCTAGATCAACCATGATTTTTTTTTCTGTGTTTGGGAATATGGCAGGTTTCAGGTACCGTTTAGGGCACAGCTTCATCCGGGAGGGAGGTGGTGATACCGTTTGGATATTTGTCCCCTCCAAATCTCCTGTTGGAATGTGATCCCCAGGGTTGGAGGTGGAGTCTGGCGGGAGGTGTCTGGATGGTGGGGGCGGATCCCTCCTGGGTGGCTCAGTGCCCTTTGCAAGGGAGTGAGTGCATGCTCACTCTTAGCTCCCGTGAGAACTGACTGTGAAAAGGAGACCACACCACCTCCCAGCTCTCTCGCTCCCTCTCCAGCCCCCCCCCCCCCATCCCAGTCTCGCCCTGTGAGCTCTGCACACGCTGGCCTCCTTTCGCCTTTCTCCATAAGTGGAAGCAGCCTGAGGCCTCACCAGAAGCAGATGCTGGCTCCATGCTTTGGGTACAGCCTGTGGAACCATGAGCCACATAAACCTCTTTTCTCTCTAAGTCACTCAGCCTCAGGTGTTCCTTTATAGCAACACAACCACACTAAGACATTCCTTCCAAGTGGCCCTGGGAACAGCCCCTGAAACACCAGGCTTTCTCTGGGCTAGTAATGAGCAGCCTCCTGGAAAAGGGGCACTGAGCACCCCATTACCCACAGACAGGAGGGACACAGAGGCCCGCCTTCAGGGCCCCCCTCAGCAAACTCAGTGGTGGGTGTGCCTGAGGTTGGGGGCTGTCCCTTCCCGAGGAGTCCCAAAGACCCCTTTGCTGCATAAAGAGGCAAAGGAACTATCTAGGGAGAAGCCACCCTGGGGCCCCACGACTGGAGTTGTGACATCTGCTGTAGCTCCTGTGACCATGAGGATCACATGGGACCCAGACACCTGGGGCTGAGCCTCCTCACTGCTCCTCCCTCACCTCCTTCTGCCCCAGCCAGACTTTCCTCCTGCGCTGTGGCTCTCTAAATGCCCGTCCCGGCAGGCACGACCAAGCCAGGCTGACATCCTCATGAAGGAACTTGGTTCCTTCCTTCTGCGGCCTCCTCCGATTTGTGAGATATGACAGTGATCATAAGGATGCTGCCTCATGGGCCTCCTCCTTCAAGGCTTAAAATAAAGGACTGCGTGTCCTGGGTGCTGATTGTGTGGTTGAGGAAGCCGAGGCAGGTGCAGAGTCATGCTGGGGCTGGTGGGTGACTGGAGCCCAGAACCCGCCTGGCTTCGGGGAGAAGCTTCATGCAGGGTGTCTGTCTAGCGGAAGCCAGCTATGTTGTGAGCAGCGGCTCAGCGTGGCTCTCTGTGGCCCTGTGACCTTGAATGAGTCACTCTTCATCTCTGGACTCAGTATCTTCCTCAATGAAAAGTGGGGGGTGGGGGGTGAGGGTGGGGATGACAGCAGAGGGCCCCCAAGTCTCCTCTGGGATTCTGTAGCAAGGATAGTGATGCTGCACCCTCAGTTTCTAAGTCACAGGTCAGAAGGAGCTCTCCGGAGCCCTCCCAGAGGCCGGGCACACAGACACCTGGCGCCGGGAGAGCACAGCTGGGCCCGGGCAGGCTCATCACATCCCACAGCTCCCTCTAAAGCCGTTCTGCCAGCTTACACGGTGTGTCATGAGAGCCTGGTGATGCACTGGCTGTGATTGAAATGAGCTACTGTCTGCCTTAATTAAGCTTACCGGGACTAAATGTGGCTGCTGACACGCTGAATGTAAATTACCTCTGATTCACATTTGGAATGGCTCCTCCTGTCCCCTTTCTGTACATAACTGTCATGTGGCAAGATCTGGAATTGTTTTTTCTGGAGTTTGACGCTTGAGGGGGTTTAACTCTGGGGCTCTGCCCAAATCCCACCATTCATAGCTTTTGCTTTAGTCTGTGTGACACCATGACTGGCCAAATGACGGAGTCAGTCCTGAAAGACCAAAAGTCCTTTAGGACCCGGGGGTGAGTGTTGCACAGGTGTGGTCTGACCAGTGTCAGAACATGGACAGAGGCTGCTCTCAGACAGCTGGGTTTCTGTAGGACCTGCACCCGTGAGGCCTGGGCCTTCTCCGGCAGGCCCTCAAAACATGTGGAGGCCTGTTGTGTGCGCTGAGGTCTGAGGTCTGAGACTAGTTGGCTCCAAAAATAAACAATCGAGTCAGTCTTGAAAAGTTATAACAGAAACAAACCTCTCGGCAAAGAAAAGAAGGAGTCGTTGCCTAAAAGCCTCTTATGGAGTAAGGCGAGAGAGGAAAATAAATGGGGCAAGGCAGTGTATAATTAAGCGTAACCTGAAGGGTGTGGCACGGCCCGTGAAAGTGTTGGGCACACAGCAAGGCAGAGGAGCAGGGAGGGCGGAGGAGCGGGGAGGGCAAATGAGCAGGGAGGACGCAGGAGCAGGGAGGGCGAAGGAGCAGGGAGGATGGAGGAGCAAGGAGGGCAGAGGAGCGAGGAGGAAGGAGGAGCAGGAAGGGCGAACAAGTGGGGAGGGCGGAGGAGGGGGGAGGATGGAGGAGCAGGGAGGGCAGAGGAGCAGGAGGGAGGACAAGCAGGGAGGACGAGAGGAGCAGGGAGGGCAGAGGAGCAGGCAGGAGAGAGGAGTGGGGAAGGCAGCGGAGCAGGGAGGATGGAGGAGCAGGGAGGATGGAGGAGCAGGGAGGGCAGAGGAGCGATGAGGGCAGAGAAGCCAGGAGGGCAGAGGAACTGGGAGGGGGGAGGAGCGGGGAGGACGGAGGATTGGAGAGGGCGGGAGATCGGGGAGGTCTTGAGCCCTTGTTGCGGCTTCCAGGTGGGGCCTGGAGGGAGACAGATGCCGGGGGTGATGTGGGAGAGAAGAGAGGGTGTACCAGGCAGCAGGGGGCCGGGACAAAGGCACAGAGGGCAGCTAAGAAAGGCCTGGGTAACGAAGCACTACAAACCACTTGACTTAAAACAATAGAACTTTCTTTTCTCACAGTTCTGGAGGCCGAAGCCTGCAGTGAAGGTGGGAGCCGGGCCTGGTCCCTCCGAAGGCTCCATAGGAGGGTTCTCCCCACCTCCTCCAGCAATTCGTGCTGCGGGCAGCCCCTGGCGTCCCTCGGCTTGCAGAGCATCACGCCAATCTCCACTTCTGTCGCCACACAAGCTTCTCCCCATGGGTTTCTGTCTGTGTCTGTTTTCCCTTCTTCTAAGGACTATTGGATTCGAGTCCACCCTCATCAAGTGTGACCTCCTCTTACATGATCACATCTCCAAGACCTTATTCCAAATAAGGTCACATTCACAGGTCCTGGGGGTAGAGCTTCCACATGCTTTTTCAGGGGACACATTTTAACCCATAACATCATATACAGAGGCCAGAGAGGCCAGCCTGCCTGAGCTTTGGGGGAAGTACTGCTGAGGAGCACTGGGGAATGAGGTTGGAGGAGGATGTGGGGCAGGCAGGGTTCTGGGTGGTCTCGGAGATGACGCCACAGCCATGGCAGTGGCCACCAGGGTCTCCTCCCTGAGAAGCTGCCACAGCATTGATGGGGTGGAGGTGGCGGGTGACGCAGCGGGGGGTCATGGCCAGCCCAGGGGAGAATCACAATGCAGGCACTCGGGGGTCTGGCATCCTTGACTGACAGCCCAGAACCTCCCTTGGGTCCTTCACACTCTCCCCAGCTGTCCCCAGGCAAGGACAGGGCAGGGTGGCAGCCCAGAGCCAGCCCACTCCTCCCTTTCCCAGCATCCTCTAACTGAAGAGTGTGCTTGGTGACCCCCCACCCCGGTCTGGCCAAGACTTGCTCAGAACTGAGCTGCAGGCTGGAGGCCCTTCCTACCCAGTCCTTCCTTCCTGTGCCTTTCCCAGGTGTCAGGCTCCCCGGAGGTCTGAACCCACTCCTGCTCTTTCTCCCTTTACCCTTCACAGGCATTTCTTCCGTTAAATCTCTTGCACATCTAATCCCTTCTTGGCATAGCCTCATGACTGTACAGATAGAGTAGAAAACAGGGAGGCAAACTGTTTGTATTAAGAGAGAGCTGAACTGAGCAATCCCTGTGATGCTAGGATTTCAGTCTGAAGCAGATCCGGTTTTTCCTTGGTAAGGGTCAGTTAGAGTAAAATCCACGACTGGAGAGATGTGGACAGACACTGGAATAAAGGGAGTTCACTTTGACCTGCTGCAGGAATTTCAATGGGGTCATTTACGTGCCTCTTCTATACTGGTGATTTTGCAAATATTCCACCACAAGTTTATTGCAATGGACATTTTTGCTATTTTTCATTTCACAGAGTGGTGCTACATTTTTTTTTAAAGAAGTTCTAAAACATTTTGAGCATTGGGAAAATCATTTGAGTCCATGTGGATCTTCCCAGTGGAAGATTATAATGCTTGTGTTGTATTCTGTGACTTTCTCCCCCTCACTCTCAATAAAAGTAAAATGGGTAGAAGTGAACACAAGACAGGATACTTTGCAATCTCCTGTAGTCCTAGGATCAACCATTCTGTTAATCTGTTTTGTTTGTTCGTTTTTGAGATGGAGTTTTGCTCTGTCACCCAGGCTGGAGTATAGTGGTGCCATCTCGGCTCACTGAAACTTCAGCCCCTCAGGTTCAAGCGATTCTTCTGCCTCACCCTCCCGCGTAGCTGGGATCACAGGCACCTGCCACCACGCCCAGCTAATTGTTGTATTTTTAGTAGAAATGGGCTTTCCCCATGTTGGCCAGGCTGGTCGTGAACTCCTGACCTCAAGTGATCTGCCCGCCTCATCCTCCCTAAGTGCTGGGATTACAGTCGTGAGCCACCGCACCCAACCCATTTTGTGAATCTGAATTTTAAAATGGAAAGAGATACTAGGGTCAAAAAAATGAGAAACAGGTAAGAGTACACCAAAAGGAAAGTAGGTTTTTTTCCTCACTCCTCAGCCCACCCCCTCATCCCAGAGTTATCTGGTTACAGTGCTGTGGGAATTTAACCATAAATAAATTGAATCTGAATTATGCTTGTCAAAGTAAGTGACCAATATCAGCTGATGGTTCTGAGTCTTGGCTTCTGCAGTCACTATTTTTTTCTTGTTCAAGTAACTTGAAAAATTACTAATGGACATTGCTAATCCCAGTCATTAGTAAGCTTTAGTCAGGCTCTCTTCAACTATAAAGGGAAAAGTTATTTTCCTATAGGGGAAGATTAATGCACTCAAGTTCCACCAGTTATTCATCTAAATCCCCAGAGTAACAAAAAGATCCAATGCCTCTGCTTTACTTGAGCCTGGAAATGACCCTGGCATCACACAAGCACCAATCGGAGTCAGAAGGCCACCAACCCAAAGACTTGGGATTTTATGAACCACCGAGTTTGCCATCCCCACAGACACCCAGCATGGAGGCTTTGTGATAAAACCAAAGTTGTTCCCTGTTCAACGCTGCTCCCGCCCTGACGCTGCCCGGGGGATCGCCGGTCGGGAGTGCAGGGCTACCTGACCACAGTGAAGGCTGTGGGGGCTGTGGGGCAGAGGAGAGGCTGTAGCAGCTCAGTAACAGGTACTCATGTTAGTTATAGCTCTGCTGACACAACGTGTCTTTCCTTCTTTGCTTCTCTTCTCCCTGCCACGCTTCTTTACCTCCTCCACTTGTTCTAGAAAGAATAACCTACAAATGGACAAAAATGACAACATGATTAACTAAAAGTGACAAGTTTATTCGTTAGGACTCTTGCATTGCAGGAGACAGGAATCCCACGCTATCTTAAGAAAATATGGGAAGGTTCTTGACTGACAGGGAGAAGCAGAGGAGGGACTGGTCTTAAGGACAACAGCAACCCAGGCTTTGCTGTTCCTCCCATCTCTGAGTACTGTACCCTGGCTCCCAGTCTGGCCGTCCCTGGAGCAGGGGTAGTGCCAGGCTGAAGTCTTACCGCCTCGAGATAAGAATGGAAAGGGCTCTGTCAGCGCCGGAGTCACAAGGAAGGCTCTGATTGGCCACCAACGACCAAGTCTCCTGACTGGGGGTGGTTATGATAGGCTGAGCCAGGGACTAGGGAGGCAGAATACTGGCGTCCCCTACCAGACCTAAATATTGTGCTGGGAGAGGTAATTTCCCCCAAAAGCAGATGTGTGTATACGTCAAGCCAGGAGCACGCACTTGCTGTGGGTGGGCCACAGCTTGGATGATCTATGTCCCAGTCAGCTCTAGGACTCACAAGATACAAACAGACCAAGAGTTCAGGAGAAAGACAACTATTCTTGGTTTAAGACCGAACAGGAATTTCTCTCTAGAGATCTTAGCGTATGTCTTTTTTTGTTTGTTTCAAACTATCAAATCCCCAAGTTGGCTAGCAACCATGGAGCCCTGGCCGCTGTAACGAAGTGGAGTCCTCTCCAAGAGTTCCAGGTAGAAACAGCACTCTCCACAGTGGTCTTGTGCCCTTCTCCTTGGAGCCCTGACCCAAACAGCCCCTGTGTCCCCTCTCCCTCCAGAGTCCCCTGTGCAAAGCCCGGCTCTGCTAAGGATCGCTGTTCTCAAATCCTACATGATCCCTCTTCTGAGTGAATAAAAGTCCCTTCTTTCTGCCTGGCCCTGAGGTAGATCACATCTATGGGCATTGAGCTCATTCCGTCATTCAGTTACCGAAAAGTCC
This sequence comes from Nomascus leucogenys, assembly GCF_006542625.1. Taxonomy (NCBI): domain Eukaryota; kingdom Metazoa; phylum Chordata; class Mammalia; order Primates; family Hylobatidae; genus Nomascus; species Nomascus leucogenys. The sequence goes on along the minus strand of NC_044393.1, from coordinate 100,040,442 downwards.
CTGGAGAAAGACTCGTATAAAATCAGCAATTCCTATAACAACCAGCACCCCCACTGTTACACCTCACATGGCAGTCTCTCTTCAGCAAAGATATGAAGGTGTTTGCAAACATGTAAATAATAGTCCAAATAACAGCAAATATCACCGGCATAAAATGGAAAGGGGAAGTAGGCTGCCATCCCCTCTCCACATTCCCCTCCCTGGGAGAAGGAGCTCCACCCACGCAGTGTGGTGGGAGGCAGCCCTGCTCTGCTGCCCAGAGCTTCTGTGGCGCAGGGCGTTCTCCACGACATCCTTGACAGCCACACTCCTGTCAGGTGACAGCAGGGTGGCTCAACACAGCACCTGCAATTCTCTAGCAGGAAAGACAGATGCAAAGTGTGTGGCTGCTTTTTTTCTGGTTCCCAAAATACTTTCCAGAAGAAGGTTCAGAGGAAGGGCCAGGGCAGTGAATCTCAAACGATATGCACACATGTGTGTGCACACACATGCTCACACATTTACACACATGCACACACACACGCACATGCACACACATGCTCACACATGTGCACACATGCACAAACATGTACACATGTGCACACATGAACACATGCACACATGTACACACGTTTGCACATGCACACACACACAAAAGCACACAAATGCACACACATGTGAATGCACACACAAGCACACATGCACACACATGCCCTACTCCAAATCCCCCAACCACAGCCTGGGGAAGGAGCCCAGGCACCTCCTGGATCCTCTAAAGCAGGGCCTGAGGGCCACTCTGAGAAACGCTGCTCCTAACTCCAAGGTGCCAGGCCCCCGGCTGCCCTGGACCCACGGGAACAGTCTTCTAGGAAACACACTCTCCTCTGCGGTGAGGGTGGCCTCTGGGGGCCAGGTGTATTAGCTTCAGAGGGCAACAGGGCATGTTCCCAGGAAATTGTGGACTTCTTGCAATTTTCCAGAAGATTCTGGAAAGCAAACCACATTGACGGTGCTACTGCTGTGTGTCTGGTATTTGCACTGACATCAAGGAAGAGACGGGAATGAATGTGAATGGAGCCTCTGCCAGCCCTGCTGCCTGCAAACACCTGGGCATCCTTCTCTCCTTTTTGCTCAGTGGCGACATGGCTTGCCTGCAGTCACGCCAGCAGCAAGCAGCCAGGCAGGTCTGACTCCGGAGCCCAGGCTCCTTCCTGTGCACCTCTTTAAAGTCCCAAGGCTAGTGCACACAGAGGCAGGTCCCTGGGTGGTGTCATTAGGGAAGCAACCAAAAGGAACAGCAGCCCCGGCCCCTACTTCTTCTGCAGAGGCTGAAATTCCACCATTAGTAATTACTTTCCTGGGAGGAAAAGTATATTAGGGTTCTCCAGAAAAACAGAAGCAATAGTGTGTGTATATACATGTATGTGTATGTATAATGTACATACATATACTTATATATGTGTATATCGCAGCCATTCTTTAAACTTACTCCCCTCCCTCCCACCGCGCGTGCACACACACACACACACACACACACAGAGACAGAGGAGAGACAGATTGATAAGATTGATTCACTTTAAGGAATTAGCCTGTGATTATGGGGGCTGCCAAGCCTGAAATCTGCAGGACAGGCCAGCAGACTGGAAATTCAGGTGCGAGCTGAGGTTGTAGCTTTGAGTCAGAAGGCCGTCTGGAGGCAGAATTCCTTTTTCCCTGGGGCATCCGAGTCTTTTCTCCCGTGGCCCCCAACTGATTGGATGTGACCCACCCTGCTATGGAGGATAGAGGGTGATCTGTTTTCAGTCCACTGATTTAGATGTTCATCTCATCTGAAAAAGGCCTTCACGGAACCATGTGACTGGCGTTTGACCAAACAGCTGAGCGCCACAGCCTGGCGACATTGACATTTAACGTTAGCCATGGCAGAGCCCATTAAATCAGCGTGTGGGGCCCCGTGCAGAGCCACAACTCCCTGCCTCCGACCTGCCGCTGATGGCTGTTATCCTGGTGATCTCCAACAGGGCCCCTGTGTAAGTCACTCAGCCTTTTCAAACCTTGTATTTGTGTGTGGCGGGGTAGGGATGGGGATATAATTCTTACTGTAAGAATGAAACGAGCTGACATCCATGAACACACCGTGAAATGGAAAATCCTCTGCGCCTGTGTTTCTCCCTCTGTGGTGGGAGTGGGTTCAGCTGGTATTTTCCTGTCTGCGTGTCCACCGGATCACTCCCAGCTCCTGCAGAGGAAGGGCCCTATTGATCTGCCATCAGTAGGATGGGCATGTGGCGGCTCAATCAGTGCAGATGGGTTTCTGGTGGCTCATCGCGCAGCATGCGATCAATAAATATTTATTGCCTGAGTGTCGGAAGACAAGGCAGCCACTCCTTGTACTTACCACACAAACTCTGGTGTCCGACTCAGTTCTCCAAGAGTCCAGAGAGAAAGGGAGAGAGCATCCTCAACAGACTCCTCGACGGTCTGATGGCAAGGACCTTGGAAATCACCCCGCCCGGCGGTCTCACTTCACAGACGAAGGCGGTGGAGGCTCAGAGAGGCACGTGTCTGCCAAGTCTGGCATGGGATGGTCGCCGGTCCAGGACCGGGGCCCAGGCCTCCTGCCCAGCATCAATAAATAGGACAGAAATTACTGTGAAAGTCTATCTCCTCCTCCACTGCTTTGCATCTTTTCCAGAATAAATGCCATATGGAAAAAAAAAGATTTAAATGTAACATGATTTTTTTATGTTAAAAAAAAAAAGGAAACCGTACAAATGCAGAAGTAAATATGCGAGAGATTTTAAAAATAATTTTGAAGTAGGAAGGGCTTCTCTAAATATGACAGAAAACCCCAGATAGCCATAACAAATAAATTAATGAAATAAAACATATAAAAAGAAAAAATCCTGCATGGAAAAAAGGCATAATAAACAAAGTCAGAAGACAAATAATAACTGGGAAGAAATATTTGCCACCGACTGATGAGGAGCTAATTTCTTTATATATAAAGAGTGCCTATAAGTAGATAACAAAATGACCCACTACCCAATAGGAGAATAGGCAAAAATCACAAATAGACAAGAGACAGAAAGGGAACTCAAAAAAGACACGCGAATGTGAAGAAGATGTGCATTCTTATTTATCACAAGAAAAATACACAGTAAAAGTGCGAGATACCGTTTTCACCTAAGAGGTGGGCGAATATCAAAAAGTTAGAAATAGATTTGTGTCGATGAAGGTGTAGAGAGACAGGCGTGTTCTTACACTGTGGGTGAGAGTGCAAATGGATGAACGTCCCAAGGAGAACAAATCACTGGTCTATGAAACTGAATCATGTCTTCACGCCTTGTTCTAGCAAGTCCCTGTCTAAGCATTTGTCCTTCGGCACACTCCAAAATGTGTGAAATGATTTATGCACAGCATTGCAGCATTGGAAACAGCCTACATTTTCATCAGTAGAGGACTGCATACATAAATACAATGTAATACATAAACAATGATAATAAATTATGCAATGCTTGTACCATGGAATACTAGGCAGCCATTCTCAAGAATGAAGCAGCTCTCTATAAACGGATATACACAGTCTTCAAGACTTACTGTTGAGTTGGAAGAAAAGACAGAGAACATCATCAACAGCAGGCCTCCCCTGTGGGGGGAGAATGTCTGCATGGACCTCACCCTCCCACTCCCCTCCAGAGTCCGTCTCACCTTTTCCTCCCTTCAAACCTCCCATCCACTGGTGGCACTGCCTCTTATTCATGGGGAAAACAGAAGCTCGCAGGAAAGAGCCTCACAAGCTCCCTGACTGTGTCTCCCAGGCTGCGTTCCACAGGGTCCCTTCCAGTCACCTGGGTGAGCTGTCCCACCTCCCACCTATTGGCGGCCGGCCACGCCACTGGTTCAGCTCATCTCTCTTGTCTATGAGGTTTTCCCCTCTCTTTCCCGCACCGTCGACACGACTCCCTCCCCTGAATGTTACAGGGTTGTTAGCACACGAACATGCTGTAATATCCCTCATCTTTTTTTTTTTTTTTTTTTTTAGACAGGGTCTCACTGTCACTCAGGCTGGAGTGCAGTAGTGTGATCTTGGCTCACTGCAGCCTCAACCTCCTGGGCTCAGGTGATCCTCCCACCTCAGCCTCCTGAGTAGCTGGGACCACAGGCGTGTGCCACCACACCTGGCTAGTTTTTGAATTTTTTTGTGGAGATGGGATTTTGCCATATTGCCCAGGCTGGTCTTGAACTCCTGACCTGAGGTGATCCACCAGCCTTGGCTTCCCAAACTGCTGGGATTGCAAGCGTGAGCCATCGTGCCTGGCCATATCCTCCGTGTTAAAAAAAAAAAAAAAAAGCCCTCTCTTGACCCACATTTTTCCCTGCTCACCACCTCATTTCTCTGCTCCCCCATACAGCAAAGTTCCTAGAAATAGTTCTCACTATTCACCACATCCTTCCCTCTGGATGTCCCGAGCCAGTCCCAGCAGGCTACTGCTCTCATGCTCCTCTGCTTCTTTAAGCTAACCAGTGGCCTCCAGGTCACTGTCAACTCTGCCTCCCCTTCTGACTCACTGCTTCTTCTCTCCCTTGCTCTCTGCGGGCCACTTTCTCCAGATTCCCTGATGACTCCCTGGCTGCTCTTTCCTGGTCCCTTCGTTGGCTCTTTCTTGTCTCCCCAGCCTCCAGCTGTTGGAGGCTGCAAGGTACAGTCCCGACCTCTTTGCTATCTACACCCTCATCCTAGACCATCTCTTCCCACCTCACAGCTTTAAATTCCATCCCTTGGTGGACGACTTCCAAACGAGCGTCTCCTGTCACCCTGATCCCTCTCTCTCTGGACTCTTCACTTGGGTGTTCGATGTATGTCTGAAGTTTACTGTATCCAAAAGCAAACTATTTTCCCAGCCCCTCCCTGCCCCTCCCGTCCCAGTAAGTGGGATCATTCCAGGTGCTCCCATGCTGCCCTTTCCTTCTCTCAGACCCCACATCCAATCTATCAGCAAATTCTGGGGATTCTGTCTTCAGAACATATCCAGAAATAACAACGCCTTCTTGCCACTGCTCCTTTCCCACCCTGGCCTAGCACTGTCACCTCCTGCCTGATGACATGCTGGCCTTCTCACTGTGCTCCCCTGTTCTTTCCCTGTCGCTTGCACAGACTTTTCTCTCCATAGCAGCCAGACTGCTAAGATCCTTTAAAAACCTGAGCCAGATCGTGTCATTCTTCTAGTTGATGTTCTCCAACACCATCTCATCTCACTCAGATAAAAGCCAAGGCCCTTACTGTCCATATGGTAAGTCCTGCCACTCTTTCTCTCACCAACTTCAAACACCCCGATCTCACCCTTCTGTTATGGAATCCTCTCCCCAGCGACCCACATGGCTTACCCCACCATGTCCTTCAGAGGTCTGCTCAAGTATTCCGTGACTCTAGGGCCACAGTCAAGGCTGCCCGGCAGACGCTGGGCCCGCTGAGGGAGGGTCAGGCTAGTGGGGCGACAGCCACAGAGTCAGGAAATGCTTCCCATGATGCTGCTCAAGGCAAAATAACAGCAGAAGAACCCCCTGGCTTCTGTTGTCCTCCTACCCCTCCACCCCACTCTCCCACTCTCCCCTATTGGCCAAAGCTCGCCGGACACCAGTTGGTGAAAGATCCTGGGACTAGAGGCCCTGGCAGTCCATAGACGGGCAGGTCAGGGAATGAATCTAAGAGCAGAGGGAATGGGCCACACAAAAATAGACCCCCACGCGAATGAGCATAGCCCCATACTGGCCCATAAGTCAGTCTTTGGGGAAATGGTTACCATGACACAGTTCTAGAGATGTGTCGGTGAACATCGATCGTGGTGAATAATTTGCACCAGCTTCTTAAACCTGCAAAGATAAAGAATAGGGTTGAAACCAATGGTCCTACCGAGGCGGACTCTCCTTGAAGCTCCATGAGAAACAGCTGCTCTCCTTGCGTCCTAACTACAAGAATCACAGACAAATTTGCCGGCGTCAGTGTTGACTACAGTGAGTACCGGGGGCCTTTCGCGAATGCTGTGCTTTGGCAATGAACCCCACCCACCCCTTCACAGATATCTTTCGGATACCCAAAGAAATGTCTGCATCCGTCCCTGTAAGATATTGACAACTCCTTCAGGTCATGGGTGCACAAGCTCTACAGTGTCAGGAAAATATTCTCTCATGCAGGTCGAAGAACAATGAACTTTGTTTTGTAATTATGCTTTATTTTTTGACCTACAGGGTAAAAAGCTACAATGAGCGGGGCTAGAAAAAAAAACAAGGCAAGACCTTTCGTACAATGGTGCTATCAGGAGCATGTGTTGCAATGATCTCAAAGAACCTTATGCAAGCCCATGGTACAGAGTTCTACTTGGAAAGTTTCTCACTGTCCCAAGATCTCAGGCAATTCTTAGGAGTTAGATTTAGGAACATTTTAAAAATTACCTTTTGACCGACATGGCACAGGGAGTGTTGTCGTAAACCATTATGTCCTTGAGAACCACCTGCACAGCTAGTTTTTGAACTAACCATCTTTGAGGGCTTTGGCTTGCACCAAATGTGCATTTATTGATTATGGCATAAAGTGCTAGTGAACAGGGACAGAGATAAATTCTGGAAAGGTCATGCATGAGTCTAACTCACGGTTTGTCAGGGGCTTCTGGGAGGAACGCAGCTTCCGCAGAGAGTCAGGATGATGCTGTGCCTCTCTAGCAGGGCTTGGAGGTCAGTGGGTCTCTGCCTCTGTGCACCTGGTCCTCTGGCACATGAGCTGGCGCTCTGCTCTGCAAATGCTGCCAAGTCCAAAGGCATAGCATGCAAATCTATTTTTTCTGGAGTCTTGTTGAAAAGCCATGACTGGCATTCTAGAGACCAGGTCTGGGTATCAGCTGCATATCACTGGAATGGATGGTATCAGTCGTGCAGGCAAACCAGAGCTTCAGACAGACCCTCTCATGTAAGTGAACAGTCAGATTTGCATTGCAATATAGGAACTTTGAGGCCAATATCATTGCCAAAATAATTTTATTTGCTTGGGAAATTATTACAATTAATTTGCATTACTTAATCATGTGCCCATAGATGGGTGAGAGGTCAGAAACAAATCAAGAGCCATATTCAGGTAATAGTAGTATTCAGATTTCCCAAGGTTAATCAGGATGTTTATCGCATGTTGAGAGCTCGTAACTAAGTCAAGAACCAACACACACAGACCTTTAGTCAAATTCTGCAGCCCAGGGAGACCAAACCTTCCACCCCAATGGGAGGTAATGCCAGATCACTAGGCTAAAAGTCACATGGGACATGCTGCAAAACAATTATAAAGGCAGCTGTTGGCAGAACCAAAGACTTTATTCCCAACTAATGCTGTTTACATGACAGCTACCCTTAGTCAGGAAGGGGGCATCATTGCTGGGGATTCCCTATTCTATTATTTAGCAAACAGACACCTCCTCACTGCACAGTGCTTGCGGATACACATGCCCTGTTTGGTGAATCTGTCATTCTGTAGAACTGCTGAGTGTGTGCTTAGGTACAGAGCTGGCCAAGACACGAAGCTATTCTCTAGGGAGAAGATATGCACAGCAAATCTGTCGTTTGGGAGAACATCACTACAGGGTTCACCTTTACCTTAATCCAAAGTACTTCTTGGATTTCACGATGAGGACTGCCTTATGGTTGGCTGGCATCATGGATGAAGAGCTACCTGGAGCACAGACCAAGGAGGTGGCTGGCACAGGTGCCCGGGAAAATAAAAATGGACCCAGAAAGGGGCAGTCAGGCAGTCAGGAGATGCGTTGTCCCAAAGCAGTGTTCCCGCTGGTCCTGGGCCCCTGCCTCCACTTCTCTGCGTGGATTGATACTAGTGACTCCATTTGTGCCAGGGAGCAAAAGCCATCACAAGGTTACACAATCATTGCCCACGCTTAAAGGAAATAAAAACTGGAATGTGACTCTTTGCCCTGTTTTTCACGATTAGATAACAGCCCCTTAGCTTGTATTCAGTAAGTTATCAAAGCATTTACAGAGTCCTGAGCCCAGAACTTGCTGTTTAGTTTTTCTAAGAGTTGTAAAATTGAGCTGTTGTCTTCCTACATGTACAAACCATTGTTCTCTCCATTTGTGTCACAGGCAAATAGACCAAGGCAGCTAAGATATTCTTAGTTGGTCTCTCTTAGACGGTCCAAGGTTATCCCAAAGGCATTTCCTAAAGAGTCTTCAGCAAAGTTCTTAAAAGCAGAGGGGGCCACATTTTTTATGTTTTCCTAGAGGGCACAGCCAATTAATACTCACGGGCAGAAATGAAATGAATGCCAGTGCAGATTCCAGCAAATAGGTTTCTGTTCCCTTCATCTGTAAAGTGGATGTGATCGTTCTCTTTGGGGATTTTAGTGGAAATTAGGGTGAGATAGTTAATATGAAGTACCTAACATGGCACCTGACATGTCATTAGTGATCACAAAGTTCCTTTCTTCTTTGCAATGTGGAATCCACTGTCACTGAGGTTGGGAACTCATCAGACACAGACATCCATCTCCCGATCACAGAGCTTCCTTCTAACTGCAACATTCTAAGCACCCAGGGTAAGCGTGGACTTCAAAACCATGAGGACACCCCCAATTCTAAGACTGTCTATACTATATAAAGATGACTCATGGTTTCCAAAGTCATTTTTATTTATATGGAATAACAGGCCAAATTTAAAAAAGAAAAAAAAAGCATGAGTGGGCATAAGGGAACAAGTAAGTTTGGAAAACCAGGTTAAGTGAAATTAAATAGGCAGTGTCCCCTTCATAAGCTCTAATCAAGGATTTCCTTTACGCTAACTCTCCTGCTGTGGGTATTTCACTTCTCAGCGGGTTGTAGGCCCTGGACCTGGGTGCAGCATTTTAAATTATCACCTCTGAATGAAATGTTGCCTGGCTGGGGAAGAGGTGGCTCACCCTGGCAGGCCAGTATGTTAACCAGGATCCCTGGAAGCTGACAGCATTCAGAAATGGGTACCCCAAGTATTTGCAGGTGATGTTGGTCTAGGATACTAATATAGTGGGACAGCAATGACACAAACACATGTGTGGTATAAAATGTGCCAATCATATCTGCTCCCACATTCAGTGTGCTAACATGTGTAAGAGCCCTTAGCACTGTCACATAATAGAAGCTGCATGTTATTAACTCTCATGCTCACCAGCCTGGGCCAATGATGCACCCAATGGGAAGCAGCCTCAGTGATAGGGTTTGGCTGTGTCCCCACCCAAATCTCATCTTGAATTGCAGCTCCCATAATTCCCATGTGTTGTAGGAGGAATCATGGGGGTGGGTCTTTCCCATGCTGTTCTCGTGATAGTGAATAGGTCTCATGAGATCTGATGGTTTTATAAATGGGAGTTCCCCTGCACATTCTCTCTTTCCTGCTGTCATGTAAGACGTGACTTTGCTTCTCCTTGCTTTTCACCATGATTGTGAGGCCTCCCCAGCCATGTGGAACTGTGAGTCAATTAAACCTCTTTCCTTTATAAATTACCCAGTCTAAGGTATATCTTTATTAGCAGCATGCGAACAGACTGATACACTCAATATGCCCCTTTCTCCAACAAGCTATCCCAAACTATCTGTAGGAAGGGCCTTGGGTGGTTTTTTAGTTGTTTCTGTTTTTAATTTCCAACTTACTGTGGAATGATACTTTGTAAAATTCAATAAAAATAAATTACTAGAGCAATACAATTAACAAAGACATACCAAATACAATCAGGACAAAAACACAAGCTCCCTTAAAGAGGCCACAGAAATATTCTGAAACCATCCCACTTCCCTTATGGAAGGGGAACTAAGGGACCTGCCCCCATTGCATAGTTGGTCAGAGGCAGCTCCTCTGGCTGAAGCAAGCTAAGGTGCTTTGGCCCAAGCCCTAGCCCTGACCCCAGCCCCAGATCCAGCCCCAGCCCCAGCCCCTGCCCCGGCTCCAGCCCCAGCCCCAGCCCCAGCTCCAGGCCTGGCCAAGTTCGCCTTCCCATCCTTCCGGGAAGATGAGGGGGAGGTGAATGAGGCACTGGCCTCAGGTGCAAAATTTAAGGGGGTGCCAAAAACTCAGTCACCAAGATAAAGAATATTTAATGCAATATATTTCTAAACATTAGAATTTTACATAAAGACAGGATCAGTAACAGTGCTGAGCCGAGCAATATTGGCACCTGAGGCAAAAGGCAGAATCAGTGACAATGTCAGAGCTTTACTTGAAGTTTTGGCCTTTTGTTCAGCACAGGTTTTACTGCATTAATGTTGAGAAGGAGGTCATAGGTAGGGCATACAGAAACAGTGAATGTCAGGGGTCATTACACGGACAACGTTGCATGGGCCCGCCACATTTAGCTCCTGGCTAGAATAACTGTGTGTACACCAACGGGAGGGGAAGACGGGAGTTTTCAGAAAACACCTCAAATCAAAACAATTACTGTGTTCCTTTCACTCTGAGACTCCACCAGTCAGAAGATATGTGATCAATTTGTTAATGTATCTTTAGAAGGAAAAAAATGGCAGGTAAGCTTCTTCTGACACCATCTATAAGCAACTCCCATAATTCAGAAATATTCACATACAGAACCCTGAAGGGAAAAATCCCAAATTGTTTTTTCCTCTGCTCTCACACTATGACAATCATCAACGCGGAAGGTTTGTGTCACCAAATGTGTATGTTGGGGGGTTCTCCCCACCGCCAAGCAAGCAATCAGTTCTGCAGGAAACACCAGGGTGTCTTCCAACTCATTTCTGACACTGTCTACCTGGAGATAGCGGCAGATCCCACAGGTTGAGGGCTCAGTCCCCAAGGCACCCCCCTCCCCATCCCACTTCACACACCAGTTGCAAGTCCAGGCATCCGGAGCTTCTGACCGACAGGCTGGGCTCTCAGTTGGAGTTCCCACAACCCCCTCTCAGGTTCATTAATTTGCTAGAGTGGTACACAGGACTCAGGGAAATGTACCTTTACAGGTTTATTATAACGCATATAACCAAGAACACAGATGATGGGATGTACAGGGAGAGCAGGCAGGGAGTTTCCATGCCCTCCCCAGGCACGCCATCTTCCAGCAGCCTACACATGTCCAGGGATCCAGAAGCCCCCAAACCCAGACCTCTTGGGCTTCTTACGGAGACTTCATTGGACAGACACGATTGAAGACCATGCAGAAAGGTGATCGAACAAACAGGTATGATCTAATAGTGACTGAGGAAGTGTGGACACCCAACAAGCCCTGCCTAGTCCGATCGTCATTGGCCTTTCTGTGCAGGATTTCTTCGTCTCGGGAATGGGGCAGGACCCCTTCTGAATAGAGGGTCTTAAGTCCCACAGTCAGAAAGATGAGGGAGGATTAGAGTCCTGCCTTGGGCTGGTGAGGTGGTGAAGGAGGGCAGGGGCAGTTCAGAGGAGATTGTTTCATGGGGCCCGCTTCTGAGGCCTAAAGCGCCCCAACATTATAACAAGAGACTGTGATGAGGGTGACGAGAGTGCTAAGCCAGGAACCCTGGACAAAACCCAGAATTTATACCTCGTAATATCACAAGGACCAAAAAAGTTAAAAATTTTAAAAAAGGCTCTTAAAATGCTGGCAACACAGTAAAATGTTTTAATTTAGGAAGCACTAAAGTCTTTGTTCCGACAAAATTAACTCAGAGAACAAATTATTTTACATATTTATACAGATCAATCAACAAAAGTACACATTATAACAATTGCTAAACACTGTCCATAAAGAAAACATTTCAGATGAGAAGCGCCATCGCGGTTTTCTCCTTCTGGGTCACCCAGTGGAACGAGGGCCCTCGCCAGGGCCTCTTCCCAGATGTCTCTTCACATCAACCGGCTTCCTTCTGATGGCCCCGTTTTCCTTTAAAACCAGTTCTCATCAAATAGGGTGGTTTGTGCACCTGGCAAATGATCATTTTGACAAGGATTAAAACTGTAAGCTAAACAGATGACACAAATGACAATTGGGAATAATTTTTAGTGGGGACAGAGGCTAAATACTACCCCCTCCCCTTTTCTACTTCTAACCAATATCTTGAGCATTCAGTGGGACAATACAGTCTTGCTGGGTCTCTTGAAATCCTCTAGCAAGAAGCCAGCCAGGAGAAGACCCAGACGTCCCACACCCGTGGGGCCAGGATGGCTGCTTGGTTGCTGAACCCAGACAGGGTCCTCCCAGAGCATCTGCCCCTCTCAGGCTCTGCCTCCAGACTGGGGATCTTCCAGGCTGGCTTCATTCTGGACCAGAGAGCAGAGGAGAAGGAGAAAGAATATAAACCCACCCCTATGAGCCAGGGAACCACCCAAGCTGTAAGGATTTTGTGCAAACTGCTGGAACTTGGGTTGGAAAAGCCACCTGGCAAGCAGCTGAAAGGAAGGGTGCTTCTCCCCGGGCAGGCGCACGCCTGCTTCCTAAGAGATGATCCTTTGGGTGGGCTGATAATGCCTCCTCCTCTGAGGAGGGAGTCCTGCGAAAGCACGCACCTCAAAAGGAGTAAAGGCCCTATGGTGTCCCCAAAGCGACCCCTGTCGCGTTCTTTCTGCGGGTGGCCTCCCTGCATTACTGATTACTTGGAGAGGCTGAGCTGACGTCAGCATTCTGGGAGCGCCAGTGACCTTTGGGGTCATCACATCCTCAGAAACTAGAGCAGGAGGGGAAGCGACCCCCAAGCCAGCATTCCCCCTACTTTCCACCAGGGAGCCGAGGTCGCGCCATCCTGGGGCGCATCTGGGGGTGGGGACACACCAGGCCCCTCCCCCAACCCCTCTAGGGCCCTCGGCAGCAGGCGATACCGGATGCCCACCCGGGGCTCTAAAGGACCTGGGCCGCACGGCGAACCCTCGCCCGGGTCTTCGAGCCCTCCCCTTCTCCCAATTCTTTCCGCAGTCTCAGGAGCCCCACGTTTCCCGCGGCGTGGGGACACGCACTTACCGCGGATCCACTGCGCAAACCTTGATGAACCTGAAAAAAGCAGGGTGGGGTGGGGTGAGGGTGGGGGTGGCGAGACACTGCTCGCACCCAGCGCCACGCACCGCTCTCTGGGCGGGTTCAAGTGGGCGCGCCGGGCGGGGCGGGACCCGGGGGCTGCGGTGTTTCGCGAAGCACGTGCTGCTCCCCGTGTAGCGCCCCCGGAGACCGTGGGCTTCCTCGCTGCCGGGTCTGCTGCGGGGCGGGGGCGGGGGCGTGTTTCAAAGGGTAGGGCACACAGTGAGACGCCGGGAGGCGGGATGGATCCGAAACCAGCTCGCAGCGAGTCCCGAGCGGCTGCGGCCGCCGCAGGGGTCTGGGCGCGGCGACGAGGGCGGCGTGGGGCGGCGGGGAGCGGGATGGTGGCGCTGCACGCCGCGCACTTCCTGTTCAACACGCGCCGCCTCCCACCACCCGCGCTCCCCAAGCTTGCGTCGGTGCCAGGCCCGGCCCCTCACTGTCCCCTCGCGGTCCCCTGGGGCCGCGGCGCGGCGGGGGGCGAGGAGCGGGCGCCCTGCCCTTCTTGGCCCGCGGGACTCCGGGCGCCCCCTCAGGCGAGCGCGGCCGCCAGAACTTCTGCCAGCGGCCGCCCGTAGCCCAATTGCGCAGAGGGCTCGCCTTGCACCTCCTCTTCCCCCGCCGCCCTCCCTCTCGCCCAGAAAGGAGGACGGACCCAGCTGCAGGCTCCGAGCTGGTTTATTCTGCGGCCGAGGATTACATTTATGCACGAACGGTCTTACTGGCTCCAGATTCCCCATTTGGGCATAGGCTTAGGAGGGTTGTTTTCCAAATTGCTGGTTTTAATTGCACCTGCCTTTCGGATTACCTCTGGGAATCTGTGGGAGGAGCCGAGGGGTGGAAAATGTTTCTTCGCTTTGCAAAAGGAAGAAAACTTTGTCACCCAGCGGGAGACCTCAGCCACGAGTAACCCGGGGAGACACCAGAACCGGGACGGGCTTTGACTGATTCTGCCTGCGAGCGTTCCGTAGGAAAGGACGCTTGAACTCGGCGCTCCGGCGGCGGCGGCGCGAGTTCCCTGCTCACCCTCCCTTCCCGCGGAAGTCCCCACGAGGTGGCTTCAGGGTGTAACAGAGCGCACGGCTCCAGTCCGAAGGCAGCGGCCAGGGGAGGGAAGGAGGGGACTGAACCCCCGAGGAGTTTCCCAGAATCAACTTCTGGTTAGAGTTATGGGAAGCGCGGTTATGGACACCAAGAAGAAAAAAGATGTTTCCAGCCCCGGCGGGAGCGGCGGCAAGAAAAATGCCAGCCAGAAGAGGCGTTCGCTGCGCGTGCACATTCCGGTGAGTCCCAGCACTCGGTCCCTTGCTCCCTAGCCCTCCTGTCGCTCCCGTCCCCGGCGCCGAAGCGGTTAACGCTGGACGCCCCGCGCGCACCGTGCGTGCCCCTCCTGTCACTTCGGGCGGCTTGGGGAAAGGGTAGAGGGACAGGGCCCGAGCTGGGCTGGCGGAGCCGGGGCTCGATCTCTCTCTCTGCCCGCGTGCAGCCCGGGCTGGGGCTCCGCCTGGGGCGGGGGCTGGGCGGCTGCAGACTAGAGGGGGCGCCTGGCGCGGCTGGTGGGCGGCTGGGCGTAGCCCGGTATCCAGCCGTGTGCGGGTGCGGGGGGCGGTGCGTTGTGTTGTTTTGCTGAAAAGGGACGGTGTGGACTGCGCTCCGGGGAGGTGGAGCCCGCGCTCGGCTGCCGGAGACGGAGGGAGGGGAGGAGAGGGGAGGGGCGGTGGGTGGGGAAAGCAGCGGGGCGGGGGGTGGGGGGAGCTGTGTAGCTGCGCCTTCCAATGCACCCCCTCCACCCCAGTTTCCCTCGGGGCGTTTCTGGGCCTGGAGCGGGGGTCTCCTCTGCCGCCGTTCCCTTCCCCCGCCCCGGGAGTGTACTTTGGGTCTGTGTGGTATTTGGGGGCTCGGAGCTCCCTAACCCATGCAGGCTGCATTGAACTTCAGCCCCGTCCGCGCCGGCCGCCCGGGAGGACATTGGCTACTCGGATCTGCCTGCGGCTTTACTTTGTCCAGCCAGAGGGGCGACGGGCCGGGTGGTGGTTCTCTCTTCGGACGGCGCCCGGGTAGCCCGCGGCCACTGTTCCTCGCCTCCCCGTAGGGGGGTCGGGTGGTGGGAGGTGTGGCCCACTGGGTCACACCCTCCGCCTCAGCCAACCAAGTAAATGTTTGTGTTTGTGTACACACACACGCACACACACACACACACACACACAGCAGAGTGCTCCGTGGAGAAAGTTATTTTGCTTTCCCGGGGCAGGGTGGGAGTGCGCAGTGAGTGGGCTGTCTGGACCCCTCATTAAAGCTAATCCTTCCCGACAGCGTCAGGCGCAGCTGGCATGGCCGAGACAGGCCACTCACTTCCCACTGTGAATCCCAGGGGGCACTGCCCCGTGTTTGCTGAGCCACCCTTCTTTTAGACGCCCCGCTAAGGTCCTCCTGTGTCAACTCCGGCCCACACGTGTCTAACGCTTGGGTGAAGAGGGTGGACTCCAGGGGCGGGGCTCCAGACACCTGACGCCAAGTAGCCCCACGGAGGCCCTGGGCCAGCCCTCCCTAGCTGGGAAGCTCTGGGGCAGGGCACTTGGACCCCTGGCTGCTGTGTGGCCCCCACGGTGGTGACTCGATTATGCAGGAATAAGTGTTCTATTTGCAAATGAAACATTCTTGTTTACATCTCTCATGTAAGACATTTAAAACCATGTTTGTGAATTAAAAGTTAGATGTTGCTGCCACAAACCTCTTAAACAGTGATCACTTGAGCTACCCGTGTAACTACTGTTTCTCCCATTTGTCAAATGCAGGAAATAATACCCGTTTTTCCTGCTTTATAGGGATATTGAAATAAAATGATTCATGGGAAAACTCTTTTTTTTTATTTTGAGTTGGGGTCTCACTCTGTTCTCTAGGTGGGAATGCAGTGGTGCATCATGGCTCACTGCAGCCTCAACCTCCCCAGGCTCAAGTGATCCTCCCACCTCAGCCTCCTGAGTAACTGGGACTACAGGCATGTGCCACCACACCCACCTAATTTCTGTATTTTTTTTGTAGAGATGAGGTTTTACCATGTTGCCCAAAGCTGGTCTACATGGGCTGGGCTCGAGCGACCTGCCCACCTTTACCTCCCAAAGCGCTGGGATTACAGGCGTGAGCCATCACACCCATCCCGGGAAAACTCTTGACAAATGTAAAGTGTCCTATAAATGTATGGCTAATACATATACATATACATCAAACACCTAGTTTTTTAAAAAAATATGTAGAGAGAAACAAGAACATGCCATTGTCCAGTGGTTGGGACATTTTGTGTGGCAGCCACATGGTGAGGCTGGTTCCAAATGCAGGGTGTGAGTGATGTGTGGGCATGCCCGTGGGGTGATGCCAGCAATAATGTGAGACAAAATCCAGAACCAGAAAAAGGATTGTGAGGCCAGGCCATGAACATTGAAAAACCATGTTATAGTTGGGGTGCTCGGACCACCCTTCTTGCTGCCAGTGGTGACTTTGGCAGTTTTTCATAACGCTCTTGGCATGAGCCAGCCCACCGCGAAAGTAGTATTCATTCAGTGATTCCACAGTGGCTGAGGGTGACCACGTGCACAGGCTCTGGTTAGGGTGAGATCTGGGGAAGATCGGCCCAAGTCCTCACAGGGCTTGCAGTTGCTGGGGGCACCAGGGAGGTCCCCTCATCTGCTAAATGGTCATTACCTATTGATCATTGTGCCAGGCTAGGTGGCAGTTATAACCTTGCTGGGAAAATAAGGCTTTCAGACAAAGGCTAGCAAATGATCCAGGGTCATACGATGACCAGTGCAGACCACACCTGCTTCTAGAGGCAGGAGTGATGACAGTGGCCTGATGTGTTCCGAGAGAATTTACACCCAGAGATGGCAGGCAGGAGTCACGTAGAAGTGGGGGTGATACTCCCACCAGTGGGAGCACCCCACAGAATCGTGCGGGAGGGGATGGCTGCTTCCAGGTGAAGAGCCACGCCTCCTGGAGAAAGGGTTTGAGAGCTAGAGTCATAGGAAATGCTTTGAGACTGGATCAGGAAGGACCTGGACATAGGGTTGCCAGCTGTAGTAACTAAAAATACAAGATGCCTGGTCGAATCTAGATTTCAGATAGACCATGAATCATTTTTTAGCATAGGTATGTGCCATGCAGTATTTGGGATGTACTAAAAAATATCCATTGTTGATGTGAAATCCCGGATTAGTGGGGGTGTCCTGTATTTGATCTGGCAATGCTGCCTTGAAGGCCAGGCCTAAGGAGTGAGGACCCCTCCTGAAGGCATGAAGAAGCTGTGGTGGATGCTGTGGATAGCCTCCTCCTGGTGCTGGGGCCCAGCCCACCCTCACCTGCAGCCTTGGTGGACAGCCTCTTACTCGTGTCTCCCTCCCCACCTGAAGGAATCCTCTCAGGCCCTGGCAGCTTGCTCAGCCTAGTGCAGGAACCCCTGGAAGTGCTGGGATTATGCCCTGAGGGACAACTCTCAACCCAGGAGAGGTCCAGTCGGTGGCCAATGGCCCAGCCGCCCTGCTGCTCAGTGGAAAGTTCTGACCTGGGTTCTGCAGGGTGCCTCAGGGGATCCCTAGCAGGGTGGGGATCCACAGTGTAACCCACTCATTAATGTACCTTACTGGCCCTTCTGGCCAGTTCGTGCCTCAGTTTCCCCATTCCCTTGCCCGCACTCCCTGGGATAAACTCCTGAACCTAGGTTCCTGTCTCAGTGTCTTTTCTGGGGGGACCTAAACTAAGAAGCCATTAAAGGTAAAGAAAACAGCACTCTATGGGAATCAGCCTGGAAAAGTGTGCAGAGTGGAGTGATGGGAAAAGGGCTGGTGTCAAGGAAACCAACTCAAGTACTTTGGCAAAAGCCCAGGGTAAGGGTCCGAGGGCCTGAACTGCAGTTGTGATTAGAGAATGCAGAAGGGCAGAAGCGGGACGTGAGAAGGCCAGCCTAGTGGATGGCAAGGGGTTGAGTTGGCAGGAACTGATGTGGAGGTATTTGGGATAAGGGGCCGGTTCTTGGGGGAAATGATGAGTCTGGTCATAGCCCGGGTGTATCTCAGCAGAGGGCAGCACATCCATGGGGAATCACATTTGCTTTCTCACCCCAGCCTTAGAGGATTGCGGTGTGCAGGGACTGCCATTGCCAAGGACATCTTGGATTCTGAGGAGTAATAACTCTTGAAAGACACTGTGGCCCTGGCTGTCCTGTGACTGGGGTCATTTGGTGGCTTCCAAGGACCCCTAATGCTCAAGCAGCTTGTCTCTTCATTGAATTCGATTGAGTCGTTCTGGGAACCTCAGCCTCCAGCCCATATCATAAACAGAACTGTGGCCTAGGGCGTTGGAGGCAATTGTTGCAAATCTCCTCTCTCGGGCTCTGATGATCTTGAATGTCCCCACTGCCCGCTTCCTGTCAACAGCCCGTCTAGGCCTTGGGACACCAGGAGGGAAGAATCCATTTTAGGCGACAGCCTAGGGCCAGTGGGTAGTGGCCGGTGGTGGAGACCTAGAACCACTAAGTCATCTATCAATTGAATTCGGTTGATGGCTGTGTACTGGGGAAGGGAACGTGGCCCTTGGACCTAATGAAGATGTTGCCTTGCTTGGTTTCAGCCTTTCTTAGGCATTTTGGGTCACCTTTATGGGCACAGCTACAGGGTCTTGGAGGAGGAGCGGGGAGGATGCAAAGGAGAGGAAGGGGAAGGACTGAGGGCGGATTCTATCCTGAGGCCATGCTGGCCTTTCAAAGTAGCAAAGGGCTGTAGAGGTCAGAGTCCTGGCCTGTTGGCATCCCGCCTTGGCTCCCTGCTCTGAGCCTCCACGCCTCTTGTAAGGCATGGCTCATCGTGAAGGTGATGGGAATGGTTTTAGGAAATCACTCACTGAGAGCGTAGCTGTGCGTGGTGTTCTGCCGAGACTTTGGTAGCAAGCATGTTCTTTCTCCCTTATGTCGGTCTAAGAAAAAGCAGCTTCCCTATTAATGCTAAAGTCCATAGATCCCATAGGCATGCTTTAGTCAAGGCTGGCTGGCATGTCGTGCGTCTCTGGAACTGTTTCAAGCCAGTGACAGAGCAGGAGACCCAGGGAGAGGGAAGACGTCAGAGCGATGGACCTAAGGCAGAAGTCTTTGGGGACACTGAGGCAGGCTGGAGGAGTTCAGATGGTTGCTGCTGAGTGGGGCATTTCTGTCAGAATGCACATGTCGCTGGCCCTCTGGGGAGAGGTGCTCCAGAAAGCCTGCACAGTCGCCGGAGACGAACTAAAAATAGAGCCAGGGAGCTGTGCAGTCACGACGTTTGCAGAGATGGGACTGGGCTTGGGCGGGCCTGTTGCCAGTGATGCCTCCCCACTGCCGCATGGCCTCAAGGGAAGCCCCGCGCTGCGAGAAGCCCACGCACCCTCCGTGCTGGCAATGGCCTGGGACCTTTGCACCCAGCTCCTGCCCCGTAGCCTCTATCCGGCTGGATGAGCCAGCTCGGGAACTCCAGGATGAGGGTGGGAAGGGGAGCCGCGTCCTGCCCCGGGGCTGGAGGATCGAACCATGACAGTGCTTTGTGCCCCTCACACCACGGAAATGCTCCGGATGGAAGCCTCAGCAAAGGGAAGGGGGATGCTGTGTGGCACAGTGGACGCGTCAGCTTTGACCTTGGCCAGTTTGTACCATCCTGAGCAAGATTTGCTGGATTAGGGTTTAGGGCAATGTTTCGCAAAGTGTGGTTCCTGGACTAGCTTATATAGAAGCACCCAATGTTTGTTTAGAATATAAAATCCTGCTTCTTAGCCCAGACTTACTGAATCAGAATGCCTGAGGGTGGGACCCATGAATTTGCATTTTTCTTAAGTTCTCCGGTGATTCTTATACTTACTGGGGCTTAAAAACAACTGGGTACTATTAATAGCTTCCCTGGTGTAATACTGTTCCATTTCTTCTGCCCCCATGAGTTATTCCTCTCTCTGTCTGTCTGCCTATCTGTCTGTCTGTCTATCTATCTATCTATCTATCTATCTATCTATCTATCTATCTATCATCTGCACCTTTTCAGCTGTCATTGAGAAGAGATATCCTTGACTTCCGATTATTCAACAAAGGCAATTCAACATTTGGCTTCCAAATAAAGATGAATGCCCAAACCAGCCTGTAGCCAGGGCCGCCCATGTGGGCCAGCCCATTAGGCCACGCTGCAAGCTTTCTTGACTCAGCCCTTCAGTGGCTTGATGCATCTTAGATGCCCTGCCGTAAGCTCCAATAGGACCCAGAGTATGCTATGGAAACCTTCAGTAGTCAGGCTTCTTGGTGATGGGGTCCTTAGACTGGCCTGTGGCTCCAGGGTTTTTGACGAAGCTTGGTGGCTGCTCTGCAGCACGCTGGGTGTGAGAGGGCTGATCAGCGAGGGGGCGTCCTCAGTGGGGCACAGCACATTGGCTCAATGCCGCTTGAGCACAGCCCAATGCTAGTCCTGGAGGGAACAGGCAGCTAGACAGTGATGCGTGATCACTTCCTCCAAGACTCTACCACACAGAGGGCGCAGGGACGCCCATGGAGCAGCTCACGTGGGGGAACAGTGCGGAGACTGCACAAACCCATGGGCCTGCAGAGTCACATGCTCAGTGACTTGCGGGAGTCACCCTGGAGCTGCCTCGTCCTCTTATCCCTACTTCACAAATGCCCAGCTGAGAAAAAGCCTGTTCATCATTACATGGTAGATGACAGGGTTAATTACAGTGGAGGTGAAATGTGCATCTCTGCCCTCGTCTAGCCCCCGCTGCCCTATTCGCGCTTGGTCCTGGTACCTCTTTGTGGAGGGTTCCAAGATTCTTGTATAAACAAGGCTCTACATACTGCAGAGGAGCAGCCTACTGGTGAATGCAAAGAGTTAAATCCTGGATCATGATTTCCCAGCTCGAGTACTGAATTAACATAAACAGAAGCAGCAGCCAGCAGAGTTGGTGGGTTCAATCAATATTGCATCTTTTCACACGTCACGAACTTGTTAGGATTCTCAGTGCATTACTAGTGTCTTTTCCTGCCTCTTTTCTTTGAACTGCCCCCCCCCAATAAAACCTAGCAGAACAATATTGCTAGTTTGCACTCAGGGTTTGCAATTTTGACTGTGCTAAACACTAGATTGGCGAAAGAAATCATTTGGAAGCACTTTTTATTTGCCAACGCCTCTTCATCTACTCAGACTTCGCTTACGTAATTTGTAAATCAGTTTGTATCTTCTAAAACCTTTAGGCAAATACACGTGCTCTTAAATATTCCTGTTTCTTGGCTGTTTATTTTCTTTTGCTTTCCCTGTTTTCCTGTAAGAGCTGATTTTGGTGTATTCAGCTCATGGCCAGTGTCTTTCCATTTCTAGGCACCTTTTTACATTTATGGGGACTGCTAAGGTTACCGAGTAGAGCCACAGACACTGACAGGAGCTGAGCGAGAAGGTGGCTCACCCGTTCTCCTCCCTCCGCCCTCCCTTCGGCCAAAATGGGACCAGTGAACACGATCACTGATGAAGCACCAGCTGTCTGCCGTTCCTTTCAAGACGGTGAACCAGCCCATTCTGATAACCCCACAGTTCTGTCAATGTCGTTTAAAATGTGCAACAAACAAAGGCTGATGGACAGCTGAGCTGTGACGTTGAAACAGAGTCGTGACTTTGCTTGGTTCTTTAACCGTGACTCGCTCTGAGATGAGCAGAGGGGCCACCTGAGAGTTAAGCTGTGTCCTTTGGGCTTAACCATACGGAGTTCTTAGAAGCCCCCGCTGTTACTTTTTGCACGGCTTATGTGCCCAGACCAGAGGAAGGGGTTAGCTATTAACTGGCTGAGCTTCCCCAGTAGAAGGAGGTGATTTGGTGGAACTGTATTTTAGCCCTGCCTTGGAATGGTTAATTGGAATCTCACTCATCTCTTTCTTCCACTACCTACTTTGAAAATAATTTAATCCCTGTCCTTTACTTCCTGTTGACAGGAAGCCCTCTCTGCCAACCCATGGCTGGTCACGGACTAATCGGATATCACCAGGCTTTGGGGTGTCTGCCAGGGCCTCTGTGTTTTGATATACTCTGACCTGGCAGTGAAGTTGCTGATGAACGTACGACAGAGACCAATTTGCTCCGTAACCCCAGGCTCCCAGCATCTTTTCCATGAGCCAAAGGCCTGGTCCTGGAGGGGGGTGCCCTGCAGCTCTGCTGGCCTTCTTCCGGGGGAGCTCATTGCTGGGGGTAGCCCTGCAGTGACCTCCACTGTGCTGGGGAGGGGAAGACGAAGGATGCAACAGGGTGAGGGGAGAATTTGAGAAAATAGGATGCAAATTCTCAACTTGTGAATAAAGAGAGTGCCCTCGCTAAGAACCACTTTTATGCAGGGTTAGTGCTGGGACCAGAAACCAGTCAACTCGTTTCTGTGTGCTTTCCAGGGACTGGGCTGGGTGTCAAGGACACAAAGATGAACAGTGCGATGGAACTGGGTTCTCCAAAAAAAAGGTCGAAGTCCCACACCCCCTGCACCCCGTACCTGTGAATGGGACCTTCTTTGAAATGGGGTTTTTGCAGATGTGATTAACATATAGATTAGGATGAGGCCATTAGGATGGGCCCTCGTCCACTATGCCTGGAGTCCTTCTAAGAAGAGGGAAATTGCATCCAGAGGCACAGGCAAGAAGGCCTGTGTGGGCGGAGGCAGAGATTGCAGAGCTGCTGCCACGAGCCATGGAATACGGGCCGCTGAAGGGTGGAAGAGGCAAGGAAGGATCCTCCCGGAGGTTTCGGAGGGAGTGTGGCTCTCACAGCACCTTGATTTCAGACCTCTGGGCTCTAGAGTGATGAGAGAATCCGTTCTGTTTTAAAGCCCCCAGTATGTGGTGCTGCGTTATCACAGCCCAGTAACCTAATCCAGCAGGGCCCTGCCCTCGAAGCCCAGCGCAGCCACAGCCTCCGTCTGATAGAGCTGTAGGGCAGGGGCTTGCACTGAGGGGCCCCACGGCATGGCCTGGAGAGGGGGCCAAGGCCCCAGGATGGGGTCCCAGCGTCCCATGCCCACAGCTCTTTGACGCTCCCTTCCAAGGTCCGGGTCTTTCCTTGTGCCCCCTCCTCCCACTGCTGGAAGTTCTAGTGTGGAGGGGCTGTGAGAAAACCAACGTGATGTGACAGAGGCTGGTGTGGCAGCTCCGGGACCCAGGCCTGCTCCCTCTGTCCAGAGCACCTCCTCTTTGCCTGCGCTCCCCTCCTGGGTGGCCACCAAGACTTAGCCTCCTGGGGCCAGGGGTGCAGAGGTGTGTGCGAGGGGTGGGGGTGGGAGGACAGCTCTGTCACCTGCTCAACTTCCAGAAAATGGGCAGGCAGGCAGGCTCCACACAGCCATTTGTCTATTGGGCTAATGTGGAAACCATTTACTCAGCTCCACCCTGCTCACCACCTCAGCCATGCCAGCAGCCATGGGGTGGTGGGCTTGAAGCAAACATCACCTGGGCCCCATCCTCATCTATAGCGTATGTTGTAATAAGCACCCCAGAGAGCCTTCTTCCTCCATGCAACCCAGAGACGCTTGATGCGGAGTTGCATTCACGGTACTGATGACCAATCAATATTCTTGATTGTATCAGATACCATCTGGGGGGACACAGTTGTCATCAGATTGAGCTAATATTGCTGAAGCACTTGTTATATGCCAGATGTGTGCTTTTATATAAGCCGTCTCTCTTTATCTCTAAAGTAATATGTGAAATATTAGTATTGTTATTAGTCTTATTATCCTTAATGTAGAAAAGACAGTGTAAGGTTCACAACCATTCTAGCCCAACCTGCTGAGAAAAGCCTCTGTTGTGTCTTGTCGGGTTTTTGATATCTCTGCTTGGCTATGGCCCAGATGCCCCACGAGCAGCCAAGGCCTCCTTGGGGTAGGGGACGAGGCTGGACGGTCAGGCTGAGGCTGGATGGTGGGCCCAGAGAGGGCAATGTCTGCTGCCTCCCTGCGGTTTGCCCTGCGTGGGTCAGGTCTCCACACGCTTCACTCAGCCCCTTTCTAGATGAAGGTCATTGAAGGTTATTCTTTACCCTTCTTATCTCAAAAATAAATAACCTGCCTTCTCCACTTTCTTTGCTTTTTTGAGACCGGAGTCTTGCTCTGTCGCCCAGGCTGGAGTGCAGTGGCGTGATCTCCGCTCACTGCAAGCTCCGCCTCCCGGGTTCACGCCATTCTCCTGCCTCAGCCTCCTGAGTAGCTGGGACTACAGGTGCCCACCACCACACCCGGCTAATTTTTTTGTATTTTTTAATAGAGACGGGGTTTCACCGTGTTGGCCAGGATGGTCTCGATCTCTGACCTCGTGATCCGCCCGCCTCGGCCTCTCAAAGTGCTGGGATTACAGGCGCGAGCCACCGCGCCTGGCCTCTTCTCCACTTTCATAGGTTCCGGTCTCTGGTTCTTCTTTCTCAGCTTGTTGTTTTTGCTTCTTAAATAATGGATATTAGAATGAACACTACACTCGGAATCAGGAAGCCCTGCCTGGAGCCTCTGTCATCTGTCTAGGGGCTTCTTCTCACCGAGTCATCCAGTATTGACCGCAGCCTGTTGTGTGCCAGGCACAGGGGTCTCACTGTGACTCACATGGGCCCCTCTCTCCCCTCACAAGGCTTAACCTGGGGCATGCCGTCACCCTGTCAGTTCGTGTCTGCTGCTACCAAAACACCAAATACATAGGGACTGAAAGCCACAGAATTTATTCTTTCTCACTGTTCTCTCTGTCAGCTGGGAA
Organism: Nomascus leucogenys; assembly: GCF_006542625.1. Taxonomy (NCBI): domain Eukaryota; kingdom Metazoa; phylum Chordata; class Mammalia; order Primates; family Hylobatidae; genus Nomascus; species Nomascus leucogenys. Next base: position 100,015,692 of record NC_044393.1, on the reverse strand, counting down.
GTTCTCGTGGTTGGGGCTGGCTTGGCCGATCTCTGGGGTCAGCGGCCAGCTGGGGCCCAGGACAGCCTCACCCACATGTCTGCCCATCGCCCAGTCGGCTCCATGCCAGCCGAGCCACGGGGACGACGGGGCCGTGTGTCCAGCAGGCCATCCAGGCAGCAGCAAGAGGGCCAGCCTCAAGCTCAAGGGCTCCTCAAGCCCCTTGGCCATGGCAAGTCACACGACTGAGACTCAAGGGATGGAGGGACAGATTCTGCCTGTGGATGGGAAGCAAGGTCACATGGCAAGGTCATGCACACAGGGGCTGGAAGGATTTGAGTGGAACCAGTCACTTAACCTGTCTAGATCAGTTTACGTATATAAGACATTCATATATTATATAATTAGTATTATATAAAATTGTTATCTAATCATATGCTATTTAAAGTATATCCTATATGTAATATGTATAATATGTAATATACATATATACACTTTGAAAAAGAGGGCTGGAGCCTATGTCTCCATTTGACTCAAGCACCACAGCTGTATGGAAACTGCTTTGTCCTGGGGACAAGTGGCTTTAAGGGGCTGTGGGTGAGGGGCATGCAGAGCAGTGATGGGGCCTGGGTCCTTCCAAAGCTGGGCTTTTGAGAGTGTCACCTGAGCCCTGCCATTTGCACCACTGAAGGCGAGTGAGTGTCCGAGGAGATATTTCACCCCTGGGGAGCTGCCAGCGCCAGAACAGAGAGGTCGCTTGTCTCCTCACCACTCTGCTTTGCATGTTAGGTGTATTTTGAGATTTCTGACATGACCTTGGGGCACAAGTAATAGAATATTTTCAAAGACAGAGGGAAATGCTGGGCAGTGATACCAACCTGGTCTAGGGAAGGAACTGGGCCAGGTGACCTCCCCGCTAGGGTTGCAGGGTGCCTGCCAGGTGTAGAAGTGGCGCAGAGGATACATGGTAGCCCCTGGGAGAAGGGAAACAGGAAGCTGCACCCTGGACCGCCGTGTAATGAGGAAACAGCCCCAAGAGGTTAAGCGACCTGCCAAGTCGCATGGCTGGCCAGTGGCGAAGCAAGGATTGAACCTGGGCTTTTGCACTGGAGGTGTGTTGAGAGGAGAGGAATCCCACCCTGGCTGGCCAGCTGCTGTGGCTACAGTCAGGGAAGGGCTTCCAGGAGCCAGCATTGCCGTCTGCCAGCCCCGTGGCTTTCTGCCTGAGATGCCTGCTCTTGAGGCTGGAGGTCAGGAAGCTGGTTCACGGCAGTGCTTATTTCATGCTATTTCAAGACAAGGGCTGTGGGCTCCAGACTCCATTCTCTATCACCTCCCGCCTCTCTCCTCTCCTCTAGATGTGGCAACATCAGTTCTCAGGAAAGGCTCAAAGCGATGTTCTGTAGGCTCCGCATGCAGGCATAGAGTTTACTACTATGATAAAATACAGCATAAAGGCAGGTGGACATATTTGGTTCTTGGTTTTTTTGTTTGTTTGTTTGTTTTTGAGACAGGATCTTGCTCTGTAGCCCAGGCTGGAGTGCGGTGGTGTGAACACTGCTGCCTGGAACTCCTGAGCTCAAGCGGTCCTCTTACCTCAGCCTGCTGAGTAGCCAGGACCACAGGTGCCACCATGCCCGGCTAATTTTTTGATTTTTCATAGAGAAGGGGCTTTATCATCTTGCCCAGGCTGCTCTTAAACTCCTGGGCTCAAGCAGTCCTCCTGCGGTGGCCTTCCAAAGTGCTGAGATTGCAGGCGTGATCCACCGCACTGGCCTCATATTTGGTTCTATTCCTTGCTAAATGATGGTCTGCCCTCCAATGGCCTTTGTCACCTTCACCTGAAGGTTATGCTCAGCTGGTGTTTGTGCCTCTAGCTTTGGCCGCTCAGTGGTGAAAGAGGGAAGCAAGCTGGACTGAGCAGAGGGGAAGGGCTGTGAAGCATTCACACCAAAGGCCTCAGCTGACCCCTTGGAGCATTCTGGAACTGGGATGGCCCTTCAGAGTTGTCCCAGATTGAGGCAAAGGGCTCCCACACTGTCCCTGGGAAGGGGATGTGAACTTGGGTGAGGCGGATCCTGCCTGGTGAGGGCAATTCTCAGACAGGCACTCAGCTGAGTACCAGCGGCTACCAGTGCTCCCTGTACCCAGGGATCTACCAGCGCCCCCTGCACCTGGGGACTTACCAGTGCCCCCTGTACCTGGGGATTTACCAGTGCTGCCTATACCTGGGGACCTACCAGCACCCCCTGCACCCAGGGACCTACCAGCGCCCCCTGCACCCGGAGATCTACCAGTGCTCCCTGTACCTGGGGACCTACCAGTGCCCTCTGAACCCGGGGATCTACCAGTGTTCCCTGCACTCAGGGACCTAACAGTGCTTCTGGTATCCAGGGACCTACCAGTGTCCCCCACACTTGGGGACCTACCAGTGCTCCCTGCGCCTGGGGATCCAGGAGCCACACCACGGCATCCACAGCACCGCGTCCCTTTCTCATAATAAAATCTCACGATTTTTCTTTCGAAGTGTCCAGCCTGTCTCCTTAATTAAACCATAAGCTCCTTTAAAGATGGCATGTGTCTACACTTTGTCATGTCCCAGCCCTGAGGAAGCCATCTCTCACACAGCCGACCTGAATATTGACAATGATGATGATGATGATGGTGAGGAAATGCAGAAGCTTAACTAAACGAGGGGGAAAGAAAGAAAATATGGGCCGTCTTTGAGAATGGAAATGCTTAGTTAACTCTACGACCCAATTTAGAAAAATCTGAGTGAACCCGTTATTTACAAATCTTATGGGAGCCACATATCTCAAAGAGAAAATTTTCAGACAAATCGTGTCTTGTTGGTTTCAAAAAGAGGCATTTTTTTTCCATCCAATCTACTGGCCAGAAAAAGAAGGGCAGATTTTAGGCACATTATTGTGTTATTTGTTTTTTTCCTTCACCTCCCACTTGGGAAAGTTACTTGGGCTTTGGTTCAGGCCGATTGACTAGTAACAGCATCCTGTGTCTGGCAGGAGGCATCTGCCGTGGCGGGATGGTCCTCTGTCTGGAGACGGGCCGGGCGCCTAGACCTTCATGCAATGCAGAGCGCGGGGGCCAGATGCCAGCGCCTCCGGCCTCATCCCCTTCAGGGACCTCTCTATCTCCTGGTGCCATTGGAGAAGGGAGCATCCATCCACCGAGGGGATGGGCATGGACCTAGCTGTCCCTCATACTAGATTCCCAAGGACAGAGTCCTGTATGTGAGCAGGAAGATGGGATGGTTTTTATCTTGCCAACGGAAGAGTGGCTGCAGGGGAGGGAGCATGAGTTTGGGCACCAGAGGCCAAGGTCGCAACCCCAGTGCCAGTGATTGCCCCCTGTGTCCTATTGAGCAGTTTATTGGCACAATCTAAGCCTCAGTTTCCTCGCCGGTAAAATACAGAATATAATTCCCACCTCGCAGGACTTGGGGGAGCATGACTGAGATGCCACAGGAAAGAGCAGGATGTCTGTGTCTAGAAGGGTTGCCTCCCTCTCCCTTACGAGCAACCCATGGGAGGACCCTAAGAATGTAGCTGTGGCTACCATCCCATCCCGGATTCTCTGGGGATGGCCCCAGCTTAAGATAATTTTATTCTTTTCAGTGGAGGTGATTCTTTTTTTTTTTTTTTTTTTTTTGAGAGACAGAGTCTTATTCTGTCACCCAGGCTGGAATGCAGTGGCACCATCTTGGCTCACTGCAACCTCAGCCTCCCAGGTTCAAGCAATTCTTATGTCTCAGCCTCCCCAGTAGCTGGGATTACAAGCATGCCCCACCATGACTGGCCAAGTTTTGTATTTTTAGTAGAGACGAAGTTTTGCCATGTTCAGGCTGGTCTTGAACTCCTGGCCTCAAGTGATCCACCCGCCTCAGCCTCCCAAAGTGCTGGGATTACAGGCATGAGCTACCATGCTGGTCCCGCAGGTGATTCTTTAACCGTAATTTGAACGAGATTTCCTTTTTAATCCCTCATTAGGCTTCGGCTGAATAATTTGCAAATTTGTTCAACAGGTCTCCTTATTCACACTGAGACAGGCCAAGGTCCTGACCCCAGAGTGAAGCCAGCTTGAGCCCCCAGGGCTGAAGTTACTGAGCCCTTAACTGAGAGTGAGAAGCTTAGAAACTGCCTTGGCCTTGGGTGCACGCGCCAGGAACTTGAAGGCAAAGTCTTGGGGTGGGGCCGCAGAGAGCTGAGGCGGTGGGCGGAAATCTAACCTGGCAAGCTCAACCTAGAAGCAGAATACCGGGACTTCAGGGTCCCTGGAGTCTTGGCTCCCTCCACCTCCCTCTACCATGAGCCTGTCGTGACCCCAGTAGCGTCATGGCACGGAAGTCAGGTGGGCAGACAAGGGGAGACAGTGTTCCCTGGGCTAGAGCAGTGCCCTCTAGGAGAGGTAGGGCACAGTGGGCATCCTTGGGAATCAGTTCATCACGTTAATATGCTTTTTGTCCTCTTCTCCTTGGGGCATTTGCCGTCTAATGGGGAACTCATGGGGACTTTGCACCTTGACTCCAGAAAATAAATATTATGGGGTTTGTAGAGAACACTCAGGCTCCCAAGTCATCTCCTTCTAGTCTGCAGTGGGCCTCGCGGGGGGTGGGTGGGCTGGGGGCCGTGGTCTGCCTGTTTGTCTTGTGGTTGGTTCATTCCCAATGGGAGACGAAACCCACACCCCCTTCCACAGGCAAGGCCTTGGACACCACAGATGGCACCCCTCAGGGCTTGCCTCTGATTGTCCACCAGTACAGGTGTGGATGCCAGGGAGGAGAGGGGGTGGGAGGGGACGAGCAATGTAGAGATGCAGGTGGCCGTGTGTGGTGTTGGAGGAGTGAGGTGTTTGCAAGAAGCTCTGGTACTCTCTGCTGCAAAGCATGGTGGGAAACATGCCCAGCCTGTGGTCTTGTCTCTCCTTGGGCCTGTCCTGGTGCCCCCTTTCTGCCCTGCCTCCAGCAGGAGGGGCTCCACGGAGGCTGGAGAAGGGCCAGTGGCTGGGCACATCGCAGCTGCTGGTTAATGTGCTTAATGGAAGGTGGATGAAAGCATCCGATAGGCAGATGAAGCCCCGTTAGTGACCGGAAGGGCCCCTCCGGGTCCAGCATTCCAGGCTTCTGTGATATCTGGTAAAGCTCCAGGTGCCCGGCCACCTCCGTCAGCCCAGCCCACAGTCCCACCTGCAGGTGGCGGAGAGGGAATCTTGGACTACATCAGAAGATGGGCTCTCCCATCCTGCAACCCTGCGTCCCTCCAGCAGCATGGACTCAGGTGACTCCTGTGGCCTTGGTTTTCTAGCTGATACCCTGAGATGACTACGGTCTAAATGGGAGTGGGGGATGGCTGTTTATCAGATCATTCAACTGCTCGGCCCTCGACAGAGATGGAGATACATCCTCGGTGCCTTAACCTGCAGCTCTCACCTGGGACAAAAGAGGATGGCTGGCACGTGGCTGATGAGAGCAGGAGGGGAGCTGAAGGTATCCAAGGCCACTCAGCTTCTGATGGCGCCAAGGGACAGCTCTGGCACTGTGGGCTGTGGCTGGCAGCAGACCCAGCTGGGCCTGGGCACACAGCCTCAGGCAGGTGCCACCGGATCACTCACCTCCGCTGTCACAGCCCTCACCACTGGGAAGTCTTCCCTGTTCGCTCATCCCATGGCCCTTTAAGCGTGTGTCCTTAGCTGTGTCTCAGCGAACACGGAGAGATGTGCTGGGCACTGCCCTCACTCTGAAGACCTTGATTCCTGGCCAGCACCTTTGTCTTCTTTAGAGAATCATACCTTTCCACAGGGCTGGCAGTCGCGTCCCACCCTCTCCACCCACAGGCCTCATGGAGATGGTGGGAAGGTCTTGCCGAAGCTTTCTGCCTTCACCACCGTGTGCAGCAGGGACTGGCATGCGGGCCTCACCTCGCCCCGCCCCGTCTGACACCGTTCCCCACAGAGTGTTCTCTGGTGCCACAGCTGTACAGTGCCCTCGAAGCACATTCCCTGGGCATCACAGGACAATGCACACAGATGTGGTATCGGCTCTTTGCTGGAGGCCCCAGCGACCTGTTTCTCCTGAATCTGCTCTGTGACAGACTCGAGAGACACCTGGCCCAGGTCAGGCTCGTCCTCGGGAGACGCTGGACTTTCCGAGCTTTCCTCGACCTGAGAAGTTTCTGAAAACTCCCCTTGAGTCACTGAGGCCGGGGATGGGGCTGGACCTGCTGTTGATGCCAGCCTTGCAGAGGAGCAGGAAAAGGGGCCTCCGAGGGGCGAGACAAGGCCTGGGTACCCGTCAGCTCCATCAAGACTCCTGGGGGCAGAATTTATGTTCCATTCATCTATATGCTCCCGCCAAGTGCTCCACACTGTGCATTCTGCATAGCACGTGCTTGCGGAATACCTCCTAGCTACCAGCAAAGCATCTTTGGATTGGAGGCTCAAACCAAACCCAGCTCAGCACTGGAAAACCTTCAAATCACAGGAAGCCGAGAAATGGCCGAAGCGAATGGTGATGTCGCCCCTTCTTCCAGCAGCGATGGTGTCAGGCATGGCCATGGTCCAGGACCATTGACGAGGCAGGACTTCCCTTTCCCTGTGACTCTCTTCCTGTAGTGCAGGGGTGGTGTGTGTGTGGGGGCAGGTGCATAGTGGAGGGCAATAATGGGGTGTGGGAGATATGGGTATTCGACTGTCCACTGAGGCCACTAGTCCAATCCCTGACACGTATTTTTATGACACCTGAATACCGAAAGTGGCACAAGGTATGCATAAACAAAAATAAAAATAATCTCCATACTGCTTAAAGCTCCAAGGAGCCAGTAGCTTCAGTCGCCTTCCCACCAAGTGGCACGGATTCGGCTCTTCAATGGGCTGGCTGGGGACAGCTGTGGCTGAGGCTGGCAGGGTGCTGATGAGTACTGGGGAGGAGAAGGGAGGGGAGGAGAGGGGTAGGCGTGGTGCAGGAGAGGCTGGGCTGCCCCACAGTCTCAGCCAGGGCCTCAGCCCGCCCTTCCGAGCCTTGCTAGGTAGCAGCAGGGGCTGGGGACAATCATTGGTGGATGCAGCTGTCTGTGGAAGAGGCCGGGGCCTTGGGAAGGTGGCTCCCCCAGCCTGGGCTGTCCTCACAAGGGACTGGCAGCCGAGGGGCCACAGCACCACCAGCAGTGGGGGAAAGGAGCGCTTCTTTCCCAAAGAGAGATGGGAGAGGCAAGTCCCAGCGCCCCGTGTCCCTTAGGGAGCAGCCAAAGGAGTAAAACCCACAATTCTTTATCTCCTATGTCCCATTCCTTCCCAGTGACAGGAAATCACTGTTCGGGGTTGTACTGAAGGTGTTAGAAATTGTATGCCCGCCTCCTGATGCTCCAGAGAGGTGGCACCTGGTTCAGATGACTTTTCAGGTCAGACCTGAAGGGAAAGGAAGAGCAACAGTGGTCACAAGGACAGCGAGTGTTCCCAAGCCAGCAGGTCCTCAGCACGCGTGGGTGGCAGCTGACCTCATCCCCACACAGCTGTGTGCTGGTGCTGCTATTGTCCCCATTCTACAGATGGGAAAATCGGCACAGCAGAGGCCGTTGGCAGGGGGTGGCATGCCGGGCATCAAGCCGGAGCCGTCTGGCGCCTGAGCCCACACACAACCGATGTGCTGAACAGACAGATGGTGCCGGAAGGCAGCATGCAACCCGAGAAAATGCGTGGAGAGGAGCGGGCTGTTGCTTTCCAACCATTTTTATAGGCTGACTATAGATGCATTTATATGAAGTCTTTTTTTTTTTTTTTTTTGTACTTCAGTTGCTGATGGGTCCACCTTGGGCACAGCCACCTCTCACAGGCAGACCTGGGCATCGGCCTCATTCCTCATTTGTGCAGAGCTCTGTAGGGCTCAGTGGTCTGGGAGCTGGGAGCTGGCAGGAGCAGAAAGGTCCTGAATGTCACCCAGCAAAAAGCACTGACCTTTTCCGGCTCTCATCTCCCACACCGTCTTCTGCAGGATGCTGCGTGTTCTGTGCCCATCCCTTACACTCCCTGTGGGCTTTCTTTTTTTTTTCAGCAATGATCAGCCCTTGCCTAATTGAAAATAGATGAGTCTTAGGATTGTTTTTTGTTTTAATGTTGCCTGCAAAAATTACACTGGTTAGTGTCTCTGGAGCCCTAAAAGATGCCACCTTTTACACAAAGCTGAAAGCAGTAGACTTTGGGCTGCAGTCCAGTAATTTCTTTTGTCACCGTTTTCTGTTTCTTTCCTCCTTCTCTGCTCCGTTTTCTGTCCGTCCTTCCTGTTGTCTTCTGTCTTCTGTCCCGTGCCTTCTCCTCCTTTATCTTGTCTCCTTAGAGCTGGGTTTCACCAGGCTTGAAACACCTGCCCTGCGATCCAGTTCTCTTCCCTCCCGCGGCCACAGTGGCTGACGAGGCACAGGTGACCGTGCTCCGGTGGGGACGCCGGGACCGTGTGCGTGGCTGGTCTTGTTTCTCGGATGCAGGCATTCACTGAGTTATATTCAGTGCGGGTGCCACACTCACGTCTTTCACATATTTTGCCATTTAACTCATCAGCAACTCTGCCTGTTCCTAATATTCACCCGGTTTTTACAGTTGGAGAAACGGAGGCTCAGATAGAATGAGTCGTTTGCCTAAGGGCCACGGCAAGGCCCATGTGTGAACCCAGTGTGGCTGTCTCCAAAATCCACGCCCTTCCCTGCAGGACGGCTTTTCATCTCCCTCCACATGCTAATTCGGGGCAATGAAGAAGGCAAAGTACCTTCCTGGGAGCTGCAAGCCTCCGCGGGGGCGCGCCTCAGGGCCGTTCGGGCGTGCTCGTGGCACCTGTGCTTGCGTCCTCGGCAGGGCGGGCCTTGGAAAGATCGCCACGGGGAGCCAGGACTTTGGGGACCTGGTTTCCCTCCTGCCACACCTCTCATTGGCTGTGTGACCTTGGACAGGCTCCCTGATGGCCCTGAACCTAAGTTGCTTTGTTAGCGAAATAGCAGTAAGAATACCTGCCTGCAGGTGGCCATGAGAACTAAATGATATCCTATGAAGAGCTTGCCATGTAGCAAACTTGAATGTGCTATAATTTTTAAGACATCGTCTCTCTTCATTTGTTGGAGAAACCCCAAGGGCAGAATGTGTGGCCTGTTGGGTGAGTGTGTAGGACTTATGGGTTTTTGTGTCTTAACCTCACTCCAGAGACCGCCTTACTTTATCTTCCTGTGGCTACTGTTTTTCCCCCTTTTAAGGTATTTTATGTAACTGCATTGCAAGCGTCCTTTTGGAAATGGAGACAGGGTGCACATAGCATCATGGAGCTCAGCTTTCGCCTAAGCGAGGACACAGACTCATCTGTGAGGTCCATACGGTCGGAAGCAGGTGTGGCTCTGCGCCTCTACCCAGCCCCGTGCTTCCTGCCGCCCAACCCTCTGCCCGCCCCCACCCACCCACTTTTCCCCTATGGCACAGCCCATGCCTCTCTGCCTGCAGCCTCTCTGCTTGGCAAAAACATCTCAGTGTCTGCGGTGGTGTGTGTGGAGGGTGGTGTGTGGAGGGTGGTGTGTGTGGAGGGTGGTGTGTGTGGAGGGTGGTGTGTGTGGAGGGTGGCGTGTGTGTAAAGTGGTGTGTGTGGAGAGTGGCGTGTGTGTAAAGTGGTGTGTGGAGGGTGGCGTGTGTGTAAAGTGGTGTGTGTGGAGGGTGGTGTGTGGAGGGTGGTGTGTGTGTAAAGTGGTGTGTGTGGAGGGTGGTGTGTGTGGAGGGTGGTGTGTGGAGGGTGGTGTGTGTGTAAAGTGGTGTGTGTGGAGGGTGGTGTGTGTGGAGGGTGGTGTGTGTGGAGGGTGGCGTGTGTGTAAAGTGGTGTGTGTGGAGGGTGGTGTGTATGGAGGGTGGCGTGTGTGTAAAGTGGTGTGTGTGGAGGGTGGTGTGTGGAGGGTGGTGTGTGGAGGGTGGCGTGTGTGTAAAGTGGTGTGTGTGGAGGGTGGTGTGTGTGGAGGGTGGCGTGTGTGTAAAGTGGTGTGTGTGGAGGGTGGTGTGTGGAGGGTGGTGTGTGGAGGGTGGCGTGTGTGTAAAGTGGTGTGTGGAGGGTGGTGTGTGGAGGGTGGCGTGTGTGTAAAGTGTGTGTGGAGAGTGGCGTGTGTGTAAAGTGGTGTGTGTGGAGGGTGGCGTGTGTGTAAAGTGGTGTGTGTGGAGGGTGGCGTGTGTGTAAAGTGGTGTGTGTGTTTTCCTCAGCTCCAGCCCTGGAGTATGGAGCCCTCAGCCATCGTGGAGCTGGGCTGCGAGGCCATCCCTCTGCTCAGGCGTGTCCTGACTTTGACGGAGGCCTCCTTCCGTGACTCCCCCGCTGCCTCCCTCTCTTGAGGCCGTTGTGTGAGAATCACAGGAGGTGCGCCCTAAGGACCAGGCACCCTGATTCTGTGGCCGTACTCATGCCGTGAGCTCAATGACTGGGAGCCAGGAAGGCTGAGCTCCAGTCCCAGCCCAATGGTGCAAACTGAGGTGACGTCACTCAAGCCTGTGGCAGTGCTGTCCGTAGCCATTAGCATTCCATGAGGCCCTCAAGTTTGGCGGCTGGATTCCCACTGCCTGGCCCTTGCCAGGGATGTCACACAGCCCTATTCCTCAGGCGCTCCAAATGCCTCCCTGTGCATGCGATGTGTCAGGGAAGGCTGCGTCCTGGCCAGAGGCTCTCGGGGGCAGGTCTCCCACAGCAGCCCCGATGGGGTGGAGGAGCCATGCACCCTCAGGCCCCACGAGCATCCAGCTTGTCCGTGTGCTGCCAAGTCCAGAAGAGTTATGTGTGCACACGTGTGTGTGCATGTGCACGTGTGTTCGTGTGTGTGTGCATGTGTGTGGGGGGGAAGGGAGATATGCATGTAGATAGAGACACACAGATACTCTGCATTTTAGAAAGTGCCAGGTTCAAGTCAAGCTCCTTGGAGGCTCATTTCTAATGTGATTTTTAGAGAAATAAACAGCAGCAGTCGGGGTGGGGACCTCTTCTCTCTGGCCCGTGTTGGGCACTGCCTGGTGGCACTACAGAGCAAGGGCTGGGTGGGGTGACAGGAGTGGGCTTTGCCTTTGGGCTGCTGGTGAATGACCCAGCTGTCCCCAGCGGGCGGCCAGGCCTGACCTCAACACCTAGGTTATCCTTGTCTCTAAAATAAAGGGCGCCTGGATTCCATTCGTTGTTGGTTTTTCGGTGGGAAGCAGCATGATTTGGTAGGAGGAGCCTCGGCTTGGGGTCAGAAGGTCTTATTTTGAGCCCAAATCACCCTCTCTCAGCCCTGTGCCCAGGTTCCTCAGCAGTGAAGAGCAGGGGTTAATATTAGGTTAAACTGGGTGGAATAGCCAATATTTGACTTTTTTTTTTTTTTGAGACGGAGTGTCACTGTGTTGCTCAAGCTGGAGTGCAGTGGTGTGATCTCAGCTCACTGCAAGCTCCACCTCCCGGGTTCACGCCGTTCTCCTGCCTCAGCCTCCCGAGTAGCTGGGACTACAGGCGCCCGCCACCATGCCCAGCTAATTTTTTTGTATTTTTATTAGACCTGGGGTTTCACTGTGTTAGCCAGGATGGTCTCGATCTCCTGACCTCGTGATCCCCCACCTCGCCTCCCATTGCTGGATTACAGCGTGACCATATTGACTATTTTAATCAAAAATGATAATTACAGATCAACAAATCTGACACAACCAATAAAATTCAGAATTCATCTGAAAAATATAAAAATTATTTAAGCAGCTGAGTTTTTAGAATGTAAATTATTTTTCTGACAAACCTGTCATTTTGACTGTTTCGCCTTTCCTGAAACCGACTTTCTCCTCTCTTTTCTGGAATCTTGCTGTGTCGACCCAGCTGTAGCCCCCTCCTCCTCCTTCAGGGTGCTGCGCCTATGGGACAGCACACTCACGCATCCAGTCCTTATTGTCACAATCGTCACCTACTTTTAAAAAGTTTAAAAGCAAATGTTGTAGCCTCAGCATCTCCTGGGTCCCGAGCTCTCCGAGGGACACTGTAAAAAGTGACTAGGGCTGAGTCCGGAGACACGAGGTTTACCCTTGGAATCCTTGGAATCCATTCAAGGCAGCCGCCTCCACCTTTGGAGGGTGAAATTAAATTTAGTCCAAGCTGGAACAGCCAGTCCTGGGGTTGCCCGCTGAGCTGCGGCCCTGCCGGGTGGGTCACATATGAAAGAGCAGGTATTCCTCCCTCCTGACCCCTTATGGGGGCCGTGCAGACTGTGAGATGGGAGAGAGGCAAGGCCCCGGGGAGGGAGGAGGAGGCCAAGATCTAAGCTGATTCTCGTGGAGTGCAGGGCTCCGGGCAGAAGCTCCGTGCACACCCCTGGCCTCTCCAGTCTCTCTGTAGGATGGGAGCACTTCTAGGTCGTTGTGTTCCTATATGACCCGCAGGCGTGTGGGGTTGGCATCTCTGTGCTCCTGGGGCGGTTCTTCACATGGTCTCAGCCTGTCCTGTGGCTTCTCAGGGCCCCATTAACAACGGGGTGCTTACCACATGCCCCCCTACAGGTCTGTGGTCTACACTGAGGATGTAGCAGTGGAGGGCACATGAGGCTGCTGCCCTCGTAGGGTTTACTTTCTTTTTTTTTTTTTTTTTGAGATGGAGTCTCACTCTGTCGCCCAGGCTGGAGTGCAGTGGTGCGATCTTGACTCACTGCAACCTCCACCCCCTGGGTTCAAGCAATTCTCCTGCCTCAGCCTCCAGAGTAGCTAGGATTACACGTGTGTGCTACCGTGCCTGGCTAATTTTTGTATTTTCAGTAAAGACGGGGTTTCGCCATGTTGGCCAGGCTGGTCTTGAACTCCTGACCTCAGGTGATCTGCCTACCTCCCAACGTGCTGGGATTACAGGCACGAGTTGCTGTGCCCGGCCAGGGCTTACATTCTTGAGGGTTCTGTCCCCCCTAGCCCCAGGGACCCCCGACCAGTGCCTCGGTCTGAGCTGGCACCTCACGCAGGGCACAGGCTTGTGTAGGAGCCTGGGTTCCCGTGCGTCCGTCCTGTCACTCAGTAAGCAGCACTGTTGAGGGTTTGCTTTGAGGCTGGCATTCTTCCAGACATGGGACGGAGCAGGCACAGCAGACAGGCAAGAGCTTGCCACCCGTTTTCTGTCTTGCCCTTCCCCTCACTGCCCCTGCCCTCCAGCTGAGAGGGAGTGGAGGGAAGCCCTTCACCAGAGCATGAAGGCCCGGCTTCCTCTCCTGTGAACTCCCCTGGGGAAGTTCAGTCTGAGGAGTGTTTTAGCAGTGATGGGAGTGAGGATGTGCACATTTCATAGACAATGATGATACAGAGTAAGGCATTTTGGACATGAGCTGTGGAGGGGGACCCATGGGGAGGGAGGCTTCCCATCCTTCCTTCCAGAAGCATCCACTTCTAAGACATTCAAGCTCACCAGCATGCAGAGTGGGGCCCCAGGAGCACTCTCCCCTGGGTGCCAAGAGTTAGTGGTTAATGGTTTGACAATGATAATGAAACCAAAAGCCTGTGATTTTGGCTGAACAGGGGCATATGGAAATTTCCATCTGTAGCCGACTCTGGAGAGACACGTGTGGCCAACTTCACAGGAGCCGCTCACCCACACTGGCCATTGCGACTCCACGTCTCAGATCCCCGCACCAGCCTGGGCCGGCCAGGAGCAGCTGTTGCTGGCAGAGTTGCCCACAGCGAGGCGGGGATCGGGCAGTTTCCAGAAAAAGGGAAGCTGCTTGGCAAAAGCAGAAGTGATTTTTTTTTTTTGCCAGAGGCCCCAAACTCGCCAGTCTCAAACTGGGAAAACCCGTTCTTAGCAAAATGCTCCAGTGTGCTCTGATGGCAGGAAAGCTCACTCCAGTTCCGGAAAGTTGTGGTTTTGGCCTCTCCCAGCAAGAGGCACCAATGTAAGGTCAGAGCCACGCTGAACTCTGGCATGGGCGCCGTTTCTTTTTTCTTTGCTTTGTATGTGTTTGTTTTGTGATATTTCCCTACCAGGCCATTAAGAAAAGTTAGATGACAGCAAGGGTGTGAGTGGCTCGATCCCAGGTAAAGAGGGCCAGGCACAAAGACGGCAGGATCGCTGGAGGAACTCGAGAGTCCCTCAGATCCCACCACCCATTTGCGGGTTCGGGAGCAGGTGTGCCCCTGGTGCCTTGGAGCTCGAGTGACCGGCCTAAGGTCACGTCGCGGCGGCTCATTGAGGACTTCTTATTCCGTGTTGTCAGACTCGGCTTTCAGTGACACCGTCAGTGACTGTTGGGGGAGGGACTAGATCTTCAGCATCAAAGTAGACACTGAACTAAAACTCACTGAGCTGAACTGATTTGCACAACTGCAAGGCAGTGCTCAGAGCACCAGACTCTCACCTCTGACTCTTCCCTCTGGCAGAAGCCGGTGGGGCGGGTGGGGCACAAGGCCACGTTGCTGGACACAGGATGATGGAGGTAGGGTGGGCAGGAAGGAGTGTAGAACTTGAGGATTTTGGAATTGGTCCACCCAGGTTCCAATCCGGGCTCGGGGCTCCTTGGCTGAGTGTGAGCTTGGGCTGCTTTGATGAGTGTGGCCAATGCTATCTCTGAACCTCAGTTTGCCCACCTCCACAATGGCAGAGCTGCCCACCAGATTACGTGTGCTTCGAGGCAGAGCATGGGACAAGTTGCCCTTCTGCCCCCTGTTCATTTCTTCCTTTCTAAGATGAGGAAATAGCCCATTAGCTGAGCAGGGTTACTTCGGAGCTTAAACAGGCAGATTTGATCCCTCCTTCCAGGAGAAACCTTCTGGACAGGCATCTTTCCATTAAACACTCAAGAAGCGTTCTAGGTGAGGGGACTGTACCTCCCGGTTTCTCCTGGGCCCACTCGGTTCACACCCACTGTCCCTGTGTAATCATTCGACGTGCCCACTATGGGCAATTGGTGCTGCGGTTCCCCCGCGCCCTCCTCCTGCCTCGTTCTGCAGACACTGAGCCACCTGTGTGCACGGCCCCTCGGTTTAGGGGGTGTGGGTTCTCAGCCTCCCTGGGGCGTCTCGCCCCCCGCTGCAGCCCAGCGGAGCCTCTCTGTGCCTAGCTACAGCACACTCCGGAAAATGGCAAAAGTGCTGCGGGCTGAGCAGGAGCAGCTTCCCCAGGTGGGAACACGCCCAGCGTGTACAAGTGGCACGGATTGAATTGTGTCCCCCAAAATATATAGAGAGGTTCTAACCCCTAGCACCTGTAAATGTGACCTTGTGTGGATACAGCGTCTCTGGCAGATGTACTTAGTGAGGATGAGGTCATCCTAGAGCAGGGTGGGCCCTTAATCCAGAGTTACTTCATCCTCCCAAGAAGATGGAAGACACAGGCCCGTGGGGAGCAGGCCATGGGACAGCAGAGGCCGAGACAGGAGTGCACTGGTGGCTACCAAGGATCCCCAAGGAGAGCCAGTGACCCTCAGAACTAGGAAGAGGCACGGAAGGGTCCCCCACGGGCTTCAGAGAGGGCGCAGCCCTGCCCATCTCTTGATCTTGGACTTCGGGCCTGGAGAACTCTGAGAGAATCCGTTTCTGTTGTTCTAAGCCCCCCGTGTGTGTACGTTGTTACAGCAGCCGCGGGAAATGAATACAGCAGGACTTGGTGTTTCTTGTCACCCTCCAACCTTTGGTCTTCTGTCCATCTAGACACAGAGACTAATAGGGACATGGAGAAACTGAGGCATGGAGATTCTTGACTAAGAACTTCCCCACCATCATCCTGATATCACTTGGACTCCTGCGGAAGGGAAGGGCCAAGTTCCAGAAAACAGAGCCTAGCTGGTATGGCCATACCGCCCCGTGTGGGAGGGAGCACGGGCCTGCCAGAAACTTTCTCCAAAGCATCGGAGGCCCCTTTCCCCAGGCAGCCTGTGTCTCAGGGCCTGTGGCCCGCCAGGCAGAGGGTGCTGCCTCTGCGTCTTCCTTTCCCCAACACAGTTAGAATTCTTGAGGTCTCCACCACCCCCCTGTATTCCAGGATCACAAAGAACTTCCTAAAGGGGAACCGATTTTCGTTCAGAACACCCTGCAGGAGCCATTGGGAGAGGAACCGGGGAGCAGTACCCAGGCCCTGGGCCTGCCTGAGCCAACCCGTACGGCTCGGTGGCTGGCCTCGCCAACTCTCTTCACCTGCGGGCTTTGAAGATCAAATGAGATGATGTCTGCTGACGGAAGTCCAATTTAATTTTTAAAGTTATTTATTATCCTTATTATCATTTTCTTGTTTTTAGATAGATCAAAAGACATGCAGTAGGCTGGGTGCAGTGGCTCACACCTGTAATCCCAGCACTTTGGGAGGCCGAGGCGGGAGGATCACCTGAGGTCAGGAGTTTGAGATCAGCCTGGCCAACATGGTGAAACCCTGTCTCTGCTAAGAATATAAAAATTAGCCAGGGGTGGTGGTGGGGGCCTGTAATCCCAGCTACTCAGGAGGGTGAGGCAGGAGAATCACTTGAACACGGGAGGTGGAGGTTGCAGTGAGCTGAGATCACGCCACTGCACTCCAGCCTGGGCAACAAGAGCAAAGCTCCATCTCAAAAAAAAAAAGAGACATGCGGTATTTTCTTCAACTGTTTGTACTGCTATAACAAAATACCTGAGACTGGGTGATTTCTGAAGAATAGAAATTTATTTCCTGTGGTTCTGGAGGCTGGAAAGTCTAAGACAATGGTGGTGCCAGGAGGTTCAGTGTTGGGCGAGGGCCTTGTCTCTGCTTCCAAGGTGGCACCTTGCACACTGTGACTTCACGTGGACAAAGGAGGCCTCACTGGTTCCTTCCAGCTCTTTTCTAAGAGTAGTAACCCATTTCTGAGGGCCCTGTCCTCGTGACCCAACCACCCCCAAGCCCACTTCTTAATACTGTTGCATGAGGGATTAAGTTTCAGCACGAATTTTGTAGGAGGCACAAACACTCAAACCGTAGCAGTATTTATCCAAAGCTTTCATCTGCTGCCTTCCTGAAAGCTGAAGTCCTCAGCTTCATCTCTGCAATCTGACTTCACAGTGCAGGAGGGAGGGGTGGCTTAAAAGCCGCTGGGCCATGGGCACTGGGGTGCTAGTAAAGGTTTAACAACTGACTCTTTAGAAGAGCAGCTCTGATTCATAGTGTTTCCTGACTGCTGTGGGGTAAATATTCCCAGCATGGAAGATTTCCACATGGCCTCAGTTAATGGAGCTGGGGAAAGACACCCCCAATCTGCTCCGGGGAGCCCGTGTGAGCTGCCAGCTTCACCTGCCTAAACGGATGCTTCTGGGCGCCAACCTCACAGGGTGGCCTCCTTTTCTCTAGACCTGAAACCCCAGAGGACAGAAGCATTGTGTCTGGAAGAAAGAGCCAGTTAGAAAGACTCAGGTGCCCAGGCTGGGAGCAAGGGCTGGAGCAGCCCCAGCGGAGCTTGTCGGTGCTTTGCCACGTGGGTATATACCAGGTTAGCTCATCGTCATGTTGGAAGGAAAAGGGATCCGAGCCTTCAGAAGATGAGCAGTGCCCCAGGATGAGTGATGGGGCTGGGAAGGCCAGGGGGGTACAGCCTCAGTGGGGTGCTTCACAGGGTCTCAGGCATCGAGGGCCTGTGGGAAAGACGAGTTCCTAGAGAGAGAGGCTCAGGGACAAGAGCTCAAGGCCAGCGTCCCGTGAGGATGTGGCTTGAGAAAAGGAACAGAGCTGATCATGGAAGGAAAAGTCAGCTAAGAGCCACCTGCCTAATTAACTCTCAGTAGGCCCCTGTCGCCCCAGCCTGCTAACCTTTGGCCAGAGGAAAATTACCAGCAGCTCAGGGGCTCCCTTTGGATGCCTGGCCAAGAGGAATATTGTTAACTGTACCATCTTGACCACACAGTTAAGCTGGTATCTGCTGTGTGGACACTGCTGTGTACCCAGAATAACACTAGACACCAGGGACCCCAGCCTAAGGCTGCAGTCTTCCCACAAAGTCCGGGTGGTTTCACTGGGAGATTCCAGAACCATTTCCCTCCCAGGCATCCCCCATCAAGCACGGGCTTTGCACAGGTACAAGGCTGAGAGCATTTACCTAGCAGTCCCTCACCCAGCCGCTTACCCCCATACACACTTGCATTAGAAACAGCCTTGGTGATCTTGCTGACAGTTTAAGAAGCAGATGAGGACTCACATTTGTGTCATTAAAACACAAATCCCTTTGCAAAACTGGATCTCCTTCCCAGCTGTGGGTATTAGTGGATTGTCCTCCTCTTCAAATATGACCAAGCCTTTTAGAACAGTCATGCAAACATCCTAGAATCCAACTAGGACATGGCATTTATGAAGCTCTATGGTGGTTATAAGAGGGGGATTCATTTTACAAAGATAACCAGAACAATACTCACTTATCTACACATCCAAACACTCATCCACATGCACACGCATACATACCTACACATACAGACATACATGCACAAAGGGTCTCAGATACCACCTCCCGCCAGCGTCCTAAGTTACGGTGTCCCTCAGAAACAGAGGTGGCATTGTGGGATAGGGTAGTCCCAAACTGCAGCCATTCACACCTGCACAATTTTTATATCCAAGTGCAATTTTTAAGCTTATATTTATTTCTTTTTATTTTTAAATTGTTTTGAGACGGAGTTTCTGTTGCCCAGGCTGGAGTGCAGTGGAGCAGTCTTGGCTCACTGCAACCTCTGCCTACTGGTTTCAAGTGATTCTCCTGCCTCAGCCTCCTGAGTAGCTGGGATTACGGGTGTGCGCCACCACACCCAGCTAATTTTTGTATTTTTAGTAGAGACGGGGTTTTGCTATGTTGGCCAGACTGGTCTCGAACTCCTGACCTCAAGTGATCCGCCCACCCCCCAAAGTGCTGGGATTACAACTGTGAACCACCGCTCCTGGCCTTACATTTATTTTTAAAAGAAACTTTCTAAGACTAGCAGAAATGGAAAACCTCTAACATGGTTCACCATAAACTGTAAAAATAAACAGCTGCCGATCAGGGTAAATTGTGTCAGCTCACACACCGCAAGTGGGGGCGAGCACCGATCAGGCCGGGAGGTCCGGCTCTGGAAAGTCATGTCACGGGACTCATCTGTTGAGGAGGGCTCCTCCAGACCCTGCTAGCCCCCGGTCTGAGGACAGCACCCATCTGTGCTCCGGGACCATCCACACTGTGTGTGTGAGAATCCAGCCCCCGGATGCAGGCAGAGGGACCCTGAGGGAGCGGCAGACTCTGGCGCTCATGGCGAGTAATGGCGAGAATTATTCCTGGTGGCTGCAATGAGCTGGGGTTGCCGTTGGTATTTGGGAAGAGCTCTGATCTCCTAGGTGGGGCCTTTTCCGCCCCCCCCCCAAGTGTTTTGGGAAATGCGTCTCCTCCTACCTGCCACCCTCAGTATTTAGGTGACTTGGCAGCCACCTCCCCCTGTGAGGATGATGGGGTTGGGGAGGGGGCCGGCATCTGGAAATGGCAGCCACCGCCTTTCCCTTCCCAGCGCCTCCCCCATGAGTCAGTCCTGATGCTGCCAGGGCCCAGACTTCCAAGTGGAGCCACCACCGCTTCCTCCCTCCTCAGCAATAGTTAGGCCGGCAGTTCTCAAACTTGAGCAAGCTCTGGGATCACCTGGAGGGCTGGGCCCTACCGCTGAGTTTTCCATTCAGTAGATCTGAGGCGGGTTCATGAATGTGCTTTTCTAGCAAGTTCCTAGGTTGACAAGGACGCTGCTGGTCCGGGAACCATGCTCTGAGGACCACTGGGCCAGGAGTTGAAGAGAGCTGGAGCCCTCTTGCAGCTCAAGGTTCTGATCAGCTCATTAGCCCAAGATTCATTTTCTCCACTAACAACGTCTTCACCTGAGAAGGAAATGAGTCCCATCCCGGCTAAAGCAGGCCACAGACGAGGAGAAGAGGTTGTCGGGGTGAAGAGGGCCATTTTTGCACTGCCAGGAGAGGGATGCCGAGCAGTGATCCTGCCAGGAAAGGGAACTGTGGGGTTGAGATGTGGGGACAGCTGGGAGGAAGGTGGGGAGGGACAGATGTCTCCCAGCGCCCTTGTGCGGGACGAAGGCTGCCTGCCGCCATCCCTGGAGCTCCGCATACACTCTTTCAACAGCACCGAGGAGAGGAGCTGTGACGTCCCCGTGTCCCAGGGAGGCTTGCAGGGCTGGGGAGCACAGAGTTCATCTGCAAGACTGAGACCCAGGCAGTCCAGCCCAAGAGGGAATATATATATATATATATATATATATATATATATATATATATGACAACAATTGCATGGAATGATACCGATTTATTCATCCAGTAAATACTTACTGAGCCTTTACTTTCTGCGGGGCACTGTTTTAGACACGGGGCTTTAATAGTGAACAGAACTGTCAAAAATCCCTCACTCATGGAGGTCACATGCTGGTGACGAAATAGAGACAGTGAGCAACAGAAAGTTAGTGTATTTCAAACTTTTGGACCATGACTCATGATAGAAATAATAACTCGTGTTTGCACAGTGCTCGCTGTTTGCCAGGCACTGAGTTATTGTCTGTTCTACATTTCATATCTGTTTCCATTTCGTATGACCCACCTAAAATAACTTTTTGATTCGCTCATGGGGAAGGGCCTCTCATTTGAGAACCACTGCTCCGATGGACACCGTCACCCAGGTGGGAGGGTTTTTACCCCCGTTCCTCCCCACCTCTGCCTTGCCAAACCAGCCCCTTCATGTCATGGGTCCTCTTCCACCTCTTTGAGGAAGCCGCTCTGACTTCCAGCCCCCACAACTTCGCAGAGTGATAGAAGTTGAGAGCTAGAGATGAGGTGTTAAGGATGAGGTCACCCAGTATGATCTTCCCATTTTACAGAAGAGTACACTGAGGCCCAGAGGGAGCACTGACCTGCCTGGGGTCCCTAGTAGTGAGTGACCAGTCTCTGAGGGACACTGCCACAACTTCAGAGCCACGCTCTTTCTCCATCCCTGCAGCAGAAGAGGAGAGCTTCCCAAGGGCTTCCCCAACCCTTGGGAAAGGCCTAGAGGGTGGGAGGAAGCTGACTCATGCCTTCTTCTCCATCTCCTTCTATCTGCTCCTTCTACCTCCTTCTACCTCTCCAATTCCAAGGAACAGAAGCTTTTTAAAAATTCCAGGAGTCAGGAGGCCCAGGCTGAGGCCTTGGAATCTGAATTTTTAAAAAGCTTCTGTTCCTTGGAATTCTACAGAGTGGAGCAGCTGTGTGGCTTCCTGCCTCCTCTTCACCTTCCCTGGCTGGGCTCTGAGGACATTGGAGCCTTCTGCCATGACATGTGCATGGATGTGAGATGTGAAGAAGAAGAATTTCCATCTGATCTTAACCAAATAGAGTGTAGGTTTTGGTCTAGATCTTTGAATTGGGTCCAAGTCTTCCTGATTTGAGTCAGCTGATTCCAAATGAATCTATTTTGTTAATTTGGTAATAAGTGGTCTCAAGTTCCAGCCTAAACTTCCTTGGGAGGCCTCACCCCAGTGGGGATAGAGATAAGGCTGTGTGATACCAGATCCCAGAACAAACACTCAAATACTCAGCTCTGGGAATAGAAGTGCAAGCAGAAATCCATTTATTCTCTTTGAACACACACCAACTAGATATTGCTTCAACTTTACTTCATAAATCAGTGGGTTTTTTGGTGACATAATTCATGAAACTTTTGGGAAAACAACAACGAAGCCACCAGATTTGAAATTCAGAACAACAGCTGTAGCCGCGTGATGGTGCAGCCTGTCTTCAGCTTTTCAACACTGTATTCCTTAGGAATGGTTGGCCCACCAGTTCCCTGCAGAAATCACAGAACTAGAATGAGGTGTCTCATGTATATCAGCTTCAGGAAACGGCAACGTGAGACACAGCCCTGCTGCTGTGTTCCATCTGCTTTTATATGCAGCTTTGTTCCAGGTTCTAGACATGTGGACCCTTAAGTATTATCTGTGTACACTGCATGTCTGTGTGTAGGTTTATATCAAAACTTGTAGGTACACTGGGGCTTGGAACACATATATTCATGCCCAGAAATCTGTGCACATAGATATATAGACACTGTGTGTTCACATGACTAAAAGCGTGGCCTGCGTGTATGTGTGTCTTTCAAATGCCTGGTGTATTGGCTTGTTGGCCTGCACAGATGCACCCAGATTCTTGAATTCAGGTGGAGCCTGTTCAGCAGCGTCCAAAAGTAGGGACAGGGAAGAACTGGACCTTGAAGGGAATCCTGCAGTTTACTTGTTTTCTGTCCTAAAGACACGTTTCCACCTGAATTGTAAGATCAGAGTTGCTTAACAGGGAAATTTGCAGGCAAGGTGCTTATCAATGAGCTTCATGCATTTTTTAGCAGCACATGTCAGATGACTTCTGTGCTTTTTTCCTTTCCTGCCTGCAACACTGTACTCC
Organism: Nomascus leucogenys; assembly: GCF_006542625.1. NCBI lineage: Eukaryota > Metazoa > Chordata > Mammalia > Primates > Hylobatidae > Nomascus > Nomascus leucogenys. The sequence goes on along the minus strand of NC_044393.1, from coordinate 99,993,338 downwards.
TCAGCCTCCTCTGCTTCACGGCAGCATCCCCATGCTACCATCGCTACTTACTATCACCGCCTACCATCATTACCCATCACTACCTACCATCACTACTATCACTACCATCCCTACCTACCATCACTACCTACCATCACTACCATCACTACCTACCACCACTACCATCCCTACCTACCATCACTACCATCACTACCTACCATCACTACCATCACTACCTACCATCACTACCATCACCACCATCCCTACCTACCATCACTACCATCACTACCTACCATCACTACCATCCCTACCTACTATCACTACCATCACTACCTACCATCACTACCATTACTACTTACCATCACTACCATCACTAACTACCATCACTACCTACCATCACTACCATCACTACCATCCCTACCTACCATCACTATCATCACTACCTACCATCACTACCATCCCTACCTACCATCACTACCATCACTACCTACTATCACTACCATCCCTACCTATTATCACTACCATCACTACCTACCATCACTACCATTACTACCTACCATCACTACCATCACTACCATCCCTACCTACCATCACTACCATCCCTAACTACCATCACTACCATCCCTACCTACCATTACTACCATCACTACCACCATTACCTACCATCACTACCATCACTACCACCACTATCTACCATCGCTACCATCATCACTACCTACCATCACTGCTATCACTACCATCCCTACCTACCATCACTACCATCACTACCTACCATCACTACCACCACTACCTACCATCACTACCATCACTACCTACCATCACTACCATCACTGCCACCACTACCTACCATCACTACCATCACTACCATCCCTACCTACCATCACTACCATCCCTACCTACCATCACTACCATCACTACCATCACTACCACCACTACCTACCATCGCTACCATCGTCACTACCTACCATCACTCCTATCACTACCATCCCTACCTACCATCACTACCTACCATCACTACCATCACTACCACCACTACCTACCATCACTACCATCCCTACCTACCATCACTACCATCACTACCTACCATCACTACTATCACTACCATCCCTACCTACCATCACTACCATCACTACTATCACTACCATCCCTACCTACCATCACTACCATCCCTACCTACCATCACTACCATCACTACCTACCATCACTACCATCACTACCTACCATCACTACCATCACTACCTACCATCACTACCATCACTAACTACCATCACTACCACTACTACCTACCATCACTACCATCACTACCATCCATACCTACCATCACTACCATCCCTACCTACCATCACTACCATCCCTACCTACCATTACTACCATCACTACCACCATTACCTACCATCACTACCATCACTACCACCACTATCTACCATCGCTACCATCATCACTACCTACCATCACTGCTATCACTACCATCCCTACCTACCATCACTACCATCACTACCTACCATCACTACCACCACTACCTACCATCACTACCTACCATCACTACCATCACTGCCACCACTACCTACCATCACTGCCATCACTACCTACCGTCACTACTATCACTACCATCCCTACCTACCATCACTACCATCCCTACTTACCATCACTACCATCACTACCTACCGTCGCTACTACCATCCCTACCTACCATCACTACCATCCCTACTTACCATCACTACCATCACTACCATCACTACCTACCATCGCTACCACCATCACTACCTACCATCACTGCCATTACTACCTACCATCACAACCTACCACTACTAACATCACTACCATCACAACCTACCGTTACTACCACCACTACTACCATCACTACAGTGGCCCATGCCTGTAATCCCAGAACTTTGGGAGGCTGAGATGGGAGGATCGCTTAAGCCCAGCAGTCCAAGACTAGCCATGGCAACATAGGGAGACCCTGTCTCTACAAAAAATAAACAAATTAGCTTGGTGTGGTGGCAGGCACCTGTAGTCCCAGCTACTCAGGAGGCAGGGTGGGAGAATTGCTTGAATCCAGGAGGCCAAGGGTGCAGTGAGCTGAGATCACACCACTGCACTCCAGGCTGGGTAACAGAGTGAGATCCTGTCTCAACCAATCAATTAACCAATCAATCAATCAGTCAATCAGATGGGGTCTCACTCTGTCTCACAGGCTGGACTTGAACACCTGGGCTCCAGTGATCCTCCTGCCCCAGCCTCGCAAGTAGCTGGGACTGTAGGTGCCACCGTGCCTGGCAGCACTTTATATTCTTGAACTAACAACATCCACAGTTGATGAATGAGGAACCTGAGGCTCAGGTGGGCAGCTCCTCACTCCCCGTCAGAAGCAGGTGTACATCCCTCCATCAGAAGCAGCCCGGCTTGGGGCCGGAGACCCTGTGCACCCTGCTGGACCACTCTGGCGACGGAGGTCCTGGGGGTTCATGTTTCAGAGAACACTGAACTTCTGTCTTGGGAGGACCTCCCATTCCTACTCTTGCCCCTGACGCAGTGAACCAACAGAAGCCACATCCACACAGTGTGGGTCCAGGGGCCAGATGCCTCTGTAGTCTCAGGACTGCAGGTTGGGGCCTCAGAACAGGTGCACAGAGGCAGGAGGCTGAGATGGGAGGATCACTTGAGGCCAGGAAGTTGAGGCTGCAGTGAGCTATGATTGCACCACCCAGCTATGATTGAGCCTGGATGACGGAGTGAGACCTCATCTAAATAAATAAGTGAGTAACTAACTGGTGCATGGTAAGGGCCCTTTGCAGCCAGGCTGCTGGGCCAGCTGCTGCTTTCTCTACACAGGCAGCCTGGGGAAGCTTCAAGGCACCTTGGCCAGCCAGTTGCATTCTGGGCATGGAGGACTCATCCTCCCTCAGGGCCTGTGCTGTCCAGGCACCTTTTCAAATGCCTCCCTACTGTCACAGCTCTGGGGAGATGAATCTGCCACTCCTAACAAGTAACTTAGATGATGTCTTCTTTTGAAAGTCTACTTTTCTGATTACAAATGTAATGTAAAATATAATGTCCTCAAGGACTGGCATACACACTCAGGGTACAAATACAGTCACTCCTCTTTCAGTGTCCACATTCATGGCTTCAGCCCCCGCTGTCTTTTTAGGGGGATATCTGGTCTCCCTCTTGAGCCCTGCCCCCAATTGTCCAAGAACCCCTGGGGCACAGGTGCGGCCTCCCAGGGAGCTGCCCTGCTCAGCTTCCTCTGCTGCCCTGCTCAGCTTCCTCTGCTGTGGCTCCTGGGCCACACAGTGTCCCTGGGGAAGGCGGGCCCCTGCTACGTTGGGCTGGCTGGCCCTAGATGGACCATTCCCCAAGCTCAGTGACATTGCAGGTGTGACCACTTGGGGCTCAGCACCCTCAGGCTATGGACAGAGCTAGAGCCTGGAGCACCAGATCCCAAGTCAGGACCAGGTGTCCCTGGTGTTCCTTCCCTAGTGGTTACCGAGGCCCGAGGCAGCGTCTCCATGACACCCTCATTCCCTGCTGAAGGAATTCTTGTGGGTGAAGCATTATGTAAATCATCAGACCGGATTTAAATACAAGACATGAGTAAGGTGTGGCAAAAGCATTGGAACCGTGGACACTACTATTCTCATTCCGAACAGGCACTGAGTACAAGGTTGCTGAATGAAAAATTGCAGACTCATGGACCATCATCCTTGTCTAGGTGGAGAAACTGAGGCCCAAAGAGGTCAGGGTTAGGGCTGGATGGCAGGGGCTGCGGACCGCTTTTGAGCTGCAAACCAGCACAAGAGTTCTGACCGCGGTGCCCGGCCACACTGCCTCGCCCCAGCATCACTTGACTTCCTCCTTCTACTTTCCTTCCTTCTGCAGGCCAGTCTGTAGTTGGCTGATGTCTGAGAATATCACGACTTTTCTGATTCTTAACAGAAAAGAAGTGGTTTTCTAGGTAGCTTCTGGTGCAGCGAGCCGTGGTTGGGGTGGGGCGGGGGGCAGTTAAAGCCCAACGTGCTCCTGCCTAGCAGTTCAGGAAATAGCCTGGCTGAGGTGTCAGGCAGCTGCCAGTCTGCAGAGCTGGCTTCAGAGGAAGCTGCCCCTTTTCTTTTCTTTTCTTTTCTTTTCTTTTCTTTTCTTTTCTTTTTTTTTTTTTTGAGACAGTCTCACTCTGTTGCGCAGCCTGGAGTGCAATGGCTCAATCTCTGCTCACTACAACCTCCGCTTTCCGGGTTCAAGCGATTCTTCTGTCTAAGCCTCTCGAGTAGTTGGGATTACAGGCATGAGCCAACACGCCCGGCTAATTTTTGTATTTTTAATAGAGACGTGGTTTCACCATGTTGGCCAGGCTGGTCTCTAACTCCTGAACTCAAGCGATCCGCCTGTCTCAGCCGCCCAAAGTGTTGGGATTACCAGTGTGAGCCACTGTGCCCGGTCTTCTTTACCTTTTTTTTTGAAACAGGGTCTTGCTTTATCTCCCTGGCTGGAGTGCAGTGGAGCAAACACAGCTCACTGCAGCCTCGACTTCCCCGGCTCCAGCGATCCTCCCACCTCAGCCTCCCGAGTAGCAGAGACCACAGGCATACACCACCACACCTGGCTAATTTTTGTATTTTTTGTAGAGACGGGTTTTACCACGTTGCCCAGGGTGATCTCCAACTCCTGGGCTCAAGCAGTCTTCCTGCTTCAGCCTCCCAAAGCGCTGGGATTATAGATGTGAGCCACTGAACCCGGCCTGCCCCTTGTCTTGGTGATCTTGTGTCAAGTCAGGTGAGACATGCCAGGATACCCATCTGCTGGACACGAGGGTGCTGAGGGGACTGAGCAAGGCTGTGGGGCCGAGCCTGGCAGGGTCGAGGGTGTCCAAGTCCAGGGACACCAGGCCCTTCATGGAGTCGTGCAATGCCACGGCCCCGCTGACCACAGCTGAGTGCTGCGGCAGTGGGAGCTGGCCTCCCCTTCCTCTTCTGGCTCTGAGTCTCCTGTGTTTCCTTCGTTGCTTCTAGAAATAAAGGCACCACTGTGGAGGGAGAGGGAACAGAGATTAAATGTGGGCCCAGCCTCTCCTGTCCTTTCCAGCCCTGCCTCTGCCGGTGCCTGTTCCCAAGGCCCAGGTGTGGCCTCCTCCGGGGTCCTGTGCGCGTTCCCAAGGCCCAGGTGTGGCCTCCTCCGGGGTCCTGTGCGCGTTCCCGAGGCCCAGGGGAGGCCTCCTCCGGGGTCCTGTGCGCGTTCCCGAGGCCCAGGTGTGGCCTCCTCCGGGGTCCTGTGCCTGTTCCCGAGGCCCAGGTGTGGCCTCCTCTGGGGTCCTGTGCCCGTTCCCGAGGCCCACGTGTGGCCTCCTCTAGGGTCCTGTGCCCGTTCCCGAGGCCCAGGTGTGGCCTCCTCTAGGGTCCTGTGCGTGCTTCCGAGGCCCAGGCACGGCCTGCTCCAGTGTCCTGTCGGGCCAGCGCTGCCCACAGGAGTGACTGTCTGCTCAGACCCTGGCTTTACCCAAGGAGAAGCTGCTGTGGGTTTTGTTGCAGGGGGCAGGAACCCTGGATTAGCTGTAGGAAGTAATTCCTCCCTAAAACAGGCCCACTCGGTAGGGGAGCTTCTGAAGGCGCTGGTGTAAAGGGAAGTCAGCCAGAAACAGTGATTAATAGATCATTAGCATCCTAAGGGGAAATTATAAAGGTGTTAGGGCTTAAGAGCCCCTGAGAAAAGCGCCTCGCGTGTGGCATTCAGAACTCTCTAAGCCCCTCCCCTGCTCCCTGCAGTCCCCACTCGAGGCTGCCTGATTGCCCCGTTCCCAGCTCAGCTTCTAATCTTTAAAAAGGTATTGAAGGTTTCTATTAACCATGACTATACTAATAACCATTTCTCTCCGTTTGTGTGAAGCACTCTCTACGCCCTGCGAGCGCCGACGGTTGGATGGAGGGAGGGTCGCCTGGATTAACCCCCAGCCGCCATCCCTGTGGCCAGCACTGCCTCTTTTTCTCCCTCTTCTTCCACCTTATCTTCCTGTCCACTTTCTCCCTTTCCCTCCCCCATAGTTGACCCCAATGTGGAATTGAGGGTCATTTCAAAATATTTCTGATACTATTTGAAGAAAAAAAACTTCATCTGTTTAATGAAAAATACCAGGTCTCACCAGTTGGCTTTCTCCTGTAATGATCAGGTGTGGTGGGGGGAGCTGTGGAGCCCCGAAGGGCACCCTGCCCTGGCTGTGACTGGCAGTGGCAGGAGGTCACGCTTTATGGGATTCCGTCTGTCTCCCCACTGCTCCTGTATGGCGATGTCTCCCAGAGATGAAGACGGCTGTGCAGGGTGTGGTGTGGCTTTGTTTTCCTCGCAGCGCCCAGGGCAGGGCTGAGCTGGAGGTAACCGGGGTTCAAGTTGAATTTAAACAAATAGCCTCAAATAAACATTGGCAGTCGGGCAGGGACAGTGTCTGGGGGGTCCCCGCAGGCCGGCTGGGCCGGGCCCTTTTGCGTCTGGAGTGCCCACTCTGTTCTGCTTCTGCTGTTGTGGACGATCCAAGAACTGAATATTCTGAGTGGCTTCTTAGTCCTAAGTGAATTTGTCACAGGACCTTAATACCTAAAGCCAGAGAACCTGCCAGGAGGAGAGGGCAGGGGACCCGAGGGGCTAGGTCCTACCTCACGGTTCCCCAGCCCAGGAACTGTGACCTGAGGACCCTGGAGGACGTGCATACATGCCCTCCTGTGCCCTGCTAAGGCTGCACCCAGACAGGAGGCCAGAGGCACAGCTGGGACAGCCTAGAGACTACCTCAGCCTCCACACCCCATCGGAGGGGAATTCACACGGGTAAGGGGGCCAAGTTCTGATCCCCTGGAGGCACAGGAGCCAGCCATGGGTCCAGCTTCCCTTTGTTGTTGTTGTTGCTTTTGTTTCTTGTTTTGGTGACTGAGTGAAGGGACTTGACTCTTGTTCTCCCATCTTGAGCAGGAACATCACTGCAGAGGTCAGGGGAGCTGCCTGGACCAGCTGGCCTGGGGGAGCCACCACCCCATTCTCTCGCCCCTCTTGAGAATCCAGCCTGTGGACCCAGATGTGTCAGCCTGCAGTCAGACCATGGTCCGTCTCGGGCTGGTGCTGGGGGTGACAGAAAGGGGGTCCCAACCCAGCCCCTACTCCCCCGAGTCTCAGTCTCCTGGGGAAGAGATGGCAGACACAACATAAAAGAGAAATCGTGCTATAGGGGAAGGAATGATCCAAAGACACGGCCAAAGACAAAACTCAGGATATGGGAAGCAGTCATGAATGTTCATTTTAATCAGATCTCACTGGTTTAAAACCAAAAAATGTTGGGGTGAGTTAGACCCAGGATGTGCACTGGGTCCTGCAAGTCCCCCAAATTAGACACATTCACAGGGAGCTCAGACACGCTGGTCCATGGAGCAATCAATGCCTGTGGATCGGCCTCATTACAGTCCCCATCTCCGATGCCTCCCTGAGCTGCACCCCACTCTTGAATATGGAAAGGCTGCCCTTTGTGGGACAGATGCACTTTCATCACAGTGGGTCCTTCCTCCTGGCATCAACAGACCGCCCACGAGAGCCCCCAGGATTTCCAGTCCAGACCAATGGAAGCCCAGGGTGGGGCCGGGATGCTGGGTGGCTGTCCTGCAACAGGACCTGGGTCAGTCTCCTTGTGTGTCTGTCCATACAGCAACCTCTCCTTATCTGGCAAGTGATGACGATTTAAAATCACAACGAGAGTGGTTCCTAAAGGCGAGCTTACGCCTTTAGGAAGGCTCCCAGGCTTAGGCCAGGGAAGATGCTGTTAGATGCCTCAGAAGGGTAAGCAGGCAGACAAGAGCAATTTTTGAAAACTTTCTAAGGGCGTCGAGTGTGGCGGTTAATGCCTGTAATCCCAGCACTTTGGGGGGCCGAGGTGGGAGGATCACTTGAGCCAAGGAGTTCGAGACCAGCCTGGGCAACATAGGGAGACCTGTCTCTACAAAAAATAAAAAATAAAAAATAAAAATATTACCTGGAGGATCGCTTGAACCCAGGAGGTCAAGGCTGCAGTGAGTCAAGATCGTGCATGTCATGGCACTCCAGCCTGGAAAACAGAGCAAGACCCTGACCCTAAAAACAAATGAACATAAAACCTCTCTAAGGGCACCCTGTTATGAGTTGAATTGTGTGTCTCCCAAAAGATGTGTCCAAATCCTAACCCTCTGTACCTGTGAATGTGACCTCATTTGGAAACAGGGTCGTTTCTGACGTGATGAGTTTTGATGAGGCCACATGGGAGCAGACTGGCCCATTTCCCTATGACTGGTATCTGCGTATGAGGGGGATTCTGGACACAGATGTGCCCCGAGAGACCTCTGGTAAGGATGAAGGTGGAGATCGGGGTCATGCTTCTACAAGCCAGGAAACCCCAAAGATGGCCAGCAGCCACCCGTAGCTGGGAGAGAGGCCTGGATAGATTCTCCCTCTCAGCCTCAGAGAGACCCAGCCCTGCCGACACCTTGATCTCGGACTTCCGGGCTCCGGAACTGGGAGATGGTGCGTTTCTGTTGTTCAAAGCCCCCCGGGAGACTCACCCACAGCGATGGGGAGGGGCGGTACCATGCCGTAGCCCTCCACACTCCCTCCACTCCGTTCCCGGGGTGGGGGCTTCAACCTCTCTGCACCTCATCAGATGCTTTCCAGGGTCCCTTCCGACCCCAGATGGTCCACATTCCAGCAAGTAGGGGTAGTGCTGGGTGTTCCTCCTCCCACCATGTGGAGATGGGATGTTCAGCCCGGAAGACTCTCACCTGAGGGTGCGCTGTGCGGTGCAAACCCGTGCCTTTCTTTTAAACAGAAACACACATCAAACGAGGTGACGTACTGATTGGTTGACAAAAACGTTGTGGCCAGAGGTTCCCAGGAAGCTAACCCTGCGCCTCCCCTGAAAACAATGGCTCAGCATTTGCTAACTCAGTGTGCCTGGTGACTTTGTGGAGCAAAACCACCTTGAATAACAGGAATCACCTGTACCTGGTTACAGGACTTAATTTACCAAAAATTGTGGCTCAGGTCATCTTGGGTGTACTTTCTCATTCTCCTAGAAGTGGGAGTCAGTTTAAGACAAATCATGATCACCAAATTCTGTGACTTGAGTTGACACCTTGTTTGAATTTGACCTTAAGTTTTCAGGGTCAGCCCTGTTGGGGGCTGCTGGGCAGAAACCTTGTTCTTTTCAAAGTGCATTTAACTGCTGTTGGGGAATGATCTACCTGCTGCCAGTTTCTCTCCCTATTTTTTTTTCCTCCAGAAACTGGCATTAAGGTGAGTATTTGGCAAAGGTAACTTTTTAAGTAGATTCACTATTCTATTATCCCTGCCTGGCCCCCGCCATGGGCTGGGCCTTCTCCTAGAGGAAGGAGAGACGGACGGTGAGGTGGAAATGCTGGCTGTGGCCTCAGGCTTCCGGCGGGGGCAGTGTGCTTGTGTGCCAGTGCACTGGGCACCCCACAGAACGCACTCCCCCTCCCCGCCCCCGCCATCTGGGGAAGGCACAGCGGGGAGGCTGTGAACCTTTTCCTTATTAAGGACTTATTTTTTATGCCAGTTGGATTCTGGGCTTGCCTCGTGCCAACCTCCCCTTTGCCCCTTTCTGAATGCGTTAATCACAGGGGAAGTGTTATTTCTCCAAACTGTACCCCACCTCTGCAACAACTGAAAAGCCCACTGGAGTTAGAAGGACCTTGGCTGGTGCTGGGGGTGGGGACCAGAGGGGTTTCTGGAGCATCCATTGGCTTAGGAGCCGAGACAGACACTCCTGCTGCCCCACTCTGGCTCCCCTCTCCATAGCAGAGCGCAGGTGAGGGCGGCACCCACAGGGCTCTCTCTCACCCACACCATCCCTGCAGACTTCCCAGGGCCCTCCCTGCCGCTTCCACCCTCTCCTCTCCAGGCCCTCCTCCGCTCAGCAGCTGGAACAGCCTTTGAACATCATTCGTCACACCCTGTCCTGCTCAGGGATGAGCAAAGATGAAAACCCTTCCTGCTGCACACTCCCGAGCCCTGCCTCAGGGCCTTTGCACTGGCTACCCTCCTGCCGGGGGGTGCTCTGTCCCAGCTTCCAAGTGGTCAGTTCCCTTTCTCAGGTCCACCCCACAGATCTCCGTGAGGCCTTCCCTGACCATCTAATCAAAAGACTCGCGCGCTCTCTGTTGCACCAATCACACCTGATTCTCTTACAGTTCTTACCGGAATGAAATTAGCTTTTTATTTTGACATGCACCTCTCCACTGGAATGCCAGCTTCGTGATGGACACTGTCTGTCTTTCTGTTCCTGAATCTTCCAGGGCTGGTGCGCCATAAATGAGTGAGTGCCAGCGATCTCGGACACCTGATCTGCCCACCTCCTCCAAGATGCCCCCCACTTTTCAGGAGACGGCATGGGTGTCCTGGGAGAAACACAAGGCTAGTCCGGAGTGGGTCCTGCAACGTGGGGTCAGGGCATGGGACCTCCCTGAAAACGGCCACCGTCCTAACTGCTCGCCTGGGATAGGGGTCTCTGGGAGGCTGCCCATTTATTATCTAGAGAAGAAGGAGGGAAGGTCTGAGGACGGGCCTCAGAGATGGGCTCTGAGATTTTGTCGCCTCAGTCCCAGGTAGCACCTGGAGAGTACCTGAGAGCCGGCCCCTCAGGAGTGGATGTGGATCCCGCGTTCCCTTGCAGGCACGGGGGGCTCACGCTGTGGAAGGGACCCAGGGTGGGCTGTGCTGGGAGCCCCCCAGAGATGCCTCAGTGCCTAGCGGACCAGCCCCAAGGGAAGGGGGGAGCACCCCAGGCTCCTTCCTCTGAGGGAGCCTTCAGCCACGGTGACCCTCCTCCCTTTCTCACAGACCTAACCTCTGACAGCCCCTGCTCCACGCCTCCCACACGGGCAGGTGTCTATGGAGGGTCTGCTGGCCGCCTGGGAAGGCACTGTGAACACTGCCGAGAAGTCAGAGCTTCTGCTTCGCCCCCAAGAAGCAGGTCTCCTTGGTGTGGACTGGTGTCCACAAACTCAGTGGGGCAAAGAGTGTCAGATTTATTCCCTCCCTCCTGCCTTCCTTCCCTCCTCCCTTCCCTCCCTCCTCCCTTCCCTCCCTCCTCCCTTCCTTTCCTCCTCTTCCTCCCTCTAATCCGTCACTAATGTCCACCCTGTTGGGTTGGGGGGAAATTCACTTTCAAGCATTCTGGGAGGGACCTTCCTCCCCTTCCCCTAGGCCTCAGAAGAGTCTGGGTTCCAGCCATCTGGTGGCCCCTGTACCCTTCTAGTCCAGACTCCTGAGATTCCTCCATCTTAGAGATTTCGTGCAGCAGCCAGGCCTGAGTTTGAGATTCTTTGCCGAGTGGAGGCCCCAGTGTGTGAGTTTGTTCTGGTGGATGCAGCAGCCACCCTGCTCTGAGATCTGGCCCCTCTCTCCCGTCTCGGTTCTGGGGAAGTGTCCTCTGCTCCCCATTCTGTCACCTCCCTAGCGGCCTCTGATCCTGCCAGGATGCCCCAGGCTTGGTGCAGGCAGGCCAGGGACACAGCACCTGCCTGGGACACAGCACCTGTCGGGCACACAGAATTCCCTCCGGGGGCGAGGCCAGGACCCGAGACCAGCTTGGAGGAGGGGGCAGGGCGTGCAGGGGGGCAAAATACAAATGAGTATCAGAACATGTTTTCCTGCCACATCAGTGAAACGAGGGCGCGTGTTTGCCTAAACCTGCTGTAAGGATTGGCCCAGAACTCCACTGACCATAGCCATTAACTCACTAAGGTGTGATGACCAGAAACCACTTTAATGGGCCACCTCTTGGGAGAATTAAGTGAGGGAAACTCCTTCACCTAAAAGAAGTCTTTTATGACTTCTTTCACATAACGAAATATTTTTAAGGTTCGCCCATGTTGTACCGTGTGTCAGTCCTTCCTTTTTATGGGCTGGATAATATTCCATTGTATGAATATACCGTGTTTTGTTCATTCATCAAAGGAAATTTGGGTTGTTTCCGCCTTTTGGCTATTATGAATAATGCTGCTATAAACATTTGTGTACAGATTTCTATATGGAAATATGTTTTTATTTCTCTTGAGAATATACCTAGGAGTGGAGTTGCTGGCTCATATCGTGACTTTATATTTAACCTCTGAGGCACTGCCAGGCAGTTTTCCAAGCTGGCAGCACCCTTTTACATTCCCACCAGCAATTCTCAGCAATATGAGATTGCAATTTCTTTGTATCCTTGTCAACACTTGTAATTGTCTCTCTTATGTTCTAGCTGTCCTAGTGGGTGTGAAGTGGTGTCTCATTGTGGTTTTGATTTTCATTTCCCTGAGAACTAATGTTGAGCTTATCTTCATATACTTATTGATCATTTGTGAATCTTTCTTGGGAGAATTAAGTGAGGGAAACTCCTTCACCTAAAAGAAAGGATTTTTAGTGACATTGGATGACTCGAAGTCACTCCAGGTGAGAGAGCACAACACGTGTAGAATAAATACTGAAAGAAGGGACCACGCTCCTCCCTCTCATCACAACGCCCGCCCCTCCCCGCCCCACCCCGCCTCTCCCCGCCCCCCCCCCCCCCGCCCCACCCCGCCTCTCCCCGCCCCGCCCCGCCCCGCCCCCACACTCTCCTCCCTCTCATCACGACCCCCCCGCCCCTCCCCGCCCCGCCTCTCCCCGCCCCTCCCCCCACACTCTCCTCCCTCTCATCACAACGCCCCGCCCCACCCCACCCTGCCCCACCCCTCCCCTCCCTGCCCCGCCCTCCCCACCCCTCCCCACCCCACCCCGCCCCCACACTCTCCTCCCTCTCATCACAACGCCCCGCCCCACCCCACCCCGCCCCTCCCCTCCCTGCCCCGCCCTCCCCGCCCCACCCCTCCCGCCCCGCCCCACTCCGCCCCCACCCTGAGAAGCATAAAAGAGGGAAGTTTGGCCAGAGGGAGTTTTCCAGAACAGCCTCAGCTGCCCAACATCCAGCAGGAGGCCTCAGGTCAGGCTCTGGTTCCTCCTTCCCCCCGCCTCCCCCCCCCTCCGCCCCCAGGGCTCTTTGCTGCCCCTCATGAGTTCCATCGCGGGAGGGCTGGGGAGGCACAGATAGATTTCTGGAAGCTTCTCTGAGAGACCTTCTCAGGTCACACAATAGGGGCCTTTCAGGGCTCAGAGTTTCCGTCCCCCGGACCTTCCAGCTCCGTGTGTTACCTCAAAGGAGAGTGAGATGCTGACGGATGCCAGGTGCAGCCTGCTTAGACCCCAGGCTCGGCTTACTTCTCTCCTCAGCCTCTCTCTTCTCTGCCTGCTCCCTGCACCTCAGGGCGCCCTGGAGAGGAAAGAGGTGCACCCTGGGCCACTTGGCCTTTCCGTGGCCCACATAGCGCGGTGCAGGTGGCGGGACATGGCTCTGGCCCGTGCAGGTGGCGGGAAGGGTGGTTCCCGGCCAGCCTGCGGACAGATGGGGTACTCTCGGCCTGGGCTAGGCATAGAGTTTCAAGCCTGAAAATGGCGGATGGCAAACCGCTGAACTTCTATCAGCGACCTCAGGTGTCCCCTTGTGAGCATGGTAAAAAAAAAAAAAAACCAGGTGGAACAGTCCTCAACATTTGAACAGAAGGCATTCCGTTAGATTTCTCCATCTAGAATGAAATCCTCAATAACCTTGGATTCTATAACGCAGAAAGTGTGGTTCTGTCCAGGCCCCCTCACCAGCTGACATCACTAATGACCAATGGAGGCAGGCTCATTGTCAGATGGCCTCAGGGGGGTGTCTGCGCCTCGGTCTCCCCAGGAACTCTGGGAGCTGCACAGGCTGCACACGGGGCCACCGTCCCCCTCCAGGACTCTCCTGCCTGGCTTTCCCCCGTCAACCCCGTCCTCTTATGCCCTCCCCCACTGCAGGGTCCCCGGAAGGAATTATATGATATTTGGTCTTTTATGACTTCTTTCACGTAACGAAATGTTTTTAAGGTTCATCCATGTTGTACCATGTATCAGTCCTTCCTTTTTATGGGCTGGATAATATTCCATTGTATGAATATACCGTGTTCTGTTTATTCATTCATCAGTTAAAGGAAATTTGGGTTGTTTCCGCCTTTTGGCTATTATGAATAATGCTGCTATAAACATTTGTGTGCAAATTTCTGTATGGAAATATGTTTTTATTTCTCTTGAGAATATACCTAGGAGTGGAGTTGCTGGCTCATATCATGACTTTATATTTAACTTCTGAGGCACTGCCAGGCAGTTTTCCAAACTGGCAGCACCCTTTTACATTCCCACCAGCAATTCCCAGCAATATGAGGATTGCAATTTCTTTGTATCCTTGTCAACACTTGTAATTGTCTCTCTTATGTTCTAGCTGTCCTAGTGGGTGTGAAGTGGTGTCTCATTGTGGTTTTGATTTTCATTTCCCTGAGAACTAATGTTGAGCTTATCTTCATATACTTATTGATCATTCGTGAATCTTTCTTAGAGAAATGACACTCAGATCCTTTTCCTGTGTTTAAATTGGGTTGTATTTTTACTATTGAGTTGAACAGTTCTTTATGTTTGTGAATACAAGTCCCTATCAGATATATGATTCATTCTTTGGGTTGTCTTTCCATCTTCTTGATGGTGTGCTTTGAATGAAGCACAGAAGCTTTTATTTTGATGAGGTCCAGTTGCTTTTGTTTTTTCTTTTGTTACCTATGCTTTCAGTATCCCATTTAAGAATCCTTCTAACACATTGAGAACACATCAAATAAACACAAGTATCAGCAGTTATTTTTTATTGTTCTGTTTTGCTTTTTAGAGACAGGTTCTCTCTTTATTGCCCAGGCTGGAGTACATTGGTGTAATCATAGCTCACTGCAGCCTCAAACTCCTGAGCCTAAGTGATCCTTCCACCTCAGCCTCCTGAGTAGCCACCATGCCCCACTGACTTTTAAAGTTTTTTTTTTTTTTGTAAAGAAAGGGTCTTGCTGTGTTGTCCAGTCTGGTCTCAAACTCCTGAGCTCAAGCAATCCTCCCACTTTGGCCTTCCAAAGTGCTGAGAGTTACAGGCGTGAGCCACCATGCCAGGCCCAAGTATTGGCAGTTTTATATTGCTATCGTCAAAGGGAGTCAAAGCCCCTTAAAAGGAGGGAAGAAGAGATGAGGCAAAGCCACCGTCCGTTTGTAGGCTTCTAAGACCATGAAAATTCCATCCTTTGTCTCCTAAGTTTGCTTTGCTAGACTTTATAGCAGTGTCACCTCTGTGAGATGGCTTTTAAGGTCATTCTTTTTCTTCGTGCGTTAAACTGTTCGTTCTCTCTTTCAACAAATATTTGCTGAGCATGCACTGTCTATCAGGAACTGTACAGATGAACACAACACAGACCTGAATCTGGGGAGAGTCCTGCCGTCACCCCTTGTTGGGCTAGGATTTGATGTCCATTACAGGACTCTCTCCAAACCCCCAGAATGCCACTCTGACCAGGGACCTATCCCCAGGCTCTCTTCCTCACAAACGCATGGAGACCCCTGGAGAAGGAGTTGCACTCATTCCAGGGCCAGCCTGGGGTCGGGGCTCCCCTGGGTAGCAGGTGTTTGCTGTGTGCTTACTGAGTGAATGGGTGGCCCAGTGCACCTGGATCCACTTGGGATTCCTCCTTTGTTCCAAGGTGAGATCACACCCCAGGTTCATGTTGACCTGAATAATCACCCTGGGAGTTTTTCTGGACTGGATGAGAAGGGAGAGGAAGTGACATGATGGGGAGCCCATGGTATCTGCTGCGAAGCTGGAACCCAGGGAAGTCCCCGCATCCACTGTTACAGTCTCAGGAAGAACAGCACCAAGATGGAGGCCACGTGGTCCTCCGGGGGCTGCCCTCGGAGGCACGCAGGCTCTGGCATTGGAAGTCATACCACGACAGGCTGCAGCAAGGCAGTTTGTTTTGTTTTGTTTTGTTTTTTACCTAAGGCCACCTCGAGAAATTCCTACTGGAATATGTGTTTGGAAAAGCTGTGCCTCTACCCAGGACCTTTTCCTGGTAAAAAGCATATTCTCTCTTTATGTAAAGTGAGCATCCTGGAACCCATTGCGTTTTCCTTTCTCTAGGTCGACCTACCTATTTTAGCTGCACGTTAGAATCACCTGAGGGACATTTAACAAACCCCAGTTCCGGCTGGGTGCAGTGGCTCACACCTGTAATCCCAGCACTTTGGGAGCCCGAGGTGGGCAGATCCCTTGAGGTCAGGAGTTTGAGACCAGCCTGGCCAACATGGTGAAACCCTGTCTCTACTAAGAATACAAAAATTAGTGTGGTGGCGGGCACCTGTAATCCTGGCTACTCTGGAGGCTGAAGCAGGAGAATCACTTGAACCTGGGAGGCAGAGGTTGCAGTGAGCTGAGATTGTGCCACTGCACTCCAGCCTAGGCAACAGAGCGAGACCCTGTCTCAAAAATAAATGAATGAATAAATAAATGAAAATAAATAAAAATCCCAGTTCCCACTGGACCCCAGATGGATTAAATAAGAAACTCTGAGACCAGGCATTGGGGTTTTTGTGGTTGTTGTTTTGAACTCCAGAGATGATTTCTGTGTCCATCCAAGGTTGAGAGCCAGTGGTCTGCAGGAAGTCTGGACCCAAATATATGACTTATCTGTAGTATTCCCTCCTACACAGCTGTGGTCTCTGGTTCCAGCCTCCCATGTTAAATTTTCTCCAAACCTGATTTTCACTGGCTTATGGAAAGGTGGCCTTTTTTTTTTTCTCAATACAGCCTTTCCTGACCACAGTGTCTGCTGTGATGTATGTGTGCAATACAGAAATACATTCTGTTGGGTGAATAAATAAGTGAATAGAGCAATTAGGAAGCAGGAGAGAAAATGGAATTGCAATGGTGTTTTATTGAACTCAGAAGTGGTATTTTGTGAAAAACAAGTTTGATCAGTGGAAGGAAAAAATAAATGGTGAATGTTGGAAGAGGGCTCCGTATATTTGAGGATGTATCACATCTAATATTTGTTTAATTTCCCTTTAGAACATTTATTTTCACTTACAGTCATTACTTTTTCTTGATAGCATACAAATCCCTAGCTCTTTTCTTATTCAATGATTAGGGTACATTTTTACCTCATAAAGGAAAGAGAGAGGAAGGGAAGGTGAGAGGGAATTTCCTCCTTATGAAGAGCTGGAAATGGAAAGAGGAAATGGGTGAAATTAATGGAACTGAGCCAGGCACGGTGGCTTACATCTGTAATCCTAGCACTTTGGGAGGCCAAGGCGGGTGGATCACCTGAGGTCAGGAGTTCGAGACCAGCCTGTCCAATAAGGTGAAACCCTGTCTCTACTAAAAATACAAAAAAATTAGCCAGGCGTGGTGGTCGGTGCCTGTAATCCCAGCTACTCGGGAGGCTGAGGTGGGAAAATCACTTTAACCTAGGAGGTGGAGGTTGCAGTGAGCCGAGATCACGCCACTGCACTCCAGCCTGGGTGACAGAGCAAGACTCTGTCAAAAGAAAAAAAAAGTGGAACTGGAAGTCAGGAGAGACAGAGAAAGAGGGAATGGATGGATGGGGTGTTTAGGGCAGGATGGTGGTAGGTGCACATCTGTGCACACCAGCTGGGGAAAAGGTACTCTACCTGTTAGGGTGACAGCTGCTCTAGTTCTCTGGGATGGAGGGGCTTCTTCGGATGTGGGACTTCCTGTTTTAAACCCGCACAGTCCTGGGCAAACCGAGACTCGTTGGTCACCCTGGATGCTGGCCAAGGACCTACTGGCTGCTTGCTTGCTGATTTTTGTTTGGAGGCAATTGGGGCCAGGAAAGGGAGTGAAGAAGCCTTAGGCTGGGATGGGAAGCTTGACCTGGCTCTGAGCCAGCTTTATGCTCTGGTGTCTGTAATGCTGGGCTTCCCTTCACTCGATGCATTTGTGCTCAGGAAAGGACTCGCTGAACAAATGTCCAGCTCAGGGGGTGGGATGTGAGAGGAGACGTGGGCCTGAGGAGCATCCCAGAGACAAACAGGGCAGGAAGTTCTCTGTCCTAACATGAAAGGGGAAAAAACAGACTTCAAATGTATTCTTCCCACTGTGCTGGGAGTTACCTGGAGGGCGGAGACTTTGCGCTTCATCTGGTACCCCTGTCACCTAGGGTGCCCGGTGCACGGGGAACGGCCAGTGTGTGTTAAATCCGGGCCAGAGGAAGCACGCATTGGGTGTCTGGCTCTATGTCAGGGTTGGGAGTATTTATTATACAAAAAGACTGCCATCCTCACATTATTTTAAGGTATCATTGAGGGTACGAATCATATACTCAAAGTCTTCATAATCAGAGAATAATATAAAGTGAATTTAATGAAGAAAAACAAAGCATCATGTCCTATTTGGGTTTAGGACTATACTCTCAAAGGCCCTTTAATTCGAATTTGATTCAAGTAGCAATGCCAGGGCAAAGAAGCCAAGTAGATGACATTCTGTTTTTTTTTTTTGGAGACAGAGTCTGGCTCTGTCACCCAGCCTGGAGTACAGTGGCAAGATCTTGGCTCACTGCAACCTCCACCTCCTGGGTTCAAGCCATTCTCCTGCCTCAGCCTCCTGAGTAGCTGAGATTACAGGCACCTGCCACCACACCCGGCTAATTTTTTGTATTTTTAGTAGAGACGGGGTTTCACCATATTGGCCAGGCTGATCTCGAACTCCTGACCTCAAGTGATCCGCCTACCTCAGTCTCCCAAAGTGCTGGGATTACAGGCATGAGCCACCATGCCCTTCCTAGATGACCTTCTTAAGCGTTGTAAGTTACACTGAGTTTATTTAGGATTAGGGAATAGACTCAGAAGAAAGAGAGAAAAGGGGGTGGGAGAAAGATAGCACACGAGTGTCGGCTGAGTTCCGCTGGGGTAGTGAGTGGTCCCACATCCTCAGCGGCGAGCCAGGACAGAAGTGCATTTCTCGCTACTGCTGTACATGCATCGCCGACAGCTGGGGCTGTGCTTTGTGTCCTGTTAATTTTGGGAACCGCAGGCTGAAGGAGCGGTTCCTGTCTGGGTCCTTGCTGTGAGAGGAGCAGGAGAGGTGTCAGACACAGGACAGCTCCAAAAGCTTCCACTGGGAAGTGGCACACATCACTTCTGGGAAACGCAAGGCACACGGCGAAGTGTGGTGGGGGTAGTGGGGATAATAACCCTCCTAGAGGGAGGGGCTCCACACAGAGGCTACGCGGATCTCATTACAGTCTCATCACGATTTAAA
This sequence comes from Nomascus leucogenys, assembly GCF_006542625.1. Taxonomy (NCBI): domain Eukaryota; kingdom Metazoa; phylum Chordata; class Mammalia; order Primates; family Hylobatidae; genus Nomascus; species Nomascus leucogenys. The sequence goes on along the minus strand of NC_044393.1, from coordinate 99,974,155 downwards.
GTATCAGTCGATACCATTCACCACGGCTTAGGAGTTCCGGCAACTATCTGCACTACCTTCCACAAACCTTGATGTTAACACAAGCAGCATAATCCAATCACTTATGTATCTTCTTAGAATGTGGATGTCAGGAACCAGGCAGGATGACAGGAAGTGGGGAAAAGCCCAGGGGAGCAAAACACAGGCTGAATTGGGATCTTTGACCTGAACCAGTTACGAAGCTTCCAGCTAAGAAGCTTTCCAAGTCATAGAATATTATGAATATTCTGGACCAAGGGCGATTTACGGCATGCCCTTGAGTCCCCGAAGTCCCAGGGATTGCTTCTCAGTTTAAACTTTAAATCAAAAGCTGATTCCTTCTTAAAGGGAAAGCTCAGATTTCCGGCTTCACAGTTCCCTTCTCAGAGGCTCCTCGGGTTCTGCCTCCATAAGTTATACCAAGAATAACTGGGGGCCTCCCACACGCCATTTTCTCTCTATGCCTGTTTCCCCATCTTTACAGTGAGGTGGGTGGGTGCTATCAGTGGTTCTTACTTAGCAGAATATTTCAATCACCCAGTTCTCAGCCCCAGAAATTTTGATTCAGTAGTTCTTAATTGGGATCTAGTTTTTGAGAACGCCCCAGAGATTCTAATTTTCTCTCCAGGTAGATGAATGATTTAGCCAGGGGTGGACTTTACCTCCTTTCCAGCCCCCATCCACCAGGAATGACTCTGGGCCCCACGTCCCTGGGCCCAGCCCTGGTAAAGGATCATAGGATCAGGCTGTAGAAGTTTCCGGAAACAGATGGAGGGTGTCATCTCTTCCCACCTCTCTCCCTAGCCTCTGATGTGGAGTTTGACATTTTAATCAGAGATGAGGCCCCCAGATGGCCCAGTAGGCCAGGGCTGGTTAGGCAGAGGGTGAGTGAGGTTCCATCTCCTTGGGGTCTACTTTCTTGTCCCTGGACTGACTTGGGAGAGGGGTCTGCACCCACCACGGTGCCTGGCCCATGTGACCACTCACAAATGGGGCCAAATTCAACAGCCCCTATTTCCAAATAAGGTCACATTCTGAGGTTCTGGGGGTGAAGACTCCAATGTCTTTTTTGCGGGTACAAGCACTTTAACCCGTAACAGCAGAGTATAATGCATTTTGAGATATTTCTTTTAAAATCATTAAAACATTTAAGAAGTTTCAGCTTAAGTTTTAGTGTTTATTCAATTTTTGGGAAAAAAAAATGTTGATACAAAATCCCTGTAGCCAATAAAACTGGATACACATTTTTCCGGTTCTTCCTGAGCATCATAGAGAGTGTCCCCAGGCGGCTGTGGTGAGAGGGGCCACGCCTGGCAGAGTCCGGCTGTGGCCTGGCCCCTGCTGCTATGACAAGCCAGGGGTCAGGGAGCAGGTTCTGCAGTTGAGCTTGCGTTTTCCGCTGTGGGGTGGGGTGGGTTGGGGTGGGGTCTGAAAACCAGGTCGCTGGGAGGAATCCTAGGAGCCCTAGATTTTCAAGTGATAGAGCCGGGCTTGGCGGCCACTCAGCTTCCCCAGGCTGATTAGTCACTGGAGGTTGTTTTCTTGTTTGTTTCATTTTTGAATCAGGGCTGAACATTCTGTGTTGTGGATTCATTGAGCACCCATTCCCCAATAACCTTTTGTGGGGAAGGAGGGAGTGTGACGTGGGGGTGTGGAGGCAGGTCCCTGTCACCTGACCCAGGGTGCAGGTGGCGTCCACATGGGTCTGTGCCCCTGACCCTGGCTCCACACAGCCGAGGCCATTGTACTGAGCGTGTCTGTCGGAGCTTGGGAAGACGCTGTCCACCTGCCACCACTGGAAGCAGCACCATCTCACAGGCCAGCTGCCCCAGCTGCCCAAGCCTGGGCAGCGGGGCCAGCTCAGCCTTCCCCTCGCCCCCGGCCCTCGGCTTTTCAAAGTCTCAGCTGTGCAGCCCAGCCCCAAGGGAGCCCCTGGACCTGGGCCGCCTGCGTGCTCTGAGACTTGTCCCAAGACTGGCTCAGAGCCTCTTCAGGGCCGCGCCTGCCCTTTGCTCCTTTTTACTCCCACAGCGCCGTCACCCAGGCAGCGCTGGGTACATGGTGGTCAGTTGATTAAAGGAGGCCTTGGGGACAGTAACGTCACCCCCCGCCCTTCACCCTGGCCTGCTGCCCTCCTGAAGCCACCTCGTTCCTGGGCTCGAGGCTTCCTAGGGTGGTGGCAGTTGTGCTCTGGCCCCAGTCCTGGCCAGAACATCATCCCACCCAGAGGAGGCTGCAGGTGTCTGTTTCTGGAACATTCTATTATTTACTTTTTGCCATTTCCTACCTTGCCTTAAGGTTCAGAGTCTCTGTATCTATCCCCAGTGGCAGTTGTCATAGGTGATGTCTTTAAATGGGCTTCTCTGACACCTGAGTCACGCGGCACTGGAACGCACTGGGGTGCCTCCCAGATCCTTGGCTCCCAGCAGCTCCCAGGCCCTGTTCGCCTCCGTAAAACTCAGCATGCAGATGTGCATATGTGTGCGTGTGTGTATGTGTGTGCGTGTACACACATACATATGGATTTAATCCTCCCAGTAACCTGGTGGGGTGGGCATAATTATTATTAACTCCACTTTACAGATGAGGAAACTGAGGCATAGAGAGGCTAAATGACTTAGCCAAGGTCCCAGCACTGGCAAAGCAAAGCTGGAATTTGAACCTGTAGAAAAAGAGCATCCATTCCAAAGGGCGAGTGGAGGCATTTTTCTCCTTCATGGCGTGCTCAGGACGAGGAATCCAACGTGTCTTAGAGAGGGCTTGCTTGGGGGCATTGTTATAGAGGGCAATTTGTAGAAAAAAAATGGTTTTGTGCACCAGTGTGGTTTATGTTGATTTTAATTAAATTGGGGAGCCTTGTGCATGCTAAACGACAGCTTGGCCTTCTACCACCTGGGCAGCCCGGGGCCTTCTGCACAGCAGTGCCATTGAGGCTGTTTTAGGTCACAGACGTTCAGCCCTGGAGCACCTGCCTGAGACTAGCCGGGCTTGTGCTACAGCCTGTTGGCCTTCTGTGTGTGCCAAGCCTGGGCCCAATCCTGGTTCCCAGCTCAAAAGAAAGATCGAGTTGCCATGAGCCTTCTAGAGCCTTCCAGGGCCTTGGCAGTGTGTCTAGGGAACAAAGGAGGAGGATGTTCTGGGGCCTTACAAAATGCAAGGACCCTTCAGTGCCTCTGATTTTTACCTGATCTTGCTTATCTTAGCCTCAGTCTTACTCCTTTCCTGAAGTTACTTTTTAAGACTTTCTTCCAAAGTAGCCCCTTCCTTCTGGAAACTTCTATGATGGTGGCTGCTGTCTGTGCCACATACGATGTTGTGTGGACTCTCGGCCTGCTTGTTCCCTGTCTCCACAGCTTTCCTTCTGGCCAGGACTGAGGTCGGTGAGGTTGGAGGCTCTCTCTTCTACTTTTCTTGGGTCCCAGCAATGTAACATGAGGCAGGTACCTGGCTGCAGGGGTTCCTAAAAATATCCATTGACTGGGAGATGGGGTGCCGAGAGAGAGAGCGGGAGTGATGATGGGCCACTGAGAGCTGCTAGGGCAGGGTGGGCCTCAGGGTTAGGAGAGAAGCCCGGCTTATTGTTGTTTAAAAAATGGAAGAGGAAAGAAAATGGGGCTTCCCAAGTGCCAAGTTATTTCTGTTGAAGGTGGCGCTCGTCTCCAGACAGTGGCTCCTGCTTATCAGGTCCGAGGAGCTCTGGCCTTGCCTGACCACTGACCCTGTGGGAGATGTGAAGTTGGAGACCACGGAGTGGTGTTCCAAGTAGAGTGTGCCCTGCAGGAGCCACAGGGGCCAGGCCACGGAGTGGTGTTCCAAGTAGAGTGTGCTCTGCAGGAGCCACAGGGGCCAGGCCCCAAGCATCAAAGTGACGGAAGTCAAAGGAGCCCACGGCAGTGGGTGTGGGTGAGTAATCGTGATGGGGGTAGGAGGGAGGTCAGAGAAGTCCTTGGAAGGAGTGAAGCTCTGACAGATGCTTAAGCCTGTCCCTGTTGAATTTATGCTAAGCCCATCAGCGCTCCTTTTGGCATGCACCATTTTTTAGAAAAAGGTTCCAGCTGCCAGCGTGAACGGCGAGTCCTTCCTCCTCTCACTTCTGCTCCCTGCACACATCGGGCTTGTTCAGACTGGAGTTAGACAAGTCACTGTGGGGTCACAGGACAAAGTCTTAGCCGGTTTTCCAATGGATAGGCCTATCTCTTCCTTATCAGGTGCTGGTGTAAAATCAGGAGCACCTGGTCTTAGCCTTGGCCCTCTAAGGACACAGCCATGTGACCTTGGGCATGTCACTTAAACTGATTGATCACATATGACTTAGCGTTTATAGACCTGCTGGCTTATTTGGTAGAGGTGGGTCCCTGATTGGGCAGGTGACATGCTCCAAACACAAGTCAGCCACCACAGGAGCTGCGTGCACACTCAGTACACATGGCACTTCTTTGGACAGAGGGCTCTGGGGCCCCATCCCACATTTGAGGCTCAGGGGACCCTGTGACCTGGGAGTGGTTTTCACCTGTAAGGCTCCAGGCAGTAGCCCAAGTATCTCAAGACCTTCAGGTGGTCAGAACATGGCCTTGAAAGATAGAGAAACTGTTATCCTTTGCGGGGGTTGGTTTGTTTTTGTTTCGACTCCATTAAAATCAGGACACAAGGTCTTAATGACTCCAAATGTCTTTGCAATCCTGCAGTTTTAGAACTACTAGTTCTACCTGGATGGAGGTACCCAGGGAAGGGCAGGGTGGCAAACTATTCTCAGCTAATCTAATCTCAGCTCAGCTGCTCAGCAAACATCTGGTTACTTTGGTAAATATTGGCAGTCTCTAGCGACTGGAGGTGGGTGAGGCTCTGTGTCCCCCTGACAGCCTTGGGACTGGTGGGACTGCTGGTCTATGACAACAAAAGGAAATCCTAGAGCAGGGTTTGCCAAATCCCTACAGGCGATGTTAGGCGGCAGGTCCAACCTGTTCTTGTAGCTCAGAGGAAGGCTCAACGCTGCCCTCTGGCAGATGCACTCTGAGCAGGGCCCAGAGGTGTTAGGATGGGCAGGACTGGTTGAGCTAACAGCAGATGCAGCAGCTGGGTCCTCGGAGGTAGAAGATGCAGACCAATAGCGTCCAGGTCACCAGGGCTGCAGCTGGGTGGGCTGCGGGCCGGCCAGATTCTCTGTCTCTTTATCCAAGGGGGCTGCAGCCTGTGCCATCCTCCTGACTCACTCTGCACACCACTCATTTCGCCAGGGAGCTGATTAACAAGCCCTCTGCTGTGAATTTCAACAAGGATGTTCACGGCACAGAGCAGCCCTCTTTGGTACATTGGTTCCCAATTGGGGTATTTCAGAAGCCACCACAGGACCTGGCATATTGCACAGAGTTCATGAGTACAGGGCACTGGCCTCAAGCTGTCATAGGAATGAGGTTCCAAAGTAAAATGCCACACCGTCTACATCCCACGAGGCCCAGTCAATCTCAAATGCTGGCCCCAGCCAGTGCCATGCCATGCCCCGAATCCCCAGCTGCTGGCTCCCAAGTGAAATAAAAGTGTGGTCAATGAGGCTGGGCCTTGAGCCCAGGGGGTTCCCTCTTCTTTCAGCTGCCCTGGCCTCTGGCTTTCCCCTGCACAGATCTTGCAGGACGGCGAGGGCAGGGACAGCACTGGCACATAAAAGGGGGGTAGAATATGGGCTTTATTGGTCAGTGTCTCTGCCCAGGGCAGTTGCCATCAGCCCTTTTACAGATACTCCCTCTGCAAGCTGCCCTGCCGGCCTGGTGCCAAGATTGGCTCTGGACACAGGGTTCTGGGGTGCAGCGGTATAGTCCTGCACAGCAATGTCTCATCGCAAGGACGCGAGCTTGGCATGCAGCATTTGACTTTTAGGTGAAGGGCTGAGGGCGGCATGGGATTTGGCAAAGATTTGTGCTAGATTTCTGGGATGCTGAGAAATCTAACCCAGGTCTGTTATTCAGGGGTTGGGGGGTGGGGGCTGGGAGACACGCCTGTTACACATGTGTGCTCACGCATGTCTAGTTTTCCAGGCCACTTACACAGCTCAGGCAGTACCATGCATCGTTTGAGATTTTCCTGTCACATTTGCCATTTGTAATTCTTTGAAGTCACTGTTTTGACTTGTTGTGTAATATCATAAGGCCCCAATGTCTGGCTCTATCAGAACATACTTGACAATATCCCATTTCTGCACACTCAGGTAGTAACTGATCCTTTCCGTGTTGCTGCAGACTTTGTTTATTTCAGATGTTATAGGCTGGACCTGTAAAGGGGGACTCTCAACTTGCGGTGTGTGAGTGTCTTCCTCTTATTCTTAATTATGCAAGTAATAAACAAGCATGAGCCACAGAAAAACTAGATGATAAAAATAAACAAAAATGAATAAAGAGACAGTGGCCCTGTTAGGATGTGCTGTACAGAGCCAGGCTGGGGAGGGGAACATAACTATGATCGAATCCTGGCTTTGCAATTTGTGTGTTCTGTAACCTTTGTGACTCCACTTCTCTGGGCTTCAATTTCGTATCGATAAAATAGACAGTATGTTGTGCAGGTTGAGACAGGATATGTAAAATACTCAGCACTTAAAATACACTCAAAAAATGAGTTCCAGGAGAGGGCCCTTGTAATAACCTACAGGTGCCAGGGAGGGGCTTTAGGGGCAGGGCTGGGCTTTCTAGGGATGCCAAGCTCTAGGGTCAGGAGGGTGCCTGCATGCAGGGCCCAAGGGGCAATGAGGCCTGACAGCCTTGGGAAGCCTGGGGGTGTAGAAGGATGACCGTGGGCCAGGCTCCTATGGGCCCGGCAGCCCATGCTGAAGAAGTGGGGTTTGTTCTGTAGATGGCATGGAGCTAGTGAAGGTTTTCTGGTTCTGTTTTGTTACTGCTTTGTCTGGTGAGGGTGCTAAGAGTAATGCCTGAAAAACAGTTTAGGAGGATGAATTAGAGCAGGTGAGTTGGAGGGGATGTGCCTCAGGAAGGCATTTCCTTTCCACTTCTGATTCTGACACCAGCCCGATGCACCAAAATGGTCTTCAGGCTTTGCTAAGTATCTGTGATCTACTAGGCTCTGTTGTTCAGGACAGCTGACTCCACCCTCCAGGGAGAGTAGGTGGAAAGCTCAGAGCCACCTGCATGCAGAGTGCAGCGGAGGTTCTGGAAGCGAGGAGAAATGCAGGTGAAGACAGTGACCGTGTTTGTGGTGGGCAGCTTGCAAGCAGGAGTGGAGTTGTTTATGTTCCTTCATCTCTAATGAGTGATCCTGGGTCCCTGAGACATGGAATTGCTGCTGTGAGAACTGCAGTGTCATCACACCCCATAAGTCACTCTCAGACGCTGGTCTCCAAGTGTAGCAAACCTCTGAATCCTTTGGACGACGGAGCCCATTTCCCTGACATTTCCAGCTTTTCCAAGCAAAACCAATTAGGCTTTTTTCCTCAGGCTTGTATGTATGCTTTGGAATAAAGCACACAGAAAATAAAACAGGCCCAGCTCACCCAGCAAAGCTAGTTCCAGAACCAGCAGGAGAAAATACTGAGATTGGCTAGATCTCTGGTCGACCACTTGCATCGGTGCCCGGGGGGCTGGCTGCAGGCTGCAGGAGGTTTGGCCCTTCGATCTTTGCCAAATGGCGCCAGCTTTCTGCTAAACCTCAGGTTTATGCTAGCACTGCCCTCTGGTTCCAGAATAATCCCGCACATCCCAAGATGATGCTTATTTCTATCCTGATGCTTGTTCATCCATCATCCCAACAACAGCCCTGGGAGGTGTGCGGAGCAAGTGTTTCCACTCAGCTTGGTTTTTCAAAGGAAGAACTGAGGTTCAGAGAAATGACTGATCCAGGACTTGGACCTGGGTTGTTGACACAGAATATTAATGCTGTGGTCTGAAAGGGACCTTGAGGAACATCACATAACACATGGCTCATTCCACAGACAAAAAACAAACAAACAAACAACAGTTTCTGCTTGAAATGGCTTGCTCAGGTAGGCGAGGCCAGAGCTCAGGCTTGTGAGTTTTTAGAGCTATCTGGCCACGGCACTCCAGACCTGTGATTTGTCAGGTCTCCGGGTGGACAGCTGGATTGCCTGGTACCCTCCTGGGCTGAAAGTGACCTTAAGAAAGCCACAGACTTCCAACCCCTACAGAGGCCCCCCAAAGTCCCAGCTGACTGAGCCGCCTTTTTGTCCATGGGCCTTAGTAGACAGCCATGCAACGCCCTTCTGTCCCCTCTCGGAAGCCTTCCTGAATATATCATCCACATTGATCTTTTTCCACCTTGTGCTGCCATCAGCTTTACCTGAATAACACATTTGCCCACTAAATCATAGCCTTTGAGTCATAGGCTCGTGGAGGAAGCCTCCTTTTCTTGAATACCTGCAGCAGCAGGTCACTCATTATCTTTGGAAGCAATTCCTCCACTGCTGAGAAGTTCAAGTCCTGAGCAAGTTTTATTTAATGAGGGACACGGTGGGGTTCTGAAATGGGGACCCTCATTTTCTCCTAACAATTCAAGTTCATTTTCTGCCCCACCAGCTTGTACATCCTTATAGCCTGTTTTCAGGGCACTTGGGATTTGTTGTAATCAGGTACAGGAAGACATGCAGACTCAGGAATGAGTGTCACGAAGGAAGGAACTGATGATACTCACAGATCCCTGGAAGCAGGAGGCTAGGCACACCACTGCCACGTGGGGAAGCACCGGGGTTGGGCAGGAGGCAGAGGGAGCAAGGGGGAGATGCAGGCAAGAGACTTTATTGTGGTTTCTGTGAATAATTTTAGGGGACTGTGGGTACAGGGGCTGTCCCTAGCTGTCTGGTACCTGCCCTGGGGTGATTAGGGTAATGGGTGGTGGCCCGGGGTGTGAGAGCCCCCAGGAGGAGGCGAGGAGGGGAAGGGTCTGTGTGGACTGGCTTGCATAGGAAAAGCAAGCTCACAGGTGAGTTGCTTACTCTCTCCAGGAATTGCCCAGCCCTGGGAGGGCAGTCTCTCCAGGATCAGCAAGGCCCCAGGTGTCAAAGCATCAGAATGCAGAAAATCAGAGACATGGCTGATATAGGCAGAGACCATGTTGTCTCCAGGATGATGTTTGTAGGCTGTCTGGTTGGAGTTGGGGGAATGGAGTGTAAATGGGGATTTCACTGGCAGAGCCTTTTGGAAAGCCGTCCCCATCCTTCTGGCCAGAGGGGAAAAAAAAACCCCACATTCTTTGTACGCTAAGGACAGGAATCCCCAGGGAGTTCAGATTTCTGAAGCCTTTGCCTGAAGTTAGATGGGAACAGTGCAGGGGTCATGCTGGCCAGAGGACCTGGTGCCCAGAGCCGTCCACTGCTGCATCATCGGCCTCTGCTGCTGCCTCCCTCCATCCTGCTGCCTGTCTTTTTAAAAGCTCCGGTCCAGCCCTCCCTCCTGCTGGCTTGCCGTGTGGTAAGGAGTTTCCTCCCCAGCAGCCCCTGACACAGGTGGGAATGACAGTTTGCTGCAGTCCCGTCAATGAGGGAATCTGCCCAAGCTCTGCCTGCATTTTGAGCAGCAAACCAGCTCCAGCCACCAAGACCGTTGCCTGCGCTGTCTTAGGCCAGCCCATGCTGTCTGCCAGCCGCTTGTTGCGCTGCCTTGGGGACTGGGAACACACCCAGCCCCGGTCCCCATCTGTTGCAGACATGCAGCGGCAGCAGCTCGGAGCACAGCCGAACCCTAGAAATTGCCTGTGCTGAAGGGGCTGGGAAACCCCTTCTCTCATGGACCTTTCGAGTGAGGCAGCAGGATTTGTCAGAGCTGGGAGTGCCGCCCGTCCCCGTCACTCGCATCCTGCCATCCAGCAGCTTACAAGCCTGAACTGCTTATTAGCATCTGGAAGAGAAGACCTCCAGGACCCCTTGGGGCTGAGTAAGCAGACCTGCGGGAGCTGGCTTTCTAAATGCATGGTGATTGTGCGTCCCTGGGTGTGCGGTTTTCCCCCTCACGATGTTTTGTCTCCTTGGTGTGTAAGACTGATGCTGAATTGTCGCTTTGTTCTCCAAGAGCCTCTTATTAAATCAGATACCCCAAGGCTGAACAAAATGTTCCTTCTCTCCACGGGAGCTGTATGTTTTCTCCTTACATAACTTTTTCTTGGTGATTTAAAGAGCATCACTAGTGAAGGTGGTATGTGTGTGGGCGTGTTCAGCTCCATTCCTCTCTGAGTCTGTCTCTCCTCCCCTGCCAGGCTGAGCAGAGCTGCCGCACACAATGGGTCCTGGGCACAGGGTCTCCTCCCTGCCTTCCCACCCTGGCTTGAACTTGCCCTACTGTAGCTGAAATCTTAGCGAAGTTGTCATTCTTTGCCAGGCCTTGCCTTTCCTGAGTCATCACTTATTACATTTGGCCCAAACAGAAAAGACTGGGGATGATGTGGGGGCTTTGGGGATGGCCCACAGTTTTCTGGGGACTCTCTTGACCCCATATACATTGAAGGGTATCTTGGCCTCCTGCGGAGCGTGGAGCCCAATGCTTACTTCCTTGCTGAAGTTTTGGGGAATCCAAAGAAGAAGCAGATGGGAGGGGAGTGGGGGAGAGAGGAAGGGAAGGAAGAGAAGGTCGTAGATGACCTCCTCAGTGGCTGAACCGTAGGCTGTCAGCGCTGTCTGGTGGAGAGGAGGAGGGGGAGGCTGGGAACCAGAAGCCCTAACTGTTGAGTGAATGTGCAGCAACAAGTAGGGCTGCAGGCTAGAAAGTACTAGATTCGGAGCTCACCCAGCGTCCCTCTTCTCGCCCTCCACTGACATTGATGCATGGCACTTTGAGTAAACCATATCCTTTTTTTTTCCTTTCAATCGCCTTCCGTAAGCCAGAGGCTGGCTGTCTGCTTCAAGTCTGTGATTCGGGGTCCTTGAGTCCTGGTGATTGGGAGTGACCTGGGGGTCACCTGACCCTCCTCCTGGGGGGAGGCTTGATTCTGTGCATCTGAATTTTCAACCCAGGTGGAGAGCAAAGGTGACAGTAAACAATTGAAGAAGGCTGGGCTAGCAGGGAATCCAGCGTTGACGGCGTTACGGATTGTAGGTGTTGGAAGATGGGGAGAGGCCTAGGGATACAACCAGGATGCAGGCAGGAGGCCCCAAAACATAAATCGAGAATTCGGGGACTGCTAGGTGTGAATAGTTGAGAGTAAGTGAGAGGGGGAAGCTCCCTGGAACGCAGTCAGAGTGAGCCGGCACCCTGGGGCTCCACACACCCTGGGCAGGCTCCGACTCACCCAAGAGGCCTCACCGTGGGCCTCTTAGGTCTGGGGGCTTCTCACCTTCCAGCTGCTTCCCCATCTTGCATGGAAACTTCCAAGGACTAGATAAATCTCAGGTGTGTTTTTTTTTTTTTTTTTTTCAGCCCAGCAGTAGTAGGCCTTGAGAGGCACACACTTATAAAGAGGAAACTGAGGGTTCAGTGGTTAAATTCAGTGAACATAACTGAAAATCTAAAATATTTAATTTTCTTTGCCTAAAGTCACAAAGGGATTCAGCTGGAAAGGGAAGCCAGGTGTCCTGCGGTCCAGCCTGGTCTTTTGAAGCTGGGAGTGGGGTGGGTGGTGGAGGGGAGCGGAGGCTGGTGGACTGAGGTTGGGTGGACCCAGTCCCTGAGCCTCGTCTTCATGGTTGTTACCCAGCTCTGGCTTCTCTTCAGGTTCTGTCCCAGGGAGAAATTAAACATCAGCACTTTAGGAAAACAAAGTCTTGAGTCCTGTGTCCCAGGCATTGGCCTCTCCAACAAGAGGAAGACGCTTGGTCTTGACCTCCTCACTTGATGGTGTTGGATAACAGGGGTCCCTGGAACTGCAGGTTCTAATTTTGTGTTCTTCTTTCAGCTCAGCTGTTGACTAATGGAATCCATCTTGGATTTATCCAACTCCCTCACAGCGCTCTTTCAAACTATAGATCTTTTTCTTCCTTTAAAAGTATTCAGGTCTCTCCTCCCCAGAGATGCCCCACGGACCAGTCTCACCACGCCCCCTTCTAACAAACCCCCTTACCTCCTCTCAGACTCAGCCTAGGCCTAATGAAGGTGAATGCCTGTACTTCTGTTTTATGCATTACTTTGTATTAAGTTGTGTTCAGTTCTTGTCGGTAGATTCAATTGATGACTCCTAATGCAGTCAGGTAGGGGTCTTAATTTCTTAGAAGGATCTGTCTCCACGTTACCTCTTACACTGCTGTTAGCTGTCTGTATTGCATATTTTGGTAAATATTTATTGATTGATTATTAGGCATCTGACACCATGTGTGGCAATTTCATGAATGTTAATTATTATAATTTTCATGATGATCCTGGGAGATTTCCCTTTTACACAAGGAAATTGAGGCTCCATGAATTTGAATAATTTACTGAGATTGCATAACCAGTAAATGGCAAACTAGAGCACAAACTCAGGCCCTCGGACAACTCCAAAGTTGTCCCTCCAACTGCACTTATGAGCCACATGGTGAATGTCCAGTAGTGAAAACTTGCCTTTAGCTCTTGTTGGGGGCTGGTGATTTAGCAGGAAACCTAGGTTGGACCTACAGGCAAGTGGCTCGTTCAAGGCTCGATACCTTTTCTCCCTTCTTAGTGGGCAGCCTTGTCCTGAGGCCTCAACAGCCCGGCACCAGTGGGACAGTGCACTGACCTGTCATCAGGCCTGCACACCTGTCAGCTTTGTGCACTTTCCAGCCAAGGCTTTCATCAGCCTGAACCAAACGTCCTTCCCACAAGTGTGAGTTAAGGCCCTGGAGTCCTAAAAGGGTTTAATGTGAGACGGCAAAGTTCTAGCCTCAATTACTGAAATTTGAGTTAAATTCTATTTGAGAAAAATAAAATGGAATCACAAGCACCTGATGCCCAAGAATTGGGGGGTGTTCCCTCTTCACCCCAGAGCCCTCTTGGCCTGGGCCCCAAGAACCGGGGGTATTCCTTCTTCACCCCAGAGACCTCGTGGCCTGGGCCTGGCAGAGCATTCTGCTGTTCACCCCCTGGCTACCATGGGCAAATTATTTCCTTCTCCTGAGCCTGATTTTTCTTCTAAGAATGGAGACAGTACCTGCCTCGCAGGACTAAGGGGCAGCTGCCAGCACATAACAGATGCTTCATAAATAGTAGGTCCCTCTCTTCAGGTGAGCCTTCAGCTGCGGCCTGTCCTGGCAGAGCCCAGCAGAACACCTTCCAGAGCAGTGGGAGCAGCTGAGTTTTTGATAGAATTCTTCAGGTCTTAGCACTTTGATTATTCATCAGGCGACTGAGGCGAGAGGGCTGTGGGTTCCGCAGAGTCCCTGTAGTTGCCTTGCTGTTCCAATCCCACCTCTCTTAGCTGGTGGTTCTGCCCCACCTGTCACACATGGACAGGGTCTGCCCTCTCTGCCGCCTGGGGTCCCATGGTGGTTCTGCTACTGCCACCTTCTGAAGGTCACTGGGCATGTCTGTATGGTCTTCCTCGATCGTAAATTTCCTCCTCGGTGCCCCGTGCACCTCTCCCCCTGTGCTCTGGCACAGGGGAGGTAGGGAGAGAGCAGAAGAAAAGCAAAGCCAGACTTAGGTGTTTGTTTTGATTTTATTTTGTGGGCAAGGTATGTGGTGGCATTTTATTGTTTAATGTCTGCTTTTAGGGAGTCTGCCATCTGCCTGGTAATAATGGATGCAGCTCCTTAGTCACCAGCGAGCTAAAGCCTGGCTGTGCAGATTCCAGTAAATAAGATAACAGACGCTCGGCGGGGCTGTGGGGACAGAGCCAGCCCATGGGCTGCAGGCGCTGCCAGGAGCTGCCCCACTACTGTGTTGCGGGGGTGGCAACTTTAGGGGCTTCCAGGCAGCCCAGGGTGGGCCCTCTGGGCCAAGTGGAGGGCTGTGGAGTTGGGGGCCCCTGTTCTTCCCCAATTTGGCTTTCCTTTTTGGTCATGGGCTCTTAGAGTCTGGGGGTTCCTAGGACAGGGTTTTGCTGGTGCTTGGAGAGAGAACCAGGGGCAGAATGAGGAGCTGAGGACAGTGAGAGGCAGCGCCAAGCCTCGGAGACCTTGTGGGCTTTCCTTTTCTCACAGCCCAAACAGCTGGTGTTTCCAACCTTAAATGAAGACGTTCTTGCTTTGCAAGCTGCGTTGGCCAAGTCACATTCAGAATCAGGTTTTAACTGGGGGTGGAATTACAGCTGACAAATGTGAGCATTTGGGGGTGCTCTAAGGCTTTTCTGGAAGGTCTAGGGTCCACTTGCCTGTTGTCAGAAGGGAGAACTGGGGTGGCTTGTGTTAAGGTGGGAAGGAAACAAAATATTATCTTCACTTGGTGTAAGGAGAATGCACAAGACTCCAGGTAACCCGGGGCCAGTGAGCAGCGTCTTCCATGGACCAGGGTGGGTGTGGGGCTCTTTCTTGGGGCCCATTGCTGTGGCTCGTACCCTGCCTGTGGCTCTGGGGTGGCTGACGTGGAGGTTCTGGCACTTTCCCGAAACCGTAGCCATCAGACAGTTAAATCCTGCTCTCCCGTTCCATTCATCAAAGCAGGGAAACGTGCAGGACACTTTTAGAAATATTCTCACCGATAAGCATCCGAAGGGTGATTACTACTTATCCAAACAAATAAGTAAGAATGATAATCCTTTAATTGCCATTCCCCAAATTCCCCAAGGTTTTCTAGCACCTAAGGCCTTCCCGCCACAACTTTGGCAGGAAATAGGTAACTCTTCAAAGGTGAGCTTTCTGGATAACGGAGCTTCCCCCTAATAAACGGTGCTTGATTTGGGCTCAGACAGCCTGGTGACCATTGCCATGTGAGTCAAGTGAGCTGGCAGGGAACCTGGAGGTATCCTTGGAGGGGGAGTGTGCATCTGAAGAGCAAGCAGGAGGGATATGCTTTTAAGCCCCGGAAGACCAATGTGAAGGCACCGTTCCTGTGCTGAGAAGACTGGTGGGAGGACCCCACGGCGAGCGCCTGCCAGAGTCCCCTCGAAGCTCGCCAGGTGGAGCGGCCACCACGACTCTGGAATGAGGCCTGCTCCGACACCTGCCGTGGAATGCGAGAGTTTCTGGATGATTCCCGCTGCTGATTCTGCACCCATCTCGGGGTAGGGGTGTGTGGGAAGGGGCCGGGCTGGCCTAGGGATTCACCTGTTTTGAAAGCAGAATTGCTCAGATTCCAGAAGCCCACTCACCCCTCTTGGGATTTGCCCTTAGTGTTAGGCCAAGACCCAAGCCAGGCATTTACTCAGGATGGCCAAAGCTGGCTGGGAGCCAGCTGCAGGCATCTGCCACCACCCCCTCCCTCTGAGTCACCCCACATTCATCCGCGCAAGGCATAGAGCCCTGAGACGTGCTCACTGGCATCTTCCAACACGGACTCCGGGGGATGATTAGAAGGAAGGGTGGCCCTGGAGTGGGGAGGAGGGGGGCGCGAGAGAGAATTGTGCTCCCACCAGGCCTGGGCCTGGGCGTCAGGAGCTTTAAGTGCCCCACTGGGGCGTTAGGATAGCCAAGGCTTTAGCCTTGGATGCTGGCCCAGACCCCTCGTGGGTCTCACAGGCTGTAGGACTTGCAGCTGCTCCTCCCTGGCTGCCCGGAGGCCAGGCCTCAGGCCGCACAGCCATCTGTCATGGTTCACCTCTGAGGAGAGACTTGGGAGGGAGGGGCTTTCTGAGGCCTCTATTTTTTTTTTTTTCTCCTGTTCACCTTCCTTCTGAAAGCCCAACTTCATCTGTGAGAACCATCTCCCCTACTGTCTCCTGAGTGGGGAGAAAAGATGTCAGCGGATGGCCCCAAGCCCCCCACAACCTGCAGTACACGTTCCTGGGTCTCGCCCACCTGCTGAATGTGCATCACCAGGCGCTCAGCCATGCCTTGTGTGCACTTTGGACCAGCTTTGCGGGAGAGAGGCCTCCTGTTTCCCTGCTGCTCTTTTATCTGAAGAACAAAATCATGGGCCTTCTTGCCTACAGTCCAACTGGTCATTGAGTCTAGCAGTTTCCCCCCAAATCAGTTTCACCCGTGAAGAGAGATAAGTAAATCCTTGTGCAATTGCAAAAAAAAAAAAAAAAAAAAAAATCCAGAGTATTTTTCAATGGTCCCAAATGCCGGGGCACTGCGGTTCAGCCAGCGACGCCTTGTCTGGAATACTGTCGACAAACTAGAGTCCTGCCAGATGCACTTGACAATGAAATCAACCAGAGCATCACCAATCTCTGGTGCTGGACTCAGTTGCCACCACTTTGACAAAGTCTGTAGTGCAGTGAGTGAGGACACTAGGTGATGGGTGGGGAGCCCAGCCCGCTGTGGCCGGGGTTCCTCACATTTAAATATCTGCCGTCTTCTTGCTGCAGGGCGGTCCCTGTACTCACTTGGGTGGAGGGAAAGGGGGTCTTTTGTAGGGAGGGGTTAGGAAACTATGCCTTTAGCCCCTGCCTTCCTGCAGGGCCTTTCCTTGAGGCCAGCGTCCCCACTACAGGCTTCCCCCGACTTTTCTTCTCCGAGCGCTTTTTCTGTTTGGCCATTGTCTCCACCGCATCCGGATTTATCTCTTCTCTCCCCTAGGCCTTTTGGGTCTTCTGAGAGTAGCTAATCCAATAACCCACCAAGTCAGAGAAAGGTTCGGATGCACGAGTTCTCGCTCCTGGCTTCCTTTGAAATGCTGCCTTGACCCAAGTGAGGGGCCCCAGAATAGGCAGTGGAAACGGTTGCGTAGGTTTGGGACATTGTACCCTGCTGGGACTTACCTTTTGGAGAAACTGGACTTTTGGTGGTGAACAAATCATTCTTCTTACCTCCGTGGCAACTGTGCATCTAAGCTGGGTTCTGGAAGGCGCAGTGCTGGCCATTTCAGCTCATAGGTTGGGAAAAAGGGGCAGTGTGCCCGATCTGATAGGTGTAACATGCTTGGTGCTTTGGCACCAAGAGGCCAATTGAAACTGGAGAGTTTTAGAGAATAAAGTATGACTATCACCCACAGCACAGCTGCTTCCTGAACATTCCACTCCCGCTGCATGAAAAAGCACATGGAGTATTCCAGGATTCTTAATATAGGCATTTTCCCACGTTCTGTAGATTGCTTGTTTTTCTTCTCCTACCCCATGGGTCTGCTGGTGGCTGACTGGCTACTTTTTGGTCAGCTTTATTGAGGTATGATTTACATATAATGCCCCTCGACTGACAGTATACAATGAGGTGGGTTGTCATAAATGTGCAGTCATGTGACCACTGCCACAGTGTGACCTGGAACATTTCCACCGCTCCAGAAGGTCCCTCTGACCCTTTACAGCCTCTGCTCTTCCCCACCTCACCTCCACCTTCGGACTTGAGGGTGGGTCCGTGTCTTACCTTTGTGTATCCCATGTCCAGCACAATTCCGAACCCAGGGTGGACACAAGTGATGTTCAAATGAGTACATTAGGAGCCCTGGCTTTTTTTTTTTTTTTCCAGGCTGGAGCGCAGTGGTGCGATCTCGGCTCACTTCAACCTCCATCTCCCAGGTTCAAGCGATTCTCGTGCCTCAGCCTCCTGAGTAGCTGGGACTACAGCATGCAACACCATGCCCAGCTAACTTTTTATAGTGTTAGTAGAGACAGGGTTTCGCCATGTTGCCCAGGCTGGTCTCGAACTCCTGAGCTCAGGTGATCTGCCCGCCTCGGCCTCAAAGTCCTCAGGTTACAGGTGTGAGCCACTGTACCCAGCCAGCTCTGGCATATTTTAAAAATCCTCACAAGACTCCTCCTGTCTCCTCCCATTGATCCTAAGTTTTGAAAGATTGTCCACCCAAGCATTTGTTAATTAGTAATTTCTTCATTTAGTCACTCACTCCTGGTACCAGCCTTTCTGATCAGCCTGAGATAATCAGCGTGACTGAAGTTGATAACATTCCAGCTGAAAGCAGAGACTTGCTGTTCTCGTTTGCCTATGCAGTCACGGGTGAAATGTGCAATTTCCTTTCCACTCCTTGAGTGCCTGCGAGCACTGCAAGAGCCTCCATTGTTACTTTCTGTTATCTGTCACCCTAGACCAGAAATCGCCAGCCTTCACCACTGGCCTCTGCCTTTTTCTTTTTTCTTTTAATAATAAATGAGGAAGTTAGCCCTTGAGCAATTCAGGAGTTCACCCAAGAGCACCCCAAAAGGCTTGAAGTTTACAGGGATTTTTCTCTGTCCCAAACTCTTTGTTGTTGTAGTTGTTGAGACGGAGTCTCGCTCTGTTGCCCAGGCTGGAGTGCAGGGGTGGGATCCTGGCTCACTACAACCTCCACTTCCTGGGTTCAAGCGATTCTCCTGCTTCAGCCTCCTGAGTAGCTGGGACTACAGGCAGCCACCACCACGCCCGGCTAATTTTTGTAATTTTAGTAGAGACAGGGTTGGCCAGGCTGATCTAGAAATCCTGACCTCAGGTGATCAGCCCGCCTTGGCCTCCCAAAATGCTTGGACTATAGGCGTGAGCCACTGTGCCCAGCCAGTCCCAAACTTTGTCACCAAGGATTTGATGTGTCCCTTCATTCTGCCTTCCTGAGCTCCCTTTCACTTGTACGTTGGGGAAGGATCTTGGCAAACCTGAAGGTAAGGTGGAATCTGCCTCTTTCCTCTCATCAAAGCTCTGAGAAGGAAGAATCTGTAGTATTCCTGGGTTCAGTAATCATAGCATATTGCCCCTAAACTCAATGAAGTATTTTAAAGTGATAACTCATGTTTTCCAAATGAGTCCCAGGCATCACAGCCATGTCTTTGTTAACTCATATGTGGTTCTATATTTCTATAGATTAACTCATTTTCCAGTAGGAACTCCCATGATTCCCAGTTTTTAGATTAAAAAACAGAAATGAAGTAACTTTCCCAGGGTTACATAGTCACAAGATCATCTATTGCTACATACAAACCACCCCAAAACTTAAAAATATGATTTGAAATCATCTTTCATGGATTTAGGGGTCGTCTGGCTCAGCTGAGTTCTCACTGGGGGTTCCTCCTATTTGAAGGTGGCAGCTGAGCCTGGTGCATCCTAGAGGCTCCTTCACTCTCACATCAGGCCCCTGGGCTGGCTGTGCAGGTCTTTCTCCATCCCCGTGGCCTCTCCATGTGGCTGGCTTGAGCTTCCTCATAACATGGTGGTCTTGGCGCAGATTCCTAACGTGGCAGCTGGTTTCACCCGCGGCAGACGTTACAAGAGATCCAGGAGGAACTGCGAGGTTCCTTCTCACCTAACCCAGAAGTCAGGTGGTGTGGCTTCTGCTGCATTTCTGTTGAGCACAGCTGCCCCAACTCAAGGATGGGGAAACAGATTCACCCACTCAACAGGAGACAGCACATGTATGCAGGGAGGGACCACATTCCTAGTGGCTGTCCTGAGGGCTACTTACCCCATGGAACCCCTGTGCCCACCATGCCTTGAGCTGCTTCTGCAGCGGCTTTCAGACTTTGACAGTGAGCCACAGCGAGGAACTTCACATCACGACCTATTGGATATAGACATCCCAGAAAACTCCTGGAGCTCTGGTTTTGTTCTGTGAACAGCAGCCGCAACAAAACCTGTGTGTCCTGAGTGGATTTTATGACCTATGTATGTCCTACTTGCAGTTTGAGAAGCAGTTCCACACGATGCCACCTCGAGTGCCGACTCTGTGCAGCGATGAAACACCACGGACTAAAGAAAACAAATGTCAATTTGGGTTACACAGATGCCACGTCTCACCAACCCAGCAAAAGTCCAGGTGTTGAACAAAATAGTCTGTTGGTGAGTCAGTGCGGGAAATAGACTCTTCTATATCATAGTTAGGAGAGCAAACTGTCCAATGCTGAGGAGGGCTCGTGGTGATATCCGTGTCCCCACCCAAATCTCCTCTTGAATTGTAATCCCCACATGTCAAGGGAGAGAGCAGGTGGATGTAATTCAATCATGGGGGCGGTTTCCCCAGTGCTGTTCTCGTGATAGTGAGTTCTCATGAGATCTGATGGTTTTATAAGGGGCCCTTCCCCCTATATGCACATGGCAGAAATAATAAATGCACTGACTTGCAAGCAGCAGCCACACTTCTGGGAACTTACGCTGGAAATATGAAGTATGGACCAAGTTTTTATTGTATTATCTGTAATGGCCAAAGATTGAAAGCAGCCTGCATCACCTACAGGGGACTGGTTAAACTAGAGCATTCCAGACAAAAGAATATGGCATGGATACCCCCAAATCCCTATGTGCTGATATTGAAAGATCTCCCAGATAGGCGAGGCAGTAAGACATGAGCAAAACAGATAAGAGACAGGGAACAGCTTGTATATTTGCATTTGCATAAAGCAACCCTAGCTGTCTACGCAACTAAAAGTGGTTCCTCTGGGGACATGGCATGGCTGGGCGAAGGGTGAGAGTATGACTCTTCAATTATAGGTTATTATGTTTTGACTTTTGAATCCTATGAATTTACTTTGTTTTTTTTTTTTTTTTTTTTTTTTGAGATGTAGTCTCACACTGTTGCCCAGGCTGGAGTGCAGTGGCGCGATCTCAACTCAATGCAACCTCTGCCTCCCAGGTTCAAATGATTCTCCTGCCTCAGCCTCCTGAGTTGCTGGGACTATAGGCACCCGCTACCATGCCGAGCTAATTTTTGTGTATTTGGTAGAGATGGGGCTTCACCATGTTGGCCAAGCTGGATGAATTTACTTCTTAAAAAAAAAAAAAAAAAAGTTGGATAATATAGCCATTGCCCTCAGAGTCCTCACAATCTATACAGAGATACAATTTATATATAAATAGCAAATGGGTAACGCATGAGTGATTTTAAATTCTTAGGCATTAAAATGCAATGGAGTAGAATATAATTTTCAACGGGACTGCTCAGAAAAGTTGGTGTAAATTTGTGGGAATCAGCTAGTTTTTGAAGAATGAGTAGGATATAAATGTGTGAGAGAAAAAGGGTCAGGACACTCGAGATAGGAGGAAATGGTGTGAGCCGCTGCTGCTCAAATTTTGTAACAAGCCTCACTTTGAAGGGAGAAAATTTCTTACTGATGGCTGTCCTTGAACTCCAATATGATAAAGATTGCTTTAAATTCCTATACAAAGTGTTTTAATCGCAAATTATCAGTTTCAAGGAATTCTGGCTCCCCAGCTATTACCTTTAAAATCACTTATCTAGGTCAGGCACAGTGGTTCACATCCATAATCCCAGAACTTTGGGAGGCTGAAGCAGGTGGATCCCTTGAGGTCAGGAGTTCAACCCCATCTCTAAAAATACAAAAATTAGCTGGGCATGGTTGTACATACCTGTAATCCCAGCTACTCTGGAGGCTGAGGCAGGAGAATCACGAACCCAGGAGGTGAAGGTTGCAGTGAGCTGAGATTACACCACTGCACTCCAGCCTGAGCAACAGAGCGAGACCCTCTCTCAAAAAAAAGAAAAAAAAAAATATATATAAAATATCATATTGCTTATATGTATATCATATATATGTCTATGATAACCTTAACCTTGTGGGAGTCCTGAGCCCCCTTTTTGAGGAACGCTGGCGTGGGGGGATTAAAGAGGAGTAAAGGGTGTCCTAGGACAGCGTGTAGGTCAGGTGGCTGGTGCAGAAGAGTGGTGTGGGAGAAAGGAGAGGGTGAGGCCAGGGCTGTGTCCTGTGGTGCACTGAATGCCAGGCAGAGTCCAACACCTTCTGCAGGCAGGAAGCAACCACTGAAGGTTTCAGCTAGCAGGTCCCTGTTGAGTGTTCATTCCTTTCTCTAGGCTGGGCATGCAGATAGCCTGGGGAGAACTGACCTACTGTGATCTTTTGATTCTGCCCTTTAAGCCATGAAAATAGGGCAATGCAGACTAAGAGGGGGCCAAGTGGGCCGCGGGGAGTATCCCCCAGGTAGCTTCGGTTTCCCCTTCACCTGTGGAGTTCCCCTTCTTCATGGACGTCTCCAAAGGCTGTCTCCCAGATTAGTTTGAAAACAGATCTTTGGGAAATGTTGGCACCCTTGGCCATCCTGGAAGGTCAGAATCCACTCACTTTGGGCACAAAGACCTGGGATGTGGCAGCCTCGTGTTGCACAAGCAGAGGGAGGCGTCCCTGGGCCTCATGAGTGCAAAGGGCAGAGGTTCATGATCCAGGGGGCTTCCAGGATCCACTGCTGAGAACCAAGAGTGAAACCAGAAGCACTGGCAATGCCGGGGACAAACTACACAAAGGGGACGGTCCTGTGGCTCTAGGGATGTCCCACAGGGCCTGACCCAGAATCTTCTGTGCTTTCTCCATGAGAAAGAAAGATCCCAAACCCTTCTGACAGGTGTAGGTGACACACGTGGAGGCCACACTCAGGGAGGGGTTTCTTCCTGCCTCTTAGCAGCCACCAGGCCCTGCAGAGAGGCCCGGGCTGCATGGGGACTCCATCCTGCACACAGGACACGAGTCGGGGGCATCTCAGTGACCAGGCCCTGCTCACGGAGGGGTCCAAACTCTGTCCCAAGAGACGACGACTTTTAACCCCATTCCTAGGACATGACATGCAGGCTTTTTGCTTTTTCTTGTTTGAAAAAACAAAGACGCAAACAACCCCCTGTTTTTTGTACCTGACTCCCCGCTGGTGCAGCAGCTGATCTGGAAGTCTCTCCTCTTCTGGTGACTTTGGCCTCACATCTCAGCAGTTTTCTTCCCTCTCCTCCTTATATAACAAGCCCCTCTAGGACAGAATGAGTTTGTTGGCAACAAAACACCAAAAATAAGAAAACCTAGCAAATTCCCTTGTTTAGGTTCATTAGCGCCATGGTTTGCAGCCTTAAGTCCCCAACCAAGAAACTCAAGCTTTTCTGCACCACGTGGTCTCCCCGAAGAACCAGCTGCCCAGCGAGCCCTGTGGGGGGTCCCCCAGCTCCAGACATTCTGAGGCCGCCTGGTGCCTGCAGCTGGTCCCTGGCCTCCATCTGGAGCCCTCTGTACTTGGCCTTCGTTGTCCCAGCCTGGGGGGCCAAGGGCCTGGGCCTGAGAGATGGGGACCTGGGTTCTCAGACCCTTCTCCCAGCTTCCTTGCTGCCCAGCCCCAGCAGGGTGTTTAATCTCTGAGTGTCTCTGGTCTCATTTATCTTCTTGGTCTGAGCACTGAGCCTCAGACTGGATCCCACCAATCTTCTGACCCGAGCCTGGGAGCATGGCATGCACCTTCCTCTGTGTTCTAGAAGGACCTGGAGCCGTGGACACAGGAAGAATTGACCTCTCCAGCTCCCGTTTCCTGGTGAACCTATGACCTCCAGCATCTCTGAGGAGCTGGGTGGGTGGTCCAGGCCTGGCGTGATGGGCAGTTGTTTGGCAGATGAAATTGAGGCCATCTCTGGCCATTTGCTGCTATTGCTTTTTAAAAATATAGTGGATTTTACTTGTGAGCAGTTTTAGGTTTACAGAACAATGAAGCGGCAAGTACAGAGGGTGCCCATCTGCCCCTCCCTGACCCTGCACCCCCCATGCCAATTTCCCCTGTTGTTTGCATCTTGCATTACTGTGGCACGTCTGTTACCATTGAGCTTCTATTGATACCTTATTGTTACCCGAAGTCCATAGCCGACATTAGGGCTCACTCTTGGTGGTGTACATTCTGTGGGTTTTGACAAATATGTTGTGTGTGTGATGTTGTGTGTCCACTATTATACTCTCATGCAGAGCGGTTCCACCGCCCTAGAAATCCCCTGTGCACCACCTGCCCACCCCTCCCTCCCTCACCCAAGCCCTGGCTGCCATCACATCCTTTGGTGGTTGTCCTGCTGCTGTCCTGGATCTGCTCATGCCTTGGGGCCTGAACATAGGCTGTACCCACCAGGTGGCAGTGACCAGCCCGGCCCTGGGGCCCACCTGGATGTGTTCGAAGGAGGAGTGTCATTGTGGTGCTGGGAGGAGGGATGGCCGGGAACAGAATTTGTGTTGGGAAGGCCTTGAAGGAGCTGGAGGGGTCGAGTCTAGACACCTCCTGTCTCAGAGGAGGAAACTGACGACCAGAGATGGGAGGCGACTTTCTTTTTTTTTTTTGAGACGGAGTGCCGCTCTGTCGCCCAGGCTGGAGTGCAGTGGTGCAATCTCAGCTCACTGCAAGCTCTGCCTCCCGGGTTCACTCCATTCTCCTGCCTCAGCCTCTCGAGTAGCTGGGACTACAGGCGCCAGCCACCATGCCCAGCTAATTTTTTGTATTTTTTAGTAGAGACAGGGTTTCACCATGTTAGCCAGGATGGTCTCGATCTCCTAACCTCATGACCCGCCCGCCTCGGCCTCCCAAAGTGCTGGGATTACAGGTGTGAGCCACCGCACCCGGCCGGGGAGGCGACTTTCAAATGACACAGCTGGTTAGGCAGAAATCTAGATCCAGGCCTGCCTCGCTGAGAGGGTAGAGGTTCAATTTATCTTTTTAAACAAGAGTTAAACTTATAAAAATACTAAAAAGTAAAATTTTAAAAGAGCTAGCAGTGTGGTTGTTTTGAGTGTTGTTAGCCCACCCGTGAGGGATTCTGGCCGGTGTGAGGTTCTGGAGGGGGCGGCATACCTTCCAGGCACCTTCATGTCCTATCTGGGAGCTGCCTGCAGCGTGGCCCTGGCGGTGTGGCCTGGAATGGGGAGTAGCAGACACCTTCTCCTGGCCTGGCTGGTCTTTACGCATCGCTGCTGGCTAGATGCTGGCTGGTGGCACCTGGAGCCCTTCCGTGCAGAGCGCCTGTGCCCGTCAGTCTGGAGGACACGACAGGTTCCATGGTTCCTGGGAAGTTCCTGGAGCGGCTGCCGCCTACATGGCTGGGATCACAGACTGAAGGGCTCTGGGGAAGTAACAGATTCACGTACAATGAATGACACCAGAAAGGGATTTGGAGCACGGGCTTTGTCCTGTCGCTGGAGACAAGATGCAAAGGTGCCCGCAGAACCCAAGTGGCTTCATAGAATTAGAACATTTACTATGTGCCCAGTATAGCCAGGCCTGTGCAAGGGGTGGCCAGCCCATCGCAATACTGTAAGAGTTGCTGTTACCAGCTTTTGTGGTAGAAACACAAGCTAGAAGGTCAGAAGCAGCTAGAAGAGCATGACATCAAAAGAGACATGGGTTAGAAGCTGCAAGACCAGAATTTGGTTCTGGCTGAGTCACGGCTCTACCATGTGGCTTTGAGCAACTTGCTTGAATCTCTGGACATCTGTTACCCCACCTGTAACACAAGGGCCTTGGAGAATTTCTGAGGCCATTTCCATCCTAACACCCTGTGACTGCCCAGTTCTCTGGGTTTAGGCGCTAGAGATGAGGGCACCCGCAGCAGGCCTGGGCCAGTTGGGAACAGAAGCTGACAGGCACTGCTTGGCAGGGTGCTGGGGCGGGTGGTATAATTGCTGTTCTGGGTCTAGCAGTGGCCTGGGGATGAGGCCAAGCTGCCCTGCAGGTCAAAGGGCCAGGGGAGGAGCAGATAGGGGGGTGAGAAGTGAGGAGGGAGGGAATCACCACATCCTTGTGGTAATAAAGAGATGTGATGTTCTGTGTTCTTAACTCCATGTGTATTTCTGGGCGCAAAGTACAGAGAGGGGTCAGAGGGCTTCAGCCAGGAGAGGAGGACAGATGGTACCCCTTGCTCCACGCTTCTGGTGACACCTCGGGGACAGAAGGTCAGCTCCTCTCTGTTCCCTGAAATCTACCTGCATGATTTCAAAGCTCATCTAATGCAGAATTTTTCAGACTTTTTCACCCACAACACAATAGGAAGTACATTTTATTCAGGCTGGGTACAGCAGCTCATGCCTGTAATCTCAACACTCTGGGAGGCCAAGGCGGGTATATCCCTTGAGCCCAGGAGCTCAAGACCAGCCTGGACAACATGGGAAAACTCCATCTCTACTAAAAATAGAAAAATTAGCCTGGCGTGGTGGTGCACACCTGTAATCCCATCTACCTGGGAGGCTGAGGCATGAGACTCACTTGAACCCGGAAGGCGGAGGTTGAAGTGAGCCAAGATTGTGCTACTACACTCTAGCCTGGGCGACAGAGTGAGACTCTATCTCAAAAAACAAACAAACAAAAAAAACAGGCCGGGCACGGTGGCTCACGCCTGTAATCCCAACACTTTGGGAGGGCAAGGTAGGTGGATCATGAGGTCAGGAGTTTGAGACCAGCCTGGCCAACATGGTGAAACCCTATCTCTACTAAAAATGCAAAAATTAGCCAGGCATGGTGGCGCGCCTGTAATCTCAGCTACTCGGAGGCTGAGGCAGGAGAATCACTTGAACCCAGGAGGCGGAGGTTGCAGTGAGCCGAGATCGCACCACTGCATTCCAGCCTGGGCGACAGAGCAAGACTCTGTCTCAGGGGAAAAAACAAACAAACAAAGTACATTTTATTCTATGTGTGTGTGAATCATTGAGACACAGGCTTCACGCAACCATGAGATGCATTCTTATTGTAATTCAGTTTTTGGTGGTTGTGCAATCCACTAAATTGATTTCGTAATCCACTGACAAGTTGGGACTGTCGGTGTGAAGAGCCGTGGCCAGATGCTGCAGGAGCGGCCAGCTCACCCCGGGATGGAAGTGAGGAGACAAATGAAGGCTCCTCTGTTCACCACGCTCAGCGTGGGAAGCCCTGGCTTGCTTTTTAAGTCTGTGGTATTTCCTTCTTCCTCTGAACTCCCTGGACCTTTTGATCTATAATGTGCCTGGCACAGAGCAGGTGGGTGAAACAAGACGGAGTGGAAGGAACCCTTGGGCACCCGTAGAAAGTGCTGGGGAAGAATCTTTTGATGTGTGGCTCTGTAAATATGGACAGCTGAGATTCTGGAAGCACTGAGGTGGAAGCCTTTGCAGGCCTCAGCTCTGGGCCAAAGCCCAAAGCCACGTCTTGGGTAGCTGTTTGGGAGCAGAAATGAGGTCTCTGAGCCCTCGTTCAGAGGTGTCCTCTCTCACACAAAGTCCTCCTACGTAGAGGAGGGTGTGTCACAGCCAGCCAGCAACTCCGTGACCTTACAAAAATGTCCCCAGGGTGCCCAATTTTATTGTAGTTCATGGTGTCCCTCCTGCAGTTTGTCTTCAAGAACTAACCAAAACCGCTGGGTGTGTACCCGGCGGGGAGCACCAGGCAGTGGCGGGTGGAGGGGGTGGCAAGAAGCTGACTGGGGGGGAAGCCTCAGATCTGACCAAGGCCATTTGGGCCTCTGCGGCAGAGGTCAGGCCGGGGCCATCTCACTTTCCCCTCGTGGCTGGTTTTTTCCTCTCTGAAGTCTGGGCGGCCGATGACTGGAGGGTGTGGCTGCAGCTGGCTGGCCGGGCCGGGTGTGGGGCCTCGGGGCCTTTCCCTTGAGTCGGTAGTGCCCACGGAGGGCTCTATGCTGGTATTGGCTGGTGGTTTGGCATTTTATTTGTGAGCCAATAAAACCTCCCCAGAACCCCAGAGCTGGCCTTTTCACGCCCTGTCTTGGTAGAATCATAATGTCAGAGCTGAAGACAGCCCTAGAAATGAAGGGCTGTCCCTCTGTACAGGGGCTGGAGGTGGTGCATCAGGACGTCATTCCCTTATCCCGAGGCCTTGGTGTTTACTGGCCCCCAGGCCGTCCTCGGTCATTTACGCCCCAGCTTATGACCACTCTCCCAGTGTCAGCTCTGCAAAGGGGAAGGACAGAGGCTCATGGAATCCAGCCCTGGGAGGAGCTGGTGACTCAGGGGTGAATAAGATGCGGTCCTTGCCGAGCTCCAACTGGGTGTGGCAGGAGACAGGCCCTCAGTGACAGGACCGGGTGACAAGATGCCATGACAGACACTTGCGCGACTGTTACCCAGCATGTGAAGGCAAGACGATTGGCCCACTCTGCTGCCAAGGCTCAGAGATGAGGCTAGAAGGTGATCGTGGTGCTTTTCTAAACCTGTGATTGCCCTTCACGTACTGTGAATGTTCCCTGACAGTCAAAGGAGGGCATTTGGCCGTTTCCTGTTGTTCTCTAAGCACTGCCAGGACAACGGCCCTTCACATCCGTCTTTGTCCTCTCGTCCAGCTGGGGCCTGTGGGTGTCTCACTGGGGCCTGGGCAAAGTGAGGGCTCCATGGTGTGGACAGAGAGCCATAGTGTGGGCGGAGAGCCCACCCAATGACTGAGCGGACCCCATCCATCTACGCAGCGAAGGCTGAGAGCTTCCAAACAGTGGCCTGCTTTTACCCCGGACTCTCCCCATGTCTGTCCCCACCAGCTCGGGTGAGGGGGCCTAGGGCTCTGTGTTAGGAGGGGTCTCCAGGGAAGGAGAACCAAGACGAGAGATCCAAGAATATAGAGCTCCTATTTTCCTTAATATACATATATTAAGAAAAATATGTATATTAAGGAGATATAATCACATAATATATTAACTATATATCATGTATATAACATGATTATATATACGTATTATCATATATATATATGAGATTTGTTTGAAAGAATTGGCTCATGCATTGGTCGAACTGGAAAGTCCCAAATCCACTGGGCAGACAGACTAGAACCTCAGGCAGTCGATGCTGCAGTCATGAAGCAGAATTTCCCCTTCCAGAACCCTCTGTTTTCCCTCTTCAGGCCTGCTGCGGATTGGGGGAGGCCCACCCACATCATTCAGCATGATCTGCTTCACTTCAAGTCACTGACTGTAGATAGTATCCACGTCTGCAAACACGCCCACGGCAGCCACCTGCTTGGTATTTGATGGAATCAGTGGGTGCTATGGCCTCGCCAGGCTGACACATCAAATTAACCGTTACCGACTCCATGATGGGATGTGGTCAGTGGAGCCCAATGCTCCCTGTCCCATAACATCCCCTCCCCTGCCCCCTGGCTGGGGCCTGGGGTGCCACCTGTGGAGACCGCAGCTACTCCGGATGGAGGCGGCAACCTGCAGCC
The DNA here is from genome assembly GCF_006542625.1 of Nomascus leucogenys. Classification (NCBI taxonomy): domain Eukaryota; kingdom Metazoa; phylum Chordata; class Mammalia; order Primates; family Hylobatidae; genus Nomascus; species Nomascus leucogenys. Next base: position 99,945,339 of record NC_044393.1, on the reverse strand, counting down.
CAGGCCACACCCTTGGAAGGGAGCTGGGAGGCTGCCTGCTGCTGGTCCTTGGGGAGACGGCTGCACAGACCATGCAAATGCGCCCCAACATCTGCATGTCCTGGGGCCTCCCGGGTACTTGCCTCCTTCCTCATGAACTGTGAGCTGACCCAGACTCCTGTAGCCTCCACCCAACCTGCCCCTCTAGGTGCTGTCCCTACCCCCAACTCTCCCACCTTCTGGGGGATCTCAGACAGGCTGGAAGAAGACTAGTATGTGTGGTTAGCAGAGGCTGGACTCAACCTGGCCTGGGAGCAGCTGCCTGTAAGAGGCTGCCCTGGGGCCCTGAACTAGGAAGGGGCTCTCAGGAATCCCACAGCACAAGCCCCTGAGGTCAGGACGGTCAGGATGGCCACCCCCAGCTGGTCGGAAGAGGCACCGTTGGCCCCTGCAGAGCATCCTCTGCCACAACGTGAGGAGGCCAGTGGGGTCCCTCCAAGCTTCCATGGAGCTCTGGTCAAGTAAAGGCTGCCCGGGGTGGGCAAGGAAAGGCTCGGCTGCCCTTTGCACAAGGAGAGAGCCAGAGACTCTGGCAGCAGCCACGCTGTGATCCTCTTTAGAACTGCCTTGCACAAGTCATGAATCATCTTGGCTTTCACCTTGGGAACGGGATAAAGACAGCTCTCTAATTATAAGGGGGGCAGCCAGTGTCTTTGCGGAAGCCTCTGAAACCCGATCTCAGGCCTTTGTTGAGTGTGAGCAACTGCCCTGGCTTCCGCGGGAGCCGCACGAGGGGCCTGGCTGCCCCGGTGATGATGCCTTTGTCGCTCCCCACGGCCTTCATCATCAGGCCCCAGTGTGCCCTCGGCCAGCGGCCCTTGCCATCCCCAGTGCCATGGGGGCTCACACTGCGGGAATGGACTTTGATCACGTCCTCTGGTCTGGTTTCCCACCAGCCCGTGATAAGAAGGATGATGGCCTCATTTTACACACTGGAAAGTGCAAGTTTCTGGATTTGAAAGGGTGTGCTCCACATAAGGCGTGAATGCAGAACTGCGGGGAGGGTCAAGGTCTCCTGGGCACTCCGGGCCAGGGATTCTGCAGCTACTTGGTTTTGAGCAAAAAGAGTTTCATGTCTGGTGCTGATATGGAGCTAGGGAAGCCCCGGGTGGTCTCGGGCCAGACGAGGAACTGGGAATACAGTGGAGCAGGGGACTTCCTCAAAGCCAGGGGAGGCTCAGGCTGCCAGGCCAGGGTCCTTGGCCTTGGCGGGGGGGGGAAGGGGAGCCATGAGGCAGCTGTGGGAACCAGGACCACCAGGTGAGGGAGCCGGGGAGGAAGGGTGGCCGCAGGAGTGAAAAACAGTTGGATTTTTCTTTTGACATCAGAAAGTTGCTCAGGCTGCAGTGAGAAACTACGGTGTCCTCTGTGGAAAGTAAATAGCTCTGGAACTTCTCTGAGCGTGGAGCTTAGGCCTTCCCGGATTTGGCCACTGGCCCTCCCCTGCTGCCTAGTTCCAGTGATTCAATATTTGTTCCTTATTTTTCTGAGAGTGGTTATATAATATGAATGTTTTTCAAAGGCTCCAACTGACCTGGCTCTGGTCACCTCCTGCCGCCCATCAGTACCAAGAATTGCCCATTTGGTGGTTTTGGGGATTGTGCAAGGCCGGCCTGTCCAGAGACACCTCCCCTGTGCCTCCCAGCAGAGGGGCCTGCCAAGGCCGTCACCACTTGGGGCGAGCTCCAGGCCACAGTCACCACTCAGCCATGGTCAGAGCCTATGAGCCACTCCCTGGGCAGTGACTGAGAGCAGGCAAGGTGGGCAGGACGGGATCCAGGTGGGAACCGCAGGCTTCGGGCCTGTAGCTGGAGATGCCACATGCAGCTTTCCTGGGGTCACTGAGTGTCTGATAGAACCTGCCCAGTGCTCGATCCCACAGCCCAGGCCCTTAGGATTGAGGGAGCTGAACAATCAGTTGAGAAACCTTAAGGGTTAGAACCTAAGAAGCGTATCAAGACACATGTTAAGATGGAAAGGCAGAAATGCCGCTGGGTCCTGGTCATCTCACCTAGATAGCATTATGAAGGCAGAGGAAGCTCCTTCCTTCCCCCGCGTGCACGCCCCGAGACTCCGTCCAAACACCCTGTGGCTCTGAGAGCAGCGGAGAGTCTTTGGTCATTTGAGAGTAGGAGGAAATTATTTTGATGATGAAGATAGGAGATGAGAACATGCATCTTATTCAGAATCTAATGGGAATCCTTTACAATGTTCCTGATCTCGCCTATTGTTGTCCACTTCAGTGGGTAAAAACAGAGAACGTGCGAGCTAAAAGGCATCTTCACCGGTTCTCTAGTTCAACCCTCTCATTTGATAGATGAAAAGCCAAAGTCCAGACATGCCCAAGATTCGCCAGATCGCAAATCACAGAGCTGGGGCTCCTGCTCAGCCCCAGCTCCCTCCCTGCTGCAGGCTGTGTTCTTGTGGGCCTGAGGGACACGGGGGCTTGACTATGCCAGGGAGGGGCCCTGGCCTCAGCGGACGCACGGCCCAGCAGCTCCAGATGGTGCTCTCTGTGCTGGGGTCCGCTCAGCAGGAGCGGAGAATGCAAATCATTCTCGATGTGTTGCTTCCTCGGTCGGAATCAAACAGGAATGTTGTATCGTGACCCTGATATTTTAAACCTCGAGTTTGCCCTGAGGTGGGGGCCATCGTGGGCCCCTGCCACTGGCAGCCTTTCTGTTTGTCCTGTATTTGCACTCTTGTCTGTCTTTCTGGGGTATCCCAGCTGCATCAACAAAGGAGCTCTGTAAGACAAAACATCAGAAACGCTGGAAGTTCGGAACTGCATCTGATTGATACACACTTAGCACCTGCTGTCAGGGCTAAGATGTGAGTAAAACCGTCCCCATCCTTCAAGAATACACAAATTAGTTGATTGCAAACATTAGAAAGTCTATTATCCTATGGGGAAATACTGGGATAAGCAGCGGGCCGGGGCAGGAGGAGCTGTATATTACTCCAAAATGTGGATACTGCAAGAACGTGAAGTGATTGCATTTGGTGGTGGGATTTTTTAGACTTTCCTGTTCCTTGCAACACCAGCTTGAGTACTTTTAGTTAAGAAGAACTTGAAGAGAAAGTTAGTATGGTAAGCTGCCTGGGGAATGAATCATAGGACTATACAAATCCTTATGTATCCTTCCTTCCTTTCCCTGAGGTCGCACTGTGCCAAGGATACTTGTTTTAGGAAGAAAAGCTCTCTTTTTATAGCCTCTGATACCAAATTGTTTTTCTGTTACTGGAACTGAACCACTCCAAGGAGGTGGTAGAGTTTCATAGAAAGAGTTCTGAGCTAGGAGCAGGTGGACCTGGTTACAGGACATGCTTGCTACTGTCTGATTCTCTGGCATTGGGCAAATGACTTAACCTCTCTGACCCTCAGTATCTTCATCTATGGTCGGGGATGATACCACTTTTCTTTCCTACTTGTATGGGTTGCTGTAAGGACCAAATGAGGCAACAGTTGGGAGATTTCAGAAAGACATACTAATGTCAGATTAATGATGGCTCTGTTGTTAGTACTTCATGTTTTTTATGATAGACTTTTGGCTTTTGCCTGGATTTCTAAGGCAGCGAGATGGATGAATGAGTTGCTTTTAAGGTCAGGTTACATCTCAGGAATTCTCTCAAGATTTGGGGCTTTTCTCTTTGGTCCTGATGCTTTCCTGACAGGTGACGTTATCAGTCCAAATCCTGAAAATTCACTTTTTTATCTCCAACACATGTGGTCAAGGTCTAACTTACATTTTGTGCAGCGGATGAAAATCAGAGTGCTAAAGCTGTCTCTTGGCAGAAATCAGGACTTCAGCATCTCTTGGTGCCTCAGTGTTGCCCCCTAAATGTCCTCCCAGTCCTGTGAGGGCCTGAGTGGCCGGCGGACAGGAAGAGGAAATGAGGGACTGGACTGGGGGTAGAGACCGGTGGTGGGGAAGGCCCAAAGCTCTGACAGGAGTTTTAAATTTAGAAATCACGGGAATGGGGCAAATCCAGGAGCCTGGGCCTTCCGGCATGTCACCTAAGATGCCAGGTCCTAAGTATTCTACAAGCCAAGACTCTAGTTGCCATAGTTGCAGTTAGAGATTTTCCCACACCGGCCCCAAGATGTGTGATGTTTCCTGGTGAGCTCTGGAGATGAGAGCCAAGATTAGAATACTGGGACTTGCTGGGAGGTGGGATTGGGGGTGGGGAGCCTTCCAGCAAAGCCTGCCCATCTGTGCCAGGGGACTTCCCTGTCGGGCTGCATGACCAGGCAGGCACACACACCTGAGTCCAGCAGCCACACAGCAGGCCACAATGTCCGGCTTGACTTGATGCTTTCATACTCACTCCGGCCCAAGACACCTGCGTGGGACCTGCCTCCACCACTCCGGGCAGCCGCCTGGGGCCCACGGGCAGCCTGAGCTAGCAGCAAGCCCCGCATCTGGCCCTCAGCTCTGTTGCACCATCTTGACGTGAGTCCCTTTGAACCTCCTCGGCCTCAGTCGTTAGAGCAGGATGCTGCTTAGGGTTGCGTGAGGATTTGTGATAAAGCTTCTGCATGTGGAAACTGCTGTTGCCGAACGAATGTTAGAGGGTAATGAGAATTTGAAACCAGAGAGGAATGTGCTCATTAAAATGGGCAATAAGAGACCCACCCTGGTCCCTCGTCACTTCCTAGTGAATTGCAACTGCGTGTGGCCTGATCGTTCACTGGCCCAGCGGCACAGACTCTGTGGCCCCCATGCTTGCTGCAGGCGCAAGAGGGTGCTTGGTCGGGGAGTTAATTCAAACACATCTGGAACCTGCTGCCTGCCGGGTACAGTATGAAGCCAAGAATAGAGAGGTGGGTAGCTTTCCTCTTGCCAGGGATGGATTCAAAGTCTAGTTAGAGAAATAAACTGATAGATGAGTATTATACTGGGTTATCAGTCTGGTAATAAAGGTGTATCTAAAGTACTGTGGGACACAGTCTAGAATAATTAATAAGAGATAATTAATTCTGTCTGAGGGTGACTCTCAGCCAGAGAGTGTATTTGAATTAGGCTTTGCAGGACACATAGGAGTTTACTTTGTGAGCCAGGATTTGGAGGCACAGGGCAGGAAGACCAAGAGGAAGGAAAGAGAGAGCTCAGAGGAAGGAAAGAGAGCTCAGAGGAAGGAAAGGGCTTGGGGTATTTGGTGAATGGCACCAGGGTGATTCCTGCATTGCTATGGGCTGGGCTCCATGCTGGGGGCTGGGGATGGGACCCTGGAGCTGTCCCTGAGTGGCTGAAGCGAAGTGAGAGCAGTTCACAGGAGGAGTGGATGGTAGCCATGAACACAAGTGTCTGAGGAGTTAAGACAGCGTTCCAGGTGGGATGTCCATGGATGCATAGCTGTGTTTGGAAAATGACAAACCCTCTGCCTGGGCTGTTGCTGGAAGGAGGAGACCGGAACAGAGAATATCAGAAATAAGGCTGTGGAGGTCAGTTCATCTATGGGGCTTGGGTTGCAGCTTGCAGGGCCGGCTGGGAGCCCCTGACTGTGTCTGAGACTCCTGAGGCTCCTCCATGGGAGGCATGCAGCTCTCCCTCTGGGCTGTGGTAGAATTTCCAAATGCCCTCGCTGTACCGCAGGCCAATGCATTCTACCCATGCTCCCCAGGTGATGTCAATGTGCAGCCAGGGCTGAGAACTTTGGACATAAACACCACCAGAAAGGCTGAGTCTGGAATCTGCACATCTGAGATCTCACCGGCATGGAGATCTCTCAGTCAGCCAGGCTTGGAAGCCATTGCTAAGGTGATGGTAGAGTGGCTGGGGCCTTAGTAGGGGGCTGACGTGATGAGGCTCACCCTTTCAGGGGTTGCTCTTTAAGCAGAGACTTGGAGCACAGATCCAAACAGGGAAGGCTGAACAATTTGGACAATAATTAGGTGGCCCAAGAGGGAACTGGATGAGAGTGGGTATAGGCCTGGACCCCCAGGGCAAGGACGTGGAAGAAGGGAATGGGTTAAAAAAAGGTTAAGTGCACAGAACACTACAGAAGGAAATGAAAGATGGAAATGAAAGAAGACACAAATAAATGAAAACACATCCTATGTTTATGGATTGGGAGGCAATATTGTTAAGAGGTCAGGACTACTCAAAGTGCGCTACAGGTTCAATGCAATCCCTATCAAAATCCCAATGGCATTGTTTTCCAAAAATAGAATAATTAGTCTATCCTAAAATTCACGTGGAATCTTAAGGGACCCTAAATAGGCAAAATAATCTTGAAAAAAAGAAGAACAAAGTTGGAGGTCTCACATTACCCAATTTTAAACTTACTATAAGGCCACAATAATCAAAACAGTGTGATACTACCATAAAAAACAGACTTATAGACCAATGGAATGGAATGGAGAGCCTAGAAATAAACTCTCAGAGATAGAGTCAAATGACTTTCCACAGTCATGCTGTGACTATTCAACGGGAAGAGGACCATCTTTTCAACAGGTGGTGCTGGGAAAACTGACTATCTACACGTAAAAGAATGAAATTGCACCCTTATGTTTATACCATATACAAAAATCTACATAGATCAAAGACCTAAATATAAGAGCTAAAACCATAAAATGTGAAACTCTTAGAAGAAAATATAGGGGAAAAGCTTCATGACACTGAATTTGGCAGTGATTTCTTGAATACAACAGCAAAAGCACAGGCAACAAAAGGAAAATTAGATAAATCAGGCTTCTGTACATCAAAGGACACAGTCAGTAAAAAGGCAACCCACAGAATGGGGGAAAATATTTGCAAGTCATGTATCTGAAAAGGGGTTAATAACCAGACTATATAAACAATTCCTACGAGTGAACCACAATCAACCCAATTAAAAAATGGGCAAAGGAATTGAATAGACATTTCTCCAAACAAGATAGACAAATGGCCTGAATAGACATTTCTCCAAAGATGATAGACAAATGGCCGATAAGCAGATGAAAAGATATTGGACATCACTAATTATCCAAGAAATGCAAATCAAAACCACAATGAGATACCAGCTCACGCCCACTTAAGATGGCTATCATAGAAAACAAAGACCAAAGATAACAAGTGTTGGTGAGGATGTGGAGAAATTGAAACCCTGTGTACTGTGGGTGGAAAAGTAAAATGGGGTGGCTGCTGCAGAAAACAGTTTAGCAGCTCCTCAAAAAATTGACAGTAGGATGACCTGATGTCCAGCATTTCCACTTCTGGGGATAACTGAAAAGAATTGAAAGCAGGGTCCTGAAGAGATATTTGTACACCTATTCTATTGGTTTGCTAGGCTACCATAGCAGAGCACTACAGATTAGGTGGGGTGGCTTAAACAACAGACATGCGTTTTCTCATGATTCTGGAGGCGAGAAGTCTAAGATAAAAGTGTCGGCAGGGTTGGTTTTTCTGGGGCCCCTCTTTTTGGGTTGGTGGCTGTCTTCTCCCTGTGTCTCCATGTGTGGTCTCTGTCTCGTAGGTGCCTGTGTCCTAATCTCCTCCTGGAAGGACACCAGTCATACTGGACTAGGGCCCACCTTAATGACCTCATTTTAAATTAATTGCCTCTTTAAAGACCCTATCTCCAAATACAGTCACATTCTGAGGTCCTGGGGGTCAGGACTTCAACATATAGATTTTTTTTGGTGGGAAGGGAGACACAATTCATACCATAACACTCATACTTACAGCAGCGTTATTCACAATAGTCAAAAGGTAGAAGCAACCCAAATGTCCATCAACTGATGAATGCATAAGCAGAATGTGGTCTACTCATACAATGGAATATTATTCAGCCTTCAAAAGGAAGGGAACTGTGGCACACACTACCACGTGGAGGAGCCTTGAAGACATTATGCTAAGTGGAGTCAGATAGTCACAAATACTGTCTGATTCTACTTATATGAGGTACTAGAGTGGTCAGATTCAAAGAGATAGGAAGTAGGAGGGTGGTTGCCAAGCACTAGGGGGAGGGGGAGGGGGAGTTAGTGTTTGATGGGGACAGCATTTCAGTTTGAGAAGATGGAAAGGTTCTAGAGATGATGGTGGTGACGGCTACACAGCAATGTCAATGTGCTTCATGCCACCAAACCGCACACTTAAAATGGTTGAGATGGCAAATTTTATGTTATGTGTATTTTACCACAACTAAAAACTTTAAAAAAGAAAGGTTAGGGATGCAGCTGTGCTCGATTTGAGGATGACTGGGTGGGTTTCTGCCTGGTGTGGAGGCGTTCATAAGGCAAGATTCAAGAGGAAGAAGGGGCAGGGCTGTTTCAGACACAATAAATGTGTGGTGAGCTACTTTGCCCCAATCTGTTTGAGACTCTATTTTGGCCACGATATCATTAGACTCTGCTAATAGTTTTGCCTCAGCCGCCACCCCAGTGTCACCCTCCCCATCCCTGTCCCATCATCTTCCCAGGCAGACACATGTCCCTGGACCCATGTTCTGTGCTGTGGGGTAAAATCATGTCCATCAGCAGAATAGCCTGAGACAGGCTCTCCTCCCTCCACCCTTTCTGCCTGCCTTCCTGTCTCCTTTAGTCCCAGCCATTTCTTCTTTCCTCCTTCCCTGGGGTGATGGGAGGTCATGGCTGCTACTGGAAGTTCGACTGCACGTTCTGGAAGCGAATGTGCATGGTGGTCAGGGGCTTTGGGGGCTGGGTGTAGCTAACCCATCTACGTCCCTTCTTCATGGTGGATTTGGAGGATAAGGACTCGGGAAGGGGGAGGTGACACCCACGTAGAGTTCCGTGCAGCCCCTGGGCCCGAGGGCCACTGTCACTGACCACGTGCTCTCTGTCCACCCTAGGACCTGAGCTCCTTCGCCATGCCGCTCCTGGACGGAGACCTGGAGGGTTCTGGAAAGCATTCCTCTCGAAAGGTAAGGCCTCCTTTTCGGAAGTTTGAGGTGCCACGGAGGCAGGCAGCGCCTGAGCCCACTTCCACCTGTGTGTTCACCCGCACGCCCACCCGCATGCCCGCTTGCACACCTGGCCGTAGCCGAGCCCATCCTGCGACAGCTCACCTCACGTGGCCAATCCTGGCTTATCGGCTGGGCTATCCAACTGGAGAGCCTCCTGGGCTTCACTGCTTTTTCTTCTCGCGTGGCACTGACTGTGGCCCACTAGACCCCCCCTAACGTGGACAGAGGCAGTGGAGGGAGATGAGCAATGAGCTAAGCCCGGTGGAAGGTATCAGTCACTGCCGACCATCTGTGGCCTTTGGGCTGAGTTCGACTGGCAGGACTTTGCCCTGCTGCCCACCAGCGCCCACCCCCAGCGCTGGGCTCTCTCCTTCCACCTCGTGTTGTACCCTCTCCACACGCCTTCTTCTCTCCTTCCACTTTTCCTTTCCTCTCTTTAGCTCCTCGCTGTCCCTCCCGCACTGGTGAATTTCCCTCCCATTAGGAAACTAGTGTCTCAAGGAGGTTGTTGACTGTGTAGGGTCAGGTGGCCAAGAAAGAGTGTGGGGTGGGGTGGGGGGATCTGGAGAGGGAGCCACAGCATCAGGTGAGAGTCGAGGTGGCCGTGGCAGGGCGCAGAGGTCCGGGCTGCTTGCAGGTTTCTCCTGCAGCCAGGAAGTAAGGGTGGGTGGAGGCCTGGTAGGGGACGTGCTTCCTGGCATTCTGCCACCCACAGACCCCTCCAGCAGGTGACAGTAGACAGAGCTAGTGATCTGGGGGCTGCGTATGGGGTCTGGGCATGGGTTCTGGGTGCCGGCTGGCCTGGGATGAAGGCAGGAGTTGCCATGCTGGAAAAAGCAAACCTCCTCTTTAAGCATTTGAATGACACACAACTGAATCAAACTGGTGTCGGCCTGTGGGGCGCCACTGGTGCCAGTGTCCTCCCCGCCCTGCCCTGAACAAGCAACCTTATTAGCAGCTCTTGTGGCCCATCCAGCAAAGACTGCCAGGGAATGGGCTTGAGCTTCTGGGCCAGCAGAGAGTGGAGTGGCAGGAAGGGGCCACCAACCCCGTGCAAGGCTGCGGGACCGGCCCCGTGGGTGCTGGGTCGTCTTCCTCCTGTTTGACTCCGCAAAACCCTGCTTTCCAGTGAAAACCTTGCATGGAAGATCTGAGACTGCACAAGAGACATACGGGCCACAGCCTGGCCCTGGCCCCAGCTTCCTCTCCGGCAGCTGCATGACAAATGGCCCCATAGGCAGAGCTCTGCTCCGCAGACGCCTGAGTGCCTGCTCTCCATTAGCTCTGCGGAGCCAGGCACACACTTGGGAGTCTCGTCAATACCCGGGGAATCATCCGGTTGCATTCAGCAACATATCATTTGGCTATAGCTTGCCCAAGAGCAAGGGCTGAGGCCCTGTCCCTGGTGGCTTCAGCCGGCGCCTGTTATCTGCACCGCCACGCAGCCCACCCCAGAAGGCCTGTCCCTCCGCCTGGCTTTCCCACCGTCTGGGAGTGTGATCTGGCCCCCGAGGCTCCCGGTGAGAGGGGTCAGGCAGGGCCCAGCATCCACCATGCTTCGGCCATTTTCCAGAGACAGGACTGGCAGGGCTGCTTCCTAGGGCTCCCTCCTCAGGCCTGATCGCTGGACACCCGACTCCACTGGCCTGGATTCAGAGTACAGAATGGAACCCCATTCAGGATAATCCTGAGGTCCCCCTGCTCATCAAATATGGTTAAACTGGCCTTTCATGACTGCTTCTCCAGGGGCTCATGGCTCAACTTCCCCCATGACCCCCATCCTCATGGTGGACCAAGTGAACGGCCGGCCCTCTGTCTCTGTGCTTCACACCCCTTCTCCTCTGTCTCTGGGCACTGGACACCTCCCCGGCCCTGTCATTGCGTCTCTGAAGCCCAGCCAGCTGTTAGGGCCTCCTCTGGGTCAGGGCCTCTGTTGAGGGGCAGGTTTCAGCTCTGGGCCATTTATCCATCTGCATGGTGCTTATGGTGCTTCGGCCTTGCGGGCACTCTGCAAGCTGTCCTGGGGCCCCACTCCCCTATGTGTCTCTGTTTCCCTGTAGGACTGGACGTTTGCATTGGCTCGGCCCTCTCCCCCGGCTCCCCAGCAAGCTCGCTATGTGGTGCACAGAGCACATCCATGCACCAGGTCCGGGCTCACCTTTCCAGCAGCTCCAAAATCCCACCCCTCCCTCCAGTCCTCCCATGTGGCCTCGGCTCCTCTTCTGGTTCACACCCTCCAGGCTGCTGTTGTGATTGTCACAGCCCTGGGAATGAAGCTTAGAGAACCACGTTGTCCACATTGCGGGAAACTGAGCTGTGACCAAACCGGGGCCTCCACCCAGGACCAGCTTGTATCACCTTGTGATAGGACCACCCTGGTCCCTGTGTGTGTTGTTGCTACTGGTTTCTGTCAGCCCCCATCCCACCCTAGACCTGCACACACAGCACCCAGCACTTGAAGAAGAACCTCTTTTTTTTTTTTTTTGAGACAGGGTCTTGCTCTGTACCCAGGCTGGCTGGAGTGCAGTAGTGTCACCTTGCTCACTGCAACCTCCACCTCCACCTCCTGGGGTCAAGTGATCCTCCCACCTCAGCCGCTTGAGTAGCTGGGACTACCGGCCGCCACACCTGGCTAATTTCTGTATTTTTTGTAGAGACAGGGTTTTGCCATGTTGCCCAGGCTGGTCTCAAACTCCTGAGCTCAGGTGATCCACCCACCTCGGACTCCCAAAGTGCTGGGATTACAGGTGTGAGACACCACCCCCCGCCTGAAGAATCTCTTGTTTGTAAACTTATTCTCAGGATTTGTCCTGATTCCCATAGTAAGGTGGAATAGTGGCTAAATGGGATATTCTATAAACAGAGAATCTAAATGCTTTTCATATTAAATGGTCAAAAAAAAAAATCAGCTGGGCGTGGACACCTGTAATCCCAGCTACTCAGGAGGCTGAGGCAGGAGGATTGCTTGAGCCCGGGAGGTGGAGGTTGCAATGAGCTGAGATTGCGCCAGTGCACTGCAGCCTGAGCGACACAGGGAGACCCTGTCTCAAAAACAAAAAACAAAGAACTACACAAAAAAAGAAAAACTCAAAACTTCTTTATAGCCAGGAGAGCTTGAGTTACAAGGTCCTATAGCACCACACTCTTCTTCCTGCCAGGCCCACTCACGAAGGTGTCCGCGCCAGGCCGGGCCCTACACCTCCACGTGGCGGCGCCGGCTCTTTCGGCTGGAGAGGCCGCCCAGGGAGGCTGTGCTGCGCGGGTCCACGCCACGGGCATCCTGTCCTCCTGGGGCCGCGGGCTCGGGGCTTGGGCCGCCCTCTAGTGGCGGAAGAACGTCCCCAGGCCGTGGTCCGGACAGCGCACCGCGAAGTGGGACAGAGAGACCCCGAAGTGGCACCGAAGCTGCCTGTGGGGTGTCCTGTGTTCCTTTTTCAGCACAGCGCGGCTGCCCAAGCACAGTATTTCCCGCGTCTGCCCTGGTTCTGGCACCCGGTGAGCCCTGCAGACGAGTTACTCGCCCTTCTTCTGAACTGGGTCATCTCTTTCTGAGGTCCTTTCCACTCCGTGTTGCTTGCAAGTTTCCCGAGTGGTAGGGCAAGAGCTGTTTACCACGCACCCTGTTCTTCCTGGCCTCACGTGGCTTCATCTGACGTTCAAGCAGCCCTTGAGGGTGAGGGCATGGCCATCCTCATTTTACAGATGAGGGAACTGAGGCTCGGTGAGACCAAGTAACATGCCCAGGTTGGCTCAGCAGGTGGCAGAGCTGGGGCCAAATACCTGGCACCCAGAGGCAGGGCAGGAGCTCCTCCACGCACCCAGCAGGAACACGGCTGCGGGCACATGGAATATTTCTCAAAGTCTACTATGAGCTGTGTGCCTTGGCTTAAAGTTATGGGGTCTGATAATTTTTTAAGCCATGACTAGAATTTTAAGTCATCGGTGAAGTGAGTCTGAGAGGTTTGGGGCTTTGTTAACTTTCTTTCTCTTTCTTTCTTTCTTTCTTTCTTTCTTTCTTTCTTTCTTTCTTTCTTTCTTTCCTCTCTCTCTGTCTTTCTCTTTCTTTCTTTCTTTCTTTTTTTCTTTCGTTCGTTCAAAATGGAGTCTCGCTCTGTTGCCCAGTGCAATGGCGCCATCTGGGCTTACTGCAACCTCCACCTTCAGGGTTCAAGAGATTCCCCTGCCTCCGCCTCCTGAGTAGCTAGGATTACAGGCACCCACCACCACGCCCAGCTAATTTTTTTTTTTTTTGTATTTTTAGTAGAGATGGGGTTTCACCATGTTAGCCAGGCTGGTTTCAAACTCCTGACCTCAGGTGATCCACCCGCCTCGGCCTTCCAAAATGCTAGGATTACAGGTGTGACCCACCGTACCCGACCGGCTTTGTTAACTTTTCTCCTGACTTCTGTCGGCAACCTCAGTCTTTCAAATGCTGAAGCAGCTTGAAAGTGAAAAATTCATCATCTCCTAGGACTGAGGTCTCAGGATGGAGATCCAGGCCTACTCTGTTCTGGAACGTAGGGATCTCATAGGCAGGCAAGAGAGCTGCAGTCCTGTGTGGTGAGAACTTGGATGGGCGTGAGGTCTTGAGAGGTGAAGGCAGGCAGGCCCGTAATAAAGGAGGGAGATGGTCATTTTGAGCTCCGCTTCCCTTCCTCCCCTCTACCTCCTGGAAGCCCCTTCTAAGGAGTGGGACAAGATGGTCAGTGGACCTCCAGGACGTGGTGCTGCCAGCCTATGAGGGGCCGTCCTTGGGGCAGGTGCTACCTGCAGACCATTCAGTGGCTACCTCTGTGGAAGAGCTTAGGGCTATTTCTCTGGGAGGGTACTATGGGGGGCCCGCATGTGAGGGGACAATGATAAGTTTCATACAGGGCAGGAGGCAGCGTGTCCAGAGCGTGGAGTGACTGCATCCATTCATCTGTTTTTCTGCAGGTGGACAGCCCCTTCGGCCCAGGCAGCCCCTCCAAAGGGTTCTTCTCCAGAGGCCCCCAGCCCCGGCCCTCCAGCCCCATGTCTGCACCTGTGAGGCCCAAGACCAGCCCTGGCTCTCCCAAAACCGTGTTCCCATTCTCCTACCAGGAGTCCCCGCCGCGCTCCCCTCGACGCATGAGCTTCAGTGGGATCTTCCGCTCCTCCTCCAAAGAGTCTTCCCCCAACTCCAACCCTGCTACCTCGCCCGGGGGCATCAGGTTTTTCTCCCGCTCCAGAAAAAGTAAGACCTTGATGCTATTGTTTCAGGTGGGTGCTGGGGTGCTGGGGCCTTCTTCTGCAGCCACACATCCACAGTGGCACCGAAGCTGCCCCGTGGCTGTGAGCGGCTTGGTGCTGAGTGCCTGTATCTGTTTCTCCCCACCCCCACTCCCCTCTAAACAAATCTCTCTCCCAGTTTCCACCTGTCACTTTCTTCCTACACTAATCTATCAAAGCGTAATCCTTCTGGTCCAGCACAGTCCTTGCGTTAACTGTAAACATCCTGATACTCACAGTACAGCTTGTATGGACAATCAGATGACACACTTGCCTCCAGCCTTCTCTGGAAACTGCAGGCATGGGGCCAAGCTTAGGCCCTCACCCGGGGCCACGGGACCAGACTGCTTTGGTCAGCCTAATATGGCTTCCACTCTCTGTGGTTTGGTATTTGAGGGTTTGACTACACCTGTTTCTGGCAAATCCTAACTTTTTCTGTTTGGAGCTCTGGGCAGCAGGGAATGGAAGCTAGGAGGGATTTGCTGGAGAAACGGAAGAAGGAAATGTGGGTGTTTAAGAAAGAGTTCCGTAGGTTCATGAGTATTTGTGATCTGAGGATAGAGTATTTTCACTTGAGTGCTGTCGATGATAATATGAAATATACCGCGAACTATAAAGTTTATGGCGCTTACTTTCTCCTTTCCTTTGTCTATTCTTTCCAGTTCTTTCTACTGACTTAGAACATTTGTATTGGGAAAGATAGTGTTGTGGAAAACAAATTTGTCCTTGACCATCAGAGGCCTGGGATAGTTCACCTTTCTCTCCAGGCTGATTTGTACTCAGAGAAACCGGCAATACTGTGTTAGAGCAACGCTTTATATCTTCAAGGCCAGGCGGCAGCAAGAGGGGAATTTCGGTGTTTCTGACTTCAAACTCTTCCATCAGGCAGCGGTGGCCATAGGACGAGAAGCCAGGTCTCTGTCAGCCTCACTTCTTCATCCACCACCTTGGAGGTGGAGGGGTTGGTGCGCCGTATTCTGTGTGAGTGGAGCAGATCTATCTCTTGGACAGATTTTGCGCTTTGTCTTTCTACATAAAACAAATGAAGGTGCTCCTGCCTGTGGGTTGTGTGTGTGTTGTGGGGGGCAGGTCCTGACCATGCTCTACACACACCCCTCACTCAAGGCTGTGGGGTTGTCACAATTTCCTTTAATTTTATGCACTTTAGCCTTAAGGTGCCCCTTTCTTCCCCCGTCTCCCTGTATAAACATCGTCTAGAGATGAGGGCTCAAAGTGCTGTACAGAGGAAGGGAATCAGGCCTGGCCTGATGGGAAAGCTGCGTGAGGGCTCCACGTCACACAGGTGGGATTTGTCGAAAAGAAGGAGGATGTGTCCGCAGTTTTCCTTGTTGGGGAACTTGCGATGTTGCGTAGATTGAATGTGCTGGGATTGGTGGCTGAAAAGACAGGTGCCTTCAAGTGCTCCTAGTCAGGGGCAAGCAGGCTTTAGAAGAAAGGATGAGATTGTCTCCATGGTAAGGCCTGTGCTGAGTTAGGACAGGGCAGGCTTTCTGGGCAGGGTGGAAAGCAGCACAGGGAACCTGACAATCGGAAGGGTGCCAAAAGGAGTGTAGGAGCTGTGAGCTGGCTCCTGTGGGAAGGTCTTGAAGCTCCGGCAGGAACCATCACCCTCTGCCTCCCTCTACATCATTCTCCTGCACAGAGCCCTCCACGGGGGTGGGAGGAGAGGGCGAGAGGGAGGAGCGGGGAGAGAAGGAGGAGGGTCCCTGCAGGCAGAGGGTCCCTTTGGGAGCCCAGCAGTGGCACCAGGAGGTGCAGGAGAAGTCGTCCGGTCCTCAGGACCTAGGCTGCAGCTCAGTACAGCATTTGGTGGGAGGTTTGGTGCTGTCCACTGTTCAGCCTGGGAAATGAGCTGTTCTTTTAGAAACTGAGTCCAGAAAGATCTCTTCTTGAAACCATATCAATTTCTTAAAGTATTCCTCCTTTTCACTATCTTTCATTGTTATTTATGTTTAGATTTTCATTCTCTTTCAACTGTTTTCTTTCAGTAACTGACAGAATTGCAGACAGACAGATAATCAAAGCTAGAAGGGACTGTAGGGAAACCATTTACGGGGAAGAAAGCATATGCATATAATAATTTGAACACAGCATATATGGGGGTGTGTGTGTGTGTTTTGGATTTGTATAGATGTATGTGTGTATGTGCATATATGTATGTGTGTACACACCTATATACCTTTTTTATTTTTTAAAAGGACATGCATTGGACTGCTAGTGGTAGCTTCTAAGTGAAGAATTAGGAGTGGATGGGTGGAAGGAAAATGTTGCTTTATCTGACCTTCCAATTTTTTGAGACTATCTTCACTTATTGGTAATTAAAAATGAATACATCTTGAAAAAAAATGTCAAGCTCCCAGACCTGAGCTTTGGGGCAGTGGCAAGATGTGGAACAGAAGTTGCGGGTGTTGGTAACAGCAGAAGAAAGAGTTAGAGCCACCGGGAATGCCTGGGGACAGCCAAGACCCCATGCTCAGGCTTAAGGGCTAGCTGGGGAAAGCTGGGATGTAGCAGGGCTTGGAGAAGGCATGGGGAGAACCTACAGATGGCTGAGTGTGGAGGTCCAGGATGGGAGGTGGTGTTGCTTCATTCTGCATTGCTATAAAGGAGAACCTGAGGCTAGGTCATTTATAAAGAGAAGAGGTTAATTTGGCTCATGGTTCTGCAGGCTGCACAGAGGCATGGTGCCAGCATCTGCTTCTGGGGAGGGTTCAGCCATCCAGTGGGAGCCTCATGCCCACTGCACAGATAAAACCAATGCACTGAGATCTTGGTATTGTAGTAAAGTGTTTAATGTGAGGCCAGCCACATGGGAGATGGAGCTATCACTCAAATCAGTCTCTCCAAAGGCTCAGAGCTTAGGGTTTTTATGGACAATTTGATGGGCAGGAGGCTAGGGAACGGGCACTGCTGATTGGCTGGGGATGCGATCATAGTGGTGTGGAAACGGTCCTCCAGCACTGAGCCGGCCTCTAGGTGAGGGCCACAGGGTCAGCTGAGTCATGAGTCATGGGTCTGGGTGGGGTCCATTCGTTGCCAGAATTCAAGTCTAAAAAATTGTCTCAAAATACCAATCTTAGGTTTTAAATAGTGATGCTATCTACAGGAACAAATGGGGAAGTCACAAGTCTTATAAGCTCTGGCTCCATGACCCCAGAGCAGTACGAGATCATAGAAACTATACCTGCATGTTATCAGAGTTCAGGCCCCTCCCATAATCCTAATCTGTGGTCTTTCATTCATCTCACAAAGCTGGTTTCGGTCCCTGAGCAAGGAGCGGGTTGGTTTCAGGGAGGTACTGTTATCATCCTTGCTTTCAAATTAAACTATAAACTAAATTCCTCCCTTGGTTAGCTTGGCCTCTGCCCAGGTAATGAGCAAAGCCAGCCAGCCTGTGAGGCTGGATGCAGGATGGATGGGCCAGGCTGGACCTTCTCCTGCTGTCATGATCTCTGCAAAGGTGTCTGCGAGGGCTTCAGCCTGCTTCCACTCCTAGAGGAAGGTGAAGGAAAGCCGGGGTATGCAGAGCTCACATGCAAGGGGGCAAGAGAGAGGGGAGAGGTACCGGAGTCTTTAAAACACCCAGCTAAGAGAGCAGGACTCACTGCTGCAGGGAGGCAACCCAGCCATTCAAGAGGCATCTGCCCCCATGACCCAAACACCTCCCACCGGGCCCCACCTCCAACACTGGGGATCCGGTTTCAACCTGAGATTGGGGGACAAACACTCAACCTCTATCAGAGGCGGATCCAAGACTCCCAGCACCTCTGGATCTCAGCGGGTCCCAGCAGACGCTGTGCTCACAGCGAGGGAACGCAGGCACAGGTCTGGGGATGACTCTTCCGGTGTCCGCATGGGGTGCTGCAGCAGTGAAGAGCTAGACCTCGAGGCCCAAGCTGAACCTGGCCATGGCCCCTTCCATCGGGGCCTGTGGTCTGCACAGGAGGAAGCTCCCAGACTCCCCTCCACCCTTTCCTTAAAGCCAGGGGCCGAGACAGGCAGGTGGAGTCAGTGAGCCTCCCAACCCATCTCCCGTATACTGCAGGAGCTCCAGCTGCGGGCTGAGGAATGTGGGGGCCGTATCTTCGGGAGGCCTCACCCCGGCAGTGTCCAGCACCCAAGGGGTCCTGAGGATGAGGCTGGGGCTCAGAAGCAGAGACCGTGAGGCCCCTGATCATCCTCAGCAATGTACCTGAAGGCCTCACTGCTGGGTGGGGGCCCACAGTCCTCATAGCTCCACACCCCTGTGCCCCTAATCCACACACTGGGGTATATGAGCCCCTCAGCTACCTCTCATTCCAGAAACCTAAAACCGCTGCTTCCTCACCAAGGGGGCCTGCACTGCCCAGGCTGGACCTGCCATCTGCACCTTCCTCCGGGCCTGAGTGCACTCGCTCTGTGAGCTCAGTGAGCTTGTGAATTGCTTTTTTTCCTATGGCAGAAGTGCAGACAGCTGCGAAGGGAGCAGGACCTGGGGCTGCCTGCTGCGGCCCGTGTGCACCCGGGGCCTGGGCCCTCCCTTGGGATGCAGGGAGTCAGGCACTGCAGCTCTTTATTGTTGGTGGACGTGGTGGGACGTTGGCCACTGAAGATGGGCCTGACTCCTGGCTCCTTTTGGCTGCCTTTTTCTGTTGAGTATTTCCAAGGCCCTTCAATGTCCTTGGCTAGAAAATCCCCAGGTTCACCGTTCTGGCTTGTCAGGTACTGTGGAGAAGGCAGAGCCTGTTACAGCCCAGTTTCACCATCGGGATAGACAGCCAAGGGCCAGGCTTGGGAAGGCTATGGCATGGCTCACAGCTACTCACGAGGTCAAGGACTGATGAGGTTGGGGTGGGGGCATGGCTTCTTCAGAGAAGCCCCCTGGGATGGGGAGTTCAGAACAGAGCAAGCCTGGTCCCCAGGGCAATTGCTTATGTTGCTGCCCTTGAGAATCAGTGAGCCCAGCTCCTTGGCTTTCCCTGAAAGAAGCCATCCCTCCCCCAGCCCTATGGCTGATAAGGCACGAAGCTCCAGGTCTCTGTGCTCTGGTGTTACTTGGCTGGGAGGTCACCCTGAGCTCCTTCCAGATGGCCGTTCATTTGTGCTTGGCATGAGGCTGGCCTGGAGGAGGCAGAATCTGTCTGCTTTTCTCCGTACTTGAAAATCTATTCCTGGATCAAGGTTCCCAGACTATAGATTGCTCCCCCACTGCCCCAGAACTAACTTCTTGAAATTGAGCCTGAGAGTAATGCCGTCAGCCCGTCTGGAGGGTCTTAGGAAGAAACAGCCCCGTGAAAGCCACTGTGTCCACTGGAGGGATGTCATGAAGACTTCGTTCATTACTCAAGGCCCCTGGGAGGAACTTGCTGTCTGGTCTTGGTACCAAGAATAGCTGAACTTCTGATCAGCGGGACTGCTTTTGTCTCTAGCAGACATTAATCGTGTAATAGCGCATTTCCTCTGTCTGCACTAGCTGCTAGAAGCCTTTGAACCAAATCTGGATGAAAGGCATTAAGGGATGCATTTCCAGCCTTTCCGAATCCAGTTTTGGTCCCTCTTCTTTTATATTCACATGACCACTTTTTTAACAAGCAAACAATGTATTGGAAGGATTTGGGGGCATTTGTGGAATTCAAAAAAGAGCTGAACCCTCAGGACTCAGGAAGGGAAGGAACCAGACTGGCCCTGAGGCCTCAGCAGCAAGAATTCATGGATCTTTCCAAGAGATTCAGAGAAGTCCTAGTCTGTGTGTCTCTCCATTTACTGTCCTAAATGCCTTGTCGCGGGATATCTGATTTGCCCAGTTAGGATCCCTGAATCAGTCAGGGTGGGGTGGGGAGTAGGATCACACAGGAGAAACAGAGTGACCAAGAACCGGGAGGTAGGGCGGGAAGTTCCAGGATAAGAGGTCCAGTTGGTAACCCAAAGGGGACTGTGGCATCCTGCCCTCCTTGGCCAGCATGTGTGCATGCAAGGATGCCTGCATCACACGTGGCCCAACGAGCCTACATACAACTGTGTAAGCTGCTTCCCCCATGGAGGGCGATGCAGCCTCACATCCAGCCTTGACATTAAGGAGGATTGGCTATGATCCCCTGTTTTCTGTCTTCAATCTCAGGGTAATGCCCACTTCTCCTCACGTTCTATTTGCATCTCCTTTTTCTGTCCTGTAATTTATGGCCTACATGACAAACGTAGAATCTAAAATGTTGACAGGCTCCTCAGCTAATACTGATGTACACCAGAGCTTGATAAGCACTGTTTTCTTTCTTTTTCTTTTTTGTTTTTTCGAAATGGAGTCTCACTCTATCACCAGGCTGGAGTGCAATGGCGAGATCTCGGCTCACTGCAACCTCCGCCTCCTGGGTTCAAGCAATTCTCGTGCCTCAGCCTCCTGAGTAGCTGGGATTACAGGCGCCCACCGCCACGCCTGGCTAATTTTTGTATTTTTAGTAGAGACAGGGTTTCGCCATGTTGGCCAGGCTGGTCTCAAACTCCTCACCTCAAGTGATCCATCTGCCTCAGCCTCCCAAAGTGCTGGGATTATAGGTGTGAGCCACTGCGCCTGGCCGATAAACACTGTTTTCTATTATTAAGGGGAAAGAAAGCAGGAAGATGGAAGTTATGATCACTGTCATTGCAGAGGGAGAAATGAAAAAGGAAAAAGAGGTAATTCAATCTTCAGATACTCTAAGACAGGAGGGGGAACACAGATGGAGACCACGGTTCTAGATTCCACAGCTGGTCTTGGGACCAGCAAGTACCTAGGCTCGCTGGTGTTTTTTGCCCAGGGAAGAGAACCAGACCTTTCTTCTGGAAGGATCTTACCTCTCAGAGGCTGCCTGTATGGAGCTGCTGTAGTCTTTCACTAACATTTGCCTTTGGTCAGAGGTACAGTAGCGTGAGGATTCGTAGTGTGGCTGGCGTTCTCATCATACTCCTTCTAGCCACCGTGAAGTATCAAACCTACTTCCCTTTGGTGATCAGAGTCAAACACCCTAACCAAAACAATGCCCCACTTTTCCTTCTCTCCCTCTAATGCAGCAGTCAGCAAATGACAGCCCCAGGACAAAATCTGGCCTGCCACCTCTTTTTGTAAACAAAGCTGTCATGGAGACACAGTCACGCCCATCTGTGTGTTCCTCTCCTGCCACTTCCACACTTCAACAGCAGAACTGAGCAGGTGCAACAGAGGCCCCATGGCCTGCAAAGCCTGAAATGTTTACCTGGCTGACCTTGTGCCACAAGAATTCTGAAGTGGCTGAGTGGCTGCAGGAGCTTCCAGAACAGTGAATCTTTAGCTTCAAAAGATTTTGCAAGTTGGTTTAGGGTGATCTTGCCTTGGAGATGAGGAAAGGAAAGTGCATATCTGTGTGTTCATGAACTGCAAATAATAAGATTAAAGTCTTTTAAAAAGCAAAAAGAATCTTACACAGTCAGCAAGGCATGACCTCCAGAATGATTTAATCTCATGTGTTGCTAAATTTTGCTCCTTTTAAAAATCCGTGTGTTCTAAGTGCATTGTATATAATTCTTTCAATCTTCTTAGCAACTCTTCTATTTGTACAATGTTTACCAAACCAGAAATTGAGGCACAAGGGCTTAAGTTGTGGAACAAAGACCACGCAGCTACGAAATGGTAAAGCCAAAATGTGAAGTCAGGTGGTTGAACTCTCAAGTCCACTTTTAGTCCAGGTGCTGACACTCTGCTTTAATGGAATAGATCTTAGGGATCTATAAACCAATAAGGGGATAACCAGCTAGTCATTTACGAAAAAATAGATCAAAGTGGCTCCTTGGTCATTTCTTTTTCTCTCTTTCTTTCTTTCTTTCTTTTTTCTTTCTTTCTTTTTCTTTCTTTCTTTGTTTCTTTCCTTCTTTCTTTCCTTTCCTTTTCTTTCTTTCCTTCTTTCCTTCCTTCCTTCCTTTCCTTCCTTTTCTTCCTTCCTTCCTTTCCTTCCCTTTCTTTCTTTCTTTCTTTCCTTCTTTCCTTTCCTTTCTTTCTCTCTCTCTCTCTCTCTCTCTCTCTTTCTCTTCTTTCTTTCTTTCTTTCTTTCTTTCATTTGCAGACAGGGTCTCTGTCATCCAGGCCAGAGTACAGTGGCAGAATCACTGCAGATCCTCAACTTCCCAGGCTCAAGCCATCCTCCCGCCCTTTACCCACAATAGGTGGGACTGCAGATGCACACCACCATGCCTGGTTAATTGTTTAACTTTTTGTGGAAGTTGGGTCTCAGTGTATTGCCCAGGCTAGTCATCAAGCTCCTGTACTCAAGCGATGCTCCCACCTCAGCCTCCCAAAGTGCTGGAATTTAGGTGTGAGCCACCACACCTGGCTCTTGGTCACACCAAAATCATTTCCGTGTGGAACTAAACTGGAAATGTTGTAAGTAATGTGCCTCCAAAACGTTTGAATATCTAAATCTTGGGATGTCAGGCCTTTCTAGAAGGTGCAAAAAATATGTTTATGTTTGTGATATAAATATCCACAGCCTTTCTTGCTGTCTCTCGAAATTTGCAGGCTTGATTCTCGGAGCTTTGCTATATTGATGAGGTAGAGGAGAGCTGGATGCATTCCTGTTAGAAAGAATGAAGAATGTCTAAGAGAGAAATGCATAACGGGGGTCCAGTGAGTGAAGGGAAGATTCTAGAAGGTGAGTTTTGGTTGGAGAAGGTTTTGGAGAGTTTTGGAGCATCATACCAGAGATTGAAGCCCAGTTCTTGTGCTGTGTAGGCTGGTGGGAGAGGGATAGAAGAGATGACCCCCTGAAAGGGGCATTATGTGTGTTGGGAATATAAGCCCACTGCCGGCTCCCAGGCGGCCTCTACAGACACCTCTTCAGATTTCCTGAAAGGATTCACCTTAGTAGAAAGGCCTTCCTTTGACACCCCGGATAAAGTAGTAGCAATCTCCTTGCAGGCATCTACACTACTGATTCCCCATAGGATATACTGTCTATTTACTTGTTCACTTGCCTGTCTCTCCTCACCAGAGTGTAAGCTGTCTGAGGACAGGGATTCTGTTTTATTCAAAGCTTTCTCAGGGTCTAGAATGGCGCCCGAAGACACTGAGCAAATTGTTTGAAACTAATACGCCAATAACTTAACTTGTTTTTCAATGCTTTCTAAAATGTGGGCTGATTCTTCTGAATACAAGATGATGGCTATACTGACCCAGGGATTTCAGTGGGTCATGTGTAAGCCCGATCAGGTTCAGAAACTGTGAAGGGACAGAGGCAATTATCATTGATGACATCAAGACAACCACTTCCATACAGCCTCCCACTCCAAATAGAAAATGAAACAAAACAACAATATAAACGTGAAAAACACGTGCTAGACCAGAAGTAAATAATGAATTGATGCAGGACTAATATCCCTAATGTACAAAGATATTTACAAACCAGTGAAGCGAATGACTCAATGGCCTGAGTCTTAAAATTGAAAGTTTTAACAGGCTCCTCAGGTGATATTGATATATACCCCAGAGCTTGAGACTTCTAGGAAAGATGGCATTGTATGTATTGCATGCATACAAAATGATTCCTCCCCCAGTTGTTCAGATACAGTAAAAGAACACAGAGCTCTCTGGCTTTGGAACAGAGTGCAGGAGAGAGGGAGGAAGTGGAATAATCCCTAAGCACCCACCTCCCATTCCACCACCAGCTTCACTCCAATTTAATGGTGCTGAGTTTTGGACGTGGGGATTTTGAAAGCATCAGCAGACTTGGGAAAGACAAGAAACGTGGTGCTGATAGAAGTGATATAATGTTTTCTTTTAAAATGCCAAAAATGTAAAGCGGAACTCGAAATTTTAGCTAAAGGAAAAGCATAAAGAATAACATAGCTGGAATGAAGACAGGCTAAAAATCATGCACATAATGAGATTACTTTCTATGTTCTTACAGTAGTAGAAATCAGGCAGATCTTAGAGCCTGAAGTAAGGAACAGAGGAGGGCTGGTTATTTTTGTAAATAATCTATACATTTTGGGCAGATAATTTGATCATGCTTTGGCATGATTTCTGCAATGGTAAATGTGTGAGGTCATAACCCCACAGTGCTGCTTGAATCTTAGGGAGCCTGTGGTTGCATTGGAAAATGGTCAACACAAGACCCAACTGTGGCTGGAAGCCCTACTTCTCAGCCTCTGCAACGCTTAGTGCTAAAGTCGGGGATGGGGAATGGGGCATGGTGGTTTGTTCACTGGGTTCTTCAGGAGGGAGGCCACTTTCTATCTCACCCCCCTGCAGCTCCAGGTGGAACTCCTGAAACCCAAGAGATAGGGCTGCTCTGAGACTGGTTGATGTGTTTTCAATACGTGTGCTATTTGTAGGTCACTCCACAAAAATTAAGCTCCCCAGAAAACCTTTGGGACCTCAGAGCCCTCACTCCTCCCAGCACACCTTGCTCAGTGACCAGCAAAGTGTCAATTGAAGAATGATAAGGTTCCTGCATTTGGAAAAGATCACTTCTTAAAAAAGGCTGCAGCCAGCAGGTCACCATTCTGACAGGCTGGGAAGCATAGCCTCCAGCCAGACGCTGGAAACAGACACTTTGAGAGTGGAAGATGGGGATTTATGCTGAACAGGGTGGCCAAATATACATATTCAACAGGTTATAGGAGGAGCTATGAATATTCACAAAGAAGAAGCATAGACATGCATAATTGGCTAATTGTGTGCAGCATGCGTCCATGTTCACTCTGGGGTGGAGACTTAACCTTTAAATGGATTACAGTATGCCCTGTATGTCAGAGGGTAAAGCCGAGGATGTGAAGACCCTCTGTGTGCAGCCTCCATAGGCTGGTCAGAGCCACTCCACGGTCAGGGGTCTCTTATCAGGAAGGAATGCTGGTCGGTTGTGTCGAACCTGCAAAAGGAAGGGGCAGCATCAGACAGCTGGTTGATCTTAGGAATGGAGCAAGTCTTTCAAAAGGGCAGGTTTCCATTTAACCCTTGGGGAAGGAAGCCTAATGGTGGTTAGCAAGGGAGGGGGTGTAATGAGGCACATCCGACCTCTCATCCCATTATGGCCAGGAACTCAGTTTTAAGGTTTTTCTGGGGTCTCCATGGCCAAGAGGGGGTTCTTTCAGTTGGTTGGGGGCTTAGGATTTTAGCTTTATTTCTCAAAAGGTACTGAACTTGGCCTGCATGGTCCCTAGCAGTGGACACACGCACTCTGGGGCCAGCAGGTTAGGTGCCCACTCTATGGGGTGGGCGTGCACCCTCGGCCGTGTCAGCCCAGCACCCCAGCCCCGCAAGCAGTGCCACCTGCCCACCTCGTGTTTCCGCCACACCTCCCCAGATGCAGCTGCAGCATCCTTGCCTTCATGGCCCACAGGTTAGTTTCAGGGGCTGCCACACAGGCACCACAGGCTGCATGGTCTAAGCTGCCCGGATTCCTGTTCCCACAATTCTGGAGGCTGGAAGTTGGAATCAGGGTGTCGGCAGGGCCATGCTCCGTCTGAAGGCTCTGGGAGGGCTCTGTTCCAGGCCTCCCTCCTAGCTTCTGGCAGTTGCCCACAAACCCTGGGGTTCCTTGGCTCGTAGACGCGTAACTTCAGCCTCTGCCTTCATCATCTCATGGCCTTCCCCTGTATGTGTCTGTCTCTTTTCCTTTTCTTAAAGTGACAGCAGTCAAAGAAGATTAAGAGCCCACACTACTCCACTGCTACCTCAACTTAAGTGACTACATCTGCAATGACTCTGTTTCCAAATAAGGTCACCTTCTGAGGTTCCGGAAAGGAAATGAATTAGTGGGGGCACTGTCTAACCCAGCGCCGTCCACAGCCACAGCATCAACTGCATTCAACGTTCCTGGGCCATTTTCTTTGATGTTTACTCTCACTTGTCTTCTCTTCTTTGCTTGACTGAGGTTTGTTCTCAGCCTTTCCGCCTGGGTTAGTTTTTTCTTGTGACTTTTAAATGCAGCAAAACACTGTGGAAAGCTGCCTGCCCAGCACAGCTGGCACAGCCCTTTGGTAAAACCAGATAGCATCATTGCTCCCTGCACTGGGGGGACACCCTCCATGGAGCTTTGGAGCATCTCAGGGAGACAGGAAGGCCACAGTGCATTAGAACTCCAAGTCTGTTGAGGTCTTTCAAGTGGGGATTGGATTAGGAGTGGGTGAGAATCATGACACAGTGGCCCAGGATGGGAAGAAAGAGCAGGGCTAGAGAGTCACTGTTTCTTCAGGCACGGGCTGTCCTTGTCCATTGACTTAGTCCTGGCACCAACTGCAGCCTTCTTGGTCTCTTTGGAAAAATCTTGAAGACTGGCCAGGTGCAGTGGCTCACGCCTACAATCTCAGCACTTTGGGAGGCTGAGGTGGGCAGATCACTTGAGCCCAGGAGTTCAAGAGCAGCCTGGCCAACATGGCGAAACCCTGTCTCTACTAAAAATATAAAAATTAGCCAGGTATGATGGCGTGTGCCTGTAATCCTAGCTACTAAGGGAGGCTGAGGCGGGAGGATCGCTTGAACTCAGGAGACAGAGGCTGCAGTGAGCCGGGATTGTTGCTACTGCACTCCAGCCTGGGCAATAGAGTGAGACTCTATCTCCAAAAAAAAAAAAAAAAAAAAAAAAGAGAAAGAGAAAAAAGGAAGAGAGATCTTAAAGAACAAGAGTTCTAAGCTTTATTGATGAAGACTTACTTCTGATTTATTTAAGCTTTGCCATTGCTAATGGGGTTTTGGTGGGGTCATTGTAGGCCGTATTCCCCTTACCTCAAGAATATCCTACAATTTGGGCAGGAAGCTTGGCCTCTTGAATGATGACAAGGGGCTGGATGATACAGCCTAGAAGTTTGGGGGAGTTCAGCTCTCCACAGAGTAATACTTGACCAGTAGGAACTGTGGCTTCGAGGAAGTTCTGCAGAAACCTCCTTCTCCTTGACGATGGCTGTGGATCCCCCCAGATATAGTTCCTTTCTAGAACCCTCCTGGAGGAGTCCCATGAGCCAAGTGAACACACTTTCTGAGCTCCCCTGCTCTTTATTCTGATGATTATGTTATTATTTGCAGCTTGTCATGTATCAGCAGCCAGCATGACAACTCATTTCATTCTGCTTCTCCTGCCCTACCTCACCTTGATCTTAATCCTTGCCTCAGGCTCTGCTTCTAGAGGAAAATGGCTGAGAGAAAAAGGAGGCTGTGGAGAAATGAGAATCTCTGGGCAGCAGCACTTAACTGTGGCTCCATAATCAGATTAAGAAGGAACCGGAGCTTCAGCCAGTTCTTCCTTTGAGCAGATCTAAGACAGAAACATTTGGTTTCAAAAAAGTCAGTGAGTAATGACTCACGTCACAAAGTGACTTGCCACAGGATTTAACAATTAGCTGGTACTCGTTCAGCCTCACTCATATGCACTGATATCTAAGTGAATGTGGATGACTACAAATCATGACAGGTGTATTCATTTGCTAGGGCCACTATAACAGCACCACAAACTGCATGCATTAAACAACAGAAGTTGGCCGGGCATGGTGGCTCACACCTGTAATCCCAGCATTTTGGAAGGCCAAGGCAGGCAAATCACTTGAAGTCAGGAGTTTGAGGCCAGCCTGGCCAACATGGTGAAACCCCATCTCTACTAAAAATACAAAAACTAGCCACACATGGTGGCAGGTGCCTGTAATCCCAGCTACTCGGGAGGCTGAGGCAGGAGAATCACTTGAACCTGGGAGGCAGAGATTGCAGCAAGCCGAGATCGGGCCACTGCACTCCAGCCTGGGTGACAGAGTGAGACTCCATCTTTAAAAAACAAACAAAACAAAATGGAAGTTTATTATCTCAAGAGGCTGGAAGTCTGGAATCAGGGTGTGGGCAGGGCTGGCTCCTTCTGAGGCTGTGAGGGGGTCTGTTCCATGCCTCTGTTCTTTCTCCTGGTCTGTGCTGGTCATCATTGCCATTCCTTGGCTTGGAGACACAGCACCCAGTCTCTGCCTTCATCTTCACATAGGTTTTTCCATGCACATATCTCTGTATTCAAATTTCCCCTTTTTCTAAGGAGACTATCCCTATTGGACTACAGGACCCTCTGACTCCAGTATAACCCTCATCTCAGCTAACTACATCTTCAATGACCCTACTTCCACATAAGGTCACGTTTGGAGGTGCTGTGAGTTAGGATTTCAACATGTGACTTTTGGAGGGACACAATTCAACCCATGACATAGGACTATCAAGGAATGGATATGTCCTGCCTTCTCCACGATCCATGTGCTTAATGGAAAAACACAGGCCATAGGTGTGGACAGAGTTGGAGAAAGATGAGTTTGTGGTAGGCTGGACTGGCTAGGAGTGGTGTTGTGATAAATGGAGACACTTTAGCTGGGCCTTGAAGGATAAATGAGAGGGAGCCTTCCACACAGTAGCAGACCCCAGTGTTTTCAGGTGTCTGTGAACTTGGTGTCCTCTGACATCTTTTTCTTGAAACACACTAGTGCCTGGGAATAGGTCATCCCCAGTGCCCCTTTCTAAAGTGGCCCGAGCCAGTGTTCCGAATCGGAGTGATAGCTGGTCTCAGCACCCTGCTTTTACTGTCTCCTGGGACTTATCCACGATCTGAGCTCCTCGCCTTTGGTTTTCTCCTTTTTAGTGAGATGAACATGTCTGTTGTTACCGAGTACAGGTTGTTGAGTGAACTGTGTTTGAGCCTCACTTCCCACCAACCTCCCACCTACCATTGTTGACTCCAAAATGTCTCCTTTTGACAAGACTCTTCCTGTAAGTTTCTCCCCCACCTCACTTCTTCCCCCTCCCCACCATCATTTAAACGAAATGGATTTTGGTAAATGGGCTTTATTGCTGTAAGTGAAGTTGGAAGAACAAAGGTTTCAGATCTGCAGCCCAGCCGAGTCCTCGTGCAGCACATATGTGAGAAGTTACAGTGACACCTCTGTGTCCTTTGGGAGACTTTGTCATGGGCTGAGTGTTCTTTTGGTCCATTGTGTTCCCATTCACACAGTGTCACAGATAAAGGAGATGAATTGAGTCTGAAATTGCTGTTTATTACAGTTCCTGGAGATGCTATAATACCTGAGTAGGATCTGCACACAATAGGCACTCAAAACCATTATCAGATGAATCGCCTGTCAATGTTAGGAAGGTCCCCAGTCCAGACACATGATGCCATCATCAGCATCAAGTTAGTGGGTCAGGAGTGCCAGGGGTCACACAGGAATGAAAATCAAGTTATCAGGCCAGGGCTAATTGGGGAATTAGGCAAGATGAAGAATTTATTTCAGGTGCAATTAGGTAGAGTTTTAAAATACACTGTAGGATTTCATTTAATACTATAGTAACCGTTATGGGTTGTAGGATGTTCTCGGCAAAAATGGTTTGTGGAAGTCCTGACCCCCAGGACCTCAGAATGTGACCTGACTTGGAAATAGGGTCATGGCAGGTGTAATTATTTAAGATGAGGTCATTCATGTGGGCCCCCAGTCCAGAATGACTGGCCTTAAAAGAAGGCCCAGTGAAGACAGAGACCCAGGGAGCTGGTGGAGCTGAGACGGGGATGCCCTGGTGCCTGTGATCCCTGGAGCTGCAGGGCAGAAAGGGCTCCCCCAGGTTTCAGATGGTGATATGGTTTGGCTTCTTGTTACCACCCAAATCTCCTGTTGAATTGTAATCCCCACATGCTGGAGGAGGGGCCTGGTGGGAGGTGATTGAATCATAGGGGCAGACTTCCCATTGCTATTCTTGCGATAGTGAATGAGTTCTCACGAGATCTGGTTGTTGAAAAGTGTGTAGCACTTCCCCGTCACTCTCTCCTTCCTGACGCCATGTAAGATGTGCCTGCTTCCTCTTCGCCTTCTGCCATGATTGTAAGTTTCCTGAGGCCTCCCCAGCCATGCTTCCTGTACAGCCTGCAGAACTGTGAGTCAATGAAACCTCTTTTCTTCATAAACTGCCCAGTTTCAGGTAGTTCCTTCTAGCAGTGTGAGAACAGACTAATACAGATGGACTGCGGGCCCACACACACCTTGACTTAGGCTCCCAGCCTCCAGAGCTGTGAAGGGATAAATCCCATTGCTTAAGCCCCCCTGGCCATAGACAGCAGCCAGAGAACAGACACAGCAAATGTCCAGGAAAGCTATGGCCACACAGCAGACAGGATGCTTGGCCTCTCAGCCATGATCTTCTCTTGTTTTCAGTGAGGCAGAGGGCAGGTGTGTTACCTTGGAGTCCGCACTCCAGCCTCCCCATGCTTCACAGATGGGGAAGGAGTCCCTGTCTCTCTACAACCTTGAGGCCTTGCCCCCACCTGCTGGCCCTGCCCACACGTCCTGGGGCCAAATCCTGACCATCCTGACACCGCCCCCACCTCCTGGCTCTGCCCCTGACCCACTTGCTCCTGGGAGCATGGTTGGGTGGGAGGGAGGGCAGTGTGAATGGGTCATGAGGTCTCCGGGCTTCTGGTGGGACTCATGAACTAAGGAGTTGACAGCACTTGTATAGCCATCGCAGTCCTGGGATGTCTCTGGGCACCTCCCCGCTCTCCCTGGGTCGTCTGACAGGTGGAGAGCTCTTGGCACTGGGAGTGGACCGTCAGGGGTAGCAGGTCCCTAGGCCCTCAGCTCAGGTGTCAACAAATCAGAGCTGGAGTTGAGTGCTCATTAGCTTAAAGGACAAATAGCAAAATGAAAAAGCATCCAAGGAAGGGCGCCACTCTGGGTCTCTGGACAGCCTTTCTCGCTCCTGGAGCACTGGTCTCCCCATCACTCTCCTGGGCTGGGCTGCGCTCTGGCTTTGGCCCAGGGCAGTGGCCTGAAGTGTCCCCTGTGGCCATTAGAGCTGTGATTGTAGATCTGTCAAAGCGGCTGCTGCACAGATGTTTTCATCACCACTTTTATTATGTCATTCTCTTGCTAGAGACTTCAGAACACTTGAGCTGCTTGCCAGATCAGGGCCAGCTTCACCCTCCAATTCACACCCTGTCCACCTGTGCAAACACTGCCTCCCTCCTCTGCCAGGCTGTCTGCCCGTCCCAGCCCTGTCGAACTTGGTTTTAACTTTATTTGTGCCTTTGTCCCTTTTAGACACCAACTCCTGTAGAGACGCACAAGGAGGAAAGCAGTGAGGCTGCGTGTTCTGTCCAGAGCTTGTGGGTTTCCGGGCCTGCGAGCTCCAAGGGGAGCCTGGGCTCAGGGCACCGTCAACTGCAAAGGGGTGTTAAGGCTCGTCGGGTGACACAGGCAGCAGCCATAGCCCTGGATGGCATCAGCCAGACCGGGCACGGCAGCTGGAGACAGACAGCTGGGTATGGCTGGCACACGAGGGAGGGCAGAGGCCGAGGGTCCATGAAAGAGGCCAAGGAGGCGTGTGGGTCACAGAGGCCCAGAAGAGTCCCTCAAGAGAGGGGCGATCAGCCCTGGAGGTCCTGCCAGGCTTTGGACTTGGCAGGTCATTGGTGATTTCCAAGAGAACAGCTTCAGTAGCCAGGAGGGGAAGGAAAGCGTGTGGGGCAGTGGCTGAGGAGCCAGCGAACTTCCTTCAAGGCCCTGGGGTCAGAAGCACAGGTGGTGGCATCAGTGCCAGGAGCTTGGTGCTTGTGCAAGAGCCAGGAGCTCCTCTGCCTCTCCCAGCCCACCCCTGCGGTCAGGGTGAGACCACATGATGGGGTTTCACCAAAAGGAGAGGACAAGCATCACTTCCCACCCAAGGCATCAAGAGCAACCTGTGCGCTGGACTCTGTGCCGGGATGGCTGGAGGCAGAGACACAGAGGTGAGGAGGGAGCATGTGAGCAGGAGACCTGCCTCAGCGTGAGACCTGCCTTGGCTGCGTCTGACTGTGCGTGGCCTTTTTAGGGGCTTAACTTAGATTCTGGGGATTAGTTCTTACTGTGGCACTTCCAAGCCCACCCGACAATTAAGGTGAGCTGGTAGTGAGGGGATGGATTCAGGTTAATGGACGTTTTCAGTTGGTTCTTTGTAAAGTGGGAGAACCACGTGCAGGCTGAGAGGGGAGGAGCCAGTAGAGGGAGCAGGGACAGAGCTGTCACGACTCGGGAGCCCTGCCCATCTCTAGTGCTGGCTTTTGTCCCGCTCAGGCTGCTGGCTCATTTGCTTTGGGGGACGCCTCCCGTTTGTCCCCATGGTCTTGATGAGGCTGCTTGTCCTCCCAGACCTGCCCTTACCCCAGCCAGCGATCAGTCAGGGAGCCGCACTGTGGGCATGCGTCTGAATGTGCCGTGTGCTCTGTAAAGGATGCTTCTTAGGGTTGCAGATGGACCTCTCTTGTGTCCCTCACCCCTCAGTGTTTAGCAGTGGGCT
Organism: Nomascus leucogenys; assembly: GCF_006542625.1. Classification (NCBI taxonomy): domain Eukaryota; kingdom Metazoa; phylum Chordata; class Mammalia; order Primates; family Hylobatidae; genus Nomascus; species Nomascus leucogenys. The sequence goes on along the minus strand of NC_044393.1, from coordinate 99,912,863 downwards.
TCAGTGGGGTTTGAGTCCAATTCTGAACACATGGCAATCCTGCAAGGCAGCCGCTCGTCCTGGCAGAAGGCAAGTGGCTTGTTCTACAGCACACAGCTCAGAGGTGCTGGTCGATGTGCGTGGGCTAGTCTGCCCCAAACACAGAGGATGCTTGGCATAGTTTGCCTCTTTTCCACCAAACCCCTGTATTTTGCTCCCATGAATAGCTGACCTGTCCATGCCAGCCTCCCTAGCCCCTGTCCTCACTGAACTAACACTGCCTTTCAGTGGTGGCTCCTTAGAGGCTCCCAGTAGGCCACCGCTAGGCTTCTTGTGCCTGCCTACCTGCTCCTTCAGCTTACGTATACGTTGTATATGTAAGAATTGACATACATGTGTGAGTACATGTGTCAATACTGTGAGATAGCCAAGCCTCCTTCCTCCATTGGGTGCATTCTTGCAACATTTGCCTGCCTACTGCAGAAAGTGATTTCCCACCCTGGAGATGCGTGTGGGGGAACCTGCTGCCCTCGGCTACCACGCAGGGCCTTCCTCTCGTCTTCTCCCCACCTGTCCCGGGCCCTTTCTCACCCTAAGTCCATCACATTTGTCCATGTGCACAGTTTGTTCCTCACTGAGGTGCGCAGCAGACTGTGCTAACCCGTCGGACAGTGGCTGCCTCTTGTTTCTTCATAGCAGAACCTGGTTTTACTCAGGGCATGGCCCCAGGCCATGAGCTGTAGTTGGTTTAGTTCAGTCGGAAGTATCCCTTTCCCATGTGCCAGTGAATGGGAGAAGTCGGCTAGGGATTTAAAAAAAACGTGCCTCCCCTAACAACAACAAAAAAGACACACGAGGATAAATTTCCTTTTCTTCCTTTGGCTGTGGCCTGGGGACATGGTTTCTAGGGCCACGAGGACAAAGGTGGCTGAGCGGAAAGTTGGGCAAGTGATTCTCCATGCAGTTGGCAGCACCGATGTCACTGCCCAATGGGTCCTCCCACCTCTTGCACAGGGAAACTCAACCCACTGAGACCACAGCATCGCAGCAAAGAAAGAGTTAACTGACACGAGTCTGGTCATGCCATGCAGGAGACAGTTACCTATCAAATCAAGTCAGTCTACCTGAAGGCTCAGAGGTTAGCAGTTTTCATGGATAGTTTGGCGGGCAGGGACTAGGGAATGGGTGCAGCTGATTGGTTGGGGATGCCTTCAGAGGGGTGTGGAAAATGACACTGACTCCGCCTCTGGGTGGGGCCACAGGACCTGGTGGGTGGTGAGTCAGGAGTCCAGGTGAGGTCAATTGGTTGCCAGAAATGCAGAAGTCTGGAAAGACATCTCAAAAGGCCAATCTTAGGTTCTCCAATAGTGATGTTATCTACAGGAGTAATTGGGGAAGTTACAAATCTTGTGACCTCAGGACAATGGCTGGTTATCATTTAACTACACCTACATCTTAGCAGAATTCAGGCCTCTCTCATAATCCTAACCTTGCGGCCTCTCATTAGTTTTGCAATGGTGTTTTAGTTTGGGGAAGGGCTAGTATCATCCTTGCTTTAAACTATATGTAGTTTAAACTATAAACTAAATTTCTCCCCAAATTAGCTTGGCCTGTGTGTGCCCAGGAATGACCAAGGACGCTTGGAGGTCAGAAGCAATATGGAATCAACTATGTCAGATTTCTCTTAATGGTGATACTTTTGCAAAGGCAGTTTCACTAAGCTGACCTGCTTTGCAACTGCCTACCTACTAACTGTTCGTTATTGTAGGTGATAAGCATCCTTGTGGCTTTGCCTCCTTTCAGTTATGTTTTTCTGTACATGCCATGAAGCCATCCTAACTTTATCCTGACACATCTCCTTGCTCCAGGGGAGGTATGGACAAGATGTGCTGTTTGGCTGAATGCAATCATGGCCAAACTGGCAGAGCTGGTCTGGAATCTTCCAGACGGAGGCCCGGAGGAGGGGGTGGAGCACGGGAACACAGATAGACTTTAACTGCCCCCATGCTGTCAAGGAGAGGAAAGCAGAGTGAGAGAGTGGGTAGTGGGGTGGGTGCTGCTTTGGATGGAATGGCGAGGGAAGTCTTCTCTGGTAAGGAGACCACAGTGGAGCCAGAGAGAAAGCCACTCAGAGGTCTGGGGCAGAGGAAATGCTAAGTGCACATTAGCAAAAGCCTCACGCTGTAGGGCGGTCCCCAGCTTTTAAAAGACTCTCTTGGCCAGGCACAGTGGCTCATGCTTGTAATCCCAGCACTTTGGGAGGCCGAGGTGGGCGGATCACCTGAGGTCATGAGTTCAAGACCAGCCTGGCCAACATGGTGAAACCCCGTCTCTACTAAAAATACAAAAATTAGCCGGGCATGGTGGGCGCCTGTAATCCCAGCTACTCAGGAGGCTGAGGCAGGAGAATCACTTGAACTTGGGCAGCAGAGGTCGCAGCGAGCCGAGATCCTGCCATTGTACTCTAGCCTGGGAACAGAGCAAGAATCTGTTTCAAAACAAACAAACAAAAACACCCAGCTCTCTCAAAGAAGAAGTAAGGAAGCAAAGCAGGCTGATGGAGACAGGCTTCTGGGAGACCTGGCTGCTCAGGTCTGGGCTCTGCCTGCTGTATATTCACTTCTCCTAGGTTCTCTCTGGCCTGCCTCCCATCTCAGCTTCCTTTTTTAAAAAAAGAAAAGGCTAATCTTTGATAAATTCCCACATAATCTGCAATGAACGGAGAAGCTCTGTAGGAATGACTTGAGGCTACCCCACCACAGCCAACATCTTGGGACAGCTGCTCAACCTGGAACCCCGTACTAGACGGAAGAAAGTCCATGTTAAATCTCTCCCTCGTTCAAGACAATGTGGCCTCAACATTAGATGCCTTTTCACCTTTATTTTCTGAATGTCTGTTTACATCTGATTTCACTCGTAGAAAAAGTCTGGGTGAGAGAGTAGGTCTGGGTCCCCTTGGCCCTGAGAACAGCTGGCCAGGTGGAGCACATCTCTGGTTTTTCTGGCTTTGTGACAGAGTGACCACTAGGGGGTGACATAGCCTCACATGCTGAGTCTGGTGCTGGGAGCAGGTTGGTCCTGCCTGGGGGAAAGCAGCAGGGGTCGTTCCTGCCTGGGTCTTTTCCAGTGCGGTTCACCTTCAAATGCGCCTCCCAGACAGAAGAAAGCTGGTGTTAGGAGCGGACGAGGATACCTGCCTGCCCAGGCCTTTCAAAGGGGAGTTGGCATGGAGGACATTCACCTGCACCACGTTACATGAGAACCTGCTAAGTGCTGGGCCCTGGGGACGCAGCAGTGAATGAGCCCATCCCTGCCCTTGTGGGGATTCCATTCTAGGGACAGTCGGTACCATATGTGGAAAAGTGCCATGTGTCCCAAGTGCCAAGAGGAACAACAGTCAAAGGAGAGGGGCTGCGGGGGTGCTGCTCTATGCGGGCAAGTCAGCAACAGCCTCTGACATGGAGATGTTTGGCCAGTGGTGAGATGGAGCCAGGGAGAGGACAGGTGGAGGCCATGGCACGCCTGGTGGAGGGACCCACGGTGCAAATGTCCGGAGGCAGGAGCAGCTTCTGAGCCTGCAGGGAGCTGGTCAGTGTGGCCAGAACCAAGTAGGGAGGGAGCAGGTGCAGGAGCGAGGTCAGGGAGTGGGGCGGGGCCTTGCAGGAGAGGTCAGGATTCCAGGTTTTAACCGAGTGATACCATCGGTTTGTCGATCGGATGCAATGTGGAGAGATGTCTGGCTACTGTGCAGGAAAGAGATGGTAGAGATAGGGCTGGGGTGAGCAGTGAGGGGTCCCTGCAGTGGATCTGGAGACACATTAGCGTGGTCTCCCGCCTCCTCAGAGACCTCCTTCAAGTCCTGCCCGCTCCAGAAAGCCTTACTGGATTCTGTTTGCCTTGAGCAATCTGCCAGAGCCCTGAAATATAGCTGTTATTTCGAGTCTCTTTGCAGTCTGTGTTCTCTCGTGATAACTTCCTATTGCCTTCTCGTCTCTTTAAAAATCACATATTGAGCTTTTCATGCACTTGCCTCTTATTTTCCCAAGCTCTTCCAGTTCATACCTCCTCATCCCCCCAGGACTAGTCAGTGCCTTTGGGGTTCGGAACCTTCGGGGTACGCTGATGGTCACCCAACATGGGAAGAACGCCCTGTCTCTGGGTAGCTTGGATCTCCCTGCTCTGTCTTCCTGTCTGTGGGCTCCCAGCTCCCAGAGCTCAACATGCCTTTATCCTCTTCCCTCCTCCCTCTGATGGAAATGGTTCTGGCAAAGATATTTAAGATGGACATTATAAAACTTAAAGGCGCCATACTTCAGGGGTAGTTGACACATTTATCTCATAACTAAGAAAGAATTCCTGGCATCAAAACCAGATGCCACAGATTCTCTTTTTGGAACCGACTGTCTTCCCAGAACCCTAAAATCATGCAGTGGTGGCTTTTAGGTAGTGAGACAAGGTGGCCTTTGGCCAGCTGGCCCCCATGGAGCAAGAAATGGCATCTTGTCTGATGGGGGAAGCAGGGCACACCCAGTAACTGCTACTGACAGAATCTGCCCTGCTGGACATTGGGACATTATCTTTGTCCTACTAGAAAAAAAAAAAGAGTTGAAAATCACTGGCCTAGACAGCCACCTACTGTGATTACACCGGAGGCTACTCTAGGTGATGACCATGGTGTCTGGTAGGGACAACCACAAAGCAAAAGGTGGAGAATATACTCCGACAGCCGGGGAGTTTGCAGCCACCCAGGGAAGATTTACAGCACTGAGATGGTAAAGCAGGGCCACAGGGCTTCATCGCAGCAGTGGTTTGAAAACGTTTTGACTGCAGCCCACAGTAACAAATCCATCTGATGTCATAATCCAGCACATACAACACATCGACAAAAACCCCTTTTTTTACGAAGCAATATTGACCCCAACTAGGTATTTTATTTTCGATTCTATTGTTTCAGCTGCTTTATCTGACCCACACAGTTGATTTCATGATGGGGTGGCGGGGGCAGTGGTTGCAGTTTGGAAAACACCACCCTAGATGGTCAGAGAACAGCAGAATGCGTCTGGAATGCCTTCGAGGCAAGGCTAGCTTGGGGGGTTCTTAGGGCACAGAGGATCCGCTGGATGGAAGTAAGTCCTGGGTTTCTGCCAGAGATGTGGAATGGTAGATTTTCCCCCCGTCCATTTCCAAGACTAGCTCACAACTATGACCGAGGTCGTGTGTATTTTGAACATCCAAAAGGAATTTAATTGTCTCTGTCTGTGGTTGAATCGGAATCTCCCATTCCACATGGCTGACCCCCACCCTGGAGCGGGCACTGTGTCTCATTCTGCTACATCTGGGCATCTTTTTCAGGGGATCTGTGCTGGGAGCTGTTTGAAATTCGAATGAGTCTTTCAGAGAAGTTTATTTAACTTGTAAAACTTCAGGTCCTTTCACACCATTGCAGCACTGGATCACAGACAGCTCTTCCTTTATATCCCAGCAACTTGAGTTTATTTTTCAAATAAAAGTCTGTTTTCCCATAAAATGCCAAAGGTTTTGTGCTGTGTGTGGAGGAATGAGCCCAAGCTTTTAAGACTTTAATTTAGAGCCTCTGAGTCTTGCATTTCCATGCCAAGGGCTCCCGGGGCTGAGGAGCACCCCACTCCAGCTTGCCCCGCAGAATAAACGCCAGCCAGTGGTTCAGCGAGTGACCATCAATAGGGCCATTGTCCCTAAATATAGAGCAAGACCAAAAACCGGGGGGTCAGACTCGAGTAATTTTAGGACTCCAGCATTTAGGCCTGAAGCTCACCGCTGGTTACAGTTACTCCACCGAATCGCAGCGCTGACCCCTTCTGAATCGTCTCCTGCAGATGACCCTAGCTCAGCTGTCAGCCTGGGTCCTACCTGGAAGAGGGTTACTCTACGCACTAAAAGCAGGTGGAGGTTAATACACAGACATCACAGTTCTGATTATGTGGGTGCGTGGTTATAAAGGTGAGGAAAGAGCTGAGACGCCAGACTAGAGTTTGGGAAGCAACCCAACGATGAGTAAGGAAAATCCTTTCCCACCCCAGGTGGGAGAAGGGAAGAGTGTGGCACCGGGAGCCCTGGCGGGGCTGGAACCAGGAGCTGCAGTTGGACTGTCTGGCAGGAACGGGAGCCAAAGGGGCTGTAGCTACGGTCAGATGTTGCCCAAGGTGTCTCCCTGTCCCCTGCCCAGCGGGAGCCTGGACACGTGGCAACAGGGGTCATAGGTCAACCCCTGCATCCAGGCAGAGTAGGGGTGAGGATTGAGCATGAGAACAGTGCAGGTACCTGCTCGCCTGGAGGCACCACTGAGTCGTTGCGTGTGCCTGAGCCACGTGCTGAGCTGGGTGCCTGAGATGCACCCACAAATCCATCTAGGGTCCCTCCCAGCATTGCAAGGACAGGAAACCTTTGGTGGCTTGGAGACAGAGAGGTTCCTAGGGAAGCTCTGGTGGCTCCTACATTAAAAGGAACCCACACTTCCTTCGTTGCAGTCACGTGTGTGGTGTGTGCTCCTGGGGCATTGCTCACATGACCCGAACATGGGTTATTTTACTCCTCATTTTCAGGGAGGCCACAGGGGCCTATGGGACTGTACCAATGCTGCAGAGGCGAGACCTGCTTTGGGAGCAGAGGGACCTGTGGCTGCCGGCATCCCTGGTGGTCCAGGAGGAGAGGCCTGAGAAGAGGAGGAGACCAATGGGGGATGGGAGAGGAGGCAGGAGAGGGTGGTGGAAGTATTTGTGTTTGCACACAGGTAGAGACACTGAGGACTTTTCTCCACTTCCACCGGGGAGGGCCCTGCAGCCTCCTGGAGGAACCTCGTGGTGTGCACAGGTGATTTATATCATTAATACCAAAGAACACGAGCAACTGGTAAACCGAGTTGCTTTAGGCACGGGGTGGGGGGGTTGGGGTGAAACTGGGGAGCTCGTGAGGGGCTGTGGCCCCTGTGAGAGTCCCCTTGCTGCCTTGGAAATGACTCTGCCCAGCAAGGAGAGGGGTCTCTTCAAACAGCAGTTGACAAATGTTTCCTGTAAAAGCCAGATGGTAAATGTCTGAGACTTCGAAGGCCACGTGGTCTCTTTTGCAACTACGAAGCCATAGACAAAGTATAAACTAATGGTGCAGCTGTGTTCCAATAAGGATTTATAAAAGCAGGTGGCCAGCAGGATTGGACCATTGGGTAGTAATTTGCCAACTCCTCTTTTTAAAACATAAATCTGATCATGTCATCCCCTGTTCAACCCCTTGATGCCTCCCCAGCACATTTAAATTAAAACTCCAAGCCCCACCACACATGACCTCTGAGGTCCTCTGAGGTCACCCTGGGCTGGCTCTGACTGTGTCTTGTGCACACGCACCCCCTGTCTTCCTCTGCTCAGGCTCCCTTAGATGCTCAGCACGTCCCCTAGGCCCTCTGCCTGAAACACCCTGAGATGCTGAGCATGTCCCTAGGCCCTCTGCTAGAAAACACCCTGCAGCCAGAACACCCTTGAGGCTGTGCTGTGCCTCCCAGATTCCCGATTCCTCCAGGAATGAGGAACTCACTCCCAGCTGTGGGTGTGACAGACAGACGGCCCTCAGCTAAGGAGCGCCACCTCGCCAGCCTTCGGCCCCTCCCAGAGCTGGCCTACGCTCAATAACCGGCCGATGTACATAAAGGACCAGCCCCCGACCCCCACTCAGGACAGCTCTGAAGGGGCATCCGAGCTCCAGAACTCTCTGTCGGGGCCTCACGGGGTCTCCATCGCCCCTCTGTCAGGCCCAAGAGCACTCCCTGATGTAAATCCAGCGTGCTCATTTCCATCCCAGAGCCTGCCTCTCAGAGAGCCTGCAGCGACCCTTCCTGCAGATAGACACAGGTGGGGTCCCTTCCTTCCGGTCGCCGCTCCAATGTCCCAATACCACAGTGGCCTTTGGAAGGAAGGGAGGCAGGGGAACTGAGGGGGCCTCGAAGGTAGGACCTGGAGAAGTGCTGGAGAGTGAGGTACTCGAAGGTAGGGCCTGGAGAGGTGCTGGGGAGTCAGGTGCGGCGGAGGGGGGTGGGCGGGCCGGAGAACAGGGACCATATGAAGCCAGCGCCCAGCCTCCCTCAGCGCTGCGCCCTGTGAGTTGGACAAAGGGCCCTGGGTCTGTTCCCAGATGTTGCCATGATCCAGAATTACTGTGAGCTTCACCCTGTACCTGACAAAAAAGATTGACTCTGGCTTGCCCAAGACTGTCCCTAAGCCCCAGTGCTGGCCCAGCCAACACGGGCACCCTGGGCCCCCGCTCACTGGCTGCAGCTGGAGCCTTCCGGACCAGGGCAGCTGATGAGGTCTGAATACTGGGGCTGAGCAGGCTCCAGAAAAACGTGACTCATCTTGCCTGCCCACAAAGAAAGGAAAAGTATGTGCGGCATCCAAGTTTCCTGAAAAGTTCAGCCAACACATTGCAGAGTTATGTGGCCTGGCACCCCGTGTGGTCCCTGGGGACAGCGCCCTCTGGCGCCAGCCTGGCAGATGTCCCCAGCCAGGGCTGGCCTGCACATCCTGTTGTCCAGGCAGTTATTATTATTTGGGAGAAGCCAAGGAAAAATTCCCGGAAGAATCTCCTTGCCCTCAGCAAGTTAGGGAGTCCTCTAGTTCTCTCAGGCCTGCTTCGGTGATGCTCCCATCTTGGGAGACAGTAAAAGGCAGCACTAACACATGCTCGCTCTTAACACACAGGCCCACTGAAGCTCTTTTTCTTTTTTTCGAGATGGGGTCTTGCTCTGTCTCTCAGGCTGGAGTGCAGTGGTGCGATCACAGTTCACTGCAACTCAAGCGATTCTCCCACCCCAACCTCCTGAGTAGCTGCCACTACAGGTGTGCATCATCATGCCCGGCTAATTTTTAAGTATCTTGTAGAGATGGGGTTTTGCCATGTTGCCCAGGCTGGTCTCAAACTCCTGGGCTTAAGCGATCCTCCTGCCTTGGCCTCCCAAAGTGCTGGGATCATAGGCACAAGCCACTGTGCTCAGCCTGTATTTCTTAATTCCTTTTTTAAAATAACACTTTAGGGCTGGGCGAGGTGGCTCACGCTTGTAATTCCAGCACTTTGGGAGGCCAAGATAGTGGATCACTTGAGCCCAGGAGTTCAAGACCAGCCTGAGCAACATGGTGAGACTCTGTCTCTAAAAAAAAAAATTATTAAATAATAAATAACATTTTATTTTGACAATTTCAAATATAAAGTCACAAAAATAATACAAAGAGTTCTCATATCCTTTTCACCCAGATTGCCTGATGTTAGCATTTCACCAGCTTTGCCCATATCTCATTTCTCACGATCTCTCACTGTGTGTTTATATGAACTCTGAACCCCTGAGAGGAATTTGCAGACATCATATCCCTTCACCCCTAAATATTTCAGTGAATGTTTCATAAAAACAGGGTCATTCTCCTAACCACGGTATAATTGTCAAAATCAGGAAATCAACACTAATATCATGCTGTCAGCTAAGCTGCAGCCTTCATTCACATTTTGCACCTTGTCTCAGGGGTGTCATTTCTTGGAAGAGGAGACCCCCAGCCACGCGTTTTGTTTCGTTTCGTTGTCCTTTCTCTTCAGTCTCTTCATCTGGAACAGCTCCTTAGTCCTGTCTCATCTGTCATGACCTGAGCACTTTTCAGAAAGACACAGGCCAGTTTTTGTGTCGCCTGCCCTTCGACATTTCCTCACCATCAGAGCCAGCCTCCACCCTCAGGTAGGTGCCCACCTATCCGTGGGCTGCCCTGGGCTTCTGCATCTCAGCAGGGGCACCTGATGCGGCCGCAACACCTTCCTGGTGAAGTGGACGCCGGTCACTTGGTGAAGGGGGCATCTGCCACCGTAAAGTTCTCTACTTTAATAAAGGGCTTACTTTCCCTCTTGTCACCGGTCAGGGCTTCAGGGGAAGCTACTTTGGGATTGTGTAAATATCTTCTTTCTCATCAAACTTTCACTTGCTAGTTTTAGGATAGATCCATATTTCTTGCCTGAATTGTTACTATAGTAATTACCAAAAGGTGATTTTCTAAATTTATCATGAATTCAACATTGACTGGTTGGAATGCTACTTTAAAGAACAGGTTTTTCTTCTCTCCCTGTGTGTATATGTGTTTATGGACTCATGGATTTGTATCCTATTCAGTGTCATGTAATTTCTCATTATCATATATTTTAAAAATTTTTGTTCTAGGTTTGGGGGTCCGTGGGAAGGTTTGTTACATAGATAAAAATGTGTCATGGGGGTTTGTTGTACATATTATTTCATCACCACGTATTTCATCACGTATTATGCTCAGTACCCAATAGTTATCTTTTCCGTTCCTCTCCCTCCTCCCACCCTCTGCCTCTTAAGTGGACCCCAGTATTTGTTGTTTCCTTGTTTGTGTTCATAAGTTCTTATTATTTAGCCCCCACTTATAAGTGAGAACATGCAGCATTTGGTTTTCTGTTCCTGTGTTAGTTTGCTAAGGATGATGGCCTCCAGCTCCATCCATGTTCCCACAAAAGACATGATCTCTTTCTTTTTTATGGCTGTATAATATTCCATGGCATATATGTACATTTTCTTTATCTGGTCTGTCACTGATGGGCATTTGGGTTGATTCCATGTCTTCATTATCATGTTTTTGATGCTCAAATTGTCCTAGACATGGCCAGCAGGAGCCTCTCCAGGCGGGTTACTGTGTCCTTTGACTTTCCTCATCATATCCCCATCCTGTCCTCATCATGCTGTGGGCACTTCCTGGCTTTCTGGCTGATCTTGTACATCCCCCACCCCAGCCCTAGAATTAGCCATTGCTCTAAAGAGCCCTTGTTACTTTTAGTGGTAAATAGTGTTTACGTGTGCATGTTGCTCCTGGGGTGTCATTGCTTCTAGGCCTTCTCAGCAGACGTATTAGAGACAACCTAAATGCCCACATAGAAGAGAGCAGTTGGCCAGGTGAGGTGTCTCACACCTGTAATCCCAGCACTTTGGGAGTCTGAGGCAGGAGGATTCTTGAGCTCAGGAGTTCAAGACCATAGTGAGACCCTGTCTCTACCAAAAAAAAATAGCTGGGCATGGAGACAGGTGCCTGTAGTCCCAGGTACTTGGGAGTCTGAGGCAGGATGATCACTTGAGCCCAGGAGTTCAAGGCTGCAGTGGCTGTGATTGCACTGCACTCCAGTCTGGGTGACAAAGCGAGACCCTGTCTCAAAAAAATAAATAAATAAAACAAAAATAAATATAAGAGGGTAGTTCAATGAAATAAAGAAGGCACAGCTACATAGCAGAGTACCATGTAGCTGTAAAAAAAAAAAAGATATGGCATCTTTGGGCTGGGCGCCTGTAGCTTACTAAGCCTGTAATCCCAGCACTTTGGGAGGCTGAGGCAGGCAGATCACGAGGTCAGGAGATCGAGACCATCCTGGCTAACACGGTGAAACCCCATCTCTACTAAAAATACGAAAAAAAAAAAAAAGGAATCTTTGAATCAGTATGGCAAAAGACATGCCTAGGCAATCCTCAAAAGACATGAAAATGGCCATTAGACAGTAGCATGAGCATACTTAGTCATCATTAGAAACTCAGATTGTAGAATTAATGCATATTTTCCTTTAGTATTTGTAGGTTTAATTTAACTTTTTTATTGTGGTAAAATGCATATAATATGAAATCTAGCACCTTAACAAAATTTTTTTTTTTTTTTTTTGAGACAGTGTCTTGCTCTGTCCCAGGCTGGAGTGTAGTGGTGCCATCTTGGCTCACTGTAACCTCTGCCTCCTGGGCCCAAGTGATCCTCCCACCCCAGCCTCCTTAGTAGCTGGGACGACAGGAACATACCACTGTGCCTGGCCACCTTAACAGTGTCAAAGTGTATAACTCAGTACTCACAGTGTTGTGTGACTATCACCCCTATCTAGTTCCAGAACTATTTCATCACCCCAAATGGAAACCTCACATCCCTTAGCCCTTGATCTCCATTACCCCTTCCCACAGCTCTTAGCAGATGCTAAGCTGCTGCCAGCCTTTCTGGACTTGCCTATTCTGCATATCTCATGTAAATGGAACCCTATGACCTGCGGGCTTCTGCGTGTGGCTTCTATCACTTAACAGATTGTTTTGAAAGTTGATCTACTTTGTGGCATGTATTGGAATGTCACTCCTTTTTATGCCTGAATAATATTCCACTGTAGAATAGACCCCATTCTGCTTACTCAGTCATCCACTGGTGGCCGTTTGTGTTGTTTCCACCTTTTGTGAATAGAGCCGCCATCGACGTTCATGTACAAGTTGTTGGAACACCCGTTTGCAGTTCTTTTGGGTATATACCTAGGACTGCAGGTTCTGGGTCATATGGTCATTTTTTGTTTAACTTGTTGAGGAATGTTTTCCACAGTGCAGTGTTTTACATTCCCGTCAGCAATATATGAGGCTTCCAATTTCTCCATATCCTTGCCAACGGTTCAGTCCATCCAGAGATGGAGTCTTGCTCTGTCACCCAAGCTGGAATGCAGTGGCACCATCTCGGCTCACTACAACCTCTGCTTCCCAGGTTCAAGCAATTCTCCTGCCTCAGCCTCCCGAGTAGCTGGGACTGTGGGCATGTGTCACCACGCCCAGCTAATTTTTATATGTTTAGTGGAGACGGGGTTTCACCATGTTGGCCAGGCTGGTCTCAAACTCCTGACCTCACGTGATCTGCACACCTTGGCCTCCCAAAGTGCTGAGATGACAGGCATGAGCCACCATGCCCGACCCAGTTCTTTTCCTTTTTTTTTTTTTTTCAGTGCGGTTGTCCTAGAGGATGTGAAGTGGTCTACCATTGCTGTTTTGATTTACAGTTCCCTGGTGAGGTTTAGCATATTTTCTTGTACCTTTTGGCCATCTATGTGTCTTCTTTGAAGAAATATTTAATCAAGGCTGCTACTCATTTTTTAAATTGGATTGTCTTTTTGTGGTAGAGTTGTAGTTCTTTATGTATTCTGGATACCAGACACTTATCAGATATATGACTTGCAAATATTTTCTCCTTTTCTGTGAGCTGCCTTTTCACTCTCTTATTATTATCCTCTGATGCACAAAAATGTTTAATAACAGCAGACTTTTGATGACCAAAGACACCTTCACGTGTTGCTTCTCTGTACTTGGCCCATGTAGACACTGAACACTTACTGAAATGGAGGAAGCGGAGAGAGTGAGGGAGGTGGATACCAGGGGCTACAGTTCACTGATTCAAAGAAATGACTGTCGTGGGAGGGTGGGGCATCAGGATAGGCTGATGGACGGGGGACTGTCTCATTGCCCCTCCAGGTGTCTGCTTGCTACAATGTGAAAGGCTGACTCAGGGTCTAACTATCCCTTTACAGCTTCTAGTGAGGAAAGAGAAAAGATGGCAAATTCTCTGTGGCCTCCTTTTCTGAGTTTGATCTTTGGATGGATGGTTAAGCCAGTTCTCTTGCTTGACCGCATCTCTTCTGCTTTGCAGTGAGCACAGTTTCTTTTGAGCATCTCCTCTCTGGAGACATCTGGCCCGTGGGCCTCTGTGAGGAGAACCCTCAGCCTCTTCCTCACCCTCGGAGGCTCCAGAACACCCAGGCCAGCTCCATGTTGCCTAAAGGCCAGAAAACTGTGTTTTAAAGTTTTGGCGAATGACTAGCAAATTCTCTCAGGCTGGGTGAAAGTGCCCAGCTCATCTCTCTGGCTGCGGGTGGGGCGGGGCGAAGGCCAGGTGGCGCGGCACGGATGTTCCTTCCTCCTTGCCGCTGCTGATGACGGAGTTTCGCAACCTTTTTTATTTTTATTTTAGCTTTTGCCAAAGGGATTTTTTGAGAATGTACCTTGCTGATTTTTGTCTGCTATAGATACTAATCACCATTTACTGGATTTTTTTGTTCAATTTTCTCCCCTTTCCATTTTAATTTTCAGTGAAGTAGTTCAATTGCATGGTTAAAAAACCAAACATTCCAAAACAATTTATATTGAAAAGCAGTAGTTCCCACCCTCCTCAACCAAACTCCAAAAGAAACCTTTAAAAATCATATGCCTTGTCAACTATTTTATGATTTATCAATGTTAAACCTTGTATGTTGACGTCCTATTAAAATGGAGGGTCAGATAATTCAATGTCCCACCCCACGCCTTCCCAGTTAATTCAATGTCCCACCCCACGCCTTCCTAGTTTTCCGTCTGCTCTCTTTTTAAAAAAATCAATCTTTTGAAAATTACCCCCTAAAATGCCTTTCTGACTTTTTTTCTGATAACCTCTATGAAATTTTAATAAAACAGACATACTATCTATTGTTTACATTGTTACATATACTATCTATTGTTTACTTATACTGTAAGTATAGCTGTACCTTGTATATAAGAAGTAAGATTTTTGGCTGGTTACGGTGACTCACGCCTGTAATCCCAGCACTTAGGGAGGCCGAGGTGGGTGGATCACTTGAGCCCAAGAGTTTGAGACCAGTGTGGGCAACATGGTGAAATCCCATCTCTACAAAAACTACAAAAATTAGCCAGGCGTGGTGGCATGTGTCTGTAGTACCAGCTACTAGGGAGGCTGATGTGGGAGGATTGCTTGAGCCTGGGAGGTGGCAGTTACAGTGAGCTGAGATTGTGCCACAGCACTCAACCCTGGGCAATAGAGTGAGACCTTGTCTCAAAAAAAAAAAAAGTAATTTTTTTTGCCCCCCACAAGAGGTGATTTTCACCCCCTTACCCCCGTTGAGAGTGATGCTGTAAACAGAAAAGAATTTGAGGTGAGTGATGCCTGTGAGTGTAGTAACATCTGACATTCGGGATGAAGCCAATCTGAAAGAGTGAACAATCAAGTGATAGAATGGCTTTTGTTTTTTGTTTTTCGTTTTGTTTTGTTTTTGTATCTTGCCAGTCTCAAGGAATGAACCAGCCACGTGAGTTAACTTTCTAGATATCTGGAACTTAAGCCATCAAGTACCAGAGCATACATCTTTTTTAAGTGTTAGATGCATTACATACTTTACAGTTTTTTTGTTTGTTTGGTTGGTTGGTTGGTTGGTTTTTTTTGAAACGGAGTCTCTATTGCCCAGGCTGGAGTGCAGTGGCACAATCTCAGCTCACTACAAACCCTGCCTTCCAGGTTCAAGCGATTCTCCTGCCTCAGCCTCCTGAGTAACTGGGATTATAGGCGCCCGCCACCACGCCTGGCTAATTTTTATATTTTTAGTAGAGATGGAGTTTCACCATGTTGGCCAGGCTGGTCTCGAACTCCTGACCTCAGGTGATCCACCCACCTCGGCCTCCCAAAGTGCTGAGATTACTGGTGAGAGCCAACAGTTTTCTTACTCAAAAGATACCAAGTACTATAATTTCACTCTTCATAGATGAGTCAGGTTCTTGCTAGATCACCCTATATGTGTCAACACATCCAGCAGCCACTGAGTATGAGGACAAACTTCTGTTTGACGCAGAGCCTCTGTGCCCTCTGCCCGAGTTCTGCTCACCCTCTCTGTCTCCTTCCTTGTGCCACTACCTGCTCTGTGGCAGCCCATGTTCCTGCCTTGAATGGCACCTACCCTCTCCCCGCCCCATCACAATTTGCTGCTAATAAAGTTTTCTTAGTATGTGTGGTTAAAAAGAGTACCTTGTTACTGAGAAAATCCCTTCGTTCCTCATTCAAGACATGAAATGCTGAGGCTTTGAGCACTGGGCTGATGAGCAGGGCTTTGTCCAATTCCTTCTGATTTCTCTGCTGAGATCCAGAGCAGGGTCTGCCAAGGCGTGAAGCTCCTATTGCAAGTCCAAGCACTGCCTGGCCAGGCCAGAATCGTGGAGCCCGGCGCTCTCTCCCCAGGCTCCGGCCGCAGCCTCTGAATTCTCAGCATGGTGCCCAGCAGCCGCCCCAGGAGCGGCCACTGGAGCAGGCGGCCTTCAGTCCTCACCCAGGCTTTCCGCAGCTGTTCACGCGAGGTCCTTTCGGGCACCTTGAGCCTGAGCTAGTGGAGCTCCTGAGAGGCTGCTTTCAGGGACAGAGAGTGGCCATGTCCTCTGTTTGTGAAATGCTCTGCAGCTTACAGGATATTTTTGCTATTCTGTCTCATTTAATCACCTTGAAACCCATAAAATGGTCTCTCTTATGGGAGAAATGTGGAAGAATAAACTAAATGGCTCAGAATTGCATGCCAATGGGTGAACCTATGTTGCTTTAAGGTTCTATGTTTGACCTAAGTGTTTTAAACCTTTCTACCTGTTACCTTGTTTTCAAATATATTTCGCTATAAGAAGAAAGAGATCAGAGGCAAACTTCAGCTCAGCCCTCATAATCTAAGCTAGGGGCTTCCTAATGAGTGACGTGTGGGAGCAGGTGGATTGCTCTGTGACCAGCCCAAGTCCAGACACTGGAAATCCTGCCCCATCGCCTGGAAGTGAGAGACCACAGGCCAACTGGCTTTCCGCTGAGCCCGGGAGTTAACCGGGTCCTTCTCCAAGGCTTCAGTGCATTCCCAGCTCACTTCAGCACTTGTAAGAGAATTAAATAACTTAAAGAGAATTAAACAGAAAACCCAAATGGCTGGCCTGCAGAGTTTCAGAATCTGGTTTTCAGAAGCCGTTGCTTGGTGGCCCCCGTTGAGCCCAGGGCTCAGCTTCTGCGCCACGGAGCAGCTGGAATCAGGGCAGGTGTGCTCTTGGACACTGAGCAACTGCAGGGATGCCAGGCACCACGAGGAGGGACTGAAAAGGGTCCCTCCGAGCCCTCCATGGGGGAATACAATGCCCCTTCAAGATTTTAAGGAGATCCAGGGATTTCTTACTTTTTGGGTGCTGCATTTCGGCATGCTAAAAATAATTATTGCTATTGTTTTTCACCTTTTTAGTACTTCTCTGTGTTTTTAAAATCAAGATGCCCCTGTTGTCTCTGCC
This sequence comes from Nomascus leucogenys, assembly GCF_006542625.1. Lineage (NCBI taxonomy): Eukaryota > Metazoa > Chordata > Mammalia > Primates > Hylobatidae > Nomascus > Nomascus leucogenys. The sequence continues at coordinate 99,895,975 of NC_044393.1, read as the reverse complement.
AATTCTCAGTGGCCTTAGATATCGCTGGTGTGAGTGGAGCTGTGTGAGCTGAGGTGGTTTGTCTCTGCCAAAAAAATCACCCTCTTGTCACTCAGAGACTCAGGCTCCAGTTCCTGTGGTCACCACGAGGCTGTGCGTGACGATGAGTGTGTCGGGCTGACGTGGAACAGAGGCATGGGGGCCTGAGTCAGGGCAGAGGGTGCTCCGCAGAGGTGCTGGCTCATAAACACCTCCTGGGGCAGGGCGGGGAGGCCCCAGTGAGGCGACGTGGCGATCTCAGAGTCAAGTGCAGCAGTGACCTTTAGAACTTTCCATGAAATATGACACAGTATTTTGCAACCGGCAGGAGAGCTCTAGCAAATATGTGCTAAGGCGTGTTGCTGCTCCCCGGGGCAGAGGGGACCCGTGCCCTCTTACATAACGAGATGTGGTTTGGAACGCAGCTGTGCAGGGGACTGGGTGCTTTGCAGGTATGGCCTCGTGATCCGCAAAGGTTCAGGATAAGCGGGAAGTTTTTGAGTGGCGCGTCCTCACCTGCTTTTGCAGCGGTCCACCCACAGAGCAGAGGCAGCCCGGCTCATGACGGCCCCCTGATGAGGAACCAGCAGAGCCAGTGTCGACCCCCACAATCCCACAAGCTGTCCACGGATCCTGGGCAAATCACTGAGCACCTCTGAACTTCTGGGTTTTTAAAAAATGTTATTTCTTGAACTGAATAGTCATGGCTGGCCTCCCTACCACACAGCATGGTTGAGAAGAATGTAGGAAACCGCTGTGGGCAAAGTCTCCCAGCTCTGTACAGCTGCAGGGTGTGGGTGACCAGGGTTCCCCCTGCCCTGCTCTGCTGGTGGATCTCTCGGTCGGCCGGACTGATTCCGTCTGCGCGGTGCTCCCAGGCCTCAGCAGCCCTGCCCTGGGAAGCGCCAGTCTCACGAATGAATGGAGGCTTGTGGAGGGAGGGTGGTTACATGGAGTCTCAGTGACTTTTCTCTCATCTGGGTCCCCAGTGACAGCTTCAAGGAGACTATTTGCAGCTTCACATAACATGCCAAGTGGCTTCGATAAGAAGGAAAGCTTGGGGTCTTTTCGAAAATTTGGTTTTGATATAATTGGAAGTCCGGAGATAGGGTGGGCTTCAAGGGGCTTGACCCTGTGGGTATTCACGGGCTGCCTGGAGGAGGAGGCAGCTTGGCCTGATGACGCCCTCGGCTCTCAGATGCCCACTGCAGGAGTGGGGTGGGGGACAAGTGGAGGCTGGGCACCAACCATGGTGTCTACAACGGAGACCCAGAGTCCCATTCGCCAGGCGACAAGGCTGGGGTGGGCTCCAACCTGCAGCCTGGACTAGCACCAGGTTAGCGGGACAACATGTGCCACATGTCCTAGCACTTCCCCGATGCCGTGGGAACGTGTCCCCCGGGGCACCGGCGGAGAACCTCCAGCAATTAAAGGGTTTACTCACATGTTTTGGGTCACCAGAGTCTGGGGGTGGGGGTTACATATCAGAGCCACAGGAGCGCCATCGTGTCTCTCGTGGAAGGATGGTCTCCTTCGCGCCACTTATCCTCATGTGTGGGAAGCAGGGGTGACTGCACTCCATCTACGAGCCCATCTGCAGTTCCCCTGACCTCTCCTTCCTCACCTCTCTCGCCCCCAGCTCCACTATGTAGTGCACAGTCTGGCTGTGGAATGTTTTGCAGCATCCAGATGTGGGGAGGCTGGCGCACCTGGTAAAATCCAAGTATTAGAGTGAACAGGACCCAGTGCCGTGGCTTCCTGCAGCCCAGCCCTGGCTGGCCAAGCCTGGAGCCCTGCCGAGGGCAGAGGAGCGGTCAGCACAGCCTCCCTGGCTCCAGAACAGCCACAAAAGCGTCCTCCAGGAACAGGACATGCTGCTCCCGGGGATGCTGAGCATGGAGCAGCAGCTGGCTTGCTGTTCCCTGACCCAGGATGCCGCTCCTGAGTCACCTGGAGGACCTCTGTACTCGCTCCTTTTCTTTCTTCTGCGGGTGAGATACCTGCCATCGGGGAGCTTTTAGTCTAGCTGGGGAGAAAATTAAACCAAAAGCCAGAAAATAATGAAGCACGCCAGCAGTATGAAACGCCTTGTGGTAGTATTCTTCCCCGCTGTTTTATTTTTTGAGTTGTCAAAGGTAGGTTTGTAGTCAGAAATCTAAAAGAACAGCCACCAGAAGACAGACGTAAAGAACGTACTTTGAATGAGCTGAGCTCTGATTTCACCCCTTCCCAGATCTTATAAACCTAGTGTCAGAAAGGTGACCCGGAAGCCTTGGCCACACAGCACGGGGCACTGCTAAGAGATAAGCCATCTGCCACCCCAGTTACCTGGTGCCATGCCAGGCTTTGGGTTGCAGCAGCAACCAGGGGTGTGAGTTTTAAACTGAGATCCAAAAGGGCCCTGGCCCTTTAAAAATACATTAGAAAATATGGTTCCTATTTGGGAGCCATTCTTTCCTTCCTTTTTCAGCCCCTCCCTTTAAAAACGAATTCTGAGTGTGAAAAGCATTCTGTTAGAAGGAACTCTGAGCAGAGTCACAGGTGTGGCCGGGAGTTTCCCCTCTATTCATGTGGGACCATCGACTGGCGGAAACAGAAGAGGGGAAGGTTTGGCGTCCCCGTCCGCCTGTGAGTGGCCAACTTTCCCCGGCCCACATGTGCTGAAGAAGGGTCCCCAGCCCCTGCCCTGCAATGGGAAGTCACCACCTCTCCCAGCGCATCAGCGTTCATCTCTAATCGTGGGATCCAAAGCTTTGTCCCTCATGTAAGGAATTTCAGGCATGTGTGAGTCAAACAGAAAGACCCCAGCAGTGAGGAGTTTTTTGGGCCCCACCTCTGTGCTCAGCCACCTAGAAGTAGCCTCAGGGAGGAAGTGGCTGGCTTTGTGCTTCCAGAGCATGGTGTACCAAGGCAGGTCAGCTTGTTGTAGCCTCCTGACTTGTCCGGTCTGTGTTGCGAGATGGCTTTAATGCAAATAAATAAGGACTTTTATTTTATTTTATTTTATTTTTTGTGTGTATGAGATGTAATCTTGGTCTGTTGCACAGGCTGGAGTGCGGTGGCATAATCTTGGCTCACTGCAACCTCCGCCTCCCGGGTTCAAGTGATTCGCCTGCCTCAGCCTCTCGAGTAGCTGGGACTACAGGTGCGCACCACCACGCCCAGCTAATTTTTGTGTTTTTGGTAGAGACGAGGTTTCACCATGTTGGCCAGGATGGTCTCGATCTCTTGACCTCTTGATCCACCCGCCTCAGCCTCCCAAAGTGCTGGGATTACAGGCGTGAGCCACAGTCAGGATTTTTAAACATGCTTCTTCTTTTGCCTTTAAATTTCCCAGCCTGAAATGAAAAATCAGGATGTAGAGAGAAATTTTTTTCCAAATCCCTTCAGTCCACAGCGGTCCTCTGGAGTCCTGTGGGATTCAGGCTAGGGGGTTGAATGGCTGCCGAATTTTCCTGTGCACATGGATGAGAAAGTATGGTATGGTGGAAGGATGTGAATTTGGGAATCAGGGGTCCACATGAGGGGACAAGTCCATCTTCTCTCAACTTACCAGCTGTGACATCCAGGTCAAACTACTTCTCTGACCCTCAGTTATTCAATTTCAATGAAATGTTGTTAATTATACCTGCCCTGCTCATGTGTGGGAAGGATGAAATAAAATAAAAACTGTAAGGTGACCAGCATCCCTGCTGGCATATGGTAGTCATTCAGTAAATGAGAGTTATTATGTTACTAATAAAATATGGTTCTTAGAGGACAGGAATGCTCCGAATTATTTGTAGCACCTCATCCCTTCAATCAACAACTGCCCTGCACACTTGCTAGAGGTTTAATAACTACCTGTTGAATGAATGACCATTTAAACTCAAGCACAGAAACATCAGGCCTGCCTAAATTGCTGGTTATTTTCCACACAAATTTAAATACATTTACCTCAGTCACTAAACTTTGAAATGTTCTTTCTTTTTTTTTTTTTTGAGACAGAGTTTTGCTCTTGTTGCCCAGGCTGGAGTGCAATGGCATGATCTAGGCTCATCGCAACCTCTGCCTCCCGGTTCAAGCGATTCTCCTGCCTCAGCCTCCCTAATAGCTGGGGTTACAGGCATGCACCACCATGCCCAGCTAATTTTGTATTTTTAGTAGAGATGGGGGTTTCACCATGTTGGTCAGGCTGGTCTTGAACTCCCGACCTCAGGTGATCCACCCACCTCGGCCTCCCAAAATGCTGGGATTATAGGCGTGAGCCATTGCGCCTGGCCTTGAAATGTTCTTTCTGTCCATTGTATTATATAGTGTAAGAATAGTACACTGGCTTAAACAAAACCTTTTCATTTTCCTTTTAATCAAATCTGCCTCTTTCTTATTGGGATACTTGTTCAGGTCTTTTCCTAAAGATGTTTTGCTTTGTTACTTTATTTTATTTTATTTTATTATTTTATTTTTTGAGACAGGGTCTCGCTCTGTCACCCAGGCTGATGTGCAGTGGCAGGATCATGGCTGACTAGAGCCTGGACCTCCGGGGCTCAAGCAGTCCTCCTGCCTCAGCCTCCCAAAGTGCTGGGATTACAGGCGTGAGCCACCGCACCAGGTGTTATTTTATTTTTAAATTGAGAAAACAATTTTTGTTAGAAGCTGATTTTTAAAAAGAAAAAAAGACATCTAAACATGAAACTCTTAAACTTACCTACTTCCAGAATTTAATCACAGTAAGTTTGGGCTACCATATTTAACAACAGAAATAATCCATCAGTATATCAGGGGACCCAGCTGGTGGTAGATTTTGTGGCTTGTTTCGGAAGGCTGGGGTCCCCTCCCAGGCATTGATTTGGCCTGACCTGGGTTCTCCCCTTTTCTTCACACCCTCCAACCCTGAAGGCCCATCTCAAGTTCCCCTTCTCCGGGCAGGGCCACACGGGCCTTCTCCTCTCTTTCCTTTGTGCCAACGACACTTGCAGCCACGGCTCACATACTCACGGCTTTTTCATGCAGTTAGCATTGTTTATCTTTGTCTCCAGCTCATTTGCAAAGTCACTGAGAGCAAGACCTATTTTGTGTGTTCATTCATGCATCCTTGCTACAAATATCTGATCCCCGTATCTATCAGTCAGTCCCAGCAGGAGAAAGGAGGCACACTGAACTTTTTGGATCATTGGAGGAGAATTGAATAAAGACACTGCTTTCAAAGGTGTGGGCAGGCTGCCAGGAACCCCCAGGGCTGGTGCAGTAACTCCGGTTTGTATCAGCAGGGCTGCTGCCACTGCTGTGCCTGAAGGATGAAGGAGAGGGTCCCTGACCCAAGACAGAGGTCTGGGGGAGGGTTTCTCTGAGAGGAGCTGAATTCTTCCCTTGGGAGATGACACAGCGAGGCCAGAGCAACCCTGCAGGGATGTAGGGAGCTATGAAAGCCTCAGCTCCTCCCTCCTTCTGGCGTCTGCTGTGCCCACTGTTGGCTGCAGCTAACCAGCAGCCCGAGAGGAGGAGCCTGGCCATGTAGCCACTCCAGTCGGCTCCATCAGGAAGCAGGGGCAGCCAGAGGGACCGCAGGGGTTCAGGGTGACTGTCCAGTGCCTCCCAAAGCAGGTGCCTTGCTGCAGGCTCGGGAGATCCTCACGACGGGTGAGGCCTGGGCCCCTACCTTTTTGGGGTTCCCAGTCTTCTCTGTGGTAAGGGCAACATTCACATATAGAAGAGCTAAAAATCTTTCAAAGGAGGGAAAAGTCCCCTCTTTGGGGAGTGATGACGGAGGGCTCACTTGGGGGAAGGCACAGTCTCTGAGTTGGGCCTTAAGGGTTTCATGGGGTTTCAGCAGGCAGAGCTGAAAATCATGGGCTTAGGAGGCAGGGCAAATGGTGTAAGCAAAAGCAGGTAGGTTGGAAAATTCCAGCCAGGTGTGGTGGCTCACACCTGTAATCCCAGCACTTTGGGAGGCCGAGGCGGGTGGATCACTTGAGGCCAGGAGTTCGAGACCAGCCTGGGCACCATGGCAAAACCCCATCTCTACAAAAAATACAAAAATTACCTGGGCGTGGTGGTGTGCACCTGTAGTCCCAGCCACTTGTGAGGCTGAGGTGGGAGGATCAATTGAGCCCAGGAGGCGGAGGCTGCAGTGAGCCAAGATTGCACCATTGCACTCCAGCCTAGGCAACAAGAGCGAAACTCTGTCTCAATAAATAAAAATAAATAAACAAATAAATAAATAAAGGCTGGGTCATGCCTTATGGGACTCCCTGACCTTACAACATTCAGCACAGCACCAAGTAGACAGTTGTTACTCAGTCAATTTGGTAGAAATTGCGTGAGAAAAGTTGAGACCATAGTTTCTTGATCTGCTAAGCAATGGTATGACCATGAGGTCATTCTAGACAGAGATGGGCCAGGTCCCCTAGGCGGGAAGGGCAAACTCACACCTCTTTAATAGGTCAGGTCCAATCACGTGAGCAGTTGCTCTACCAGTCAATGGGATCTGAAATGCTAGAACCAGCTCCAGCCACACTGGAGCCATGCCAGGGCCGAGCAGGCTTCTTGGGAGCTGGTGTGTGTCTTCTGTGGATGGAGGCTGCCGAGACCAGCTCAGCTGGGGACACCCAAACCCGGTTGGCTTCTGTGGATGGAGGCCCCATGGGAATGGCAGATCTGGGTATCTCTGGCTTCTATGGATGGAGGCCCCATGGGAGTGGCAGATCTGGGTATCTCTGGCTTCTGTGGGTGGAGGCCCTGTGGGAGTGGCAGATCTGGGATGGGAGCTGAGATTCCAGAGTTTCATCTCACGGGGATAGAATGGAAGACTTCCCTTGGTCTCCTTCCTGTTGCCCTAGCCTGGAGCCATCTTTATCTCATCAGGCATCTGCAGTGACTGCGCCAACAACTCCGGTGGTGCTAGAGGAATTAAAGACACACACACAGAAATATAGAGGTGTGAAGTGGGAAATCAGGGGTCTCACAGCCTTCAGAGCTGAGAGCCATGAACAGAGATTTACCCACATATTTATTAACAGCAAATCAATAATTACCATTGTTTCTATAGTTATTAAATTAACTAAAAGTATCCCTTAGGGGAAAGGAAGGGATGGGCCGAATTAAAGGAATAGGTTGGGCTAGTTAACTGCAGCAGGAGCATGTCCTTAAGGCACAGATCACTCATGCTATTGTTTGTGGCTTAAGAATGCCTTCAAGCGGTTTTCTGCCCTGGGCGGGCCAGGCGTTCCTTGCCCTCATTTCCGTAAACCCACAACCTTCCAGCTTGGGCGTTAAGGCCATTATGAACATGTCATAGTGCTGAGAGATTTTGTTTATGGCCAGTTTTGGGGCCAGTTTATGGCCAGATTTTGGGGGCCTTGCTCCCAACAGAGGCCCCATGGCAGTGGCAGATCTGGGCATCTCTGGCTTCTGTGGATGGTGGCCCCATGGGAGTGACAGATCTGGAATGTGTCTGGCTTCTGTGGATCATGGCCCTGTGGGAACAGCAGATCTGGGTATCTCTGGCTTCTGTGGATGGAGGCCCTGTGGGAATGGCAGATCTGGGACGTGTCTGGCTTCTGTGGATCATGGCCCCTTGGGAATGGCAGATCTGGGACATGTCTGGCTTCTACGAATGCTGGGCCCATGGGAGTGGCAGATCTGGGACATGTCTGGCTTCTGTGGATGGAGGCCCCATGTGAATGGCAGATCTGGGTATCTCTGGCTTCTGTGGATGGAGGCTCCATGGGAATGGCAGATCTGGGACATGTCTGGCTTCTACAAATGCTGGGCCCATGGGAGTGGCAGATCTGGGGCATCTCTAGCTTCTATGGATGGTGGCTGCATGTGAATGGCAGATCTGGGTGTCTCTGGCTTCTGTGGATAGAGGCCCTGTGGGAATGGAAGATCTGGGATGTGTCTGGCTTCTGTGGATGGAGGCCCCATGGGAATGGCAGATCTGGGGTGGGAGCTGAGATTCCAGGGTTTCATCTCACGGGGATAGAATGGAAGACTTCCCTTGGCCTCCTTCCTGTTGCCCTGGCCTGGAGCCGTCTTTATCTCATCAGGCATCTGCAGTGACTGGGCCAACAACTCCAGTGGCACTGAGCTCTGCAAATGAAATAGGCGAGAGAAAAGGTGTGAAAAGCAGCCCGTCCCAAGTTGGGAGGCTGGACCCGTGGTTGCTGAGGAGGCCTGGGCTCCAGTGGCAAGCTGCTGGGGTGCTTCCACCCCACACTCCATCCCCTTGTTTTCGGACGAGCCATAGATAATAACAATTCCACTGAAGAAACTGATGGTGTTGCAGTTTTGGGAGGTTATCCCCCCTTAATGGGTGACCAGGAGAACCCAGGCTACTAATCTTTAGCTCGGGGGTTATTTAACTGGTCTGACACAGTCTCCTCCTCATGTGCACAGTCATTTGAGAAGAATCAATTACCTTGAGAGGTTCAGACTGTTGAAACTAGGCTAAATCTCTTTTTTTTTTTTTTTTTTTAATAGAGACGGGGGTCTCGCTAGGTTGCCCTGGCTGGTCTTGAACTCCTAGGCTCAAGCCATCCTCCCACCTCAGCCTCCCAAAGTGCTGAGATTACAGGCGTGAGCCACTGTGCCTGGCCCTAGACTAAATCCTAAAACGATCTGGTCTTGTCTTAGTTCACTAAGGGGGAAACTGAGGTTCAGAAATGGGAAGTAACTTTCTGATGGTCACAAAGCTGGTTAGTAGCAACGCAGGTAGCTTTAGTGAGGCTGTCAGCCAAAAAGTCTAGGATTTTTTTTCTATCTTTTGCTTCCAAAGTTTGTTTTATTAGTTGCAAAACATATACAAATTATAAATGTTTTAGGTTTTACTCGATCAGCGGTTTGGCTTAGGAGTCAAGGAGATTAGAACTCCAGTCCTGGTTCTACCATTGGCGACAGGATCTTGGGGAAGTCACCTCCCTGTCCTGAGCCTGTTTCCCCATCTGTCATAGAAGGGAGTTGGACTACATCTCTCTAAAATCTCTTCCAGCTCTGTCACGCTGCAATTCTCAGCAAGTCCAGAGCTCAAATTACGCATTTGCTGAAGACCTTCTGTTAAATTCCAGTGGGGGAGCTGTATCCCCTCCTTGAAGACGGCGTTGCTGCTTTCATTGAGTGGAACCGTGAGCCAGAGTAGATTCAGCAATTTCCAGCCCAGGGACTTGTGTGGCTTCTCCACCCAGCAGCAGCCGGAGCCTTCTGACCCCGTGGGGCCCTGGAACCCATGAATCAAAATAGTTGTGTGATGTCATGTCACAATGGGAATGTGCTCTGGCCAATTGGTGCCAAGAATTGTCTGCCCAGGGTGGTTTCCTTTTACAGTCTGTTTAAAGAGACATCATGCACGGCTGCACATGACTTGCAGGCTTGTGCCTCCTTTGCCTATCTGGTCTTCCCTCCTTTTTTTAATTTTAAGGAGAAGAAAAAAAAAAAAAAGCCCTGGAGAGTATCAGTGAGCAGCTGACCTTAACTACATCAACAAATCCCCTGCGAAGTTCTGTTTGCGCTTCCGGCAGCTTCTTGCTACTTAAGGACAGCCCGGCTGACGCTCCAGCTGCTGTGGCCGGAGGTGCAGCCCCGTCAGGACGGCTCCACTCCCTGGCGCCTCACAGACTCTGGGGCTGCAGTGAGGTCGCCCTGAAGACCCCCTGGTGAGGACGCTTGAACCCAGGCTGTCACCTGAGCACAGGCTGCCACTCTGAGCTTTTGGGGCGCCCTGTGCCTGTCAGGCTGATGCTCCTCTGGCACCCTGCCACCTGGGGCTGACACCGGTTCTGTGGGTCCTGATATGTTCACCTGTCGCCACTCCTGTGGCCACAGCTACCCATGAAGCGCTTTGGGAGCCTCAGGAGCAACAGGAAACACAAGGACCAAAATCGAAGCACGGAGAGGCGCCAGTCGGAGCCTCATGGCCTTTTCGGTAGGACTCTGCCCATTCCTGAGCCCCTGGTGGTCTGTCCTTGGGAGGGAACCCCACGGCATGTGTGCACACCCTCCTGAGCAGTAGCTGTTTCCAGCCACTCTCTTCCAACTGGGGTATGACATCAGGCGGTGGTTAGAGGATACGTGGGAAGTGTTTCCTTGCTGATGGCAGTGCTGCTGTGGGGAGCCGCCTGACAATACTCTTTCTGCAGCTGTTTCCTTTCTTGCCCCACCTGGCCCAGGGAGGCTAGTGATGGATTGGATTGTCATTCATTTATGCAAAAACTGGCTCGGGGAAAAGTAAGAGTGGATCGGCACTGTTGTTTTCAGCTGTTAAAAATGAAACTTGCAGTTTAGAGGAAACTATTGGAGGTCAGGAAGAGAGAGGTCTTCTTCCCAGGTTCCGTAGCGGAGTAATCTGACAGATCATGGGCTAATGTGGGAGGGGAAACACCTGCCTAATTTGTGCCCCGTGGGGAGAAGCTTGCATTGTGGTCTCCCTGGTCTCTGGCAACTTCTGCAGCTCCTCCATGTACAGGAGGATGGGGTCAGGGCAAGTGGAACAGGTGGTGAAGCATCTGTGGTTCAGTATTTTCAAGGACCTGCAGACTTGGAGTGGGTTTTGCCTTTGTCTGTCTGCAGCCACACAGGTTGATTCCAAAGCTTTCTTAGCTCCACACCTGGTTAAGACCTTCCCACTCAAAATTATATGTCAGATTTCATTTATTAAGAATCAGAGGCTGGGGCGGTGGCTCATGCCTATAATCCCAGCACTTTGGGAGACCAAAACAGGTGGATCACCTGAGGTCAGGAGTTCGAGACCAGCCTGGCCAACATGGTGAAACCCTGTCTCTACCAAAACTACAAAAAATTAGCTGGGTGTGGTGGCGTGTGCATATAGTGCCAGCTACTCGGGAGGCTGAGATAGGAGAATCGCTTGAACCCAGGAGGCAGAGGTTGCAGTGAGCCCAGGTCACACCACTGCACTTCAGCCTGGGTGACAGAGCAAGACTCTGCCTCAAAAAAAAAAAAAAAAAAAATCAGATTTAGGCTGGGCCTATAATCCCAGGACTTTGGGAGACCAAGGAGGAAGGATCACCTGAACCCAAGAGTTTGAGACAAGCCTGGGCAACATGATGAGACCTTCTCTCTACAAAAAAATTGAAAAATTAGCCAAGTATGGTGGCACACGCCTGTAGTCCCAGCTACTCAGGAGGCTGAGATGGGAGGCTCCCTTGAGCCCAGGAGGTCGAGGCTGCAGTTAGATGTGATTGGGCCACTACACTCCTGCCTGGGTGACAAAGCTAGACACTATCTAAAAAAAAAACAAATCAGAGTCAGCCCATTCCCAGCGTTACTGCTTGCATGGCATAGGTTATTCCTGAAGAGCCCACTGCAAGATGGGACAGCCGGACCCCCACCCCCATGCTGTTATTTATCAGCTCAGTTTCACCAGGGCTGGGGAGACACAGGGGATGAGTAAAGATGAGGAGCCTGGGGGGTACATAAAGCCATGTCCCCTGACTGGAATGTGATGTGTTAAGTGGAAAAATGTTGTCATTATGTGTAACAGGGAGGTGACTTTGGCAAAACTTCTGAAACTGTAAATGAAAACTGGAATAGCAGAAAAAGAAAAAGGTAAATCTAAAATCTGCCTGTATTTCTTGCTACATCCGCTTCAGGCAGCACTCCTGGAAGCATCTGCAGGCTCAGATCCTGCTGAGTCCTCGGCGGAGAGCAGGTGAAGGAGACAGCAGTTCTTGAACACAGAGTGTTCAATCTTGTGAAGAAGAAAACCCCATAAAGAGAACTAGAGAGCAGCGTCTAATCGAGTAGAGTCCCAGCTACTCAGGAGGCTAAGGTGGGGGGATCACTTGTAGGTGAATGTAGGCCAGGCGCGGTGGCTCAAGCCTGCATTCCCAGAACTTTGGGAGGTTGAGGTGGGAGGATTGCTTGAGCCTAGGAGTTCGAGACCAGCCTGGGCAACATCATGAGACCCCCTCTCTACAAAAAAATAAAACATTAGCCAGGCACGGTGGCGCATGCCCATGGCCCCAGCTGCTCAAAGCTGAAGTGGGAAGATTGCTTGAGCCTGGGAGGTGGAGGCTGCAGTGATCTCTAATCACATCACTGCACTCCAGCCTGGGAGTCAGAGCAAGACCCTCAAAAAAAAAAAAAAAAAAGAAAAAAAAATGGTGACTGTGCACAGGAATAGGACGCCCAGCCCTGAGCAGGGAGAGGAGGGATGGAATCCTGGACGGGAGACTCATTGACATGGTCTTAAAAGATGACTCTTATTTAAGTAATAAAGTAATAAACACTTATCTACTGTAGAATTAAACCAGAACCTATTATTAACTAAAAATCTGGTTTTGCTAATGGAGATGGACAGGCCCATTATTAAGAGCCTATTATGTGCCAGACAGTGGCTTCCCCCCTTGTGTTTAATGGTTGGCTGTCATTCTGTCTCCTACGCTTCTGAGATCAAAAACAATGTTTACATCTCAATCAAGTTTTGTAAGAGCCTGGATGCAGATGCAAGCTCTGACCACAGGGTCAAGAAAATCGGAGGTCCCTCCAGAGCCTTCCTCTGGAATTTGGGAAGCAGCTAGAGGCCACAGCCCCTGCTCAGGCTAAGGCTCCTCTTAGTGGGCTGGAGCCCAGGGACCTGGGTTGATAGTATGTCTGACTTTGGTTAGTGTGTCAGTGAGAAGAGCCAAGAGCTAGGCTGGGTGGGAGGCAGGAGCCCTGTGCCCCGCAGACAGTGTTGGGCGTGGATACACTGAGTGAGGAAAAACAGTCCAAGAGTGTTGACCAAGCCCTCCCTCCCAAGCCTGTGCCTGTTTAAACCTTATCCATTTCTCAAGACCCAGCTGAACGATCACTGTCTAGAAAACCACCCTGAGGGCCGGGCGCGGTGGCTCACACCTGTAATCCTAGCACTTCGGGAGGCTGAGGCAGGTGGATCACCTGAGGTCAGGAGTTTGAGACCAGCCTGGTCAACATGATGAAACTTTGTCTCTACTAAAAATACAAAAATTGGCCGGGGGTGTTGGCAGGTGCCTGTAATCCCAGCTGCTCGGGAGGCTGAGACAGGAGAATTGCTGAAACCCGGGAGGCGGAGGTTGCAGTGAGCCGAGATTGTGCCATTGCACTCCAGCCCGGGTGACAACAGTGAGACTCCGTCTCAAAAAAAACCCACCCTGGGTGCCTTTTCTGTGATCTGGCTGCTCATGAACAGGGGCGATGTCTCAGGAGCTTGGTCTGTAGCTCTAACCCTGGGCCTTGTAGCATCGCAGGTTCTCCATAAAAACCGCTGGCTCTGCGATAGCTGGAAAACATGTCAGCCCAGGGTCGTTCCCTGTTCTCCAGGAAGGATTGCTTCAGGGTTTTGTGTTTTAAATTCCCTCTCAGCAATGCCCTCTCCTTCATACAGTTATTCCCGGAGATAAAAGAAGCTCAGGGCTGGGTTCGGTGGCTCATGCCTGTCATCCCAGCACTTTAGGAGGTGGAGGTACGTGGCTCGTTTGAGTCCAGGAGTTTGGGACCAGCCTGGACAATGTGGCAAAACCCCATCTCTACAAAAAATACAACAATTAGCCAGGCATGGTGGTGCATGTCAGTAGTCCCAGCTAATTGGAAGGCTGAGTTGGGAGGATTGCTTAAGCCTGGGGAGGTCAAGGCTGCAGTGAGCCGTGATCATGCCACTGCACTCCAGCCTGGATGACAGAACTAGACCCTGTCTCAAAAAAAAAAAAAAAAAAAAAAAAAAAAGCCAGGTGCTGTGGCTCATGCCTGTGATCCAACACTTTGGTAGGTTGAGGCAGGTAAGAGGAGTGCTTGAGCCCAGGAGTTTGAGACCAACTTAGGCAACATGGCAAAACTCCTTCTCCACAAAAAATAGTTAGTTGGGTGTGGTTGTGTGCACCTGTAGTCCCAGCTACTGGGGAGGCTAAGGTGGGAGGATCACTTGAGCCCACAAGGCAGAGGTTGAAGTGAGTCGAGATTGCACCACTGCACTCCAGCCTGGGAGACAGAGTGAGACAGTGTCTCAAAAACAAACAAACAAAAATCTTAGATGAGACCTCTTCTCCCTGAGAAAGCTTCTGTGAGGGTCATGAAATCCCTCTTTGACTTCTCCTCCCTCCTCTCCACAGGAAACACACCTAGGCAGTTGGCACAGGCCCCTCCCATCCACTGGGTTTCCTCTGTGGCTGTGTCTTTTCCAGGAACCACGGGCTCATCTGCCTTAACTCAGCCTGGAGCTGCTTCCCTGGGGACAAGGTGCACCCTGTTTCATCTGGGGGCTTCCCTGTGGTTCCCCGGGTCAGGAGATACACACTCGCACACACGTCATGTACCTGTGCACACACACACAGCTCTCCGCACAGCCATCAAATCAAGGCCCCACAGCCCCCGGAATCACCAGGGCCATTCATAATTGCTGTGGATGGTGTTTCCACTGGAAAGCCCGTGGCTCTCGCTGGAAATGTTCACCCGCCAGCCTTGTGACAGAGCCCCCTGGAAGATCTGACTCAGGAGCGCTCAGCCCCTACCCCTCTCTGGCTGCAGAGCCAGGCAGGGAGGCCATGTCTGGCACAGAAGGGAAGCTCCCCGCCACTCCAGCTTTCAGGCTCCGGGTGCTAGACAAGTGACTAGCTTGGCTAAGCCTTTCTTTCGGCCTCTTTGGCAAAGAGAAATCCAGATTATGTCGACAAAGGGTATGTGGCAACAATAATAAAAATGTAGAAGGAAGATTAGGAAAGGATTATGCTAATCAGATCAGAGAGCAATGACTGTAGTAGCGCTTTCACCCTCTGCAATTATAGGGCAGTAATTAAATAAAAACCATTTAGCTTCTTAAGGGCTCCTTTCTGAGGCCAGCACTGGAGCCAGGAGTCCAAGGGGTGTGTCAGGAAGCTGGTGTTTCATCCTTGTGTGCCTAGGGTCCCAGTAAGACTGGAGACCACATCCTCTGAGGACGCTTGGCCCTTATACCCACCTCCCCTTCCATGAGGCCACACCACGTGACTATGCAACAGCTTCTTGACCAGAATGCCAGCATCCTTCCTGACCCAGGAACATTCAGTCACCCCAATACCGCGTGCCGTGGCTCTCCCGCCTTTGGCTGAGTATGGTCCTGTGGGGACCATCTCATGCTCTTCACTTCAGCAGAGGATACGGCTGAGAGGTCAAGCCTGTGGCCTCTCCCGCCCCCATCCAGCCCCCCTGCTCCTCCTCACCCCTCACAATCCTCACACTGCCTCTGGTGCCCATCTGCTGGCCTGGCTGCTGGTACCTCTATTGGTTTTGCCCTGAAATTTCCCAATGAGTATGTTTGCCTTTTTCCAATAGAAATGTTCTTTTTATTTTACTTTTTAAATTTATTTTTAAAAAGAGACAGGGTTTCCCTATGTTGCCCAGGGTGGTCTCGAACTCCTGGGCTCAAGTGATCCTCCACATTGGCCTCCCAAAGTGCTAGGATGACAGATGTGAGCCACCACACCTGGCCAGAAATTTTCAAAAGAATACGGAAGTAGGGATAATAGTATAAAAGCATCTGTCTTCCAGGGTTAACAATGACAGGTTCTGCCATTCTCACATGCATCTTCAGGGTCTTTGTGCCGGCCACTGTTCCCACACTAGGGACAGCAGTGAGTGAGAGATGCGTGCACCCTCGGGGCTACATGGCCTGGTAAGGGTGGGCAGATGAATGAGGGGATTTTAATTGTGGTCAGATGTACATAATACAAATTTACCATCCTCACCATTTCACGTGTGCATTCCCATTATTGTGTAGGCATTACCACCTGCCATTTCTTCCATCACTCACAGCTGAAACTGTCTCCTCTAAGCCCTAACTCCCCACTCCCCTGACCTCAGCCCCTGGCAAGCACCATTCTACTTTCTACGAATGTGGTCACTCCAGGGACCTCATAGAAATAGAGTCACATAGTGTTTGTCCTTTTGAGTCTGCCTTGTTTCAATGGCAAACGTGTTTTAATCGCCAGGTCAGGTGGTGGTGACACTGTGGAGGCAGGGCAAGGGGTCGGTTCAGTGGGTAACGGGGAGAGGGCTGTGTGGATGCCTGTGCTCAGACCCTTCCAAGAGCTGGAGAGGCCAGGCCCCAGGAGGGAGCCTGCGGTGTGTTCTAGGGACTCCGAGAGGCCTGCGGGGCTGGACGGCAGGAGGCAGAGCCACAGAAGCCTGTCTCTGGCAGGTAGGAGATGAGGCTGAGGCCGGGCACAGCAGCCAGTGTATGCCCCTCTTGTGGACCACGGGAGGGCTCTGGATCACACCTGCTTGAGATGAAGGCCCTCGGGGGTCTTGAGCACTGATGGGCTGAGAACTGGGCCTGCCCAAGTGGAGTGCGGACAGAGCTGGGGCTGAGCCCATTATTAAGAGCCTATTATGTGCCAGACAGCTGGGGCTGAGCCTATCCCTCCCCCCACCCCTCTGGCTCCAAGGCCCTCCCCAGCCCCTACCCACCTCTCCTTTTGCCGGTTCCCACCCAAAACCGTCCAGCCCTGGTGCCCATTGTTCTGCTGGATGTGTCCAAACAAGACTCCTAGGGGTGCAGCATCCTTGTTTGTGAGGATGGGTCTTTGGGGGATTTCGGACACTGCAGCCAGTGAGTAGAGGTGTTTGGGATGATGGGACAGTGTTCACACAATTTGAGGACTCTCCACTCCCAGTCGTGGATTCGTTGAGGCCCGCCCACCATCCCCTGTCCGTCCCACTCTCATCCATGCCTGGAAAAGCTCATAACCCATCTGTCTGTTCTCCCTACGTCACTGTCACCAAGCGCTGCCTGGTGGAACCCTGGACCAGTGGCCCAGCTCTCCCAGAGGTGCTGCTCCCCGAGGACTCCCAGAGTCACTCAGCAGGCCAGGCAGCTGTCACCTCGCAGGGTGGCAGGGTAGCAAAGCAGCTCTGGTGCGTGTCCTTGGATGTCACGGTCAAGTGCCCCTTTCCCTTTTCTGCCCCCATCCCAGTCACCCAGAGCTGCTGCTCTGTGTAAGTCAGGAAGACTAAATCCCCATGAACAGGTGAGCATCGCCTGTGGACAGGGCTGAGTGCTGGAGGGGCGTCAGAGAGGGGTGTGCTTTCCCAGGGGCTCTCATCAGGGCTGTGAGAGGTCAGCTGTCATGACAGTGGCGTGACTCTGGGAGCAGCCGCCCTCTGGAGAGCCCGCGTTCCGAGCAGAGAAGCTGGACACTGGACAAACGATTCCAGGACTGAAGCGTCTGAAAGTGTCTGAAGACGAAAGGGAAAGATTTCAGAGCCTGAAGGGGTAAATAATGAAGCAGGGAGAAAGATTCAAAAGGGGGTGTGTTTTAAAAATAGTGACTCTGGACGGTGACAGAGAAGCCACCACAGCTTGGTGACCTGGGGTTGGAGCCGCAGCCTGGCTGGGTGCTGGCCAGCCCCTGCTGCTCTGTCACCCCCATCCTGTGAGACAGCACCTTCCTCAGGGCATGTGCGTGGGCCCAGGGAGCCTTGGCACCCGAGGATGGTCACCCGGGCTTCCAACTTCCAGGTGAGAATGAGCACTTGGTACATTCAGAGAGCAGGATGAATTCTACCCTGCGGTAATAATTTGTCTTTTAGTGATTGAGAAGAAAAAAATAGGCAAAGTCCAAGTGCTCTCAGCATAAATCAACGTGAACGTTCCCTGAGGGCCAAGGCAGTCTCTGGTGCTGCTGTGTGTTCTCGGGACCCTGGGGACTGCTGGCCTCCGGGTGTCTCATGACAGTGGTGCTGGTTGGGGTGCAAGTCCCCAGGAGGTGGCGTCTCCCCTCCCGGTCAGGCCCCTGGTCAAACACTCTGCTGGGCCTGGAGGGATCCACGGAGGACGGGCCCCTGGAGCTGAGCAGCGCAGTGGCCTCTGGAAAGCAGGCTGCTGGGGGAGCGTCCAGGCGTCCGCCCCAGGGCCCCGAGGCTAAGAGCATTACTGCAGGAGAAAGAAGGTGGGGCTCAAAGCAGACCCAGGAGGAAGTTTTGATGACTCACATCACTAAGATGCTTGGCTGGGCCCCACTTTTGGCTGGAAGAGATGACAAATCAGCTAATGCTAGTGAGTTTATCAATGAACAGCAAATGAGTGATTACACAGCTGGGGCTCAGCTTCACGTATTTTCAGCCTTTCCGTAGCTTTCGTGTCCATCATCCAAATAATGTCTGGTTCCTCCCTTCCAGACATTTCCTGCTTTGTTCAGGAGACAAGCCTGAAACAGCCAGAGAACAATACCCCTGATGGCTGAATTCTGAGCTTTGGGCTCCTAGTGGCCTAGTGTTGACTGTGTCTCAGTAGCCAGCACCCGGGAAAGGGAGGCCCTGGGAAGCCGTGTCAGCAGGGCGGGCTCCATCCAGCGTTTCCAAAAATCCTCTGTTAGATTTAAATGCATGTTTTCCTTGAAGCACTTATGTTGACAAGCAATTTTTTTTTTTAATTGAGACGGAGTCTCGCTGTGTCACCCAGGCTGGAGTGCAATGGCGCGATCTCGGCTCACCGCAACCTCCGCCTCCCGGGTTCCAGTGATTCTCCTGCTTCAGCCTCCCGAGTAGCTGGGATTACAGGCATGCGCCACCATGCCTGGCTAATTTTTGTATTTTTAGTAGAAACAGGGTTTCACCATGTTGGCCAGGCTGGTCTCAAACGCCTGACCTCAAGTGATCCGCCCACCTCAGCCCCCTAAAGTGCTGGGATTACAGGTGTGAGCCACCGTGCCCTGTCTGACAAGCAATTTATTAAGGGTGTGTGTGTGTGTGTGTGTGTGTGTGTGTGTGTGTGTGTGTGTATTAGAACATGTTAATGTCTGCCAGCTCAGAGCAAAGGAAGTTAGCTGCCTGGTATGGACAATGGGGAGAGGTGTTCTAAAACAGAGGTTTTATTATTCAGGTATGATGAGGCCAACAGATTAGGAGACAGCTGCCATGAAAAAGATAGCTTGTTACTCACAGTTATCAAGGGCCTTGTCATGCCATGGCAGGGGAGGGGCCCGGGGAATCAGCAGGGTCCGTCAGGAGGCAGAGGAGTGAGGCGAGGGTGCGGCCAGAGTCTTTGTTGTGATGTCCGAAGGGACAGCAAGGCAGAGTATCCAGGCTTAGAACTGGCAAGTTTGGATCATTTTGGCGGGCTCTGGGCGTGGGCGCTGTCTTGAGTTATCTGGTCCCGGGCCCTGGGATGATCGGGCAGGGAGCATTGCCTCCTGGGTGTAAGAGCTAGATAGGTGAGTGGCAGCACAGGCTCTGGGTTGGTTGGTTTGCATATGAAAGGTGGGCTCCCAGTGAGCCCCTTGCCATCTCTAAGAACTGGCCGACCCTGGGAGCACGCATCGCTCCCCAGTCAGCAGGGCCCCAAGGTGCCAGAGCACCAAGAACGCAGCAAATAAGAAAACAGAGTTCATGCAAGATGTCACTCCCACAGCGCTCACTTGTTTACCTTTCGTTTCTGAGTGTTTTGGGCTCCGGCTGGCTAGGGAGTCCGCCTTCCTCTGAGCCAAGCTGAGTCTCCAGGCAGGTCCTGCCTCCCGGCAGGGAGGGCCTAGGGAGGGGGGCTGGCGTCCTTAAGCCCAGATGCTCTGGGCTCTCCTCTGGGCCTCACACCCCCAGCAGCTCAGCCTTCTCCTCCGGGGATGTGTTTCTCAGCCAAGAAGAGACCAGTTCCCTTTCTTTAAAGGACACCTACTGTGTGGCCTGGGGATGCCTCTGACGCCTGAGACCGAGCTAAAGGGCCATTTGCTCCTGGCTGGGCTGCCTCAGGTCCTCCCCCACCCAGCTCCAGGCTGCAGAAAACGCCAGTGCAAGCGGCAGCAGCAGGCTTGTGGGTGCCTCTGTCTCCCATTCGCCGCTAATGCTGCTTCGTGGAACCCGGAGTCCACTCTGACAGTGGCTGGAGGGTGGGTCAGGGGTCAGGGTGGGTCAGGGATTGGGATGGGTCAGGGATCGGGACGAGGGTGGAGGCATTCTGAAAACTACCCAGCTACCATGGGTACAAACATAACCCAGTACTGCCTGGAGTCTGGGACTCACCAAAATGGTGGTCTTCTCTCTGAATGAGAGTGACAGGAAGGCGGGGCCAGGCTGAACGCAGGACCCACTGAGGATGGGGTGCCACCCTGTGAACCTGGCAAGGTGCAGAAGAGACGTTGTGATACCAAGGATCCTTCCAGCGGGCTCTCAGTTTACCACCCCGACTCCAGCTTGGTTTTGAGCTCCTCAGCCCTGCCTGGAGTTTCAGTTCTGTGCTCTTTTCCCTGGTTCTCGCCCTGATTCCACACCACATTCCTAGCACCTAGATCTATATCCAGGGTAGGTGCCTGATAGAACAAGTCTTGCTTCCCCTCTGTCCATGAACAGGAATAGAGGGTGCACCGTGGAGGCAGCAGGGGAACACGCAAGCCCCAAGGCCAGTCGAGGTCTGGGCAAGAGCAGGCCCTGAGCAGTGAAGCGGCTGTGGCAGGAGGGATGGGACGGAGTAGCGGGAACACAGCCCTGGGGACATTCCTGCAGCGGGGGCGGCCTGGTAGGTGGGGGCGGCCTGGTAGGCGGGGGCCACTTAAAGGAGTTGCCCAGACAGCACAGGTGTGTTCTTGGCAGGTCCCTATCAAGTCACACCCCTCCCCCAGGGTGTCCCCACTCCTGACCTATAGAAATGAGTCTGGGCTTGTAAGCATGGGCTCAGCCTGACGGGCAGGGGCTGGTTAAGGGCAGCAGATAGAGGGCAAAGTGGGTTTTCTCAGTGACATCAGGCCTGCAGCTGCCCTTCCAGGGTTCCTGGGCCCAGCATGGTCCCTGCTTCACCTCCGCATTGCTTAGGTGCTAAGTGCTGGGGCCAAGATGCCAGCAGCACCCCCAAGCATCTGCAGGAGGGTCAGGAGAGCCACTGCTCAGGTCACGTGGCTGAGAGGGGTCCCTTCCAGCTCCGCCACTGGTCTAAGAAGGTCACAAAGGAGGACGGGGCCGAGTGTGCTTTCCTCTGGCCTGAAGGCCCTTCCTGCCACCCTCCTCCTCCAAGTCCACCACCCCTCCCTGTGTCTCCAGACTCTCCCAGGCACCCCAGTACCTGCCACTGTGCTGCCATTTTTGCAGTTAAATGATAACTTGCGTCAGGTCGGTTTAGCAGGGGGCACCTCGTTAAACTCCTCAGGTGTGGTGACTGTATCATTCTTCCCTCTGCCTGTGCCAGATTGCTGTTTGTTATCCACATTCATGTTCCCCGTCTTCTTCAATAGCAAGACCCCAGGTTTCGTTGTGTGTTGTGTGGCAGTGCATGTGGCCCAGTGGCCATGGGACTGAGTATTCAGTGAGCTGTTGAGACTTATGGGAAAGCCTCTCAGGAGAGAGGTGAGTCCCTCTTTGTCACTTCTTCTCCCCTTGTCTTGGGTGTAGATGTGATGGTTGGAGCTCCAGCAGCCACCTTGGACCTTAGAGTGACTGCTGAGAAGAGAAGGCACATGCCAAGGTTAGTGGAGAAAAAGATAGACGCCTGGATTACCTCTGTGAAGTTTCCATCGTGATCCTGGACTGCCTACCTATCAGGCATCTTTTATGTGAAAGAAAAAGAAATATCTCTCTTCCTTAAGCTGTTTTAATTTTGGATTCTCCTGTTAAATGCAGACAAACTTAATCCTGACTGATACAGCCTAGCACAGAACTTGATCCATACTAAATGCTTAATAATGACTTGATGACTGAACGAGTGAGGTGGGGTGAAATGGGGTTGGGGTGTTGAGCTTCTCCCCATGTGTAATCACGGCTCCTTTAGACTGAGGATGATGACGTGCGGGGTGAGGGCTGCCAGGACTGGGATGAGGCTGGTCTCCAAGGTCACCCTGGGGACCTTTGTCCCCTTCCACATGACCTAGAGCTGTGTGTTCACTGCACTGCAAGCAGACTCACTTTCAGAAAACTCTGATATTCCAAATTTAGACTAAAATAAAATTAGACTTGTTGATGCCTTAGTGTATCTATTAGTTCTTATGTTGCTATAAAGAAATACCCAAGACTGGGTAATTTATAAAGGAAAGAGGTTTAATTGACTCACGGTCCTGCATGGCTGGGGAGACCTCAGGAAACTTAGAATCATGGAGGAAAGGGAAGAGGCACGTCTTACGTGGTGGCTGGTGAGAGAGAGAACCTATGTGTTGGAGGAACCGTCAAATACTTATAAAACCATCAGATCTTGTGAGACTCACTCATGATCACGAGAACAGCATGGGAGAAACCTCCCCCATGATCCAATCACTTCCCACCAGGTCCCGCCCTTGACACGTGGGGATTATGGGGATTACAATTCAAGATGAGATTTGGGTGGGGACACAGAGCCAGACCATATCAGTGTTCAAACAGATCATTTTCTTGAAATTGCCGTATCCCTCTCTGGGGACTTTTAAATGACTTAGTTTGAGAAGAGTTCACCCCTGGAGACATGGGTATGCCGTTTCAGCTGCAGGTGCTGGGTGAACTTCAGACTGGCCTTTTGGGTACCTGTGTCTAGCTTGGAAGTAGGCCATGAAGGATGGGCTCCTTATCAACCTAGTGCCTTCGTGACACATATCTGACTGCATGCATACCATCGGATAAGCCAAACGCCAACAGAGCACTCAGTCTGATAAATATATATATTATGCTTCTATGTCAGGCTGGCTCTGCAAATGAAGTGAAGACCTACAGGACATGGCTCATAGCAGTTTGCAGTTTAGCTGGGGGTTAAGGAACACCTGGCTAAAGAGAAGGCCCCAGCAACAGCTATTGATATGACGTGTTCTGGGGCTCGGTGAGACTGGGGATGACGTCTCTGCTGGGCCCCGTGGGTAAGGCTGAATGGGTAGAGACCTGGGAGGGGGGCAGTCAAAGAAAAGTCCAGAAAGAGAAGACAAGGCCAGGCTCTAGAAACCCTTGATTGCCAGGCTGGGGAAGGGGTCTGAGCAGGGGTGGAGCGTCATGAGACTGTGGTGTGGGAGAGCTACAGGCTTTGCCACGCGTGGGCCGAGGGCGGTCTGTCCTGTGAGCAGTTGTCTTCCAGAGATTCTGCGGCACTTTTCCTCCACTGTCCCTGAGAGAGGGACTCCTGAAGCTGCCCTCCCTGTACCTCCTGCCGATGGCAGCCCCATCCCTGTGGGCCAGGGGCCCTGCGTCTCGTGCCTTGAGAGACAGACCTGAGGGGGAAGAGGCTATGCAGCAGCCAGGCCAGGACTGGGGGCGACATAGAGTCCCTCATTTAGGGATGCAGAGGAAGGCCATTTGGGGAAGGGAGACTGAGGCCAGAATGTGGCCAGGGCTGTGAGTGCTGCTGGCCTGGGTCAGCGCCACTGTCAGCCACTGATGGTAATATCACATGGTGCAGCTTCTGCTGTGTTTTTACCTTTGATAACGCTGTTAAGGCAAGTGAAGTAGGTGGTAGAGGTGGTGCTCCCCTTTTACAGATGGGGAAACTGAGGCCCAGAGAGGCCAAGAGAAGTGTCAGTGACACCTGGCAGCAGCAGATGGGCAGAAGAGGAGCCCCTCAGCCCACCTCCCAGCAGTGGTGCCCGCGGGTGATGGTCAGTCTTTCCTAGGGGGCTTCCTGTGAGGTAGGCCCCCCTCCTGTAGCAGCATAAGAACATCCCCCACTCTGCCATGTTCCTCACCCACACTCTGGCTGCTGACCCAGGTGCCCTGTGCCTCCCAGGGGATGCAGGGCCTGAAGGCCCCTCCTCCCTCCCTCCTTCTCGCTCCTGGGCCTGGCCAGCCCTGTTTTGATCACAGAACAGCTAAGGCTGATGGAAAGGGAGTGGCTGCAGTCTGGGGTGACCTCTGAGCAGCTGTGGCCAGTGACCCTGAGGAGAGATGTCCAGTTGGCAGCACAGAAAAAAGGAGCAAACCCCTGTGTCTCCAGGCGGGCACCCATGGGCCAGGCATCCCCGAGGTGCACCAGCCTGGAGGGTGATCGACCTCAGCTTCCTAGCCCTTTCAGAGTCCCTGCCCAGGGGCACCCCAGCTCTGGTCTCCTGCTGCCCCAGCCTGCCTTCCTCCACCACAGGGCTCCCGTGGCTGCTAGTGGCTCACCTGGGGTCCTCCCCATCTCGATGGCTGGATGCTTCTGCCCCTGCACTCATTACAGCCTGGAAGGGCATAGGGCCCTGCCTCCTGGAGGTCCCAGTCCCCCACAGGCAGGTCTGCCTCAAAGCCCACAAACACCAAATACCTTTGAGTATCCTTTTTTTTTTTTTTTTTTTTTTTTTTTTAGGCAGAGTTTCACTCTTGTTGCCCAGGCTGGAGTGCAATGACACGATTTTGGCTCACTGTAACCTCTGCCTGCTGGGTTCAAGCGATTCTCCTACCTCAGCTTCCTGGGTAGCTGGGATTACAGGTGCACGCCACCACACCCAGCTAATTTTGTATTTTTAGTAGAGACGGGGTTTCACCGTGTTGGTCAGACTGGTCTTGAACTCCTGACCTCAGGTGATCCGCCCGCCTTGGCCTCCCAAAGTGCTGGGATTACAGGCATGAGCCACCGCGCCCGGCCAGTATCACCTTTTTGATACTTGACTAACAATGCCGTGCTAACTTCTAAAAATGTTTAAGGCAAAGTTTGCTAAAGTATAAGCATATGGAGAAGAGCACAGATCATAGATGACGAATTTGCGCAAACTGAACACGCTTGCGTAGCCAGCGCCCCAGAAGCTCCCCACACTCTCTCCCAGCCACTTCCCCTCAAGATTGGCATCGTCTGGTTTTGAATTTACACGATTTTTTTTTTTGGTCTGGCTTCTTTCACTTGCACTTTGTGAGATGCAGCCATGCCTGCGCGCGGCGTTGAAGTTCATCAACTCCATTTCGTTGCTGCAGAACCCTCCGCTGTCTGCGCAGACCACGACTCCTGCGTCCGTCCAGTTGTTAATGGACACCATGGTTTCCAGTCGGGGCTGTGACAGAGTGCTCTCATGGGCACTCTTGTGCTTTGGTGTGCCTTTCTGTTGGACTTGTACTAAGATTGCTGGTAGTAGGGTACACGTGCAGCCATAGTAAATAATGTGGCATCAGCTCTGTGTGTGTGTGTGTGTGTGTGTGTGTCCTGCCTCCCTGGTGATTCTGTAAGCAGGTGCTGTGTCTTCACTTCCCCAGGCTTCCTAACCTGGCGCCCTGAATGCCAGCCCTCTTCTGCCACCATCTGGCTCTGCACACATGCAGGTGCTTTGCCTCACCGGATAGTTGAGGCTCAGCATGCATTTCTGCCAAAGTCCTCGGTTCCTCTGATGGGCAGTGCCCAGCGCCCCATATCCTGAGCTGCTTCCCCACTAGCAGGACTTAGATGCTGCCTGTGAAGGACACACCATGAAGATAGCAGGTGGGACCCCCGTGGAGAGGGAGCTCCTTCGCTGAGGCTGCCTGCTTCCTGGGGCTCGGCCTTGGGATTTGTTCATGACTGGGAACTGTAGCAGGACCTGGTTTGTAACCACCAGCTGTCGCTATAGCAACTCCTTATACCAGCCTCTACACTAAAAATAGATCACCTTCATCCCTAGGATAGAAAAATCAAAGAAAATCAAGGTGGGGGAGGGCCCAACCTGCTCAGCCACCGGGATTTAGAGCTGCAGTGATATAGCTCCTCTTGACCTCTTTCTTCTCCCACCAGTGGCAGTAAGGGCACAGGCAGGGTGCAGACCAGCCCCTGTGCAGCCTCGGGGGCCCAGGGCGCTGAGGTCTTCCCCACACTTCAAGCCTTATCTGTCTTCTCCTGTCTGGTGTGAACTGTCTGTATACAATGGAATACAAATTATAAATAATTGCATTTTTACCTAGGTTTTATTTGGTTTCTTGATATTAGCTCTTCTGTGGAATGGCAAATTGCCACCACACCCAGCCTGGCTCTTGTTTTGTTTTTCATTGTGGTAAATATGCATAACATAAAATTTACTAAAGTACCCATCTTTAAGTATACAGCTCAGTAGTGTTAAGTACACGCACGTGGCTGTGTGGCCATCCATCCGTCTCCGGAACCCTTTTCATCCTGCAACACTTAAACTCTGGCCCATCAACCCTGACTCCCCATGCTCCTCCCCAGCCCCTGGGGGCCACCCTTCTACTTCCTTTCTCTATGCATTCGATGACTCCCAGGACCTCTCATCAGTGGAATCAGACAGTATTTGTTTGTGACTGGCCTGTTTCCCTCAAGCATCATGTCCGCACAGATGTCCTTCGTGTGTGTGTGTGTGTGGCAGGTGGCAGGATCCGCCTCCTTTTTAAGGCTGAGTGATATTCTGCTGTGCATGTGGAGCACATTTTGTTCATCCATCGACGGACATGTGGGTTGCTTCCCACCTGCTCTTTGTATCATCACTGGCGGTAGGGAGATCTCCTCTCTCCAGGGAGATCGCAGGCCCTTTGAGGCAGGGCGGCCCTCGCTCCTGTTGGCCCGTGAAGGGGCAGGAGTACTCACATCAGGTGCAGCGAAGGGGGTCTATGCATCCACAGGCCAGAGCTGGGAGGCCTCCCCTGGACTCACGACCGCGGTGGCAGCCCCCTTGGGCACTGAGGAGGAGCTGGGGCACACTGAGCAGCCCCACCATGCTCCGGGTCCCCACTGTCGGAGATTCTGAAGGTAGAAGTCCAGGCTCAGGGGGTGCTTTCTGGTGCCGGTGCCACCCTCTGTTCCACTGTCACTCCCGAGGCCTCTGCAAGTCAGCACTTGGAGCCCGAGCAGGAGGGAGCGCGGCGCAGAGAGCAGCACTTGTGGGGTGGGCAAGTGGCCGCTCTGGCTAGAAAGTGTGCAAGCTCTGGAATCCCGCACGGCCTGCGCAGGGGCTGAGAGCACAGGGTCCTTTGAAAAGAGGGAAGCAAGGGTGCCCAAAGTCCGGGAAGGGCCGGAAGGGAGCGCCTGGAGGGAGCGCCTGTGAGGGCCACGATGGGACCTGGAGACAGAAGTGAGCCAGCACCAGCTCTACTGTCCAAGGGACTGCGCAGGAGTTTCCATCCTAGGGTTCTGAGCAGCATGGCCTGTGGGGACCTCCCTGCCTTGGGAAGTCACCAGTCACCCCCTTCCTCAGGAGGGGAGGATGGGAGCAGGTGCAACCTCTGAGGGACAGCAGGGCCGACAGACTCTCTGTGGAGACGCCCATCCCTGGGCTTGCTGAGAGGATGATGAAGGGGCTGGGGGCTGGAAGGGCCCTGCAGTCCATCCAGCTGTGTCTGTGAAAGGGCCCTGTATGCAAAGCAACCCCCAAATGCAGAAAGAGCCCAGAAACCAAAGAACAAGACAGACACATCCAGTGTGTTGTTATAGGGTGATTTTACTGGGGAACTTACGGGCAGAAGTGTAGTCTTGGGCAACCACAAGACAGGTAGGTCCCCACCAGCACCCCCCAGACCCAGGGCTTTTTTACATAGGGCAAGGGTATGGTGCTCCAGAGGGAAGGTGTAGGAATATGCCTAAGGGCAGGATTTACCGTGGAGTTTATCAAGGTTGATTTGCCCTAAGGGCAGGATTTATGGCAAGTACTTGCTCTTGCACAGGAACAGTAGATCAGCTGGAACTGGGGTTGATTAGAAGCCAAGGTGGAAGATTCGCTCCCAAGATGGAGCTGCTTCAGGCTCCACGGGTGGGTTGGCTGGAAACATGGACCCAAAGGTGGCCCATGCTGAACGGAGTTGAAACACCAGAACCGCCTGGGTCTGCTGCAGAGGGAGGCATCATGGCTTAGGGAGACTGGAGAGGAATTGCCATTTGAGACCAACTCACCTGTCACTCACACACCTTTCACCAAGACTGTGGTGAGGGATCCCAGCGCCCTTGAAGAGCTCCTTGTAGGTTGGAAATCACAGGGGGACCTGCTGCCACTGACCAGGGATCCTAAATGAAGTGGGAGTATCTGGGTCCCAGCATGGCAGGGGCCAAGTGGAAACAATCACCAAAAGGAAAGGCAGGTGCAGCCCATCGGCAAAAGCAGAGGCCAAGCAGCCATCAGGACCATCAGACTCAACTCCTCGGGGTGGGCCATGTGACCTAGGGCGTGGGCCGGTTCACCACTATGCTCTTAGAAGTGAAATCGATGGGAAGCCTACTACATTCTAACTCAATCTGTATAAGCAGAAGAGTAGGCCAAATGAACAAAAGTCTAGCTGGAACGCGCCATGGTCCTTCAATCAATTCTTAGGCTTGAGCCAGTTTCCAGACCCAGAACGCTTTGAGTGGAAGGGAGGCCGGGTCCCCTTGAAGAAGGACTCCACTGCACTCCCAAAAATGTATACTATTAACCTCTCTCCCGTTCTTCCCCAGAGGGACTTATGGCTTTTACCAGGGCAACTGGGCATTAGGGAAAGGGTATTGGAGATGACAGAACACTGATTCTAAACTGACATTCAGC
Organism: Nomascus leucogenys; assembly: GCF_006542625.1. Lineage (NCBI taxonomy): Eukaryota > Metazoa > Chordata > Mammalia > Primates > Hylobatidae > Nomascus > Nomascus leucogenys. The sequence goes on along the minus strand of NC_044393.1, from coordinate 99,867,707 downwards.
CCAGGAGACACACGACGTCACCGTGGTCCACCCCTCAGAGCCGGGGCTGTGGATGCAGAAAGAGGCGGTGACTAGCATAGAATTTCTCCAGTTCTCCTGCGGTGGAGGGGAGGAGTGGGCAGGCTGCGGGGGATGTCTTTCCTGTCTGCAGCCTTCCGTTTTCCACTTTTTGGGAGGCAGAGACCTAAGAAAAGAGGAGCCAAGGATGTGGTTGTGGGGCTGGGGTGCTCAGAAGCGGGGAGCAGCTGGAGGATTAAAAGGCCTCTGGGGCAGGGAGGAATGTCCTTTAATCGGGACCTGCCGGGCCTGTGCCTATCTAATCAGTTTTGCTGTGTGTTAGTAGCACATCCATAATAAGAAGTGCCTGTGACAGCCGGGACTGGGAATCGGTGTTGAGCTGTTGGCTGATGGTGGGGAGGCAGTAGTGCACACTCTCCGCTTCCCTTGCACACGAACCTCGCAGAGCACGGGGCTGCATGTCCGCGTGTCCCCACGGGAGTCTCGTTTCATTTCTGGAGAATAGACAGGATCCTACCCCCCGCCACTCGCCTGCTAAAGTGTAGCATTCCTTTATCAAAGCGGAGCCCTTCTTTCCTCAGTGAGAGATAAGCTCCACGAGGAGATCCCTGGGGAGGGAGCTGGGGTAAGCGATGGTAGTCCTTTCGCTGGAAATTTTGATGCCAAGAGTAGGAGAGGAAAGGATGCCGATGGCAAGACATCCTTGGCTGAAAGATGGCTGCTTTCACCCATCCTAATGTTTGTAAACTTACCCTTTTCCTAAGGCGAGGTTGGCAGGCAGTGCCATGTCAAGCAGATAACGAACTAACGCTCCCCTGAACATAGCTCGTCAGGAGGGAGTGTGCTAGGAAAACCAGACTGCAATGGACTGAACCCCTTTTATAAGATAGCAAAGTCTTGGTCACATCTGAGTCTACACCTGCATTGTAAAGAATGTCTCTGGGGGTAAATGACAGAGCCAGCTAATGAGAAATACGGGTTACAGGCTCACTGTGCTGTGGGCACTAGGCATCCTGTAAGAGCTATGCCAGGAGGATTCTACAACATCCATCATATTCACATGCAGGAAACAATAGCCAGCTCACCCACAAGACAGAATGCCACAGCCACACTTGAGGAATTCTGCAAGGTGATTGTGTGGGAAGGAGTAGTCAGGGTGGGCTGCATGGAGGAGGTGGCCTTGAACTGGGCCTCGAGGGAGTAGCAGGGTTGGGATAGGCAGATAAGGGGAAAGAATCTAGGACAAGGAGTATGTGTAGTGTTTGTACAGAGTCGCCATGGGAACTAGGGGACATGGGTTGGAGAGGAATGGTAAGGCCAGATAACGTCTATGAAAGCAAACATAATTGGCTGGTACATGCTTGATGGGACATTGGCCTGACACTGTGAATATCCGAGGCCAAAATATCTGTCTTCTCCAGACAAACTAAATCTCTACTCAGACTTAAGAGGGGCCTGCCCTGCTGCTCCCTGGCCAACAGGGTAGAATGTCCTTGACTGCCCCAGAGGATCCTAGCATATGTCCCCCACTGTCACGGGCAGGCCTGGAGGGGACATTAGGTGACCATGGGGCAGAGGGGTGGCACACCTCCTGTGGGAGGTGGCTGGTCACCCTCGGTTCTGCATGAGAGGCCTTGGAAGGGAGGACGTGCTCTGGGGAGCCAGGCCCTCAGGCACCCGAGCTGGGCCCTATAGCACTGTGCTGGCCTCGGCCCCGGCCCCGGCCCCGGCCCTGTCTTCAGCCCTTTCCTGTTGGCATTAGAGCTCCAGTTGTAGACAGAAGGCAGCTCCAGAGTGACCGACGAGATGGCAGAGGAAGCAGGAAGGGGCATTTTCGAGATGCACAGAGGGGAGAGGACCACCGTTTCAGGACGTAGGATGGGTGGCTACAGGGATGGGACCCCAGAAAAGCCTGAGTGCTGGGCGGCTGCAGAGTTCTGGCTCCCGTGCCTGGGTAGGCGGCCAGGCTGCCCCATCCAGCCCTCTGACATCCTCTATCCTTCTGTCCCCCTCTGCCTTCTCTGTCCCCTCCATCCCCTCTGCCCCCTTCATCCCCCTCCACCCTGGTCTGTCCTCTTTCACCCCCCTCTGTTCTTCATTCTCCTCCATTCCCTCCATCCCCTCTGCCTGCTCCATCTCCTTCTGTTCCTTCTGCCCTTATTACCCCGCTCCATCTCTCTCCATCCCCCTCCATTCCCCCCCACCACTACCCCCTGTCCCCATCCATCCCCTCTGACCCCCTCCATCCCGTTCCATTCTCCTCCATCCCCTTCTGTCCCCTCCAAACCCTCCATTGCTCTCTCTCCCCTCAATCCCCTGTCCCCCTCCATCCCCTTCCATCCCTCTGCCCCCTTCATCCCCCTCCATCCCCTCCATTCTCTCTGTCCTCCTTCATCCCCCTCTGTCCCTCTCTGCCATTTCTGCTCATCTGGATGGGCTCTGGAGCCCTGCATGCATTTTCTAGAGCTTGACAATGCTTTGTTTTCAAAACAGAGGCTGTCAGTGCTTGACTTCAGGGTGTCAAGGTCTGTTCTGAGTTATCTATTTTAAGAAAATTGTTTTCCACAAATAGCAGTAAGAACGCAGTCTGTGTTACACTCACAGAGATTTAATTGCCTATAGACAAACCTCCTTAGTTAGCAGCCTCCACCCTTTCTGGAAAGGGCCATGGTCTTGCTGTATTAGGTAGACTCTCCTATCTAGGGTGCTTTCGGGGCTGGAAGTAACAGAAACTCAAACGCGAAGTGGCTTGAACAACAATACTTGTCCCAGACCAGCAAGTCCATGTTCTTTCTCTCTGTGTCCATCTGGGCTTCCACCACCTTTCCTCGTGGTCACAAACGGCTGTCTGCAGCCACTGGAGGAGTTTGTAGGTTTATGATCTGGAGGGAGAGAAAGAAGAAAGAGCATTTCCCCCCACTGTGGAATGAGGGCCCTTCCCTGATTCTGATTGGACCATCTTGGAAGGGCTCGCCCCTGGCCAGTGCTAGTGGCCAGGCCTCACCCTGACCTAAGCACATCCCCTGGGGGTGCTCACAGACCTGGAGGAGCCCAGGACTGGGCCAGAGCTGCCCCTGGGCTGGACCTGGGCAGAGCAAGCACAGCCAATCGGGAGAGTTCCATGGGAAGGTGCAGACTGAGTGTGGCGGCCTCAGTGAAATAACAGAACTACCTCAGTAGGCACGGGGGCCAGGGAAGGCGTTACTCAGAGCCCCAACTTACAGGCTGCCTGGCAAACTCAGGGGGAGGGGCAGGCTCCGTTTCTTATTGGGAACAGATCAGGATGCCAGGCCCACACAGGCTCTGGGAAGCCAGGTGGGAGTGACGGCACCCATCGCAAGACAGTGGTGCTGTGGGCGGGACCCAGGTAGGCATGCAGGTCCCTTGAGAGGCAGGTGCCAGGACGGAACTCAACACACACCAGACTCATTGGGGGAACTGCCGGGAAGGATGAGGGTAGGAGGCAGAAGACAGGGGCCATCTTCTTTCTGACCCCTGCGGCCACAGTGGCAGGGAAGATTGGACAGTGAGAGTCTCAGGGTGGCCCAGCACCCGGCGCTTACGCATTGGCTGGGAGCGGCCCAGGGCGGGGGCTGAGGGTGCAGGCAGGTTTGGGGTGGGTTGAGAGCATGGTCTCTGTGTGAAGGGGGAAGCGGAAGTTGTAGCCCAGCTCCCCCAGCAGGAGGCCTGAGCGGTGGGTTTCTGTGACCACCTCCTTCATAAAGTCCCACTTGCCCGAGAACTTGCATGGTAAGTTGGACCAGGGCTGAGCGTGCCGGGGCCGGGAAGTGTGTTGCAGAGGCCGGGGTGGGGGCAGGACCTCTCTCCCCTCTGCCATGGGGCTTTCTGTCTGCACTTCCACTGCTTCCACTGCTGAGCTGGTTGCAAGATACGTCTCATCTTCTGGAGCAACGCTTGGGGAACAGGGTGGCACGCGTCTCCTTCAGTGCCCTCCATTTCCCTGAGTTCGGGGCCTTGTACTTATCAGGGACTTAATGAATGTCTGTGGGTGGGTTGGAAAGTCTGAGCACATAGAGAACAGGAATCATCTGAGTCTGAGAAACCCCTTGGCAAGATGCAGGCTGGCACCTCAGGAACACAGGGAAACAGGCAGCCCTTTAGGTCTCAGAGGCTGATGCTGAAGAGAGATGAAGCCAGCTCTTGAACAGAAGGGCCATGGGAGGTGGGCAGACCTGCCTTCCGGTTGGTGGACAAGCACAAGAGAAGCCCACTGAGCAGTCATCTTTGAACTCCGTGGAAGCGGTCCCTCCAGTCAGGTGTTCTTAGCTATGGGCCCAGAGATTCATTCTGGCTAGTTGTAGCGGATCCCAAAAATGTATTAAAAGTAGGCCGGGCGCGGTGGCTCACGCTTGTAATCCCAGCACTTTGGGAGGCCGAGGCGGATGGATCACGAGGTCAGGAGATCGAGACCACGGTGAAACCCCGTCTCTACTAAAAATACAAAAAATTAGCCGGGCGTGGTGGTGGGCGCCTGTAGTCCCAGCTACTCCGAGAGGCTGAGGCAGGAGAATGGCGTGAACCCGGGAGGCGGAGCTCGCAGTGAGCCGAGATAGCGCCACTGCACTCCAGCCTGGGCGAGAGAGCGAGACTCCGTCTCAAAAAAAAAAAAAAAAAAAAAAAAAAAAAAGTACTGAGTAGCTCACAAAGTCCCCAGGATGCAAAAAAAACCTGTTTTTGTTTGTTTGTTTGTTTGTTTTTTTGCATCTTAGGGACTTTGTGGGCTACTCAGCACTTTTACTGGGGACTTTGGTGGGTTTCCCAGAGGAGCCTACCGTGACTTCCAGAGCGGGGACACGGAGGCCCACGTGGCACTGGGCACAACCACCATGACATGCATGCAGCTGGAGGACTTGTGCCGTGCTGTGGACCAGACTGTGTCCCCCAAATTCATATGTTGAAGCCCTGACCTTCGATTTGGCTTATTTGGAGATAGGGCTTTGAGGAGGTAATTAAGGGTAAATGGAGTCATAAGAGTGGGGCTGTAATCTGATAGGACTGTGGCCTTACAAGAAGAGGAAGAGATCTACCCCCCTCCACCCACCACCATGGGAAGGTGGCTGTCTGCAAGCCAGGAAGAGAGTCCTCACTAGAAACCAACTGTGCTGGCACCCTGACCTTGGGCTTTCCAGCCCCCAGAACCATAAGAAAATCAACTTCGGTTATGTAAGCCACCCCATCTATGTGCTCTGTTCTGCCAGCCCAAGATGACTAAGATAGTGCCCACTCTGGAAGCCAGGACCTCCTGCCTGGCATCTGCTTCCGTGTAGCAGAAGCCGAGTCTGGCCCGGGACGACCCTCACATCAGAGCCCCTTTCCCCCACTCCCAAGGCCAGGCCTAGGAAGGTGTAAAAAGATGCTGCATGGGCAGAAGGAATGACAAGCACCCACCCATGCAGGGATAGTGAATTTGAGGCAGGTCCCCAGCAAGGTCAAGGCCAGCTCCTTTCTCATGAGGTGACGCTTCCCTGGTGGGTCACCAAGGCTCAGGATGGCTCATCAGCTTTATAGGCTCAAAAAACCCCCTATTTTCAGCACACCAAGAACAGATTTATTACCTGGTTCACAGAAACTTAGCCAGATCCAAAGTTTTTTCATCCCAGTTGGCAGGCACAGTGGGCAAATACGTGGGTGGGCATGGCTACTCACACACGCCAGGCCCTCCCCATCCTGTTGGCAGGGCCACACGGGAGCCAGACCAGAGCGGCTGAGTGGTCACTGTACCAGCCGGTGAGTCTGGCGCCAGGGCAGCCCTTCTCTTAAAAAGCATCTGGAGCCTCCTGTTTTCTGCCCTTTCCTTGGGACACCACCCTTCTGCCATTCTCTTCACTTGGTGTTTCTCCAGAAAGTTCCTGCATATGAAATTCAAGTCAAATATTATTCTTGCCTCCCTGCAAATGACCCCAGTCACCTTGAGTGGAGTTCTAGGTGTTTCCAAATTCTTTAACCATGTAATTACAGTCTCTTGCGTAACTCTCGTCAATGACTGATTGCATCCTCTTTTTATGCGATTTTACAGCTTTATGAAGGCAACCTCTTTCCTTCTTTTTTTTTTTTTTTTTTTTTTTTTCTTTTTGACATGGGGTCTCAGTCTGTTGCCCAGGCTGGAGTACAATGTCATGATCTCAGCTCACTGCAACCTCCACCTCCCGGGCTCAAGCAGTTCTCCTGCCTCAACCTCCCGAGTAGCTGGGATTACAAGCATGTGTCACCCAACTCGACTAATTTTTGTATTTTTAGTAGAGACAGGGTTTCACCATGTTGGCCAGGCTGGTCTCAAACTCCTGACCTCAAGTGATCCACCCACTTCGGCCTCCTAAAGTGCTGGGATTACAGTCGTGAGCCACCACACCCGGCCCACCTCTTTCCTTCTTTTGTTGCCTCAAATTCTTGTGGGGCAAGTCACCGCTGCTCCCCTTCCTGCCAACACTCATTTCCCTAAAACACTCTGGAAGCTGAAGGTGCGGGGTGTGTACCCGTCCCTGTTCTTTGCAGAATGAATTTATATGAAGTCCCATTCTTAGGTTGATTATGTCTCAGCCTCAGTTTCCACATCTACAGAATGGGGCAACAGTGTCCCACATCCTCCTTCCTAAGGGATTACTGTGCACCTGTTAAGTGCAAGGCTGGGCGGAGTTCTGTGCGTGTCGAGCATGGGAATAAGTGTGTAACTGGCTGGCAGCCCTCTGAGCCTGGAGTGGTGAGGCCAGGTCTTGTGGATACAAGCCCTGCCTGGACAAGGTGGGCTTGCTCTGTTGGGAGTCCACATACGGACCCCTGCCCAGCGCCTGCTTCTTTAACAGATGCCCAGGGTCACAAAGGGGGCTTGAATACAAAGCATTTTCACCTGATGGAGGTCTCTATCCATTCACTTGGCAAACGTGTGCCTGACACGTCATAATCAACACTGTCACACTCGGCCTCCTCTAATCTCTGGGTTTTCTTAAAGGCCAAGGGCACCTCAGGTTCAGCACCACATCTGACCCATGGGGCTGACATCAGCCTGTGAACTTCCTGATTTGTGTATAGTTGTAAATGTTTAAACTTCTTAAACTCGTATTAAGCAAATCTCCAGCCCATATCAAAGAGAAAAGAGCGTGCTGAAGCCCTGTGTGTCCTCTGCTCAACCCTAGGCCACAAACTCAAGGGCAATCGAGCTCCATCCCTGCACACGCACCCACCTCCCCTGCCCCTTGGATTATTTTGAAGCAAATCCAAGACATATCATTTCATCTATAAATATATAAAAGTGCCTCTCGAAAATCCTTCCTGGAATCCTAAGACGCCGTGAGATAGGACCGCCGCCCTGTGAGCGAGGAGAGTGGAGGCCTCCCACGCTGAGGCTCCCCGCCCCGCCCTCTCTCCTGCCTTTGCCTTTTGCCTTGAGCACCTGTTTTCTGTGGTCTCGGCTTTCCTGTTCACTGCCTCCCTGGCATGATTTTTAATTCTTCAGCCTTCCCCCTAGCTTTCTCTTCTTCCACTCCATCCTCCCTTTCAAATTTCCCACAACTCAAATTGGAATTTTAAAAAAAATTGCTTTTGGCCAGGCACGGTGGCTCACGCTTGTAATCCCAGCACTTTGGGAGGCCGAGGCAGGTGGATTACCTGAGGTCAGGAGTTCGAGACCAGCCTGACCAATATGGTGAAAACCCATCTCTACTAAAAATACAAAAAAATTAGCTGGGCGTGGTAGCATGTGCCTGTAGTCCCAGCAACTTGGGAGGCTGAGACAGGAGAATTGCTGAGACAGGAGAATTGTAAGTGGAGGTTGCAGTGAGCTGAGATTGTGCCACTGCATTCCAGCCTGGGCAACAGACGGGACCTCTGTCTCAAAAAAAAAAAAAATTTTTTTTTTTTTGCTTTTAGGCCAGGTGCAGTGGCTCATGCCTGTAATCCCAGCACTTTGGGAGGCTGAGGTGGGTGGCTTACCTGAGGTTAGGAGTTCGAGAGCAGCCTGGCCAACGTGGTGAAACCCCGTCTCTACTAAAAATACAAAAATTAGTTGGGCATGGTGGCACGCACCTGTAATCCGAGCTACTTGGGAGGCTGAGGCAGGAGAATCACTTGAACCTAGGAGGCAGAGGTTGCAGTGAGCCCAGATCACACCAGTGCACTCCAGCCTGGGCGACAAGAGCGAAACTCCATCTCAAAAAAAAAAAAAAATTGCTTTTAACTGGGTAGAATTTAACATCACATATTCTTATTTATTTTTTCTTATTTATTATTTTTTTTGAGATGGAGTCTCGCTCTGTCGCCCGGGCTGGAGTGCAGTGGCACGATCCTGTCTCACTGCAACCTCCACCTCCTGGGTTCAAGTGATTCTCCTGCCTCAGCCTCCCGAGTAGGTGGGATTACAGGTGTGTGCCATCACACCTGGCTGATTTTTGTATTTTTAGTAGAGATGAGGTTTTGCCATGTTGTCCAGGCTGGTCTCGACCTCCTGACATCAGGTGATCCACTTGCCTGAGCCTCCCAACGTGCTGGGACTACACGCATGAGCTACTGCGCCCGGCCCACTTATTCTTAATTTTAGAAGTAGATGTTTAACAATTTATTTCACTTTTCTTTATAATGAAAGGAAACTTGCTTTTTACTAGTGTGGCCCCTAGAGTAGTTTTTTTCTCTGTTGGCCAATGGCCCTAAACAGATACACGAAGGGCACGGCCACCAGGGAGAGGCGGCAGAGTGTGGATGGGAGGATGGTGGCACATGGATGGGAGGATGGCGGGGCACGGATGGGAGGACGGCAGCGCGTGGGTGGGAGGATGGCTCTCCCGGAAGTCCTGCTGCCTCCCCACCTTGGCACACATTTTCCTCAAGGCTTAGAAGTAAAACGTAAGTTAGGCCGGTGAGTAACTGCCTAGGATGTTTAATGAGCGCTGACTCTGTGCTAGGTGCTCTTCTTGTGAGATTTTGTTTATTCCCCGTGACAACCCCGTAAAGCCCATATTCCAGTGGAGACACCTGTTCAGCTACCCAGCTAGTAAGTGGCAGGGCTGGGACCCCAGTCCGAGTTATCTAACCCCTACCAGTGACCCTCCACACTGACTGACTGTGAGAATCCTTTGGGGGAATGTGCCGATTCTTGGACTTGAACCCCCAAATTGTGATATATTTGATCTGGGGTGGGATCCAGGAAATTTGCATTTTTCATAAGACTTGTAAGTGATTTTGATGCATACGTCATGGTAGCTACATTTAAACACTGGGGGTCAGGCGCAGTGGCTCATGCCTGTAATCCTGGCACTTTGGGAGGCCAAGGTAGGAAGATCACTTCAGGCCAGAAGTTCAAGGCCAGCCTGGGCAACATAGACCCCTTCTCTATGAAACATTTAAAAATTAACTGGGTGTGGTGGCAGGCACCTGTAATCCCAGCTACTCAGGAAGCTGAGGCAGGAGGGTCACTTGAGCCTCCTGAGGTTGTAGTGAGCTGTGTTCGCACCACTGCACTCCAGCCTGGGCAACAGAGCGAGACTTTGTCTCAAAAAAAAAAAAAAAAAAATTAAAAAAGCAAAAACAAATACCATCCTCATGAGTTAATAGTTGTTGAAACGGCATGCTAGAAAAAATGGAGTTCATTTTTCTGTTCTGTCTACTTTTATATATGTGTTTAAATTTTTCCATACTAAAGTAAAAAAAGAAATACTGCATTACATACATGTGTGAGCTGTGGTACCATATCCTTTTTAAAAACTGCTGATTCACAGCCTGGCTTGCAAGCCGGGGTGTGTCCTACAACATCAGAATTAAACAAAAGGGTCTGCTTTTGTTGGGGGGAAAGATCAGAGCAAAAGAAAGTCCACAATTCTTGCCATTCCCAGAAGACAGTGTGAGGGATGTAGATCTGCAAACTGCATATCCATTTTCTAAGATGTCAGGCTCGGAATTCCTTCTTCCATGACCCCCTGTCCTTCTGGGAGTTTTGCCCTTGAGTCTTCCTTCTCTGTTCACCATTTCCCATCCCTCTGCCTCGATTTGACAGTGCCATACAGCAGAAATGGGAACTGCTTCAGCCCCAACGAAGGGCCATCCACTGGGCATTTGTAGGGAAGCAGAGAGAATGCCCCAAACCAGCTCACGCCCCTCTGCTCTTGGCACGTTCCAAGCACACAGGGCTCTCCATGACAATCCTGTCTTTGCTTTGCATGCTGGGAAAGTGCTGAAAATATCCTGCACCCAAATGAGTGATGGAAAACGGAATGAATTTGCATGGCCAGAGCATTTTCCCCTCTGAAGCATCAGGCTTTGTGTAAATCTTCACAAGGCCTCAAGACCCCTCCCAGGAAAGACGGAGATGGAGGCCGGAGGGGATTGTGGTGTGTTCCACACCCTCCCTCAGCACAGCGTGGCCCCGGGTGACTGAATGTGGGCATGGGGCACACTTGTTTTGGTTACTCTGCATGCACTCCCTTTTTTGGCAACAGGAGCCTGATTGTGCCTGGGTCCCTCCTGGACCTGCAGCCCAGGAGCTGGTGTCCGAGGTCAGGCCAGTGGGCACCTCTCACCCCTGGGCTTGGCTCTGGCCGGGTGTCAGCTCATCAGGGCCAACAACAGCAGATTTGTTTTGTTACATCAGTGGAGGAAGGGGACTTTCCCTTTCACAGTGGGCCAGAGCAAGGCCCCTGCAGGGCTGTCCCTGTTGTTACCACTAGTCTTGTGGGTCCTGAGTGTAGAGTCACTGCCAGGGAGTGGAGGAGAGGGACCCAGTTTCCCGCGGTGGCCACCCCATCTGATTCTCACTCCAGGCCACACAGGACGTCCAGGCTTTGGGTGCCGGGCCCCTTCCTGCTGAGCCAGCAGAGCGTCCCTCCTGGGTGAGTGAGCCTGAGCCCGTCCCATTGTTCACATTCCCCAGAGCTCTCAGAGGGTTGGGCGGAGGCTGGGTGCCAGGAGGGCACGTGAGGGTGGGGGCCACACTGAGCCGCCCAGTCATGTTACACCACAGGAAGCACATGCCGCGGAGGAAGGCCTGGAGTCCCTGGTGGCACCTGACATTCTGCCGCCACTGCCTCCGGGCAGTCACACGCTGACATGGGATCTGTACAGCTCCTCCGTCACCCGAGACACAGCCCAGCCACCTGGGGCGCCTGGGAAACCCAGAGGAGGGCAGCTTCCGGGTGATGGTGCCAAACCCAGTCGGTGGCAGGCCACCAACACTGGACCTGTGTCCCTATGTCTAGAGTTAGCACCAGGCTGTGGCTAGGAAGAGTCCTGGGGTCCAAAGATTTCTAAATTGTAGAACTTGCATCTGAGTTGAGACAGGCTAGCGGCTCTCAGGAACCTGCATCTGAGAGTAACCCTAACAAGTAGTTTAAACACTTCTGTGATGGACAGCCTGTTCTCTTCCTCATTCATTCAACACATTGGATAAATATCTACAGATTGCTTAACTTTCCTGTGCCTCAGTTTCCCCATCCATAAAATGGGGATAATATTGCTGTCCTCCTTGGTGGATGGGGATTAAAGGAAGCAATAGATTTAAAGTGTTGAAATATATTAACCTATTTGAATATTAACTTTTTGACTATTTTGTGAAGTGCATACACTAAAGTGCTTAGTAATCACTGGTACTGTTATGCCTATTACTGTTACTACTAAGCCTAGCACTGTTAGTGCTCTAAGCTTAGCACCCTCAGTACTCTAGCCTAGCACTATTAGTACTCTCAGCCTAGCACCCTCAGTACTCTAAGCCTAGCACTCAGTACTGTCAGCCTAGCACTCTTCGTACTGTCAGCCTAGTACTCTTAGCACTTTAAGCCTAGCACTGTTGATCTTCTAAGCCTAGCACCCTCAGTACTCTAAGCCTAGCACTCTTAGTACTCTCATCTTAGCACTGTTTAGTACTCTCAGCCTAGCACTCAGCACTCTCAGCCTAGTACTGTTGATACTCTAGGCCTAGCACTGTTAGTACTCTAAGCCTAGCATCCTCAGTACTCTGAGCCTAGCACTGTCAGTACTCTCAGCCTAGCACTCAGTACTTTAAGTCTAGCACTCAGTACTCTCAGCCTAGCACTCTTCGTACTCTCAGCCTAGTACTTTTAGCATTTTAAGCCTAGCACTGTTGATCCTCTAAGCCTAGCACCCTCAATACTCTAAGCCTAGCACTCTTAGTACTCTCAGCTTAGCACTTTAGTACTCTCAGCCTAGTACTGTTGATACTCTAGGCCTAGCACTGTTAGTACTCTAAGCCTAGCATCCTCAGTACTCTAAGCCAAGCACGCTCAGTACTCTAAGCCTAGCACTCTTAGTACTCTAACCCTAGCATGTTAGTACTCTATTCCTAGCACTCACAATACTCTAGGCCTAGTACTGCTGGTACTGTATGCCTAGCACTGTTAGTATTTTGTAAGCCTAGCATTCTTAGTACTCTGGACCCAGCACTGCTGGCACTCTCTGCCTACCACTACATGAGTACTCTGTGCCAAGCAATATTCTAGACTCTGCTGACACAGAGGTACAGAGAACAAAGTCCCTGGCTTCATGGAGCCTATTTGCTTATAGGGGCAGGCAGAGTGTGTTAGATATCATGACATCTCCATGTGTGTATCTGGGCCGGTAGTGACAAGTGAACAGAGAAAGACGAAGCTGAATGAGCATGTGGCAAATAGGGGTGTGTGAGTGGTACCCTCTTAGATGGCATGCTTAGGGAGGCCTCACTTTGGGTGGCTGCACCCTGGAAGAGATGCAAGAGCAGGGAGAGGGCAGGGCTCCTGGGGAGGGGAGAACAGCACATGCACGGGCCCTGAAGCGGCTGCCCTTTGAGTCTTCCTCTAAGTGTGATGGGGTCACAGCAGAGCTTTGAGCAGAGGAGTGATGGGGTCTTCTCTTCCCACGAAGGTTCATGTGGCCTCGATGTGGCAGTGGAGCAAAGGGGAGGGGAGTCTTTTGTGGTGGGGACACTGGTGGGTGACCACGTGGTGTGCTGCCTCGGGGCGGGGGGCGAGAGCGAAGCCTCGGGCAGCCAGGGGACGGGTGCCATCCACTGAGAGGGAGACAGGCTGGGCAGGGCATGGGCAGCAGAAAGTCCTGGACTTAGAGTTCTGGTTTTGATCCTGAAGTGAGAGGTGCCTCCTGAGTCCCCACCTGCCTCTGCCATCTCTCCACTGGTGCGTCCAAGCCTCAGCACAGGGGAGAGGCAGTGCCCAAAGGCTGCCCCTTCTGCTGAGGTGGCTGCTCCGACTGGGAACTGAGCTCAAGACACCAGTGCAGTTTCTACTCGCTGGGCTCCGGCCACCCTTCCAGACTCGAGAGTGCCCTGCAGGGCTCTACTGTAAATGCTTTTCCTACTGAAAGCTCTCTGGAAGGCAAAGTGGCCATTGAGTCCCCCAGGCACTCAGTGTCACACGTCACTCAGTGTCACACAATATCACATGTCACTGTCACATCACTCAGTGTCAGTCTCACGTCACTCGTCACTGTCACTCAATGTCACACATCACTCAGCATCGCACATCACTGTCACTGTTACGCATATCACTTCACATCACTCCGTGTCACGGTGTGAGGAACATCCGATATCACGTCACACACTTCACTCAGTGTCACGCAATGTCACTTGTCAATGTCACTCAGTGTTATGCATGTGTCACACAATGTCACACATGTCATTCAATGTCATATGTCACTGACAGTCATGTGTCATTCAGTATCACGTCACTCACACGTCACTCAGTGTTACAGAATGTCACAAATATCAAAGTCACCCAATGTCACAGTGTCACACAGGTCACTCAGTGTCAATCTCATGTCACCAACACATGTCACAGAATGTCACATCACTCAGTGTCATCACTCAACATCACCAAGTGTCATGCAGTGTCACACAGTCACAAACAGCAGTCAATATCACATCACTCAACGTCACTGTCTTATAGTATACATCAATGTCACACTGCATATCAGTGTCACAGGTCACTCAATGTCATACATCACTGTCACAGTGTCAATGTCATACAGTACCATACATCCCTCATCATCACACAATGTCACACATTGATGTCACACAATGTCAGTGTCACAACACTGTCACACATTGTCATTCAGTTCATACATCATTCGGTGTCACAGTGTCACTCAATGTCATACAGTTCATACATTGTTCATTGTCACGATATCACATACCATCATAAGATGTCATATCACTCAATATCACATGTCACTCAGTGTCACACATGTCACTCAATGTCATGCAATGTGACAGTGTCACAGTGTCACCGTCACCCATCACAGTGTCACACAGTGTCATGGTTTCCGGCCCCTCTGCTTCTGGTATTCTCACAGGACTGGGTAGCTGGTCTGCTGGGCTCCGACGGGAGCAGTGGTATGCCCTGGCGGCTTCCTTTTGGCTCTGTCCATGGGCGCCCCGAGCTGAACCTGTGCTGGGGTTTAGTGTCAGGTGGTAGCACCAGGCTGTTGGCTCACATGGAACTTAAAAGGCCCTGCATCACCAAGGGCGCTCCAGAGAGGCGGTTGCCGGCCACTGCACTTACCCAGTGACTTCGCTGTGCTCAAGTTCCTGTGAATTTCTGGACATTTTACCTTTGTCGTCGCCTCTGGTCACTGCCCACATTACATGGCTAACACGGGGTACGAGAGGAAAGCCCTCCACGTGGACAGTGTATCCTCACTTGCCAGGCCCCTACAGGCACATCATGAGGACCCTCTGGCTCCAAATTCCCTTTACCTGGCTGGCTCGGTGGCTGAAAATCTATCATTACAAATGCATTCCTTTGCTAAACAGAGAAGGCTGTAGAGTGAAAACCATCTTTACGCTGCATAGAAGATTCTGGGTACATTTATTGTTTTTATTTTTTGTTGCTTCTACTCTCTTCAATGTCTGGCAAGTGCCAGGTTGGCATGGGGGTTTGAGGGGCCACACAGCGCCCCACTGGACGATCATTCTGAGGGCGAGGCCTGACACCAGGAGTTATTAGAGTCCTGAGTTCACTAATGCGGCCTCTCAGAGTCTAGTAAACCAAAAAAGAAAAGATAAGATTCATCAGACTTTCCTTTCACAATACCTCACAGTAGGTGGCTGCATGGAGAGTTTGAGGTGAGAAACAGTTTGAGGTTTGGCGCCTGACAACCCTGGGTTCAGGTCCAGGTCAGCCAAATGATGCTGGGCAAGCCCCTTCATCTCTTCCTACCTCCGTTTCCCCAGCTTTCAACGGGGACAGCACCGCCCCTGTGGACAGCGGGGGCCAGTTCACACCCAGTGGTCATGTCCAGGGGCCTTTGCAGGGGGACAGTCTGCACATTTTCT
The DNA here is from genome assembly GCF_006542625.1 of Nomascus leucogenys. Lineage (NCBI taxonomy): Eukaryota > Metazoa > Chordata > Mammalia > Primates > Hylobatidae > Nomascus > Nomascus leucogenys. Next base: position 99,852,409 of record NC_044393.1, on the reverse strand, counting down.
CCGTGCGTCCTCCCCCGCCCCGTCTGGGCTGGGCCGAGAGTTCTCTGGGTAAATGTCCACCGTGTTCGCTATTGGGCTTTCCTGCCTTGGGGCCGGTGCTGGCTCACGCCTGGGCTTTCTGTGGCCCTGGTGGCCCTGGGGGGAGTTGGGCACATCACAGGCTCTGTGGCTATTCTGAGCCCCCTACTGATGCGGGCCCAGCTCCCTGGCTGGCCGGTTTAACTTGGTTCTTGACCAGCCACTCAATTATTTTTAGTGTCCTTCATTTGCCACTGCGGGGGTGACGAGGACCCAGTTTTCCCTCAGGGCTCCTTCCAGAGGTGAGGTGGTGACATCAGATGGCTGCACTTGGCTTGGAGAACTGAGTCACCTTCGGGAGCACCCCACCAGAGAGGAGAGCGGGTGATGGGTGCGAGCCAGAGAGCCTCTGGCCTTCAAATTCCCATTCCTCTCCCCCAGAGCCAACAGTGTGACCCTCCCGAGCTTTGGAGAGCTCTGGAAGCTGAAATGCAGGCTCGAGGGCAGGAAGAAACATTTCTAGGAATGTCACTGAATGGTCGTTATATAGCAGCTTCTCCGACCACCGTTTAGTAGGAGGGACCTGCTAGGAATTTGCAGCCACACCTCAGCTACCCTGTTCCACCCTCCATTCTGGGGACTGCCCTATCAGGGACTTGCCTTATTGAGGTCCCCTGCTCACCTGTTGAATGAATGGGACACTGCCCTTCATTCTCCTGCCGCCAGGCTGCCGTCCAGCCTGGACAATGGCAGCTCAAGTTTGGGCAGCGTCGGAGGGAGGAGGACTGGGTTTCATGACATGGTCCAGTTGCTATCCAGGTGCTTGGACTTGTCCTCTGACCAGGTGTTAAACGTCCTGGAGACTTGTGGTCCCCTGTGAGTGTTTCCTTCTGAAACTGAGACAGCGCTGAGCCCAGTAAGGCCGGGGCACCCAGGATGCAACTGAGGGGGAAGGCCTCCTCTGCATGACCGCAGGCAGGTCCGAACATTTGAGGCTGATGCAGGGCTAGGCCAGAGGCACCCTCTTCCCTCATGGTAGACGCCTTTGGAGGGTGTATTTGAGTGCCCTACTCCATCTATTCCCTGGCCAGGCCAGGTGGCTCCAACTGGGCTGAGATGCGTGGGGAACCACCGTGGCCTCCGGCTCAGGTTGGAGAAGCAGAAGCCATTGCCGGAACATATTCTAGACGCAGGCTGTGTTGAGCGTTTGCTGAAGCTGCTGTTACTGCCACAGCTAACGCCTAGTCTGGGAGACAGCCAAAATGGGTTTGCATCTTTCCTTTGAATACATTCCTTGGAAGGGAGTCAGAAGATTTCAGCTTGAAATTCTATAAAAGCCATCATTTGCATTTCCAGTGCACACCTGCTCAAAGCAGCAGGCAGGTCAGGGTGCTGGTTGCTCGTACTCGGGCCTTCTGCAAGAAGCCCTGTGGTGTGAGATCTCGGTGTCTTCCTGGGACTTAATCTTTACAGCAAGCTGCTGTCCCAGGTGGGGAGACAGTCCTGACCCTTTCGGGACCATAGTTTCACAGTCTGGGAGATGAGTTGGATGTCTTGGGGAATCTGAGTTGGTAAAGGCAGGGCAAGGCAGGAGCCTGGCCTCCCGGTCCTGGGCTATGAGTGGGTCTCTCTGCAGCCTTGATTGCAACTAGTCATTACCACCTAGGAGGAAAGATTAATTTCTCCTTTGGTGCCACAGGGCAAAGAGGCAGGAGGAGACAGCAGTCAGGAGCTTGGACTCCAGAGCCAGACTTCAAGACTTGGCTGGAGCTCTGACTGACACCAGCCAGCTGGGTGGCCTTGGGCATGTCCCAAGGTCTTCTCTGTGCTGCATATCTGCTGTGCTGAGTCACACTGAAGTTGTATTAGTGGTTGGCACCTAACCTTTTACTCCGGGAAGCATTTTCCACATGCTTTGCAGGGTACAACATGGTTTCACATACCTGTCGTTTCATCTTAACCCTGATGAGCAAGACTCGAGAGGCCTAGGCTCCCGGCTTGAAATTCTGCCCTCAACAACAGTGAACTTGGGAGTTGCAGGTGCAGAGATGGGGGGTGGGGGGATGTGAAATCATAAAACATGTGTAGGAATGTCAAATAAAACACAGCGGGTGAGATGAGGTCGGCTAAGAAGGGCCACTGTAGAGCTGACCCTGTCCATGAGACTTCTACAAGGAAGTGCCACCAACCTGCAGAGGGCAGTGTAAGGAGGAGTCAACGCTCTTGCTCTAGGCGGGGACCCCAGAGCCTGGAGAGTTAAGCAGGGAGACTGAAATTAATTTGAATAGCAGACCACCCTCCAATCGAACACCCTGCTCTAGGAGGACCTTAGTGAGCTGATCTTGGACAAATAGAATTGCTTTCTTTATGGGCCTTTGGGAAAACTGGGCTTACCTCTCACGCCTCTTTCTCTCTGAAAAGATGTAGCCCTCCCCCTGTCTGTCTCCCTAAGGAGTCTCTGTCACAGTCGGCTGTCCCCTCACCCAGCTGTGTGTGATAGACAGATGCTTGCGGCCAGATGCCGGCTGCGTGTTCGGCATACTGGGGTGATCCTGCTTGGGACCGAGTGCTCGCCAGCCAACTTTCCTGGCTGGATTAATTTCCAATCCAGGTACATCTGTGTGTGTGTTTTACAACCCAACTGAGAAAAGAGAAAAAACCCCATAATCCCTTGTTTCCTTGGTGTTGCTCAAGAGGAAGTGGGCTTATCAGTAGGAATGAAAAGGGCGCCTGATATTCTCAGCCAGCTCTGAGACCAGAGGGGTTTCCAGAGCAGCTTGATAACCTGAACATTTTATCCTGTCCGTTTCAGACACCAGGCCTCTGTGCAGAGCAGCTGGAAGTATAACTCAATTGCATTTACGTTTTATCAGAAGGTGGAAAAATTCTCATTAACCTGCTAATCATCAAAAATGTGTTCAGCATTTGGCTGGTAATTTCAGTGGTGTCTCCTATAGAAGATAGTATCTGACACACCAAAGAAACCTCATTTCATTCATGGCTCTTTTATTCCTGTTACTGAGGCTACCAGGGGCAGGACTTTTAAGTGCTAACATTTTGGGGACGTGCTCTGTCCACCAAATCATAGGCTTTGTGGTGGTTACACTTGGGTTCAAAACCTGCTGCACCGCTGAGCAGCCTGTCTCTCCCTGTGCCTCCCTTGGCAATACTCACTCTCTTTCTCCAGGCCATGGCGCCCTGGGAGGCAGAGAGTTGTAAATCCCCACCCAGTAGGTGCCGCATGGATTGCAGTAGATATGCAGGCCCAGCACATTGTAGATGTCCCACAAATGCTCCAACTTGGGCCCTTCCCCTCTCCTCATCTCTCTATAATGTCTTCTGTGCTGAATAAATACATCGACTAAAAGCAAGCAGCAATTCTGGGGAACATATGTACAGAATGTTCATACAGCATCATTTATAATAGCCCCAAAGTGGACGCCCCCCAGATGCCCATCAGCAGTCGAAATGGTAAACACGTGGCAATAAATTTGCATAATGGGACATCCTACAGCAATGTGGAGACACAGTCTAGAGCCACATGCAGTAGTGTGGCTGCATCTCACAACCAACACTGAGCGAGAGAAGCCTGAAGCAAAAGAATACAAAATGTGCAGCTCCGGGTCACAAAATACACAGCCAGACAAAACATATGATGCTGGAATCATGACGATTAGTTAGAAAGAATAAGACCTACTATTTGATAGCACAGTAGGGTGACTGTAGTGAATAATAACTTAATTGTGTATTTTAAAATAACTTAAAAAGTGTAATTGGATTGTTTGTAACTCAAAGGATAAATGCTTGAGAGGATGGACACCCCAGTCCCCAAGACGAGTGTATTTCACATTGCATGCCTCTTTTAAAACAGCTCATGTACCCCATCAATATATACACCTACCATGCACCCACGTTTTTTTTTTTTTTGAGACAGTCTTGGTCTGTCACCCAGGCTGGAGTGCAATGGCGCGATCTCAGCTCACTGCAACCTCCGCCTCCTAGGTTCAAGTGATTCTCCTGCCTCAGCCGCCTAGGTAGCTGGGATTACAGGCACCTGCCACCACGCCTGGCTAATTTTTTGTTTTGTTTTGTTTTGTTTTTAGTAGAGACAGGGTTTTACCATGTTGGTCAGGCTGGTCTCAAACTCCTGACCTTGTGATCTGCTCACCTCGGCCTCCCAAAGTGCTGGGATTACAGGCATAAGCCACCGCGCTCAGCCAAAAAAGTTCTTTTAAATAGAAAAAGAATTATGATGATTATCTGAGGAGGCAGGTGGTGCCTGGCAGGGAGATTGAAGGGGGCTGCCATGTGGGTAGTAATATTCCTTTCCTTCTCTGGGTGCTGGTTACATGGATGCGTGAACTTTGTGCAAATTTGTCAAGCTGTACACCCTCAGCGTGTGCACTTTTCTATATTATGCTCCAATAAAACATTTTTTAAAGCCCAAGCGGCCAGATGATGTGGGAGAAGTTCCTTGAGTTGCTTTCATGAGTAAGACAACTGAGTAGCTTGACGGAGCCATCCAGTGCTCTGGCCACAGCAGAGAGCAGAATCGCTGCTATCTGGGCAGAAGACATTGCAAGGGAAACACCAGTTTATTTGCTCGTTGGTAAAATAAACTGAAGACACATTGAAAAGCAGCTGGAGGAGCTCTGAAAAGAGATTTCCTTTCTTAGAGCAGCTGCATCCTTTTCAGGGTGCCGTTCACTGTGACGGAGAAGGCGCGCTTTTCCTCTTTCCTTCTTTGCCTCGCGCGCACTGATGAGTGAGTCAAAGAAGGCGTCATGGCCTTGAAGAAAGATGAGCTGTTTGAGCAGCAGGCAATGTGAGAGGCTGAAGGGCTGGCAGAGGTGTCTTTGCCAGGTGTTCCCTTTTCTCTCTGGACAGGCAGGTTAGGGAGCCCAGCATAGAGGCTGGGTCCCTGGAGAGATGAGCAGAGGTGAGTAGTACGTGGACGGATGCTCAGAGGCAAAATTGTGCCCCTGGCAGTTTGACATTCACTCTACTTGCTCCAGTTCTCGGAACTGGAAGGCGAGAGGTATGACCCCCAGCTTCTGGCATTCCAGACCTGCAGTCCTGAACTTGGACCCTTCCCAGGAGAGACTTTTGGGCTCTGGTCCTCGCCCTCCTTGCCATCACCTCATCCCCTCAACCTTGCTATCCTAGGGGCTGCGCTCCCCCCAGGCCTTCACTCTGATCATTAATTCATGCTAGAGTCTTATTATCCAGTAATGGGACTTGGTGTTTCTCCTGAGAGTATTTTAACGTGGGATTCTTGGGACTATGAATGCCTCCATCCTAAGGAATACATTGCCAACTGGTGAGGGTGAAACTTCAAAGTTGCATTTGTGTGTGCACAGAGCGGACCTGGCAGTGCCCTGATGGGCTCCCTGGCAGATGGGGAGAGGAGATAGGGGAAGGAAGGCAAGCAGGTGGGCAGGGACCTGGCCAGACTGCCATGGGGGCTCCCTCTGGGGGTGGGACTCTCAGGATCAGTGTGGACCTGCATCCCCGTCCGTCTGCTGTCAGCACGGATGAAAGCTGTGGCCTGAACGTCTAGGTGGGCTTTCTCATGTCAGGGAGGAGAGTCAGTTTGTGCCTACTGATGTCCCTTTGATGGTGAGGCCTCCTGTCTCTTTCGGGGGACCGGCACTAGGGATGTAAAGGATGTGGAAGATGCGACTGGGCTACCCCAGCAACTTTTTCTGAAAATTAAACTTTTAACCTTTGCTTCTTTCTTAGAAAGCATTCTGCAGAACACCACCCTCCAATTGAACTCCCTGCACAGGGGGAAGTGTTCTGTATCCGTGTTGTCCATCTTGGTAGCCACCAACCACATCTGGCTGTTGGGCATTGGAAATACGGACAGTGCAGCTGGATTCACACCCAGGGCTACCAGCAACAGAGCACCACACACCGGGTGGCTTCAAACAGCAGAAACTGACTCACAGTTCTGCGGGCCAGAAGGCTGAAGTCAAGGCGTGGGAAGGTTGGTTCCTACTGCAAGCCCCAAAGGGGAACCTGCTCCCCACCTGCCTCCTGGCCTCTGGCAGTTCTCAGCAATCCTTATTCTTTTTTTCTTTCTTTCTTTTTTTTTTTTTTGAGACGGAGTCTCGCTCTGTCGCCCAGGCTGGAGTGCAGTGGCATGATCTCGGCTCACTGCAACCTCCGCTTCACGGGTTCATGCCATTCTCCTGCCTCAGCCTCCCAAGTAGCTGGGACTACAGGTGCCCACCACCAGGCTGGCTAATTTTTTGTATTTTTAGTAGAGACGGGGTTTCACTGTGTTAGCCAGGATGGTCTCGATCTCCTGACCTCTTGATCTGCCCATCTCAGCCTCCCAAAGTGCTGGGATTACAGGTGTGAGCCACCGTGCCTGGCCGGCAATCCTTATTCTTTGGCTTAAAAAGATGCACCACTCCAATCTCAGCTTCTGTCTCCCTGTGTATCTGTGTCCACGTTTCCTCCTCCTTATAAAGACACCGGCCACTGGATGAGGACCCACCCTAGTATGACCTCATCTCAACTTGATTATATCTGCAATGACCCTATGTCTAAGGTCACATGCACAGGTACCAGGGTGAGGGTTTCAGTGTATCTTTTTGGGGAGACACATTTCAACCCATAACAGCAACTAAGAAGCTGAACTTTAATTTTATAAGTAAATAGCTATGTGAGGCCAGTGGCTGCCTCTTCGACAGCACAGCTAGAGACTGGAGGGAGAAGGTGGCTAATTTAGCGTTTCTGTTCAGACCCTCCCCTGGCCCAGTGACTCGGGCCCCGGGTCTGGGTCAGGTGCCTGCTCCAGTGGGGCTTCCCTGGGGGGCAGCCCCCGAGGAGTGGGAGGTGGAAGGGGGTGGACTCTTGTGCCTGACAGCTGAGGGGAGGAGAGGACAGGCGTCTGCTAGGTGCTCGTGTGTGCAGCGCATTGCATGACTCAGTTGACACGTCAAGGCTGCGTAATGCTCTGTGGTCTCGCCTGTGTGGAAAAGCCTGAGACATCCTGTGTGATCCCTGCTTGGATTTGCCGGGCAGGCTGGATGGGTTCTGCATGGATGTTTGGCCTCTAAATGGGCAGGCCAAGCACTGAGGATTATTTGGGGTTCGGCACAAGGCCGGGCTCCCCCTGCGTGGAGGGGATGGGTGTGGAAGGTTAAGGGAACCATGGCCTGGCCACATAGGGGAAGCCTGGAAGCTACCGTCAGCTTCTCCAGGGCCTGGGACGTGTGGCCGAGATAGCCCCAGTCTTCACCCAGAACTCAGACAATCTCCTACAGCAGGTGGCTCTCAGGGTGTGGGTCCCAGACTGGCAGGCCTGGCATTACCTGGAACCTCGTCAGAAAAGCAAATTTCTGGACCTCCATCCCAGTTCCCAAATCTGAATCTCTGAGGGTGGGGCTCAGAAATCCACAGATTCACAAGGCTGCGTTATAAAGGTGGTCCTGATTCTTGCTAAAATTCGGAACCCCTGGCCTAGAGCTGCGTATCTCACCCTGACGTGTCTGTCGGTCACTGAAGAGTCTTATCAAAGGGCCAATTCAGGCTCCGTAGGTCTGGGGGCCGGCGGGCGCCTGGAGGTCTGCGTGTCTAACAAACAGGCTGCTAGTCCTCAGACCATACTCCAAGGAGCCAGAGTCTACAAACCTGGGCTCCACGAGGGCTGGGGCTCTTCTCTGTTGTGTTCGCTGTCCCCAGCACCCAGAACACAGCCCAGCGTGTGATACGCCTCTTTCTTTTCTAGCCACTCAACTTAAAACACTGGGGTGCTGCAGAAGGAGTTGCTAAACGTCACCTATATCCCTTGTTGGGGAGGAAGCATCATTTTGCAGTGATGCAATGGCTTATTCAAAGACCCACTTCCTATGAAATGACAAGACAAAAACCACATTGCCGAGAACTCCATCACCAAGTTTCAGTGGAGCTATTTCATTAATCTTGTATGCAACAAAATGTTGGCAGGTACACAAGGCTCCTATCGAGGCTGTTTCTGCAATGCGGGGGCACTCATCTGTGGCCGCCTGTGGCAGCAGACCACTGCCCCTCTACTCCCTTTTTCCTCCCCTATGTCCCCCAGTTTATCTTAGTGCCAGTCCTTCTTAAAGACCAGCCTATATCAAGAACCTCCCCACTGCCTCCTCTGAGGGCCTAAGCACCTTGCTGTGTCCCAGCCTCCTCGTCCTGCTTTCAATGATTGATGTGTCCTCCATCAGACGCTTCCTGCACTGTCTTAATGGCTCATGCATTTCTTTCTGGCCCCTAGGCTGGGTTCTGTTACCCCAAGCCCAGGCACTGCGTATCCCACTTCCAGTTCTTCCGTGTACAACCGGTGCCCAGTAAATACTTCTCATCACATTGATTCACTGATTTATTTCAAAGCAAAAGTAGTCTGAAAGGCCCTTTGCCGTTTCTTAATCATAAAAATAAACATCTCCAGCAGGAAGAAGGGGCCTCCTGTGCTGGCCTTCATGATAAATTTGCTGAGATGATCTCAGCCCCAGTGAATCCATGGCTCCAGGGCCACCTTAGCACCTCTTTCTCAGCAGGGGGGCTGAGATGTAACTGGACTGTAACCACGTGGGCATCTGGCCAGCGGTCAGCATCTCCCGGAGATCTGCTGGGACTGGGCCCGCAGGCAGCCTCACCCCAGGGAGGGAGGCAACCTTCGTGGGAGATCTTCAGAAATACTGTTCATTTGGTTTCTCAAGAGTCTCCAACTACAGTGCAGTTTAGCTTTCACAGCTTACATCCCAGGTGTCAAGGAGACACAACTTGGGGCAGGGATGGGGACAGAGGTCAGAGAAGGAAGGGTGGCCTCAGGGCATTGAGGGGCACTCCCCAGAGTTTGCAGACTGGCTCTGTAGACTTGCGGGTCATTTCCTGTACCCTGTCCTGAAACCCTCCCAAGGCCCATTTGAGCCTGTCAGTCATTCACACTGTAGTGAGAGGTGACCTGATTTCAGGACCTTCTTGCAGAGGTGGGTTTTCCTAGGGTTCCACGCCGTATCTCGGGGTGGCTTGGAGCAGGCCAAAGGGCCAAGTCCTTGCATCTGGATAGGTCTGCAAGGGGCTGACACTGGTATCCGTTGCACCCATTCTCCTGCCTGTAATGTGGATTCCCTCAAAAGCAGAGCTGGTGACAAGGGTCAGGGAGTTGGTTTGGGAGATTGTGTTAGTCCATTTGTGTCACTATAAATATCTGAGTTTGGGCAATTTATGAAGAAAGGAGGTTGATTTCAGTTCACAGTTCTGCAGGCTTAGGAGAAACATGGTGCTAGCATTTGCTCCTGGCGAGGCCTCAGGAAGCTTCCAGTCATGGCAGAAGGCAAAGGGGGAGCTGGAGTGTCACATGGTGAGAGGGCAAGAGACAGGGAGGAGGTGCCAGGCTCCTTCAAACAACCAGGCCTCATGTGAACTCATAGAGCGAGAACTCATTCACTACCACGAAGACAGCACCATGACATTCGCCCCCATGACCCAGACATCTCCCACCAGGCCCACCTTCAACTCGGGGGTCACATTTCAACATGAGATTCAGAGGGGGCAAAACACCTAAACCATACCAGCGATGATCCCAGGAAGCACAGGTGAGTGGGTGGGGGATGGGACAGTGAAGGGAAAAACCAGGAGGCTCAGAGGGACAGTGGGGACAGCTGAGGCCTCACAAGGGACCTGGTGAAGTACTGGCTGAATGTGCCCCCAGGGGCATTTGTCTGCCCAGGTGGCCCTGTGGGGACCAAACCCCTACTTCCCCAAGCTGGCAGCACTCCTCCTGAGGGAGCTCCTGGGCACCAGAGGAAACTTTCAGGCAGGGTCGAGGTGCGTGGGAAGCCGCAGTGCCCATGGGAACTGCCCCCCCCCCAGCTGCAGGCGAACTCAGAAGTAAGACCTAGGGACAGGGCATCAACAGTGCCTGCTTCCCAGGGGGTTGGCACAGAGGAAAACAGCACAAAAATGCACCTCTCTGCCGTGTCCCCTGAATGCACGCGCTGGCCTGTGCACCCATGGCTGTGGGGACCACACAAGAGTCCTCTGTACCTGCATACCTCAAAGCTTGGATTCGCCTTGACCCGTTACACCCGTCCTTCTTTATCCTGGCAGCCTTGAGCCACTGGGTGGATGAGGTTGGAAGGCAGGATGGAGAGAGGCTTGATTTCTGTGGCATTTTCTGGGCTCTGAGGTCTGCTCCTGGCACCTGCCTCCTCCCTGTGTCCACACCCTCTGCCTGCACCCAGCGCACCACTGTGCCCCAGCCGTGCCCATTCTCTGTGCCCCCCACAGCCAAGGGGTTATGTCAGACCCTTGCTCACCCATCGCCATCCACAGTGGATTGGAGGCACCCTGTCGTGTGTGGACCCCGTGAGGGTTGGGCATCATTGTGCACCCAGCTCTCCAAGCCAAGGACCAGGGACTCCTGGGCTTCCCCTCTCCCGTGACCCTCACTTCCGGCAGGTCCTTTCTGCTCCAAGGCCCCGCAGAGTTCAGGCTCCTCCTGCTGTCCCACAGGTGGCGGCAGAGCCTCCTCAGAAGGCTTCTGGGCCTGGCCCACTCTCTACACCCCTGGGGAATGATGGTACCCCTGCTGGGCACCCAGCGTGCCCACTTGCTGCGCCCCCTGATGCTCGGACACAGGTCCACCACTTCTCCCTGCCTGTCGGGACCCCAAGAGCAGGCCTGGTGGGCCATAGCTGGTGCCCATTCTACCCTGACCACCCCAGGGTGTGCAGCTCCCTACATGCCACCCCCGTTCCCCAGCAGCTGCTCTTTCTCTGCCAGTTCTCACGTGTCCTTAGGGAACTGGCTCCGGCTCTCTCCCCAGGGATGCTCCCGCCCAAGGCCCCTCCCAGGCTACACACCCCCTCCCCATGCCAGGCGCCTCCATCCTGCTGACTCAGACAGGCCACCTGCCTGCCTCTCCCTGGGCCTGCGCTCTGGGGGCAGGGTCCACTTTTTCTGCCTGGCTCTCAGGAAAAGTGCGGCAGGTGAACAGGGCCTGAGCCTGCAGGTGGCAGCGCCCCGTCCTAAGGAGCGGCCTTCTGTCTGTTCACAAGAGCTGCTGCTCCCAGCTCCAAGGGGCCCCTCCCAGCCAGAGGAGACACTCCGGGCTGCTCCCCCCCTCCAGCTCTTTCCCTTCAGCTGCCCCTTTTCAGGCCTCTTCTCGCGGGTGTGATAGTTTTTATCTGACTTGAAAGGAGAGGAGAGGTTTGCCCTGAGCCTGCCTTCCCATGGATCTGAAACCTACTTTTCAGACAGGGGTTTAAAATCCCAGACTCTCTGCTTTTGAAAGTTTGATGATGATGGGTGGAAGGTTGAGGGGGGCTTCCTGAAACCTCTCGTAACTGGGGGTGATTTCCTCTTAGCCGTAGGCTATTTAGGCAAGGAAAGAGGTCCTTGTTCTCAGTCAAAGGAGAGATGATGGCATCAGGGCTGAGGCGCCGGCAGGCCTGGGCCTGCAGAGACGGCCTGGCTCTGCTCCTGAGAAGCCCTCACTTCCTCACCTGCCCCAGGCCACCAGAGCAGATGCTTTGCCACATCCACAGCAAGGTCCTGTGGCGTCGCTCTGCCCCGGAGCCCCACTGGGGAACCCCATACTCTCCCGATGCTACCAGTTGCCGTTGGAGCTGGGAGCTGCCCAGGCGGCTGCACGATGGCCATGAGAAGGCCCTGGGCATGCCACGTTTTCCTCTGAAAGTGCTGTGAGCTGCAGCTGAAGCTTGCCAGCATCATGCGCTGAATTTTAAAGAATAAGGAGAAGAAGGGAGGAGGAGGAGGTATTTGGTGGGGATGAAATAGAACAAAGGCCGGCTGAGCTCCTGGCAGCCCTGGCAGGGGCTGCAGAGGAGGCACCGATAGGAGGCTAAGCCACTGGGTTTTCGGGGATGTGTTGGCGATTCTAGCCGGCAACATCAAACCTTATGCCAGCATCATCAAACCTTATGCCGGCATCAGGCCTACCCCCTCGGACCCCTGAAGAGCTGGTGTTGTGTAAACACAGGGTGGGGTCTGCTTCCTCCGCCCGGATGAACACCAGACTGTTCTTGCTGTGCTAAGGTCTGCAGGACGCAGTGCCTACAGTTTCCGCCTGCCTACAGAGAATTCAGACCACCAAGTGGGATTGGTTCAAAGGTCTGTAGGCCAGGGACAGCTAAGAACAAGGCCAGGGCCTAGCCTTACAGCTTCTGCTCAGACCACAAAGAAGAGAGCCGGCTTTAAGCACACCTTGGAAGCAACGCCACCCTGCTGCCCAGGGGAGGCGGCCCCTTCAAGAGTTCCTATTTGATTTGTCCCTTTCACTGATGGCTGAACTGAGGCTCTGCTCCTAAGTGAGCAACTCTAGTTAGTGATAGTGCTAGAATGTGTTCCTGAAGTCCTTGCAAAATCAGTTGAAAGAGGGCAGGGATGGTGTCTGCTCCCAGTGTGCTCCCAGCCCCTAACACAGCACCCTGCACAATGCCGGCACTTAGGGCACCCACACGAGAATGTTTGCGTGTGCAAGTGCACAGAAAGGCCATCACGAATGCCTGCTTCCGGCTGGGCTTATCCTCTCTGGACTCTCCCGAAAGAATGCACATGAGGGCATTTGGCCTTAGCCGCCTGCAGGAAGTGGATGGGTGTTTATCAAATAGCTTTCTTCAGAAGGAAGACAGAAGAGTCCCAAAGATCAAGGTGACAGGCAGTGTGATTTTATGGTCACATTAGAGGAAACAGGTTTGAGGCATGACTTAGAGAAACAGGTGACTGTTGCTTTAATTTACACAACACAGTGTCATCGGACTCTGCCGGGCTGCAGGCTCTGTGCCCAGAGACACACCCCCAACCCCCCTGTTATGTCACTGGGCAGCCCCACCAGGCATCATGTAAATGTCACATTACCCTTGGCAGGACTCCTCCAACAGCACATCGGAAACTTGGCTGCAGGAGGGCAGGAATGTCTGGCGTTGTCCCGGGCTCCCTCCCTGCCCAGACCTGCTGACCCAAGTCCTGTGACCGTGGCCCAGAAGGAAGGGACCGGCATGGGCACAGGCTGACGGATTCTGACCCAGAGGGACTGGGGCATCCCCAGGAAACGTGTGGGTGCGGTGTTTACATCGGATGTCCTTACTCCTTGCCCTGGCCCTCGGCGTTGGGGGCACATGGGGACACCAGGCCATGCAGGCAGCAACCATAGTTGCTGTCACCACAGGAAAGGGAAGCTGCAGATCTGGGAGGGGCAGCGATCTCTTGGGAGAAACAGAGCAATAGCAAAGCAATGGCAAAGCCGGGAGGGATTGTAAGAGAAAGCCCTCCGTGCTGTGTGTAGATGTGGTGGAATAGTATTCAGCCTTCAAAAGGAAGGAGATTCTGACAGGTGCTACCTTGTGGATGAACTTTGGGGGCATTGTGTGTAGTGAGAGGATGCAGTCATGAAGGGATAGACACTGCCGGATTTTACTCATATGAGGTCCCTAGAGTGGCCAGATTCCCAGACACAGGAAGTAGAAGATGGTTGCCAGGGGTTGCAGGTGGGGAGAAATGAGTTATTTTTTATGAGGACAGAGTTTCAGTGTTGTAATATGAAATGGTTCTGGAGATGGTGGTGGTGGGGGCTGCACAGCAGTGTGGTTAATGCCGCTGAACTGTGCACTTAAAGATGGTCAGGATGGTCAATTTTAGGTTGTGTGCATTTTAACAAAATCAAAAATAAATGTTTAAAAAGAGTGGAGTGTTTGGATCAACAAATTAGCTAACTCAGCGTCTTCGTCTGTTTAGGCTGCTGTAACCATACCATAGGCTGGGTGGCTTATAAAGAACAGAATTTGTGGCCGGGCACTGTGGCTCACGCCTGTAATCTCAAAACTTTGGGAGGCTGAGGCGGGCAGATCACTCGAGGTCGGGAGTTCAAGACCAGCCTGGCCAACATGGTAAAACCCTGTCTCTACTAAAAATAGAAAAAATTAGCTGGGCGTGGTGGCGAGCAACTATAATCCCAGCTGCTCAGGAGGCTGAGGCAGAGACTTGCTTGAACCCCGGGGGTCACAAGTTGCAGTGAGCCGAGATCACACTGCTTCATTCCAGCCTGGGCAACAGTGCGAGACTCCGTCTCAAAAAAGGAACAGAAATTTCTTTCTCACAGTTCTGGAGGCTAGAGTCCAAGACCAAGGTGCCGGTGGATTCTGTGTCTGCTGAGGACCCGCTTCAGCTCCTCCTAGCTGCATCCTCACATGGTGGAAGGAGGAGGGGTCTCTCTGGGGTCCCTCTTGTAAGGGCATGGGGGCCCCACCCTCCTCACCTCCCAAGGCCCAGCCTCCTAACACCATCACCTTGCAGGTAGAATAACATAAGGACTTAGCAGGGACCCACACATTCAGACCACAGCCTTCAGAAAGTTTTACTAACGTATTTCTTGGATATTTGTATTTTTATACTCAGTATGTAGATTTTAAAACACAACTTTTAAAGCTAAAAATAAAGCAAGCTCTCAAGGTGCGGCCATTGCATAGAACCCTCTCGTGGGTCTGGCGTGGCTGCTGATGGCCGGGGGAGGCGATGGGACTGGAGGAGGGACGGGTGGGGCATGTTTAGGCCTAGGGCAAACGCCTCTCTGGGATGAACAGCCACGTGGCAAGGGCCTTGCCTTCTCACTTTTCCCTGGAACCCCTCGTGCGCCCCCTCGGAGGGCCTTGGGTCTCCTTATGGCTGCCTTGGGCCTCCTGTGCTGCGGGTCTCAGGCCTGCCCTGAGCAGCAGGACATCATCAGGCTTTCTGCATGTTCGGACCTGTGCCAAGAGCCCCTGTAGAGAAGACTCATTGCCCTGTCCGCACCTTTCAGGGATATGCAGAGATATACCAGAGACCCCTGTCCTCGGGAGCGCTGGGTGACCGAGTCGGGTGGAATGTGAGGGCGGGTGAAGGAGTAGGATCTCCCTTTCTGCTCCCAGCCTAACCTTTCAGCTCTCTCCTGCCCCCTCCCCTTTTCCCAACAGCAGGGGAAGGCGGGGCACAGGCTGTGTGAGCACAGCTGTCTCCAGGAGGGGAGGAGGTGTCTGGGTGACAGGGCCCGGGCTGCCTGAGCCTCTGAGACCTCGCATCTTCCCCCTCGCCCTCCCCCACCCCCTGGTAATGGCTCCATTCTGTCACCTTCAGGAGATGACCTTTGGGCCAGAGGGAACGGGATTTCAGCTGCTATTTTTATGTGAGCAGGTCTTGGGCCCCAGGGCGGAGGCAAAGTTTCCACCATCATGCTGAGGCATCTCCATCCGAGCCCTGCCTGTCCCTCCTTCAAGGCCCAGGGGAAAAGCACCTGCTTCGCCCATTGCAGAGACGACCCCCCGAACTCATGTTAGGGCACTGTTTTAAAAGTCAGGATTATTTAGCTCTGAGTTACATAGAGTAAAACTCACCCTTCTTTAAAAAAAATGTGCTATTCTGAGAGTTTTGAGAAACATCTGCAGTTGTGTAATCAGCACCACCGTCAAGACATAGAACAATTCCAACACCCAAAGAAATTTCCGCATCCCTTTTTGTAGTCAATTTCTCCCCTCATCCTCAGCAAACACTGACTTTTTTTTCTGTCCGCTATAATTTTGCTTTTTCCAGAATGTTGTATAAATGGAAATACATAGTATGTGTATATTTGGACCTGGCTTCTTTCACTTAGAAAAATGCATTTGAGATTAATTCATTGTGTTGCATATATCAAGAGTTCTTTCCTTTTTATTACTGAGTAGTGTTCTATTGTATAGATGCACCAGTTTTTTGGTTTGTTTTTTATTTTTGTTTTTTTTTTTTTTTTAAGACAGGGTTTCACTTTGTCGCCCAGGCTGTAGTGCAGTGGCACAGTCGTGACTCACTGCAGCCTCGAACTCCCAGACTTAAGTAATCCCTCTACCTCAGCCTCCCAAGCAGCTGGGACAACAGGAGTGTGCCACTGCACCCAGCCAACTTTTTTTATTTTTTGTAGAGATGGGGTCCCACTATGTTGCCTAGGCTGGTCTTGAACTCCTGGCTTCAAGTGATCCTTCTGCTTCAACCTCCCAAAGTGCTGTACCAGTTTATTAATTCACCAGTTGAAGGATGTTTGAGTTGTCTCCAGTTTGGGGCAAGTATGAATAAAGCCACTGAAAACATTACATTCAGGATTTTGTGTGAACAAGGTTTCATATCTTCTAAGAGTGGCATTGCTAGGTCGTATGGTAAATGTATAACTACAGAAGAAGCTATCAAACTATTTTCCAAAATGGCTATGTTGTTTGTATTTCCACCAGTGACATATGAGAGTTCCCGTTGTTCCAAATCCTTGTCAGCACTTAGCATTGTCAGGTTTTTGTAGATGTTAGCTGGTCTAGTAGGTATAGTGATGTTTCACTGTAGTTTTAATTTGTATATCCCTAAAGATTAATGATAGTGAACGTCATATCGTTATTTGTCATCTGTATATCTTCCTTGCTGAAGTATCTGTTTAAATCTTCTGTCCACTTTTTTTTTTTTACTGAGAGATTTTTGTTGTTGTTACTGAGTTTTGAGAGTTCTTTATATACTCTGCTACAAGTCCTTTATCATATATGTGTTTTGCAATACAGTCAGCCCTCCACATCCACAGGTTTCACCTCCTCAGCTTCAACCAATTGCAGATCAAAAATATTCAGGGGAAAAAATAATAAAAATAATAATACAACAATAAAAATACAGATGAAAAACCAACACAGCATAATAATTATTTGCATAGCATTTCCATTATATTAGGTATTGTAAGTAATCCAGAGATAATTTAAAGGAGGGTGTATAAAAGAGATAATAGGAGGGTGTGTATAGGTCATATGCACGTATTACACCATTTTATACTGGGGACTTGACCATCCTGGACTTTGGTGCCTGAGAGGGGTTCTGGAATCAATTCCCTGCAGACACAGAGAGATAGCTGTGTTTTCGCTCTGCCATGTTTCTTCTTTCGTTTTCTTAATGGTGTATTTTAAAGAGCTTAAGATTTAAAGTTAGATTTGTCTACTTCTTGAGCACTATGTACAAAGCAAGCTCTGCAAATCTTTCTTGAGCTGGGACAGTGCACCAGGCCCCATGGGATAGCGACAAGCAAGACTCATGGCCATTCACGCTTAGTGGAAGACCCGAGATGCATCAAGAAACAACCCAGCACTCTATCATTTGATAACGTTGGAATGTGCTAAGTGTATGAAAAGGAGGAATGATTTACTCTAGAAACCAGTGAGGGCTTCACAGAAGATGAGCTTAGCTGACAATAGATGCTGAAGCTGTGGAGTGAATCAGAAGATAAGTGGAAAAATCCCGGCTCCCCTAAGCATCGTGTTCAGATATCATTTTTCATGCACTGATTCTAGAAACCTGGCACTAAGGAGAAAATTACATGGAGGCAACATGTGTGATGTGGTACAATTGAATCCAGGAACCCTGGCCCTGTCCTTCCCTCCCAGCCTTGCACCTTCCTAACGGCTGCTCCTCTCTTGGGTCCTTTGTGGAGTATCTGGCCTGCCTTCTGCAGATTGACCAAGAATAACAAAGCAGGAATCTTTCAGGGAAGACCAATGTGTAGGAAGGGGGGGCAGGGCATCTTGGAAGTTTGTCAAGTAGATGAGGTATCTGGAAGGGGGCAGGGGCCTTTCCAGACCCTCAGATCATGCAAACAGAGGGCTGAGTTCTCCCTCCCCACAATGCGAGCTCTACCAGTGGTAGTTACTGTGCGTCAGACGTAGGAAGCATTAGGAATTCCAAGCTCCCTAGCAAGAGGGCTCCTTTCCCACCTCCCTCAGGGTGAGTGGTTACCTCTCTATTAAAAACACTAGCAGCAATTCAGGTGTGATTCTGTCATTTTTTATCATGGCCCTGAACTCCCAGAATTGTTGTTGCTGTCAAGGGGCAGAGGTAAGCCCTAGGTTTGAGATTCCAGATCGTCTTTGAAAGGATGCAACCAATACATTTGTTTCCACCACGAGACGCTTAATTCCCTTTCATCTGCAGCTTTCCTTCCTCTTCTCTTCCTCCTCCGTGGAGAATCGTACCGATTAATCACTGGAGGCAGACAACCACTAGAGCTCACGATCCCTACCTCTCCCTTCGTGATGTGAATGAGGAGAGCTCGGAGCTGGGAACGGCACCGTGGAAACGGCTCTGGGGCAGAGGCGGCAGTCTGGACACCGTCCCAGCCTCCCCAACCCGTCTCACTGGCACCTGACACCCAGAGGGCCTGCCGGGGTGGCGTCAGATGATGTGTTGAGTCAACAGAGCCCCAGGAGAGCCCTGGTTGGAGTCCCATGGCAGCCGGCTGCAGCCAGCACCCCAGGAAGGGAGTGTCTGCCACCGGCTGCAGCCGCCACCTGGCCTCCTGGGAGACCTGGCAGGAAGGGGAAAGCCGGGCAGGAATCACACTCACAGATGCTCTCCCTATCCCAGCCTCTGCCGCCTTCTCCTGCTTTGCTGTATGTGGCTCTCCAAAGTGGAGGTTTGGGAATGTGCTTCTGTGGCCCATACCCCACGTGGTCCACACCCCATCGTGCCAGGTAGAACAGTGCATTCTTGTCTCCCCTGAGAGCTGTACACCTGGAAATGGCCTGGGATACACTTCCAGGAGGGAACGGTGACTCAGAGCCCTCCCTGCATCACCCACAGCCCTTCTCACCTGTGCCTCATCCAGAGCACTGAGCCTGGGTGATCAGAGGGAGCCCTCCAGGGTGAGGATAAACAGCTCAGGAATGGGACCATTGTGGGGGGCCACTGGAGCCCCCCAGGAGGGGATCTGTTCATGAGCAGTGAGCCACCACCAAGGGTTCAGAGCAGACTCAAAGAGCTGAATTGTAGAAAGCACAGGAAAAAACTCCAGGTACTATTACAGATTTTTAAAACGATTATGCTCTGGAAGCTTTGGTGTGACAGGGTCCCAGCGAGGCGTGATCTTGATTTGGTTATCACACTGATTTTCCACTTCATTTTCGGCCACATTTTCTCCTGTTCAGGGCTCCTCAGAGACTTCTGAGTTTGGAGGTTCAGGGTGCAAAATAGGTATAGCTCCTCTCAGACGCTGGAACAGGGAGGCAGGCCACCCTGGAGGAGAGGGGAACCACGAGAACGTTTTGAGACCCCTCAGAATACAGATTCCTAAAACCTGACTTTTGGGGAGTTAGAAGTGCCCCGAAGTGATTTGAGAGACAGAGAAATCTATGTACCCACGCTTCATTTATGAGTTTTGTCAGATGATCAAAGTGTCCTGGGGTTCAAGAAAGTTGAAGAACTACTTCTTCCCCAGTTTTTAGGAAGTTTCCTCAAGAGCTAGAATAATAAACAAATTGTCAACAACCAGGAATTTCAAGAGGGACTGGAAACAGTCGGAAGCAAGCAGTGTCCGAATCCTGGGCACAGTGGGGGAGCCCGCTGCGGAGTTCCCTGGCCAGCACAGGGTAGGGACGTTGCAGGTGGAAGCTCTGAGGACGGAGGCCTCCCTGGAAGAGGCATGCTTCCAGGGCCTTGCAGCCACTGGACCCTCCCCACACCCTATCTCATCAGGGTAAATTCCAAGTTTACCCTCACGTGAGATCTGCTGTTTTACTTCATAGCGATACCCGTGTATGCCGGCTTTGCCAGACAATTGGCATGAACAATGCTGTGTTACAAACAGCCATCTGGAAGGGATCAAGGTTAGAATGACCTTTCTGAAATCTCGAACTCTAGTCCTGATCTAAGAACATGTTGAGACATGCTCAGGCAGGATGGGCTGCGGGGGGCTCCTGCCCAGGAATATTCTGGCCCCATCCTGCGGCCAGTGCCAGGAAGCCTTTCCCCTGCTCACTGGGCAACTCGGCATCAGCTGAGAGTATGAAAATCCCTCGGGTCTCCTGTTGAATTGGTGTCCTTCCCCTATTTCCTTCTAGGAAATGACAGTAGTCACCATGCTGACTCAGTAAGGAGCCCAGGGTGGCCTCATTTCCTCCTCCTCCCCCTCCCTCCCCTTCCAAATCCAAAGTGCCACGTCTTGGCCTTCCACTACCCGCTCCACCCTATACACCCTTGGCAGCTGGCCGAGGGAGCCCTGCTGGGGAGGAGGGTGGACACGGAGAGGCAGCCCAAGGCAGACACACCTCTGACCTCAGGCACCCACCTCACCTGGTGCGACTGTGTGCTTTTTCCTGTCGCCCATACAAACAGTCTTCTCCCCAACGTTCCACAGGGATGAGGTCACCGTCGGAAACCTCCTGGAATGGAGCAAGGTCCTGGGCTGTGGCCTGAAGACCTGAGTCATGGCTGTGGACCTGCTTCTGGGGTGGGGGGTAGATCCTTAGCCACACACTTCACCTCTCAGAGCCTGCACTTCCTCCACCGAAAATGAGGTTCTGAGACGTTTGTTCCCCAAGGTCATGCCCATTCTTACCACCTATGATTCTCATGCTGGCCCATCCCAGACTATCACATTCAGCAGAGTTCATCTCCACAGCACCAAACAATGCCTGCTGCTTTTGTGATTCCACAAATACTGATAATTAGAGGGACTGAGGCTGCTAACATTTCCCTTTCATTGACAAATTCTTAGCAAATTGTTTTTCCGAAACCATTGTACATGGGAAAAGTTCTGTTGCAGAATTTCTCTCTCTCACAAAGCAGCAGAGGGGCCTCCCCTGTGCCTCCCCGGGACTGCCTTCTAAGTGGCAGCATCAAGACGCACATCTGCTGTTGTCTTTTGCTCAAGCGAAGTATCTAGGGTAACGTTTTGGGTCCATGATGTAGAACTCCGATCTCCAGGCAAGCATGAAGAAGGAACGGGGCAGACAGCAGAAGCTGGGACCGCACTGTCAGAGTTGGGACTGATCTAAAATTAGCCCCTGTGAGATTCTCGTTTCCTTCCCCTCCACCACCATTTCTGTTTTGTTTTGTTAGTTCCCGTGTAAATACCCATATGCTAGAGCCAACTATTTAATAACTAGGTGCAGAATGTTATTGGGTATACAAACCCCTATAAGACTGGATATTTTCTGGATTCCTTTTAGGAGAATAACCTTGGAAAAATTCCTGAAAGTTTTTTTTAAAATAGAAATAATTTTTCACCTTCCATATTACCATGATGCTTTGACTCCAAGATCACTCAGATATTTTCCAACATATTTTGAACAGTTTCAATGACATAAGATCATAAAACAGATTCTTAGAGCCTAGAACCAAAATCTGCAGCCTGAAACCTTACTCCAGATTAAAATATGAATTGAGAGTGAGCTCAGCTAGGGCCAGGGCCATTCAGCTATAAAGGGGCCAGAGTCCAGAAACTCCCACTGAGAGAGGGGGTCCTGCAGGGCAGGGCTGGAGTGGGGTGGGGAGGACACCAGGCGGGTGTGAAACTTGTCTTTTAGGAACATTCAGAGCAAGGTCTCAAAGCAGCTGGCTGGAAAGGAGCAGCAGAGCTCAGGAGACCTGGCCTGGCTGGCGGCTGCATAAACGCCTGGTACTCGGGGACGAGGCATCATTCCAGGGCGTTTCTGCATAAGGCTGACCTTGGCTGCAGGGAGAGTCATTCCTATCAGAGACCAAGCAGGGGGCTGGGAACTCAGAAGGAAGGGAATTTGCTCTTCCATAGAAGGGAGCTGTGAGACAGAGGACGGAGGCACTGGGACCGCATGACCATAAAGAATGGGAACTAAAAATTAGACGTTTCCTATCTGTGAAACAGGGAGTTGGATGAAATAAATGGTATGGTTCCAAAACCTGTCCAACCACCCGCGTCACCTGGGGAACGTCACACAGCTCACATCCCCAGGGTCCTCCTGGCCCCATCGGTCAGGATCTTATGGTCCTATGGGCACATGCGTTCTCAATGCTCCCGGGTGACTTTTGGCCCAGCCAGGTTTGGGAACTGAAGCCTGAGAAGCATCCTAACTGTCTCTGTGGCTCAGATGCTCTACTCAGCACATCGGGTTAGACTCAGTGGGGGCAGGGACTGAGGACCGCCCAGACAAGAGTTTAGAGCAAAACCGTCTCACAGGGAATGAGGACGCTAGCAGATACATAAACCTAGCATCTTTGATTAAGCCAGCTATTCGACGTTTGCAAAAAGTAAAAATGCCACCCATTGTTTGTTTTAAAAAATATAGATTGGTGAGAAGTTACTTTTAAAAAAATTAGGATCCCAAACAGCTTTGGTGTCTGTGGGTCACATGAATCAATATTCACCATAGGAGAATTTTTTTTTTTTTTTTTTTTTTAGAGACAGGGTCTTTCTGTCACCCAGATTGGAGTCCAGTGGTGCAGTTTTGGCTCATTGCAGCCTCAACCTCTCAGACTTAAGCAATCCTCCCTCCTCAGCCTCCTGAGTAGCTGGGGCCAAGGGCACATGCCACCATGCCCAGCTAATTTTTTATTTTTTTTAGAAATGGGGGTCTCACTATGTTGCCCAGGCTGATCTTGAACTCCTGGGCTCCCAGCTCCTCCCTTCTCGGCCCCCCAAAGTGCTGGGATTACAGGCCTAAGCCACCAAACCCAGCCCATATTAGAAATTAAAACAGAAAATTTTAAACATTAATTCACTTGTAAATGACAACCATAAACTTATTAAACACCCTATTTTTCAAGAGTGTAAAGGGGTGCTGAAGCTGAAATGTTTGTCTACCGCAGCAGTTCTCAAAGAGAAGCTGAGCATGGGATGGGGTGTTGGTGGGGTGGCCCTGAGGACAGGCTTCTTTCAGAGAAGTATTGGGCAGTTGGGGCTGTGGGAAGTAGAACAGTTCAGGTTGAATGGATCATTCTGGAATGTGTCCACCAACAGAATATGGAGAATGGTAGAATGGTCTTGAAGATGACCTCGCTACTCCCACCTTGGGCTGGGGGGAAGGAGAAGAAATGGCTGAAGGCCCAGGCAGGCCCGCTCTGTGTAGGGTATTCCTGCCTCTGTGCAAATGAAACAGCAGCCTGCAGTGGGTTATAGAGGAAGCGGACTCTTGGGCCTAAGTGGTACTGATACCTAATGTCACCCTGGGCCAGGTGCTGTTCAATGAACTGACGTGTGGCACCTGGAGCTTGTCTTGGGGTGTCCAGCTTTTTCCAATTTCTTACGTCTCCAGGTGATGAGAAACCAGGGACTGGCCTCCACGCCCTCAGGAACAGCTTCCAGAGTGCATCATGGCTGACTGTGGCTGGGGGCGCTGGGGTGGTTATGGCCAGGACTGCCTGGAGGAGACCCCAACTTGTCAGAGAGGGCTCGGCTGGGATTTCTCACCTCCACGCTGGGCCTGTGTGGAGGGGCCGCAGGGTGGAGTCAGCCAGGGGTGAGCTGCAGCTTGAACTTCAGGTGTGTCACACTCCTGTCCCCCAGGCAAGGCAGCAGCTAGAGCCGGCTCTGAGCTTCCGACCAGCAGGGTCTTCTCCCGGAAACGTCACCTGCTATCAATGGCAGCTGCCCATACTGAATACGGGGCCCTATAGTTCAGTGTCCCAGGGTGCTTTGCTTCTTACCTCTTACTCATCACACAAAGCCCACGGGCAGCTCAGATGTTCAAAGAATGAACCAAGGCCTCTGTGCGGACTCCTCTGAGGCCACATAGCTGGCGAGTGGTGACTTAGGGTCCAGCCCAGGTTTCTGTCCCCAGAGCTTAGCTCCTTCCACAGTGCTGGCCAGTCCTTATCCTGGTTTGGGAGTGGAGGCTGGAAACTGTATCATTGGGGGCAGGAAACAAGGGCATTCAGCTGGGGTTCTGAAGGGGCTTTTCCCAGGGGTGTGGGCAGGGTTTCAGGAGTCATTACCACCCAGGCCTGGAGGGACCACGGGAAGAGGAGTCGCTGGAGGGAAGGCAGGCAGGAGGGGCCAGCTGGGGCCCTAAGGATACTGCCCCTCTCTTCCCCGGCTCCCCCAGCCTCCTGCAGTTGCCTGCGCTGCCCAGAGCCATTCTGGAGTCAGAGGGCCAGGCACTCAGCTCCAGCAGCCCTGGAGGTAGGGCTCTGGAATGAGGAGTGGGAGAAGGTAAAACCTGCAGGGGATAGGGGCCATGCGGGGAGAGGGTGTAGGAGCCAGGCCAGAGGGCACATGAGAAACAAAGAGCCAAAACATCAAAGCAGTGGGTTTGCTCCTTGAGAAAAGAGAATCCTAAGCAGACATCAGAGGCTGGGTTCTGGGGCACCTGCCTGGCCTGAACTTGTGCCACCCGGGGTCTCGTGCCGTCCAGGGTCTCCGCCTGCCTGCTGGTCGCATCCCTCTGTGTGCCACAGCTACTCAGCACAGGTACTGCTGTGCCTCTCTGGCTGTGGCACTTTCGTTGGTCACCTCCCTGGGCCACCGTTCCCCCTCAAGATGCTCGCCATCCTCCCTCCAAATAGGGAACAACACCCGGCCCCTCACTCTGATGAGTGGTGGGAGGTTTCAAAACCCTGTATAAGCAAAGCCTCCCTCCAGTGTCAATGGAAAGGTTGCTCTTCTCACTTCATGCCTCTTGAAGCAACAGTCAGCAGAATACATTCTTTCCTTCTTGTCGTTCCAGACCTTATGCATAAAAAAGGCAGGAATGAGGCTCTAGCTCATTCCATTTATGCAGTGGAGGGGCTGGATTGCACCAGATAGGCATCTGGTCTACCTGGTTTATTTTTACCAGGCAAGGGGTGGATTTGTCCCAGAGCCCGTGGCAAATTAGTGGTAAAACCAGACCTAGAGCTTGGGGCTTCTGAGAGCCAGGCCTCCGTTTCCACCCAGCATAGCTGTTCTGCGTCCAGCAGGGCTCAGTTCCCTTTGGTGGCACCTCTGTTCTCTTCCTCCTCCTCCTCTCCAGCGCCTGCCAGCGGGGCCAGGCCCTGTGAAGTCACCAGCCCATGGCTCCCCGGTGTCTGGAGCCCCTTTCGTGGTGTTCTGTGTGGCTGCCAGGAGCGGTTTCTGTTCCCTCACTGGGCCTGTTCACTAGGCCTGGCTGCCACCCTGGGAGAATCAAAGGCATTGTTCACCGCAGAGACTGGCGGTGTCCTAAACAAAGTCCTTAAGGAGCAGGAGAAAGGAGGAGGTGCCTTCTCAGAAGGAACAGAAAGGGGGCACCTGTCTGTCCTCTGGCCAGAGCCTTCTTGGGTGACTGTTGCCACGGCCCAGTCCTGCCTGGGCCCTTAGGAGAGGCCCCTGGGCTGGGGCAGATCTGTGTCCTCCTCCAGGATCGGGGCCCAGCTGTTTGCTGGGGTTGCTGAGCCACCTTCCCACCTCCACCCTCAGGCCTTCTCCTCTTCCCTGAGCTCCCCCTGCTTTCCTGGTTCTCGACTTTATTGCATGGTGGTGTTGGGGTTGCTTTTTTGGTTTTGTCCCTATGTCTCCCACAGACTACAGGGACTTGCTCTAATCCATCTTAGCACCCCCTTCCTCAACACCCCCAGCATACTTAGCCCATGGAAGCTGTCCAGGAGCTATTCATTTACTGATCAGACCCAAGGTTGAGTTCGGCAGTTGACCTTGTGATTAAGAAATACATTGGTCTATTTAAAAGTAATGGGGGGCCAGGCATGGCAGTTCACACCTATATTCCCAGCACTTTGGGAGGCTGAGGCAGGAGGTGACTTGATACCAGGAGTTCAAGACCAGCCTGGGCAACATAGTAAGATGCCATCTCTACAAATAAAAAAATTAGCTGGTGTAACGGTATTTGCCTGGAGTCCCGGCTACTCAGGAGGCTGAGGTGGGAGGATCGCTTGAGCTCAGGAGTTTGAGGCTGCGGTGAGCCGTGATCACACCATTGTACCCTAGCCTGGGCCACAGAGTGAGACCTTGTCTCAAAAAAAGTAATGAGGGATTGTGTCAGCATTGCCCAGTTTCCCTTTTATTTATGAATAGTGATACCACACTGAAAAAAAAGTTTAAGAATCATTCTTACTACCCACCTTACCTGATTTCCACAAGACAGTTGTTTCTCTACTGATTGAATAGCATAAACGTGAGTAGAAGTCACTTCTTTGTTGGTCTACCCTTCCTGGCTGGCATGGAAGAAAAACCTCTTTGGAGGAAGCCTGTCCCTCCCTACCTGGGGCTGTCCCACCTTAGGAAGCACATGGGGTCCCAAGCTCACTCCGCCTCTGTGCCCCTCTCTTCTGTGGCATCTCTTCTTTCCCTCTGCAGTCACCCAGTGTCATCCAAGCTCTCCTTCCTGTTGGCTGGTGAAGCCCCACTTCTGGGAGAGTAATTCATACAGCTGAAATGTAATTTTAAGTCTTTAGGTTCTTTCTCTCGGTGATACCCCAGTTTGATTGTGGCAGAAAGTGTCTGGGTTATAGAGTCAGGACAGTGGAGCTGAGGTGTGGTCCCTGCCGTTTATTCGCTAAAGGACCATGGATAAGTAACTGAACTTTCTCCAGCCACCAGTTTCTTCATCTGTGAGGGGCAGATGGAGCCAGAGTGTGTAAGCCCTCCGTAAACAGGGTGGCATCATGCAAAAAAAAAAAAAAAAAAAAGTGTTGACACTGCAAGACTCTACCCCCTCTTAAAAACATTTCAGGTATCAGTCAACAGATAGGGCGTATGTTTGGTTCCAGGAAGGTTCACTCCCCGTGCCCCTAAACTACACACATATCCCTAATGCACACACTGTGAGTCTTAGCATTTCACCTGTCCCTTCCCCTAAAAGTTTCTCTTCCCCTTCCGTAGTCCAGAGTGTCACCTGTTTTCCCCACAGGAGTCACCAGCTCTGGAAGGAACAGGAAGGAGCAGGAAGGCCAGGTGGAAAGATGGGAGCAGCTTCTGAACTTGGAAAGATTACAATGATAGAGAATCATTCAGCCCCACCAGAAATGAGGTGTTCCCACCCCCAGATGAACAGTCCCCCTTCTCATCTTCTTGGCCCCAGAAGTTCACTCCTGCATCCCGCCACCTCTTTCACCTCCGTTGGGACTGGGTTAGGATCATTCCGGTACTCACACAGGGGTGGCCTGCAAGGGGACAGGGCCGTGGGAGGTGCAGACGCCGTGGTTTGTGTTCTTAAGAGCTCTCGGCGGGGTGTGGGGAGGGGCTTGGTCAAGTTGCATTCTCTTTAAACTATTTACTCGAAAGATGAACATTCTGTACCCAAAGAACTAGCAAGGACTTTTCATGGGCTGTGAACATCCCTTGCACAACGGTGACTAAGCTTCATCCCTGAAGAATGTTGGAAGTGGAAAAGCTTCTCGAAGAGAGCGAGGGACAGGAGAGCTCAGGAAGGCCCAGCCATGGCCCTGGCTCTAGTGGGAGACAGGACAGAGGTCCTGGTCCTGGTCCTCGTGGGAGACACCCCTGCACAGAACTGGGGGGCGCGTCGGGGCAGGCAGGGCAGGAGGCAGGTCAGTGCTTAAATACGGCCTTCGCCAGCCTCTTGGCTCAGAAGCAAAATAGTGGCTGAAAAGAAGTAATTTTCTGAATGGATAATCCATTCCCATGATAGAAAGTCTGAAAAATCAAAAAGGGGATATGATGAAAGTTCTCCCTGCCAGTTGTTCCCTTCCCGGAGACAGCCAGTGTTTCCAGATCCTGCCAGAGATAGTCTAGGCAAAATCAGACAGGCAGAATATAGATACTCTTTCCTTTTTTTGAAACTACAAATGGTATCATTCGATACAGATGGCTCTGCAGTTGGCTTTCTTCACTTACCGCTCCATCTCGGAGATGAAAGGAACGAGGATCCCTGTCATGTTCCGACAGGAATGGCGGCTGCCTGTGCCTGCAGGTGGGCCATGATTTATCTAACCTCTTCTTGATGAGCCTCTGCGTCTCCAGGCTCTGCTTTTAAAAGCACCACGGTAATGAATAAGCTGTACACTCGACACTTAGCAATTACACAGATAAGTCTATAGAAGAAAGCCCCGGAAATGGAATTACTGGGTCCAGGAACATGCACATTTGTGGTTTTGATAGGTGGTGCCAAGATAGGCACCCCAGAGTACCTGTTTCCTCTGGGCCTTTGCCCAATGGCTGCATGGGTGCTGTTTGGGCTCATTTTGTTGTGTTGTGTTTTATTTTGTGAGACAGGGTCTTGCTGTGTCACCCAGGCGGGAGTACAGTGGTGCGATCCTAGCTCACTGCAGCCTTGAACTCCTGGGCTCAAGCAATCTCGCCATGTAGCTGAGACTACAGGCATGTGTCACCATATCTGGCCAATTTTTTTTTTTTTTAATAGAGACAAGGTCTTGCCATGTTGCCCTAGATGGTCTCAAACTCCTGGGCTCAAGCAATCCTCCTCCCTCAGCCTCCCAAAGTGCTGGGGCTACAGGTATGCGCCACCTCACCTGGCCAGGGCTAGTTTTGATCATGCCCTGCTCAGGGATGGACATAGCCACTTTTCAGCGTTGTCCCTGGAGGAGGTGTTAGAGCTCTCTGTGGCTGGCCCCTTCCTTTACACACGAAGACCCCAGCCCCCCAGAGGGGTTTGCCTGCAGGGCTGTCACAGGTCATGAGGATGTGGGGGGTGGCACAGGTTTTTGAACCTAAAACGCCCCCCAACACATTCTATTCAGCTCTGCCCCATCGGGTCCCTGCACATGCCTAAGGGAAGCAGGGGCACAGCCCCCAGAAAGTGCCACTGAAAGGGCCCTGTGTCCAGTGGGGGAAGGGGCTGGGAGAGGATGAGAACATTCCCTCTTGACTCTCAGGAGAGGAGATAGCCTGTCCTAGGTGCACTGTGGGGACGAGGACGGGTCCCTCCAGGGGACTCTGCAGGAACCACTGAAGGATGTGACTCCGGGGTCTAAGGCCCCAGGCAGTGCCCTACACTACACACAAAACGGCACACAAGGCTTCCTTGCTCTGCCCCTGCAGATCCCTCTGAGAGGCCCCGGGCAGGCCTCCCCAAGCCCTGGCTACTGTCTCCATTTCTCAGTGGCAAGCAGCTGGAGCCTGGCCCTGAGAAGGGTCTGGATGGTCCAGCAGCCCTTTCGTGGTCCTGCCTGCTGACACACCCCCATCTCTGAAGAGCTGCTAAAGCACATCAGGACCTTCCCACACTTCCTCTTCCCTCTCCTTCCTCCCCGCCCCACCTCAAAGCAGGGCTTTCTTCTCCAGACCTTTGGGGAAAAAGATTCTATTTTTCTTTTTTTTCTTTTCTTTTTTTTTTTTTTTTTTTGAGACAGAGTCTCACTCTGTCACCCAGGCTGGAATGGAATGCAGTGGCACAATCTCAGCTCACTGGGTTCAAGTGATTCTCCTGCATCAGCCTCTGGAGTGACTGGGACTACAGGCATGTGCCACTACGCCTGGCTAATACTTGTATTTTTAGTAGAGATGGGGTCTTGCCATGTTGGCCAGGCTGGTCTTGAACTCCTAACCTCAGCAGGTCCACCCACTTCAGCCTCCCGAAATGCTGAGATTATAGGCATGAGCCGCTGCACATGGCCTCTATTTTTCAAAAGAGTTTGGGGCTTTGTTGTGAGGGCCTTTTACATTTTAAGTTTCGGGTGCTAACCATCTCCTCCTGCTTCCACCCAGAGCTGCCTCCCAAGTGCCAGCCCGGGGCTTCCAGAGGGCTTTCCACTCACACTGCTCAGTCTCCTGAAGGGACTCCCTGGAAAAGGGGGCTCCTTCTCTAATAGGTGACTTCCTAAACCTCCCCTGGACACACAAAACAAAACATGAGCCCCACTCCACAGAGAGGGAGAACAGATTCACCCTGACCTTCAGCTGATCCTCTCACTGTTCTTTGTGTTCCTTGCCTGGTGGCAGCAGGCATTTGCCAGACCCCTTGGCTCAGGACAGCACTGGGTGCCCTGGGGCCCAGAGGGCGTGGCAGGACCCCCGTCCCCAAGACAGATGGTAGATCTTCGTGGGGTGAGGGGACTTACATACTTTTATGTTTGGTTTGAACGTTTAACAGTCTGTCATTAAGTGGTAACATACAGGACAGTGAAAAGGCTTTATGAGTTCAGTGACACGAGGGACAGGAGGACAGGTCCTTCCCCATGAGGACGGAGCAGGAGGGGCACAGGTGGGTCTGGGAGCTGTGAGGAGGAGGAACCCAGCAGAGGTGCCCGGGGAGAGTGAACCAGGCCTGCGGCTCTGTAGGTGACCAAGCCTCATCCAGACCAGAAGCAGTGACTGGTGGCTCTCGGGCCTGATAAAAGGAAAACTTCTGCCGAATGACGTTTAAAGGAGTTTGATTGAGCAATGAACGATTCGCAAATCGAGCAGCCTTCTGAGCCAGAGTAGACTCAGAGAGCCCAGCTCAGCCATGTGGTGGAAGAAGATTTATGGACAGAAAAAGGAAAGTGACCACAGAAAGTGGAAGTAAGGCACAGAAACACCTGGGTTGGTTACAGCTCAGCATTTGTCTTATTTGAACACAGTTGGAACAGTTGGCTACATGTGATTGCCAAAACTCTGGCTGGCACAAGTGTAGACTACGATCTGTTTACACCTCCACCTGTTACAGTTCACAATGTACAGAAAACCCTTTAGGCCAAACTTAAAATATTTAAGGAGGCAGCTCTAGGCTAAATGTAATTTAATAGGCCATGTTCACTGACATCTTTCGTTTGACTTATGTAATTCAAAATTTATTTTAAAAATTTTATTTTTCTACCTGTAAGATGTAAGATATCAGAGGGTGGGTGCGGTGGCTCATGCCTGCAATCCCAGCACTTTGGGAGGCCGAGGCAGGCGGATCACTTGAGGTCAGGAGTTCGAGAGCAGCCTGCCCAACATGGTGAAACCCCGTGTCTACTAAAAATATTTTTTAAAAATTAGTCAGGCCTGGTGGCAGGTGCCTGTAATCCCAGCTACTCGGGATGCTAAGGCAGGAGAATCGCTTGAACCCGGGAGGCAGAGGTTGCAGTGAGCTGAGATTACACCACAGCACTCCAGCCTGGGCAACAAGAGCGAAAACTCTGTCTCAAAAAAAAAAAAAAAAAAAAAAAAAAAAAAGAGAGATTTGAGATATCAGACCCAAAGCCAAATTCTGCTTCTCTTAGAACACAATCCACGCATTGCATCGGTCTCCTCAGGCTGTTATAACAAAATGCCACCGACTGAGTGGCTTAAAACAACTAAAATTTAGCCCTGTCCTGAAGGCCAGAAGTTCAAAATCGAGGTGTTGGCAGCGCCACGCTCCCTCTGAAACCTGTAGGGGAGGATTCTTCTTTGCCTCGCCCTGGCTTCTGGGTTTGCCAGCAATCCCTAGCGCGCCTTGGCTGCAGCTGCATTGCTCTGATTGCTGCCTCTGCCAGCACGAGGACTTCCCTCTGGGTATCAGTTTCTGTGTCTCTTCTCCTCTTCTTATAAGGACACCAGTCATATTGCATTAGGGCCTACCCTAGTCCAGCAAAATCTCATCTAGACTTGGTTGATCTGAAAAGACCCTGTTTCCAAATAAGGTCACATTCACAGGTCACATTCTGCCTGTGCGCTGTGCCATGATTTATTTAACCTCTTCTTGACGAGCCTCTGCATCTCCAGCTTTGCTTTCAAAAGCACCATGGTAATGAATTAGGCGTACACTCGCCACTTAGCAATTACATAAATAAGTCTATGGAAGAAATAGACTTGTTTCTGTTAGTTAGAAATAAGTCAAAGTGGACAACCTTTAACTCCCAGAAGATTCATGTCTCCAGTCTTCCTACAATCCTCCACTAACACCGTTGCCCCTCCCATTATTTGCCCCCTCCCTTTCCCTGACCATCTAAATCTGTTTCACTCTTTAGACCCCATTCCAGTCCCACCCTTTCCCTGAAGTCTTCTTGGGTATTTGTCTTCACAGTGAAGTCTTGCTACTGGGAACTTACAGTGGTGATGTTTATGTTGCACGTTTTGGTAGGAATAGCACATCCATCCCCTCCCCTCCCCTCCCCTCCCCCTTCTCAGGTACATGGTCCCATGGCTTCTGCAGCATTGGCCTGCATCTCTGCTGCACACTTTCTGAACTTCCGCATGTTTTAACTCAATAAGTAAGGCACCACTGCGTTTGCTCTTGGCACCATGCTGGGGAAAGAAGGAGAGGAGATCAAACGATATTTGGCTGAATGGAGGAAAATGGCATCTGGAGGGTGTGTGTAAAAATTCACCAGATAACTTGGGACTGTGTGAGAACCCCATTCCCAATGAGGGGCTGCTGCCCACAACTGAGGGTGGATCGTGAGGCATTTCTGGACGCAGCTGATTCTAAGACACTAGAAATTGGTTTTTAAAGCTTTTCCTCAACATTCAGAATAATTTGGCTTCTTGCCATTTGAGGTTTTGGGCACCAGGAATGGTGAGAGCCTCCCTCTGCCATGGTCGGACCTCTGCCCACCTCCAATGTCCCTTCCTGGAGGCTGGACCTCTGACCGCCCCCGACGTCCCTTCCTGGAGGCCGGACCTCTGACCCTCCTTGGCGCCTTTCCTGGAGGCCGGACCTCTGACCGCCCCCGACGTCCCTTCCTGGAGGCCGGACCTCTGACCGCCCCCAATGTCCCTTCCTGGAGGCCGGACCTCTGACCGCCCCCAATGTCCCTTCCTGGAGGCCGGACCTCTGACCGCCCCCGATGTCCCTTCCTGGAGGCCGGACCTCTGATCGCCCCCAATGTCCCTTCCTGGAGGCCGGACCTCTGACCGCCCTTGGTGTTTCTTCTGCAGCCTCCGGCCTCTCCTCCTCTCCATCAACACCCACCCAAGTGACCAAGCAGCATACGTTTCCCCTGGAATCCTATAAGCACGAGCCTGAACGGTTAGAGAATCGCATCTATGCCTCGTCTTCCCCTCCGGACACAGGGCAGAGGTTCTGCCCGTCTTCCTTCCAGAGCCCGACCAGGCCTCCACTGGCATCACCGACACACTATGCTCCCTCCAAAGCCGTAAGTCTGGGCCCTTCTATGGGTGGGGCTGCCGGGTGGCAGTGGGAGGGCAGAGCGGTTATTGCCCCAAGCCGCACAGTCTATCTGCAGCTGAGGCCAAGGCTATGTGCTCCCAATGTCTTCAGGATGTTGTATCATAAATCACAGGCTGAGGGAGAAATGGTGAGGGCACAATAGCAAATGGAAATACACAAAAAATAGCTGGGTGCGGTGGCTCACACCTATAGTCCCAGCACTTTGGGAGGCCAAGATAGGCAGATCACTTGAGGCCAGGAGTTCGAGACCAGCCTGGCCAACATGGCAAAATGGTGTCTCTACCAAAACTGCAAAAATTAGCTGGGTGTGGTGGCGTGCACCTGTATCCCAACTACTCAGGAGGCTGAGGCATGAGAATTGCTTGGACCCAGGTGGCAGATGCTGCAGTGAGCTGAGATCATGACACGGCACTCCAGCCCCTATATAACGAGCAGACTCTGTCTGAAAAGAAAAAGAAAAAAAGAAACAAAATGAAAAATGATAACATCTGGGACATGACCAGGAGGAGGTTTTCTTTTCCCTCAGCTTCTTAAAAATCATTCGTTGAAAGCTTTATTTGAATTTACCTTTCTTGGGATACTACAGTATTCATAAAATGTCATAGGTAAAGCAAAAAAAGAAAGTAAAACAAACAGAAGTGTTATTCTAGAGGTTTAAGATTTCGAGTCTGACATCATCAGACTTAGGATGCCCTCTTCGGAAGGGGAGCGTTTCACAGAGGAGTGGGATGGAGCGACAGACGCGTGCAGCCTCCAGTGCTTCCTGAGACCGAGGCAGCGAATCTCCGCTGCTTCACTAAGCACTTAAGCACTCTCTATTTCAACACAATGGGCCCTACCAAGACCTCAGCTGTCACTGCTGGTTTAATTACTGCAGGTACCCAGTATTATTCCCATGCCCAGCAATGCTGTGACAGCCACATCCCTGAGTCTACCTGTATGGCTGGAACCACTCCATTCAATTGTCATACTAGTGTCACATGTCACTGGGGCATGACATAGTGCCACACACTGGATGGCTTAAAACAATAGAAATGTACTGTCTCACTGTTCTGGAGGCCAAAAGTCCAAAGTCAAGGTGTTGGCAGGGCTACACTCTCTTCAAAGCCTCTAGGGAGGGTCCTTCCTTGCCTTCTCCAGCTTCAGCTTGTGACAGTGTTACTCCAGTCTCTGTCCCGTTCTCACATAGCCATCTTCCCTTTGTCTTTCTTTGCATCCCAATTTCCTTCTTATAAGAACACAAGGCCAGGCACGGTGGCTCATGCCTGTAAACCCAGCACTTTGGAAGGCCAAGGTGGATGGATCACTTGAGGCCAGGAGTTCGAGACGAGCCTGGCCAGCATGGTGAAACCCTGTCTACTAAAAATACAAAAAATTAGCTTGGCATGGTGGTGGGCACCTGTAATCCCAGCTCCTCGGGAGGCTGAGGCATGAGAACCGCGGGAACCCAGAGGCAGAGGTTGCAGTGAGCCGAGATTGCACCACTGCACTCCAGCCTGGGTGACAGAGCGAGACACTGTCTCAAAAAAAAAAAAAAAAAGAAAAAGAAAAAAGCTACATTGGATGAGGGCCCACCCCTGTGATCTTAACCTGATTATATCTGCAAAGACACTATTTCAGAAAGTCACATTCACAGGTACTGGGACTTAGAACTTCAACATCTGTTTTTAGGAGACACAGTCCAATCTGTAACAGTTGTTATCTTTTGGGAGAAGATGTGTTGCCATGCTGAGAACATACCATTCCTATTCTTGTTCATTCAGTTATTTTATTAAACACAGATGTAGCAAAGTATTAGTTTAGGTGCCAAAGGTTAAACTGCACGTTATTGTTCCTGCCTTCTAGAGCTTACAATCTGATTGGGAACTGAACAGTACTGGGGAGAAACAGCTCAGTAAAGGGGGAAAGCGGTTTCGCCGGGATAATGAGTGGCACAGTCTGCCCTATGGGAGGGAGAAACGGAAAACCGCTGGTCTGATAAGGGCAATGACAGCTTCAAGGCACGTCACCTGCTGAGCTGAGCCTGGAGTACTGTCAGTGTTTACATTAAGGGAGAGGGAAGGGAGAACCTTCTAGAAAAGAAAATTAGGCTTTGACTAGGGATCATGGATTAGAATAACCCCATTTAAGAAGAGACAGTGGTTTGACGAGAAAACCACGATTTATTTGAGGTCATTTGAAAGGATAGTGACAGACACAGGGCTCTTCCACGGGTCCCTGATGTTTCACGGCAGCAGCTTTGTGCTGGGGACAAGCCCAGAGCCTTTCCAGTTGAAAGAAAAGAGAATCCAGGAGTGCTCTGGGTTTGCTGTCAGCTTCCTCCCCGCGAGTGTAACAGGAAAGTGATGTTCTTAACTATTTATACCTCACACAACCGTGCAGCCCTTGGCCAAGGCCAACAAGTATAGGTCCTTCCAGGCTTGCCACGGGGGTCAGAGAGGGAGTGAGTGTGCTCAGCTGTGTCCCATACTCAGCAGCTGACCTGGAGCACGTGCCCTGGGCCCAGCACGCGGCTGGCAGCAGGAGTGTGCGGTCGAGTGAGATTTCAACAACAATCCAAAAGTCGTGAATGGATGAACAAATGTGCTGTATACAGATGATGGAATAGTACCCAGCCTTAAAAAGGAAGGAAGTTCCGACACAGGCAGTGACACGGAGGGGCCCTGAGGACCTTGTGCTGAGTGAAATAAGCCAGGCACAAAAGGACACGTACTGCATAATGCCACTTATAGCAGTCCCTAGAGTCATCCAAATAGAGACGGAAGGTAGAATGGTGGGTGCCAGGGGCTGGGAGGAGGGGAAAAGATGAGTTAGTGTTTGACAGAGACAGAGTTTCAGTTTGGAAAAGTGAAGAAGTTCTGGCAATGAATGGTGGTGATGGCAAAACAACAATATGAATGTACTTATTGCCACTGAACTGTACACTTGAAAATAGTTCAAATGGTGGCCGGGCACAGTGGCTCACGCCTGTAATCCCAGCACTTTGGGAGGCCGAAGCGGGTGGATCACAAGATCAGGAGATCAAGACCATCCTGGCTAATACGGTGAAACCCCATCTCTACTAAAAATACAAAAAATTATCCGGGCGTGATGGCAGACACCTGTAATCCCAGCTACTTGGGAGGCGGAGGCAGGAGAATCGCTTGATCCCGGGAGGCAGAGCTTGCGGTGAGCCGAGATGGCGCCACTGCGCCACTGCACTCCAGCCTGGGCGACAGAGCAAGACTCCTTCTCAAAAAAAAAAAAAAAAAATAGTTGAAATGGTGGCCAGGAGCAGCAGCTCATGCCTGTAATCCCAGGGCAACAAGAGTGAAACTCCATCTCAAAAAAAAAAAAAAAAAAAGTTCAAATGGTAACTTTTATGTATATTTACCACCATAAAAGAAAAAGAGGAATGATCTGGTCAAGACTCCAATTTTTATGTCATTGAGCTTCTGAAAATCAGGCTGATGGCCCAAGGCTCTGCACTTAACATTGTGAAAGGATGTATTTCAAGGAGTGGAAGAGAATGTCCCCATTGGTTACCTGATGGTAAGCAAGCCCCTCACCCCCCTTGTAAGTTTCAGCCCTCAGGCCTTCCAGGGCTGCCTTTGCCTGCGTCATTCACAGCCTCTGTGGCCAAGGTTTGGCTCAAGCCCTTTCTGCTTTCAGCATCCTGGCAGCAGGTTAACCTGATTACTCGGCAAAGACTCTGCTTCCAAATAAGGTTACAGTCACAGGTACCAGGGCTTAGAACCTCGACCTCTTTTCAGAGGACACAATTCAACCCAAAACAGTTGTTATCTTTTGGGAGAAGATGTGTTTGGCATGCAGAGAACATATCATTATGTTCTGGCAGCAGGGTGGCTGGTAGTTTCAAGTTTGTAGAAATTTGCTCCTTTATAATTGGATTTTATTGAGTATCTTTAATTTATGAGCTAAATTCCTTATGAGCTTGGTTGATTCTGTTAATTTGGCTACCAGGATAATCTCCATGGAGGAATGTGAGTTACTTAAAGACTTTTGATGGTCTGAAAATATTTAGATATAATTTATCTCTGCCTTTTGTAATAAAAAGATACTTTCTGTAAACATCGACCATGAAGATCATTTTTATAAAATCTGTTCCCATGCATTTTATTCTAAGATAGGGAAGGGAATGGAGAAAATTAGTCTTTAGAAGACAGCACTCCTTTTTTTTTTTTTTTTTTGAGACAGTCTCACTCCGTCACCCAGGCTGGAGTGCCTTGCCACGATCTCAGCTCACTGCAACCTCTGCCTCCTGGGTTCAAGCAATTCTCCTGCCTCGGCCTCTCGAGTAGCTGGGGCTACAGGCATGCACCACCACACCCAGCTAATTTTTATATTTTTAGTAGAGATGGGGTTTTGCCATGTTGGCCAGGCTGGTCTCGAACTCTTGACCTCAGGTGAATCCGCCCACCTTGGCCTCCCAGAGTGCTGGGATTATAGGCGTGAGCCACCACACGCAGCCAACAGCACTCATTTTATCATGTATTTATTCAGCAAATACCTATTAAGCAACTTATGTGCCCAAAACTGCTAGCATGGGTAATAGGATGACAAATATGTGAGCCCTGCTAATGGGAAAAGGCCAATGTTTGTTTTATTTACTATTTGATTAACAGCTCCGTGCATTATGCATAGGAAGGTGTCAGTGAATATCTACTAATTGAACAAAGGAAGGAGCTTTTGTTTCTTTGGGAAGAACAGACAGGTAATTCATTACAATGGAGTGTGATAGAACCCGTTCTGTTATTGTGGGAGGAAACCCCATCCTATCTTGATGAGTGGAAGAGCTGATCCCAGAGGAAGTCGAAATTGTTTTCAGCAGGGAAGAGCAATAATCAGCTCTGCATTTTAGGGTGATCCCCTAACTGGGTATGGAAATTAGATTGGATGTGGTTAGAACAGGAGCCCAGACGAGATGCAGTGTGAAATAATCTAGGCCTAGGTAGCAGCTGAAGGTAGAAAGAAATGGAATCGTGTTTAAAAGTACAGGGCTATTTTGAAGGTAAAACTGAAAGGAATTTGGAAGGTAGTGGTTGATTAATTGAAGGGGAAGGAGACAAATCAAGGGTGATTCCAAAGGTTTTGCCATGGGAAAGTGGATGGATGATAGTTCCAGCTCTGGGGGTATGGAGCAGAGGAGGAAGAGGAGCAGGGTGTATATGTGAGTGCATGTGTGTGGGTGTGTGTAGGCATGCATGCAGGTGCGTGTGCATGCAGGTGAGTGTGCATGCAGGTATGTGCATGCAGGTATGTGCACAGGTGTGTGTGCATGCAGGTGTGTGCACATGCAGGTGTGTGCACAGGTATGTGTGCATGCAAGTGTGTGGGCAAGCAGGTGTGTATGCATGCAAGTGTGTGTGCATGCAGGTGTGTGTACAGGTTGTACCTGCAGGTGTGTGCACAGGTGTGTGTGCATGCAGGTGTGTGTGCATGCAGGTGTGTGTACATGCAGGTATGTGCATGCAGGTGTGTGTGCATGCAAGTGTGTGTGCAGGTATGTGTGCATGCAGATGTGTGCACAGGTGTGTGCCTGCAGGTATGTGTGCATGCAGGTATGCACACAGGTGTGTGTGCATGCAGGTATGCACACAGGTGTGTGTGCATGCAGGTATGCACACAGGTGTGTGTGCATGCAGGTGTGTGTGCATGCAGGTGTGTGTGCAGGTATATGTGTATGCAGGTGTGTGTGCAGGTATGTGTACACGCAGGTGTGTGCACAGGTGTGTGTGCAGGCGGTGGTAGTCCAGTAAGGTGCCTGTGGCACATTTAAGTCGAGGTGCCCAAAGGGCAAGTGGATATTGAGTCTGGAGCTGGAACTTCAATTTGAAAATCATTCAGATATAAGTGGCAATTGGTGCTATAATAGGTGAAATAATTCTTAGAAATGTATGGCAGATGAAAAGAGAACCAGAAAACACGTGGACATCTAAGGGACAATCGAAAGAAAAGGATTCTGAATTCCCTGGAAAGGAGGCAGAAATCCAAGTGAACACAGCATCACAGGAGCAAAGGGAATGTGTGTAATCGTGTTTCACATACTAAGAGCGTTGAGTGACATCAAATGCAGCCAACTAGTTGTGTAACATAACGTCTGAGGTCGTTGTGACTTTGGCAAGGATACTTTTAGTGTCAGGGTCGACAGCAGAAGCTATGTAATGTGGGTTGATGATTAAGGGATAAAGAAGTGGTGATCTCTAGTGTAGATAACTCAAGTATCCTGATGTGAGAGAAAGGACAGGGGCTGTAGCTAGAAGAATGGAGGTGATGGCATCTTCCTACAAAGAGGAATAGACTCGGACCCTACTGGGGAAAGAGTGAGTGCAGGGAGAAATTAAAGATAGGAGAGGAAAGAAAGTGTCATGCCCGGTCTTACAAAGGAAAGGAGTGCGTTTCCTTATAGGCAGTGGGAGCACATCAAGCACTTGCGATGGAGATGTTTGTCTTGGACCAATGGGAGGAGAGTCATCTTCTATTGGTTTGAAAACTTCTACTGCAAAGGTGTTAGGATGATCAGCACTTTTCCAATTTCCTTCCACAGTAGTCACTCCCATGCTCCCCGTCTTTTTCTCCTAGGAATTCACTTTTGATTTATTGGAAGCAGAGCCTGAGCTGGGGTTTCAGGAGCAAGTTTGTTTGTTTATTAAGGGAGTACTCTCAGAAGGAACCTGTAAGAGGGAGAGAGAAAGGAAGAAGAAGCTGAGCAGAGATGTGGTTTCAGATAAGATCCACTCTCAGCCTGTGACAGGAGAGGAGATTGGTGCTGTAAATTGCCCCAGAATTTGCCCTACCTTGAGGCAAGACAGCTGGATTTTGTGCCCTCACACAAGACAGCCTTTAGTTATAGGATGTCCCAGGACAAAGAAGATGCATGTCCAGCTGAGATGGCTTTGATCACCCAAGAGCAATCCTGCTAAAAATGTTGCAGGTGTGAGCCATCAGCAGCAACTTCTGCAGCAGCTGGGTGCACCAGAGCCCATTAAAATGAATCGAGGACATCTCCTACAGTCTGAATTCTCTATGCTCTTCTTTTGCCAGCTGATTCATGTATCCAGCAGATTTGAGTACTGTCTTAGTCTGTTTAATGTTGCTGTAACAATATACCTGAGGCTGGGTACTTTATAAAGAAAAGAGGTTTAATTGATTCATGATTCTGGAGGCTGGAAAGCTCAAGATAGAGCAGCCACATCTGATGAAGACCTCATGCCTCTTCCACTCATGGAAAGTAGAAAGGGAGTAGACATGTGCAGAGATCACCTGGCAAGAGAGAGAAACTGAGGAAGACAGGCACTTTTTAACAACCTGCTCTCAAGGGAACTAATCCATTCCTGTGAGATACCCCTGCAGTAGGGTATTAATCTATTCATGAGGGACCTGCCCCCATGGCCCAAACACCTCCCACTAGGCCCCACCTCTCAACACTGCCACATTGGGGGATCAAATTGCAACATGGGTTTTGACAGGAACAAACCACATCCAAACCATAGCTGATACTACATCAGTTTTTCTATTGCTGCATAGCAATAACCTCCCCAAAACTTAACCACCATTTACTTAACTCACAATTCTGTGGGTCAGCAATTTGGGTGGGCATTCTTCTGGTCTTGATTGTGCTTATTCATACTACATCTTTGGTCACCTACCAGGTTACTTGGGGACTGGCTGGACCAGAGTGACCTCAGCAGGAACAGCTAGCTTGTCTCAATTCCACATGGTCTCT
Organism: Nomascus leucogenys; assembly: GCF_006542625.1. Taxonomy (NCBI): domain Eukaryota; kingdom Metazoa; phylum Chordata; class Mammalia; order Primates; family Hylobatidae; genus Nomascus; species Nomascus leucogenys. The sequence goes on along the minus strand of NC_044393.1, from coordinate 99,811,909 downwards.
TTTCCAGCAGGCTAGCCCCAGCTCGTTCAAATGCCTGTGACAGGGTTCCAAGAGAGACAAGTATATGCAAGGTCCCTTGAGGCCTAGGCTCAGAACAAGCACACAGTAGTTCCTCCTATGCAAGGTAGAATCTGTTTCCTCCTCCCCAGATCTGGGTTGGCCTTATGATTTGCTTTAGCCAACAAAATGAAGCAGAAGTGGCAGTCACATTACAAAGGGAGTGGATACAGGAAGAAGTGGAGGATTAGGCACACCTCTATCTCTACCAAGACAATCTACCTTATCACTTGGTTTCAACAGCTAGGTCTGCAGTTGAATACGTGATGTACTAGATAGAATCTGGAGGTTCATTTGGCTATATTTAGATGGTTGACAGCTCTGAGAATAATCTTCCTGTAAAGTAGATTGTTGCAGTTTGCATCCCCTCAGTACAGACTCTAGGAAGAGATTGGTGTGCAAGATGTTTATCAGGAAGTGCTCTCAGGATTGACACCTGTGGGAGAAGGGAAGGCAGGAAGATTGGGCAGAGGGTGAGGTTGTGATGCAATGCAGTCTCAACAAAGGCCTCAGCTAACCCACAGGGAGGGCTAAGCTGGGACGGCTCATCAGAGTTGTCCCAGGTTGGTGCAAAGAAACTAGGCCTTTATACTCTGACACCAGCCAGTCAGTAGATGACAGCTGTCCTGGGCACGGAGCTGACCTTGGGCAAGGCAACTCTCATCAGCCAAGGGCAATCCTAGCTAATAGTTGAAGGTTGTCAGTTGGCAGGATTCTCAACAGCTGGGGAAATACCCTTCATTTCTGAAAGGGGATCTGGGTAGTGCAGCATGGAAAATCCATGGGATTTTTCTCCCCTTCATTTTTAATTTTATGATACCAAAATCCTGACAGAAAATAAGGGCTGTCCTATTTCTTCTTCTTATATATTTAATATATAACTAAACTAAAGGGAAGGCTGCAGGATGGTTGGTTAGGACTGAATGAAGTAGTTTCATTAGGCCCAGGCAGGGAGGAACTAAGGCCCCTTGCCAACAGCCATCACTAGCTTGCCAGCCATGGGAAGGCATACCATGGAAGTGGATCATCCAGCCCCAGTCGAACCTTCAGATTAGGCAGCCCCAGCTATACCCAACTGAGAGACCTCATGAAAGACCATGAACCAGGACTGTCCAACTGAACTGGTCATGAATTCCTGACCCATGGAAACCATAAGAGATACTGTATTCGTTTGCTGGGACTATCATAACAATACTACAGACTGGGCGACTTAAACAACAGAAGTTGATGTGTCACAGTTCTGGAGGCTGGAAGTCCAAGATCAAGGTGTTGGCAGGTTCGGTTTCTCCTGAGGCCTCTCTCCTTGGCTTACAGAGGCATCACTGTGCTCTCATGTGGCTGTTTCTCTGTGTGCACTCATCCTTGGCATCTCCTCTCCTTCTTTTAAGGATACAAGTCCTATTGGACTAGGGCCAACCCTATGGCCTCACTTAAACTTAATTACCTCTTTAAAGGCTCTGTCTGCAAATACAGTCACATTGGAAGTTAGGGATCCAGCATATGAATTTCGGGGAAATATATAACACATAAATTCAGTCCATAACAGATAATAAATTATTGTTGTCTTAAGCCACTGAGTTTTGGGTGATTTGTTATGGATCAGTAGATAACTAATACTTGTTTCATCTGGGTGAGGGGAGGTGGCATAACTCAGTGAATTGAACCATGGATAATAAACTCAAGAGCTTTGAGTTGTTTTTAAAAATGGACTGTCTTTTGCCATTCATTCAATCTCCAAGACCCCTAGTTCTCCTATTATGAAAATTTGGGAGAAGATCACTGACCAGTCTTTCAAAGTTGTTATGTGAAATAATTACCTCTTCTTTCAAAGATAGAAAGGCACCTTAAAAATCTATAAATATCTCAAATCCCTTGACATTAAGGAACAGTTAAAGATTTTATATGCACCACTTTGTTCTTATATTCCTATCTGCCATTTTAAATACCCTTACAACCTCATAAGGTCTTGATGTTAAAGCTGTCTGCCCAGAAATGGTAAACTAGCAGCTCCATAGTCTGTGACTCACAACAGATTAGATACTTTAAAAATAGTTTGGAAAAATTTCACATTGGGTCAAGGAGTAGGAGCTACAGAGAGAACTGATTCTCAGCGGGATTGGTTATCACGAGAGCTGGCACTTAGACAAGTGCTGCCTGTGTGCTGAAGAGACAGGCAGAGAGTGTCTATTCTCCCAGCTGTCAAAAAAATATTATAATTGGCATTCTTCCTATGTTCCTGCACTGTTGGAATCATGACTCAATGAACAGAAAGAAGGCAGAGAGAGAGACACACATGACTGGGAGCGTGGCCCTTTTTTCTGAGCAGTGGCCGGGGTCTTTGGGATTCTTATTCATTCCGTTCCCCAGGGTAGCTGAGCTCCAAAGAAAAGATGTTGGATCTTTTTAATGTGATAAACTCCCTGCCTCTGTCGTCTCCCCAGGGACCCATGAGAGGACTCACTTGTTCAGCGGTCATTTCCTATCTGCCTGGCACTGTCCTAGGCCCTGAGCACTCAGAGACCATTGGGATCATTCCTGTCTTTGAGAGTCTCCCCAGCAAAAAGAGGGTGCATCCTGTAGAAACAGAACTCTGGAGCTAAAGCCATTGAAGGGTGCATCCTGCCTCTTCACTCACCGGGCAGCAAAACTAACAGATGAAATATCTACTCCTACAGATGCACAGGTCGCATGGCCTTGGATTAGCATCATTTTGGTCACGGGGATGCAAGTGTAGGGTAAAAAATGGAAATGTCCAGTAGTGTATTATTTTGCTCCCTTGGTTGATAGAGTTCTCAAGATAAAATCTGCATCCCTTAACTATGACGATGGCCACTTTAGGATTCATCTTGAATTTTTCCACCCTAGAGAGGCAACCCTGCCTTCACCTGGGTGAGGCCAGGGCTCAAATATTGGTGTTGTAGAGTTGGGATGTTCACTAGAGTGAATCACAGGTAACCTACATGTAGCACCTCTATTGGGAGGCAGAGTGCACCGTGATTATCTTTTTCCCTAACTTGGGCTGGCAATGTCAATAAAGGACATCACCTAGGTATGCAGTAGACCTTAAATATGTGTATTTCTTGTCTAAGAAACCATCATGATAAAACTGTCACCAATTTCAAAGCCAGGGACAGAAGCCAGTTGCAGAGGGTTGGAAAGTGAGTGTGAGATGACAAAGTATGGGTGGAGGATGTGGACAGCTTTATCAAGAAGCTTGGTGTGAAGAGGAGATGTGAGTGAGGGCTTGGCTGGAGGAGGAGGGGGACCCAGGGAGGGAGCGCACCTCTTTTAAAAGATGAGAGTGACTCGGCATGTTCCTGTGCTAATGGGAAGTCCCTGCACCTTGGATCCCACTCTACCCGGGCCTCTGTTAAATGGGAATATCGGATTTATCTCACAGGGTTGCTGTGAGGCTCAAATGAGATAATTGTGTAAAGTTACTCCCCCCAAGGCTCAATGGCTAGCAAACGCTAAAGCCAAGATTTGAACCAAGGCAGCTGGGCTCCAGAACCCGTGTTCTCAGCATGGTTGTCTGTCACCTCTGGAGAGATCCGAGATTCTCAGCTGATCCAAGGTTGATGCATCATCTTAGCTCATATACCTGAGTAGGGGTTTGGCACATGGTGTCTCATGGGCCAAGTCTGGCCCACCACCTGGTTTTGTGATTAAAGTTTTATTGGCACACAGCCACGTGCATTCATTTATGTATTGTCCTTGCCGTTTTCATGCTGCTACAGCAGAGTGCGTTGCTGCAACAGAGACTATATGGCTCACAAAGCCGAAATATTTCTATCTGGGCTTTTTTCAGAAAGTTTGTCAATCTGTGACTAATCTGTGCCAGAGCTTCCCTTTATACTGCTAGCCAATTGCTTGTTGGAACATCCAACGCAAAGGGGCAGATTGAGCCTCATTCCCAGAAAGGCAAGGGACAAGCAGTAGTGCTTTGCCTCACTAAAGACGTGGAGTGCATTCCACTGGAGAGGGCCATGGAATTAGTCATTGGTCTTGCCCTTAAGGAGGACCAGACTGGCCACTAAGCTGGCAAAGTGGGCCAGATGTGGTGGCTTACGCCTGCAATCCCTGCAGTCTGGGAGGCTGAGGTGGGCAGATCACTTGAGCCCGGGAGTTCGAAACCAGCCTCAACATGGCAAAACCCCATCTCTATTAAAAATGCAAAAAATTAGCTGGGCTGGGGGTGCACACCTGTAGTCCCAGCTACTTGGGAGGCTGAGGTGGGAGAATCATCTGAGCCTAGGAGGTCGAGGCTGCAGTGAGCCATGATTTTGCCTGGGCGACAGGACTGAGACCCTGTTTGAAAAACAAAAAAAAAAAAAGTTGGCAAAGCGGTAAATAAACCAGCAGAGTTAGGACTTGAAGATTATACTCCTTGCCTTCAGAGCACTCTGCTTTTGGGTTGATTGAGGAGATTTGGAGTAACATAAAGTTAAGGTGGAAGGGTCTTTGTTCTTTCCCTTAAGCTCCTTGAATAAGGAAGTACTGCACATTTGAAGTGGCACAGACGAACATCATAAACTTGCCCTTGCCTCTCTTGCCATGGTTTCCAGAGGAGTGACCTGTTCAGACTTGTGTCGTTTTTTTGTTTTGTTTTGTTTTTTAAATTTTGGAAGAGACCAGGGTTTTGCCATGTTGGCCAGGCTGGTCTTGAACTTCTGACCTCAAGTGATCCACCCACCTCAGCCTCCCAAAGATTCCCAAAGTAATCCCAAATCCAGAGGGATTACAAGTGTGAGCCACTGCTCCAAGCCCAGACTTGTGTTTTATGTATTTCTTTGTTTATTTTTAGAGATAGGCTCTCCCTCTGTCACTCATGCTGGAGTACGATCATAGCTCACTGCAGCCTCAAACTCCTGGGCTCAAGCTATCCTGAGTAGCCTCCTAAGTAGCTGGGATTACCAGCACACACCACCATGCCCGACTAATTTTTCTTATGTTGTTGAAGAGATAGTTTCTCCCTATGTTGCCCAGGCTGGTCTTGAACTTCTGGGCTCAAGCCATCCTCCTTCCTTGGCCTCCCAAAGTGCTGGGAGCCACCACGCCCAGCAACAGACTTGCATTTTATGGAATGATTACTCTAGTAACAGGCTAGAGGCTGGAATTTATGGGGAAAAGACTAAACCAGAAAAGCAGTAAAGTGCTGCAGTAGCCCAGGGAGAGGTGACAAAAGGCTGAACTAAAGCCAAAGGAGTGGAGATTTAGAGGAAGGGATTCATTATAAAAGTGCAGCCTGGATATGTGGCGTGTGGGAAGAGGACTCTAGGGGGACTCTCCAGTTCTGGCATGAAAGGAAGGATGACAGTGTCATTAAATTAGAAAAACACTGGAAGGAGAAGTAGAGCTGGGATGAAACCCAAGTTCCATTTGGTGCACATTTTCTTTCATTCCTTTGGGACATCAAATAGAAATGGCACGGACGTGGATTAGAAGTCTGGTGTGGAGAAGCAGAGGTTAGAAAAATGATTCTCTTCGTACATTTTATTTCCCATGCATTAAGTCAACCAAATCAAGACTCTGAACACTTTCTACCTATATAACAGCCGGTGCGGGGAAGAAAGAAAATGTCATTTAATTCTAATAAGGGACACTTCTTTACCAATAGAGTTGTGTGAAAATGCATTTGGGGGGCTGAACATTAAATAGTGGAAAAATTACTGTACCTATTTATGCATCCTAGACGGGCTTGTCTTGATTTGCATTTAGATGAGAATTCCTTCAGCTCAGAACCGGGACTGTCCCCTAACTCATAAGCACTTAGAAAAGCATTAACTTTAGTTGGCGAGGTATCCTTGGTACAACTGTGACACAAAACCTAATACCAGTGTTCCCTTAATGACTCAGGAGAAAGTAGCCATTGAAATGGTGGAAAAGTTTAGAACAAGCTTCCTTTGCCATCTCTTTGAGAAGGAACGCATGCCCTGTTAATCAATGACCGCCCAGCCTCTCACCGTGCTTGAGTAAACCTGTTTCGAAGGGTTGTGTATTTTTTCCACTCTTTTGGAGGCTTCGTGCAGGACTCTAAAGCATTATTATTCTAAGACCTGAATAAGAATGTCAGCTGCTCATCGTGGCGTGATTACAGACAGAGGTATATTTTATTTTTTTTAAAAATGAAAATTGAAACAGGTGGTTCAATGAAAAGCTTTCTAAGGAACTACACAGATGAAATTCTAATACGATTTCTACAGCTCTGCACGTAATTTCCTCTTCACGTGCTGAATCAAAAGCCCTTTGGGAGGCCAAGGTAGGGGGTGGATCATATGAGGTCGGGAGTTCAAGACTAGCGTGACCAATATGGTGAAACCCTGTCTCTACCAAAAACACAAAAATTAGCCGGGTGCGGTGGCATGTGCCTGTAGTCCCAGCTACTCAGAAGGCTGAGGCAGGAGAATTGCTTGAACCCAGGAGGCGGAGGTTGCAGTGAGCCAAGATTGCACCACTGCACTCCAGCCTGGGCGACAGAGCAAGACTCCGTCTCAAACAAAACAAAAACAAAAACAAAAAAAGACAGTGAAAGGCCCATGGCTGGTTCTTTCACGAATTGGTCAGGCTGTTCAATTATGGTGGTTCAGTCTGATTAAGCCATTACTTAGTTTGCATTTGATTTTTCAAATCACATCCATCTGGAGAAGTATTTGGTTCTCTCTTTTAAAAACAACATTCCTCTGAGATGAAGAAGTTCTGGAGATTGGTTACACCACAGTGTGAACATACTTAATACTACCGACTGTCTACTGAAAAATGGTTAAGATAGCAAACTATGCTACGTGTGTTACGCCACAACTCAAACTTTTTACACATGACATTCCTATGATTGTAAAAGGAAAACCATAAAAAAGAAAATGAAAACTTCCTGGAATTCCGCCACTTTGAGACAAGTGGATTCCGGTGTCACATTTTTGTCCAACTTTTGTTGTTCCTTTATATACAAATACAGAAATGGACAGATAACAGATGTAGACCCTGCTAGAGACTGTTCAGCAACTTAGCTTTTCACTTAATAGTATAATCAGGTACCTGTCTTCAATTTACATGGTTTCATTGTTGGAGGAATGTCATTTTTTAAAGTCTTATTTTCACAAAATCTAGTAGACACACAGTGTAAGTATTGCTTTATACAATTCAAATTATAAAGCAAACTACTGGGTCTAATATAGTAAACAACAAATGTTACATATAGCCTGGAGAGCATTTATTATATATCAAAAGCCATTGGATAGAGATTGTATTGCTATTTGGATAAAAGTCGTGCAATTTCAGTAGAATGGCTCACTATAAATCAGATTCTTTTAAGAAACTAAGTATATAGTACTTCAGTACCAGGGAGGCCATAAAAGTTTCTGAGTCATTTGCCTGCCCAAGACTCAGCTGCTGGTTTGAGGAGCTGGGAGATTGAAAGAAAGGAGATTTTTCTTCTTAAGATCTGTCCACGTTCCTGGACTTGAATCTGCCCTTTCACTTTTATTATGTCTAACAATTAAAGATTGATGTGGGGAATCTCTGAATACCAGTCTGTGTGTTCACTACTCAGATCTAATACTAGCATTGGAATGTGGTATTAATATGGTTTATTCTTTTCCAGAATGTAGGGATGAATTGTGGAAATAATTTTTTTTTTTTTTTTTGAGACAGGGTCTCACTCAGTCACCCAGGCTGGAGTACAGTGGCATGATCATAGCTCACTGTAACCTCGAACTCTCAGCCTCAAGCAATCCTCCCGCCTCGGCCTCCTGAGTAGCTGGGAATATAGGCATGCGCTACCACACCTGGCAGAGAAATAATTTTTCATGAGCCATGGGTGATGTGTTTCAGACACAGCTAGTGGGAAAATATATACTTAATCCATTCAGAATTTTTTCTAGTGCAGCCTCCAAGAGGCCATCTATAGCACTCCATGCTGAAATAATCAAAGACGTTATCTTCAAACTAAAGCCTTTGTCTTAGCTTGAGAATGTGTGATCCTTTCTGTTCCCAAGACACGTGTCTATAGATGGGACTGTGTTTACACTCTGCCTGTCTACTTATTTAATCTTACAAATGGGCAATTAAAGGAAAATTCTCTTTTCCACCAGGCATTAACTGTATGTTGCGTTTAGTCTACACATTAGTTTTGCACGCATCTGTCTGCCCGGTCACCATGTGCAAACCCCCGTGTTAAGATATCTGCGTGGTGTGAGAAGAAAAGCCTCAAGGTCAACACAAATACTGATCCATGCCTTTTTATAAGGTGGTAAAGCAAATACAAAGGGCTTTTAGAACCAGTAGACTCAGAGCATCGTCAGCATTTACCCTGTTAACCTGACTTAAATGGGAGCGGTGTACATGCCATGGACTCCCCTGAACAAAGCAAAGTCAATTTTCTATTTTTCTGAGAAACAGAAGCAGGAGGCAGAGCAGTAGAGCAGGAATCTATGGCCCGGATAAAACAAACACAAATAATTTTTTTAAGTCTATGCAAAACAAAATCATAAAGACACACATTTTTAAATAAACCACCTAGATCCAATGTCAGAAGATGGAATTGTATTTACAAATATATTTTGTTGAGTGGCTTGGGTGCATAGAAAAAGGTCAAATTTTATTTCTGTTCAAACAGCACTGTAACAAGTTACTATGAATCGTGGTTGATTGCTCAGGCACCAGATCCCCTCACTTCTCAAGAAAGTCAGCAAAATCTTCCTGCAGCTCAACACAGTACCAGCAATACTGTACCCATCCATTACATTTCATTCCCATCCCCTCCAGTCTTACTGAATCACATTCTGAGTTGACTCAGCAGATCATCATCATCAGTAATTAGGAAATTCTTTACCTCATTTCCATCTTAGTCCTTTAATACAAATGGGCACCAGTCAAATAATAGAAACTGGCTTTTCATTTGTCTACACCAGAAATAACCTGATAGAATGCTTACAGTGTGTTCTGCTAGATGCTTAGTGATAGAGCTGTAGGTTAGTTTAAAATTATCTTTTTTTTTTTTTTTTTTTTTTTTTGAGACGGAGTCTCACTCTCTCGCCCAGGCTGGAGTGCAGTGGCGCAATCTCGGCTCACTGCAAGCTCTGCCTCCCGGGTTCACGCCATTCTCCTGCCTCAGCCTCTCCGAGTAGCTGGGACTACAGGCGCCCGCCACCACACCCGGCTAATTTTTTTTTTTTTTTTGTATTTTTAGTAGAGACGGGGTTTCACCGTGGTCTCGATCTCCTGACCTCGTGATCCGCCCGCCTCGGCCTCCCAAAGTGCTGGGATTACAAGCGTGAGCCACCGCGCCCGGCCTAAAATTATCTTATAACATGTTCTTCATTAATGTGCTTGGGATAAGCCTATTTTGTACTGTTTTGGCGTGTGTTCGCACCCCAGTGCTGAATTAGATCAGGCACTTTGGTGGCAAATAATTTTTGAAAATGTCATTTTCAGTATTAAAATAATTTTCAATGGATTTGGCAAATGCATAAAACAACTCTTACTTTATAGGTGCTCTGGGATTTGTGGAATACATTTTTCCTTTTTTTTTTTTTTTTTTGAGACAGTCTTGCTCTGTCACCCAGGCTGGAGTGCAATGGCGTGATCTTGGCTTACTGCAACCTCTGCCTCCCAGGTTCAAGCAATTCTTCTGCCTCAGCCTCCTGAGTAGCTGGGATTACAGGCACGTGCCACCACGCCCAGCTAATTTTATATTTTTAGTAGAGACGGGGTTTCACCATATTGGTCAGGCTGGTCTCAAACTCCTGACCTCGTGATCCGCCCGCCTCGGCCTCCCAAAGTGCTGGGATTTCAGGCATGAGCCACTGCGCCCAGCCCCATTGTTCTCATTTATTTATTTATTTATGAGACAGACTCTTGCTCTGTCGCCAGGCTGGAATACAGTGGTACAATCTCTGCTCACTGCAATCTCCGCCTCCTAGGTTCACGCCATTCTCCTGCCTCAGCCTCACCAGTAGCTGGGACTACATGTGTGTGCCACCACACCCGACTAAATTTTGTATTTTTAGATGGGGTTTCACTGTGTTAGCCAGGCTGGTCCCAAACTCCTGACCTCAAGTGAGCCACCCACCTTGGCCTCCCAAAGTGCTGGGATTATAGGCATGAGCCACTGCGCCCGGCCTCCATCATTCTTTAAACACAATATTGTGTATGTGTCTTACTTTACAAATAAAAACAAGCATTTGACTTCTCAAAGTAGATGGAGCTGCTTTTCTGTCTCATCCTCACAGCCCAATGCAGTTAGTCTCTTCTGCCTGGTGTCTAGACTATGAAGGTAGGGGTTTGGATTCAAACCCACTTGTTGATGTCTGTTATGGGCCAGCCATACACAAGTTCAGTTCATTCTCACAACAGTCATGCAAAGAAGATATTATTATCTCCATTTTGCAAGTTAAGAACCAAGGTTTAGAAAAATAAAATCTACTGGAGATTGTATGACTAGTAAATGATAGAGATAGGATTCAAATTGAGACCTACCTTTGGAATCCACGTTCTTTTCACTTTACCAAATGGCACTCCCCACCCCCAAACCAAGAACAGCATTTATTGCCACCTAGCCTGAGCCAAGACCTATACCAGGCGCACAGTAGATATTGGCAGGAGGCTTAGAGACTGACACACAGAACAGTCAAGCATGAGTCAGTGGCATAGCTGGGACTCAGAGCCAGAACTGTTGAGAGAGGAAAGGTACAAGCTTTGAGCCCAACCTATGTCTTCTTCCACAGGCACTGTTTGCCGTCTTCATGTTATATACACTCTGGTCACGTGATTTGACTTTGAGAATATTCTCCGAAATCTTAATTAAAATCAGTTAACAGCTGATGAATGCCCCACCCCCCCCCCGCCATTTTTTTTTTTTTTTTTTGAGACGGAGTCTCACTGTGTCACCCAGGCTGGAGTGCAGTGGTGCAATCTCAGCTCACTGCAACCTCCGCCTCCCAGGTTCAAGCCATCCTCCTGTCTCAGCCTCCTGACCAACTGGGATTCCAGGTGCCTGCCACCATGCCCAGCTAATTTTTGTATTTTTAATAGAGACGGAGTTTCACCATGTTGGCCAGGCTGGTCTTGAACTCCTGACCTCAAGTGATCCACCTGCTTTGGCCTCCCAAAGTGCTGGAATTACAGGCGTGAGCCACTGAGCCTGGCCTAAATATGCTTTTGAGATTTTACCTTTGCACTTTTGAATTCCACGATGTTACTTGAATCAAACTACTGATCCAATACAATCAAGTTACCTTTCATTCTTACATCAGGAAACAACAACATCAAAAGAGAAAACACATTTTTGATTTATTTACACATGCTACCTAAGACATCGGCATCCCTCTACCTACATCCTAATAAATGGATTCCATCCTTCAAAGGTTTGTGTTTAGCTAAATGTATTGTTGGATTAAGATATTTGCATATGGAATAAATCCTGGGGTTTGTCGTTGTTGTTGTTTTGAGATGCAGTCTTGCTCTGTTGCCCAGGCTTGAGGGCAGTGGCGCAGTCTTGGCTCACTGTAACCTCCACCCCCTGGATTCAAGCGATTCTTCTGCCTCAGCCTCCCGGGTAGCTGGGATTACAGCTGCCCACCACCATGTGCAGCTAACGTTTGTATTTTAGTAGAGATGGAGTTTCACCATGTTGGCCAGGCTTGTCTTGAACTCCTGACCTCAGGTGATTCGCCCAACCTCAACCTCCCAAAGTGCTGGGATCACAGGCTTGAGCCACCGTGCCCGGCCAAATTCTGGGTTCTCTTATTGTCGTGAAGCGTAGTTTGTATTGTCATCCTTTTAAAATTGTTGGTTATTTCCAGTTTTTCTTGACTCATTCATTAGGTAACAAATTTATAGTTATCAATGGCTATGATAAATGATTATGTACTTATAATTTTTAAAACTTAACTACAATAAAGCACAATATAGTGCTACTCAGGTTTCAGATTTAAAAAAATTAGACTGAGTTTTTGTTTACTGATAAAAATTCCGGAGTTTCAAACAGCTGTATTGCTGTTAATGAAATTTATAAATTAAGTTTGCCTGTTTGACTTTTACCATGTCACAGAGAAATAACTACATGAATTTTCACCAGATTTGGGTAGTATGTTTGAGATGGCCTGACTCAAAGTGTAGGCTATGTGGGGTGTGACAATAATTTACTGAGCTCTTACTAAGTGCTGGCACTCTTATAAGTGCTTTCTGTGTAATTAACTCACATATTCCTTACTGCTCTATGAGGTAGGCGCTGCTACGATCCCATTTTACAGATGAGGAAACGGAGGCACGAGCAGCTTCATAGATGTTTCACAGCACACAGGGCCCTGTGTTTAGATGAGTCCCATCCTTGATTTAATGCTGTATTGTCAGAGTCTGGAAATTCCCAATTTTTGAACAAGGGACCTCTCATTTTCTTTTTGCTCTGGATCTGGCAAATTATGTAGCCAGTCCTGGAGCAATTTAATAAGTTGCTCAAGCCAGGGTTAAGCCCAGGTAGTATGTCCAGAATCCATACTCCTTACCATTGCTAAACTACCCTTGGAAACTTAGGGTTAGTCCTAGAGAGGCTGCCAAGCCACCAAGCAGCTGTGGGTTTCTTGCTCAGGGTGCTACTTTGCACACAGGTGATTCTGCGTGGGCTGTGTTAGGGTCCAGCAGCAGACAGATTAAGGAGGGCTCACAATTCTTAGGGGCGATCACCTCGTATCTAATAGGCTATTTTGAAGAGGAAAATGGAAAAAACAATGCCTCACACAGTACTTTTGGGCCGAATACCTTTGAATGGCAGTGCAGGGCTGTCCAGAGATGGCGTACTCTTTCATTTCTCTGATTTGGTGTCCTTCAAGAATACAAAACTATTGCTGTTTCTTTCTGAAAGAATACTCAAGAAATAACAAGTAAAAAAATAAAAATATAATGACTTGTTCACATATTTCCTGAGTAATACTTATAATTTGAGTCCCTCTCCTCAGGTTAAATTTGCGAATATTTCATTTTCAAGAGTGAATTCAACAACAACAACATATCCCAGCTGGGCATGGTGGCTCACGCCTGTAATCCCAGAACTTTGAGAGGCCAAGGTGGGCGGATTACTTGAGGCCAGGATTTCGAGACCAGCCTGGCCAACATGGCAAAACCCCGTATCTACTAAAAATACAAAAATTAGCCAGGCGTGGTGGCACATGCCTGTAGTCCCAGCTACTTGGGAAGCTGGGGCATGAGAATAGCTTGAATCCAGGAGGTGGAGGTTGTAGCAAGCCGAGATCACACCACTGCACCCCAGCCTGAGCCATAGAGTGAGATTCTTTCTCAAAAAAAAAAAAAACAAACAAACAAAAACCCCAGCATATCCTGAGCTACTTTGACATTTCTCCTCCTCCTCTACTTTGTCTCCATTTACTGTTTCTGGTGTTTTCTCCAATATCAGACTGAGCATAGTAAAAGCACAGGAGAAAAATGACAAAAAGGAAGGTTAATTATAGTACACTATATGGTTTGGCTCAGGTGTCAGTAGTATTTTCATAGTCATAATAAGTCGAAACCTTGAATATTGACATAGCAAAAGAATTCATAACTATATGGACAGTGGGAGGAAGGGTTTGGGGGCAAGGTGCATTCGAGAGTGGTAATCTTGATTGGCATAGGGAAAAAACTGAAATGACTAACATCAGCTGTATGAGTTAAGGAGGGGAAGCTTGTAATGCTGTGATTGTGTCTGGGGTGCAAGAAGACTGCAGCACAGAAGGCAGGCCGAGGGATGGCTTGCTGGAAGTATTTAGGCAAAAAGCTAATGTATTTTTTTAACAAGCAAATTTAATGATAATTTTTTCACATTGAAACCACTACTAATGATGTGGTTAAGATAAAGGGAACAGGACCTCTTGGTTTATAATAGGTAGTAGAAATTTGGATTATAGCTATACTAGGCTCTACTATGATGATTAAAGTTTTTTCTGTTAATAATCAAAGTGAGATTTCTATTTCAATAAAAATGGAAAGAAGTGCCTACCTAACACAATTCTAGGACATTAAGTTCAGAGAAAAGGAGGAAAGGGATATTTCCTTTAACTTTTATTAGCACCTGAGTTATTTCTGAGCTTGAGGTCTTGCTGTACAGCAGTTCAGTAGTTATCAAATCAGTTGGTCTCAGGACCCCTGTGTACTCATAATTATTGAGACCCGAACAAGCCAGGTGTGGTGGCTCACATCTGTAATCCTAACACTCTGGGAGGCTGAGGCGGGTGGATTGCTTGAGCCCAGGAGTTCAGGACCAGCCTGGACAACATGGCGAAACCCCATCTCTACCAAAAAAACTAGCCAGGTGTGGTGGCTCACATCTGTAGTCCCAGCCACTCATGAGGAAGACCACTTGAGCCTGGGGATGAAGAGATTTCAGTGAGCCGTGATCATGCCATTGCACTCTAGCCTGGGTGACCCCATCTCAAAAAAGAAAAAAGAGAGACCCAATGGGCTTTTTTGGATATGGGTTCCATCTACTAATATTTACCGTATTATGTGCCTGCTTTGACAGCACATATACTAAAACTGGAATGATACAGAGAAGATTAGCAAAACAAAAAAAGAAAGAAAAATAATTTACCATATTATAAATTAAAACTGTTTTTAAATATTAATTTATCTGAAAAGATCAATAATAAACTCATTACATATTAGCATAAATACATCTTTATGAAAAAGAACTCCTTTTATATTGCTGCAGAGCTTTTTAATGTCTGGGTTAGAAGAATTTGGTGGGATTCTCAGATCTGCTTCAGCACCCAGTCTGTTGCCATATGTTGTTTTGGTTGAAGTACATGAAGAAAATCGAGCCTCAGACAGGCAGTTGGAAAAAAAGAGAGGAGTGTATTAGTTACCTCTTCAGATAATTGTGGCTAGCCTTCTTGACAAATGGTAGGGTTTTTTAAATATTTAACTGCTAAATAACAATCGTATATAATTATGGGGTATACTGTGATGCTATGATATGTGTATACAATACAGAATGATTAAACCAAGCTAATTAACGTATCTGTCACCTCACATACCTATCATTTCTTTGTGGTGAGAACACTTAAAATCTACACTTAGCAGTTTTTATTATTAACTGTAGTCACAGTATTGTGCAATCCATCAGAACTTATTTCTCCCATGAAACTGAAACTTTGTACACTTTGGCAAACCTCCCGCCTTTCCCCATCCACCCCCACCCCCAGTCTCTGGAACCTCCATTCTCCTCGCTGCCTTTATGAGTTTCACTGTTTATAATATACAAGTGAGCTCACGCAGTATTTGTCTTTCTGTGCTTGGCTTGTTTCACTTAGCATGATGTCATCTGTGACAACATGGATGAACCCAGAGGACAAGTGGTAGTTTCTTGAAGGTTAGCTGCAATGTGTAATCTGATACCATAGCATTGAACTTTTCGAAGCCTACTTACTAGAGTGTATTATGTTAGAATCTGTCCATCTATCTTGCATTTTTGGGTTTTTGTTTGTTTTTAGGTGGAGTCTCGCTCTGTTGCCTAGGCTGAAGTGCAGCGGCACAATCTCAGCTCACTGCAACCTCCACCTCCCGGGTTCAAGAGATTCTCCCACCTCAGCCTCCCGAATAGCTGGGATTACAGGCACCCGCCACCAAGCCCAGCTAATTTTTGTATTTTTAGTACAGATGGGTTTCACTATGTTGGCCAGGCTGGTCTCAGACTGCTGACCTCAAGTGATCTGCCCACCTTGGCCTCCCAAAGTGCTGGGATTACAGACATGAGCCACCGTGCCCAGCCCTATCTTGTATTTCGAATGGATCTTTCACCCATGCGTGATGTTATAATACCATGCATTAGTCATTTGGAAACTATTGGATCACTGACTAATGCAGATCTTCCAAATAGGAACACATTTTGTTACACAATAACTAAAAAGCATTTCTTAATAACACCAGTGATCTCCCCAGAGAAATCTCTAAGTATGGGGAAATTGTCAAGCTCATTGTGGCAGACACAAGGTTTCCAAAATTCTAATTTTTGCTTGAAAACTCAAACTTCATCATTGACAACAAATATGTCGGTTGTTTTCCTTGCAGTGACAGGCTCAGTTTATTCATTTTGAAAAAAACTGTCTACCAAATACCCAGGTCCAAATAACTACAATTTTTCAGAGTTTTAAAAGCAGCTCAATTGCACATGTTTTCCTCAAGAACATCATCATAATTTGCAATGGAAATGTTTTATGTGCACCTCTCATTTCATCACACAGAATATTAAAAAGACACATACTCAAGATTGAGATTTAATAAAATGAATAAATGTATGGCATTATCAAAGACCTTCTTAAGTGACACTGGCCTTCTCCCCTGGAGTAGGAGGTTGTCACAGTTTGCCACTGCCTTGTCGATATGAATTAAGGCACCAGAATTTGCCACGGTGCTGACATTGATGGGGAAAAGCAATGGTGGGTAAAAAGCGAATGATGCCTTAGTGTTGGCACAAAAAGTTTCCACCTGTAGACACCCTGAAAAGGTTCATGGACCCTCAGGAGTCCTCTGGCCAGTTTTCAAACTGCTAGTGTAATGTGTCAGCGTATGTCACTGTTGTCAAGCATTACTGTCATCCACAGATCTTTAGGAACACAGCGACAGGAACTGCTGAGTTTGGTAGGATTTAGGACCATAACCCCTTCCCCTGCTCTGGTTCCAATCTTAACATGCAAACCATTCCCTAGAGGTAAAGTTTGCTTAATTGCCCACTTCTCAGCAGAAAAATCATTAACCATTACCATTTTTCTTCTAAATTTTTTTTTTTTTTTTTTTTGAGACTGGGTTTCACTATCACCCAGGCCCACTTCTCAGCAGGAAAATAGTCAACCATTACCATTTTTCTTTTAAACTTTTTTTTTTAGACAGGGTCTCACTCTATCACTCAGGCTGGAGTGCAGTGATGTGATCATGGCTCAGTGCAGCCTCCACCTCCCAGGCAATCCTCCCGCCTCAGGCTCCTGAGTAGCTAGCTGGGACTACAGGTGCATGCCACCATGTCCGGCTAATTTTTTTAAAAATTTTTGCTGTTTAAAAAAAAATAGAAATACCAAGTAGTCATTACGCTTTGCCACTCCCCTACGGGGATGTGTGCTGGGGCGGTGGGGAGGACATTTCCTCCAGATATGTAGAATTAGATATCTGCATATCCCTTTAAAAAGCACTGTGTGAGTCCATTCTCTCATTGCTATAAATACCTGAGACTGGGTAATTTATAAAGAAAAGAGGTTTAATTGGCTCACAGTTCCACGGGCTGTACGGGAAGCATTATGCTGGGATCCACTTGGCTTCTCTGGAGGCTTCAGTAAAATTATAATCATGGCAGAAGGTGAAGGGGCCGCACATACCTCACGTGGCGGAGCAGGAGCAAGAAGGAGGGGAGGTGCTGCATGCTTTTGAACAACCAGCTCTTGTGAAAATTCACTCACTATCACGAGGACAGCACTGAGGGGATGGTGCTAAACCATTCATGAGAAACCGCCCTCATGACCCAATCACCTCCTACCAGCCCCACATCCAACACTGGAGATTACAACTGGGCATGAGATTTGGGTGGAGACACAGATCCAAACCATATCAAGCACAACCAACATGACAAAAGTTGGTACACACTAATTTTTCACCATATTACTTGCAACTTAAAAATGCAGTCTTGGCCAGGCACGGTGGTTCACACCTGTAATCCCAGCACTTTGGGAGGCCAAGGTGGGCAGATCACTTGAGATCAAGAGTTCGAGACCAGCCTGGACAACATGGTGAAACTCCATCTCTGCTAAACATACACAAATTAGCCAGGTGTGGTGGTAGGCACCTGTAATCCCAGCTACTCAGGAGGCTGAGGCAGGAGAATCATTTGAACCTGGGAGGTGGAGGTTGCAGTGAGCCAAGATGACACCACTGCACTCCAGTCTGGGCAACAGAATGAGACTCTGTCTCAAAATAAAATAAAATAATCATTTCTTCCCTCAGGCCTAACTTAGTACAGACACTGGCTACTTGCTCTTCGGGTGAAGGGAAATTTGAGCACATTTAGTGGCAAGAACATTCCTTTAACTCATATCCCATAGGAATGACTATGTGTTTCAGGCAACAGGCATCAGAAGATGTACACTCTATTTCTTTATTATCTAGTCTCTGATCAGGAAAGGAAAAAGAAAAAGAAAAAATCCTGGCCCTCTCTCACATACCTGATTTTTCCCCTTTCTTTCTGTTTTTTTAAGAGACAGGGGTCTCAGTATGTTGCCCTGGGTTAAAACTCCTGGGTTCCAGCCGTCCTCCTGCCTCACCCTCCCACATAGCTGGGACCACAGACATGGACCACTGCACCCAGCCCTCTATTACATTTCATTTTAAAGTAAACTATTATTTTACAGTACTTGACTCATAATTGATTTCCTGACCCATGAGTGGGTCACAGTTTACAGTTTTAAAAACACTGGTTTAGATTTTCATTCCCTAAAGCCTGGTTTCTCAGATTCCAATTATAGCAAATGTCTTTGTGTTGCGGTTACTAGGGCTGCTCGTTAAATCGATGTCTCTTCCCTTTCACCCTTTGAGAAGACACCGGCCCCTCCTAGCAATGTCTCCGTGCTTTTCCCGGGTGCCCTAGCCCTTCATGCTGACTCCGCTTGTTCTCACACACCAGTTTTCCCAAAGCAGGGGGCGTGAGGACCACAGTGGGATGCAAGATGCTTTCAGGCGGTACAAGGATGAACTTTTTCATAGAGACATTTTTGTATATTATGGAAAAATATATCTGGAACAGCAAAACCTATGATTTCATGGAATTGTTGCCTAAGAGAAGACTTGGGGGTTTAAGTCAATTTAAATAACTGTGTAGGTTGTATGGGGATATGATAGAATGACACCTGTCCAAAGTTTGGGAGGCACAGCTGATGAATCAAAAACCTCTTGTCATTCTTCCTCAGCATGATCCACACCACTCACCCCTCCTCTCCGCCAAATGACACTGGAAGCTACTCTAGTTACACACCAAAGGTACTTTTTTGGACAGCCTTGTAGTAGCTGAAGTTTAACAGATTGATTGCAGCATTCCCCCTTTATTCTTACATCACACAAGCCCATTCAATCCCTGTTCCCTGACATTCCCAATCTCTTTCCTATTTACTTCCTAATCCACAAAGTTGAAACTGTTCTTATCTCTGCAGTACCTCTGACCTGCTCGCTTAATTTTTACATTCATTGTAAAGACGTCTTCCATGTCCCCGCTGACTCCAGGCTCTCCTGCAGCCAACCCTCTCTACTGTATGCAGATAGTACGATTTTTTTATATTGCCAAAAACGATTTGAGAATATCTACATTCACTTCTTAAGAAATCCAAATTCCATTCCTTTCACTCCCAGTGGTCTCCAATCTTTCTTTCACTTCTCTACAAGAATGTTCTACTCTCAGATAAAAACCATCAGCACATCCTGACCTTCAGGCTCTTCCTCTGCCACAACCGCCACCTGAATGTCCACCTTTCCTTGCTCCCTTCAAAATCTGCCTCTGCACATCTCTGTAGGAAGCCTTCCTCTCAAAGATTTCCTTAGCATTTGTGCCCACTATGCAGTTGCTATAGCTTTTTGTTATTTAAATTACTTTGTAATTTTTTACAGTGTGACATATGCAGAAATCTGATTTCCCCAATTATAACTGTCACCTAATTAGAATATAACCTTCTGAGGGCCGGGCCTGTATCTCACTGAATACCCAAATGTTACCTAGGCTGTTTCTGGCTGCAAAGCAGCAGACAACTCCAACTCAAACTGGCTTGAAGGATAAAGACATCTATTGTGTATCATCTATACAGGTACAGAAGCAGGCTAGGCCCCAGCCAAGGTGAGACACAGCCCTGCTCAATGCTGTCACCTAGGACCCACATTCTTCTCTCTGTCTGCAATGGCTTCATCTGAAGGCTATTTCTCAATAGCAGTCGGGGCTGCATGCTTGCTTGTGGCAAGAACAGGGGATGGATGGGGCTGTGCACACATGCATGTGAGGCCTGGCTCTCTCCAACCCTGAGTCCTCCCTGGTAGCCCAGGGTAGCTCGAGAGAGCTTGTCACTATCATGAAAGCATATATACTGCAACAGCATTTGGGTTATTCTAGGAAGGAAGGTAGAGGAAGAGGAATGGATGCCAAGTAGGCAGCCATGAGTACCCGCTCCAACTGGCTCCAGTGTGCACACGTCAAATGGTGGATACCACTACTGAGGTTATGCAAGTGAGCTGAAAGCAGCAAATATCCATCTATCCATGTGTAATATGACATAGGTTATCTGTAATATTACATATATGTGTAACATATAGTACATATTTTATATGTATGAGCCAAGGAATAACTAAAATGATACATTTAGATAAGAATCAGAGTTATGTATAATATGCTGAACACATAGCTAAAATTATACAGTATCAGGGAACTGAAAAATAATTTAAGAGATGCTAGATGATGTGATTACTTATGCAGAAAAATCCTAAGAAATCTACAAAATTACCACTAGAACTTACAAGTGAATTTAGCAAGGTCACAGGATACAAGGTTAATGTATAAAAATCCACTGTATTTTTATATGCTAACAGCAAACATTTGGGAAATGAAATTTTATAAGCAATTTCATTTATGAGAGCATCAAAAAATAAATACTTAGGAATAAATTTAACAAAAGATATGTAAGACCTCTATGGTGAAAACTACAAAGGATTGCTGAGAGAAATCAAAGGGCTAAACAAATGGAAAGATACGCCATGGTCATGGATCGGAACACTTAATACTGTTGTCATTTCTTCCCAAATTGCTCTGAGGATCAAATGCAGTCCCAGCCAAGATTCCAGTAGGTTTTATTTTTAATTCTGGAATGTATATAGAAACATAAGGAACTTAAAGGACTCACAGCCATTTTTTAAATGAAGAACAAAGTTGGAGAATGTCCACTACCTGATTTTAAGGCCTGTTATAGAGCTACAGTAATCAAGACAGTGTGGTCATGATGAAAGTATAGATATAAATCAATGAACAAAATAGAGAATCCAGAAATAGATCCCCATATATGGTCAATTGATTTTAAATAAAGGTACCAAGGGAATCCAGTGAGGCAGTAAAATCTTTTCAACAAGCAATGTGGAACAATTGGATTTCAGTATGGAAAATATGAACCTCAACCCTTGCCACATATCATAATTTAAAAATTAAATCAAAATGGATCCTAGGCCTAATGTAAAAGGAAAATGTAAAACTTCTAGAAGGAAACATTTGAGACAATCCTCACAACCCTGAAAGGAGAGGAGGCAAAGATTTCTTAGCTAGGACAGAAAAAGCATGAGTCATAATATAATAAATAGGATCTTATCTAAATTAAAAACTTGCTCTTTGAAAGACATGATTAGGAATATGAAAAGGCAAGCCACGGAAGGGGAGAAAATATTCACTATTCACAGTACATGTATCTGACAAAGGACTTACATCCTAAATGCATTTTTTTTAAACCCATTGTATTATCTAGTTATGTAACAGATTACCACAAACTTAGTGGCTGAAATCATGCATTGTCTCATAGTTTCTGTAGGTCAGAAGTTCAGGTACAGCTTAGTTGAGTCCTCTGCTTCGGGCTCTTTTGTGAAGCTTGCAATCAAGATGTTGGCCAAGACCAGGGTCTCATCCGAAGGCTCAGCTGGGGAAGGATCCATTTCCAAGCTCATGTGGTTAGTGGCAGGGTTCAGTTCCTTGCAAGCTGTTGGACTGAGAGCCTTAGTTCATTGACATGGGCCTCTCCTGCATGGCAGCTTGCTTCACCAAAGCCAGCAAGATAGTGATCTGCTAGAAAGACAAGCCACAGTCTTATGTATATAGACAGAAGCTTAATAATGGAAGTGGTGTCCCATCACCTGTGCTGAATTCTGTTGGCTAGAAGTAAGTCACTAGGTCCTGCTCACACTCAAGAGGGATACACAAGTACATGAATGCCAGGAGGTGGGGATCATTCACTGGGGGCCATCTCAGAGTCTGCTTGCCATATTCATACAACTCAATAAGAACAAAAACTCAAATAAATAGACAAAAGATGTGTACAGTCTCTTCACAAAAGAAAACACATTAATTACCAATAAACACAAAAAGATATCATTGTCCTCAAGGAAATGCAAATTAAACTCACAGCAAGAAACCTATACACCCACTAGAATGACTAAAATGACAAAAAAATGTTAAAAGACCATACCAAGCATTGATGAGGACATGAAGCAACTGGAACTCTCAACCACTTTGGGCAGAACTGTAAAATGGTACAGCCAGTCTGTGAAATGGGTGGTTTCTCATATTAAACACACACCTACCAAATGACTCAGCCATTCTACTCCTTGGTACTTGCCCAAGAGAAACAAAAGCATGTTCCTACAAAGACTTGACCACAAATGTTCATAGCTTTATTCCCAATGGTCAAAAAGTGAAAATATCCCACATGTCCATCAACTGGTGAATGAATAGACAAAATGGGGTGTATCCATAGAATGGGATGCTACTTAGCAATAGAAATGAACAAACTACTGGTATACTGAGCGACATGAATGAATGGCAAAATAATTATGCTAAGTGAAATAATCCAGGAGCAAAAGCACATATACTGTATGATTCCATATACACAAAATTCTAGGAAATATTTATAGTGACAGTGATAAAAAGTAGATCAGTGGTTGCCTTGAAGAAGGGATGAAGCACAAAGGAGCATGAGCAAACTTTTGGAGTGATAAAAAAAAATTTTTTCCCTATATTTTATTTTTTTAATTTTCTCTTTAGTATTTATTTTTTAAATTTTATTTTTCCATAAGTTATTGGCATACAGGTGGTATTTGGTTACATGAACTTACATGAGTAAGTTATTTAGTGGAGATTTGTGAGATCCTGGTGCATCCATCACCCGAGCGGTATACTCTGCACCATATTTGTAGTCTTTTATCCCTCACCCCCCTTCCACTCTTCCCTCCAAGTCCCCACAGTCTATTGTATCATTCTTATGCCTTTGCGTCCTCATAGCTTAGCTCCCACATATCAGTGAGAACATACAATGTTTGGTTTTCCATTCCTGAATTACTTCACTTGGAATAATAGTCTCTAGTCTCATCCAGGTCATTGCAAATGCTGTTAATTTATTGCTTTTTATGACTGAATAGTATTCCATCGTATAATTGTACTGGTGATTTCATCCTAGCTCATCAAATTGTACACTTGGAATAGAAATCGTTTATTGTCGGTAAATTACACACAATAAAAAGGAACACTACAAATCGTTCTTTAAAGGATTTACATCATGAGGTATGAAGGTCCTGCTTCTCCATTTCCTTGACTCTGTGTCTGCAGTTCACTCCGATCCACCGAAAGTAGCTATGTAACACTGTGGATAGTAAATGAAGACCACAGAAGTCTCCAGAATGTAGAAGATATGGTGGAGGCATTAGTGGGTCCCTTTAATTTCAGTTGGAATATTGTACTTCCTTTTGATCACGTTATGTAGAGCAGAACCAAAGTGGAAGTATTCTGTCTCAATCATGTTTGTAATTTTTCACCAATTTAGGAATAGAGCTTCCACCCAATATGGGACTTAAAGGGGCTGAAAAACAGTTAACAGTGATCTGTTCTGGAAAGGGTTAATGAATAGGTCAGTTGTAGGGGAGGGAGCAGAGAATAGAGAAGAGAGACTGCCTTGTGACACTGTATCATTCTGTGCGTTGCATTCTAATATAAATACAACATATTTCAAAGTTTGTGACTTGGCTGCATTAAGAATCGAAAGGTTAGGTGAACTTGGTGAGCAATAGTTATTTTTTTATTTGCGAAGTATTATAAGACAATAGTAAGAGTTATCAACCTATAAGAGAATGTAAGTATTCAGCTCCCAATAAGTCATGTTAAACACAAAGCTAATAATAAAATATTTTGATTGGCAAATAAATGGATTTATTTGTGAAAGGCAAGAGATATATGCATTTCAGACTGTAACTAATGAATGTGAAGGGTAGCAAGCCAAACATGCTGATTCTCCATGTTCGTTGAGCTCCTTCTTCATATCTTCTATGCCAATTTCTAGTCATGCCAGGACATGTTCGTTCAACAGATATTTTATTAACCAACTACCCTGGTTCTGGGCACATAGCCCATATTAAGTAAGTATTTGCTGAATGAATGACTGTCTTCAAAAGCTTACCATTGTCTCCTATTTTGGAAATTCGAAGATAATTTAACAGAGAATCCAGACAAAGGACTTTTTGGGTTAATCAATTTTCTTCACCTTTTGTTTAATAACACTTCCTTTGAAACAGGTTTTCAGCTGACTTGAGCTGTACAAATTGGTTGCCACTCTCTCTGAAAAGATACTGTGGAATAAATTATCTTTAAAGAAAATCATAAATAAATGTTAGAGAGGAACTAATTTTTATAGCATCTGAAATTGTTATTTAGAAAGGTATCAAAATGAACAAAACCTTCTCTCCAAGTATATTGAGTAAAAGCAATCAGCGGAATTAATACACTTCTTTTTGGGGAGTAGGGTGGTCTCAGTTTGTTGCCCGGGCTGGAGGGCAGTGGCGTGATCACAGCTCACTGCAGCCTTGAACTCCTGGACTCAAGCAGTCCTCCCACCTCAGCCTCCTATGTAGCTAGCTGGGACTACAGGCATGAGCCACTATGCCTAGCTACCTTTTGTTTTGTTTTTTTGTTTGTTGTTTGTTTGAGATGGAGTCTCACTCCGTCACCCAGGCTGGAGTGCAATGGCGTGATCTTGGTTCACTGCAAGCTCCACCTCCCAGGTTCACGCCATTCTTCTGCCTCAGCCTCCTGAGTAGCTGGGACTACAGGAGCCTGCCACCACGGCTGGCTAATTTTTTATTTTTTATTTTATTTTTTTTGTATTTTTAGTAGAGACGGTGTTTCACCATGTTAGCCAGGATGGTCTCGATCTCCTGACCTCGTGATCCGCCCGCCTTGGCCTTCCAAAGTGCTGGGATTACAGGCATGAGCCACCGCACCCGGCCCCCTTTTTTTTAAAAAAAAAAAAAAAAAAAAAAAAAAAAGATGGTGTCTCCCTATGTTGCCCAGGCTGGTCTCAAACTCCTGGGCTCAAGTGATCCTCCCACCTCAACCTCCCAACATGCTAGGATTACAGACATGAGCTACTGCATCTGGCCAAGAATTAATACTTACAGTGTTGAATATATATTGGAGATTTTTTTCAAATTTCTATGCTACTTTTAAAAATCAATTGTCTTCCCTTAACAGAAACTAAAATTGGCCAGGTGACATCACTCATGCCTATAATCCCAGTGCATTGGGAGGCTGAGGCAAGAGGATCCCTTGAGCCCTGGAGTTTGAGAGCAGCCTGGGCAACATTAGCCGGGTATGGTGGCACGTGCCTGCACGCCCAGTTACTTGGGAGGCTGAGATGGGAAAATCCCTTGAGCCCAGGAGTTCAAGGTTACAGTGAGCTATGATTATGCCACTGCACTCCAGCCTAGGTGACAGAGCAAGACCCAGTCTCTTAAAAAAGAAAGAAAGGGCCGGGTCTGGTGGCTCACACCTGTAATCCCAGCACTTTGGCAGGCTGAGGTGGGTGGATCGCTTGAGGTCAAGAGTTTGAGACCAGCCTGGCCAACATGGTGAAACCTTGTCTCTACTAAAATACAAAAAATTAGCCAGGTGTGGTGGTGCGCACCTGTAGTCCCAGCTACTTGGGAGGCTGAGGCAGGGGAATCGCTTGAACCAGGGAGGCGGAGATTGCAGTGAGCCGAGATCATGCCACTGCACTCCAGCCTGGCAACAGAGCAAGAGTCCATCTTAAAAAAAAAAAAACAAAAAAAAAAACTGAAATTGTAGGGTGGTGGCAAGAGCTGGCAAAGCTCTCAGCCAGTATCCATGCCAGGATCTCATACTGCCAGTGAACTTTGGTCCTCAGATAGAATCTATTACAATAAAAACTGTCCTGCCATCATTTCTTGGCACAGTCACTTATTTTCCTTCAAAATGTTAATTCCAACACTAAAGGGAAAGTGACTATAATGATTTCCAAACAGGAATGAGGTCCAAGGGAAGCAGGAGTAAACTGAGTGAAATAACTTCTAAACCCATTTATGCTACTAAAATCAACTGTTTCCCTACCAAGTTTTAATGGATGTCTGAATGAACAATTCGTTTCACCCAAATATTTTTTGAATGCCTACTATGTGTCACACACAGGCAATACGAAGATGATGAGTCATTCTTTCCCTTCAGAGAGCAATGTGGGACTCAGAGGAAACAGAAAAAGTAAATCCCAAGCCAGTGTGTTAAATGCCATATGGAAGCTTGTGGGTTCAGAGAAGTAATTAACCAGGCAGGTTGTGAGAAAAGGTCGTGAATCGGGGAAGGAAGGAAGGCGGGGGGAAGGAGGAAAAGCAGAGTGAAAGAAAAGAATCAGGAAAGGCTTTCAGAGAAAGATTGATCTGAATCTTTAAAAACAGTAAGAACTGGCCAAGGAATGGAGGAAGAAACAGGGAGGCCAGAATGCTCAGAAACCCTTACAGCAGTGAGTGTATGGTCTATTCCAGGACAATGCCTTAAGGTTTAGGTGTGGGGTACACAGAGGGACATGGCAAGAGAAGGTGAATAAATGATCAGGTCCTTCCCCCCAGCTCAGGAGTTTGCCAAGAAAATCCTAAAGATTGCTGAGAGCCACTGAATGGTTCTAAGTGAGAGAATAATAAGTCTGTTTTGTTTTTGTTTTTGTTGAGACAGAGTCTCACTCCATCACTTAGGCAAGAATGCAGTGGCACGATCTCAGTTTACTGCAACCTTCGCCCCCCAGGTTCAAACAATTCTTGTGTCTCAGCCTCCCAAGTAGCTGGAATTACAGGTGCATGCCCCATACCCAGCTAATTTTTGGGTTTTTTTTGTAGAGACATGGTTTCACCATGTTGCCCAGGCTAGTCTTGAACTCCTGACCTCAGGTGATCCAGCTGCCTCGTCCTCCCAAAGTGCTGGGATTACACATGTGAGCCACTGTGCCTGCCCAAGACTGCATTTTTAAAATGTCGCTCTATCAGTCAGGGTTCTTCGGAGAGACAGAGCCAATAGGTGATAGATAGACAGATGATAGAAAGGTGTGGAGATAGGTAGATAGATAATAGATGATTGATTGGTTGATTGATTGACTGATAGATGGATGAGAGGGGAGTTATTGGAGGAATCGCCTCGTGCGATTATGGAGGCTGAGAAGTCCCATGACAGCCCATCTCAAAGCTGGAGTCCCTGGGATGCAGGTAATGGTATCGTGGCTCAGTCCAAGTCTGAAAGCCTCAGAACTAGAGAAGCCAGTGGTGTAATTCTCAGTCCAAGGCCATGAAAACCAGAGGGCTGCTGCTGTTAAGTCCCAGTGTCAAGGCAGGAGAGCCTGGAGTTCTGATGCCCAAGAGCAGGAAGAGGAAAGTGTCCCAGCTCCAGGAGAAAGAGCAAGGAAATCCTCTGTCACCTTTATTGTTCTCTCCAGGCCCCCAGCTAATTAGATGGTGCCTGCCCAGACTGGGGGCAGATCTTCCCCACTCAGTCCACCGACCCACATGCCAGTTTCTGGAAACTCCTGCATGGACACACCCAGAAATAATGCCTTAGCGGTTCTCTAGGTGTTCCTTAATCCAGTCAAGATGACTGGATTCAAATTTAACCATCATAGGCACTCTGGCTACACGGAAGGAAATAGACTGGAAAGGGGGCAAGACTGGAGGAGCTCAGGCTGCCCCGCTGGCCAAGCCAGAGAAAATGGAAGCCTGAACCAGGGTAGGTGTAGTGGGGTTGGAGACAAGTGGGTTGCCTCAAAAGAAACCAAGACAGCAAGACGAGAGGACTGGGGCACAGTTTTAGATGAACTGCATCTGTGTTGGTGTAGAAAACTCCAGTGGAGCTAGAGTAGGGGGCAGTGTGGAGCTCAGGAGAGGGCTGGGCTGGGACTGAGACCTGGACATGTCAGGCACAGTGGTGGGTTGGCGCTGCCTGGAGAATGCTTAGTGGGAACAGGAGCAGAGTGCACGTGCAGCTCCTGTCCAGCATCCAGGGGGTTTCACGTCGTTCTTTACTCTTTGGAGGACGCCCTTGCAGAGCAGAGTGGAGCTCAAGGAAGACAGCAGGATGCACAGAAACTGAGAGTTCTGTACGCTAAATTATTCAGGAGCTCCTTACCCAGTATTTGAGGTTGATTTATTTCTTGCAGGAGCTATTTAAGACTTCTTTTAAGAGGCAGAGCAAACTCATATCCGACCTCTGTGCATAAAGGAGTGCTTTTTTGGCAGTCGTTTTATGATTAAGTTTTCAGGCTGAAGTTTTCCCTTCTGATAGTCATTCAAAATACAGTGTTTTGCTGCACTTGGGCACAATTATGTAAGACACACCTTAATAATTTAGCTTTTTTTTTTTTGAGACAAGAGTCTCGCTCTGTCGCCAGGCTGGAGTGCATGGCACGATCTTGGCTCACTCCAAGTTCCGCCTCCCAGGTTCAAGCAATTCTCCTGCCTCAGCCTCCCGAGTAGTTGGGACTACAGGTGCGCACAACCATGCCCAGCTAATTTTTGTATTTTTAGTAGAGACGGGGTTTCACTATGTTGGCCAGGATGGTCTCGATCTCCTGACTTTGTGATCCGCCCACCTCAGCCTCCCAAAGTGCTGGGATTACAGGCATGAGCCACTGTGCCCGGCCAATAATGTAGCATTTTTTACCAACCAAGAAGTCACACTTGTGATGGCTCCGTGTTTCTCAGGCATTCTCTCTATAAAGTCCAACTTGGGTCCCTCTGTTCCCTCCCACCACACTGGAGTCCAGTAACCTCAGACTGGCTGATGTTATACAAATGGAAATGTTCCCTGTGGCGGAACTGCGCCAGGCTGTTAGCAGAACCCAGTTCCTCCCTGCCATGGTAGGCCCATTTTGTTCTCTGTGGGGAGATCAGTCTGGATTATCAGGAGGGTTTGGGTGGTGGATTTGGTCTGTTTTTGCTACATCAAACATCCCTGATGCTGATGGATTGAGAGATGAGTTGGTGTCATAAGTGCAAGCCCCTTCTCTTTGCTTGCATGACATTGCCCACACCCTTCCCCTCCCTTCGCCTCTTCTCCCGGCTTTCCCTGCCTGCCTGAAATAGCTAAAATTAAGTCTGGCATAAGTCTGTTGAGACTTTAAGAAAACATTGCCATAAAAGGGCAACTGACGACCACCAGCTTCAAGTTCTGTATGCCTACAAATCTGTCTGTCTTTTGACCCTGTGCACATTAATGTACATACCTAAACAGTAAAAGCCCTCAAATTCCTGAAATTGACTTAGTGTGTTATAAAAAAAAAAAAAAACCTCATGACTTTTTCTGTTGTTCTATGAGTAGCCTCCTTTCTAAGGAAGAAAACATGAGATTTCTTACTAAGTAAAAACCTGTGGAAATAAATTCAATCCCACTAGCATATTATATAAAAACATTTTTATTTTAGGCTACACCTGTATACCCATTATTAAGTGGAGTTGCATAAAACATTAATTGTTTGAATTTCCACCCTCGACCAACTTCTATAGTGATGGTTTATAGGTCTTTTCAGTCTGTGAACCACTTTTGCGTCCTCCTGACAAACATACTGCCATTTGCTGCCCATTTCTGCCTCCCAAAAAACAACCCCTCACGATTACAGGTGAAATTGATGGTGCTTATCATAAACACCAATAAGAATTTTTTTAATTATACTAAAATTATTGCAAGAAACAAAAGCATAGACTTAAAAATAGAACGAGAGATACTTCCTGTGTACCACCAAGCTTTTTTTAAAAATTAAACTTTTTATTTTGAGATAATTGTATATTCACATATAGTTGTAAGAAATAATGCAGAGAGATCCTGTGTACCCTTTACCTAGTTCCCCGCAGTAGTAACATCTTGCAAAAATAAACAGTACAGGAGAAACTGGAATCCTCATACATTGCTGGTAAAAATGTAAAACGGCGCAGCCACCTTGAAAACAGTTCAGCAGGTCCTCAAAATATTAAATGTAGAGAGGCCAGATGTCATGGCTCATGCCTGTAATCCCAGCACTTTGGGAGGCTGAGGCGGGTAGATTACCTGAGGTCAGGAGTTCGAGACCAGCTTGGCCACCATGGTGAAACCCCATCTCTACTAAAAATACGAAAATTAGCCGAGCATGGTTGTGCGCACCTGTAGTCGCAGCTACTCGGGAGGCTGAGGCAGGAGAATCACTTGAACCCAGGAGGCAGAGGTTGCAGTGAGCTGAGATCGCGCCACTGCACTCCAGCCTGGGCGACAGAGTGAGACTCCATTTCAAAACTAAACTTAAAAATATTTCTATTAAACATAGGGTTACCCTGTGGCCCAGCAATTCCACTCCTGCGTATATGAAATAAAACACATGTCCACACAAACATTTGCACAGGAATGTCCATAGCAGCATTTTCACCATAGCCAAAATGTGGAAACCACCTGAGCACCCATCAGCTGACAAAAGGATAAACAAGGTGCGTGTGTCCACACAACAGAGTATCGCTCAGCAGTAAACAGAAATGAAGTGCTGATCCATGTTACAATATGAATGGGCCCTGACATTAAGCGGAAGCTAGTCACAAAAGACCACCTATTGTATGATCCCATTGATGAGAAATACCCAGCATCGGCAAATCCATAGAGACAGGAAATAGTTGCCTGGGGATGGGTGTGGGGGTTGAGCAGGTAATGGGAAGTGACTGCTAATGGGTACAAGCTGTCTCTTTGGGATGATGAAAATGTAAACTTAGTCGCACAATTCTGAATATTCTGAAAATCACTGGACTGCACGCTTTAAATGGGTGAGTTATGGTATGTGAATTATATTTCAATAAAGATTTTTTGGCTGGGCACAGTGGCTCATGCCTGTAATCCCAGCACTTTGGGAAGCCGAGGAGGGTGGATCACTAGGTCAGGAGATCGAGACCATCCTGGCTAACACGGTGAAACCCCATCTCTACTAAAAAAAAAAAAAAAAAATACAAAAAATTAGCCTGTAGTCCCAGCTACTCGGGAGGCTAAGGCAGGAGAATGGCGTGAACCCGGGAGGCGGAGCTGGCAGTGAGCTGAGATGGCACCACTGCACTCCAGCCTCGGGGACAGAGCGAGACTCCGTCTCAAAAAAAAAAAAAAAAATTTTATTGTCATTTCCTCCACAGAATTAAATCAGCTTGGCCTGACTCATAGGGAAAAATACAGGGTGATATCACAAGCAGCATATTGACATTGATACAGTCAAGATGTAGAACAGTTCGGTCACCACAAGGATCTCTTACATTATCCTCTTATAGCCATAGGCACCTCTGGCCCCCTACCCCAGCCCCTGATCCCCGGCATCCACTAATCTGTTCTCCATTTCGACCATTTTATTTCAAGCCTATAATATAAATGGAATCATACAGTATGTGACCTTTTAGGATTGGCCTTTTCCCCTCAGCATAATTCCCTGGAGATGTATCCAAGTTGTTGTATGTGTCAATAGTTCCTTCCTTTTTCTTGCTGAGTAGTAGTTTACGGTATAGATGGACCTACCACAGCCCGCTTCACCATTCATCCATTGAACGACATCTGTTATTTCGTTTGCACTGTTGCAAAAAAGCTGCTATGAACATTCACGTACAAGTTTTTGTGCAAATGTAAGTTTTCATTTCCCTGGGATAAATGCCCAAGAGTGCAACTGATGTGTTACATGGTAGTTGCATGTTTAGTTTTATAAAAAACTGCCAAATTGTTTTTAAGAGTGGTGGTTCCTGACTGGACACAGTGGCCCACACCTGTAATCCCAGCACTTTGGGAGGCCAAGGCAGGTGGATCACCTGAGGTCAAGAGTTTGAGGCCAGCCTGACCAATATAGTGAAACCTCATCTCTACTAAAAATACAAAAATTAGCTGACCTGTGGTAGCACATGCCTGTAATCCTAGCTACTCAGGAGGCTGAGACAGGAAAATTACTTGAACCTGGGAGGTAGAGGTTGCAGTGAGTTGAGATTGGTCCACTGTGCTCCAGCCTGGGCCACAGAGGGAGACCCTGTCTCAAAAAAAAGCAAAAAAAAAAAAAAAAAAAAAAAAAAAAGAGCAGTGGTTCCATTTTGCATTCCCACCAGCAGTGTAGAAGTGATCCCGTCTCTCTCCACATCCTCACCAGCATTTGATGTTGTTACTACTGAGATGTTAGCCATTTTAACAGTTGTGTAGTGGTATCTCATTGTGGTTTTAATTTGCATTTATATAATGGCTAATGACTTTGAACATCTTTTCATGCACTAATTTGCCATCTGTATGTCTTTTTTGGTGAAATAGCTCTGTGTCATTTGCCTGTGTTCTAATTGGATTATTTTCTCCTTTTTCTGTTTAATATTGATAGTGTTTATGTATTCCAGACATTTTTATTTTATTTTATTTTTGCTACTCCTTGGAGAGCATGGCTAACCCTATAGGCAGTGTGCTAGTAATTTGTTGGCTGTGTGATTTGCACATATTTTCTCCTACTGTGTAGCTTTTCTTTTCATCCTCTTAACAGGGTCTTTCACAGAGCAAAAATTCTTAATTTTAATGAGGTCCATTTATCAGTTTTTCCTTTTATGGACTGTGTTTTTGGTGTCAAGTCTAACTTTTGCCTCGCCCCAGCTCCCAAATATTTTCTCCAAAAAGTTTCATAGTTTTAAGTTCACAATCCAATGTGATCTAATTTTTGTGTAAAACGCAAGGCTTAGGTTGGGGTTTGTTTTTGTCTTTTTACCTTTTGATACCCAGTTACTCCAGTTCTATTGCTTTTACGCCTCCATCAAAAATTGGTTTGCCATGTTTGCATGGGTCTATTTCTGGGTTTTCTATTTATTTCTATTGATTATTATATCTATTCTTCTGCCAATACCATTGTCTTGATTGCCGTATCTATATAGTTTGCTTTAATATTGAGCAACTTCAAGATTAAAGAATTCTACTGTAGTCCCAGCTACTCGGGAGGCTGAGGCAGGAGAATGGCGTGAACCCAGGAGGCATAGCTTACAGTGAGCCGAGGTTGCACCACTGCACGCCAGCCTGGGTGACACGGCGAGATTCCGTCTCGAAAAAAATAAATAAATAAATAAATAGAATTCTAGAGCTTGCGCCTTTCCATATAAATTTTAGAATAAGCTTATTTATGTCTTAAAAAAAAACCCTAATTTGGTACCAATTGCATTAAACCAAAAGATTAATCTGGGGGAGAACTGTCATTTTTACTATGTTGGGGCTTCCAGCTCAGGAATGTCTCTCCATTTATTAGCTCGTCTTTCATCTACAGTTTGTGATTTTCAGCATACAGCTACTATACATGGTTTCTTGAGCTTATGCCTAAGTTTTAATTTTCTTTGAAGTGATTGTATTAAGTGATATTGTTTTAAATATTTTTCCACGTGTTCATTGTTAGTTTATAGAAATGTGATTGATTTTTGTGTGTTGATCTTGTATGCTGTGACCTTACCGAACTCACTAATTCCAGGCGAGTTTTTTCTTTCTTTTGTAGATTCTTTGGTATTTTGTATGTAGATATCTACATAGGTGTTTTTCTTCCTTTCCAATCTGTATGCGTTTTCTTTCCTTTTCTTGCCTTATTGCAGGGCCTAGTACTTCTAGAACCATGTTGAATAGGATTAGTGAGAGCAGACACCCTGGCCTGGTTTCTGAACTTTATAGCGAAAGCAGTCTTTCACTATGAAGTATGATATCTGCTGTAGCTTTTTACCATGAAACATCTTAGTTTTGTTTTCTTTTTCTCTCCCCACCCCTTTTCTTTTTTTTTAAGGGGTTTAAGACTTAGGGACTGGAGCAAGTAAGATGACAAAGCAAAACGAGAGGCATTTTCAGGACTTCCTCTTTCAAGTCCGGCTTCAAGAGCGCTAGGCCAAGCTCCTTTCAGCCCTAATCGGTACTGGAGCTAATCGCATTCGCGGCGCCCGTGCACTCTGCAGGGATGGGCCGTGGGGCCAGGGACCTCGGTCCCCTCTCGGCCTGTCCTGCCCTTCCAGGCGGCTAGCGGCTGCCGGCCGCGCCGCCTGCCAACCTGAGTTGGCCATAGTAGAGTCTCAGATACCCAGCTCCTCAGCAGCCAGGGCCAGATTCAGGGTGTGTACGCTTTTGGCAGCGGCTCCCCAACCGAGAAGACACTCGGTCTGCGAAGAGAGGACGCGAATTAAGAGTTCCATGCTGGAAAAAAAAAAAATGGATAGCGACAAAGTGCAT
Source organism: Nomascus leucogenys (assembly GCF_006542625.1). Classification (NCBI taxonomy): domain Eukaryota; kingdom Metazoa; phylum Chordata; class Mammalia; order Primates; family Hylobatidae; genus Nomascus; species Nomascus leucogenys. The sequence goes on along the minus strand of NC_044393.1, from coordinate 99,777,576 downwards.
CTACAATACGTGCAGCCCACGGAACGATTTTTGTTAAGGGGGCCGAGGATGGGCAGTTACATCTAAAATTTGGAAAGGGAAGGGGAAAGTGAGAAAGGCTCCCCTAGCTGGCGCCCCGGGGCGTCCTGCAGCCTCCAGCCCCTCTCCCCGCCCCCGCGCCGCGGAGCCCACACCTGCGCAGGTGGAGCCTGCCGAGCGCGGCCGCGGGTGCTGGGAAGGTGAGCGGCGCCGGGGGGCGGACTGGGGGCGGGCCGCGGGCCTCTCCCAATGGCCGCACGGCGGGCAGGACGCGGGCCGCGGCCGGAGGGGGGCGCCCCGGGCCTAGGCGCGGCCGCCCTCGGGCTCCCGCGTCCCTTCCCACGCTTCCTCCCGGGCGGGCCGTACCAAGGCGCGGGGGGGAGCGGCGCGTCCCACTCGCGGAGGGGCACGCGGGCCGCGGCCGCGCCACCTGCGGCGGCGGCGGCCTCGGGCGGGTGGGGGCCGTGCTCCCGCTCCGCCCCCGGCCCCCGCCGCCCGCGTCCCCCGCCAGGCCCCTCCTCCCGGCGGCGCGGCAGAGCCAGGCCCGAGCGCTCGGCCGGCCGCGAGCCCGCCGGCCGGGGACGAGCGCCGCAGCTCATGCTGATCGCTGTCCTCCTCCTCCCCCTCAGGCGGCGCTGGCGGCGGCCCTGGGACCCGCGGAAGCCGGCATGCTGGAGAAGCTGGAGTTCGAGGACGAAGGTGAGTGCGCCCCGCCCGCCGCCGGCCTGGCGCTCCCACGGCCCGGCCGCCCGAGGACCGGGACCCCCAGGGACCCCGCGCCCCGTCTCCGGCGCTGCCCCACAGCGAGCTGCGTCCTGCGGAAGCCCAGGGGCCGAGGCGGGAACCGGGGCGGGGATGCGGGCGCCGGCGAGCTCGGGTTGCGGGGTACCGGGCGTCCGCGGAGGGGACGCAAGCCAGGCTCCCAGAGCGCAGCCCGCAGCCCGGCATCCGCACGGATGGGCGGCCCTTTTGTCCTTACTCTCCGAACTCGAATTAGAGAAAGGTGTCAGGAAGCGCTAATTGTTTGTGCTTGTCACCATGCACTCGGAGGCAACCCTGAATCATACCCACAGTCCAGACCCTTAATCATAGACTGGTGCCCTTATCTGTGCCTGTGAAGATACCACTGATAGGGTGTGTCTTCTTTTTTAATGGGAAAAGTTAAATAGGAAAACCTGAAAAGGTTATTGAATTGGTGTTGAGTTCAGGCGACCCTCTCACTCCGTCATTTCTGTCGCCTCTCCTCTCACTTGGTTGGTTTTTTTCCCTCTCCTGTCTTCTTGTATCTTACAGGTGAATAACTTGGATCTTATTTTGAGGCTGTTAACATTTGAAAGGCATGAGCTCGTTCTTTGGCAAAATTAATATTTAAAATGGAATGTGATGAGCTTTCACCAGGATCTTATTTTGAAGCTGTTAACATTTGAAGGGGATGAGCTTGCTCTTATGCAAAATTAATATGTAAAATGAAATGTGATGAGCTCAAAGTCGGGAAAGAACTTTATATAAGATGCTTGACAATTCGAGGACTTGAAAAGGCCTTCACACTGTCTTGTGTGCTTCCATTATTTATTTAGCAACTTCTCTTTTTTCCAGGAGTATTGATAGAATAAAGCTCTCGAAACAAAGAATGTGCCATGTGGATGCTGTCCCTTGTGCCAACTTTACTTTAATACCTCTGTTCATTCACAGTCAGGCAATTACTTAAATAAGCCTGCACAGCCAGCATAGACGTGTTAACCCAATAGAAATAGCCGGGTGCCTGTTATCTTTTAGATTCACTGCAGCATTTCACAAACATGTTAGCTGGAAGAGAATGCGTTCATAGTCATTGTCATTAAAAGTGTCCATATTTATTGGTAACAAATGGTGCATTTCAGAATTTTACTGGACTTCATTTGCATTTCATCCTACAGAAAAATAATCCAGGGTCTTCATTCGAACCCATCTCACTATTCCTTATATTTCATTATATTGCAGGCCAAATCTTGGCCACTGTCCACAGGGTGGAATGGTGTGCCCGTTCCATAAGACTTTGAATGTCTAAATCACCAGGGTTTTGTCTCTTATATTAGTAAGAATGAGAATCTTTTACATTTACAATTTTTGCAAATTAACAGGGAGGCAAGAAGAGACTAGAGAGCAGCCTCTGTTCGAGAGGAACCTCTACTACTTATTTAGCTGTGTGACCTTGGACAAGTTACTTAACCTCTCTGTGCCTTGGTTTTCTCATTTCTAAAATAGAGCTAATATCAGGTATTTTGAGGATTAAATGAGACAATCCATATCATGGCATTTAAAAACAGTGTAAACCCATAGTGAGCACTTCATAAATGTTCGTTACTATTATTGCTTAAGTGCCATTAAGCATTGTACTGAATTCATGAGCTTTTAAAGACTTATTAATGAATCTCAACACAGAGATTCTTCTCAACACAGATTTGGTGTCCTGTCCCTTTTCTTCTTCTTACTTGAGATTTCTTAATTTAATTATGCATTTCTCTAAGCAGATATACACTCTTTTTTTCTTTTGCATTGTGTCTGCCAACGTAATGAATGTAAAGTATTAAACCTAAGAATCTAAGAAAGGAATTTCCACCCTTCACCCATCTATTTTTATCTATATTGCTGTCATTCCTTTAAAGCACACTGAATCCCACGAATAACCCTGTCAAACTTTTCTAGATTCTTAAGGAGGCAGAATGTTAAACAGTGACTTTGAGGCTGAGCTGAGCTAGAAGAAAGAACAGTGTTGGCGTGGTAGTCCAAATGCAGCTTTGTTTCTTTTGAACTTTAAATTACTTATTCATCCAAAATACAGGAAAATTGAATATCAAGCAGAATCTCACACTTATTTAGCAGGGACAAAAGTCCCAACAGTAAGACATTACACCTCTAAATATCCTACATAATAGGGAGCCCTTGACGAGATCCTCATTTCATCTTTCAGCATCCATCATACCCTGTTAATGTCTTCATGTATGCATTGATGTCTGGAGGCATTGCTTCAACCAAGATATATTCGCTGTACGCGGAAACACATGATTACTCATATTTTCATTACCAAGATTTTTCTATTTCCTAATAAGTTATAACTGATACTATCTTTGTTAGAAACATCTTGGAAGCACTGGTGAGATTAGGAAGAAAGATTGAGTTCTACCCTGCCTAGTTGGGTCATCTTTGGCCTGGGTTATGACAGGAGCTGCCATCCCTTTTCTGCTGTCAACCCTTCTTACCACGACAAGAGGGACATTGTAAGGGTGGGTTTGATGGCCTCACTGCTCTATGGGACAGTCTTGACCACCTTCCTCTGTCTGCATATCCGATAAGTGCAGACTTCTCTTACTCCGCAGGCTCAGTGCCCCTCCCTCTCTGTGCATAAGAATAGCCAGAGATCTTTTTTAAAAGGCAGATTCCGGTTCTCTAGGTCTGGGGTGGGACTTGCCTAGCACAGGGGCCGCTCCTGCTGCCGGTTCACAGACCCCTCTTGGAATAAACAGGACGTGGGCCGGCCAGCTTTTTCTGTAAAGGGTCAGATAGTAAATATTTTAGCCTTTGCGGGTGTTACGGTCTCAGTTTCTGTCGCAACCACTCAATTTGCCCTTGTAGCAAGAAAGCAGAAAGCGGCTAACACAATCCAAGGGGCGGGGCTGGGCTCCAGTAAAACTTCTTTACCAAAACCCAGATTTGGCCCTCAGACATAGTGTGCCAGCCCCCTGCTCTGTGTCTCCCTCACTGTGTCTGTGCCTTAGAGGGTGGCACGTGATTAGAGCTGCATGCTTTCCATGCCACACCGATCTTAGTAAGACTTCAAGGCTCAGCTCAAGTCTCTTCTGGTCTCCGAGGCCTTCCCTGAATACCCTGTGTACTTCTCTGGCATTCACCTTTCTCTCCCCCGTGACTACTACCACAGCTGGCACATAGCAAGTTCTCAGCAGTGCTTTGAATCTCAATGATTTCATTAAGTGTTTGTAGTTACTTTATGGGGATACTGGGGGAGGAAATGATTTTGGGTATGAGAAGCCTTGCCCATAGCAATCTGGGATTTTTTTTTTTCCCTCCCTCCGTCCCTTAGGGTCTCGCTCTTACCTGGGGTGAAGTACAGTGATGCGATCTCAGCTCACTGCAGCCTCAACCTCCTGGGCTCAAGTGGTACTTCCACCTCCCAAGTAGCTGGGACTACAGGCGCATGCCACCATGCCTGGCTAATTTGTGTACTTTAGTAGTGATAGGGTTTCACTATGATGGCCAAACTGGTCTCCAACTCCTGGGCTCAAGTGATCTGCCCGCTGCAGCCTCCCTAACTACTGGGAACTACAGGCAGGAGCCAAGGTGCCCAGCCAGCAATCCCTTTCTGTGTTTGCTTTTGACATTTGTAATTGTTACACCGACCACATCTTCGCTGTGTTTGTGTTTATCTATATTAACTGCCTTGAACTAATTTACTAGCCAGGACCAAGCACAAAGTACTTTGCAAGCACCTAAACACAACTCGCGAATGCTTTTTGAGGTAGGTAATTATTCAGCAGTTTTATCTGTGATTAATAAACCCGCTCCACGCTGGCACCACTTCATGAAGTCTGCAGCCTCTTTAGAGCTGTCCGCATTCTCTCTCAGCTGCTGGAGGAGCTGGGCTATTTCAAGTTTTTGATAACTTGCTATGGCGGTTTTACCCGCTTCTTAGCAGAGAGTGTCTTGCCAGACTGACTGTCTCTCCTCTTCCTCCTCATTTGCCGCTTATTTCATCCCGGTTCAGCCATTCTGTCCTATTCTTCTTCACTTGCAAAGATTTTCCAAAGTAGAATCCAGGCCGGGTGTGGCGGCTCACCATTATAATCCCAGCACTTTGGGAGGCAGAGGCAGGAAGATTGCTTAAATCCAGGAGTTCAAGACCAGCCTGGGAAACATGGTGAGACCCTCGTCTTTATAAAAAATTTTAAAAATTAGCTAGGCATGGTGGTGCACGCCTGTGGTTCCGGCTACTCGGGAGGCTGAGGTGGGAGGATCACCCGAGCGCATATGGTTGCACCACTGTACTTCAATTTCATGTCTCCAAAAAACAAAAACAAAATGACAACAACAACGAAGTAGAATCCTCTTTCCAGAATGTACCTCAATCTTGCTTTATTTTTCTCTCTGTTTTTTTTTGTCTCGCTCTGTTGCCCAGGCTGGAGTGCAGTGGTACAATCTCGGTTCACTGCAACCTCTGCCTCCCAGGCTCAAGTAATGAGCTACTCATGCCTCAGCCTCCTGAGTAGCTAGGATTACAGGCATGCGCCACCATGCCTGGCTCATTTTTGTATTTTTAGTAGAGATGGGGCTTCACCATGGCGCCCAGGCTGGTCTCGAACTCCTGGCCTCAAGTGATCTGCCTGCCTCAGCCTCCCAGAGTGCTGGGATTATAGGTGTGAGCCACTGCACCCAGCCAATCTTGCTTGTTTCTAGCAAAACTGGTCAACCTCACCTACAGTGATCAAAATAGGTAAAAGTAGGGGCCACTTTTCATAGGAGGGAAAGAAAGCATTGTTTTTTAGTAAGGCATCTCGGGATTCAGGCCCAGATCTGTGATGAAGGGACTGTATTTCCTTGGACAACCCGTGAGTTCTCTCGGGGCTTTGTCTTGTTGTTATTGCTGTCATTAAGAGTTTTCTCTATAAAACCAGGGGGCCGGCACTTAGTGATCTTTTGCTTTTCTCTCTAGCTTGAAAATCAGACCCCAAAGCAACCAATAATTACTATTTATAAATAAATAAAACAAAAATGTGTGTTCACTCAAAACTCATTCATTCTCAACTGGAGTGAGTAACACCCTGAGTAAGTGAAGATCGGTTCTTGTTGGGAGACAAAAAAATTGCAGCTGTTACAGTGGGTTTTGGCCACCCGAAGGGCCATGGTACATGAACAAATACACAGTATATCTGTGCTGTTAAAATGTCGTGGGGGTAGGACAGTTAGGGGGAGAATGTATAAAAAAGACTCGGGGAGGGGAGGATAATGAAAACGAGGCTTAGAAGCTGCTGGAACTTGCTTAAGGGAGAATTGCCTCCCTGTGTATTTGTGGTCATCTATTGAGTTATTCCCTTATCTCTTGGGTCTCACAGCCAAGAGTCAGCTTGCAAGTTTCTTGACTCTACTGCGGGGCACTGACCTCTGCTGGTGGAGATATCAAAGTGGCAGGTGTGTGGGCACAGTCTGCTACTTGTCGATCATTACTTAGGGCATGAGAAGGCTCGGGCGATCATCTGCTTTCCAAACGCTACCCTTCCCTTCTGAGTTCACACACTCCTCGTAGATAAGAGACTTAATGTTTCTGGATTATGAGTAGTTACAATTGTATGAAATCCCTGTAATTAAAGTTGTTGCTCTGGAGTTGGCGCCATATGTAACATATTGCCCTATTCCGTAGGGTCTAGGTACACATTTCAGCTCTGTGAAGTCAGGATGTGACTTCACATTTGGTGGTGTCTCCAACTTGGGTAGGGTTGTTGTCTTGGAGTAGATAGAGGTTTTGTCACCAGAAGATCCCTGACTAGTTTAAGCAGAGGACAATGCTGGGAGGATTCGGGGTATCGGTAAGTGGGACTCGTCACCAGGCTTCGCAAGTAACTGGAACCAGCTGGAAAGTCATCAGGGCCCGGGGCACTGAGCACCTCTGGCCATTGCTCTAGGGCATGTGACCTCCCATCTCAGAACTTTCTCTGCTTCCTGGCGGATGCGTTGAAGAATGGCCTCTTGGCCCTACAGCTGTTCAGCTCCGACCCCACAGCCAGCTGAGCTGAGTCCTTACCCATGCTTCGGACCCCAGTGATATAACTCACATCCCATACGATTCCTCTTCCTCCTGGAGCACTGGATATGGACTTCTCGCTGCCCTGTCCGAGGCCTCCATCTCATCCTGTGCCCTCAGCCTGGAGGTCGTGCTCTCCTCCATGGCTCAGATTCCCCTGACACTGATCTCTCTGTGCCCATCTCCTTCCTTCCCCTTCCTTCTTCGGTTTGTTTTCTTTCTTTTTGACCAGGCTGATCCCGTAAATGCCCACATCCTCCCAGCTGTTTTAACAGGAAAGCTGTTTGACTCCAGGTCCAAGAGAACAGCTCCTTGCTGCTGCTTCCGGCTTGTTCACCTCTCTCCCTCGCTCCCGGCCAGTGTCATCTTCCTATGGACAGTTCCAGCAGCCGAGCTCTCCCAGCGCCTGCTCTGCCCCCTCCAGTTAATTTGCCATGCTGCTGTTGGAGATGTTTCCTTCAAACATGTTTCTAATCCCGTCGCTTTCATTTCTAAAGCCTCCGGTACTTTTCCTTCGCCTGTAGGAGTCCGCACTTCCCGGCACGCCCTCCTTGCCCCCTTCTCCTCCCTCCCCAGCCTCACCTGGTGCCTCTTTCCTCCCTGCATTTCCCTCCAGCTACTCTGGCCTTCATCAGCTTCCTCAAACTGCCTTGCTCCTCCAGGCCTGCCGGACTTGACACAGACAGCTCCTGCTCCTTGAAACCTTCCTTCCTCTCCTTTGGCCACCTGCTGGTTTTCTCCAAGTCTCAGGTTAGATGCCGCTTCCTCAGGGAAGCCTTCCCTGTCAGAGAAGCCCCAATGAGGACTTCCCATGCTGTCTCATGATCCCTCACAGTTGATAGGTGCTATTGGGGGACGCACTTCTTTGTATTTCCCAGTAGCCCTTCCTATTTCTTTGCCATTACACTGCAAGCTCTGTGAGGATGGAGACTGAAATCTTAATATTTGCCAGGTCTTGAGGCAGCTGGGATGAGTGAAACTTGGCTTTCAGTAAACATTCGTCACACAAATGAACGTATGCATTTTGGAGCTTATGCTTTTACTCTGGCACCTAGGCTTGCCATACTTCAGGTGGTCAATGTTATTTCTTACAAAGACATAAGGCATTTCTACTTGAGGCATCGGAGAAATGAGAGGAAATGCATTTGCCATGTTGATGGTGCACTAATCAAAGAGCAGTGAGGGCGGAGCAACGGAGGAAGTGAAATGACTGAGTGAACCCCGGAGCTGTGAAAGGCTTCTCCACCCAACGGTGACATCAGGGCTTGTGAGGTTCGCAGTTGAATAACCGAAGGCAGTAGCAAGTGGGTAGAGTGGGATGGCTCACCTGCGGAATCTGGCATCCGAGGAAAGCGCCTTGACACCTTCCTTTCATGGCCGTGATTACACTTGTGCTAAGGTTAGGGGGATCAGAGTCAGGTTCATCTCGATATGAAAAGGGAAGAGCGATTTTGGGGGAAGGGGACTAGTCTGGGAACCTTTTGGCTAAATTTTAGTCACTTTTTAATCTGTTTAATATGCTGCCTTGGCCGGGTGCTGTGGCTCACCCCGTAATCCCAGCACTTTGGGAGGCCAAGGTGGATGGATCTTTTGAGTCCAGGAGTTCAAGATCAGCCTGGGCAACATGGCAAAACCCTGTCTCTATAAAAATAAATAATACAGAAAATTAGCCAGGCATGGGAGGTGGGAAGATCACCTGAGTCCAGGAGGTTGAGGCTGCGCTGAACCACGATGGCATCACTGCATTCTAGCTGGGGCAACAGAGCAAGACCTTGTCTAAAAAAAAAAATATATATATATATACATATATATACATATATATGTATATATATATACATATATATACATATATATATATATATGTACACACACACACACACACGCTGCCTTCTGTCCCACTTGGAGCTGTTTCCCATGTATCTGAATTTATATAACATCAATGAGGTTTCTGAACATCATGCTAACTGATTCATTTTATTTTAGGTTGTACTTTGGTCATTTGTAACTAACAGGAAGTTGCTAGCAATAAGTTGTTATTTTATGAATCATTTTCCACATTTTCTTGGAAGTGGAATGTTTCATTGTTCCATGAAGACCTCCTCCCCAGTACGCACATGCGCATTCTAAGACGCTCATTTACCCCTTTCCTTGGTTCTCACTCTTCACGTTGACTTCTCTAGCTTTGAAGCTTATACATATGATGTACCCCCCCTTTTTTAATGCATGTGTAATTAGAGCCATAGCAATTAAGAGTATGAGTCAGATTCACCTTAGAGTCTCATTTCTTCTACTTAATAACTGTGAGACCTTTAGTAAGTTACTTAAAGCTTTGGTTTCTTCATATGTAACTTGGAAATAATAATAGTACCTAGCCAGGAGGATTATATGTGGATTAAATAACATGGGCATGATATCCACTAGAGCAGGGGTCCCCAACCCCCTAGCCGCAGACCGTTACTGTTAGGAACTGGCCCACACGTCAGGTGAGCAGCAGGCAAGCGAGCATTACCTCCTGAGCTCAGCCGCCTGTCAGATCAACAGCAGCATTAGATTCTCATAGGAGCGCGAACCCTATTGTGAACTGCACAAGCAAGGGATCTAGGTTGCACACTCTTTATGAGCCTTTTTTTTTTTTATTTTTTTTTTATTTTTTATTTTATTTTTTTTTTTGAGACAGAGTCTTGCTCCGTTGCCCAGGCTGGAGTGCCGTGGTGCAATCTTGGCTCACTGCAACCTCTACCTCCCAGGTTCCAGCGATTTTCCTGCCTCAGCCTCCCAAGTAACTGGGATTACAGGCACTTGCCACCATGCCCAACTAATTTTTGTATTTTTGTAGAGATGGGGTTTTACCATGTTGGCCAGGCTGGTCTCGAACTCCTGACCTCGTGATCTGCCTGCCTCAGCCTCCCAAAGTGCTGGGATTACAGGCGTGAGCCACCGTGCCCGGCCTTCCTTATGAGACTTTAACTCATGCCAAATGATCTGAGGTGGAACAATTTCATGCTGAAACCATCCCCCTGCTCCCCCATCCATGGAAAAATTGTCTTCCACTAAACTGGTCCCTCCCAAAAAGGTTGGGGACCGCTGCATTAGAGGGCCTTGGATGTAGTACAGTCTCCATCAGCAGTAACTGTGATGATGACTAGGAAGACAAGAAGAAACCAAGCAAAAATTTAAGGTGATTCCTCTGCACTGTCAGACTTTGCCCCATGTGAACACGGGTATGTATATGCCACGTACAGTTGGCAGCTTTTGCGATTGGATGTTTGCACTTATCCCTGTTCCTGAGAAATGCTCTCAGGAAAGATGGTGTGTCACCATTTTACAAATGAAGAAATCCAGGCTCAAGGGCATTAATTTGTTCAAACTCACAAGAAAGGCAGTAACAGTTCTGACCTAGGGTTGGTCTAGATGCTTCTGTCTGTCTTCTCCATTGCCTCCCATTTGAACTCGGAGTACCTTGAGTAGTCCCCATTGGTGAACACTGGCTTGCTACCTGACATCTTCTATTGGTGACTTACTGTAATGGCTCTGCCAATGGTTTTTTTTGTGTTTTGATTTGCGGTAGTAATTCTTGTTAGTGCTGTCACACAGTGTAAAAACAATGGCACGCCATGGTAGAAACCGCCAGAGGACGCACAACAGAAAGATCCGTTATATTGCAAAACCCCAAAGAGGTGCACACATTTATTGACATATGTGTAATCTCTGCAAAACTCCAGTGTTTCATTGTGAGTTAGGACAGCCTTTTGTCAGAGTCTCAAACTTCAGGACACTTGGGGACTTGGATGAAGTGCCCATCTTGAATTCATCAGAATGAATTCACCAAATTGCTCTGCCACTCTTGTGACTCAGTGGTTTGCTAAATATATTCACTTACCTCTCTTCCCGCCTAAAGTCTACTGAAATGACATAGATCAGTGAAATCAACTACAAAGGTAGTCATGCTTAATAAAAACAAAAACTTAGTTATTGGATAAGTCAGTAAAGTGGATAAACCTTTGTCAAGTCTGTTCAGGAAAACACGGGTGAAAATGCAAAGCTTTAGAAAGAAGAGAAGCTTCTTAACTATAAATGCAGAGATCTTTAAAAGTAATGTTGATCAAAGCACACCGGCCGGGCATGGTGGTTCACACCTGTAATCCCAGCACTTCGGGAGGCTGAAGTGGGAGGATCCCTTGAGCCCAGCAGTTCAAGACCAGCCTGGGCACCATGGCAAAACCCAGTCTCGACAAAAAAATAAAGAATACAAAAACTATCCGGGTGTGGTGGCGCACGCCTGTGGTCTCAGCTACTTGGGAGGCTGAGATGGGAGGATTGCTTGAGCCTGGGAGGTGGAGGTGGCAGAGAGCCAGGATCCCACCACTGCACTCCAGCCTGGGCGACAGAGATGGTACACTTCAAATTGGCGAACTCTATGAATGTGAATTATATCTCAAACTGTTTTTGTTGTTGTTTTGTTTTGTTTTTTTGTGACAGGGTCTCACTCTGTCACCCAGGCTGGCCTCCAACTCCTAGGCTCAAGCCATCCTTCCACATCGGCCTCCCAAAGTGCTGAGATTACAGGCGTGAGCTATAGCAACCAACCCCAACAAAGCTGTTTTTTAAATAAGATAATTGAAAAGTCTTATTCCTCTTCTGCTACGGAAGAGCGTACTATTCTATTCAGCCTGTTTATGAATGAATTCTGTAAAACTTTTCAGGAACAGTTAATGCCTTATTTAAATTATTTTAGAGCATAGGAAAATATGGAGCGCTTCCCAGCTCCTTCCGTAAGGCTAGCTTGATCTTGAAATCAAAGCCAGAGGAAGATAGCACACAAAGAAGAAAGCAAGTGATCAGTCTTACATTTAAAATGTGAGCAAAGCTCCTAAACAAACACTAGCTATGCAGTATTAAAAGCCTAATATATTGTGGTCAAGTAAGGCTTATCTTAGAAATGCAAGTATTCTTCTGTAGATTAAGAAATCTAGGCTGGGCGAGGTAGCTCATGCCGGTAATCTCAGGCCTTTGGGAGGCCAAGGTGGGCAGCTCAGGTAATCCCAGCCCTTTGGGAGGTCAAGATGGGTCGATCGGGTAATCCCAGGCCTTTGGGAAGCCAAGGTGGGTGAATCACTTGAGCCCAGGAGTTCGAGACCAACCTGGGCAACATGACAAAACCCCATCTTTAAATTTTTTTAATCTATTAGGGAGCTGGATGTGGTGGCTAACACCTGTAATCCCAACACTTTGGGAGGCCAAGGTGGAAGGATCACTTGAAGCCAGGAGTTCAAGACCAGCCTGGACAACATAGTGAGACTCCCATCTGTGCAAACAATAAAAAAAAATTAGCCAGGTATGGTAGCGGATGCCTGTAGTCCCAGCCACTCAGGAGGCTGAGGCAGGAGGATTGCTTGAGCCTGGCCGTTTGAGGTTGCAGTGAGCAGTGGTCATGCCTGGGCAACAGTGAGACCTTGTCTCAAAAAAAAAAAAAAAAAAAGCCAAAGACATCTATTAAGAAATCTAGTCCCAGCTTCTTGGGAGGCCACGGTAGGAGGATCTCTTGAGCCCAGGAGTTTGAGGCCAGCCTGGGCAACATGATGTGATCCTATCTCTAAAGAAAGAAAGAATGAGAGAGAGAAAGAAAAAGAAGAAATCGCATAAGGAATTAATGTCATTGATAAAGGAGAGAAACTGGTAGTCATCTCAGTAGATACTGAAATAGCAATTAATAAAATTCAACATATGTTCCTTTTTAAAAATCCTTAATAAACCAGGGATATGAGGAAACTTATTTAAGTTGCTAAAAGTATACCTGATGACAGCCAGCAGGGGCAGCAGCTGTATAATTCCTGGTGCAGGTTGAGTCTCCCAAATGCTGGAACCGGAAATGTTTAGGTTTTCTGATTTATTTATTTATTTTATTTTATTTATTTATTTATTTTTTTTTGAGACGGAGTCTCGCTCTGTCACCCAGGCTAGAGTGCAGTGGCGCGATCTCGGCTCACTGCAACCTCTGCCTCCTGGGTTCAAGTGATTCTCCTGCCTCAGCCTCCCAAGTAGCTGGGATTACGGGCATGCACCACCATACCCAGCTAATTTTTGTATTTTTAGTAGAGATGGGGTTTCGCCATGTTGGCCAGACTGGTCTTGAACTCCTGACCTCAGGTGATCCGCCCACCTCGGCCCCTCCAAAGTGCTAGGATTTCACAGGCATGAGCCACCGTGTCTAGCCAGTTTTAAGATTTTTTTCAGATTTTGGAATATTTGCATATATGTAATGAGATATCTTGGGAATGAGGACTCCATTGTAAACACGAAATTCATGTTTCATATATACCTTATATACATAGTCTGAAGGTTATTTTGTACAATTTTTTAATAATTTTGTGCATGAAACAAAGTTTGTATAGATTGAACCATCAGAAAGCAAAGGTGCCACTGTCTCAGCCACCCCTGTGGACAGTCTGGCATCACCATTGTTCCTGACTCTGAATTTATATGCTACTGATAAATACAGTGAAAAACCTATATGTTCAGGGTAACTTATGGCATCGTGTTGGCGCTCGGAAAGTTTTGCGTTTTGGAGCTTTTGGGATTTTACGTTTTTGGATGATGGATGCTCCACTGTACCTGCCAAGGTGGTTCTCGCTCTCCTGTCCTGGCTGATGCTTGCTGCTTCATCCCTGTGAGCTCTCCTTGGCCATCACTGTTCTCCTGCTTCATCGTTGGGTTCTCTTGCCTGAGAAAGGAATCACTGTCTGTGGTAGATGCTTTAACTATGTATTAATAGTTCCTAGAATTCTGTGCAAAGCCATTTTAAAACTCTGACGGGAGCCACATACAATTTCAAGGTCATTGCTTTGTCCGTGACTTTCCTTAGGCATCCATTGCAACTCACTTTGAACTAATTGGGCAAACTCTGCCTTGATCCTGCCTGTGCTTTTTCTTCTTTCCTGATAACTCCTTTACTGCCCCCTTATTTAGAAGAGTGTGTGCATTTTCTTGTCCGTGTACACGTTTGCCCCCACACACAAAACCAAATGCAAAAAGCATGGAAAGGGGAAAAAAAATAACAGACTTCATTTACTCTGCCACCTTATAATTGTAAATCCTGTAAAATTATGTTTAAGATTTGCCTTTGTTTCTGTTCATGTTTCTAGGCACTTTAGAAAAACTTAGGGGTTTTTATTTTATTTTTTGGGATGGAATCTCGCTCTGTTGCCCAGGATAGAGTGCAATGGTACGATCTCAGCTCACTGCAAACTCCGCCTCCTGGGTTCAAGCAATTCTCCTGCCTCAGCCTCCCCGTAGCTGGGATTACAGGTGCCCACCACCATGCCTGGCTAATTTTTGTATTTTTAGTAGAGACGGGGTTTCACCATGTTGACCAGGCTGGTTTCAAACTCCTGACCTCAAATGACCTACCTGCTTCGGCCTCCCAAAGTGCTGGGATTACAGCATGAGCCACCACACCCGGCCTATTTTATTTTATTTATTTTGAGACGGAGTCATGCCCAGGCTAGAGTGCAGTGGCATGATCTCGGCTCACTGCAACCTCCACCTCCTGGGTTCAAGCGATTCTCCTGCCTCAGGCTCCTGAGTAGCTGGGATTACAGGCACCCACCACCATGCCCAGCTAATTTTTGTACTTTTAGTAGAGATGGGGTTTTGCCATGTTGGCCAGGCTGGTCTCGAACTCCTGACCTCAGGTGATCTGCCTGCCTCGGCCTCCCAAAGTGCTGGAATTACAGGCATGAGCCACTGCGCCCGACCTTATTTTTTTAAATAGAGATGAGGTTTTACTGTGTTGCCTAGGCTGGTCTTGAACTCCTGAGCTCAAGCAGTTCTCCCACCTTGGCCTCCCAAAGTACTAGGATTACAGCCATGAGCCACTGCACCCAGCCAACTTATGAGTTTAATTTTTTCTCTTCCATATACTTCAGACTGTCACATTCTTCTTCTTTGCTTATTTCTTACTCAGATATTTTTTAACAGTTTTCTAAAAAGAGAAAACACTATATAAATATAGTAAACTTGTATTTCTAAATGCAGAATAAAGTATAAAAGATACATTTTAACACTGATAATTTTTTGTGGAATTATAATGAAATTCAGCATATTAAGTTAAAATTGTGAATAAGGAATCAGGGTTTTTTTTTGGTTTGGGGAGTTTTTAAGTGAAATTTGGGACAGTGTAAATTTTGTTTTAAAATGCATTTCATTCTTATACACTTAAAGACAAGTTTTGAATCTGTTACTATGACCTGTGATTAATGAATATGAGGGTTTTTTCTGTTAACATGATTATTTTTTAAAAACTCAACAATGCTATTAACAACAATAACAAAAATATTCCAATATTATGTAACATCAAAGAATGTCCTTGCATAAGATGATGATTTTTTTGTTTCAAAATTGTATTATGAAAATTTCCAAACATGAAATGGTAGAGAGAATGGTTCAATGCATTCCAAATAGCCACCGTCCACCTTCAACACATCAATTCTTGGGACAGCCTTGTTTCATCAACACCCTCACCCACTTCCCCGTGCTCGGATTATTTGCAGGTGAATCCCAGGTCCAGTAATGCCTTGGTGCTTCACAAAGCAGTGTGCGCTTCCTCCCCCGCTTCCTTCCCTTCCTCTCCCCGCTCCCTCCCTCGCTCTTGTTGCCAGGCTGGAGTGCAATGGCATGATCTTGGTTCACTGCAACCTCCGCCTCCGGGTTCAAGTGATTCTCCTACCTCAGCCTCCCCAAGTAGCTGGGATTACAGGCACCCACCACCACGCCCAGCTAATTTTGTATTTTTTTAGTAGAGACAGGGTTTCTCCACGTTGGTCAGGCTGGTCTTGTACTCCTGATCTCAGGTGATCTGCCCGCCTCGGCCTCCCAAAGTGCTGGGATTCGAGGCATGAGCCACTGCGCCCGGCCTAGTAGTGTCCATTTCTAAAGGCCCTTGGCGTTCTGGTCCTGAGTAACTTTCCTGTCGCATCTCCAGCCACATCCCATGAGTGCTAGACTCCAGCTGTTTCAGACTAAGATATGGCTACATCATTCTTCAAACATGCCGTGTTCTTTGGGACCTCTGTCTTTGTATACGCTATTGCATCTTCCTAGAATGTTTCTTCTTCTCTTCTGTCTCAAACACTTCTTCTTTCAGGATCCAGCTCACATCCTGTTGGCCGTGAGGACTTCTCTGGCTCCTCCTGTGTGTGTTCCTGTAGCACTTTGCAGTACTTCACCCAAAGTGCTTATCACACTGCACAATCCAAACACTCCTGCAGGGCGGGGACTAACCTGCCATGGGGCAGTGTTTGGTGTGTCTCCTGGGTCCCGCAGGAGCAATCCGCCTTCTTCAAGGGTCTGTGGATTCTCTCAGCTTTCCTGGTCTATTCCTGCAGTAGTTCTGGACCAAAAGTTTATGATGCAAGTTGCCACATGCTGCTCTGTCCGTCTGAGTGGGAGCTGCAATCCAGTCCTGCTTCCTATCCACTATTTTCCCTTGAATATGTGTTTTAAAATATAATAGTCAGTGGTCGTGATAAAAGAGAGAGGGGTTTAACTTGGTATCAGGTGTATGAGTGTGTGTGCATATGTGTGTGTGTGTGTGCGTATGTGCATGTGTGCATGCATGTGCACTGCTTCCTCCCGACCTCGTTGCCTGCCTGGCCAAGCAGAGCCTCTGGTGGACAGCAGCTCCAAAAGCCCACTCTGAGGAGAAGCCACTGCGCCCTCCAAGGCACACATGCATTCCGCCTGTTCTTCACACCCCCACCACCCACAGCACTGTTAAAGTGAACCCTCTGACCAGTGGCAAAATTTGCTTGCCAAGGAGGACGTCAGTAATTGACTAAGTCAGGGCCCCACAACTACAGGAGCTGGTGTGGGTGAGCAGCTACTCTCTTCTGTACACAGAGGCTCTAATCAATCTTTGTGTTTATACTGCTGGTGTGCAAGTGGTAGACCGGGGCATTTGGCTTGCAACAGGCAGAGTTCCCAGTGGTGTTGAAGGTACAGCAACATCATTAGAGAATCAAGGGTTTTGATTTGCATTTCTCTAAGGAGCAGTAGTGTTGAGCTTTTTTCATATTCTTGTTAGCCATGTGTATATCTTCTTTTGAAAAATGTCCGTTCATGTCCTTTGCCCACTTTTTAATTGGGTCGTTTGAGTTTTTCTTGTCAATTTATTTAAGTTCTTTATTGATCCTGGATATTGGACCTTTGTTGGATGCATCCTTTGTAAATATTTTCTCCCATTCTGTAGGTTGTCTCTTCACTCTGTTGATAGTTTATTTTGCCATGCAAAAGCTCTTAAGTTTACTTAGATCCCACTTGTCAATTTTTGCCTTTGTTGCAATTGCTTTTGGCATCTTCATCACAAAATCTGTGCCCATTTGTATGTCCAGAATGGTATTTCCTAGGTCATCTTCCAGGTTATTATAATTTTCAATTTTACATTTAAGTCTTTAATCCTACCATTTGACCTAGCAACCCCATTACTGGGTGGATACCCAAAGGAATATAAATTGTTCTACCATAAAGGCACATGCATGTGTATGTTCATTGTAGCACTATTCACAATAGCAAAGACATGGAATCAAACTAAATGCCCATCAGTGGTGGATTGGATAAAGAAAATGTGATACATATACACCATGGAATACTATGTAGGCATAAAAAAGAATGAGATCATGCCCTTGCCAGGAACATGGGTGGAGCTGGAAGCCATTGTCTTTAGCAAACTAATGTAGGAACAAAAAACAGCTCCTTTCTCGGAGTTCTCTCTGGATCTGCACAGCTCCTCTCTGGGTGTTCCCTCTGGATTCACATGGCTTCTGCCTTGGGGTCCCCTCTGGACCCACACAGCTCGTCTCTCGAGGTTCCCTCTGGATCCACATGGCCCCTTTGAGGCTCTTTTGTTCCAGTATAAAGGTGAGGAGACTGGGGCTGAGAGCCCAGTGCCAAGTGATCAGTAGTCGGCAAGGAGATTGCAGAAAAGCCATTGTGATTAGTGCCAGGTGGTCACTGGTGATGGGGAATCAGAAGGCCCAGGTGGAGTCCCATTCCACGGTGCTGAACTGGAGCAGTCCTGGCAAAGTGGGCTCAGGGCCACAGATCATCACTGCGAGCTGTTTGCTCTGAAAGAAAGGCAGTGGAGTGGAGTGAACCGCCACAGGGTCAGGTGGAGAAGGGGAGAGAGAGCGGGAAGCAAGCTGGTGAGGGGCGGAGGTGAAGGAGAGCATGCAGGGATGGGACGGAGAGTCACGATGGAGGGAGCAGGGTCTCAGAGTCGTCCACTGACTGCGCTGCCTCTTTTCTCCTCTGACCCAGCGTCCACGCAGCCCTGATTTTTTCAGCCTCCTGTGTGAGCCCCTGCGTGGCTCCCGGTCACCTCCAGGATAAAGTACAGAGCACATGCCAAGTACCCGACATAACCAACCCCACGGCCTCCCTGCCACCCTGCTGCTGCTCCCCCATCGTCATAGGGTGCCAGCCCCTGCCCCATGTCCCCTGCGAGCTCCTGAGGACACCCTCAGATCTGAGGGGCTCAGGCCTCTGCCTGGAATCCCTTTTCCTGCCTTCGAGACGCAGCTGGAGACAGCATCACCTCCCCTGACAGGCCGTGTTGGGGTGCTGGCTGGGGCGCTCGGCATAGCCGTGGGAACGGGGCACCTCCTGGTCGGCTCCAGTGAGACCAGAGAGTTGGTCACTGGAGTGGGGGTGTCTGAATTGGAGGTAAGGTGGATCACCTGAGGTCAGAAGTTGGAGACCAGCCTGACCAACATGGCGAAACCTTGTCTCTACCAAAAATATGAAACTTAGCCAGGGGTGGTGGTGTGTGCCTGTAATCCCAGCTACTTGGGAGGCTGAGGCAGGAGAATCACTTGAACCCGGGGGATAGAGGTTGCAGTGAGCCGAGATTGTGCCACTGCGC
This sequence comes from Nomascus leucogenys, assembly GCF_006542625.1. NCBI lineage: Eukaryota > Metazoa > Chordata > Mammalia > Primates > Hylobatidae > Nomascus > Nomascus leucogenys. The sequence goes on along the minus strand of NC_044393.1, from coordinate 99,758,851 downwards.
CCCAGCCTGGGCAGCAGAGTGAGACTCCATCTCAAAAAAAGAAAAAAATGCTTGGGACTGCTGCCGGGCACAGTGGCTCACACCTGTAAGCAATTTGGGAGGCCAAGCTAGGCAGATCACCTGAGGTCAGGAGTTCAAGACCAGCCTGACCAACATGGCGAAATCCCATCACTACTAAAAGTACAAAAATTAGCCAGGCGTGGTGGCGGGTGCCTGTAATCCCAGCTGCTCGGGAGGCTGAGTCAGGAGAATCACTTGAACCCGGAAGCCAGAGGTTGCAATGAGCCGAGATCCCACCACTGCACTCTAGCCTGGGTGACAGAACAAGACTCCATCTCAAAAATATATAAAATAAAAACCAAAATGCTTGGGACTGGAAATGTTTCAGATTTCGTATTTTTTCAGATTTTTGAGTATTTGCATCATACATACTAGTTGAGCATTCCTAATCCAAAATCCAGAATCTGAAATGCTCTGATGAGCTTTTCCCTTGAGTGTAGTATTGATGCTCAAGAAAACTCAGATTTTGGAGCATTTCAGATTTCAGGCTTTCTGATTTGGGATGCTCAAGCTGTATGTATCACCGCTGTTATTTTTGGAAAACATGTTCATGCCTCTTATTGCTATTTCAAATAGTAATTTCTGAAAACAAAGTTTAAGTTATTTCAGGCATTGTTGTAGAAGATACCGCATCAACCCCAACTGTCTTTCTTCCATCTGCCCAGTCTTAGAGTGCCCCAGGTAGCTCCTGTTTGTCCCCAGGTCCCATTTTCACCCTACCTCACCTGTCTTTCTCACCAGGGAGGCTGAGTGTGGGACACATCGGCTGGGCTCCTGTACTCTGGGGTCCTGTTGAGCTTAGCTGGTAGGGAGCCCCCAGAGGAGGCAGATGGTTACTCCTACAGCTCCCTCATCCTGGGAGGCTGCCTCTACCTAGCTGGACTCCTCGAATGAAGGTCTCTGCCCCACCCAAGGGGACTGGCTCTACCTGATTCTCTCTCCTTCCGGGTTTTGTAACTGTTCCTCACCCCAGGTCTAGGGCTGGTAACAGCTTCAGGTTATTGCACTATTTCTTGGGGTTCCCCATGCACCTATGCCTTGGGAATGGTCCCATAGACGGTCACTCATTGAGCATCATCTTAGAAATGAGGCTGTACACCATGAAGGTGAGCAGGCAGAGGTGGGTACGCTGGTCAGACCCCTGGACTGGTGACAACTGCCAGGCAATACACAGAGTTGGAGTGATGGGGGAGAAAACCAGACCATGGCAGCAGCCCCTGCACCTGCTGATAGGACAGAACAGGTGGAAGCAGGGGGTTCCCCAGGTTGCTTCATAGTAGTAAGCAGCGGTGGCAGTGTCCTGCCTAGGCAGGGCTCTGTGCTTGGGGTCTCTGGCTCTGTCCCCTACCTGTGCGGGTCATTAGGGGAGAGGCACACTCCAGGTCTCTGCAGTGTGATTTTAGAGTTGACAAGCCTTATACCTAAAAGCTCTCTAGCAAGGCATAAAGCTGCCATTTCACAAGTACAGGTAAGGATTAAAGTAGGAACACCCTGCAAGAAGGGACTGTGGTAGCTGACACTCACTCTGCAGTGCACTCAGCGGCTCCCAACCCTAAGGGCAGCTTCAGCAGAGGATGGGCATCCTGGGGAGAGACATGCTGAGCATGTTACTCAACTCTCCTCTTTCTCTCTGCACATAAAGTCCAAAGTCAAAAGCACTGCGTTTAATTCAGCTCCTTTAGTGATGCTGGTGTCGCTGTCCTCCCACAAAAGGGAGCACAGAAAGTGCTGAAGGGAGTAACACATTGGTACTGACAGTCTCACTGTGTCCTCCAGGCTAGAGTGCGGTGGCACAATCTCAGCTCACTGCATCCTCCGCCTCCCAGGTTCAAGACATTCTCAAGCCTCAGTCTCTCCAGTAGCTGGGACCACAGGTGTGCACCACCATGCCCAGCTAATTTTTGTATCTTAGCTGAGGTTTCATGTTGGCCAGACTGGTCTCGAACTCCTGACCTCAAGTGATCTGCCCGCCTCGTCCTCCCAAAGTGCTGGGATTACAGGTATGGGCCACCGTGCCTGGCCCGAGACTGCTTTTTTACCATCTTAATGTCATCTGAGATGATGAGTGTGAGATCTAGACCACCCCACGTAAGTGCGCCAACGCCTTTTCTAAGAAAGCTGTTGTGTTTCCAGCTTTCCCTGCAGTTCCTGCCACTTGTCCTGGTGGGATGGGGTGGGCTCCGCTCTGCTGGATCCGTGCCTCACTCATGGATCAGATCGTTCCTTTCTCAGTCTGTGCTCGCTAACCTGGCCTCCATCTCTTTACCACTTAATTGATATTTCAGTTTCCTCATCACTTACTGATCTATTTTGCTTGAATCACCAAGTCCCTAGAAGACTGATGGTTACAAAATTAAGCATGAAGCTGAGGAACGGATCCTGGAACAGGGTGGCCTCTGGCAAGCGCTGCGCCACCCTGGATCTGAGCACCTTTGAAACCGCAGCAAGCATTGCTTAGTAAATGAAGGTGGTTCTGTGGACAAAATCTTCGCATAATAGGTATAGAATACAGAGAGGAAGATGCCGAGGGGTGTAACCATCGATCAGCACTCCGCTGCTCTCTGTGTGTGGGTTCCAGATGGGGAAGTCCTCTTTGGCATTCTGACCCCAGTGCGCTCTGCTCCCACCCTGCAGGCATCTCTTCTCTGTTTCTTCTTTTGACTTACAAGCAGAGAATATCAAAAATGACTTATTTACAGATCCCTGTGGCCATTTTCACAACTTTGAATTGAAAATATTGGCTGGGTGTGGTGGCTCACGCCTGTAATCCCAGCACTTTGGGAGGCCAAGGTGGATGGATCACCTGAGGTCAGAGGTTCAAGACCAGCCTGGCCAACATGGTGAAACCACATCTCTACCAAAAAAAGTACAAAAATTAGTTAGGTATGGTGGCCGGCGCCTGAAATCCCAGCTACTCAGGAGGCTAAGGCAGGAGAATTGCTTGAACCCAGGAGATGGAGGTTGCAGCGAGCCAAAATCGCACCACTGCACTGCAGCCTGGGTGACAGAGCAAGACTCCATCTCAAAAAAAAAAAAGAAAAGAAAATATTTATAATATGCCAACACACTAAGGCTTTGTTGTTTTTTGTTTTTGAGATGGAGTCTCACTCTGTCGCCCAGGCTGGAATGCAGTGGCATGATATGGGTTCACTGCAACCTCTGCCTCCTGGGTTCAAGCAATTCTCCTGCCTCAGCCTCCCGAGTAGCTGAGACTACAGGTGCACACCACCACACCCAGCTAATTTTTGTATTTTCAGTTGAGACAGGGTTTCACCATGTTGGTCAGGATGGTCTCGATCTTTTGACCTCGTGATCTGCCTGCCTCAGTCTCCCAAAGTGCTGGGATTACAGGTGTGAGCCACCGCGCCCAGCCCACACTAAGATGTTTGTTTGTCTGTTTGTTTGTTTTGAGACGAGTCTAGCTCTGTCACCCAGGCTGGAGTGCAGTGGCACAATCTCGGCTCGCTGCAAGCTCTGCCTCCCAGGTTCACACCATTCTCCCATCTTAGCCTCCCAAATAGCTGGGACTACAGGCACCCACCACCACGCCTGGCTAATTTTGTTTTTGTATTTTTAATAGAGATGGGGTTTCACCGTGTTAGCCAGGATGGTCTCAATCTCTTGACCTCGTGATCTGCCCACCTCAGCCTCCGAAAGTACTGAGATTACAGATGTGAGCCACACTAAGGTTTTTATAGTCTGGAGAGTAAGCAGCAGTCCCTGTGTATGTAGACATATTAAAATGTGGAGCATGAGATAAAGGTGGCGTTGGCAGCCTCTGGGGTAGAGCCAGCTACACAGGTGATAGGACTAGGTCAGCAAGTTCGTGCTGCTCGTGGCAAGAGAGGTGTGTCTGCAGTCAGTCACCCGGATTGTGTGGTGAGGGAGCCCGAATGGTGGGCACGGAACCACTAAGCCTGGACTGTTTTCTCAGAAGGTCTTCTTTTCTTCTCATGTTAGAAGCTTCCCTTTCTAGTTGAGGCCAACCCCTTCTGAAATTGGAGTAACCATTCCCAGGAGTGATGGGACGGTCCTCCTTCTAGACTAAACAAGAGTTACAGGACTGGACCAAAAGAAGTATGGAACTTGGGGGTGGGAGGTGAGTCCTTACGCTCTGCTACTCGGGGTATCTAGTTCCCTCACTGTGGGTGTTTCCAGTATCAGTGGGGAGAGAACCTGGGATGGGCAGATTGATGGTAACTGTCTGGTTAGTAGTGGATTATTTTAGCAGTTGTTATTTTTATAAATAGGACGCCCTGAAATCCATTCTGAGTCATTGTCTCATCTACTATCCTGCTCTTAGTTTGATTAAGGTGTATAAGTAAAATGAATTTCATACTGGTATCTGTCTGTTAAATTATCCTTTAGTATTTTTGCCTGACTAATAAATGATTAGTGATAGTCTGTCTTGTTCATTTTCATAGAATTAAGGCCAAGAAGACCGAAGAATTACACCATCTTACAACACATTTTTTTTTTTTTTACAAATTCTTTCTAAATTAAAATTCTGTGTAAATGGGTTTCAGAAAAAGTAATTGATGACTAGTGCTTATCTCTGAAACATACTTGTCCAGTTGTTTGCTGTATTTGCAGGTGTTTTTAAAACATGTATAGTAGAATGAACATTTGAAAGTCTTCTGCAATCTTATTCAATTGAACTGCATTTTTTTGTCTAATAGAATTAGAAAATAGCTTCAATATAAAATATACTTGCAAACATTTTAAAGCTTTATTTAGATCAATGCTGTTTCACTTAAAAAAAAATTGCAGTGGTGTATGCCTATAGTCCCAGCTATGTGGGAGGCTGAGGTGGGAGAATCCCTTGAACCAAGGAGTTTGAGGCCAGCCTGGGCAGCATAGTGTGCGACCCCATCTTGAACAAAAAAGAAAGAAAGAAAGAAAGAGAAAAAAATCACATAAGGCATTTTCGTAGGTGCATTATTTCTCTTACCAAAAAAAAAAAAAATCCATGTCTAATCCTTTAATCTTATAAAGGTATATAAATAAAGGGTTTTTTTTGTTTTGTTTTGTTTTACTGGTTATTAAATCTAGATTCACCAGTTTTCTTTTAAACCCGCGTGCTTCATTTGCTGACATTTCCTCTCTGAGGACAGGAACGTAATAAAGTCGTCTCAGATCCATACTTGCCCCTCTCGAATTTTATCTGTGCGTCTTTCAGTGACTTGCAAGGTACCAGGCATTAACTCATGCCTGATATCTACAAGGAACCCTCTAGGGGCCTGGGATTATAGAGAAGAGCAAGGGACAGCCACTGCCCCCAGGAGCACATGTCTAAGGGAGGAACAGACCTGTAAGTTCAGTACAAGGTGTGTGTGACTCACAAAGCATTAACAGGCATGTCAAAACTGGAGCAGTTAATTCCAACCTGAGGGGCGCAAAGGGAAGGTTTTATGGGAGGAAGTAGCCTTTGAACTGAACTTTGAAGGCCTGTTAGTTTCCCAGGCTGCCGCAACTTGGTGGCTTAGACAACAGATGTTTATTTCCTTGTAGAACTGGAGGCCAGAAGTCTGGAGTCAGTCAGCAGGGTTGGTTCCTAAGTCCTCAGCGGAGTGGTTCCGGAGGCTGAGGGAGAATCCGCCCCACGCTGCCCTCAGCTCCTGCTGTTGCCGGCAGTCCTTGGCATCCTTGGCTCGTTGCTGCGTCGCCCCAGCCTCCACCTGTCTTCACGTGGCCCTCCCCTCCGTGCCTCTCTGCATCTTCTCTCTCTCTCTCTTATAAGAACACTTGTCATTGGATTTAGGGCCCACCCTAATCCGGGATAACCTCATCTCCAGATCCTCACCTTAGTGACGTCTGCAGAGACCCTTATTGCAAATAAGGTCTCATTGTGATGTTTCCAGTGGACCTGTCTTTTTGCGGAGGCCACTGTTCAGCCCACTGCAGAAAGGCAAGCAGGATGTCAGGAGACCATAGGAGAACAGGGAAGGCACTGTTGAGGAAGAAAAATAGTGTGTGCAGAGGCACAGAACAGAAGCATGAGGAATGCATTCTCAAAATTGGATTTCCCAAAGTTCAAACCCTTCCTTTGAAAAGGATATGTTGAAATGATCCTAGAGTATGAGATTCCTAGGGGATGTGATAGGAGATGAGGCTGGAAAGGTAAGTTAGAGTTCGATTTCTAGAACCTTGAATGATACAGGCTATATTGTGTGGATAGGGAGGACACGAGCAGCCAGGCACAGTGACTCATGCTTATAACCACAGTGCTTTGGAAGGCTGAGGCTTGAGGCCAAAAGTGCAAGACCAGCCTGGTCAACATAGTGAGACCCCATCACTACAGAAAAAAAAATACAGAATAAAAAAGTTAGCCAGATATAATGGCACGCATCTGTAGTCTCAGCTACTAGGATTGCTTGAGCCCGAGAGTTCAAGGTTGCAGTGAGCCGTGATCGCACCACTGCACTCCATCCTTGGTGGCAGAGTGAGACCCTGTCTCAAAAAAACAAACAAAGGTACTGAGCAAGCGTATTATGTAATCAGATTTGTTTTTAATAGGAGAAATACTTCCAATATTTCAATTTAGTGTTTATAATTGCTTGCATTTAAACTTAGATGTTGCATTTGTAAAAGTTTATTAACCTTTATGAATTAAACACTTTAATATAAACTTGCTGCTTATTCATATTATTCTTTAGCAACTCCCTTGCATAATAATGTTGGGTTGGCACTGCTTAAAGAGTAGTAAGATTTAATATCAGTCCGTAAACAGGTTTCTTCCTTTGGTAGAGCAGTAACTCAAGTCTCAGTGTGATACTCTGTAATTATGCTTCTATCCTATAACACTGAAAATATCAAAAGCAAGAAGGGAGCATTGTGTTAATATCGTAACCTCAGTTAGCTTTTGAATATGAAGTTGGAACTTCTTGCCCTCTCAGGAATTTTGATAATTTATTTTATTTTATTTTATTTTATTTTTTTGAGACAGAGTCTTGCTCTGTTGCACGGACTGGAGTGCAGTGGTAGGATCTCAGCTCACTGCAGCCTCCACCTCCCGGGTTCCAGCCGTTCCCCTGCCTCAGCCTCCCAGGTAGCTGGGATTACAGGCACATGTCACCACGCCCGGCTAATTTCTGACCTCAGGTGATCCACCCAGCTCAGCCTCCCCAAATGCTGGGATTATAGGCGTGAGCCACAGCACCCAGCCAAGGAATTTTGATGATATATTTTAAACAGCCTGTTGTTGAATAATTTGGGTGGGTTTTGTTGTTGTTGTTGTATAACTCCAAATTACACTCATTTTCACTCTGTTTCAATTTATTTCTTCCTCCAAGTACAATGTGAGACTTCACCATAATGTAACTAACACAGATGGTGCCACCTATAATCGTAAAGTTTATACTAAAAGTAGAAAAGCGACATTAAAAAGGAACATTTTACATTTTACTTTATTTTCCTAGCTTAAAAAGCTTATACTTTTGTTGTGATTAATGTTGTTTTATTACATCAGTAATAATCTGTCCTTATTCCCACTCAACAGAAATTTTATTATAATTTGTAAGTGGCTCACGCCTGTAATCCCGGAACTTTGGGAAGCCAAGGCAGGTGAATCACTTGAGCCTGGGAGTTTGAGACCAGCTTGGGCAACATATTGAGACCTCATCTCTATTTAAAATTAATTTTTTTTTTTTTTTTTGAGGCAGAGTACCATTCTGTCCCCCAGGCTGGAGTGTAGTGGCACAATCTAAATCTCAGCTCACTGCAACCTGCATATCTTGGGTTGAAGCAATTCTTTTTTTTTTTTTTTTTGGAGACGGAGTCTTGCTCTGTCGCCAGGCTGGAGTGCAGTGGCACAATCTCGGTTCACTGCAACCTCCGCCTCCAGGGTTCAAGCGATTCTCTTGCCTCAGCCTCCTGTGTAGCTGGGATTACAGGTGCGTGCTACCATGCCCAGCTAATTTTTGTATTTTTAGTAGAGACAGGGTTTCACCATGTTGGCCAGGATGGTTTCGATCTCATGACCTTGTGATCCACCCGCCTCGGCCTCCCAAAGTGCTGGGATTACAGGCGTGACCCGCCGCACCTGGCCTGAAGCAATTCTTGTGCCTCAGCCTGCCAAGTAGCTGGCGTGCACCACTATGCCCAGCTAATATTTGTATTTTTAGTAGAGATGGGGTTTCGCCATGTTGCCCAGGATAGTCTCAAACTCCTGGCCTCTCAAGCAATCCACCCACCTTGGCCTCCCAAACTGCTGGGATTACAGGCGTGAGCCACTGCACCCAGCCATAAAATTTAATTTAAAAAAAAATTTTTAAAGAAATTTTATTATAAATTTTATTTTTATTTGTTTTTTAAATTATTTTTAACTGGTTTTACACATTCAAAGAGGATTTATTATAATTTATTTTAAATATTTAACATTTTACAGCTGGGTGTGATGGCTCACACCTGTAATCTCAGCACTTTGGGAGGCTGAGGCAGGCAGATCACTTGAGGTCAGGAGTTTGAGACCAGCCTGGCCAACATGGTGAAACCCCATCTCTACTAAAAATACAAAGATTAGCCAGGCTTGATTTCCCACACCTATAATCCCAGCTACTTAGGAGGCTGACAAACAAGAATTGCTTGAACCCGGGAGGTGGAGGTTGCAGTGAGCTGAGATTGTGCCACTGCACTCCAGCCTGGGTGACAGAGCGAGACCCTGTCTCCAAAATAAATAAATATTTAACATTTTACTTTGTTTGGTCAAGTGCTTTATATTTTTTAAAAATGTAGATCCTCCCCCAAACCTGGAACCCAGTTACAGAGGTTCTAATCTTGAGAAAAGCATGAGACCTCTTCCAGCCAATGGGCATCCTCCAAAGTGCCTGATCAGAGCTTCAAAGCTTCCAAGGCCATCACAACAAGGAGGGTCTGAGAAACCGTCGCAGCCAGGAGGAGCCCAAGGAGGAGCATTCCTGACCATCATGTGGAATCCTGGACGGGATCCTGGGACAGACACGGGACATTAAGGAAAAAATAAGGAAATCTGAATGATGTGGAGACTTTTGTTAATACATTGTTGGGGTGGGTGTGTGTGTGTGTGTGTGTGTGACAGAGTCTTGCTCTGTCACCCAGGCTGGAGGGCAGTGGCACAATCACAGCTCACTGCAGCCTCAACCTCCTGGCTCAAGAGACCCTCCCACCTCAGCCTTCTGAGTAGGCTGGGGCCATAGGTGTGCACCACCACACCTGGCTAATTTTTTTATGTTTTGTAGAAATGGGGTCTCACTATGTTGCCCAGGCTGGTCTCAAACTCCTAGCCTCAAGGGCTCCTCCTGCCTCGGCCTCCCAAAGTGCTGGAATTGCAGGCGGGAGCCACTGTACCTAGACACATTCATTATTATTTTCTTGGTTGCTTAACTATAACTGCTGCACCATGCCAATGCAAGATGTTGATGATGGGGAAACACATTTCCAGCTGTCCTGGAGGCTGTGTGCATGCAGGACAGAGGCACAAGAGCCCGGTTCTCCACATCTCCCTGGATGATGGAGGAAGCCCATGCAGGGAGCCCCAAGCTGCACTCTCACAGCTTCCCAGCCAACTAGGGGGCTGCCTGTGTGTGAAGACAGTGCTGGAGGACCTGCCAGAAAGTCTAAGCCACGGCAGGCTTGGAAACTGTCTTAACTAGGAGAGGGCTCCACAAGCCACCCACAGGTCCGTCAGCCACAGATGGGTGCCTGACTGGCTGGGGCACAGCCTCTGACCACTCCTAACCTAGGATTGGATTATAGCTCAGAGGTTGAAGTAAATGTCCATGAGTCTACACTGATATGAATAAATGATCAGATAAATAAATAACTCTCCTGTACATAATTATTTTAAACAAGGAGGTAGGGCATAACTCCTGGCCATTAAGTGAGGGGTCCTAGTGACCTTCTTAAAAAGATTACAGTACATAAAGGAGGAGGGAAAGGGTACCTCTACTTGGAGAAACCTGACAAATACGACTTCACTCAGGTGATTAAGGTGATGAGTCATGTTGATTTTAGGTACCCTGGATAGGATGGGATGAGAAGGCATGTATACCCTCAGTATGATGAGGATGGAGCGTGTCCCTCCGTGTGTGATGAGGGTGGAGCGTGTCCCTCCGTGTGCAATGAGGACGGAGCATGTCCCTCCGTGTGTGATGTGTGATGAGGGTGGAGCGTGTGCCTCCGTGTGTGATGAGGGTGGAGCGTGTCCCTCCGTGTGTGATGAGGGTGGAGTGTGTGATGAGGGTGGAGCGTGTCCCTCTGTGTGTGATGAGGGTGGGGCGTGTCCCTCTGTGTGTGATGAGGGTGGAGCGTGTGCCTCCATATGATGATGAGAATGAAACTGTAACCCAAAGACTGAGAAAAACCGTGTGTTAGTTCTCACACTGCTTTAAATGGGCTACCTGAGACTGGGTGGGTAACTTATAAAGGAAAGAGGTTTAATTGACTCACAGTTCTGCATGGCTGGAGGGGCCTCAGGAAACTTACAATCATGGCGGAACGAGAAGAGGCACGTCTTTCGTGGTAGCAGGCAACAGAGAGAGCAAGGGCAGAGAAAACTGCCTTATAAAACCCTCAGATCTCCTGAAAACTCGGGCACTGTCACAAGAACAGCATGGAGGAAACGGCCCCCATGATCCAGTCACCTCCCAGCAGGTCCTGCCCTTGGCACGTGGGGATTGTGGGAACTACAATTCAAGATGAGATTTGGGTGGGGACACAAAGACAAACCATATCAATAACGTAAGATGATAAACTTGGGGGAACCTGATATGGAGTATATAGGAACTGTTCTAGCTTTGCAACTTTTTTGTAAATCTGGAACATATATTTATTCAAAATACAATGTTCATTGAAATAATTTAGAAATCAACACATTAAAATGGTATATTAAAAATATAATCTTAACACCAAACTTAGATTTTCAAAAATTCTGTAAGTTTGAACATTCCTGCCCTATATTATTTTCCATTTTTATTTCACGTATTCATATAGTAATAACATGTATAATATGTCTATAATATGTGTACCTCTTTTATGAAAATTCTTGATTTAATTAATGAACAAAATACCTTCCGAGGTTTCCTTTCTGGGAGATGGTTTGTTACATTTTACTATACTTAGCCTCCCTCTTGATTTCTTGCTTTTGAATTTTAGGATGTTAGATTTGGCAGGCAATTTGTAACTTAAATACTGGCTGAATGTATGCTTGACTGCCCTGATCTTTGGCTTTTGTATTACACAAATCCCACACTCAGGGGGCATGAGGAGACTGCGCATGCGGCTGCGTGAGGAGCGCCATCCTTAGCGGCGATGGCGGACACGGACCAGAGCTCTCTGTGCCGCTCTGATGAGAGCTTGCTGTTTCCGGCCTTTCTTAAGCAGGGCCCTCACTGTCTAGTCTATCAGTGTTTTGAGAAACATGGGAGCACACCAACTTAAACTTCATCTGTCCATCCGTTCCCTCCCTGACAGCCGCTGCTGTTCATTCACGAACCCGGAGCTTGTCCTTGGTAGTGCTGGTGGCAGTGTGATGACAGTCACTGCCCCCTCCATTGGTTTGTAGTGTCTGTAAGGACAAGGGTTGTGGTTGTTGTCTTTCCTGCGGCATCCCCGCCTCTCGCACAGTGGATGCTGCGGGTGCCTCACCAGAATCCTCCTGTCTCATCCAAGTTCTCATATTTCAACATCTCTGCCCCAGGACATTCTTTGGCAGCTGGGCTTGTGGGTAGAAATGATGGGGGTGATGTCCCAGGAGTTACCTGGAACCCAGGCAGGGCAGGAGTGGTCCTCCCACGAGACAGTCCTGAGGTCTGTACAGCCTCAGAGCATCCTCCCTCATAGCTTCACTCCAGGGTCACGAAGGTATAACCTGCTTACTGGGCACCCTTTCTTTTGAATTTTTCCTTCCCTAACTTTCCGTGGTCTCAGGATCAGTTTTGGGAGGAATGCACACTAGACAATATGCAATAAATATTTATAGACTGAATTAATTTATGGATTACTTGAGTAAGATACTGATCATTCAAATAAATTATCACCCAGGAAGGAAAAAAATATTAGAAATACACAGTCACTGTTAACGAGTTAGAAGGTGATAACTGATGAGACAGAAGTAAAATGCTGGTAGCATTCAGGAGAAGAAGTTATTTTAGCTTTCCTTACCCTTTCCAGGTCAGGGCTGGTGACCCACCTGTGTGTACTCAGGTGATCCAGTGCTCACCCTGGGCTGATGCATAAGCTTTGAGGGTGGAGAACCGGTCATTGTGTCCCCCTGTGAGTAACCCCAGGACAGGGCCCAGGACACAGGTCCTCCCCAGGTGCGCTCAGATGAGTGCACCGTTGAGTCAGGGAAGTGAGTTTAATAAGGAGCTACTGGAGCCTGGGACAGAGCTTCAAATCCCGCTTGGGTCACTTCACTGTCTGATTTGGGGCAAGCGACGCAGCTTCTTCTAGCCTCGGTTTCCTCAGAGGTAAAATGAAAAAATGAAGCCATATTCCTCAAGGTTGTCACATCAGTTAAGTGAGGTGATTTTATTGCGGTACCTGGTCCGTAATGAGCACTCAGACGTTCACTTCTTCTGTGGAAAAAGATGTCAGTTGAGGTTGGATTGAAATTGAACAAGGAAAAGTTGAGGAGAAGGACATTTAAGGTAAAGTGAGTGAACAAGGGCAAGAAGGGAGAGGTCAAAGGCTACAGGAGACTGATAGGGAGCCCATTTGCCTAGACGTGAAACCAGGAGCTGGGAAATAAGGCTGCGTAGAAGCCAGATGTGGAGATTCATGAATGAGACACGGAGGCGTCTGGACTTTATTCCACATTAGGGGAGAGACATTTGAGAGGGAAATATCCAGGAGGCAGTTGCAGTGACAAAACTCTGCATTATAAATTGTAATATCCCAAAGAGAGGTCAGAATGAAAATAGACTTGAGAGTGGTGCACATCATTTGTCATGAAATTGGCAAACCAGCCGCATGGATGTCCACAGTAGGAAATATACAGAATTGTGGGGCTCCTTTCCATAGCCAAAGAGCTTGGTTAGTATCACTTGTTTAACACTCGTTTGGCTAATTGGCTTATACACTACATTTTTTTCTTCTCAGATATTTCCCAAGTAGTCCAGATCTTCTAAAATGCACAGATCGGTGTGGGCTGAATGGAGCTGTCAAGGATGTCTCTTGCGGATGGCGTAATTTTGACTGACCCATGAAGATAGGGAAGGATTTCGGCAGAACGGGGAAAGTGGTCGTGGCAGGCCGAGGGAAGGAGGGGGATCAGCTTGGCTAAGAACACAGCTTTGGAATTCAGAGGCTTCAAGTTCAAATTCAGGTTCCATGACTCACCAGTCATATCCTTGAGCCAAGGTCTAATGAAGGAGTTCACTGGGCCACAAACAGACGGAGAAAGTATTTCAGGCAGAGGAAGCAGTAGCGTCAGGCCCCATGGAAGAGACAGCAGAGCACTGATGGAAAACTGGAAAAAAATAGGGGGTTGGAGAAAATACGGAGCAGGAGTGTTTAATACAAGAGGCAGGGAGGTAGGCGGGGGCCAGGCCTCCCAGGTCTTATAGGTCAGGGGTCCCCAATCCTGGGGCCATGAACCAGTACAGTTCCCAGGCCTGTTAGGAAATGGGCTGCACAGCAGGAGGCAAGGGGCGGGTGAGCCAGCATTATGGCCTGAGCTGTGCGTCCTCTCAGATCAGGGACAGCTTTAGTGTCTCACAGGAGCCCAAACCTGATGGTGAACTGTGCCCACAAGGGATCTAGGTTGTGTGCTCCTGATGAGAATCTGGTGCCTGAGGATCTGAGGTGGAACAGTTTCATCCTGAAACCACCCACTACCACCCCAGTGGAAAAATTGTCTTCCACAAAACCAGTCCTAGGGATTGCTGTTGTAGGTGACTTCAAGGGTTTTGCCTTTATTCTAAAGCAGCTGGATTAGATTATATTTGCATCTGGCAAAATCTTCCTGGATGCAGTGTGGAAAGCTGTGGAAGATGCAGGAGGGCAGAAGGATTGGTGAGAAAGTTGAGATATCTAGGGGGGTGTCCATGGAGGCAGAGAAATGAGTGGATTTGAGGGATCTGGGGCGCAAAATCAAAGCATCGTAATAAATTGGCTAGGGTGACAAGAGGACATTGGCAAGGATGACTCCTAGATTTCCACGATTGGTTGGACAGTGTTGCCTTTTCCTTATCAGTGTGCTATCAACCCCACAATACATTGTCATTATTTTTGTTTAAATTGTCAGGGCCAGGCGCAGTGCCTCATGCCTGTAATCCCAGCACTTTGGGAGGCCGAGCCATGCAAGATCACCTGAGGTCAGGAGTTCAAGACCAGCCTGGCCAACATGGTTGAAACCCCATCTCTACTAAAAATATAAATATTAGCCAAGCGTGGCGGTGTGCACCTGTAATCCCAGCTACTCGGGAGGCTGAGGCAGGAGAATCGCTTGAACCTTGGAGGCAGAGGTTGCAGTGAGCCAAGATGGAGCCACTGCACTCCAGCCTGGGCGACGAGCTAAACTCCATCTCAAAAAAAATACATAAAATAAAAAAATTGTCAATTAGCTTTTAGAGAGATTTAAATAATTTTTGAAAGCATTTGTATATTTGTCCACATTACCATTTTCAGTGCTGTCTGTTGCCTGTGTAGGTCCTTATTTCCATACAGCATTTATGTAAATAGTACCTTTAAAATTTTTTTTAATTTCTGTCTGCTAACAATGAGTTAGTAGATACAAATATAGTAGCCTTTTTTTTCTATTTGCATTTGCTTTATTGTACTTTTTTCCTTTTTTAAGTTTTATTTTTGGTTGACACATAATTGTACATATTTATGGGATACAGTTTGATGTTTTAGTACATGCATATATTGTGTACGGATAAAATCAGGGTAATTAGTATCTCTGTCACCTAAAACACGTGTCATTTCTTTATGGCAGGAACATTCAAAATCCTCCCTTCTAGCTATTTTGAAATATACAATACATTATTGTTAACTATAGTCACCCCACTGTGCAATAGAACACCAGAACCATTCCTCCTGTCTGACTGTAACTGACCAACCTCTCCTCATACCTCCACCCCGTTCCCTCTCCAGCCTCTGGTAACCACTCTCTACTTTCTACTCCTGTGAGATCAACTTGTTTAGATTCCACAGATGAATGGGATGGTATTTGTCTTTCCACGCCTGGCTTATTTCATGGAGCACAGTGTCCTCTAGGTTCGTCCTGTACTCACAGATGTCAGGATTTCATTCTTTTTTATGGTTGAATAGTACTCCATTGTTTATAGGTACCACGTTTCTTTATCCATTCATCTTTTGGCGACACCTTAGGTGGATTCCATGTCTTGGCTATTGTGAATAGTGCTGCACTCAACATGGCAGTGCAGATGTGTCATTAACACTCTGATTTCATTTCCTTTGGGTATATACCCAGTAGTGGGATTGCTGGATCATAGAGTAATTCTATTTTTAATTTTTTGAGGAACCTCTGTACTGTTTTCTATAATGGCTCTACTAATTTATATTTCATTCCCACCAATAGTTCAAAAAAAGAAGGGGGGGCTCCCTTTTCTCCACATCCTCAGCAACACTCATCTTTTGTTTTGTTTATAATAGCCATTCTAACTGGAGTGAGGTGATATCTCATTATGGTTTTGATTTGCATTTCAGGGACTAGCGATGGTGGACATTTTTTCTTATACCTGTTGGCCATTTGTATGTCTTCTTTGAGAAATGTGTATTCAGTTCTTTTGCCCATTTTTTAATCAGATTATTTGGGGTCTTTTTCCTGCCGTTGAGTTGAGTTCCTAATCTATTTTGGATATTAACCCTTTATCAGATGTATAGTTTGCAAATATTTTGTCTCATTCTGTAGGTTGTCTCTTCACTCTGTTGATTATTTCCTTCACAGGATAGAAGCTTTTTAGTTTGATATAATCCCATTTGTCCATTTTTGCTTTTGTTCCATGTGCTTTTGAGGTTTTATCCATAAAATATTTGCCCAGACCAAAGTCATGAAGCATTTCCCCTCTGTTTTCTTCTAGTAGTTTCGTAGTTTGGGTCCTAGATTTTCAGTCTTTAATCTATTTTCCATTGATTTTTGTATCTGATGAGAGATGGGAGTCCAGCTTCATTTTTCTGCATGTGGATATCTAGATTTCCCAGCACCATTTATGGAAGAGACCACCCTTTGCCCAGTATGTATTCTTGGAACCTTTGTCAAAAATCATTTGGCTGTAATGTGTGGATTTATTTCTGGGCTTTCTAATTCTCTTTGTCTGTGTGTCTGTTTTTATGCCAGCTTCATGCTGTTTTGGTTATTATAGCTTTGCAGTCTATTTTGAAGTCAGTTAGTGTGATATCTTCAGCTTTGCTCTTTTTGCTCAAAATTCTTTTGGCTATTTGGGGTCTTTTGTGGTTCTATACAAATGTTAGGATTTTTTTTTTCTTGTCCTGTGAAAAATTGGTGTTTTGATAGGCATTGCATTGAATCTGTAGATCACAGTGTGTAGTATGGTCATTTTAACAATATTCTTCCAATCCATGAACACAAGATATCTTCCCATTTATTTGTATCTTCTTCAATTCTTCCTTTTTTTTATTTTTATTTATTTTTTTTGACAGTCTCACTTTGTAACCCAAGCTGGAGTGCAGTGCCGCGATCTCAGCTCACTACAACCTCCGCCTCCCAGGTTCAAGCAATTCTTGTGCCTCAGCCTCCTGAGAAGCTGGGATTACAGGCCCGTGCCACCATGCCCAGCTAATTTTTGTATTTTTAGTAGAGACGGGGTTTCTCCATGTTGGCCAGGCTGGTCTTAAACTCCTGACCTCAGGTGATCTGCCTGCCTCGGCCTCCCAAAGTGCTAGGATTACAGGCGTGAGCCACCATGCCTGGCCTGCTTCAATTCTTTCATCAGTGTTTTATAGTTTTCACTGTAGAGATCTTTCACCTCCTGAGTTAAATTAATTCCTAAGTATTTTGTTTTTTTGTAGCTATTGTAAATGGGATTTTTTTATTATTTCTATTTCAGATAGTTGTCTATTAGTGTATAGAAATGCTACTGATTTTTTATGTTGAGTTTATATCTTGTAACTTTACTGAATTTATTGGTTTTGACAGTTTCTTGATGGAGTCATTAGGGTTTTCCATATGTAAGATTATGTCATCTGCAAACAGGGACAATTTAACTTCCTTGTTTCCATATTTGTATGCCTTTTATTTCTTTGTCTTGCCTGACTGCTCTGATAGGACTTCCAGTACTACATTGAACAGAGTAGCAAGAGCAGGCATTCTTGTCTTGTTCCTGGTCTTTTTTTTTCCCCTTTATTTTTATTTTTATTTTATTATTTCTGTAGAAATTGGGTCTTGCTATGCCACCCAGGCTGGTCTCGAACTCCTGGGCTCAAGTGACCCTTCCACCTCAGCCTCCCAAAGTTCTGGAATTACAGGTGTGAGCCACCATGCCCAGCCTTGTTCCAGATCTTGAAAGGAAAGCTTCCAACTTTTCCCCATTCGATTAGCTTTGTCTTTGTTTTATTAACCCCGTATTTAATTCTGTGACCCTGCTAAACTCATTCTTTTTAGATCTAGGAACTTTTTCTAGATTCTTTGGTATTTCCTATGTAGAAAATCATACAGTGTGCAAATAAAGACAGTTTTGCTTTTTCCTTTTCAACATGTATGCCTTTCATTTTTTTCTCTTGCCTTATTGCACCATCTGGGACCTCCAGTACAGTGTTCATAGGATTAGTGAGAGTGAGCATCCTTGCCTGGCCCTTGATCATACTGGGAAAACATTTCGTATTTTACCATTAAGTCTGTTAGTGATAGGTTTACGTATATGCTCTTAATCCGATTGAGGGAGTTCTTTATTATTACTGATGTTTTGCCTTTTTTTCTTTTAGCAGTAGAAGACTCAGAAAGTGGTGTTTACATGCGATTCATGAGGTCACACAAGTGTTATGACATCGTTCCAACCAGTTCAAAGCTTGTTGTCTTTGATACTACATTACAAGTAAGTGTACTCAATTTTCATGAATTTTTTGGTATATTTTTGGATGGCTACTACTTTATACAGTAATTTAAAACCAGCAATGCCAGCAAACATTTATTGAGTCCTTTGCACTATCAGGCACTGTGCTGAGGTTTTATCTGAATTCTCAACATCTATGGCTACCTTATAAGAAATGTGCTATTACTGTCTTCTTCCTAAAGACAAGGAAGCTCAAATTATAGAGTTTAAGAACTTAAGTCAGAAAGCTTTGGCCAGGTGCAGTGGCTCACGTCTGTAATCCCAGCACTTTGGGAGGCCGAGGCTGGCAGATTACCTGAGGTCGGGAGTTGGAGACCAGCCTGGCCAACGTGATGAAACACCACCTCTACTAAAAATACAAAATTAACCGGGTGTGGTGGCACATGCCTGTAGTCCCAGCTACTCAGGACCCTGAGGCAGGAGAATGGCGTGAACCCAGGAGGCAGAGGTTGCAGTGAGCCGAGATTGTGCCACTGCACTCCAGCCTGGCAACAGAGCGAGACTCCATCTCAAAAAAAAAAAAAAATAGAAAAAGAAAGCTTAGTCCACAAGTTGTTGTGGAATTTAAGGACCTAATCCACAGAGCTAGTACAAGATGGGGTTTTGAACACAGGCCTGTCTAATGTGTGTTAGAACCTAAGCTGTTCATTATTAAACTGTATGGCCTCACTCAGTATATCCTCATGCTCTTTCTTAGTTATTTAGTAGAACATATGATAAATAAATTTGAAATAATATTGGTGAAAAATAAGAAAATCACTAAAATGGGCAGTCTCTTGAGAGAAGAACCTTACCGATCTCTTTTCACAGAAAATTTGAATATTTTGGTATTAAAATTATGCTTTTTGCACCTTACTTTATATCAATGTAACTTGTAATCACATACAAAAAGTCCTAAATAATACACTCAATACCGTGATCAAACTACATTCAATGTAATCAAATGGGTGTCTACACACATATCTGTGCATGTACATTTAGTGTATTGTTTCTATATAAATAGTTTCCAAGTAGGATTGTCCTCAGTCGAGTTCCTCAGAAGTAAATGCTAAACCAAGAATTCATGGGTTTATGAAGGATGCACTCCCAGGAGGAAGCATGAAGGGATCAGAGGAAGAGCAGGGCGGGGGAAGACACCCAGCAAGGGCCCAGGAAGGGCTGCCTCAGCCTGAGCCCTCGGGAGCTCCGGCTGAAAGGTGCCCTGGAGAGCATCCACCCCCTCCCATAGCCCTGCCCTAGATGATCCTCCCAGGCTCTTCCTGCTCCACCAGGCCCTTTAGACCTCCCCAGGGACCCCCAGGTGTGACCTGCTTCTGTTCCCATGCCCCACACCTGCCGTGCATCCTCAGAGGGCTCTCCGGGCTCTTGGAGCCCCTTACCTGTATTCTGTGCCTGCCACCCAGGACTTACAGGATGACCAAAAATGATTTTGCTTTCGTTTAATTTCATTTTCCAATTGTTTCTTGTTAACATATGGAAATACAATTGATTTTTGCAAATTGGCTTTATATTCTCTGTCTTTGCTGAGTTCACTTTGGACCAGGTAACCTTCAGAGTCACTTTTAAAACCCTAAGATTATTGATGGTTTGGCACAAAGAAGGAAGCATCCAAATACAGTCTTATAGTAGGGAAAACGGTAGGCAGTTGTTTTAAGAGATGCGGTCTCGAGAACTGTGACTACATGTTTCAATAACAAAATAATGAGAAGTTCTGAAGTCCCAAAATAAAGGAACTACTGGCTCAACCTATTTCAGCCTCACCCCCATCCCCCAGAAGGTTTACTTTTTAAAATACCAGATCTTCTGACCACTGGCATTTCTACCAACTTAAAAATAAGTGACAGTAGGCCGGGCACAGTGGCTCACACCTGTAATCCCAGCACTTTGGGAGGCCGAGGCGGGCAGATCACTTGAGGTTAGGAGTTCAAGACCACCCTGGCCGACATGGTGAAATCCTGTCTCTACTAAGAATACAAAAATTAAAATTAGCCGGGTGTGGTGGCAGGCACCTGTAGTCCCAGCTACTCGGGAGGCTGAGGCTGGAGGGTCGCTTCAACCCAGGAGGCAGAGGCTGCAGTGAGCCGAGATTGTGCCACTGCACTCCAGCCTGGATGACAGAGCAAGACTCCAACAAAGCAAGACTCTCAAAAAATAATAACAAGTAACAGCTGATTTGACTTTTACCCAGCTTTCCACGTATTACTCATTTTGGCTAAACCCTAAAGAAAGTCAAGTGAGTAATACATGAAAAATGCGATGCCTTATGGATATCCAAGGTGACTGATCCAGTAAATATCACTTCCGTAATTAACAGGAGCTGTGAGCATCATCTCCGGGAAGCTGTTTATCCTGTGAGGCTCTAAGTTGAGAGGAGCTGAGATGCATTACCATGGAAATAGGGGGAGAAAGTTGTTTGGCATTGGTTAAGTCAGGGTAAAAGATGTATTTGAAAAGGGGTGATTTGAGTATTTTCTAAACACAGGCTGCAGTAATAGCCATTGACACACCCTCAAGAGCTAAGAAAGCAAACAGAAAATAGCTGCATACCCAAAACAACCGAAGAGGCCAGTTAAATAAATCCTCGCATAGGCATATAATAGAATACTGCATAATGGAGAAAATGTTTGTCAAGAATATATTCATTGATTCATTGATTAGGAAAAGAAAAAGTAAGCTGCAGAACAGTACTCAAAATGACCACGTTACTCTGAGGATACGACGTCATCAGAGCCATAACTGCTCTAGGGACCAAGGCCAGCCACTTGCAGGGAAGCTGAAAGAGTGTGTGCAGACAGGAGTAGAACAGAGCCAATGAGAGGAGAGCAGAATGCGAGGATGTGCCGCCAGAATGAGGGGGGAAGAGCAGTCTCGGGCTTGGCTTTTCTGCTTCCATCTTCGGTCTCTTGAGAGGCCGACTGGACTCCCTGCAGTTGGGTTCCATGAGATTCCCCTCGGTTTAATACTGGAATCACGCTGGGATCCATGTAGATATGTCCTGGCCATCTCAGTCGTGATAAAGTGGAAATCAAATGTCCAACTGGGAGGTCTGCCTGCTGGGGGATGTAATCCCCACTGTCCTCAAGAGCCACACTGTGGAGTGCCAGCAGGGGCCAGCCCAGCAGGAGAAGCACCTGTAAACCAAGCCCAGCTTTTTCTCCATCAGTCAGTGGCTCGTAAGGAGCTCCCCCGAGTCTGGGTGTGGATCGAGGTAGGGGAGGCACCGGTGTCAGAGGAGCTGCATCACGTACCCGTGCAGTGTCCGTGTACTTCACAGGCCTGGGCAAGCCCCGTCTCTGCCTGGTGAGAGAGGGTCACTGCATGCTCAGCATCTGGCTTGGGGGTGCTGGTAGTTCCCTGTTCGTGATGGGAGGCTCAGGTTGCACGGTCTCCGCGTCTGGGGGCTAGCTTGTTCCGTCTCTACAAGGGCCTGGTGCAGTCGGCCAGGAACTGTTTCCCAGCGGGAAAGTCATTATCTACAGGAGAAGGCATGGTTGTTTTGGGGTTAATCTTCCCTCAGAACCCTCAATGTGTGCTCTGTAAATTTCCTTTTGGTGGAGGCTTCCTACAGCATCCCTGATATCAACCTTGCTGGGTCCTAAGGCCACACAGAAGAGCAGCCTGGACTCGCCACATGCCTGATCTTGCCCTGGGCCTCTCTGAAAACAGCTTTTAGTGTCACTCAGTACCTGTGTCAGAGGAGCACGCACACATGTGGTGCACGTTGCCTCCAAAACACCTGCCTGGTGGTTGCAGTGGCAGGTGAAATCTGGAGCGACAACTTGAAGCTCCCATCGGAGGGGTGTCTCCAGTGATTCAGGCCGTTCTGGGTGAGACCCCTGGTTCTGCAGGGTCTGTCCCTCACGCTCTGCCCTGCACATATCTCACAGAGGCACCTAGAGCTCTGCTATTTCCTGCCTGTCCAGTCCAGCCCACACCACCATCAGCGCATGGGCCAGTGTGGCAATGTGCAGTGTGAAGATGGCCAGCTTCTCTGCAGACCATAATAAGGGAGAGAGCAGGGGTGCCACAACCTTGAGACACACGAGTGAAAGTGTCCTGTTGCCAAGTAAAGTAGACTCCGTCTAGGGGTCCTTATAGATTGGTATAGAGAAAGGAGTATGTGCCCAGACAGGGGCTGCGGATCCCCCAAGATACTACATTGGGAACAGCTGCTGCAGTGACAAGTTCACTTTTCCGATTGAAGGGGCCCCTCACCTGTACGTTCCTCAGGGGCTCCAGGAGGGAGTGTCCTCTGGGTATGGAATGTGCAGGTGGCACATGACAAATCCATGCCGATGTCCCTGTCTCCCGAAGCCTGTGGATTCCTCCTGTATAGTCCACTGTGCCACAGAAGCCTGGCATCTCAGCCTCATTAAACACAGACTCAGCAGTGCCCTGCACTTCAGGCAGTCAACCAAGTGAGTGGTTAGAGCCACTGCCAGCTGCGTGCACAAAACGTTAATGAACAATTTCTAGTAAGACCACTCATAGCAATCAGTCCCACCAAACTGGTGTTAAATTTCTCGTCTTTGTCCTAACATTACTAGCACCTATTTCCATACATACTTCTTTGGTTTCTGCAGCTGTGAAATGGCAAGATCTCACAGTTTGTTTTGCATATAAGTGGTTTCCTCCCCTGCAGCATGCGGAAACCTGTCCCCAGTTACAGGTCAAGGGGCGGCAAGGGCCGGCTGGGGTTTTCTTTGGGAGGGTGAGAGGCCCGCGCTAGGCGTCTGCCCCAGGAAAGCCTGTCATTGGGCTTTCGAGTAAAGAAAGCTGATTCCTAGACACTGGAGAGCCAGCTGTTTCCACTGCCATGGGAGGCTCGGAGGAACTCCCGGATCTGGAATCTCAGCTTCATCTGAGTCCAGTCAGATGTCCCTCTGTCCAGTGCCAGGGTCCCACCCCTTCCAGATCCATGCCCGGCTTTCCCATCAAACCCGGCGATGCCACCAATTCCACCTGTGCGTCCACACCCCGCGGAGTTACGCTTTGTGTTTGATTTTGGAAACAGCCCCGTAGCTACAAGAAATAGATTCTCTGGGGACTGCCATAGAGGCTGTTGGGTTCTCTGTCTGTGGGTGCAGGTCCCCGACCTGGGCTTGTGGTTTTCTCAGAGGCCCCAGCGCGCTCACAGGATGCGGTCATACTGAGTCCTTTGGTCCTGGCTTCTGCCACAGTGGCCGGTACAGTGGCCATGTGGGCCCTGGCACCCAGATGTCATCACAGGCACAGATGATGGCTTGTTTAGTCACAATGCCATGGCCTGCCCTGGATTACAGGAATCTGATTTCCCACTGACAAAGAATTCACCACTGTGTTAAACCCATGGATGGGAAACCAATTCCAAGTCCTCTGTTTCTGGGAACCAGTCTTGGCAGTTTCTTTTTTCTTCTTTTTCTTTTTTTTAAAGACAGGGTCTCACTCTGTCACCCAGGCTGAAGTGTAGTGGTACGATCTTGGCTCACTGCAACCTCTGCCTCCCAGGTTCAAGCAATTCTTGTGCCTCAACCACCTGAGTAGCTGGGATTACAGGCACCCGCCACCACACCTGGCTAATTTTTTGTATTTTTAGTAGAGATAGGGTTTCACCATGTTGGCCAGGCTGGCCTCAAACTCCTGGCCTCTTGACCTGCCTGCCTCAGCCTCCCAAAGTGCTGGGACTACAGGTGTGAGCCACCGTGCCCGGCCATGGTGCCAGTTTCTTGGTCAGTCAAGGTTCAGTCAGGAGACAGAAGCCACACCAGTTATTTGAACAGAAAAAGAGCATAAGCAAATGTTAACTGGATCGAAGTTAACTGGTAACTGAAAGGATAAATAAAGACCTCTAAGGCAGTGTTGTCAAAGTCTGGTTCCCAGACCAGCAGCTTCAGCATCAATTGGAACTTATAAAAATGCAGCTCATCGGACCCAATCTCAGACCCGAATCCGAAACGGGGGGATGAGGTTCAGTGACCCATGTTTTACCACGATGCTGAGTGAGTCTAGTGTACTCTACAGTGTCGTGGAGGAGAGTGGGTCCTGGCACGTGCCTTCTAGCTGGTACTTATGTCTCTGGGTGGGAGTTGGGGCTTGAGGAACCTCATTTTGCACAAAATGGGAAAACAACAAACTGTATTCAGCTGCTGCTACAGGAGGTGCCCCGGTGCCCAGGTAAGGCAGTGCCTGGGTGGAGCTCACAGGAGCCGCAGGCAGACAGGAGCCCTACTAGCCGCTGACGGGAGGAGCAAGCCCTTCTTCCTGCTCCAGCTTTGAGTCCCTCCCTAGACTCCTTTATTGTCAGAACCTGAAATAGAGCCAGTTGGCAACACCAAAACAGGGTCTGCAAAGTCCCAGCGTCACCACGCCAAGTTAGAGGGGTGGGCGTGGAGCCGAGACAGTAACTTAATGACTGGCACAGTAGAGAGGGGGGACATCCCCTTCCCTTCCAGATAAGCCCAGGAATTCAAAGAAAGATAGGTATCAGTTAGTGTATTAGCCTGTTTTCATGCTGCCAATAAAGACATACCTGAGACTGATATAAAGGAAAAGAGGTTTAATGGACTCACAGTTCCACATTACTGGGGAGGCCTCACAATCATGGTGGAAGGCGAGGAGAAGCAAGTCATGTCTTACATGGATGGCTGCAAGCAGAAAAAGCTTGTGCAGGGGAACTCCTCTTTATAAAACCATCAGATTGCTGGGTGCGGTGTCTCACGCCTGTAATCCCAGCACTTGGGGAGGCCGAGGCGGGTGGATCACTTGAGGCCCAGAGTTTGAGACCAGCCTGACCAACATGGCACAAGCGTCTCTACTAAAATTATGAAAATTAGCTGGGCTTGGTGGTGGGTACCTGTGGTCCCAGCTACTCGGGAGGCTGAGGCAGGAGAATCGCTTGAACACAGAAGGCAGAGGTTTCAGTGAGCCAAGATTGCGCCACTGCACACCAGCCTGGGCGACAGAGCAAGAATCTGTCTTAAAAAAAAAAAAAAATCAGATCTTGTGAGACTTATTCACTGTCATGAGAACAGCACGGGAAAGACTCCTCCCATGATTCAGTTACCTCCCACTGGGTCCCTCCCGTGACACGTGGGAATTATCGGAGCTTCAATTCAAGATGAGATTCGGGTGGGGACACAGCCAAACCACATCAGTTAGTGATTCCAAAAGATGACACCTCGAGAATTATGAGAGGCCCCAAAATAAATAAAATTTCATAATGGAATTCTCACACCCTAGGATGGGGGGGAAGCATTAGGAATGATCTAGGCTTTTCCTCACAGTGGCAATGTGACTTCTTTTAGCAACACTCTACAAATGATAGCTTTTTTTTTTTTTAACGAGTGTTTTATTTTATAAGAGTTTTAGATTTACAGAAACATGGCAAAGCTAGTGCAGAGAGTTTGGATATACCCCACACCCAGTTTAATTTTGACATCTTGCATTAGTGTGGTCTATATTTGTCCCAGTTAATGAACCAATATTGATACGTGATTATTTGCTAAAGTCCATGCTTTCCTCAGATTTCCTTAGTTTTTACATAATGCCGTTTTCTGTTGGAGGATCCCATCTAGGTTACCCCATCACGTCTCATCATCATGCCTCCTTAGGTGGGCCAGCTTCTCAGACAGACGCTCCCTGTGTTTGACACCTTGACGGTTTTGAGGAGTGTCGGTCAGGTCTTTTCCAGAATGCCCTCTACTGAGATTTGCGTGATGATTTATCGTGATTAGACTGGGAATGTGGCTTTGGAGGAGGAAGACTAGAGAGAGGTAAAGTGCCCTTTTCATCACACTGTCTCCAGGGCGCTTACTGCCTGTGTGACTTACCACTCTCCATTACCTGGCTGAGCTGTGCCAGATTTTTCCACCGTGAGATTCCTCTTCTTCCTCCTTTCCATGCCATAGTCCCAAGAAGGAAGTCACCACGTACAGCCCACACTTAGCCATGGGGAGTGACACTTCACCTCCGTGAGGGCTGAGCAGCTACGTGAGTTAGTTGGGATTTTTCTGCAAGGGAGATTTGTCTCTTCTCCATCTGTCTATTTATTCAGTCATCTATTTCAGTATGGATTTATGGATATTTATTTTATACTTTGGGTTATAATCCAGAACAACTTCCTTTTGTTGCTTACATTATTCCAGGCAATGTGATTTTGAATAATGCCAACAAAAAAACAAGCAAGTATCCAAATAAGTGGCTGTTTGCCAAGCTCTATTTTTTCTTTTGAGACAGAGTCTCGCTCTGTCGCCCAGGCTGGAGTGCAGTGGCGTGATCTCGGCTCACTTGAAGCAATTCTCCCACCTCAGCCTCCTGAGAAGCTAGGATTACAGGTGGGCACCACCACGCCTAGCTAATTTTTGTATTTTTAGTAAAGACTTGGTTTCACCGTGTTGGCCAGGCTGGTCTCAAACTCCTGACCTCAAGTGATCCACCCACCTCAAAGAATGAGTAGAGAATATAGAATGCAGAGCACACGATCAAAAATAAAGTAAAAGGAGAGCTTGAATAGGAGGGAGTTGCCCAGGACAATCCTAGTTTAGTGTTAAAATTAAGAGGCACAAAGGGAAGGGGCGCTTGATTATTTTAAAAGCAAGAAGGAAAGAGAAGCCCCGGTCCTATTGTTCCAGGCTGATGCTGCTGATGTCAATAAAGAGAAAACAGAACTGTTCAGCTCAAATTGTACTTTGTTCATTATCAAGGAAAATGATCTTCAAAGTGGAAGAGGTAAAGTAATAGTGATTCGAGGAAACTAAAGCCCACAATAGTTGCGGAGAGCACCTGTCAGCACGAACCACGTCTCATTTCTGATCCAGATGAATCACATTCTAGCATTAAAGGGAACTTACAAAGGAGATTCCTAACCTGTTCGTGATGTTGGAGGAATTGCAGAGAAGAGGTCTGATTTCGGAGGCCAGAGATGAAAGAGCAGATAGATTTCTCAAAAAGCAGAGGCTGGGGAATGTGGTATCAATCCCAGCTGAGATTTATGAATGAATGGAATCAGTCATGAATTGACCAAAAAAAAATTTACAGATTCACCTGCCTTTCTTTTGTGGCTGTTGCATAGATGGCCGTGCCATGACAGGCACATCTGGATTCCAGCTAGACTAGGCTGGCAGAGCCTGGCACGAGATCCCAGAGGATGAGACGCAGAGCTGCAGCTTGGCAGCCAAGCAAATCAATTAATATTTAAATCTCAGTCAACACCTGAAGCAAGGTTTCTAATCGTGTTGGATGCCTCTCGTGGGCCATTTCCAAATCCATTCACATCAACCCATAGTCCAGCACTCCTCACTCTGTGCAGGGGCAGTGGGACGGCTCTCGGCTCAGGACCATGCCATGTGCCCCAGCTTCCTCCGCCAGGGGAGGATAGGAGCTAGCAGCTACATGCAGTCCGAGGAAGATCTCGCTGCATCAGCATCAGTGGGCCCTGCGGCGGCGGCTCAGGAACACGTCCTGCGCTGACTCACCCGCCCACCCGTCTCCTTCCTCCCTTCCTGTACTTCTGCTCCCTGGCATCACATTCCCAAATACACTCTGCCTTCTGGGGAGCCCCAACTGAGAAACTGGGGGTACGCTAGAGCATTCTTGTGCCCCACGCTCTTCAGCTTTGGAACGATGACTTGAATATTGATTTTGTTGATGCGTCATCTAATTTACAGATGACTTGAAACTAGGTGGGATAGCCGATAATAATCGAAATGCGGAAAGATTCCTCAGTAGGCAAAATTTATACATAGGATCACTTGATGTGGCATCAAGGACAGAAGAAATGAGAGCATGTGAATATTCTAGAAAAGATGAAAACGCTAAGAACAGGGAGGGAGAATGGCAGGCCCTGCCACGCACAGGCTTGTGCTCGGCAACGTGCTGGAGCAGAGCAGACTAGTGGCTGAGAGTTTTTCAAAGCACGTATTAATAGTATCTGTCAAGTGGTACCAAAAAAACTGACAATAAAGACATCATCTCTTTCTCCTGTGCCTTGCTCTTGTCATATTCCACAGAAACACCCTGTTGAGCCATTGAACCAAACACACCGAGTCCATAAAACCTCCCAAGAAAAGATGCGTGGGAATGTGTGTTACTTGAAATTTTATATATCACTTACATTCAACCTGTTGACTGCTATGTCTAGAATTCCATAACAGAAATCATTTTTATTAAGAATTTCGAAGGTACTAATATCATTCCATTCCTTCTAGCTACCAGTGCTGATCAAGAGAAATGTGATGTTTTTTTAAAACCCCCAGCCTTTACATGTGATTTTATTTTTCCCCTCTGAAGCTTTTGTGGCTCTTGCTTTCTACCTGGTACCCTAAAATTCCATCATCATGTGTCTTGTGGGCAGTTCATGGTGCCAGGAAGGTGATGTCCCGCTGGAACCCGACACTCCTAGTATCCAGTTCTCTAGTCCTTGCATTGTTTCTTTTTTAAAATTTTTATTTATTTATTTTAGAGATAGGGTTTCACTGTGTTACCCAGGCTGAAGTATGGTAGTGCAGTCACAGCCCACTGCAGCCCCCAGTTCCTGGGCTCAAGTGATCCTCCTGCCACAGCCTTCCAAGTAGCTGAGACTACAGGTGTGCACCACCACATTCAGTTAATTATTTTATTTTTTTGTAGAGGCAGGGTTTCACTATGTTGCCCAGATGGGTCTTGAACCCCGAGGCTCAAGCGATCCTCAGCACTGCAGCCTCCCAGAGCCACTGCGCCTAGCCTTCCTTGCGTTCTTTCCTCAATCATTTTCTTCCCAGTGCTTGCTTTTCTCCGGAACTTAAGCGAGCAGCTCTGAGATCCCCTGAGTTGATCTTTAATATTCTTTTCCCATCGTTTTTTCAATTTTTCTTTTTGTTCCACTTTTTGGAAGATTTTTTTTTCCCTCACCCTTCTAGTGAGATCTGTCTAAAACTGGGACTTGTGTGACTTCAGCATTCAAGGCCCTGTCAGATGGCTGCCCATTCGTTCATAATTAAGAGTGACTGCTAACAGTTGGCACAGACACACCGAGTTCACGGGCAGGCTTCTTGCTTGGCGGGCTTCACTGGAGAGCAGTAGGCCAACCATCTTTTTCAGTGGAGGCCCCATGTTCCTATCTGTCTGTTTTATTTCTGGAGCAGTTCATTTCCTCCAGAAAACAGTCCTTCCATGGCGATGGTGGGCAACTGTTCCTCTGAAGTCGAAGGAGTGCGGGGGCAGGGAGGGGCATGGAAGGATGAGTTCAGGGAGGAAGGAGTCATGCAGCTGGCAAGGGAGGCCTGGGCCTGGACGGAGAAGAGTCTCGAGGACCGTATTTCAGAAGCTGGACCCTTCTTGACGCAGTAGATATCAGCATTAATTTTAAAAGCCTCACAATCAACTTAATTACTGAAAATCAGAGTAAAGCTGTGTAGAAAGCAGTGAGGCATCAGAGGAACCAGCTTCCCATTCTGGGGAACACAGATGTGCTCCTTGGTATAGACTGCCAGAGTCTCTTAGAGCAGGTCGGGCCTGCCCGCTATTCTAAAAACTTATCTATGAACATTTTCTTTCCCATCTTTTCTTACCTAATTATCACATTTGCTTTGAAATGTGTTGAAAATCCTATTAAAATGTAAATTTTAAAATTAATCATAGTTTGAGCAAATTGCATATCAATTAAAAGGAAAGAAATTTTCAAAGGTACTCGAGACCCCTGAGAGGTTTTTTCCTGCAAATTAAAACTAGATTGTGTTAGTCTCTTTGTATCCTGTTTATTGGTTAATTGGAACACCTTGTGCCATCTATAATTACGGATAATTTTCCAAGTATGATTTTAAATTGCTTTATAAACAGCTCCATGCACGTGTTCTTAAGAAAGCCAAGTTTTAGAAGCCTTCGTCATTGCGAAGAAGGTCGGCAAAACCACAAAAGTGTCAGGCCCCTCCCGAGCTCACCCAGGGCACTGCTCTTTAATGCATTGTATGAGTATCATGTCTATTTGGAATATTATATGAGATCTCTGAAGGATGGAATTGAGACTTCCTCAGTGACCTGCGGACAGGTCAACAGTGTATGTAGATGAAATTAAAACAATAAATCTTTCATCTTAGCACTTTGGGAGGCTGAAGCAGGAGGATCACTTGAGGCCTAGAGTTTGAGACCAGCCCGGGCAACATGGCAAGATCCCATCTCTACAAAAAGATTTAAAAATTAGCCGAACATGGTGGCATATGCCTGTGATCCCAGCTACTCAGGAGGCTGAGGCAGAAGGATCACTTGAGCCTACGAGGTTGAGGCTGCAGTGAGCCGTGATCACACCACTATACTCGAGCCTCAGCAACAGAGTAAGACCCTGTCTCCAAAATGAAAAAAAGAATCAATTTCTGTTGGCTTCTGGTTTGGTCAGTATAGCGTGGAAATTTTAAGCATTTGTTCTTCTTGGCTGTTAGTGCTGAGTACTATACTGAACGTCTTCACATACTAGCCCGTTCAGTCCACACCCTACACCTGTGAGGAAATGTCCATTAGCCCCATGTTATAACAGAATGTTGAGGCTCACAGAGGGTTAAGTGACTGAGCAGCCACCACACAGCTGGCAGGGGCCAAGGAGCCCGTGGGAAAGCTTTGGTGCTTAAGGCCATCAGGAAAACGAAGTGAGCTGTTGTGCTTGTGATTGCAGCTTGAAAAATGAAGCAGTGTCCCTGTTCTGTAGAGATACACATCTTATGTGGAAAACGAGAAGTTGAAGTCCAGTAGGTGTAGCACCGTAGCTCATTGACAAGTGGGCTGTCCTCTGTTTTTTTTTTTTTTTTTTTTTTTTTTTTGAGACGGAGTCTCGCTCTGTCACCCAGGCTGTAGTGCAGTAGCGCGATCTCGGCTCACTGCAAGCTCCGCCTCCCGGGTTCACGCCATTCTCCTGCCTCAGCCGCAGGATGGCCTCTTAATTCACTCCACGTGCTTCCATGAGCCTTAGTTGTTTTACCTTCTGTTGCAGAAGAGATACCACTTTTCACATTAAATTCTTAACATTCTCTTTGCCATTGAACTGCTGCTTCACTGGGGCTTTTCTCTCTATAAACCTTGCCATTGGGCTGGGTGAGGTGGCTTACCCCTGGAATCCCAGCACTTTGGGAGGCAGAGGCAGGAGGATCACTTGAGTTCAGGAGTTCAAACCAGCCTGGGCAATATAGCCAGACCCTGTCTCTACAAAAAATAACAAAAAGCTGGCTGTGGTGGTGTGCACCTGTCGTCCCAGCTACACAGGAGGCTGAGGTGGGAGAATCACTTGAAGCCAGGAGGTTGAGACTGCAGTGAGCCGTGTTCCTGCCACTGCACTCCAGCCTGGGCAACAGAGCGAGACCCTGTGATTCATACGTACATACAGACATCGATCCCTCTATTGGACCGATACTGTCTGAAATTAATTAATTCCTCTCCCCATCCCTCCATCCCTCCTTGCCATTGACCGTGAAGCATCAGAATTCTTTCATCTCAGAATTAACTTGGTTCAGCACCTGTGATCAGTTTCTAATGTCTGTATTATTACCCCGTATAGTTTCCCATACATGTATTTGCCACTTTAAGAATTGGTGTTATGCAGTTATTTCCTGTTTGTGTTGTTCACAGTGGCCTCACTGTAAACAGTATCTGCAGCATTTTGGGGGCTAAACGCTTTCGTAGCAGATTAGTCTGAGAATTTGTCACGGGGAAGCAGGATGTTTTTTTCTGAGTCTGAAGTAACAGTCATCATATTTGAGTGTTAAAATTAAACCCCTGCTTTTGTTGGTATCATTCTTTTAAGCTTGAGGTGTGATGAGGCTCACTATAGTGTAAAAATGTCCATTAAATCTGTTGGATCGGTATGTGGTCATTTGTACAAGGTGTAAACATTAAATATCAAAATATTCACAAACCAAGCTAATAACAATATTTATTCTTGAGTTTTTTTAATTATTACACCATTTGACCAGGGATTTTTGTTTGTAGATGTCCACTGTGCTCAGTCATTTATGTCTTGAAGCTGGATACAATAGTCTCTTCCAGAAGCTTCTAGAAATGTGTCCACTAAAGGAAGCCCTCTTGTTTGGCTGTCACATGGTCTCATCTATGGTTTAGATCCATTGGACTCATTGGGCCTTATTAGAGAAAGGCAGTCCTTGATAGGATCGTAGGACTTAGGTCATATACAAGGTTCGTTTACTTTCTATATTGACAATTGCAATTAAACCATACAATAAATGCCTAGAATAGCATTTAATTACTGTTTAGTCCATTTTCATTTCATGCAGTTACTGCTATAGTTAGGTTTGTCTACCATTTTGCTATGCATTTTTTATTTTTTCTATTGATTTGTTCTTTTATTCCTTCTTCACTCAATTTAACAAACTATGTTTAACCCATTTTTCTCCTCTGCTAGCTTTTTAGTTATACATTCTTTTTTCATTTTTGTGGGTACATAGTATGTGTATATACTTATAGGGTGCATGAAATATTTTGATACAGGCATACATTGTGTAATCACATCAGGATAAATGGGGTGTCCATAACCTCAAAGATTTATCATTTCTTTACATACATCCCAATTATTGGTTATTTTTAAATGTATAATAAATTATTGTTGACTGTAGTCACCCTATTGTGCCATCAAATACTAGACCATATTCATTCTAACTATATTTTTTTATCCATGAGCTGTCCCTACTTCCCCCACAACCAACCCCACTACCCTTCCCAGCCTCTGGTAACCATCATTCTACTCTCTATCTCCATGAGTTCAGTTGTTTTAATTTTTAGCCCCCAAAAATGAATGAGAACATGTGAACTTAGTTATACATTCTTTTGTTAATCTTTCAGAGGCTGTCTTACAGATTACATAGCATCTTTGACTTACTACTTTCCATCTTTTAATAATAATTTTACCAAGTCCCAAACAATGCAAAAAATGTATATAGAAGTTAAACCGTCTCCTACCCTATATGCTATTGTTATATATTTTGCTTCTATATAAGTTGTGAATCCCACAGGATATCATTACTCTGGCTTTACGCAGTATTGATTTATGTTTACCTACATCTCTGCCCTCTCCTGTGCTCTTTGTTCCCTCCTACGGTTCTGTGCAGGTCTAGAATCTTTCCTTCAGTGCAAAGGACTCATTAAGTATTTCTTTTTTATTTTTTTTGAGACAGAGTCTCACTCTGTCACCCAGGCTGGAATGCAATGGCATGGTCTCAGCTCATTGCAACCTCCACCTCCTGGGTTCAAGCGATTCTCCTGCCTCAGCCTCCCAAGTAGCTGGGATCACAGCTGCGCACCACCACACCTGACTAATTTTTGTATTTTTGGTAGAGACGGGGTTTTTTCATCACGTTGGCCAGGCTGGTCTTGAACTCCTGACCTCAAGTGATCCCCCCGCCTTGGCCTCCCAAAGTGCTGGGATTACAGGCATGAGCCAGTGCGCCTGGCCTCCCTTAAGTATTTCTTAATGCTGATTGTTTAGTGACAATTTTCTCTGCTTTTTTAATCTGAAAAACCTTACTTTGCCAATCCTTTTTGAAGGATATGTTCACTGGATATATGCTGTAACCTAGCTTGGCAGGTTTTTTATTTTAGCATCTTAAAGTTTTCTTTCTCTTGTCTCTGACTTTCATAGTTTCTGCTGGAAAGTCAGCCGTCAGCCTGCTTGTTACCCTTTTGAAAGCCAATATGTCTTTTTCCCTCTGGCTGATTTTCCCTTTACCTTTGGTTTTTAGCCTCTTGTCTATGACGTGCTTAGGTGTGGTTTTCTTTGTGTTTATCTTACCTGGGATTTGTTTGATTCTTCTTGATAAATTTCAGCTTCTTGTTGAAATTCACCTGTGTGAAGATGATGTGGGAAAAGCCCTCAGAAAAATTCCAGAATGAATGTGGTGCTCAATGCATAGCCTTCTTTTCTTTCAAGAATTGTAGCTCCCAGAATCCACCCTGTGTTGATGCATACAGGGCCCTCAAATAGTGTTTCCTGTCTTTTGTACAACTTGGATAGTTGTTTTCAACTATTTCATTATGCCAAACTCAGAACTTTCTGGATTAGCTTTTCAATAGCTATGGCTACTTAGGGTTTCATGAATGATCCTCATGAATGTTTTTAACATTTATTTTCTCTGCTAAATCTGTCATTTTGAAGAAAACAGTAAGCAATTTGTGCTTTTAAAAGATGTCCCTGGCCAGGCGCAGTGGCTCATGCCTGTAATCCTAACAGTTTGGGAGGCCAAGGCAGGAGGATCACTTAAGCCCAGGAGTTTGAGACCAGTCTGGGCAACATAGCAAGATCCTGCCTCTACAAGAGAAAAAATTATCCGGACATGGTGGCATGTGCCTGTGGTCCCAGCTACTTGGAAGGCTGAGGTGGGAGAATCACTTGAGCCCAGCAGGGGCAGCAGGGAGGGGTGCAGTGAGGAAACAGTGAGCCAAGGTCACACCACTGTACTTCAGCCTGGATGACAAAGTGAGACCCTGTCTCCAAAAAAAATAAATAAACACAAATAAAACATAAAAGTTGCCCCCATTCCCATTCTATTCCAACCAGTTTAGAAAAGCAAACTTACCAGATATTCAGTGTGTTTTAAAATCTATTTACATGTGACTTTTCCACTATATTCTTCTATAATATATGCTAGGACCATGATCAGAGATGCCCAGGGTACAAATAGCAAACCATTCCAATGGGCACACCTTTCCTGGATGCCATTTAGTTACAAAAACAGTGTATTTTGGTGCCTTTTTGATGAAAGTGTGATTCTGAAGCAGTTCATGAGTTTCTGGATGCCGCTCAGTTACTGTTGCTCTCCCGCATCACTGGGTTGGCTCTAATCATTTCCTCGTCTTCATTCTCTTGTAGTTCATTTGACTAATGTATAGAATCCCTGCTGTATTCAGGACTCAGCGCTGGGTGGGTTAAAATAAATGCATGAAATAATTGATGAGCTCCCCCGACGCACCAGTAGTCCCTATATTCTTGTGTAGGTGAACTAGGTACATGCATGAGCAGTTCCACATAAGGCAAAATGTGTCACAGTAAAGGAAGAAATAGGTACTAAGTTATTAGTCCTAAAGTCATCTGCTCTAGGTTCCTGCAGCTGTTTTCATTCGTTAAGTTAACAAGGATTTTGTTTGTTTTGTTTGTTCATTTGTTTGTTTGTTTATTTGAGACAGAGTCTCACTCTTCACTCAGGCTGGAGTACAGTAGCGTGTTCTCGGCTCACTACAGCCTCCGCTTCCCAGGTTCAAGTGATTCCTGTGCTTCAGCCTCCCGAGTAGCTGGGATTACAGGTGTGCACCACCATGCCCGGCTAATTTTTGTATTTTTAGTGGAGACGAGGTTTTACCATGTTAGCCAGGCTGGTCTCAAATTCCTGGCCTCAGGTGATCTGCCCATCTCGGGTGGCCTCCCAAAGTGCTAGGATTACAGGCATGGGCCACCGTGCCGGCCAAAAAGGTTTTTTTTTTTAAGTAGTGAGTGAGAAGAGAATAATTTACTTTTAGTTAAAAAAAAAAAAAAAAAAAAAATACCATAACATAATGTAACACTTTTTTTAAAGAAACATTTTACTATCCCAGCTTCTTAATATATCAGTTTAATTTTTTTTGCTTGTTTCTCATTGTTTCCAAACACATATTTTTATAAGTATCATAATATGTAATTTTACAGTTACATTTTTATTGTCATAGACCTTTCTTGATATAATTATGAAAACATCATAATTATGTTAATTATTTGATTTTTTTCTCATTGGTATGCTAGTATTTGATAAGTTTTCTTTTGTTTAGGAGGTGGATTTTTTTTTCAGTTTTCAAGACTAGAAGTAATGTCACATGGAACATTGTTGATTCAGGAATCCCACTCCTAAAATAATTCAAACAGAAAAAGCTGTTGCACAGCAATATGAATACTTTGTGATTCTTGACACAAGCTGTGTTAGAAAAAATATTTTCTCAGTGGTTTTATAATAGCCCTTGTATTAGGAGCTACAACTTTAAAATATTGGTTTATTTAGCATCTACAAATGACACTTTCTTTTAATTTGCATTTCTTCGGTTATTAATAAGGTTGGACATTTTCCCTGTACTTATTTGCTGTCTGAATTTAGAGGATCATTTTCAGCACTGAGCTTTTGGTTATTAATCAATCTTCAAGTATGATACCTTATGGTATCCCAAAGGATATTTGTTATGAGTGTTAAGTGAGATGCAGTATGTTAGTGCCTGACCTATTTGTCTCTGGAAGGTATAAAATGCAAAAATATATTGTATCTTTCATACCTTTTTTTTTCTCAACCTTGGGAACTGAGAAAGTATGCTTGTTTGCTTGTTTGTCTCATTGAAAATACTAAAAATAAATTTTTATTTCAGGTAATTTGATACAACTTCAGTGTTTTCAGATGAATTAATAACCACATATAGGAGATATTAGACCCTAAAGTTTAATTCTCTTGTATGGTTTTAATTACATAAAGTATCTATGTAGACAAGAGTCTTCAGATACAATAAGAAAAAAAAGTTAATTGCATTATTTCAATTTCAAAAAATAATTTTTAATCCCTGTATGCCTTTAGGTGTAATTCAAAAAGATTTTTGCTAATGTTAATAAATTCCATTATTTTTAGCTTATCAAACTTACAAAACTTATTATGGAAGATAACTGATAAGACTTGGTCAAATATGTTAGTTAAGGATATTTTTCTGGCCAGGTGCAGTGGCTCACGCCTGTAATCCCAACACTTGGGAGGCCAAGGTGGGTGGATCACTTGAGGTCAGAAGTTCGAGACGAGCCTAGCCAACATGATGAAACCCTACCAAAAATACAAAAATTAGCCGGGCATGGTGGCGCATGCCTGTCATCCCAGCTACTCGGGAGGCTGAGTGAGAGAATCGATTGTGCCCAGGAAGCGGAGGTTGCTGTGAGCCAAGATCGTGCCACTGCACTCCAGCCTGGACAACAGAGTGAAACCTTGTCTCAAAAAAAAAAAAAAGGTATTTTTCTTCCTGGACTTTGAAAGTATGTTTTGTTTCTCCTCTTTTTCTTCAGGTTAAAAAGGCCTTCTTTGCTTTGGTAGCCAACGGTGTCCGAGCAGCGCCACTGTGGGAGAGTAAAAAACAAAGTTTTGTAGGTAAGCAGTGTGGGCCTGAGGAAAATCAAAAATGAAAACCTTGAAAGCAGAAAGCCTAAAGTATTTTAATAGATGCCTGTTTGGAATTCAACCTAGTAAACATGTTTGCGAGTTAAAGAGCATTCTTGCTGGCAGGGTGCAGTGGCCCATGCCTGTAATCTCAGCACTTTGGGAGGCCAAGGCAGGGAGATCGCTTGAGCCCAGCAGTTCAAGGCCAGCCTAGGCAACATAGCAAGACCTCATCTCTACAAAAACATACGAAAATTAGCTACTCAGGAGGCCGAGGTGGGAGGATCACTTGAGCCCAGGAGGTCAAGGCCATGATCGCTGCACTGTACTCCAGCCTGGGTGACAGAGCGAGACCCTGTCAAAAAATAAATAAATAAATAAAATAAATCCTTGCTTTTACATACCGGGTAAGAAGGTGGAAGTGCTAGTGAGGTCCAAACACTGTTGTCCTTTTTTTCTTTCTTTTTTTTTTTTTTTTTTTGCCTCCTCATTGAGAACACACACTGTTGTAACTTTTATGGAGCTGTTGTTGTTGTTGTTGAATTTCTTTTAATTTAGCAACTTTTTGGCTCTCTGAAGAGCTTATGTGTCTTTACCAGCCCAATGAACAAACCCCACATAGGATGCCACAGTGAGATGTGAGCCAGCTGCCCCACTTTGGGCCACACATGGCATATGGCATCCCTGGGCCCCGCACTCATCTCGCTGGTGCACACCTTTTTGACAGGGCAAATTAGATGCTGTAAACATGAGTGATGTCTCTGCCAGACCATTGTTATACTATTAAAACTGTTGTGTAACTTACAGCTATCTAAATGCCATCATTACTTATCTTGTGAATCACAGCAGACGATGCCATTGTCTCTCTTAGCATTCTTCACGTTATTTTGAAATGATCATTATGTCTGCTTCTAGGTTTTAATTTCATCAGGGAAGAAGTTCATGTCTTTTTCATCCGTGTCATCCTAGTGTCTAGCACATCAAAAGCACTCAATAAATAGCAACTGTTCGTTAAAACCATTGTGTTTAGAATGCTTCTTGGGAAACAATCCAAGTGCCCAGAATTGTCACGTTTCTAAAGCTTACGGAATACTTTATCTTAAAGTATTTAAAATTATTTACATATAACTGCAATTCTTTTTTCAAATTTATATCAGTTAATGAGTTTTCTCTCATCGATTTGCCAAATTCTGTGGTTAGTTCCTTAGTACTTACTGTCAGGTTTAATTTCAGCTAAATTTGTATATCCAGTTTGGTGTACACAATTAACACATCAATAGTTTTAAATAATATATTAAACTCTGCTTGATATCTTCAAAGTATATTTTATAAGCTCTTCTAGTATATATTCTAGGCTCACTTGTCATTTGAAATTTTTAAAAATGTTTTCATAGTTTTATTTGTAACATATAATTCTTTGTTCCAGGAATGCTAACAATTACAGATTTCATAAATATACTACATAGATACTATAAATCACCTATGGTAAGTGGCACCAGTTCCTATG
The DNA here is from genome assembly GCF_006542625.1 of Nomascus leucogenys. Classification (NCBI taxonomy): domain Eukaryota; kingdom Metazoa; phylum Chordata; class Mammalia; order Primates; family Hylobatidae; genus Nomascus; species Nomascus leucogenys. The sequence continues at coordinate 99,720,176 of NC_044393.1, read as the reverse complement.
TCAGTAGTTGGAGCTGTACATATCTATGTATGTGTATAGGTATATGTGTGTATTTTAAGATTTTTAATGTTTTCAGTTTTTTCTTTTTTGGTATGGAGTGCTGGTGGTGGTTGATTTTCCAAATATATATAACGCACAGGGAACTTCAGTATAAAACTATCTTTACCATAAGTTATATGTATGAAACTCAAAGAAGGGATTCTCAGGAAAAATAAAAGGAAATAGATTCTTTATTCAGCTTTCGGAATTCCTTGGCTTAGCAGAATTCTACATATTTATTAGCTAGAAGTTCTGTAAGTTTTGCTTATCTCTGCGGGCCTGTTGATGTGGTAGAGCTTAATTCAGTTATCCCAGCAATTGCAGAACAAGAATTATATGTACTTTGTGATTTTAAAGAAGAAAAAAATGAGTCATTAAAATGAAATAAATTCAGTTTTGACATTTTCCTGCTAATTAGGAAAAAACAGCTACTGGCTAATTTTAGTAGCAGAACTGTCTGGTCCCTGGTACAATGGTTCTGGAAAGAAAGCAGCTTAAAAACCACTTTTGTCCTTCATCTAACTTTGTGATCCTGAGATTCGGCCTGCTTGGTTTTGTGTTTTTAGTTTCTGTTTGTTCATGAGGGTGGAGGGGAAGGACAGGATTGCATAATCTTATTTAACTAGTCCTATTTGGGGTACTTAAAAGGTATAAGTTAATACTGCTTTATGCATAATGCTCAGTATTATCCAATAATTCTTACATAAAATACAAAAATGAGTTTCTTCATAAAACATGTTCTTGCCGGGCACAGTGGCTCACGCTGTAATCCCAGCACTTTGGGAGGCCGAGGTAAGTGGATCACTTGAGGTCAGGAGTTTGAGACCAGCCTGGCCAACATAGTGAAACCCTGTCTCTACTAAAAATACAAAAATTAGCTGGGTGTGGCAGCGGGCACCTGTAATCCAGCTACTCAGGAGGCTGAGGCACAAGAATCGTTTGAACCCAGGAGGTGGAGGTTGCAGTGAGCCGAGATCATGCCACTGCACTCCAGCCTGGGTGACAGAGGGAGACTCCGTCTCCGAAAAACAAAACAAAACCGTACTCTTAGGAAGTTTTACCAAAGATTTTGTAAATATCCTGTATTTATTTCCCATGAAGTGTATTATTTCTTAAATATTACCAATGCAAGTGAACATGGGATTTCCTTATAATGGTCATATCTCTGCTTTTGAACTAGCAAAATCATCACGAGTGTGAGTTTTGAATAGATAGAGTTCTGTGAAATGCAGCAAATCCCATATAAGAAATCTTAGCAATAGATTATGAAATCAAAATTGCAAAAAAGCAGTTATATCTAAATATGCAGCCCAAAGTTTTTCTTAATATCTGTAGATACAGGCCGGGCACAGTGGCTCACGCCTACAGTCCCAGCACTTTGGGAAGCCGAGAAGGGTGGATCACTTGAGCCCAGGAGTTTGAGACCAGTGGGGCAACATGGTGAAACCCCATCTCTTAAAAAAAAAAAAAAAAAAAAAAAACCACAAAAATTAGCCAGGCATAGTGGTGTACATCTGTAGTCCAAGCTACTCAGGAGGCTGAGTTGAGAAGATTACTTAAGCCTGGGAGGTTGAGGCTGCAGTGAGTCATGATCGCACTTGTGCACTCCAGCCCGGGTGACAGAATGAGAGCTTGTCTTAAAAAAAAAAAACAAAAAAAAAACTTGCAGATACATTTTTTTCTCTATATCTCACTTCATTTTCTTTCTTTCTTTGCAGTGGTGCCATCTCGGCTCACTGCAACCTCTGCCTCCTGGGTTCAAGCAATTCTCCTGCCTCAGCCTCCCGAGTAGCTGGGACTACAGGCACCCACCACTATGCCTGGCTAATTTTTGTATTTTTAGTACAGATGAGGTCTCACCATGTTGGCCAGGCTGGTCTCGAACTCCTGACCTCAACTGATCTGCCCACCTTGGTCTCCCAAAGTGCTGAGATTACAGGCATGAGCAACCGCACCTGGCCACCTCATTTTCTAATTGTGAATAGAAAATGCTATTATGAAAGCTATGTTTTGTTTCATTTTCCAAATATTTTTTCTATGTTGTATATGTATATTTATAAATAAGAATTTTTTTATTTGCAGGTACAGATTTATGAATTAGAGGAACATAAAATTGAAACATGGAGGGGTAAGCACTATTGGATGTTTAAAATCTTTTAGTATCAGGAAAGCTATGCTTAGTATGAAAAGTACATTTTAATTTTGCAGATCCTTTTCTCTCTGCTCCATAAAATGTTATTTAAAACATTCTCTTTATTTCTATCTTAATTTTGATAGTGTGCTAACTAAAGCTGAACAACGTAAGTATTGTCCATTCTGTTTATAGACCTGTATAGGACATCTTCAGCAGGCAAGGCCTTATCCTAGGGCCAGGAATGTGAAGATGAATGAGCTAACCAAGCCCCACCTCGCTGCCCACAATGGGGCCACCGTTCACTACTAAGTCTAACCCCTCAGAGATTTGCCTTGGTGTTAAGAAATGCAGCAGAGGCCTAACTTGAACTAAAGCAAGCATCTGTTCTTATGTAAACCTAATAATTGTTTCTTTACAAATTGTGGAGAAACTTAGGACAAATGAACCTCAAACTAGATGATTTGGAGCAAATAGCATGGAAGTAATTTGAAGACCATGTTCTTTCTTTGTCACATTGACATTCACCCTGTAAAATCATGATACTCTTTGCTGCCATAGAACCATTTCTTACATGCACATTTTATGATTGTGAAGGTGGTGGTCTCACTGAGACTTGTCATGGTGGGTTGGTGGAGAGGACCGGGGATGGGAATCACAGCAGACCCAGTCTGTCTGCAACAGCAGAGCCTTTGTAGGGTGCTCAAGGAAACGCTGGTAGAAATGAAGGGACCAACTAAAGGAAAATTTTGAATTCAAAATCGAAGAGTTTGGTTCTGTGTTTCCCATTATACGCTTGATAGGAGAAGCAACCTTTGTAACTGGCTGTGAAATGAGAATACATTTTGGAGTGCTCTTACACCCCCAGGGGCCCTCTCAAATCCATACGATTTAGAAGCTGCACTGAGTGATGGATTTGGTTTATTATGACTTTGTCAAACCAAGCTAAACAAATTTGGCATGGGATCTGTACGGCCTGTTGTGCAGTGATTGTGTAACACCAAGATAGATACTTCTTGTCCAGTTCTACTGTACAAGTACTGATAGACCAAGGTTTAAGTATGTTTACATTTTGACATTACATGATATTTGGTAGTAATAATAATGCCAAAATATTCTTAAACGCCTTCTGTATAGAAACCTTGGTAAAGCAAGGCCGGATGCGGTGGCTCACACCTGTAATCCCAGCACTTTGGGAGGCCAAAGCAGGTGGATCACTTGAGATCAGGAGTTCAAGACCAGCCTGACCAACATGGTGAAACCCTGTCTCTACTAAAAATACAAAATTAGAGCCGGGCGCAGTAGCTCACACCTGTAATCCCAGCACTTTGGGAAGCCCAGTGTAATCCCAGCACTTTGGATCACCTGAGGTCAGGAGTTTGAGACCAGCCTAGCCAACATGGTGAAACCCTGTCTCTACTAAAAATACAAAAAAGTAGCCAGGCGTGGTGGTGCGCACCTGTAATCCCAGCTAGTCAGGAGGCTGAGGCAGGAGACTCGCTTGGGCCTGGGAGGCAGAGGTTGCAGTGAGCCAAGATGGTGCTGCTGCACTCCAGCCTGGGCGACAGAGCAAAACTCCTTCTCAAAAAAAAAAAAAAATTAGGCTGGGCACAGGGCCTCATGCCTGTAATCCCAGCACTTTGGGAGGCTGAAGTAGGTGGATCACTTGAGGTCAGGAGTGCGAGACCAGCCTGGCCAACATCATGAAACCCCATCTCTACTAAAAATACAAAAAAATTAGCAGGGTGTGGTGACGTGCACCTTTAGTCCCCGCTATTTGGGAGGCTGGGGTGGGAGAATTGCTTGAACCCAGGAGGCAGAGATTGCAGTGAACCCAGATCATGCCACTGCACTCCAGCCTGAGCAACAGAGCGAGACTCTGTCTCAGAAAAAAAAAGAAACCTTGGGAAAGCAAATTAATTGCAGTTGATATCTTTAGAAAAAAACAGTTTTTGTATGCTGGAAAGATGCCCACAGTGCAGTAGGTTTTGAGCATCAATTTGGTAAAATAATACTTAAGAATATTTAAAGAACAAAGTTTGTCATAACTGATTTTATCTTATAACTTATGGAAATTGATTTTTAAAATTTCATAATTGCTTCATTTCTCGAGAGTAATATGAACCTGGTAGCATTCTAGTGACCTCTGCTGGTATTGCCCTTTTATCGGATTTCTTTGTTTTTCCTGATTTTATAAACACTTACTGTCACATTGCTTTTTAATATTTAATTTTTCTTCAAATGCAACATCCTGAAAACAGTTTGGAAGTTGTTTAAAATAGCCATAACTGTAATCAACACAGGAGTTTTAGGTCAATTAAATTTCTTTTTATTTGAGTTTTTAATCCTTGTAACTATTAACCATAAACTGAAGGGTATTTGAATTTGTGTAATAACTGCAAACAGCAAATGTGTTACTAACTGCATATTTTCTTTCTATAAATACAGAGCTTTATTTACAAGAAACATTTAAGCCTTTAGTGAATATATCTCCAGATGCAAGGTAAACTTGTTTTTTTTTTTCCTTTGAAAACATTCATTCAGATGTATGTGTTTTATCACCATGATAGAAAGAAAGAAACAAATAAACATGTTCTTCATTCCAAACAGGGCCCGCCTCCTTAATTCCAGCTACACTGTACGCATTCAGTAAATCTAGCAACACTACAAAAATCACAGCCACTGCTGGTGCTAAGGATTGATAATGGACTAGTAATAGGGTCATACTAAACCATCATGAAGATCTCGGCCAATCTGGGGGGCGTGTTGAAATTGCAGATTCCTGGGCTTTTACCCCTGACCTGCTAAATCAGGATAGGGCCCAGGAATACGCATTTAAACAACTCCCTTGGCAATTCTGCTCCACACTAGTGTTTAAACATCAGTGTACGTTAGATGTCGGTTCAGATGTGGTCAGAGCATGAGCTGCCTTCTGTGTAGTCGTCTGGCCCATCCTTTTTTATCCAAGCCTTCTGGTTTGGCTGTGATACATTTCCACATTTGTGTAAAAGCATCTTTCAAACTCAAATCCAGTACAGAGAAAGATTAAAATATTTATTTTCATTTTATTTATAAGTCCTAACAAAAAGATATAACAGCCTTCTTACTGGCAGTCCCAGGAGAGGGACCAAGTAGAACAGAAATGTTGGCCCTACAATATCTCCTAGCCAGGCCAGCCCGGGATAGAGCCAGTTTGCCCACTCACCAATGCAGAGGGCTTGCTGCTACAGCCTTTGCTCTCTTACTAATACGATGCATCTGTTTGCTTTTCTAAGGATTTAGGTTTCATTATCTTTCAAATAAAATCACTAAATACACTCTTAAAAAAAAACTCCTCTTCCTGGCTGGGCATAAGGGCTCATGCCTGTAATCCCAGCACTATGGGAGGCCATGGTGGGTGGATCGCTTGAGCTCAGGAGTTCAAGAGCAGCCTGGGCAACATGGCAAAACCCCATGTCTACAAAAAAGAAAGGAGGCGCATGCAAGTAGTCCCAGCTACTCAAGAGGCTGAGGTGGGAGGATCACCTGAGCCCGGGAGGTCAAGGCTGCAGTGAGCCATGACAGCAGGCAACAGAGCAAGAACCTGTCTCAAAAAAACAAACCAAAAAAAATCTCCTCTTCTAGAGATTTGTAGCTTGCACTTATATCTGAGATATGTTAACATAGATTGTGAAAGATGAAAAATTTGCTGAGATCTCTAATTTAAAACTCTTCCAAAACACTGTTATTATTGTAATAATAAAAACACTGGAAGTGCTTTAAGACAGGGATGGTCCAAAGTGTTCTGATTTTTCTTGAAAGCCTCCTAACAACTTTAATGACTTTTCCCACAGCCTCTTCGATGCTGTATACTCCTTGATCAAAAATAAAATCCACAGATTGCCAGTTATTGACCCTATCAGTGGAAATGCACTTTATATACTTACCCACAAAAGAATCCTCAAGTTCCTCCAGCTTTTTGTAAGTAGTTTTTAGCGTTTCTAAAGACATAATTGCATTTACTTATTAAATAATGTACTTCAAGTAAATTGGCTCCTGTTACCCTCAGTAGAAGAAATTGTTAGTTTTGAGGTCTCCCTTTCTAAACTTCAGTTTCTCAACTTACTACTCTCTGTACATTCTTAAAGTTGATTCCAATTTAAAAGCAATCACCTTTTAGTGCAAGTATCAAAACAATTTTAAAAGCAAAACTCGGCATTCTCTCTTTAAATTAAAACATTTATCACCAACATATGAGGTGAAATAAGGCAATCTGCAAGTCAGTCTAATTAAGGACTGTTGTACAAGATAAATTGAACAAATATCTACAGCAAAAATTGCTTTATGTTGCTTTTATTGGTGTCACGGTTTTAGAAACGTGTTCCCAAAAATGCTGTCCTCAAGATTGTCGTACTATAAACTGCAGCAGTGATAGAAAAACCCAAAGCAAATAAAATTTTGACAAGAGAATACCATGTTGGTCCAAATAAGGCCTGTATTACCTGTAGGTTTTCTCAGCTACTTGAAATGAGCTGGCCCCATAGTCATCCAGAACTTTGAGCCTGTTTGGTTGGAAACATTAAAAGAGACTCAGGAAGAACAGAGAGTTTATGAGAGGTTTTTCATGTTTTTCTTTTAATTACATGCACGGAATTTGAGGTTATAAGTAATCAGTCAGATAGAACCAGTAGAAGGTCTTAATCATTCTGAAGAGGTAATTTGAAGAGTTGTTTTTTCAAGACTGTAACAGATATTAAAAATGTGCTTCAAATTAGCTTTCCCATTTTTCTCCCCATGGCTTCACCTAAGGACCTAAGATAGCCTTCCGGTGCCGTGTGAAGGAGCTGAAGCTCCTGCCCTGGAGGCAGCTTGAGGAGCCCCTTTTGCTGACAGAGGCACAGAGGGCTTAGTGATTGTGAGAAATACCTTGTCAACCAACCCAGTCTTGTATTTTAATCATTTACATATATAAATAACGTTTATTTAACCATGTTGTGCTAAGAAAGAAGGTAGGGAAGAGTAATTTACAAAAAACTCAAGTTTGAAGTTTAATAAAGGCGATAATCTAGGAAAAAAGGATTAGGGATGCATCCGCATTGTTTATCAGACTGTACATCTGGGAATGCAGCCGCTTTAGTAGTTGAAGTTTAATAGGAACAGAGGGAGCACGGGGTGGGAAGGATGTATTCAGGGCCCCCACATGAGGCCTGCAGCTCACTTAATCCTTAGAGTCATCATTTTTAAATAATATTAATCATGAGAGCTGATTACTGTATGTCCGGCACTGTTCTAAGCACTTTACATAATCTCATCCTCGCTGCTACCCTATCAGGTAGGTATTTTTATTAATCCTATTTTATAGGGATGCAGCTAAGAAAGGTTAAGTAGCTTTGCCAAGGTTGCATGGCAGGGAAGCGGTAGAGCCAGGATCCCTTTCGAGCATTCCTCACTCCCCATGCTTTCCTCCACGCAGGGGCCATGGGAGGGAGGCGTTTGCACACCTTGCATACACAGGACACCTGGCTGGGAAACGTGCCCCAAGTCATATGGATATTATTAAGTGGTAGATTTCAAACCCGGGAGTCTCTCTGACTCCCAAGCCCAAACTATTTCTGCTAGTGTGCTGTTGCACAAGAGGGAGTAAAAGCGTGAGATCATTCTTTTGCAGAGCTGCTTCAGATTTTTATCTTCTATAAAAAGGAGAGGAAGTTGCCTCTGCCCAGTACTGCCTCATATTTGGGCCAACATGGTAATTAGAATCATGCTACCAGAATATTCAGCTAACTAAAGGTTTTCAGTTAGAAATATAGAACTTAAAGACATTTCAGAGCCTGATTTTTACTGAATTATGAGATCATTTTCTGAGAAAAAAAGGAGCATTACCCTTCAAGACATTTGAAAATTAGCCTAAGCATATAGTATGCAACAGGGAATTAGCTATATTGAGATGGACTAGATGACCTAATAGGTCTTTCTTTTTTTTCTCTAAATTTCTAGGAGTCTCATGATTTGAATATTGATGAACTCTTTGACTTGAACATTTTGTTTCTTCTAATTGTTCATCTTTTCCTGATAATTATAAGGTACACCAGGAGGATGGAATCAACTATACCCTTTATAAAAGGTGGATTTTTGAAACCATAGACCTTATTTTGTTATATTCAAACATGATCCTAGACTTTTCTCTCCTGCCATATCCCTCCTCCTTTAAAACAGCCCATGAAAAGTTAATTTTTAAAGATTCTTTTAATTCTGTTCAGCTGGCTTCTTTGTTCCTAGTAGACAAAAATTGGAGCTCTCCAAGGAGAATTCAGGATGTAGAGGCGGGTGGCGTGAGGACTAGCTTAGCAGTGGCTCAGACAGCTGCCGTCAAATGCTTTGGGTTTGGAAATGTGTGGGTTCTTAATAAATATTACTTAATCCTGACAGCAGGACCAGGAATTTAACATGAACAATTAAGAATAAACGATTCAATTCTTGGTGGCTTACAGGTCTTAAAATCCCAAATAGACCTGTTCTTCCCTGGTTCTATACGTGTTTTTAGTGAGTGAAGAGGAGATGGAAAAATGTTACAGTGTTAATGCTTTGCTATAGTTTGTGAGTAGTTAAATAGAAGCATAGACATACAAACTGGTTCAAACAAAAGATACAGTTCTTTGTAATTTTCTCATGTTAATTCAGACATCCAGGTAGACTGTTAGAAAAAACTAACTTTAATTTGTTGGACATACTTTTTCATTCAAATCTGGACGTTTGAACATGACAAGGGTGTGTTCTGGGTCTAGAACATTTGCGTTTATCTTCCTGTTTAGATGTCTGATATGCCAAAGCCTGCCTTCATGAAGCAGAACCTGGATGAGCTTGGAATAGGGACGTACCACAACATTGCCTTCATACATCCAGACACTCCCATCATCAAAGCCTTGAACATATTTGTGGAAAGACGAATATCAGCTCTGCCTGTTGTGGATGAGTCAGGTTTGTGTGTTTAGCGCTAACAGACAGAAATAATTGTTTATCTCAGGGTGCAATTATTGTGAGATGACCTGGCACAGGAGATACGTGGGGAAAATGAAAACTTGGATATGGTGAATAAATTCAGCACCAAGGGGCACACAGGATCATAAAAAATGTTTAATTGGTTTATTTTCATATGTCCATTAAAATATGATTTTATATCTATTTAAGTTTCCATTTAAAATAGACAAGGTTATTAGTGTTTAACTTTTAGTAATTATGTCATTAAAACCGATTTTAAAGGAGTTTCTTTGTGTTCCTTAAGACATTTTTCTAACATATATTTTTCATTTTTAGGAAAAGTTGTAGATATTTATTCCAAATTTGATGTAATTGTAAGTATTTTAATTTTGTTCGGTCTGTCACCTAGAATGCATTTTAAACATTCATGTAACGTGTTTTTATGTTTTTCTCTTGTTTCTTAATTTAATAATTTCTAACCTTTTGGGGTGTGAGGATATTATCAGAATTTTATAGACCTTCTGTAGTAATTGTACTTTTAATATGCATTGGTTTAGCAATTAATTATATATTAGTAGCATTTTATAATTCTTCGTCTTTACAATACATGCATATTTTATGCACTGCCACAGCATGTGTATGTATTTTAAATGTTCTTGTTTCCATGTAGGAGGCCTGATTTATTCGCCTCTAGGCGCGTGCACAGTGCACACGTGGACTCATGGCTTCTTTGTCAGGTGCATCCCGTAGCTTACTGATTGGGAGCCACTGTTCTAAGGAAGAAAAGGGGACTGACACTTATAGCCCCAAATGTGCACGCCATTTTTTGCCACAATACTGACCCCACATTAAACATTCTTTTGCTGCTGTCTCAAACCCTTTGCTTCACACTATTGTTATGTTAAACGTAATAGTCACCGAGAAATATGCTGATTGGCATTTTGGTTGAGTGGGACCCGCTAAAATGAATGAGAGCCCCATGAAGCCATTTGGATACATGGGGCTCATCAAGCCTGTTCTTCCTCTGGTTGCTTGATCCCCATGGGTCCCCCAGAGACTTCCCAGCAGAAACCTTGTTCCCCAGGGAGCTTGTTGAGAAGGTCTGTTGCTGCAGCATCTCTAGCTCTTTGGCACTCACCAGCCTTTACAGATGTCAGCCCACCTTGCCAGAGATTTTATCCATGCATGGTAGAGAGCATTAGAGGGTAAAAATTGGGGGGCAGTCTTTGGCAGGATATACTATCAAAGTTTAACAATGTTGCTTCGTAAGGAAGGTAGACCCTGTAACGTGGTTATCTTTAATTGTGATTGATACGTTGACGAAATAACAGTAGCAATGGCATGTTGTAAGCCAGAAAGAACGTCTGATGTATGCAGGTACTAAATTCAGATGAGCATTAAAGTTTTTAGAAATCAGGCTCTTTTAAGCTCACTAATTTTGGTCATTGAAGTGAACTGAAATGAAAGGATATAATTATTCTCTTGCTTCATTACAGAATCTTGCTGCTGAGAAAACATACAATAACCTAGATATCACAGTGACCCAGGCCCTTCAGCACCGTTCACAGTATTTTGAAGGTGTTGTGAAGTGCAATAAGCTGGAAATACTGGAGACCATTGTGGACAGAATAGTAAGAGCTGAGGTGAGACGGCTTTCCCAGTCCTGCTCCCCCAAAGTCCACTGCAACAAGTCCCCAGTAGTGAATGGTGCCTCCGGAAGCCTGAATCTCAGGAAGGGCCCAGCGAGGCAGCCTCCAGGTTCAGTCGGATGGGATTCTCTCCTGTCCCAGAACCCGGCACACTACTTGGCACATAGGTGATCTCTAAAGGTTTGTTGAATTGAATTGAAGGAAAAGTCCTAATATCATAGCTGAATCAAATAAACTGGTAAGATACATTCATAGTTTAAACTATATATGTTTGACAGCCTGGACAGCATAATAAGACCTTGTCTCTACTAAAAATAGAAATAAATTAGCTGGGCATGGTGGCTTGGACCTGTAGTCATAGCTAATAGGGAAGCTGAGGAAGGAGGATCCCTTGAATCCAAGAGCTTGATATTTCAGTGAGCTGTGGTGGTGCCACTGCACTCCAGTCTCGGCAACAGAGCAAGACCCTGTCTCTAAATAGATCTATGTATCTATATCTATAGATACATTTTGTTTTGAGAAAACAAAAGTTGTCCCAGAAGCTTTAAGTTCCATGTGAATATTTATGAATTCAAAATTTAAAGTGCGTAATGTATATTTTAACAAAGCGAATGATAAGTCAGTAAAACTTTTTTCTCTCTTCCCACCAGTATCTCTCTTTCCTCAATTAGGTAAATAGCAAATAATCTAGTAACTCCCAGTTTCTTGCACCTCAGCAGTCTGATTTCCTTAGACTTTACTGCTTATGGGATTTTCAAATGTACTTTGTGTAACACCTTAAATAAAAGACTCCATCTAAAAAAAAATTCTTTCACAAGATGACTCCTTACAGAAGGAGCAAAAAAATAAGTTTTTAGCTTTAGCATAGCTAGGAGAATGGTGTACAGTATCAATGATGATTCCATTTATTTATATGACATAAATAGAACACTAACTTTTAGGTACCTCCAACAAGGGACATACATAAGTTTGACTCAGCAGCAGATGACAAGAAAATATTTGAGGAGTCATTTCAGTCTGAGAGAACTACTTAATTCTCTGGATGAGATGGTTTCCCTTAACCTTCAGAGTTCAAAAGATAACTGTTTAATATCCACTATTTTTTTTTTTTTTTTTTAAAGACAGGATCTTGCTCTGTCCCCCAGGCTGGAGTGCAGTGGCACGATCTCGGCTCACTGCAAGCTCCGCCTCCCAGGTTCAAGCCATTCTCCTGCCTCAGCCTCCCGAGTAGCTGGGACTACAGGCGCCCGCCACCACGCCCACCTAATTTTTCGTATTTTTAGTAAAGATGGGGTTTCACCGTGTTAGCCGGGATGGTCTCAATCTCCTGACCTCATGATCCACCCACCTTGGCCTCCCAAAGTGCTGGAATTACAGGTGTGAGCCACCGCGCCTGGCTAATATCCACTATTGAATGTAACCAATAAAATGTCTTCAGTGTAGAAGACAAATGTGAACTATCATTTTAATGTGTGATTATAGTTAGCAAATAATTGTGCTGTGTTATATCACAGGATTGCTGATGAACCTGAAAGCTTTTTTAGAGAAACATTTAAAAGAAATTTATGTTGACTGCCATGAGAAAGATGACCAAGCCATTATTATTATTATGATTATTTACCTAAAGCAAGCTATGACAGAAACATCACCCACACAGCATTATTTGAGACAAAATACAAAAACTGATTTCCCCCTCTTCCTGTCTCCTTCGTATATCCCTGTTTTCTATCAGGGGTATCACTGTTCAATACAGAGAGGGTCTCCCAGGGCGCAGCTGGCACGGAGCTGCCATGGCCCAAGTTCTGAAGCCTTTTTTTTTTTTTTTTTTTGAGACAAAGTCTCACTCTGTTGCCCAGGCTGGAATGCAATGGCGCAAGCTCGGCTCACTGCGACCTCCGCCTCCCAGGTTCAAGCGATTCTCCTGCTTCAGCCTCCTGAGTAGCTGGGATTACAGGAATGCACCACCATGCCTGGCTAATTTTTGTATTTTTGGTAGAGACGGGGTTTCACCATGTTGGTCAGACTGGTCTCGAACACTTGATCTTGTGATCCGCCCATCTTGGCCTCCCAAAGTGCTGGGATTACAGGCGTGAGCCACCACGCCTGGCCACTGTGAAGCTTTTAAGAGAATAGCGACGCCGCTCCCTTCCTGCGGGTGAAATACCTGTTACAGAAACACCTCAAAACACTCTGCAGTCACTCATCAGAAATTTCAGAGTAGAAAACTAGAGATAAACGTAGTCTATCCCACTTCATTGTAGCTCATTTATCCTCTTGAATGCGATTCTTAATATATGAACTTCACAGAGAAAAGACACTGCAGAAAATAAAACCCTTGTGAGAGCCACGACCTTGTTTCTTCGTTTCCGTCATCATCTGGACTTCATTCCCATGTATTAATAAGACAAGTGCCTGATAGTTATTAGAAACTGACATGCAACTTTTAGAAATTAAAACTGTCATGTTTAAGAATATATGATAGCTACATTGTGCTTCATGTTTGAGTTGTATCTTTTCTATGTTAATATTTTGAAAATTGAAAACTCAGCAGGGCATAGCTAGCTCATTTTTCTTAAAAGTAAGCAAGCAAGCAAATCAGCTTGACTTAGACACAAATCAGTATCATTAGAGACAGGAGATAGATAGCTTTCCCCTCTTTCCTTCTCCTGCCTGTGTCGCCGTTGTTCCACCAGGGCTGTGACTGTTCAGTACGGAGTGGGTCTTCCAAGTAATCAGACAGTAACACATTGAACATTAGAGCCTAAGGTCGTCATATGGGTCTGTCTGAGGCTACTTTCCTCATGTGTTCATTTATGGGATGTGTATGTGTGTGTGTTGCTTTTTTCTTTTTTTGAGACAGGGTCTCACTCTGTCACCCAGGCTAGAGTGCACTGGTGCGATCTTGGCCCACTACAACCTCCACTTCCCGGGCTCAAGCAATCCTCCCAGCAAGTAACTGGGACCACAGGTGCACACCAGCACACCCAGCCACTGTCTAATGTTTTTGCAGAGATGATGTCTCACTGTTATTCCCCAGGCTGGAGGGATGTGTTGATCATATAAAAACATGACAGGACATTTTTTCTAATGTCCATTTTAAACCTTTTTTAAATGTTAATTTTCACGTGTCCTGCTTTTCTCTTTGCAGGTCCATCGGCTGGTGGTGGTAAATGAAGCAGATAGTATCGTGGGTATTATTTCTCTGTCGGACATTCTGCAAGCCCTGATCCTCACACCAGCAGGTAAAATGCTGGTTTCTGACCTTTGCCATCGGCATCTAGGAAGGGTGGGAGGTAGAACAGGAAGTACAGCATTTAAACCATCATTTCTCCACCCACCTACAGATCAAGGCTTTTGAGTATATTACTTTGAAACTGTCTTCGTTTTCTTTTCAGTTGGGAAGTTTAAGTGTTCTGCGTGAGTGAGGAAAGTGTACAGAATGTATTCTAAGTTAAGAGCATTCTATCAAGGTCCAGTGGCCCCTAAATGACTTGGGAGCCATTGCCATGTTCATCATAACCTTTTCCACTGAAAAGACCTCTTCAGTTGTGCTTTGTGAGAGAACCAGTGACCAGAAACATAGAGGGAATGTCACTGGCTTCTACTGATACCTTCATCTTTCCTTAAAGAGAAAAAAAAAAAACATATTTTGAGTAGATAAAACAGAATACCTAAACACAAACTTTTATTCATTAATATTGTACAGAAATTACATTCACTTTCAAATAGAGTGTAGTTAAACTCATTTTCTGACAGATTCACTTTGAGCAAGCCCTCAGAGTCTCAGTGAGGAGCAGAGAGAACAGGAGAGGCCTTTAGACAAGAGGAGCTGGCCTTCTTCTCATTTCACACACTCAGTAGTAAGAGGTGGGCTTCAGAGTTCTTAAAACTGCCAACCCTCCCTTCCCTCCCTTCCCTCTTCCTCTTCTTCCCATCCCTCCACCTCCCCAGCCCCAGTCAAATATGAACAACCCAGCCTTAATCAGGGCCACATGGACCCGACGTGGGAGCAAACAGCATGCCTTTGAACTCTCAGAATCCAGTATTAAACGGTGTGTGTGCTGCAGTGTTGATTTCTCTTTAGTTCAGAAATTTCAGCTAAGACTAGTTTTTACAATTAGTCTGTAACCCAAAAATACCTACCCTAAAGGAATCTTCACCTGCAAGAAACATGTCTTATTCGCTAAATGAGAACACCAAGAGAAATTCCAGTGATGTTTCCGAGGTGGTCCTCAGGCGGGGCATCATCACCGCCACCTGGAATTTACTAGAAAATGAAAGGTTCATGTTGGGGCCCCGCCCCGCATCCACTGAATCAGACTCTAGAAATGGGGCCTGGTGCAGTCACTTGCAAACTTCAAGTGTTTAAAAGACCTGAATCTCACAATAATCTTTATAATCAGGAAACATTAAGAACTAAACAAATGTTAACGCCATAAAACTGGAAATAATCCAAGTATCTTTGAAAAGAAGAATGGATAAATTGTGTCGCATTCATTCGATGGAATACGATACAGGATTGAAAACGAACAGTACAGCTGCATTCAACAGTGGAGGAATCTCACAGGCAACATTGAACAGAGGGAGCCAGACGCACCCAGACCATTGTATTGAATTCATATAAATTTCCAAGCAGGCATAACTGCACAGCACATTTGTGCTAACTAGAAAAGGCCTCTTCTCTGGGCAGATTTATCCCCACAGGTATATAGCTTAGCACCTTCAGAAAAAGATACCCCGTTTCCAGCCCTGGACCAAGGGACACAGTCTCCCCAGCGGGGTCAGGCTGAATGTCAGCTCTTGTCTGTCTCTTTGGGCATTACAAAAAGAGTAAACAAGTCAAGTGATTCATCCTCTCTGTTTCATGATATCTCAAACCATAAGAATGAGACGGTTGTGCTGGATGAATTCAAATTTCCATCCAGATTTGGTATTTCAAAAATTCTAAGTCATTGCAATGCCCCTCCCATCCCTGCTGGCGCAGGGAGGAATCTATTTCCAGCTGGAATTTGGAATGTATGTTACCATAGAAATTGTGCCCTGAAGATGGGGGTAGCTGGATTGGAATTCCTTATGATACAGTGTATACAACACGATTCGTTGAGGAAAATATTCCACGTTACTAATAACTGGATTACAAGTGAACTTTTGGAGTGGAACTCAGGGAACGCCTGCGTCTGATCAACAGTTGCAAACGAGGAGGCCTCTACTGTGAGGCCAAGTCCTGCCCGAGCGCTGTCTGAATGTAGGCAAGTCACTTCACCTCCTTCAGCCCCAGTTTCCTCAGTGGAGAAGGAGCGGGCTGATACAGGCCCGTCTCCCTCCTACGATGCTATGAAAAGAGCTGAAAGCTGTGCACAAAAGCCATGCGTGTGCAGTGAGGCGCGGTGCCCGGGACCAGCACTGTTAGGTGGTTGTCCGTGGAATAGTCAGTAAGAGGCAGTTTGAGGAAGTGTCTGCTGTCACTCGATTAAAAGGTACTAGTGGTGATTCTTTTCACCAGGCAATGGCCACCGTTCCCCAGAGGGATACTGGTTCAACACAATAACGTTTTCTCTTTTTCAAAAAAGTTTTTAGCAACAGTTCATTGTCAAACTTAGACTGTCCAAATGAACCCATGTGTGCGTGCATCCAGTGCGTGGGCAGTCTGATGCTAGGGGCTACAATGTTTTAGCCACATACTCTAATAGATTGCTGATCTCTTTCAGGGGTCTAGCGTCTGGTGAAAAAATAGGAGAGAAACTCCTGTGATGAGGAAAATAGTAGCTCTCCCTGCCAATCCACTGTGGAATGTCCTAGCCAGATACTTGTTAGGTGCAATTATCCTTCGGAATATTTATAAAGCTTTTTTTTTTTTTTTTTTTTTTTTTGAGACGGAGTTTCACTCTTGTCACCCAGGCTGGAGTGCAGTGGCGTGATCTCTCAGCTCACTGCAACCTCCGCCTCCCGGGTTCAAGCGATTCTTCTGCCTCAGCCTCCCGAGTAGCTGGGATTACAGATGCCCGCCACTATGCCCAGCTAATTTTTGTATTTTTAGTAGAGACTGGGTTTCACCATGTTGGCCAGGCTGGTCTTGAACTCCTGACCTCAGGTGATCCGCCCGCCTCGGCCTCCCAAAGTGCTGGGATTATAGACGTGAGCCACGGTGCCCGGCCAAAAGCCTTTTTTAATACATATTTGTAAGTGTGCACAACTGAAATACTTCACACATTCACTAAAACATACCTACATATTTCTTAGTAAAATTTTTTAGGAGTGGAATTCTTTTTATTTTCCAAGTTAAATCTGACATATTTAGAATGACAAGATGTCACGTGGATCCAAGCTGCAGGAACGACTGGGTGGGAGATGGGAGCTTGGGCCACCTGCTGCTTCCCACGTCGCCCTCCTCCGAAGCCTCGGATCATCCTCCTAAGGCACTGCCAGGCACAGGTAGAAACCCCTGGGGTAGAGAACCCTGCTGTTACCATGAGCTTTGAAACTTTCGTCTTCCATCCACTGACAGGTGCCAAACAAAAGGAGACGGAAACGGAGTGACCGCCGTCAATGCAGAAGCCCTAGGAGGACAACTTGAACAAAGTTTCTGGGTCACGTTTTGCCTCATGAACACACTGGCTGCAAGTGGTTAAGAATGTTTATCAGGGTTTAATGATGGGTATTTCTTCCAGTGATGTTGACATTAAGCTTAAAAAAGAAAGATTTTATGTGCTTGAAGATTCAGGCTTGCATTAAAAGACTGTTTTCAGACCTTTGTCTGAAGGATTTTAAATGCTGTATGTCATTAAAGTGCACTGTGTCCTGAAGTTTTCATTATTTTTCATTTCAAAGAATTCACTGGTATGGAACAGATGATGTGACATAAGGTGAGTGCACGGCATGTTCAGATCACAGTGCCTTATGTCCGAATACAGCAATATGTCACCGCCGCAGCCGGGGCGCACGTGTGTGAAACAACACCGAGCTTGAATGTGAAAGTCTTTGAACCTTTTACCAAATCAGTTTGTTTTCATTAGATTTGTCAAAAAGTTGTAATTTGAATATAAATAATTACTTTAAAACTTTAATGACACTTTTACACGTAAGTGTTTTGTTCTGGGCTACCATGTCAACGAGGCTGCTTTAGAACAGCTTTATTTATTTTTACTTTCATGCAGTTTTTTTACACATCTTTTGGTGGAGTAAACTTCACCACATCCATGAATAAACTCTCAGTTATTTTGAAATGGCAAACTTCTCATTATTTAAGTTTGGATCTGGAAAGGACATGACTTCTGAAATAGCCGCTGCTGGGTTTGAAAAGCTGAGGTCTCTCAAAGTGTGGCGGAGACGTTGCCGTCAGGCGGGAGCCAAGTGCCGGGAAGATGTCTATTTTTTTTCTTGTGTATTGAAATGTAAAATCATGATGTTCGTATGACTGCTGATGCGATTGTTTTTTGTAAATTTTATTGTGGCATATACAGTATTGTCATACAGTTGAAGAGAAACAATGTTTCCTAATGTAAGTGCTCTGAAAATGTTGACACTGTATATATATATATATGAGGATAGTTTGGTTTTTTTTGTTTTGGGGTTTTTTTTTTTCCAGATTGAAAAATTAAAATAGATCCTACTATCTACCATTTTGTTAAAGAAGTTATTTAAAATGCCTTATATTTCAGCACCTATTGATTAAAATTCTACATGCAGTTTTCCACTTAGCTATTTCTCCCCAAATAAAGAAGTACATGAATTTCATCTCTTTTCCGTTATCAGGAAAAAAAGTCAGGGTTTAATTCATAAGCTATCTCTCTCCACTATTAAGTATGAATATATTTATTTATTATTTTATTTATTTATTTTTTTGAGACAGAGTCTTGCTCTGTCGCCCAGGCTGGAGTGCAGTGGTGTGATCTCTGCTCACTGCAACCTCTGTCTCCCGGGTTCAAGTGATTCTTCTGCCTCAGACTCCCAAGCAGCTGGGATCACAGGCATGCACCAACATGCCCAGCTAATTTTTTTTTTTTTTTTTGTATTTTTAGTAGAAACGGGGTTTCACCATGTTGGTCAGGCTGATCTCAAACTTCTGACTTCACGCGATCCACCTGCCTCAGCCTTACCAGAGTGCTGGGATTACAGGCATGAGCCACCGCCGCCGGCCGTGTATGAATATATTTAATTTAAAATTGCCACACAGGTTTTTTACATGTGTGCTGAGGTATCAGTTTTCTCATTTCCTAGTAGGCCAAATATGAGAGGGAGAGCAAATGTGTATGTTTTCCCCATAGAAACAATAGTGGTTGTGATTTAAGCTGATGGTAATATTTGCGAGAAAGGAAAAAGTCACAAAGCTGCCAAAACAACACAATTTTGAAACTCAAAGAATTTATCAATCTGCTCCTTGTTTGTGTACCCAACACATGAGTGTGTGTGCAGACTACGTATCTACATACAGGTGACGTGGCACATATATAGGTACAGTCATGGGTCATGTACAGATGCTTCAGTCAAGGACAGACTGCATATATGACAGTGGCCCCATAAGATTATAACACCATCTTTTTACTGTACCTTTTCTATGTTTAGATGCACAAATACCATTGTGTTACAGTTGTCTACAGTAATGTGCTGTACAGTTTGGTAGCCTAGGAGCTATAGGCCACACCATCTAACCCAGGTGTGTAGTGGGCTGCACCATCTAGGATTGTGTAAGTACACTCTATGATGTTCACACAAAGATGAAATCACTTAGGCCAGGTGCAGCGGCTCACACCTGTAATCCCAGCACTTTGGGAGGCCGAGGCAGGTGGATCATCTGAGGTCAGGAGTTCGAGACCAGCCTGGCCAACATGATGAAACCCCGTCTCTACTAAAAATACAAAACTTAGCCAGGTGTGGTGGCGGGCGTCTGTAATCCCAGCTACTCGGGAGGCTGAGACAGGAGAATCACTTGAACCCAGGAGAAGGAGGTTGCAGTGAGCCAAGATCGCACCACTGCACTCCAGCCTGGGTGACAGAGCAAGACTCCAGCTCAAAAAGATGAAATCGCCTAACAACACATTTCTCAATGCATTCTGATGGGTAAGCAACACATAACTATAGGTCACCACGTGTATAGTTATATAGATGACATGGCATATATCTAGGTGTATAGGTGACATAGCATATCTTTGCTTTAGAAAAGGGCTTCGGGGCCACATAGAAAGGTACTCGCAATTCCTGTTCCCGTGAGGCTCATTCAGCAGAGCTTGGTCTCCCTCAGGCCTGCTTGTTCCAGGCTCCTGGGTTGTGCAGACGCCAGGCACAGCACAGCTCACAACAGGCCTCTCACTGAGGCTTGGCTTTGGAGCAGCCTCTTCCTGCTGTCAGGCTACAACTCACAAAGACCTGGTACCCTCTTCCAGCGAAGGGTTGGCATTTGTTCCTAGCAAATGGTGAAGGCGTGGCTGTGGTGAGCGTGCTGCTCCTGCTCAGTGCGTTTGTAGGAATAAGGGAAAGTGGCCCTGAACGAGGCCAAGTCTAGTTAAAGGCCACACATTGGTAAATATGTATTGAAGGAGAGATTTGAAGGGAATAAGTCTTAAGTGATTCTAGATAGAGAAACCCTTGCTCGGTGGCCCCCAGGTGTCTGCCCTGACCTCGTCATGGTGAGGCTTGGAGGGACCCCGTGGGCGCTGGCTCCCTGTACTGTCCCACCCCCGCCTTGAGGCAGAGCTGAGGGCACTTGAGAGGACTGTCCTGAATGTCACCGGGGTGGTGGATAAGGGCAAGTGCATGTCACAAATCAGGGACGTTGGTTCTGTTTCGCATTCTAATCTCTAAGAAGAGTTTATGATGTAAATGTATTGAACTGATAGAATTTCTTAGAACATTTCTTAGGAGGGTTTAGTCTTCTAAACGGGAAGCGGACAGTCTTCGCGGCCAGGGGAGATTCTGTTCCCCAGGGGGGCATTTGACTATGTGGAAACATCTTCGGTTGTCACAACTCAGGGTGGGGAGAGGAGACTGCGATGGGCCAGGCCCTGTTCCTCTGCTGGCGCCCAGGCCCCCTGGCTCGCTCATTCAGGCCACCTCCTGGGCCTCACAGGCATTGGAGGGCAAAAGGCTTTGGATGGGAGCTGCCCCTGGCACACAGCGGCGGGCTTTCAGCGGGCTGACACTGCTCTCAGAGCAGCTTCCTTCCTTTCCTGCTGTCCCCCTCCTCACCTGTGCCCTTTGGGCCAATGGGGAAAAAGCAGCCAGAGCCGGTCCCTGCACTTGTGGCCGACTTGCCTGAGCTGCAGAGAGCAGAGGAGACACGGAGCGTGAGATGGAGTCTGCGGGGCTCAGGGCGCGAAGGCCCAAGAAGGAGGAGCGATGCTCGATGCTCCCGCAGTGGCCTCACTCACCCGCCAGGCAAGGGGAGAGGGTGGCATCGAGGAGCCCTCACCTCTGTCTACAGCCCCGCCCCTGGGCACCGCACTCCTGTTTCCAACAGAGCCTCCTTCACCTCTGCTCCTGCACACACAAAGCAGAAAAGCTAGAAACCTCGTTTTCTGTGCATTTTTAAATCCTCCTCCCCACCTCTTTGAAAAGGTCTCCTAAGAGGGTGGCATTTCCGACAGCTTTGAATGCATTCAAGTTGTGAGCCCTAAGAGGTGTCCCTTCCGAATTATGGCCACTATGCCTGGCTGCATTTTTAAACCAGAAATCGAATCACTTCAGTGCTAGGAAACCCTCGCTGTCTAGAGAATCCAGCCTTATCTCCTGAGCTGGGAGATGGATGCCCTCACTGGCCTCTGCCCACACTGATGCACTTCCCTGCACTCCAGAAGGGTCCCCAGCTTCCACACCTGCCTGCCTGCACCATATCTCCAGATTCTCCATCTAGAGCAATTCTGCTCATCTCTCAAGGTCTGAATCAAATATGACTTTGCTGTGACTCTCCCTCCCCAGCAAACAGATGCCCCCTCCCTCTGTGCTGCACAAGACCCGCCACACACACAGCTGTATTTATTGTAGGTCACTGTCCCTTCCCTACCCTCACTCCCTCCTGGCCAGTGGAGAGCAGTGGTTGGAAGCAGCTGGCATCTGCAGTCACAGGAGAGTTTGCTGCCCAGCACTGCTGTCACTGCCAGGAAGCTGTTGTGCAATCCCTCACCTTGCTTAGACTGGTTTTTCTCACCTGGCAAGTTGTTTATAGGCAACAGCACTTTGCAGGCTCTAAAGGACCCTATAAATGTTAGTAGCAGTTGTTGTTGACACGGTGGTCCCCTGAGTCCTTTGAGGAGGGTGACCTGTTCATCTTGATGCTCTGAGCTCTGGCAAGGATCCGGCATGTGGCAGGTGCTCAGCTGATGTCTGTTCAGAGTCTGGACAGTGGCTGGTGAAAGCCAGCACATCTATGTGGATTGTGGCGCTGCTGGAGGCCAGCACATCTACATGGATTGTGGCGCTGGTGCAGCATCCCCATCACACAAAGCTTTTCCTCTAGATTGCCAGTTGACTTAATAAAGTTAGAGGGATGCCACATAATCTGCAGTGTTACAGACAAATCCAGAGGTGGCCAAGTGCACAGACCAACCGTGCACAAAGAATATGACATAGTCGTGTGTGGAGGGAGCTCCTCTTGCCTTTTAGGAGAACGGAGGAAAGTGTCCCAGTGCCTGCTCAGAAAGAAAAACAAGGCTGGCTCCAGGAGCCGGAAGTACAAAAGACTGCCCCTCACCTCCACTGAGGGAGAGACTTGATGAGCTCATTCCTTAGCCAGCCTCTTGAAATCCAGACCTACGATTCCATAATTTTTACTGTTTTAGGGGCCAGATGCTGTGACTCATACCTCTAATCCCAGCACTTTGGGAGATCAAGGGAGGAGGATCACTTGAAGCCAGGAGTTCAAGACCAGCCTAGGCAACA
Organism: Nomascus leucogenys; assembly: GCF_006542625.1. Classification (NCBI taxonomy): domain Eukaryota; kingdom Metazoa; phylum Chordata; class Mammalia; order Primates; family Hylobatidae; genus Nomascus; species Nomascus leucogenys. Next base: position 99,697,529 of record NC_044393.1, on the reverse strand, counting down.
CAGTGAGACCCGTCTCTACAAAAATAAAAAATTAACTGGCGTAGTGATGTGTGCCTGTGGTCCCAGCCACGCCGGAGTCTGAGGTGGGAGGATCGGTTGAGCCCAAGAAGATCAGTACTGCAGTGAGCCGAGATGGCGCCACTGCACTCCAGTCTGGGTGACAGAGCAAGATCCTGTCTTTAAAAAAAAAAAAAAAAAGGCCGGGCACGGTGGCTCACGCCTGTAATCCCAACACTTTGGGAGGCCGAGGCAGGTGATCATTTGAGGTCAGGAGTTTGGGACTGGCCTAGCCAACATGGTGAAACCCTGTCTCTACTAAAAATACAAAAATTAGCCAGGCGTGGTGGCACACACCGGTAATCCCAGCTACTAGGGAGGCTGAGGCTGATGCAGGAGAATCATTTGAACCTGGGAGGCAGAGGTTGCAGTGAGTCAAGATCTTGCCACTGCACTCCAGCCTGGGCAACAGAGCAAGACTCTGTCTTTAAATAAATAAATAATATAATTTAATTTAATTAAGAAGTACTGCTTTAGGACCAGCCCCTGGGATAAGTCCTAATCAGAAGTGTCCAGTGGAAAGAGGAGAAGGTGGTACCCCTGGTTTGGAGGAGTCTTTCAAATCCAGGCACCAGCAAACTGGCCTGCAATGAGGGGGCTCTCGTGAGGCTCACGGTCCACATCATCTCATGACTTTTTAGAACTTCACGAAAGAGATGTTTCATCCCCAATCCCTCTGGGCTTCAATACTGATTTATTTAACAACTGTTACACTGTGCACAGAGTGCCCTGCTCCACACCGGACACTATTCTGGGGGCTTCGGACTCATCTAGGAGGCAGTGAACGCCCGTGCTCAGCAGCTTGCATTCTAATGTGGGGGAAGAAAGGAAAAAGAAAAAAATCATAAAGCAGAGCAATGTAAGAAGGATCTGGAAGCTTTGTTACAGCTGTTTCCTCTCCCTGGAATATTTTCTCCAGATACCAGCTGGGCCAGCTCCCCTGCCTCCTTCAAGTCCTGCTGAAATCTCACCCCCATGATGAGGCCTGCTTAGACCACAGACTGTTAATAATTACTACTACTGCAAATAACAATAATGCAAAGAAAAATAAGGGGAGGAGACCTACCAACCACCAAGGGCTTTTTCCTGCCAGGCACTCAGCCAAGTGCTTTGTACCCATGATCTTTTTTAATCTTCACACAATGTCATGAGGTATCCCAGAAATGTTAACTAATTTGGCCAAGTTCATACCACGCCAAATTTGAGGCCTTCGAAACAGTCTAATACCAAATCCTATGCTCATTTTTTGGTTGGTTGTGTGTGTGTGTGTGTGTGTGTGGTTTGTGTGTGTGTGTGTTTTGGTTTTTTGTTGTTTTTTTTTTTTTTGAAACAAGATTTTGCTGTCACCCAGGCTGGAGTGCAGTGGTGGAATCACAGCTCACTGCAGACTTGACCTCCTGGGCTTAAGCGATCCTCCCAGCTCAGCCTCCTGAGTAGCTGGGATTACAGGCATGTGCCACCATGCCCAGCTAATTTAATGTGGTTTTTTTTTTCTTCTTTGTAGAGATGTGGTCTCCCTATGTTGCCCAAGCTGGTCTCAAATTCCTGGGCTCAAGCAGTCCTCCCGCTTTGGCCTCCCAAAGTGCTGGGACTACAGGCGTGAGCTACTGCACCTGGCCGTAGCCTATGCTCTTAATCCCAGTTCCAAATGGCTGCTGTGAGCTAAACTGTGTCCCCCCAAAACATATAATGTCACCGTCACCCCTGGTTACTTATGCGTGTGACCTTATTGGAAATTGTGTCTTTGCAAATATAATCAAGTTAAGATGAAGCCATTAGGGTGGGCTTTAATCCACTATGACCAGTGTCCTTAAGAGGGCAGTTTGGACACAGATGCTGTTTTAGTCCATTCTGTGCTGCTATAACAGAAAAACACAGAATGCATCATTTATAAACGAGAAGTTTATTTGGCTCACGGTTCTAGAGGCTGGGAAGTCCAAAATCAAGGGGCCATGTCTGGTGAGGGCCTTCTTGCTGAGTCATAGCATGGCTGATGGCATCACAAGGCAAGAGGGAGCCCACACTTGCTTTTTTTTTTTTTTTTTTTTTTTTGAGATGGAGTCTGACTCTGTCACCCAGGCTGGAGTACAGTGGCATGATCTTGGCTCACTGCAACCTCTGCCTCCTGGGTTCAAGAAATTCTCCTGCCTCAGCCTCCTGAGTAGCTGGATTACAGGCGCTCACCACCACCCCCAGCTAATTTTTTTGTATTTTTAGTGGAGACAGCGTTTTGCCATGTTGGCCAGGCTGGTCTTGAACTCCTGATCTCAGGTGATTCACCCACCTTGACCCCCCAAAGTGCTAGGATTATAGGCCTGAGCCACTGCACCTGCCCCAAACTTGCTTTTATAAGAAACCCACTCTCACCATAAGGACATGAATCCATTACATTCTTCTTAAATGTCCTACCTCTCAATGCTGTCCACTGGGGATTAGGCTTCCAACTCATGAACTTTAGGGGACACATTCAACCACAGCAGATCCACAAAGAGAACAACATGTGACATTGGAGGCAGAGGTTGGAGTGACACATGCACAAACTAAGAAAAACCAAGGATTGGCATAACCCCAAAAGCTAAGGAAGCGTGGAACAGATTCTCCCTAGAGCCTTCAGAGGGAGCGTGGCCCTGCAACACTTTGATGTCAGCCTTCTGGCCTCCAAAACTGTGAGAGAATCTATGTCCCTTGTTTTAAGCCAGCCAGTTTGTGATACTTTGCTATGGCAGCCCCAGGAAGTTAATACAAATGCCTCTCTTTGCACCCTATTTTACTGATTTTTTTTTCTGCAATACAAGTTTTGACATTTTTACCCATTTTCGCCATTAGGTGAGATCAAAGCCGCAATCTTAATAACAGAGAAACTAGACCTAGGAAGCACAAAGGGCACCCAAGGCAGCAACTTAGGAGTCCCTCTCCTCCCAGAGGGAACCCTGAGGGAAATAAGAGATTCCTAGTTGGGTGCAGAACGTGTCACTTTGAGTGTATCCATCTTAAATGCTTCATCAAGAAGACACGGGGATGTATGTCAAGCTGAAAGAGTAACAGCCCCACACAGGAAAGGATGGAGGCCCTTGTTCCCTCCCGAAATGTTTCTTATGTTTGCCCTTTGGGCTGACTGCTGAAGCAGGGGGCAGCCGATCTCCAGGTGCATTCTAGAGGTCAACAGAACGTGCAGTCGCTGTGACGAGCACGGGCTGCCCCTGATCCTCCCCACTCTGTGCCTCTAGCCTTAAAACTGGTTCTTCACTTCTCTGGATCTCAATTTCCAGATCTGTAAAATGGGGATAACAGCACCTTCTTCTGAAGGCATTTGGGAGGCTTAAGTGAAATAATGTAAGTAAAACACTTGGCACATAAAACAGCATGTTAAGTGAGAGCATGTAAATGAAACAGATGTACAAGCAGCAAAAGCAAAAGTAGACAAGTGGACTGCATTGAAATACAAAGCTTCTGCACAGCCAAGGACACAATCAACAGAGATGTTCCCTGCCACTCCCCAAGCTGGACATAGCCTTGCTCTTGGGAGATGAAATGCAATAGCTTGGATCTATGTTTTCCCGCAGCAGATTCCTCCCATATGCCTTCTGTTTAATGTTTTTAAAGGAAGAAAGAAAGAACTCAGATCAAACAGTGGTCAAACCTATCCTGTCTTCTTACAAAAAAAAATCAAATTTGAATCAGATCAAGCCACTTAGGTCTAACTATTCGTGCACAGGAAATGCAGACACAGGAACCCGAACAATGAGCCTACAATGGGCAAAATCCACAAAACCCGTATCCCTCAACAGATGCACTGTAAGAAAACAAAGTGGGGGGACAGGGGACAATGAGAGCAACTACATAGGCCAAATTCAATGTGGGGACCCTTTTTAAAAATGATTTCGTAATTCAGAGATTTGAATATTGACTGAGTAGTTGACAGCACTGAGGAATTCCAGGATTTCTTTAGGTAGGATCATGGTATTATGGATATGGTTTTGTCCTTTTAAAAAATGAGTCCCCCCTCCTCAGTCCTTAGCTGGACACAGTGGCTCACACCTGTAATCCCAGCACTTTGGAAGGACAAGACAGGAGGGTCGCTTGAGTCCAGGAGTTCGAGACCAGCCTGGACAACAGTGAGACCTCATCTCTACAAAGAAATCAAAAAGTTAGCCAGGGCATGGTGGCATGCGCCTGTAGTCCCAGCTACGCAGGAGGCTGAGGTGGGAGGATCCCCTGAGCCCAGGAGGACGAGGCTGCAGTGAGCAGGATCACACCACTGCACTCCAGCCTGAGACCCTGTCTCAAAAAAAGAAAAAGTTCTCTTCTGCTAGAGACATACACTGCAACATTTATCCATGAACTAATACAATGTTTGGGGTTTGCTTTAGAATCATTCAGAGGAATAGAGGTGGGAGAGTGGCTTGGGGGACAGATGTAACAAGATTGACCAGGCACTGATTAGTGTGACAGAGCTAAGTGCTGAGTATGTGTTTGAAATGTTCCATAATAAAAAGTTGTTCCTAAGAAAAGTAAACCATTTTCTTTCCTTTCAAAGTAACTGTATCTTAACTGAGACATATTAAAATTAAAATGTATCTGATAGGAAAGATACGGCTGAGAGTTAAAAACAGGCACTTGAGATTTTTCAAATGGCAACAGAGATTCATTTCCTGGTACTTTAAAATGCATTCATTAGAAATAGGGCATGCTACTATTATTGGCACATTGAGAGGAAACTCACTTAAAGTCACCATATTATAGACTTCAGGCATCTTAGCACAACACATAGTGATGAATACTTTTGATGTGTTCATAATACTTCCCCCCATAAAGTCCTATTTGTGCTATAAATTAGTTGACCCAAATGCTTTTTAAAAAAATACAGTGTTTTTTAGGAAGTGTAAACATTTTTTAAAAAAGAAAACAGGGTGCACTTTCTTCTCTTATTTGCAAAGTGTCTTAGAGAAGGAATGCTCCTTCCTCTGTTTGTGAAACTAAATGATCATCTGAGGATCCCGGGAGCACATGTTGTTGGAAAGTGAAATGACAGGCACAGTGGCAGCCTCGCACCCCTGCCTGTCCATCGTTAATTTCAAGTGTGTGGTCACTGAAGGAAAGAACGCGCCGATCTTGAGGGCAAACTCCTCCTTCTCCAGCCCCCTTGCTCAAGTCCCAAAGGAGAGAGCCAACCCACAACCCCTCCAAACACTCGCTGGCTTCCCTCCCTTCCTTCTAGTTCAGATTCCAATGTTTGTGGCCAACATCATCAACCCGCCTGTGCCCCTCTTCACCTGAAAAGCCCCCATCCCATCCCTAGATGACCTCACCCACTGCCTTGCTCGACCTCAGCAATCACTTTTTCATTCGCTTAGTGTTCCGTTAGTGTTCTATCACTAATTCATCCCCCAAAACTCTTAGAAGAAAACATAAGGAAAAACCTCCTTGACATTGGTCTTGGCAATGATTTCTTGGATATGACACCAAAAGCACAGCCACAAGAGCAAAAATATACAAATGGGATTACATCAAACTAAAAAGCTTCTGCACATCAGAGGACAAAACCAACAGAGTGAAGAGGCAACGATACAATGCAAGAAAAGATTTGTAAGCCATACATCCGATAAAGGGTTAATAACAAAATATATAAGGAACTCCTACAACTTAATGGCAAAAAAACTAACAACCTGATTCAAAAATGGGCTAAGGATTTGAATCGATATTTCTCCAAAGAAGACGTACAAAAGGCCCAGCATCACTAACCATGAGAGAAATGTAAGTCAAAGCCACAACGAGGCATCACCCCATTACTGTTAGGATGGCTGTTATCAATAAGACCTAAGGCAACAAGAGCTGGCAAGGGCGTGGGGGAAAAGGGAACCCCTGTACGCTGCTGGTGGGAAAGCAACATGGCGCAGCTGCTATGGAAATGTCTTAGAAACCTGTTCGTCTCCTCACAGTGAGTTGCACCTCAGGTGCTTTGTGTTTCTATTCTTCTCAGAGACCTCCCTCCTGCACCTTCCCATCCTCCTGCTTCCATCTGGATGAATGACTTGTCTAGACCTGCTGCCCAGCCAGAAGCTGGCCAATTTGATTAGTTCTTTCTGAAAACAACATTTTGCCGTCAGGTGCAGTGGCTCACGCCTGTGATCCCAGCACTTTGGGAGGCCAAGGTGGGCAGTTCATTTGAGGCCAGGAGTTCGAGACCAGCCTGGCCAACATGGTGAAACCCCGTCTCTACTAAAAATACAAAAATTAGCCGGCCGTGGTGGTGGGGGCCTGTAATCCCAGCTACTCGGGAGGCTGAGGCAGGATAATCGCTTGAACCAGGGAGGCAGAGGTTGCAATGAGTGGAGATTATACCACTGCACTCCAGCCTGGGAGACAGAGTGAGACTCTGAGTCAAAACAAAAATAAAAACGAAAACAACACTTTGCCTTATGGATAATATTTAACTTCGGTTTTCTGTATCTTTGGTTTCTGCTCTTTCTTTTCTCTCCTTTCTGCTTTCCTTGAGTTTATTCTTTGTCCTAATTTTTTGTTGTGGTTTTGAGACAGGGTCTCACTTGGTTACCCAGGCTGGAGTGCAGTGGCACAATCACAGCTCACTGCAGCCTCAACCTCCTAGGCTCCGGTGATCTTCCTGCCTCAGCCTCCCGAGTGACTGAGACTTCAGGCGCACGCCACCACGCCCAGCTAATTTTTTGTAGAGACAGGGTTTTGCGATGTTGCCCAGACTGGTCTCAAACTCCTGAGCTCAAGCAATCTGCCCTCCTCAGCCTCCCAAAGTGCTGGGACTACAGGCATGAGCCGACGCGCCCAGGCCTAACTTATAAAATAGGTTACAAAGCTGTTTAACATTCAGTCTTTTTTCCCCCTAATGTAAGCATTTCAGCTTAGTATTTTTCCTTTTATGGCATCTCATAAATTTTGACTCGTAATGCTCATTTGTAGCATTTTTCTTATTCAGTTCTAAATATTTTCTAATTTTCTTTCTGATTTTTTGACCCATGAATTATGTAGATGTGTATTTCCTATTTTCCAGAAGTATGGAGTTCTTTTCTATGTTTTGTGATTGACTTCTGACGCATTTGCATTGTGGTCAGAGAACATGATCGATGTGAGAAACTCTTGGAAATGTGTCGAGACTTGCTTTCTGACCCATCACAGGGCCAATTTTCATAAGTGGTTTATATATGCTTGGAAAGAATGTGTGTTCTCCGTTTGTTGAGTGCAATGTTCTATAGATGTTTGTTAACAAGTTTAGTGAGTTTATTATCAAATCTTCCCTATCCTGACTGTCAAAAACTACTTAATCTATCAATTACTGAGAGAAAAGTATTAAAATTTCCCACGTGATTTCTACTTCTCTTTTCAGTTCTGTTGAGTTTTGCTTAACTTGTTTTGCATAAATAGAATTATCTTAATCATCATATACTGCTTTGGCTATTTAAAGTTCTTTTTGGCTGAGTGCAGTGGTTCACACCTGTAACCCCAGCATATTGGGAGGCCAAGGCGGATGGATCATCTGAGGTCAGGAGCTTGAGACCAGCCTGGCCAACATGGTGAGACCCCATCCCTACTAAAAATATACAAATTAGCTGGGTCTGGTGGCACACACCTGTAGTCCCAGCTACTGGGGAGGCTGAGGTAGGAGGATCACTTGAACCCAGGAGGTGGAGGTTGCAGTGAGCCAAGATTACACCACTGCACTCTAGCCTGGGCAACAGAGCGAGACCCTGTCTCAAAAATAAAATAATAAAATGAAATTCTTTTCTTTCCAGTTAACAATGCATGCTAGAGAGGGAGTTTTAAGAGACCGCAGTGGAAAAGAAGTATGTTCTGATAACTATTTTTAGTAAGTAGTTTTTAGACCAGGTGCAGTGGCTCACTGCTGTAATCCCAGCATTTTGGAAGGCCAAGGTGGGAGGATTGCTTGAGGCCAGGAGGTTGAGGCTACGGTGAGCTATGATTGTGCCACTGCACTCTCGCCTGGGTGACAGAGTGAGACCCTGTCTCTGTTAAAAAAAAAAAGTGGTTGTCATATACATATACATTATTTCTTTTCAGTGTTCTCTTTGTTTTGCTCTCATGAAACTCTTGTTCAAAATTGAGATTTATTGGCAACAGTCCAGGGATGGAAGAGGGGAGTCCATGAAAAGTGCTCTTCTCACCACCCCTCTCTCCCCCGCTTCTGAATTCTGAACTTCCCAACTCAGCACCGCACTTGTAACATCAGGCTGCAGCCCGAAGGTAAATGTGAATGAGAAGGAAGAGCATAGAAAGCATTAGGGCTTGTGATGTTCCCGTGAATCGCTAAAGGAGTGCTCCCTGATTTGGTGTCCCAGTGTTTGGTACACCAGGAACAGTGCAACCTAGTAGGACTTAGGACTGGCGAGGGCTCTACCTTTCTTTTCTGAGGTGGCAAAAGAGCCACAACAAACTCAGGTGCATTCCAGGCAGACCCATCTAGGAAAGGGCATGTCCATGTCAGTTGAAAACCTGGAAATTGATTCTCTTTCCATTGTCTGTTCCTGTGTAGCTGTTGGACAGCTTTTTTTTTTTTTTTTTTTTTTTTTTTTTTTTTTTTTTTTCTGCGACGGAGTCTCACTCTGTCCTCCAGGCTGGAATGCAGTGGCATGATCTTGGCTCTCTGCAACCTCTGCCTCCCGGGTTCAAGCAATTCTCCTGCCTCAGCCTCCTGAGTAGCTGGGACTACAGTCGCCCACCACCACGACTGGCTAACTTTGTATTTTTAGTAGAGATGGGTTTTGCCATGTTGGACAGGCTGGTGTCAAACTCCTGACCTCAAGTGATTCTCCCGCCTCAGCCTCCCAAGGTGCTGGGATTACAGGAGTGAGTCACTGCGCCCGGCTTCTTGGACAGCTTTTCATACTCCCGGGGCGCGTGTGTTCCTCTCTGAAGACCTTGAATTCTGTAAATGTGTCCTGATCCCACAGGAGACTGGAATCCATCTATGCCTCTTCTAAGTACATCTCCTGGACTCTAGCCCTGCATGTAACCATATAGAAAGTTGAATGAGGTGCCAAGAGCTTCATCCTAGGAAATCCGGATTAAACTGACCATTTCTCAGAGATCATCTGAATCAAATTGGAAAATATCTGCCAACCTCACTGGGCATCACAATCTAATAAAGTTGAAAGTCAGCCCTCCATCAGCTCATGAGCTCACTCTGCTTCCGGGAGAAGTATTGACCAGTATCAGGTTCAAGTTACACCTAGCGAGCAGTTTCTAGAAATAGCCTTTGTGAGGAAACGTACTGTGCTGCTTTCCTATTGGGGAAATACGTGCCGAGTGGGTCTTATGCAACACGTGTAGGGATGCTCTTTAATTTAATCCCCAACCTTCAGCATGGGGACAAAACATGGGGATAGGGCATGGTAGAAGTCCTAAGAACAGGACTGCAGGGAGGAGAGGCACCGTGTCCTTTCTGTCTCCAGGCTGTGGCTCCTCTCTTGGCTGGGCCTGGGGGAGAAGAGAAGCTGCCAGCAGGTGAGGAGCTCAGCCAGAGGCCTCTCGAAACCACACGGTGTCCCTGTCTGGGGCAGTTTGACCGCAGGAGAGGAATGGATGGAATGAACACAGCAATTTCATTAACGTCTCTAAGAATAGAATTAGCGTTAAGTTGTCATTTGAGTTAGTTAAATATTAGTGAGACAGGTATAAAAATGGACTGCTTTTACTTTTCAAACATATTCTGTGACATTTATCATATTTTATGATTATCTGGCTTAATTTTTTAAAATGATATTTATACCAAAATAACAATTGGCACGTAGCTTTTTGGAAACCGCTTTGGTGGTTTCCAAAGTGTCCAACAATAGGAAGCACAAAAGTGATTGTCAGGGTGCGTGCTCTGGAGCCAGTGAGCCTGCCTTCCAATCGCCACGTGACGGGGGGAGCAACTGGGCAGGCCAGCAGCCCGAAACCTCAGTTTTTCGCTTGTTCAATGGAGACACTAAATCATACCTATCCTCGTAGAGTCAGTGTGAGGGTTAGTCGAGGTCATGCATAGAAGGCACTTGAATCCAAGTAAAAGCGCCATAGATTGCTATTATTGTTGGAGTAGCTTATGATACATATAATGGAATACTACACAGACATTCAAAATTATGCTGCAGATGGATGCATATTTGCCAAACAGATGACATGAAATGGTATGGACAGTATGATTTCATTTTTGTAGGCTCTAAGGGCGTAGAAATGTGATTAGAAAAAGTCTAGAAGTACATTGTACCAAAGTACTAATAGGAGTTACCTCTGGATAATGGATTTTCAAGATATTTTAAAATATGATTTCTTTTATGCATTTTATTACACCTGTATACAAAATAATAATTTTTTGACCAGGCGTGGTGGCTCATGCCTGTAATCCCAGCACTTTGGGAGGCTGAGGAGGGTGGATCACTTGAAGTCAGGAGTTCAAGACCCGCCTGGCCAACTAGGTGAAATCCTGTCTCTACTAAAAAAATAAAAATTAAAAAAATACAAAAATAAGCCAGGCGTGGTGGTGCGCACCTGTAATCCCAGCTACTCGGGAAGCTGAGGCAGGAGAATCGCTTGATCCTGGGAGATGGAGGTTGCAGTGAGCCGCGATGCACCACTACACTCCAGCCTGGAGGACAGAGCAAGACTTGGTCTCAAAAAAAAGTAATAATAATAAAATAACTTTACCAGTGAGTGCCTTAAGAAAAAGCCTGAATCTTCGGGAAGCTTTGGTTGCATGGATCTACCGGTAGCCATGAGTCGTCTTTGTTGCCTCTGCTAACACTTTACCCTATTTGAAGCAAAATTATTTAAATGCAAAAAGAGGTTTCAAGAGGAAAAAAGCCACAAAACTAAAAAGACGAAATGTTGGCCATTGTTATAATCAATAATTCTTGTTTGATGGAAATTTATTTAAACAATCCCAAGATTTTTAAAATTTTGTTTTTAGAGACAGGGTCTCACTCTGTTGCCCAGGCTGAAGTGCAGTGGTAACATCATAGCTCATTGCAGCCTTGAACTCCTGGGCTCAAGCCATCTGCCTCAGCCTCCTGAGTAGCTGGGACTGCAGATGTGTACCACCATGCCCAGCTAATTTTTTTTTTTTTCGCTCTTTTGTAGAGACAGATTCTCCCTATGTTGCCCAGGCTGGTCTCAAACTCCTGGCCTCAAGCGATCCTTCCACCTCAGCCTCCCAAAGCACTGGGATTACAGGTATGAACCACTGTGCCCAGCTTATACAATCCCAAATTGTAAAAGAACAGTAGTTCCCCCTTATCCACAGGAAATGTGTTCCAAGACCCCCAGTGGATGCCTGAAACCGTGAGTAGTACTGAACCCTATCTAGACTATGTTTTTCTTATGTGGTAACTGGGATGGCTACCAAGTCACTGAAGGGCAGGTAGTGTGTACGGTACGGGTACCTAGAGAAAGGGCTATCTGATTCACATGTGGGCTGGACGAAGCAGAATGGAGCAAGATTTCATCACGCGACTCAGGGACAGCGTGCAACTTAAAACTTACGAATTGTTTATTCATAAGTTTTAATTAAATGAAATATTAAATTTCATTTAATATTTTTGGACCAGGGTCACCCATGGGTAACTGAAACCACAGAGAGCAAAACTGTGGTTAAGGGATGACTACTGTAATAATTTACCATCAATTCTAAGACAAGTCAGGCGCAGTGGCTCATGCCTGTAACCCCAGCACTTTACGAAGCTGAGGCAGGAGAATCGCTTGAGCCCAAGAATTGAAGACCTTGTCTCTACTAAAAATAAAACCATTAGGCGGGTGTGGTGGCCCACACTAGTAGTTCCATCTACTCGGGAAGCTGAGGCAAGAGGATCCCTCGAGCCTAGGAGTTTGGTCCCAGTGAGCTATGATCACGCCACTGCGCTCTGGCCTGGGTGACAGAGCAAGACCCTGTTTCAAAAATCAATACAGAAATACTTTCTAAGACATATCCTTCAATTTCATAGAATTTAATTATCTACTCTGTAATATTTCTCTTGGTTGCATTACTAGCCGGCCTACCCTCCTCTCCCTTTGCATGTATTCTGGCTGAATACCGACATGCAAAGACCAGCACTTGGTCGAACTCACTCAGAGATTCTGAGAGCCCCTAGTGAGAACCAGTCAGTTTGATAAGCAAAGGCTTTGCTTGGTATCCTGGCTCCCTAGAAAAAGCTATAGTCTGGTTACCTTAGTGACAGGGTTGTACTGAAAAGAAACAGAGAACGGTCAGGCAGCTGCACAGCTAGCCTCCCGCACACAAACGTGCTTAGAACAGGAACCCCGTTGGGGATACAGCCCTGCTCTCCTGCTCTTTCTGCCGTCACCCCAAGAGCAGCAGTGGGCGGTGGTCGCTCCCCATCACTCCACTCCTCCGTGATCCCCGCATCCATGGTTGCTCTGTCTGCTTCGTGGCTTCTGCTGCCTCGTGGCTCCAGTCTCCCTGGGTGTCCTTCAGCCTCCACCCTGTTTCTGACTGCAGACTCTTGCATCTTATATTCAAACATCCTCTGGCTGAGCGAGCCAATCACCACACAGAATAGATGGCTCTTTTGAGCAGAGCTCTGAGTCGGCCACAGGCCAGCTTAGAAACTGGCTGCCCTAGGGTCAGGTGCCCCTCTCTGACCCAATCAGCTGTGGACCAGGATCTCAGAGTCACATTGCACAGAACATGACAATCTGTGCAGCAGGAAAACCCCAGAGGGACCCTTAGGGCACAAAAAGCTTTCTAAAATTTCCCCAGGAAAAAAAGCTGTATAACTAACCAGCAAGCACGGTGCTTGATCTCAGTACCACTGGAAATAAAACGATCAATACAGACACAGTGTGCTCATTTAGTGGCCTATCTGTATCTTACATCAGCTGGCCAGTTACTAATGAACTTCTGCATCTCAGCAAACACTAAGATAAAGCTACATTCCCAAATAAGGATTGGATATTTCATTTAAGACTTTATGTACTGCTGAGCTCAGTTCTCTGAGATAATCCATTCTTCCACCAGGGCATGAAGCTTCTTTTCAAAAGTGTCCTGTCTGAATATTTTTACTGTTTAATATATGGCATACTGAATGGCAAATTTTCTTGAGCTATAGACAGTTGGCTAATTTTATGCCTGCATTAATCTTAACATTTGTAATCCTCATGGAAATTAACAGCTAAAATTCCTTATACATCAATTAAAGATGGCTTTTTTTTTTTCTTGTAGTTTATCTGGGCACATCACTTTTTTTTTTTTTTAAATAGTCAATTCATTTTGTGAGTTCCCTGTTTGACCCTGACCCTGGTCGTGCTGACATCTGACTAACAATAGAGACTTTAAACCAAGCCCTGGCTCTGCACAGTGCACCAGGAGACTTTTGTACGAGACGCTGAAGGCAGACTGCTTTCTTCCTCCAGCCAAGAGCTGCCTCTAATGCTTTTCACTGGTTCGTCTCCAGCTGGCTGTTCTCTCTTCTCTTAACAACTCAAGTTCTTTTTTCTTCTGGGTTACCTCTTTAAGGTCAAGTAGTAAAGACGCTGCCCAACTTCAGAGGTGCTGGGATTGGAACCCTTTTAATTCAGGGAAGCATTTGATATTCCTTTCATGTTTGTGTTGTGTTTGGTTTGCTTTAATTTCAAATGATTTATGTAGCTAATCTTTCCTCCATCAAAATCAAAGGAAAGTTGGTCTTTGCTGGGAAATGAAAACTTGAACAAAAACCACATTAAAGAGCAAGTAACAAGAAAGGAACTACTGTTATGAAAGAATTCAGGGGAACGTAAATATCATAGGACAATTTGAAGACAAGTTGAAAGGAAACGTCATATTCAGTGTCATATCACATACTGTATGTCACGCTGAGGACAGAATCAAACACTAAATCCAGTCCCAGAAGAGACGGAGACCAGGCAAGGGAGGGGGGGAGACCGCAGGCAGAACACCCCTCCCTGTGGGTGAGTGCCGTCTGTCTCCGAGTGGCCCCGAGGCATGGCAAAGTGGAGTGTCTTGTCCAAGGCTATGTAGATTCCGAACTCAGGGGCTCTGTTTCCAAACTGAAGTCACTTCCTTGGTGAGATGCCATTTCTGGAATAAAACTGGCATATCCGTTTGCTTTTCTTTTCTCCTAATGATTTAAGGCACAAACCTCTCTTGCTAAAGTCTGGGAGTCTGAGCCAATTGTATATCTTGTCCTTGTGGTGAGTACCGTCCTCCTCCAAATTAGGCAAAGCAGCAAGATTGGCAATTAGTCATCAAATGTGCAAAAACCTTTTATAAAAAGATAGGGTTCTGGCTGGGTGCGGTGGCTCACGCCTGTAATGCCAACACTTTGGGAGGCCAAGCTGGGTGGATTGCTTGAGCCCAGGAGTTCAAGACCAGTCTGGGCAACACAGCGAAACCACGTTTCTACAAAATATTTTAAAATTAGCAGGGCATGGTGGTGTGTGCATGTAGTTTCAGCTAATGGGGGGCAGGTGCTGAGGCAGGAGAGTTGCTTGAGCCTGGGAGGTCGAGGCTGCAGTGAGACATGATTACACCACTGCACTCCAGCCTGGGTGACAGGGCAAGACCCTGCCTTAGAAAAAAAAAAAAAAGATAGGGTTCTGAAGGGATGTTGTTCCTCTTCTGAAACGTTTTATACATTCAGGCATGGTTACCCCACCTTGCCATTTTTCCAGGGACAGTTACCTACTTATCAATCCAGTGAGTATCAGGATCAGATGGACCAGTACAAGCGTCACACCATCGAAGAAGGCATGAAGAAGGTCAGAAACACCAACTTCTGAGACGGATATGACCATATTTGCAAAGAAATGGAAGTTCATGTTTAAGACTGTTTTAGCCTCTTTGAGTGCTGTAACAAAGTACCATAGACTGAGTAGCTTATAAACCACAGACATTTATTTCTCGCAGTTCTGGAGGCTAGAAGGCCAGGGTGCCAGCATGGTCGGTTCTGATGAGGGCCCTCTTCTGGGTTGCAGATGGCTGATTTCTCCTTGAATCCTCATATCGTGGAAAGCGGGTGAGTTAGCTCTCAGACCTCTACTGAGGGCACTAATCCCATTCATGAGGCTCCACCCTCATGACCTAATCACCTCCCAAAGGGCCACCTTCAAATACCATCACACTGAGTATTCGATTTCAACATACGAATTTGTGGGGGGCGGGCATTCAGTCCATAACAAAGACCAAAGAAATGGTATTTGTTTTTATGACCATTTGACTATACTCAGTGTTAAAGTGTAACTTAGCTCTATGTTACATCCACATATGAAGTCCACTGCCTTTTCAAAGAAAAACGTTCTCTCTTTCTTTTTCTCTTTCTTTCTTTCCTTTCCTTTTCTTTTTCTCTTTCTTTCTCTTCTTTCTTCTTTCTTTCCTCTCTTCTTTCTTTCTCTTCTTTCTCTTTCTTCTTTCTTTCCCCTCTTCTTTCCTTTTCCTCTCTTCTTTCTTTTCTCTTTCTTTCTCTCTCTCTCTCTCTTTCTTTCTTTCTTTCTTTCTTTCTTTTCTCTTCTCTCTCTCTCTCCTTCTTCCATACAGGGTCTTGCTCTGCCACCTAGGCTACAGTGCAGTGGCAAGATCGTAGCTCACTACAGCCTCAGCCTCCTGGGCTCCAGCGATCCTCCTCCTCCTGCCTCAGCCTCCCAAGTAGATAGGATTCTAGTTGTGCCACCACTCCTGCTGTATTAGTCTGTTTTCACACTGCCATAAAGAACTACCTGGCCAGGCGCGGTGGCTCCTGCCTGTAATCCCAGCACTTTGGGAGGCTGAGGCGGGCGGATCATGAGGTCAGGAGTTCAAGACCAACCTGGCCAATATGGTGAAACTCCATCTCTACTAAAAATACAAAGAAATTAGCTGGGCATGGTGGCACATGCCTGTGGTCCCAGCTACTCGGGAGGCTGAGGCAGAAGAATCGCTTGAACCTAGGAGGTGGAGGTTGCAGTGAGAGGAGATCGTGCCACTGCACTCCAGCCTGGGCAACAGAGTGAGACTCCATCTTAAAAAATAAATAAATAAATAAATAAAATGAAAAAAAAAAAAAAAAAGAACTACCTGAGACTGGGTAATTTATAAAGGAAAGAGATTTGATTGACTCACAGTTCTACAAGGGTGGGGAGGCCTCAGGAAACTTACAATCATGTTAGAAGGCTAAAGGGAAGTAAAGTACCTCTCACATGGTGGCAGAAGGGGTAGTGGGGGAAGTGCCAAATACCTTTAAACCATCAGATCTCATGAGAACTCACTCACTATCACAAGAACAGCATGTGGAAAACCGCTCCCATGATCCAGTCACCTCCCACCAGGTCCCCTCTTCAACACATGGGGATTACAATTCGAGATGAGATTTGTGTGGAGACACAGAGCCAAACCATATCACCTGGCTAATTGTTTGTGTTTATTGTAGAGATGGGGTCTCCCTATGTTGCCCAGGCTGGTGTCAAACAACTGGGTTCAAGTGACCTGCCCGCCTCAGCCTCCCAAATTGCCGGGATTGCAGGCACGAGCCACCACACCCAGCCACCAGTTGAATTTCTATATACTAACAACAAGCAATCAAATACTGAAAAAAAAGTAAATCCAGTTATAATAGCATCAACATATGAAATATCTAGGGATAAATCTGTCTATGCATATAAAAACCTATACAGTGAAAAGTACTAAACATTGCTGAGAGAAATTAAAGAAGAACTAAATAAATGGAGTGATATACTTCATTCATGGGTCAGAAGACTGAATAATGTTAAAATGTAAATCCTCCCAAAATTAATTTATAGATTCAAAATAATGCCAGTCAAAATCCCAGCAGGCTTTTTTTTTTTAATATAAAGTGACAGGCAGATTCCAAAATTCATATGAAAATGTAAAGGACCAGCCAGACATGGTGGCTCATGCCTGAAATCCCAGCACTTTGGGAGGCTGAGGCAGGTGGATCACCTGACATCAGGAGTTCGAGACCAGCCTGGCCAACATGGTGAAACCCTATCTCTACTAAAAATGCAAAAAACTAGCCGGACGTGGTGGTGGGAGCCTGTAATCTCAGCTACCCAGGAGGCTGAGGCAGGAGAATCACTTGAACCTGGGAGGCGGAGGTTGCGGTGAACTGAGATTGCACCACTGCACTCCAGCCTGGGCAACAGAGTGAGGCTCTGTCTCAAAAAAATAAAAAGAAAAAGAAAATGTAAAGGACCTAGATTAGCCAACCAAAACAACTTTGAAAAAGAAGAACAAGGTTGGAAGCATAAAATTTCAAGACTCATTTTTAAGAGACAGGTCTAGCTTCATCACCTCAGCAAGAGGTGCACAATCATGGCTCATGGCAACCTCAAACTCCTGGGCCCAAGTGACCCTCCTCCCTCCTGCCTCAGCCTCCAGAGTGGCTACGACTGCAGGTGCATGCCACCATACCCAGCTATTTTTTTTCTTTCTTTTTTTTTTTTTTTTTTTTTTTTATAGAAACAGGGTATCGCTATGTTGTGGTCTCAAACTTTTGGCCTCAAACTCTCCTCCTGCCTCAGCCTCCCAAAGTGCTAGGATTATATGTATGAGCCATCACACCTGGTGTGTGGTTTAGCTCTGTGTCCACACCCAAATCTCACCTTGATTTTTAATCCCCATAATCCTTATGTGTCAAGGGCAGGACTATGTGGAGGTAATTGAATCATGAGGGCAGTTTCCCCCATGCTCTCGTGATAATGAGGGAGTCTCATGAGATCTGATGGTTTTGTAAGTGTCTGGCATTTCCTCTGCTTGCACTCGTTCTCTCTCCTGCTGCCCTGTGAAGAGGTGCCTTCCACTATGATTGTTAAGTTTCTTGACGCTTCCCCAGCCATGGGGAACTGTGAGTCAATTAGACCTCTTTTCTTTTTAAATTACCTTGTCTCGGCTGGGCACAGTGGATCACGCCTGTAATCCCAGCACTTTTGGAGGCTGGGGCGGGTGGATCACTTGTGGTTGAAAGTTCAAGACCAGCCTGACCAACATAGATAAACCCTATCTCAGCAGCCAGGAGGAGGCTGTACTCTGCAAAGCCACAGGAGCAGAGCTGCCCAAGGCCGTGGGAGTCCATCTCTTGCATCAGCGTGACCTGGATGTGAGACATGGAGTCAAAGAAGATCACTTGAGAACTTTAAGGTTTAATAACTGCTCTCTTGTATTTTGGATTTGCATAGGGCCTGCAGCCCCTTTGTTTTAACCAATTTCTCCCATTTGGAATGGGCGTATTTAACCAATGCCTGTAACCCTATCATATCTAGGAAGTAACTAACTTGATTTTGATTTTACAGGCTCCTAGGCGGAAGGGACTTGCCTTGTCTCAGATGACACTTTGGACTTGGACTTTTGGGTTAATACTGGAATGGTTAAGTTTGTGGGGGACAGTTGGAAGGGTATGATTGTGTTTTGAAATGTGAGGACATGAAATTTGGGAGGGGCCAGAGTCTGAATGATAAGGTTCCCCACCCAAATCTCACCTTGAATTGTAATGCCCATAATCCCCCATGTGTCAAGGGTGGGACCAGGTGGAGGTAACTGAACCATGGGGGCAGTTTCCTCTATGCTATTCTCATGATAATGAGTGAGTCTCATGAGATCTGATGATTTTACTAATATAAGGGTCTGGCATTTCCCCTGCTTGCACTCATTCTCTCTTCTGCCACCCTGTGAAGAGATGCCTTCTGCCATGATTGTGAGTTTCCTGAGGCCTCCCTAGCCATGCAGAACTGAGAGTCAACTAAACTTCTTTTCTTTATAAATTACCCAGTCTCGGGTATTTCTTCATAGCAGCATGAGAATGGACTAATACACCTGGTCTAATTTCAAGATTTATTATAAAACTACAGTAATCAAGACAGTGTAGTGTTGATATAAAGACAGACAAATACATCAATGAGACACAAGAGAGCCCAGAAACAGACCCACACATACATGGGCAACTGAATTTTGACAAAGGTGCTAAGGCAATTCAGTGGAGAAATCAGAGTCTTTTCAACAAATGGTGCTGGAACAATTAGATACTCATATACAAAAAAAAAAGAACTTTGATCCATACTTTCACCACATACAAATATTAACTCAGAAGAAATCTCAACAATTGTCAGAAAATACAGAATTCAGAATTTCCACAACATATCATTCATAATGTCCATTATGCAATAAAAATTACTAGATATGTATAGTCAAGGGAAAAGCCATTCAATAAAAGCAGACCTATGATGATTCAGACATTACAATGAGCAGATAAGGGCTTTAACTATGTTATAAAATCTATAGAAAATATGGGTATATTGGGTGTAGATGGGAGAATTTCAGGAGAGATATGAAAACTATTAATATAAAAGAAAACCAAATGGAAATCCCAGAATTGAATCCTAATTTTGTTAAACGTTACTGAACTTTTAAACATTGAGAAAAAGTATTGAGGAAATAAATGAACAGAGCCTCAATGGCTGGTGGAATGCTATCAAACTGTGTAACATACATGATATTGGAGCCCCCAGATGAGAAGAGAGAGAATATAAGCAGAAAAAAACACTTGAAATACTGACTGGAAAGTTTTCTAAATTGTATTAAAAACCCCAGCAACTTACAAACTTAGAAGGCCGGGAAACCTCAAACAGCATAAAAGCAAAGAAAACTACACACAGTCACATTATGGTCAGACTGCTGAACACTGAAGATAAGGAGAAAATCTTAAAAGCAGTCAGAGTGGGGAGAAACACATTAAGGGAACAACAATAAGATGATAGCTGATTTCTCACTAGGAAAAACGGAGGCCAGAAGAAAATGGAACATCTTTAAAGCAAAAATTAGCCAGGCATGGTGGCATGCACCTGTAGTCCCAGCTATTCTGGAAGCTGAGGTGGGAGGGTTGCTTGAGCCAGAGAGGCCAAGGCTGCAGTCAGCCATGATTGCACCACTGCACTTCAGCCTGGGCAACACAGCAAGACCCCATATAAAAAAAAAGTAAACACACACAGACACACACAAATACAGTCTACCTATAATTCTATATCCAGCAAAAACCCTAACATAAAGAAATGATAAATGCATAAGGTTATGGATACCCCAACTGCCCTGATTTGATCATTATACATTGTATGCCTGCACCAAAACATCACATATACCCCATAAATATATACAACTATTATATATTCATAATAATTAAAATTTAAAAAATTCTAAAAAGTTTAAAAGTGAAGAGGAATAAAAGGGTAGCATGAGGAAGATTTTGTGGTGATGGAGCAGTTCTGTGTCTTTTCTTTTCTTTTTTTTTTTGAGACAGGCTCTGCAACCTCTGCCTCTCAGGCTCAAGCAATCCTCCCACCTCAGCCTCCACAGTAGCTGGGACTACAGGCATGCACCACTATCTCCAGCAAAATTTTCATATCTTTTGTAAAGTGGAGTTTCACCACGTTGCCCAAGCTGGTCTCGAACTTCTGGACTCAAGCAATCTGCCTGCCTCGGCCTCCCAAAGTGCTGGGTTTACAGGCATGAGCCACTGTTCTCAGCTAGAACAGCTCTGTATCTTGGTTGTGGTTTTGGTTACACAAATCTACACATGTAATAAAATTGAACAGAACTACATATACATAGGCACACAAATAAGTATGTGTAAAACTGGTGAAGTCTGAATAAGATCAATTTCAATCTCAGTTTTGAAATTGTACTATATGTATGTAAGATGTTACCATTGGGAGTGGTTCATAGGAACTTTCTGTAATATTTTTGAAACTACCTATTAATCTATAATCTTTAAAACAAAAAGTTAAAGAAATGAAATAAAGACACTTGCAGATAAATAAATGCTGAACTTGTTTCCAGGAGACTACAAGACTAAGGGAAACTTCAAGTAGAAGGTAAAAGGGGTAAATAAGGCATAATTCCCTTTTCTTTATGTAAGGGCTGTGTAAGACTTCCGGCCCAAGAGGACAGTATGGAAAAAGAGAAGAAAAGAGTATGTTTACAGTGGAGAAATCTGACAAACACTACCTCAGCCAGATGATCAAGGTTACTATCAACAGTAATACGGTGTGTTGACAGTGTACCCTTGAGACGGTGTGATGAAAATGGAACTTCACCTCTGTGATCTTCCCCCTCCCAAAAAATATTCCCACCCTGGTCTAGACCTAAAAAAAAACATCAAACAAATCTCACTTGAGGAACATTCTACAAAACACCTGACGAGTACTCCTCAAAACTGCCAAGGTCGTCACAAACAAGAAAAGTCTGAGAAATTGGCTGAGCACGGTGGCTCACATCTGTAATCCCAGCACTTTGGGGAGGCCGAGGCGGGCAGATCACGAGGTAAGGAGATCGAGACCATCCTGGCTAACATGGTGAGACCCTGTCTGTACTAACAATACAAAAAAATTAGCCAGGCGTGGTGGTGGGCGCCTGTACCAGCTACTTGGGAGGCTGAGGCAGGAGAATGGTGTGAACTCGGGAGGCAGAGCTTGCAGTGAGCCGAGATCGCACCACTGCACTCCAGCCTGGGCGACAGAGCGAGACTCCATCTCAAAAAATAAATAATAAATAAAATGATAATATTTAAAAAAAAAAGTTAGGAGAAATGTGAATAGTTTGGATATTTGATGGTATTTAAGGATTCCTTAGCTGGTCTTGGTGGCCCATGCCCGTAATCCCCGAACTTTCAGCGGCTGAGCAGGGAGGATTGCTTGAGGTCAGGAATTTGAGACCAGCCTGGGCAACATAGTGAGACCTTGTCTCTACTAAAAATAAAATAAATTTTTCTAAAACAAGAAAAAAAAAGTCCAGTGTGCCATCCATGGTGAAAAAGAAAAAAAAAAGCATTCCTTACCTGGTTTTGTTTTCCATGTAAACATGGATATTATAGTTTTAAAGTCATCTTTAAGAAAATACTGAAATATTTATGAATGAAATGTATAATATTTAGGATTTGCTTCAAAACAATCTATGGCATAGGTATGGTGGCTCACACCTGTAATCCCAGCACTTTGGGAGGCCGAGGTGGGTGGATCACTTGAGGCCAGGAGTTCGAGACCAGCCTGGCCAACATGGTGAAACCCCATCTCTACTAAAAATACAAAAATTAGCTAGGCATGGTGGCATGCGCCTGTAATCCCAGCTACTTGGGAGGCTGAGGCACGAGAATCACTTGAACTTGAAAAGCAGAGGTTGCAGTGAGCCAAGATCATACCGCTGCCCTCCAGCCTAGGCAACAGAGTAAGACTCTATCTCCAAAATAAATAAAAAAACAATCTATGTGTGGATGCGGGAAGTGGGTAGGGTACAGATGAAGAAGAAACAGGATTGTCGGCCAGGTGCAGTGCCTCATGCCTGTAATCCCAGCACTTTGGGAGGCCAAGGCGGGCGGATCACTTAAGGTCAGGAGTTCAAGACCAGCCTGGCTAATATAGTGAAACCCCATCTCTACTAAAAACAAAAAATTAGCTAGGTGTAGTGGCACATGCCTGTAACTCCAGCTACCTGAGAGGCTGAGGCAGGAGAACCGCTTGAAACTGGGAGACGGAGGTTGCAGTGAGCCAAGATCGCACCACTGTACTCCAGCCTGGGTGACAGAGCGAGACTCCATCTCAAAAAAAAAAAAAAACCAACCAACCAACCAAACAAACAAACAGGGTTGTCTGTGATTCAGTAAATATTGAAGCAGATGATGGGTGCAGCAGCTTATTGCACTGATATAGTTTTGATATAGTTTTGATATGCATTTTTTTTTTTTTTTGAGATGGAGCCTCACTCCGTTGCCCAGGCTGGAGTGCAGTGGCGCGATCTCGGCTCACTGCAAGCTCTGCCTCCCAGGTTCACTCCATTCTCCTGCCTCAGCCTCCCGAGTAGCTGGGACTACAGGTGCCCGCCACCACACCCGGGTAATTTTTTATATTTTTAGTAGAGATAGGGTTTCACCGTGTTAGCCAGGATGGTCTTGATCTCCTTACCTCATGATCTGCCTGCCTCGGCCTCCCAAAGTGCTGGGATTACAGATGTGAGCCACCACGCCCAGCCTGATATGCACTTTTTTTTTTAAAAGGTGGTGGTAAAATGTGTATATCATGTCTCTCTTCATGTTTTGGAGGCTTAGTTTGTAAACATCTTGCTATTTGTAAGGGACACTATATCATTAGCAAGTATCTCAAAGTGTAGTTACACTTAGTCATCAGAAATAGTAGATGTGAATTCATATTTTAAGTGCTCTTGTCATATTTCACTTTTTTGGTGATTTTCTTGTCAGATATGATTAGATCATCATGTTTACCTTTAATGTAGCTGCAAAGAGCTCATACAGGAAGAGGTGGCAGTTCTGCCATTTTTCTTAGTATATGCTTATATTGCATACTTATTCTCATCATTAATTCATGGTTTCTTTGAAGGTAATATTTTAGGCCAATGGCTGTTTTGTGAGGTTTGGTTTAATTTAGCAGAAATTAAGTAATGTATTCTGTAGTTCCTTATAACCAAGCATGTGACAAGCAATATATTATAAAATTCTCAACACTAAACACTCAAGGCAATGGTGCTAATGCCTCTCTGTTGTGATATATGTATCGGTCATCACATGCCACCATCCACCATACAGACTGAGTGAGAGTGCTGTGGTCAGTCCATATATTACATATTAGCAAAGCTCAATTTTTTTTTATTTTTAAAGAAAAATGTTTAAGATAGAAGTTCTACTTTTTTTCCCCTGCAGCACAACAGAAGAAGCTCTCTGGCGCCCAATATGCTGAATAAGACAACTCTTCACATAGGAGGATGAACCAATAGTGAATACGCCCCTCAAATGTTAATTATTAACATATCTCAGTGGCTTACCAACCCTGTGACTAAATCCACATCTAAGACGCATCTGAGGATCACATGTAATCCAAGCTGTGCAGGCACGAGCCATCACCTGTTTTATTGCAAGGAAGGGGCCTCCTGGCTCTTCCTGCATGTCTCCCAGGTGCCTTTGCACAGGTTCTTAGGAACAGGTCCTACGTGTGTGTTCTGCTCCAACCACATTGCCTGGCCACTGCTACCAGCAACCTCAGGAGACTGCTGCGCTTGGCAGCCCGCTGCTGGTGAAGGCTCCTACTAGGAACATCCTGGTCTTGGGGATGGGAGAAGCTGACTTCATTCACAGCCCAGCAGAAACCAGATTTGAACTTTTAATGAAACTTTCTTGAAAATTTGAGGACAGTTAATGTGTTAGTTTCCTATAGCTGCCATAACAGAGTGCTGCAAACTGGGTGGCTTAAAACAAGATAAATTTGTTCACAGTTCTGGAAACCAGAAGCCTGAAATCAGTGTCAGAAGGGCGCTGCTCCCTCTGAAGGCACTAGGAAAGGACATTTCCTTGTCTCTTCCAGGTTTAGGTAACCCCAGGAGTTCCTTAGCTTAAGACATCACTCCAGTCTCCGCCTTGGTCTTCATGTTGACCATCTCTTGCATGTCTGTGTCTCTTCTTATGAAGATACTAGTCATGCTGGATTGGCCACATCTCCAATATGATCTCATCTCAACTAATTACATCTGCAATGGCCTATTTCCAAATAAGGTCACATTCTGAAAGGGTAGGACTTCAACGTATCTTTTGGCGGGGGACAAATTCAACCTGTAACAATTGAGAACAGTTGAGAACAATTTACAACTACTGTATAACCCCAGACCTGTCCTCAGAGTTCTTTGCTGAGCCGACCCTCTCTCAAACATGGCCTACCTCCATGGACTTAGGGCTGGCTTACTCCACATTCCCTCTTCTGGGAGCACTCCCTGCAACTCCATACCTCAGAGTTCAGACCAAACTGATCCCGTATGTCAGAGAGGGCAGGATTTTCCTTCCTCCCAGTGAAATTCAGGGGATTCACCTTTCCCAGGATGGCTTTCATCCTACAATGCTGCAGACAGGACAGTCAACTCCCCACCGAGGAAACCCCTCTTCCATCCACAAAGGACCTGCCCCTTTGACTGCAATAAGATGACCACATAATCGAATAACCTTTGCATGCAGTGTTTGATTTTGAATGATACCAATGTGAGCCATAACAGTTCAGTCTGATTTGGCTTATGCCAGGATCAAGAGGACTCTGGTTCTTCTCCATTCTTCCCTCATCAAATATTTTTAAAAACCAAACCACAAACTCCTTAATGTCTACTTTCATTGGGGTCACCCTTTTCCACATAAAAGAATGTCCTTTTGGTAAAAACAATCACAGCAGTGGTTTTTTACTCTGATCTTGGTGTAACCCAATGGTAGGGGGAGAAAAGTTTTGTACATTAACTCTGGTACTTAAAACAAATATGTTGGAACTAGAAATCAGATACTGGGCTTGGAAATGCTCATAGAAAGTTAATACAAACCCCATAATATCAGATGTCCAAATTTCAGAGAACTTCCATAACCACCAGCCATCAGAGGTGTAGGTCGGCAGAGACCCCTCTGGACAATCTACACGCTTAGCGTGAGCTCCTCACTCAAGGGACGACGGGAATTACCAGAACCGATGATGTTCTCTCTCTGGGAACTTAACAGAAGACACATACTTCTTAGTTCGCAGGGAAAGGGAACAGAAGTGGAAGTACACACAGAGAGAAGGCAGCGGGCTGAGGCCTCGAGGAGCAGTCCCGAACAAGCAGGACCTGCTGCCGAGAAGCTGACTGGTGGCAGCAGACCTTCCAGCTGCTGCAAAGTCAAAGGTGACTGAGTTAGCCACCAATAAGGGAGCTACTTTGAATACAAAAGCAAGTCCATTTCTTCCAACACTGTTCCTGTCTGGTTGCAGTTAGGTATTTCCATGTGAATTCAGACAATGAGTTCCTACTATTTTAGCTAATCTGAGCCATTTCTTTCTTTCTTTTTTTTTTTTTTAAGACAAGGTCTCACTTTGTCACCCAGGCTGAAGTGCAGTGGCACCATCTCAGCTCACTGCAGCCTCGACCTCCTGGGCTCAAGTGATCCTCCCACCTCAGCCCTCCAAGTAGCTGGGACTACAGGCACGTTCCACCACGCCTGGCTATTTTTTTTGTATTTTTTTGTAGAAACAGCTTTTCTCCATGTTCCCCAGGCTGGCTAAGTCATTTTTCAAACCAAACAAATTCTCCCCACTTTGGAATAAAGGAATCTTCTAAACCTTTGGATCCTACATTAAAGGGCTTGAAGACAGCAACTGGAAAACTTTTTTTTTTTTTTTTGAGACAGAGTCTTGCTGTTTCGCCCAGGCTGGAGTGCAGTGGCGCTATCTCGGTTCACCGCAACCTCGCCTTCCAGTTTCAAGCAATTCTCCTGCCTCAGCCTCCCGAGTAGCTGCGATTACAGGCGCTTGCCACCACGCCCGGCTAATTTTTGTATTTTTAGTAGAGACGGGGTTTCACCTTGTTGGCCAGGCTGGTCTGGAACTCCTGACCTCGTGATCCACCTGCCTTGACCTCCCAAAGTGCTGGGATTACAGGTGTGAGCCACCGCACCCAGCCTGGAAAACTTCTTGAATGAGGTTGTCCTTTACAACTGTGCTTCACATCTGGATTACCAATATTCTCAGGCTAGGGTAGTGCTTTCAAACTTTTTGAAGCAACCCACTGTAAGAAACTTTACAATGAGGCTGGGCGCGGTGGCTCACGCCTGTAATCCCAGCACTTTGGGAGGCCGACGGGCAGGTCATGAGGTCAAGAGGTCGAGACCATCCTGGCCAACATGGTGAAACCGTCTCTACTAAAAATACAAAAAGTAGCCGGGCGTGGTGGCGGGTGCCTGTGGTCCCAGCTACTCGGGAGGCTGAGGCAGGAGAATGGCGCGAATCCGGGAGGCGGAGCTTGCAGTGAGCCGAGATTGCGCCACTGCACTCCAGCCTGGGCGACAGAGACTCCGACTCAAAAAAAAAAACAACTTTACAGTAAATCCCAACATACAATAATACATATATAGCATATCTACAAACATATATATCTACACATGCACTTACACAAACTTACCCTTACTCATTTTTTTTTAACTCACCACTGTACTAATGAGGACACATACTTACCCTTACTATGCATAAAGCAGTTTTCTATTCTGTTCTATTTTTTTTTTTAAAGTAAAACTAAACTGATTTTATAATGCAAGGAATTTAGTAGCATCTGTTCAAAAACACCGTGGTGAGGGTATCCGAATCCACAGAATAAAAAGGACATATTTTACAGGAGAGTACATTTTAAGACCTTTATTTTAAAATACTTAAAATAACTATAGCGTAAACCTCAACATTTCGTGGAAACATAGAACTTTCAGATATTGATCACTTCCGGCCGGCTGCCTGGGGTTTCCATCTGTAGATCCCGGAAGACAAGAATGCACACCCCAGCCCCTCATCGGAGTGCTTCCGTGGGAAAGCTGGAGGGAGTCGCTCTTGGGCTGGGTGTTCCAATACGACTCCAATCACCTCTAAACCTTCCTACGCTGGAATTCAAGGCCTGCCACTCAGCTTCCCCTGGCTTCATTCCTCCCCACTGATGATTGGGAAAGGGCGAAGGGCCATGCCCGGCCTCTGCAGGTCCCCACTGCCAAACAGCCTGGGCAGAATAGGGGCGGGTTCCCCGGCGGCGGGAGCCTCTGCTAACTCGGCAAGTGCCAAGCCCTCCAGCGGCCACCACGCCGGGCCTGCCTGCAGGCTGGTCCCTCAACGGCACCTGCGTTCCCGGCCCGGCTTCCCTTCCCGCGCCCCTCTGCACTGCACCCCTCTGCACTGCACCCCTGGGAAGGCTGTGCCCACATCACGGTCTCCGCCCCTCCACACCGCGGCCCGAGGCGTTCCCGGCACCCGGCTCGGGCCTGCCCGCCGCACCAGCCGCCCCGGCGCTGGCGGAGAACCGGCATCCCGCCCCGGCGCTATTCCAGGAGGAGCGCCAAGCTCCGCGCGAAGCGAAGCGGACACCAGAACTGACGAGGCTCGCCCTGTTTTTAAAGAAATTCCTAACACTTTGAATTAACGCAGACTCCATGCTTCCCACAGTCCTTCGGCCGTGGGCGACGCTTAGTCACCACTACATCCTCAAACCCAGACACAAACGCTAACGCAGCTCAAGGAGAATTTTCAAAAAACCCCCGAGGGAGGAGCCAGCCCACCCGCCGCCCGCCCCGGCCACGCGCCTCACGCCCTTCACGGGCTCAGCGGGCGCGAACCCACCAACCGCTCAGCGTTTCGCCAATCACCGCATCTCCCACCTATTGCCCCGCCCTGCGCTCCGTTCCGGCCAATCACCAGGGAGCCACCGTTTGTCTCTCCGCCTCTCCCGCCCGCCCCAACCGGTTGGAAGTTTGAAGCCTTCAAACCTAGCCGGCGCCCAACCGCGCGGTAGCAGCGCGGTGTATTTTTAGCTCCTGGGCGGGTAGCCCCGCCCCCCATCCCCGCCTCCTTGCTTCCCCCAATGGGAGATGGAGTTTCCGATACGTCATCGAGCGGCTGTGCAGGAGCTGTCCAATCGGCGCTCGGGGAGAATGGCGTAATTAAAAAGCGGCGGAAGAAGGTGGGAGGGTCATGACGCAGCGAGTTTTAGTCGTGACTTTTCTAGGGGCATCGCGGCGTCCCCTTTTTTTGCCTTTAAAGTAAAACGTCGCCCCGACGCACCCCCCGCGAATTTCGGGGGGCGGAGGCGGCGGGCCACGGCGCGAAGAGGGGCGGTGCTGACGCCGGCCGGTCACGTGGGCGTGTTGTGGGGGGGAGGGGCGCCGCCGCGCGGTCGGTTCCGGGCGGTTGGGAGCGCGCGAGCTAGCGAGCGAGAGGCAGCCGCGCCCGCCGCCGCCCCTGCTCTGTATGCCGCTCTCTCCCGGCGCGGCCGCCGCCGATCACAGCAGCAGGAGCCGCCGCCGCCGCCGCGGTTGATGTGGTTGGGCCGGGGCTGAGGAGGCCGCCAAGATGCCGCAGTCCAAGTCCCGGAAGATCGCGATCCTGGGCTACCGGTCTGTAGGTGAGTGGCCGGTGGCCGCGCGGCCTCCTCGCACCGCCGGGGCCTCGCCTGGGAGCCGGGTCGCGGCCGGGCCTGCGAAGTTTGGAGCCGGCGCGGCCATGTGGCGGGGCGGGCGGGGGCCGCGCGTTTCGTAACCACCATTTTGAGCGGAGGTGGTGGCGGTCGGGGCGGCGTCCTCGCCGGTCTAGGAGCTGCGGTAGCCGGGCGCCCTCCGCGGGCCGGGTGGGCAGGTGGCGGCTGGGCGGAGGGCGTGGGAGGCTTGGGGCGGGGGCCGTCGGCCGCCGAGGAGTCCGGGGCTCGTCTGAGGGAGTGAGGCGGCGCCGGGGAGCCGCGCTAGAGGCTGCCGCGAGGGAGTCACACCTGCCTCGCCGCCTTCGCCGCGGGCGCGCGTGACCGGGGCTGGTGGTCTCCCCCACCCCGCCCCCGATGCAATGAAAAGAAGGTCCGTGGGATTTTAACAAAGGAAGCAGCACCTCGGCTTCATTCCATCTGTGGTGAAGTTTACCCTTGTAAAGAAAACTAGGGACTCAGAGGACGTTTGGGCACTGAACGCAAGTTTTCTGCATAGGAAACCTAGGCGATCCCCCAAAAGAGGCCCCTCTGGAGGCCCTCGAGATGCTGCTGGAGGCCTGGGTAGGAAGACAGAGAAAAAGGAATGTCTGATCTCTCGGTGCCCTATTTTTCTTCGGGAAGGAATAAGGTCAGGTACTTGCAACCAGGCTGTTGAAGTAATTCCAAAGTCTTTTTGTTTTATTTTTCTTCCCCCAAAAGGTTGACATACATTTGAAACGGTTCCTAGCAGTCGCCTTACTGCTGAATAAGGTGGCTTAGGGTCGGGTTGGGGGGCGGACGGGGTGTCACACAACGAGCGGTTTTCTGGCCTGTGAGAACCCAGAGCGATTGAACTTAGACACGCTTCAGGGTGAGGCTGTATTGTCTCCCGACATCCGGAAGCCTGGAGAAATTACGTTCATCTTTTCGGGCTGTTTTGAAGTAACTGTCTGTAGAAGACGTGCATCGGGCCACAGTTGGGGGGATGGGGAGGTGAAAGCGAGGGTTCAGAGGCTCCGGTGATTGCGGAACGGGGTGACTATCTGTCATGGGAAGCTTGTACCTGCCTGCCGCTCACTGGATGCACTCCCCAACTGCGCTTTCCACCGCCGGTGCCAGGGTCTGTGCTCTTTGACCAAGATCAGCCACTGCATGCTTACTCATCCTTTTACCACCCTCCGTCGAGAGCCGGGGGGAAATTAAGGGCTGAAAGAAGCTTGGCTAGAGATGCGGGGTGCCTAGAGTCGTAGGGGAACTCTTGTGCGACGAGGTGCTGAATCCGAGGGGATGAATAGGTGGCAGCTTTAATAGCTGCAGCCAGGAAGTAACCACGAATCAAATGGAGCGGTTCAAAGTCACTAACTGTTAAAATATCAACATGGAACCTGGGATCCAACCTTTATTGGCAGCCTGAATCCATGCTCTTGTCTCTGTTCTCTTGATTTCCTCCTCTGCATTTTGAGGAGTTGGGACGCGAGGTGTCCTGGCTCTTGGCTGAGCCCTCCCTAGTCAGTCAAGTAAGTACTTACTGGCAACTATTTGAAAATAGTAGTCCCCTGGATAATCACGTTATAGGCAACAAGTACCTCGGCTACCTGATTTCAACCCAAGAGAATGACCTAAAGATCTTGACTGATTTACCCTTTTAAAATGTTGAAATGGTAGCTCTAGTCTTTGGTGAGCAGGGCTAGTTTTATCACTTTTTTTTTTTTTTTTTTTTTTTTTGCTCAAGAATTTCTTTATGTCCAGTTGAAATCCATTCTGTTTTATCTTCCCTCTGTTCAGCGTCCTCCTGAGGACGGAGATGTGACAGGCCACCCCTTAGCCTTCTCCTTAAAAACATGTATTTTAAACTGCTGCTTGTGAAGTACTGTACTTAGTCTCCGGTGGGATACAGGGTCACTTTTAGTCCCTATTTTCTGTCTTCAGTATTTCATATTCCTGCAACCTACCCCACTTCTCCATATTTATTTTCAAGCGTAGTCATATTAAACGATTTTGGAGAGGTTAAGTTGCTCCCAATCTTGTATTTGATTTTTTTTTTTTTTTTTTTTCGAGACAGAGTTTCGCTCTTGTCACCCAGGCTGGAGTGTAATGGCGCGGTCTCGGCTCACTGCGTCCTCCACGCCCCGGACTCAAGCGATTCTCCTGCCTCAGCCTCCAGAGTAAATGGCACTACAGGCGTGCACCACTACTCCCGGCTAATTTTGTATTTTTAGTAGAGACCGGTTTCACCACGTGGCCAAACGTCAGGCTTGTCTCAAACGCCTGACCTCAGGTGGTCCGCCCACCTTGGCCTCCCAAAGTGCTGGGATGATAGGCATGAACCACCATGCCCAGCCGCATTTGATTTTAAAGTGTATTATGAGCCGGGATATTTTGTAGTTTGTGGGGTCTTTTTTAGGGGAAGGAGATTAGGTTTTGCCAGCAGGTTTCTTCTAGTAAGCCACCGTTTTGAAAATTACTCAGCATGCTCACTTCTGGGAGCTTACTGGTATGTTTGCTTGCAAATGGTGCTATACCAGAGAAATCTGAGTACATGTGTTTCTAGATTGTGGTATTTTGTGATGCTGAGCTATTTTGTCCTATATTCTGGAGGTAGAGCCACATAAAAAGGCTCCACACCTTTCTTAGAATGTTCTCTTGATTAAATACATTAAGCCAGTTTGACTAGTCGGATACTTGTCATTGTGACTTTGTCATACCACAAACTTTATTTTTAAAGTTGTCTTCAGATAAAACAACAAAGTGCTAAGTTT
Source organism: Nomascus leucogenys (assembly GCF_006542625.1). NCBI lineage: Eukaryota > Metazoa > Chordata > Mammalia > Primates > Hylobatidae > Nomascus > Nomascus leucogenys. The sequence continues at coordinate 99,665,762 of NC_044393.1, read as the reverse complement.
GTTTTACTAGTTGGCTTTCCCCTTTTTTTTTTTGAGACAGAGTCTCACTCTGTCACCCAGGCTGGAGTACAGTGGCGTGATCTGGGCTCACTGCAATCTCTGCCGCCCAGGTTCAACCGATTCTCCTGCCTCGCCTCCCAGGTAGCTGGGATAACAGGCGCCTGCCACCCGGCCCAGCTAATTTTTGTATTTTTAGTAGATACTGGGTTTCACCATCTTGGCCAGGGTGGTCTTGAACTCCTGACCTCGTGATCCACCTGCCTCGGCCTCCCAAATTGCTGGGATTACAGGCGTGAGTCACCATACCCAGCCCACTACTTGGCTTTCAGTTTTTTGTTTTTTTTTGTTTTTGTTTTTGTTTTTTTGAGTGTTGTCAGAACTACCAATAGGGAAGATAGAATTCTCAGGTAATCTATACAATTGTCCCTCCCAATCCCCTGTACTTTTCATGTTATTTACAGTGTTAAAGTTTTTAAGGACACGTCACCTATAACTCTGGGAGTCTGGCTTTCAGGGAGTGTTTTGTATTAACTGTTCCCGTGGTGGCCAAAAGTACCAGCTCCCTGACATTCCGTTATTTCTACCACAACGGAGTAGTCCCGCGATAGAAAGTAACTCAACTTAATCAAGTTAAAATGGTAGTGTTACATAAACTGTCTTCAGCCTGGTACATCTTTCACTGGGATTTTACCTGTACAGAGAGCTTTGGTAACCTAGTTTACCATTAGACCATAATCAAAAGCTGGTTGTCGTATATAAGCCTCTTACATACAGTTAATGAGAGGGATGGGATCACAGGCATGTGAAAGATCATAGGGGGAAAATGAAACAGCCTTGTGGTTTGGAAGAAGGCAATTCAGCAAAAGTACTCAAATTATTACTTTGTCAAAATGTTTTAGGTAGTATTTAGAGTCTTCGTGAGGAAAGATGTCATTAAATATTTGGTTGTTCCCAGCAGATTCCGACTTACTGTTTATTTTTTAAGTTAACCTATCATTTGTTGACACTTTTTATTGAAAAATTGAAAGGTAAAACAATATTTGCTATGTATGAAATCTACCAGTATGTGAAATTGTATATTCAGGTGCTTAATATTCTAGCGTTGTATACTTGTGGGTGGGGGTAGTCCTGAAGTGGCCACTTTGTATTGAAACTTGAAATTACTGTTTTTCAGTCTCATTCATTGTTCTGCACAAGAGCATAATCAGAATTCAGATTTCTGATTATGACTTTCCAGTGCCAAATGTTATTTTGCTGTCCATATGGGTTATATCTCTCTGTACTTCATCACCCCAAAAAGAAACTCTGTACTCATTAGCAGTCACTCTCCATCCTGCTTCCCTGTCAGCCCCTGGCAACCACTAATCTTTCTGTTTCTATGAATTTACTTACTCTGGACATTTCATATAAATAAGAACATACATAAGTAGTCTTTTGGGGCTGGCGTCTTTTACTTAGTATAATGTTTTCAAGTTTCGTTTATGTTGTAGCATATGTCGCTTCTTCCTGTTTAGTGCTGACTAATATTCCATCATGTGAGCATACCACATTTTTTCTATGCATTTGTCAATTGGATATGTGGATGGTTTCTTTTCTTTTTTTTCTTTTTTTTTTTTGGCAATCATTTTTTATTTGTTTACTTTTCTGAGGCAGGGTCTTGCTGTGTTGCCCAGGCTGTAGTGCAGTGGAACTATCATGGCTTACTGCAGCGTCAACCTCCTAGACTCAAGTGATCCTCCTGCCTCAGCCTCCTGAGTAGCTAGGACTGCAGGTGTGCGCCATCACACCCAGCTAGTTTTTTTTATTTTTTTGTAAAGGTGGGAACCTTGCTCTGTTGCCCAAGCTGGTCTTGAACTCTTGACCTCAAGCAGTCCTCTCGCCTCAGTTTCCCAGTGTTGGGATTACAGGTGTGAGCCACCACTTGGAGCTCTACTTTCTGGCTACTATAAATAATAATGTTTTGAACATTCCCATACAAGCTTTTATGTAGACATATGTTTTCATTTCTCTTGGGTACATCCCTGGGAGTGGAATTGCTGGGTCATTATGGTTAACTGTGCTTAATATTTTGAAGAACTGTCAAATTGTTTTCCAGAACAGCTGCACAATTTTATATTCCCATCAGCAATGTATGAGGGTTTAATTTTCTCCACATTCTCGTCAACACTTGTTACTGTCTTTTTCATTTTAGCCATCCTATTGGGTGTGAAGTGGTATCATAGGATTTGCAAATAATTTCTCCTGTCTATGGGTTGTCCTTTTATTTTCTCGATGGTGTCCTTCAAAACAAAAAGTTTTTAATTTGAAGGCCGATATATCTATTTTTCTCCTGCCACTTATGCTTTTGGTGTCACATCTTAGAAGCCATTGCCTAATCCGAGGTCATATAGATTTACTACTATATTTTCTTCTAGATATTTTATCCTGTTAACTCTTAACATTAGATCTGTGATCTATTTGTAGTTAATATTTGTATATGATGTGAGGGAAGGATAGAACTTTGTTCTTTTGCATGTGGATATCAAGTTGCCCCAGCTTCTTTTGTTAAAATAATGTTCTTTCTTCACTGAATTCCCTTGTCCAAGATGAAGTGACCATAAATATAAGGACTCACTCATCCCATTGATCTGTATGTCTGTCATTATACCAGTACCATACGATCTTGATTACTGTAGTTTTGTAGCTGGTTTTTAAATAGGGGGCATATGAGTCCTCTAACTTTATTATTTCTGAAGATGTTTTTGGGTATTCTCAGTCCCTTGCATTTCCATATTGAATTTTAGGACTAGATTGCCAGTTTCTGCCAAAAAAGCAACTGCAATTTTGATAGGGTGTTTCACGGTTTTGCAGGTATCTTTTAATGTCTTAACAGCTGGATTCTCCTATCTGCTCCTGAATTCATTCTCTTAACGTTATTTTAATGAAGTAAGGAGTACCTGAATAGCTTTTTCAGATAGTTGAATATTCTTTGATACCGAAACTTCACAAGTGATAGTTTGGAAAGAATAGTTAGTTATACTATGCAATCTGAGATCATATTGATGAATTTGCCCAACTCCGCAGGTCTGCTTTATACTTGGAATGGATCTTCTACCATGCCTGGTTTTGTAGCGTTACTGGTCATTTGGAAAATATTTGTTCATCGTTACGCAGATCTTCCACATGTTGACACATTTTATTATACAAGCATTTTTAAAAATCACATTTGTTAATATCACCACCAATCTCTGCAAAGTCTTAAGTTTTAGAACACTGTTCACTATGAGTGGTCCAAGTTTTCCAAAATTCTAATTTCCTCCTTGAGTTCAAATAATTTTCTTGGCAACATGCTACCAGTTTTTACTTGAATTGACTGTTTTGTTTCTTTAATTTCCAAGAAAATGTCTGCCAGCTATTCATATTTGCAATAATGATAGTTTGTCATCATTTTTGCAAGTAGAAAAGGCATTCATGATAAAAGTGGCCAGTTCAGATCACTTCTCAAATGATTGCACAAGTGCTTTTTTTGGAAACAACCATCATACTTCAGTATGTAACAGAGGTGCTTTATGTGTACATCTCATTTTGTCATGCAGAATATTAAAAAGACATGTACCAAAGGGTCAAGATTTAATATAATTTTACTGCTTTTTCAAGGACATTGTTAAGTAGAAACAGCTCTTTTCCCACTGTGAATGCATGGTAGTAAAGAATACAGTGACTTACCACTCAGTTTGTAACTGCTGTTTTTGATTCATGCCAAGGGATGCCGAGCTAGCAGTTTTCCCCACCATTGCTTTTGCACCTTTAGTACAAATGGGAACTTTGTGGAAAAGGCAAATGATAACTTAATATTGCTATGAAAATCGTTTTGACCTCATGAGCCCCCTGAAAAGATTTTGGTAAACCCCTTAGAGGTCCACAGACCACCCTTTGAGAACTATTAAACTGTTGTAAGCTAGGATCTTGCTCACTGCTGTGCAAAATTGAAGTGACAGTGACTGCATCCTAAATGCTATTCACAGCGATATGGTTCCCACAGTGTTAGAAGAGCCTCCTAGGAGAGGCCCTGTAGCATTGTGAGAGACAAAGCTGGCAAGGCAGGAAAGAACTTGGCGTGGTTAGAATGGAAGGAAGCACGAGGGAGGCCAGAGAACATCAGGAGAGTTATGATATCTGTGTGCCTATTGGTTTGGCCTCTGATTGTGGTGCATTTTTGGATGAGTTGTGTTTGGACCTGGTGATGGCGAGGCTCCCAGAGAGTAGTGAAAATTGCAAAGAGTAGCAGGACACCAGAGACCCATATACTAATAATATAGTTTTTAAATGCAAGTATCAGGATGAAGGTGGGAAGGAGTACACAAGTAAAAATAGCAACTTCATCACAGAATGAGACACTGCCACCTCTACCTGTGATTGTAGAAGGTCGGAGATGCACAATGCTTTTCTTGGGTGAAGATTCAGAATAACAGGTTCACAATAACAACTGTAATAGTGTCCATGGCTGGATTGTTCTTAGTTACTTGAATACGTCAGAACTGAACTTGCACATGATTGTGCAAGTGAGAGCATTATGAAATCTTTAGGGATCGTACTTGAAGGAACCTGCATTCTTAGTTCTAATTTATTCTGAAGTACCAAATGAAATCTTAACATTGATAGAGTACTCACGGTCTATCTTCATCACACTGCTAAGTGTGAGAATGCAAACTGCTGAGTCCTTTTAACATGAATTTTGCTGGATTGATTTTTAAATATAATCAGCCATGCACAGTGGCTCTCGCCTATAATCCCAGCACTTTGGGAGGCCGAGGTGAGTGGATCACCTGAGGTCAGGAGTTTGAGACCAGCCTGGCCAACCTGGTGAAATGCTGTCTCTACTAAAAATACAAAAATTAGCTGGGTGTGGTGGCAGGCACCTGTAATCCCAGCTACTAGGGAGGCTGAGGCCTGCAGGAGACTCACTTGAACCCGGAAGGGGGAGGTTGCAGTGAGTCGAGATCGTGCCATTACATTCCAGGCTGGGCGACAGAGCAAGACTCCGTCTCAAAAAAAAAAAAAAAAAAAAGAAATCTAACATTTTAAAGGTCCTGGAATACTATTTTAGTATTTTAATTTTTTTCAGTATATGTTGGGCTTCTGGTTATAAAAAAGAGTTCCTGTAGGATTGGAGCTTTAAATCTAAACTGGTATTAGTTTAGAACAGGAAGTGCTAGAAAAGCCTTCACGTTGTGCTCTTATGGGCAAGTTAAGAAAGCAGGGCAGTTTAAAGATATCGATAAAATTCACTCAGAAGTGTCGTGCTTGCTTGGTTTGTGTCTTATCTGTAGTAGAATTGAGTCTTCCTCTCCCCCATTTCACTTTTTGTTGTGCTTACCTGTTTGCAGGACTCCTCATGGACGTTTGAAAGTGAAGTTGGTGTTTTAGTAAGATACACAGTCCCACCTTTTGCAGGATTGAGAGTTGAATATTAATAACTACCTGGTGGCATAGTACATAATTTGCGAATGGGGATGCAAATATGGGCTTTTACAGTTAATACAGTTTTATGAGATGAAATGCTTTTCTAAGACTTCTGTATCTTAGATATAAACGTGTCTGGCTATTTTGCTAGCTTTATTTTTATTTTATTTTTTATTTTTTGAGATGGAGTCTCACTCTGTCACCCAGGCTGCAGTGCATTGGCGCGATCTCACCTCACTGCAGCTTCAACCTTCCAGCCTCAAGGAACCTCCCACCTTAGCCTCCCGAGTAGCTGGGACTACGGGTGCGTGCCACCATGCCCTGGCTATTTTTTTATTTTTTTGTAGAGATGAGGTCTCACTTGTTGCCTTGGCTGGTCTCGAAGTCCTGGACTCAAGCAATGCAGCCACCTCAGCCTCCCAGAGTTCTGGGATTACAGGCATGAGCCACTGCACCTGTATTTTGCTGGCTTTAAAATCTCAATCACATTTGGCATTTGTTTGAAAGAGAACATTTGGGCCAGGCCCCCAAAGATTGAATCACTGCAACTGTTGGTTGCAGAGGACAGTTTGTGACTGTTACGTGTTATTCAAATAGGTGTTCATTAAGCATTTGAATAAATGCTCTACTTTGTACCAGTCACAAAAGCTAGGACAGTTATAATCCTTGCCCGCAAAGAGCTTCCATCTAGTTGAGAGCCACAGGAACCTGTTCCTGCTACTGAGAATAATAATTGTTAGTGCTTTTGAAGCATTTACTGTTACGGGGTACAATCTTAATGCACATGTATTAATAATAGCCTTTAAACTCGGGTAGGTACAGTTGTTAACACCTATTTTGCAGATAAGGAAACTGAATTAGAAAAAGTTTATGTGACTTGCCCAATGTCAAGCTGTTGTTAAGTGACAAAGCCAGGATTTTGAACTCAGGCAGTGGCTCCAGAGCAGGCAGTCTTTAACCAGCTACTACATGATTGTTATTTAAATACAGTTGGGGTAAGTACTTGAGAGAAATAATCAAAGGCAGGGCTAACTTGACCATCAGGTGGGGATGGGGGTGGTGGGAGAATTGTCTTGAAAGGAAAGGCAGTGTGACTGACTGAGTGAATGAGAAGGGTGAGGTGTGAGTAATGAGAGAGGTCGGGACTCCTGTGTTTACCAACTGTCCATCAAGAACAGCTTTGTCTGCTCTGTGAAAAGTTTTAGACTTTTTCCTAGAAACTGTGGGAAGTGACTGAAGGGTTTTAAGCAACAAATAAGATGATGATCTATACCAGGGGCTGGTAGACTTGTTCTGTAAAAGGCCAGATAGTAAATATCTCAAGCTTTTGCAGGGCAGGCCATGTAGCCTCTGTTGCAGCTATTCTACATTGCCTTTGTAGGACGAAAGCAGGCGCAGACAATACATCAACGAGTGGGTGTGGCTGTGTGCCAGTAAAACTTTATTTATGGATATAACACTTGAACTTCATCTGATTTTCAGTATCATGAAATACTGTTTCTTTTTCCAACCACTTAAAGATGAAAAAACCATTTTTAGCTCATAGACTGTACAAAACTAAAACAGCCTATAGGCCAAATTTGGCCCCTGGTCTGTAGTGTGCTGATCCTGGCTTCCATCCCTCCTGCTGTTCTGTAAAGTGGGAGGGGTGGTAAGGGAGTAGAAATGGGAAGACCAGCCAAGGCGCAGAGTAGATGAGATGAAGAGGACACACATCGGAGATTTCCTTAGAGGGAGAATGGACAAGACCAGTGTGGGAGCTGTGAAGTAGCCTTCAGATTTCTCATGTGTGTGCCTGAGTAGGTCATGTTGCCATTGGCTAAAATCAGAAATGATGGAACAGGAGCAAGTTTAAGGGGTGGACCAGATTTATTTACGCACCTGCCAGATCCACACATTTTCCTTGCTTTCTGGCCACAGAGGCCCTAGCAACCACCCACACAGGGCACAGTTCCCGTGGTCCCGAAGACAAGTGGCTGTGCCTACAACTGGGGTTCTGAGGGTTTGCTGCCCCTGGGTCCTTGTGTCACCCAAGGATTTGACCAAGCATACCCTCACACCACAGGATTGTTGCCCCACACCACAGGATTGTTGCCCCAGAGACAAATGAGGTTGCTGAACCCAGGTGGCCCCACACACTCACGCTGCCCACGCAGGCAGGCAGTGTCTTACTACAAGGATGTTTGTCATTCCTGCTTGCCAGGAGGGGAGTTGGGCTCTTTCTCTAGATCTTTTCATTCTGCATAACAGTGCTACAAAAATGTGTGAATATGTTTTATAATAAATTGCTTTCTTAATCTAACTATGTTTCTGTGTGAGCAGTGTCCTAAAAAATTGAGCTGTACACAAAATGAGCCTACCTTCCATTTTTTTTTTAGACTTCTGTGGAAGTATTTCTGGAGCATAAATTTAGGGACCTAAATTTATACAAATAATATGATCCTATTCTTTTTGACAAGGGTACAGAGCAGCATTGTCCAATGGAAACAATCTGGCCTGGTGCAGTGGCTCGCCTAGAATCCCAGCGCTTTGGGACCCACGGTGGGAGGATCACTTGAGCTCTGGAGCTCCAGAACAGTCTGGGCAACACGGCGAAACCCTGTCTCTTCGAAAGTGGGAGGCTGAGGTCTCAAAAAAAAAAAAAAAACACCAAAACATATAACCTAATGTAATTTTAGATTTTTCCAGTGGGCATATTAAGTAAAAAGAAATAAGTAAAATTAATATACTTAATTTAGCTCAGTATGTCCAAAATGTTATTTCAACACATGATGGATGTTGTTGATATTTGTACATCTTGTCATACTTACACTGTGACACATCTCAGTCGGAACTGAGCACATTTCAGGTACTTACTGTCCATGTATGGCTACTGGGCAGTATATTAGACAGCCCAGATATTGTGAGGAGTGAATTGGTGTTGTTAGTGAGGTCAGTGCAGATTTTAAGAACTTTTGAAGAAATTATCTTTATAAAATATGAATGGTTTTAACCATTCAGGCTGACAGATGAGTATACTCTATTTCATATCTCATTTTCCTCATCCTCTGTTATTACTAGTTGTGATCATTCTTAAATTTCATGTTCTTTAATACGTTAAGAATTAGAGAATTTTTGTCTTTGCTTTTCTCTAGCTCTTTCCCACCCTCACCTGTATCCCGGGTCTTCTCTCCAGATTGGCCACAATTCTAGGAAAACTCATTCTTCATTGTTGCTAAACATTTAATTTCCTGCAGTTTATCAGGGCTATTATTGTTGCCTTCCACCTCAGCTTTATCTTTAAACCATCCTATAGAGATGAATATCCTATTTTTAAAGTCTTCAGGGAAACAGTTTTATGGCCTTTCTGGGTAGCACTTTATTTTTCTTTAGTTTAAAAATCCTGTTAATAAAATTCTTCATTTATGAAACTGAGTCCTTCGTGTTATATAATTAAACATATTTCTTATTTTCCTTAGTGGTATATATCTGGTAGCATAATAATTGGCAGTAGGGTTACCTATAAGTATTTGAAAGGGTAATTTTATGAACTAGTTTTACTTTTTCTGCCTTGTCTTTGTCATAATAATAATAATTGCAGTTTAATTTTTTCATTTTTTAAAAATCTCCCAGCATCTATTTTTAAAATTGGGGAAGGGGTGTGAGAAAGAACAACATGATGTCAACCCTGCTTAGCTCACAGGAACAAGCGAGATAATTCATGTGAGAATGTTCCGTAAACTCTAACAGTGTCTCACTTTTTAGGTTCTGTTCAGTAATTAAGATGTGTATGTTCTGCATCACACACTCTCATCTGACTCTGTGTGACAGACATGTGGGGATTGGTATTCCGACTAGAATTGGAAACATCTTTTCAAAACACTTCCTTAGCGACACTAATATATATATGTGTGTGTAATATACAGACACACACAACACAACACATATCACCCCTCCCTCTCGAAAAAGCAACAACCACAATCCTACCATAGGGGGAGCTACACATTTCTTACTAGAGTGGGTGCATACGATTGTTAAGCATATGATTGGCATTGTGTGTCGTGTAAGGAACACATAGAAACCTTTATGCAGTTCATTATTATTCCAGCCTTTTAACAATGGTGATTCAGGTTCCATTCCATTTATAACCCAGGTGAGTCTGCAGTCTTTTTTCTGCCGTTTACAAACCAAGTCTGCTTTACTGGTGTCTGTTCTATTGTTAGTCCCCAACGAGGCACTCTCCTGGTATTCCTGTGCTTGCCCTGTGACTGTCTTGAGCCTGCAGAATGCAGCAGAGATGGTGATGTGCCAGTTCCAGGCTTTAAGCCCTAAGAAGTTGGCAGCTTCTGCTTTTGTGTTCTTGGGAGCCTCAAGTAAGGTGCAGTAGATGTTAGGAGGAGACACAGAGAAAGGGAGAATGCCCCGCCTTCCCAGCTATGTAGCACCACCAGCCCAAAGAGTAAACTAAAAGTGAGCCCAGCGTTGACTGTAGAACCATGAGCACATGAAGTGGGTGGCGTCAGTCACTCAGCTGTGGGTAAATGAAACAGTAATTTTCTGCTTTAGGAGTATATGTATGTGTTTGTTATTTTTCTTGTGTTATTTTGAGGCTTTAGTTGAAATAGTTACTGTATGTCATTTTTCAGTTTAATTTATTAGGTATAACTCTGAAAATACTTTTTTTATCCTAAGCAGATTATTTCTGCCTAAGAGCAGTTACTAATAGTGTTACTAATATTAATAATAATGAGATTTGCTGAGCACTTGCTACATGCCAGATGTTTGGTATGTATTTTCATTTAATCCTCACAAAGCACCTTATAGGATAGGTACTATTATTATGTCCATTTACAGATAAGGAAAAGGACTCCGGAGAACTGCCCAAAGGCACATAGCTGATAGCCACCATCTCATACTGTTTAGTAAAAAGTAGTAAATGGGCTGGGCATGGTGGCACACACCTGTAATCCCAGTGCTTTGAGAGACCAAGGTGGGAGGATCATTTGAGACCAGCAGTTTGAATACAGTGAGCTATGATCCTGCCACTGTACTCCAGCCTGGGCAACAGATCGAGACCCTGTCTCCAAAAAAAAGTAAATGCATTATCTTTTTTTAAAAAAAGTCTTTTTTTCCTAAATCAAGTTTATTGAGATGTAATTTACATATAATAAAGTATCCATTTTAAGTGTAGAGTTGGATGAGTTTTGACAGATTTATGCACCTATGTAACCTCCGCCTCTATCAAAATACGAAACATTCCGTCATCCCCACAAGTTCCCTCATGTCCCACATGCCCTACCCCGGCTCCCCGGGAAGCACTGATCTGCTCTCCATCACTCTGGGTTAGTTTTTCTTATCCTAAAATTTCACATACATTGAATCATACAGTGTATACTCATTTTTGTATGTCAGTTAGCGTAATGTTTTTGAGATTCATCCATGGTGTTGCATGTATAATTTCTTTTTATTGCAGAGTAGTATTCTGTTGAATGGATATACCTTAATTTGTTTATCCGATCACCCATTGGTGGATATTTGGGTTATCCCAGTATTTAACTATTAGGAATAAAGCTATTATGAGCATTTTGAGTAAATGTCTTTGTGGACAGTCATTTCTCTTTGGTAAATACCTAGGAGTGGGATTGCTGAGTCACATATATGTTCAGTGTATACTTAGGAGAAACTACCAAACTGTTCTTCCAAAACATTTTGACCATTTTATGCTTCCGCTAGCAGCACGTGAGAGCTTTGGTTGCTGCCTGCCTATCCTCCCTGATACTTGGTATTGGCGGCCTTTCTAACTTTCTAGCTATTCTCAGATGGTAGGTTGTGGTTTTATTTGAATTTTCCCACTAAGAATGTTGGACATCTTTTCATATACCTACTGGAAATTTGGGTATCTTGGTTTGTGAAGTGTCTGTTCAAGTCTTTTGCCTAGATTATCAGATTCTTCTTACTGAATTATATATTCTGAATAAAAGTCCTTTTTCAGATGTATATATAATGAATATTTTCTCCTAGTGTGACTTTTTTGTTGTTCCTGTGTTTCAGAGAACAGAAGAAGTTTAAGTTTGTAAGTTTGGTGAAACTCGGTTCATCTTTTTTTTGTTTTTTTTGTTTATTTTGCATCGTATCAGGAATCTGTCTACCTGAAGATCATAAAGTTGTTTTTTTGTTTTGTTTTGTTTTCACCTTTAAGCTCTGTTGGACTTGAGAAAGTTGTTTTTTTTTTTTTTTCATGTTCTAGAAGTTTTCTAGTTTTAGCTTTTATGTTTAGGTCTCTGATCCATTTCTAGTTAGTTTTTATGTATGAGGTAAGGGTGAAGATTTAAAAAAAAACTTGAGGTCTCACACTTGTAAAAAGAAAGGAAAAATAAAATTTAAAACTTTGAGAAAATTTCTTCTTTTTGATGTAGCATTCAACAGGTTTTGGCAAGTCTGCGGTCATCTACATCCACCATCAGGCTGTAGAACAGTCCATCAATCCAAAAAGCGCCCTGTGCCTGTTTCTAGTTAGCCCGTAGTGTTTTCTGTCCTATAGTTTTGTCTTTATCAGAATGCCCAATAAATGGAACCATATATTATGCAGCTTTTTGCATCTGGCTACTTAGCGCAACACATTTGAGATTTATTCATGTGTACATATACCAGTATTTAATTCCTTTGTATTGCTTAGTAGGACAGTTGACCCTTAATCAACACAGTTTGAACTGTGTGGGTCCACTTATAGGCAGGATTTTTTTTTTTCCTCAACCAAATGCAAATGGAAAATACAGTATTCCTTGGATGCAAAGCCCACATGTGTGGAGGGTCGACTTTTCACATATGCAGCTTCTGCAGGTGAAAAGCAGGGCTTCATCACACTCAGATTTTGCTATACTCAAGCATCCTGGAACCAGTACCCCTTTGTATACCAAAGGATGCCTGTATCCCTTTGGGTGGATTTTTTCCCCCCACTTAAATTGCATGTTTTATTTCCCCTAATCCCAGCAATAGCACAGAAGCCCCATCATATCCAACCCAAATTGGTTTCGAGTAGGTTAAGGTTATAGGGACGCCTGTCAGAACGTTGATACAAAGGGCTCCCAAACGCTGGGCACAAATGTGTCAGCAGACAGATGGCAGTAAACAGTGCACTGGCCCAAATGCTTCATGAGTCAGTTTGATTTTGCAATGAGTTTGCATCCTTGAAACTGCCAGTCTGGAGGGAGACAGGCTAGCTTGAGGGAGTGAAGTTGAAATTGCCTCCTATTAGCTCACCCTTTCAACATTAAACAGACCAAGAGAGAAATGGTTCCAGCATTTCACCACATATATTTCTTATGCAGTCTAAGCTGGGAATGCCATGTAAATGGGTCACTGCGAAATGCAGCAATTTAATTTTTCTCCAATCAAAATAAGAAACAAACCAGTATGATCTCACTTCTGTTAACTTTTGAAGGTTTACAGCAGTTAAAATATTTTTACTTCTGTACATGAAGGTTTAAAAGATTTTTTTTTTCATAAAATACAAGAGCAACCAATTTCACCATCGAGTAAAAGTAAAAACTGGGATTCTTGTTTAAATTAGTCCAAAGTGGCATTTAGGAACTTAGTTGTAGGCTGCTGCGTTGACACCATGACAAACCAAAGTGTAGGTAGGGTTGGGTCTGGTTTTGTTCCGGTTGTCTTTTCAATAACAAGTGCTCATGGATAAAGTTCTGGAAGTGTTTCAATTGTAAGGCAGCGATCTGTTTGGATTCCACCATGGGTATGCTCCTTAGGTTGGATGCTGGAGGGTGAGGCACGTTTTGCCGGACCCATGTCTAGTCATCAAGGTCAAAAAATTCATTGTCTCCTCCTTGGTATTCCATTCCCTGGAGATTTGCTTGGTACTGCAGGATAGCTCCATTTCCACCAAATCCTTTCACAAACCAAGACCCTTCTTGCATTTTATCTGTGACAATTTCCAACGTAGCTCCAAATTTTTTTTTTTTTTTTTTTTTTTGAGACGGAGTCTCGCTCTGTCGCCCAGGCTGGAGTGCAGTGGCGCAATCTCGGCTCACTGCAAGCTCCGCCTCCCGGGTTCACGCCATTCTCCTGCCTCAGCCTCTCCGAGTAGCTGGGACTACAGGCGCCCGCCACCACGCCCGGCTAATTTTTTGTATTTTTAGTAGAGACGGGGTTTCACCGTGGTCTCGATCTCCTGACCTCGTGATCCGCCCGCCTTGGCCTCCCAAAGTGCTGGGATTATAGGCGTGAGCCACCGCGCCTGGCCTATATCAACTAGTTTTAAAACTTTGGATTGTAACCTCTGATCAAACATATCAGATTGACTTAGTTCAAAGTCAGCAGATCCAGCTAAAACTAGACCAGCCACATTCACTTTGTCCCCAGAAGTAAACAGCTACACAGCAGTCTCTGCTACTTTCTGAACATAGTTATTTCGCTTTTCCATTTTTAAAGGGGCAAAACACCTCTACCGTGTTTCTTTAGGAGATCCACAGTGAATTTGTGCAGGGCTTCTCTTGTGTTTCCTTGGAGTGTGCCAAAAAGTGCACCACTACCATCTATTACAATGAATCCAAACTTGCTATCATCTGAAAGTAGTGCTGTAAGAGCCCCTGTATGGAATTTGTTGTCACACAAATACAATGACGTATGAATTGGTTTGAAAGATTCAAAGTCAATGTTGACTTTCTTTTCCTTTCCTTCTTCTGTTACAGTTGTTCCACCGTAAACAACCAGACCATCTGGAGGTACTTTGTTATAAAGTTTGAGCCTTTGTTGTATAGATGTAATGGCTCCCAGGACTGAATGGCGGTTTACTCCTGCCTTAATGTTAGATGCAGTTCCAAACTCATCTAATAACATTTTTGCCACTGGTGAAATCTGGTCTTTGGGAGGAATGATCAATGATATCATGCTGGTGCCATTGCTGCAGGCTGCCTCCAAGCTTTTTTTTTTTTTTTGAGACAGCTCTGTCACCCAGGCTGGAGTACAGTGGTGTGATCTCGCCTCACTGCCACATAAGCCTCCCGGGTTCACGAGAGTCTTCTGCCTCAGCCTCCCAAGTAGCTGGGACTACAGGCATGTGCCACCACACCCAGCTAATTTTGTATTTTTAGTAGAGACAGGGTTTCACCATATTGGCCAGGCGGGTCTTGAACTCCTGACCTCAGGTGATCCGCCCGCCTCGGCCTCTCAAAGTGCTGGGATTACAGGCGTGAGCCACCGCGCCCAGCCCGCCTCCAAGCTCTTAGTGACCTTCTTGATCTTCCGGAACTCCACGTTCCTGTCCACAGCACTGGGGTCATCCACCATCTTCTTGCCTCCTCCTCCCTGAGGGCCCAGTTCTGGGCAGCAGCGGCTGGTAGGACACCGGCTCCTTCTCAGCAGGCAGCTGCATGTGTTGCAGTGTGCTCACATGGGCCCTGTGATGTCACTTCCTCCGCCAGGGGCGGAGCACAAGGCTGCGGGGTGGGTTTAACATAATTTAGGATATTTGGTTTGTTTCCACTTTGGGGCAATTATGAGTAAAACCAGTATAAACATGCAAATACAGGTTTTTGTGTTGACCGTAAATTTTCGTTTGTTTTCCATAAATACCTAGGAATGAGATTGCCGGGGCATATGTTAAGTGTAGGTTAAGCTTTTCAGAAGCTGCTGAACTTACCAAATTGACTGCACCATTTTGCATTCCCACAGGCAATGGGTGAGCGTATAGGTTGCTCCATGTCCTAGCAAGCACTGGGATGGCCAGTAGTTTTTATGTTAACCATTTTAATTAGGTGTGTAGCATCTCATTGTAATTTTTAATTTGCATTTCCCTAATGGATAATGATGTTAAAAGCATCTTTAATGTGCTTTGCGATTTGAATATTTTCTCTGTTAAAGTGTTCAGATCTTTTGCTCACTTTCTTAATTGGATTGTTTCATGTTGTTGAGTTATGAGAGTGAAGCATATTCTGGATATGGGTCCTTTGCACATATTTTCTCCCAGTCTGTGGCCTGTCTTTTCATTCCCTTAATAAGACTTTTAGTACAGTTTTTAATTTTGATGAAGTCCAAGATGTTATTTTTTTCTTTTATGGATTGTACTTTGGATTTTATACCTCAGAATCTTCACCCAACTCAAGGTTGCAAACATTTTTTTCCAGTGCTTCTTCTAGAAGTTTCATAGTTTTTACATTTAGGTCTATGATTTTTTTGATTTTGGAGACAGGGTCTTGTTCCGTCACCCAGGCTGGAGTGCAGTGGCACAATCACAGCTTGCTGCAGCCTCGACCTCCCAAGCTCAAATGATCCTTCCACCTCATCCTCCCCAGTAGCTGGTACCACAGGAGCACACCACCACACCTGGCTCATTTTTTGATTTTCTGTAGAGATGAGATTTCGTTATGTGACCCAGGTAGGTTTTGAATCCTGGGCTCAAACAATATGATCTATTTTGGATCCTATACATTTTTGTAGGATACAAACCAAGCTTCTCTCTCTTCTATTTTTATTTTAAAAATTTTTTGTAGAGACTGGTCTTGCTGTGTTGCCCAGGCTTGTCTCAAACTCCTGACCTCAAGCGATCTTCGCACCTCGGCGCCAAAGTGTGGAGATTATAGCCGTGAGCTACTGCCACAGCCTCTCTTTTATTTTTTCTGATATTGACATCCAGTTGTTTCAGCACCATTTGTTGAAAAAGACCGTTCTTTGTTGAAAATCAATTGATCATACATATGTATAGATCTATTTTGGGAGTGTGCATTTTCTTCCATTAATCTGTGTCTGTCCTTATGCCAGTACCACACTGTCTTAATTACTTTAGACTCCTAGTAAGTCTTGAAACCAGGTACATACTTTGTTTCTTCTTAAGATTTTCTTATTTTTTTCTTAGAGATTAATTTTTCCCTTTTTTCGTTGGTTTGTAATAATACCTATATCGAAGTGGACTAAAAAAAGTCCAGTTTTTATTTCTAGTCCATTGTTCAGAATCGCATTCTCATCTTCCTCATGTTTCATCTTCTCACGTCACTCTTCTGACTGGAAAACCCTTAGTGGCTTTTGAAAGAAAATCTTCAGCATGTTTTTTAAAGACATTTTCAGGCCAGGCACAGTGTTTGCACCCATAATCTCAGCACTTTGGGAGGACAGAATGGGCGGACCGCTTGAGACCAGCATGGGCAGCATGGTGAGACTCTGTCTCTACAAAAAAAACTCACTGGGTGTGGTGGGGACACCCTGTAGTCCCAGCTACTTGGGAGGCTGAGACAAGAGGATCCCTTCAGCCCAGGAGTTGGAGGCTGCAGTGAGCTCTGATTGCTCTACTGCACTCCATCCTGGGCAACCGAGGGAGACCCTGTCTGCGAAAAAAAGACACTTCCAAAGTGGAGGAGGGTGATATTTGACTTTTCACAATTAGTAGTACCTTTCTCCCCGTTGAGACTACAGGTTCCTTGTAGGTTTCAATCAGGTATTTTATACTGACTCTTCCACAATTACACGTGGAGTAGGACTTAAGTTGGTGTTTGTGGATTCAAGGTGTTGATCATAATTTGGGAAAAGCTTGATTGAATATGGGATTGTGGTACAGAATTGAATAACTATTTATTGAATATGTATGTGATGGGTGCCAGGTACTGTGCTTTATATCTGTGATTTCATTTAATCGTTATGATGCAGAGAGATTTTGAGGCCCAGAGCGCTTAACTTCAAGACACAGCTAGGATTCACACTACAATCTTGAGTTTAAATCCTAAACCTTTACCCACTCTTTACCTACTCTCCTGTTTCTTCCTTTCCTGTCCTGTCCTGTCCTGTCCTGTCCTGTCCTTTTCGTTTTTTGCAGAGTTTCACTCTTGTCGCCCAGGCTGGAGTGCAGTGGCACGATCTCGGCTCACTGCAGCCTCCACCTCCCAGGTTCAAGTGATTCTTGTGCCTCAGCCTCCCCAGTAGTTGGGATTACAGGCTCGTGCTACCAGTCCCAGCTAATTTTTTGTATTTTTAGTAGAGACGGCGTTTCACCAGCTGGTCCCAAGCTCCTGAGCTCAGTCAATCCGCCTGCCTCGGCCTCCCAAAGTGCTAGGATTACAGGCGTGAGCCACTCCGTCTGGCCTATTGTGTTTATTTTTAATGTGTTTCTCCCCATTAGAATTTATATACTGAGGAAGGGGTTTGTGTCTATTCATCAATGTATTCCCATGCTTAGAATTGTGCCTCGCACTTAAAGCCGTTTAACAGATAGATACTTGAGTAAATGAATGAATTAATCCATAGTCAGAGCTTTGAAAACTTGGGATTCAGAATGGAATGGAATGTTGCCATGCGTGGAACTGTAAAAATACAGCTGATAGGAGGTAGAGCTGGGAGAAAGGATGACTGGAGAGTTAATCTTCTTATTCTGTAAAAGGGATTCTGTCTGTAACTGATGAAACTAGGTAGAGGTTTAAGTAAATGTGTAACCGAGCTGGAGGGAAGAAACCTAATAGCTGTTCTGCAGGAATGTCATCATTTAGTCAGTAAGGAGGTAGGCATCCAGAAGTCACAGCTTGCCTCTTGCCTCTTGCCTCTGGCCAGTAACTTTTCAATTGTATCTTTTTAAGAGAGGGTCTCACTCTGTCACCCAGGCCGGAGCGCAGCCTTGACCTCCTGGGCTCAAGTTGTCCTCCCATCTCAGCCTCCCAAGTACCTGGGAGCATAGGTGTGCACTACCACGCCCTGCTAATTTTTTTTTGTATTTTTTTTATAGAGACTGGGGGTCTCACTATGTTGCCCGGGCTGGTCTTGAATTCCTAGGCCCAAGCAATCCGACAGCCTCAGCCCAGTCTCCAAAATTGCTGGGATTACAGTTACTGTATCCTTTCAATTCAGTGGTACTCATTGAGTTCTATTCTGCAGGTTTCATTGATGTTTGATTTCTTTCATTGATGTTTCCCCTAAAGTTAGAGAGCTGCTTCTCTTCCTCTTCCTTAATTGCCTCCAGTACTTTAAACTCTATTTACCTGACCTTTTCCTTGAAGGTTCCTCAAGCCAGGACCTACACATCTTTTGTCAGGGGTGTTATAGTTCTGCAGGGCGCACAGGTGCATCCCCATGGGCACATTTAATTTAGGTGAGGAAAATGGAGCTGTAAGTGACCGAGATCATTTTCTGTAAGGTGCATTCACCTTCATGGTCAAGTGTGTGGCACCCGACTACTGCAGCATCCAGCGAGAGTTCCCTGTAACACTGAGAGCAAAGGGGAGCCTAATCAATATATGCCCCCTTGGATTTTTAAATATATTTAAATATTTCAGGGATATTTATAACCCTTATACCATTATAACAAGCCACATGAAATGAAGTCAACTAAAAATGTGTTTATAACTAATTCAGGAGGAGGAAGGTTCAGAGGAGACCAGGAGGGAGTGTGGGATCTAGAGAACAAGGGGATAGAACAGCTTTTGTGGAAGGGGAGGGTGGCCGACTCTTCCTCCAGTGAAAACGTCAGACCACGTAAGGCAGACAGGGCTACATGCCCAGCTCAGGGGCTCCAGTCACTGTGTTTGATGCGTATGCACCAAGGCTGGGACACTGGGCGAATAGAGGATAGCAGCGATCGGGACATTGAGAGTGCCTTCCTCATAGCTCAGAAGTCATAGCTTATCTTAATCATGGCCATATCCTCAGTGCCTGGCCCATAGTAGGTGTCCTTTAAGTGATTATGAACTGAGTTGCTGGTAGGAGCTGGAGGATTAGGGAACACTCTGGAGGCAATAGGTGATAATAGTTGAACTTGTTGCCTGAGGGCAGTGGTTCCTAAACATTGAACTGTGCAGCTGAATCACCTAGGGGGCTTGTTCATACTTCCATTCTGGAATTGCCCATCCAGTAGGCTTGAGTGGGGCTCAATAAATTGCATTTGTTACAGGTTACCCTGTAGTACTAAGCTGCTGGGCCCACACTTTGAGAAAGAATTACTACTGTTGGAGGCAAGGAAGAAGCCACTCAGGATTCTAAAGCAATGGGACATGGAGGGATAGACCTTAGCTTGCTAAGGGTCACCAACCCACATGGTTGTGGAATTTTCTGTAGCTGAGCTCAATAGGCTCACAAAGGCAGTTGATTAGATGAAGATCATAGAGGTTTGTGGCTGGGCGCGGTGGCTCACACCTGTAATCCCAGCACTTTTGGAGGCTGAGGCGGGCAGATCACGAGGCCAGGGATCGAGACCATCCTGGCTAACACAGTGAAACCCCATCTCTACTAAAAATAAAAAAATAAAAAAAATAAATAAATAGCCGAGCGTGGTGGTGGGCGCCTGTAGTCCCAGCTACTTGGGAGGCTGAGGCAGGAGAATGGTGTGAACCTGGGAGGCAGAGCTTACAGTGAGCCAAAATTGCGTCACTGCACTCCAGCCTGGGCGACAGAGCAAGACTCCGTCTCAAAAAAACAAAACAAAACAAAAAACAAAAATCATAGAGGTTTGTTGAAGGGCCCTACAGAAGGGAAATTGGAGACTTCTTACAAAAGAGTAGTAGAAGATTTGTCTTGGGGCTTATACTGTATAGGGAAGAAAGAAACCTGGTGGAGATTGGAGATTCAAGGTCATGGTTTAGTATATTTCTAACCTTTTTGTCTGTAGCCACCTTAGTAAGAAACACATTTTACATTGTGACCCAGTAATTAATGTATGTATAACTGAGATAGAAGGTTCATAACACCTTTCTTGTTTGCAGTCCATGCTGGCATTCCTATTTCTTAAAAAAAAAAATAGTGTGGGCATGGCTGAGTATATTGACTTCATGAATAGTTAGGCCACACCACTGATTTGAAAACATTGCTTGTAGAGATGGTTTGGATTAGATGATGAGAATCAGAAAGGGAGACCACTGGGGAATACTGTGTATTGATTGATAGGTGGGAAGAAGGGCAGGTGCCAGAGGAACAGCAGTCTGGGTGGTGACCAGGCACTTCTTGGTGTGCTCAGGAGGTGGGTTGCTAAAGTTGCATGGAGAGGATTACTGGTGCAAAGGCCAGTGGGCTTTCAGGCCCACTGTTAGCTTGTGTCCATGGTCATCAAAGCCCCTTAAAGTTATGTTGTGAATTTGAGGTGGTGAAAGCAGCCCTGGAATGGGTTGTGTCCTAGATACATTACATCGGTTCTAATGGCCTCCCCCTGCTGCAGAATGCCTTGATAGACTAGTTAATAGATTGAAAATCTAGTCTTCCCAATCATATCCCAATGAACAAGCAATGTATAAACTGTTTGGGAAAATGCTGGGCTTGTAGGGAGTCCGTGGGAGGGGGACAGACCATGGCCGGAGTGCGGTGGCACACTCAGCGCACACTGCAGCCTCAACCCTTCGGCTCAAGCGATCCTCCTACATCAGCTTCTTGAGTGACTGAGACTATAGGCACACATCACCACACTCAGCTAATTTTTATATTTTTTTGTAGAGATAGGGTTTTATCATGTTGTCCAGGCTGGTCTCAAACTCCTGGGGTCAAGCAATCCACGGGCCTCAGCCTCCCAAAGTGCTGGGATTACAGGCATGAGCCACCACACCTGGCTAATAAGTTATTCTTTAGGAGAATAAGCATGATAACAAAGTCAATGTTAATCTGAAAACTTAAAATAATTCTGTAAACAGTGCCTATTTTGCAATAATCATGAGGTGTAAGATTGAGTCAACACCCCTGAAAGTACACCTTCTGTAGTGAAAATACCAGGTGAGAAACTCACTGTGCCATTTTATCATTGGAAAAAATAATACAATGCTATTCCCCGATAAAAGCTCAGAAGAATTTTTTAAAATAATTTTTATTTTTAAAAGTTAAGGTAGGTTTTGGTTTGGAGGAAGAGTATTTGACAGTTAATTGTAGGAATTGAGATACTGCCTTTTAAACCATTTATAGTAATTTATGTCATTAAATGAGTGATTTGTGTTTGAGGATAAACACACATCTGAGTATGGGCTACTTTTCCATTTATTTGAGATCACTCCTGTGTAGTTTTCATGTAACATTTTTCCAAAGAGTTGATCTGGAGCGTGAGATTATCTTCAGCAAGTAACAGTGTTTCCAGACCTGAATTTGCTAAGGACAAAAGCCAAAGTAAATATATGAAGTTATTGAGAGAAAAGGGTTAAAGGTGATCACAGTAGAGATCACCAATGCCTTTTTGTGGCTGCAAACAAACTAGAGAAACCTAACCAAAAGATCTGAACTACATCTCCAGAAGACACTCCTTAAAGCCAGAAATTATAACTGGAACTGCGAACACTTGAAAATGAGCGGTGGGGTTTATTTATGAAGATTCATTAGCATTTAATGCTGACTTGTCAAGATTTCAACACTAGTTAATAATAGCACTTTTTAATGGAAATGGCAGAAAACAGCATGTTAGCAAATATAGCCTTCCTATCCTTTCTGGATTATTTAAATAATTAATGACCTCACTTTAGCGGAAGAGCCCCAGGGAGGAGAGACCCAAGGGAAACGTAGTTTTTCTCCAGTGCCACTTCTGCTAATGAACAACACCTTTCTCCTAGGGCCAGTCTGATTGAGAATCTAGTTTCCACCCTGGAGGAATAAGTTTTAAATTCTGGTATCCCAGTTTACTATTCATGAAAACAACAGTTGGCTGTCAACCTGCGATGTGATTTTGGTTAGACTACATTGTCTGTTACCAGAATGATTAGTTATGTTTTCAAGTGAAATGTTAATTTAGCCTGTCAAATAGTATATGCCCATTGTGATACAAATAAGGAGCTCTTCTGTCACTCCATTTTTGCACTTGATCTCATGCTATCTTGTTTAATGTGTGTAACTTTCTTTTCTGTTCAAACGTGGCTTCCTAAATTTCACAGGAAACTCCTGAGGCTCTTCTCCCCATCCCTTCACTCCCGCAAGTCAGGCTGTTGAGACTTGGCCAGTGCCAGTTCAGAGAACTGTCTGATCCAGGGGCTCCCGGTTGCCCAATGCTTGGGGAGCTTATCCCATGTATCATACTTAGCCCCCCTTTCACTCTTTTTAGTCCAGTTCTACTACACAAAATGTTGCAAAAATCTTTTTAATTATATTATTTCCTTTTTTCTTTATAACTCTTGCCCATATCTTTAGGGAGAAAATGATCTGCTTTCTTTCCTTTCTTTCTATTTGTAAGCAAAACAAAAACCCCACAAACCCTTATCCTACCCACATAAGGGTATAAAAAGCCCACCGGAGTCCTTAGAAGTACCCTGCAAAAGCCCTTAAGAAGTTTGTTCCCTTCTTTCTTTCTAATTAAATTTCATTTATTTAAGCAGTAGCATTCAGTGTAAATAACAGTTTTTTTTTTACTCCTTCTAATTTTTCAGTTTCAATAACATAAGAGAGGAGTTTTCTTCTTGCTATTTTTATTACCTGAAGTAGTTCTGCTGTATTTTGAGTTAAATTCTCCTTTACCGGCTAGCATATATAACATGGTTTCTTTTCAACACAATTCATTTTAAATTTGTGGAATTCTTAAACCATTGTATTCCTATATCACAGGCAGGCCTGTGATTAGGTACCAATAAATACTAGTTGAATTGTTTCTTAATTTCTGTTGAACTGTGTTTTCTATTTCATTTGTATAAAATTGAGATCTTTTGTAGTATCTAAATGGCTAAGAGTGACCTTTGGAGATCTACGCTTTAATTTCATTCATTTGTTCAGAAATCTCAATGTTTACAGTGTGTCGGCTGGCCCTGTGCTGGCTTCAGTGGAGTGTTCACTAAATGAATATCATTTCAAATAACTTAATAAAGCAGTAGCTATGAGAATGACTTTTAAGGAATGGGTACTACCTGAGGGTGGTCTTGAAGGTTTCTCTGTGGAGCTAACATTTGAGCTCAGATCAGAATGACAAAGATGAGTCATATATTTAGAGATGGGGGCAGTGGGGGTTGCTAGAATAAAGGGGCCAAGGCAGGCAGGAACTCCAGGAGCAGAAGGGATGTGACTGGAGCCTCAGGACGGGTTGTCGAGGACTGTTGGCAGATGAGGTGAGAGTGGCAGCCAGAGCAGGGATGGCCTGGTATTTGTGGGCCATGTTTAGAAGCTGGGAATTTAGGCCGGGCGCGGTGGCTCACACCTGTAATCCCAGCACTTTGGGAGGCCGAGGCGGGTGGATCATGAGGTCAGGAGTTCGAGACCAGCCCGACCAATGTGGTGAAACCCCCGTCTCTACTAAAAATACAAAAAAAATTAGTCGGGCATAGTGGCGCGTGCCTGTAATCCCAGCTACTCAGGAGGGCTGAGGCAGGAGAATCACTTCAACCTAGGAGGCAGAGGTTGCAGTGAGCCAAGATTGCACCACTGCACTCCAGCCTGGGTGACAGAGCAAGACTCCGTCTCAAAAAAAAAAAGAAGTTAAGAATTTATTCTAATTGCAGTGAGGATTGGAAGCAGAGAAGTAGCGTTTAATTTTCAAATGCTCATGTAGGTTACTTTGTAGAGAATAATTTCAGGTATTAGTAATTCTAGAGATATTTCGAACTGTATTGGGCTGCTGATAAGGAGTAAATAGGTCTGCCAACTTGTGGCCTTTCCTTCTCAGCAACCCCTACTTTTTTTTTTTTTTAAATGGGACAGAGTCTCACTCTGTTGCCCGGAGTGGAGTGCAGTGGCGCCATCTCTGCTCACTGCAACCTCCGCCTCATGGGTTCAAACTATCCTCCTGCCTCAGCCTCCTGAGTAGCTGGGATCGCAGGTGCCTATCACCACGCCTGGGTAACTTTTTTTGTATTTTTAGTAGAGACAGGACCAACCATGTTGGCCAGGCTGGTCTCGAACTCCTGACCTCAAGTGATCCACCCGCCTCAGCCTCCCAAAGTGCTGGAATTACAAGCATGAGCCACCACATCCTGCCAGCAACCGCTATTTTTAAGCCAACTTTTTAATAACTTAAATTTTGAGGAATGCCTTTGGTGTGAAAACATTGTGCAACTATACCTATCCATAGTTTGGAGGAGGAACAAGTGTAAATTAAACCCAGGAATGTAAGATGGGTGTTACCATGCCTCTCCTTCACTCTCACTGCACCTCCTGTTGTGATGGAGTTAAGTATGCCAGGCATATACACCATGTGTGTAATAATGCTCCGAGGATGTAAGAGAGAAGGAAGGGTTTGGAGGTGAAATTAGGGAGAGACCACTTCCTCGTTCCTGGTGATAAAGTCATCTGAACTATGCCTTTCATGCGATTTCTTCACAGGGCATGTACCCTGTTCTAAAGTCCTCCGGTAGACATTTTAGGTAGCAGAAGAGTGAGAAGCTAAGGCTCTAGTTGTTGATTTAGTAACATACAAGTTCAATTATTGGCGATTTTGTGAAATCCATAACATTTCTTAATTGTCTAGATACTGCTAGGCCTTTCATACTGAATGAGATAGGATTTTTAGCTTCAAAGGAGTTTTTAAGATAAAGACTTATGTTACGTATTTTCAGATTACCCTTTTTTTTTTTTTTTTTGAGACAGGGTCTTGCTCTGTCGTCCAGGCTGGAGTGCAGTGGTGCGATCTCGGCTCACTGCAGCCTCTGCCTCCCGGGTTCCAGCGATTCTCTTATCTCAGCCTCCCAAGTAGCTGGGATTACAGGCGCCCGCCACCACACCCAGCTAATTTTTGTTATTTTTAGTAGAGATGGGGTTTCGCCATGTTGGCCAGGTTGGTCTCGAACTCCTGACCTCAGGTGATCCGTCCACCTCAGCCTCCCAAAGTGCTGGGATTACAGGCGTGAGCCATGGTGCCTGGCCGGATTACTCTTTTTAAAAGCTGTACTTGGTAACACTTCTAACCGTCATATATGAAAGAATACAACGAAACTAATCATTTTAATTTTCATATTAAAATTAAATGGCAAGATTCCAAGGATACTAGAGGAAATTAGCTTACTTTAAACCTTTTAGTTTATCTTTAACAGAATATCTGATGTGCTTGTTGGTCAGTAATATTTGTTAATGTCACAGACATGTTTGTGATAGCTTAATTGCATAATATCCTCATATAAAGCAAATTAATGAAATTTATTTCATTTTTTGAAATTGCCCAAGTGCTAATTAAAGGAATGTTTTCTGACCCTGATACCTTCAGTTTCTTCATCTATTAATGGTTTTTTAATAAAACAGCAAAATTAAAAATTTTTACCTTCATATGCCAACACACACTAAGCTCTTGTTCTCTTTTATAGGGAAATCCTCATTGACGATTCAATTTGTTGAAGGCCAATTTGTGGACTCCTACGATCCAACCATAGAAAACAGTAAGTATTGTTTTCAAGTACTTAAAAACTGAGAAGCCTTCTTTTGTGTAAAATAGCCATTGTGTATTCATGGAGGCTTTGAGTGCAGGAGGTAAATTCTGTATGTCTCCCAACTGGGGTCAAAGAAAACTTGCAAAAGATTTACCTACTTTACCCTGAAAGATTTTTCCTTCCATGTCGGCATCCCCTGCCATCTAGAAATTGTTAATTCAAGTCAGTAGGAATCTGGCCCATTACTGGAATCTTCATATTCCAGAAGCTGCTCCAAAACAGGAATGGAGAACACAGTCTTCTCCCCCACACCCCCTTCCTCCCAGCCATTGCAGTTTCCAGGGATTCCAAGCTTGAAAGAATGAAAAACACTCCAGATCCCTGTTCCTTATTCTTACAGAAGCCATACTCCCACCCGCATTTCTCTGTACCCTTCTTTCCAGCCGTAAAGATTTGAAAGAGAAATGAACTATTCTGGGATTGGATAGAGCAGTTGCAGCATTAAAAAGAAGTTGGCTCAAAAAGCCTGTTGACATTTTAGGCCATGTGCAGAAAAAAGCAGGGAAGACAGAACCAGCTATGACCTTTACTTTGTTCAATTTTAATCCATGGTTTCAGAATATTCCTGATGGATTCTAGGACCATGAGACAATTTTTTTTTTTTTTTTAAAGAGACATGGGTCTCACAGTGTTACCCAGGCTGGACTCAATATCCTGGACTCAAGTGATCCTCTTACCTCAGCCTCCCAGGTGGCTGGAACTACAGGCATACAACACTGTGCCCAGCTTTGAGACAGATCTTGATTCTAGGGATCGCTAAGGAGAATCTGAAACAAGGAAGTTGGTCTTTTCGGGCTTGGAACCCCAGGTGGGCCCTGGAACTAGGTTTCTCAGATTCTTGAGACCAGGACTTACCTAGGATTTGTCACCAGGAACATGTAGATTTAAACATGGGATTCATCAACACCTGATTGGCATATTAGACATGAAGCAGATTTCACCTGCTGGAGGCTTGCAAGAGAATCACTTGAATGCTTTGGCTTACAGTAAAGAGCTTGGCAAACGACAGTCTGCAGGCCAGAAAGGCCCATTGCCTGTCTTTATACAGACCAAGAGCTAAGAAAGGTTTTTACATTTAAGCATAATATATAAAAGTCCAAAGAAGGATAATGTCTGACATGTGAAAATGATATGAAATGCAAATGTTAACCTCTATAAAGTTTTATTGATACACAGCCATGCTTCTTCCTTTGCATGTTGTCCTTTACATGCTGTACAATGGCAGGGTTGTTGAATAGTTACAGCAGAGACCAGGTGGCCTACAAAGCCTAAAATATTTACTAGTACTGTCTGGCCCTTTACAGAAAAAGTTTGCTCACCCCTCGCTTAAAATATTTGGCTGTCCTTTGTGTCCCAGTGTGCTGGTAGCAGAGAAGGAAACCTATTGGTTGATACACTAACTCTGGGAATATTTTTGAAAGTAACCTTTCAAGATGTTATATTTGAAAGTAACCTCTGGGTATCTGCAGGGAGGAGTCCTGATTACATCCTATGATTTGTCTAGCTGGTCATTATATAATAGTAAGCAAGTGTGAGGAGCAGATTAATGTGAGTGCTAGATGAACAAGCTCGGTTTTCTGTCCACTGGAATAAGAACATAAGAAGATCATCATCTTGGACTTTAATATTTGCTATACATGGCAATTTAGGATTTTAGATCCTTGAAATAATAAGGTTCATTTTGGAGTTGTATTAATAGAACAATAGAAGATTGTTTTCTTCGTAAGCTCTGCCTCTAAAAGTGGATAATTGTGGATGTATCTTCATGCCATTTCATACTGAGTTGGAATTAGCTGGGTGTGATGGTGTGTGCCTGTAGTCTCAGCTGAGACAGGCGGATCACCTGAACCTAGGAGTTTGAGGCTGCATGATCTGTAATCATGCCACTGCACTCCAGCCTCGGCAACAGAGCAAGATGTGGTCTCAAAAGTAAAAACTGAGTTGGAAGGAAAGTCATGGAGTTGTGTATCATGGAGCTATATATACATACATTTTTTTAGTAAGTAATGGATCAGAAGAAAGTCCAACCACAGAAACAGAGTAATATGACCCTACTTTTTTGAGGCTATCAGCATCATCTTTGGTCGTATTTTAAATTTTTTCTCATCTTACAGTTCAATAATGAAGACTTTTCTTTACCTCAAAAATGAATTCAGAGTACTTGTTTATTAAAGTCTGTAGGCAGGAGCAGAAATAAATATGAATATGTATCCATTAAAAGTTCGTGAGGCATGTTCAGACATTATATTCTACTTACCACACTTCTGATAACCTAACACAGGGCAGGAGCCCTTAGTCCACCCTTTCCTCCACTATTTGGTAGAAAAACATTGTTCAGTGATAGCAATGAATTAGAAAGAAAAGAAAAGGTTATCATGAACTTGTTGCTAGCAAGATAAATAAGTGGGTGGTTTTATGATTTTAAAAAACTGCTCTGTAGATCTGGAAATAATTTAGTAGTTATTTTACACTTTATAATATTAGAACAAGCTGTTATAGCAAACAGTGGTG
The DNA here is from genome assembly GCF_006542625.1 of Nomascus leucogenys. Taxonomy (NCBI): domain Eukaryota; kingdom Metazoa; phylum Chordata; class Mammalia; order Primates; family Hylobatidae; genus Nomascus; species Nomascus leucogenys. The sequence continues at coordinate 99,637,545 of NC_044393.1, read as the reverse complement.
ACACATTTCAATGAAGTGTCATGGTGAGCAAAAATTCTGGGACTGTGTCATCTTTAACAGTAGGGGTGTAGGAGAATAATATCAATAAAACCACATATTTTCTAGTTTGGGGAAATTTTAAAGCAGAAGTACTACTTATGCAAGTGTACTTCATTATCTACTGTAGTGTTAATCTAACAACTCAATACAAACTAAATTGATAGGCTGAAATTACGCTAGTGGTAGTTTATAACTAAAAAGCAAGTATAGCAGCAATTTCCGACTTCTGCCATCTCAAGGTAGCACTGTTGGTGAATGACAAAGCGCCTTCCAGAAAGTTGGGAGATTGCAGTTAGGTGTTGCAGCATTCTCAAGGCACTGCGTCCTGGGTGTGGACTTCTCAGTAGGGTATGAATAAAGAGTCCTTACCACACTTTAGTAACAGAAATCTTGCTTTGTGAACACCAAATTTTAGAAAACTCTATGACCGTGGTTAGTAGCATTTACTAGTAAATAGCTATTAGTCTACTTAGGAGAATTTCAGAGGTTTAGGTTGGAAATGGATTCTCTGGTGATTCAAAGAGGCAGGGAGAAAAGGGCTCAAGGAAAGTGATGTCAGAAGAAAGCCAGCTTTCCCCTTTGACATGAGGTTAAAATGAGAGACAGTAGAATTATTTCCTAGTCTATCCTATCTCTTATTATACCTCCCTTTTTTCTGCAGTAACAAAAACTGGCAGTTTTCCTATGACAGCAAGATGGAAGGTCTTTTTCATTTTACTGCTACAAGTAGGACAAGTTACATTCTTTTTACATGCAAAGATAGATGCAAATGTTTATTAATGATTTTTTCTTTTATACACTATGTACAATGACATCTCAGTCTTCTTGGCTGAATCTTCCGCATTTTTTTGACTTGGCAACATGGGGTGCCCTGGTTCAGGCCTTTCCTCTGCACGTGCTCTCAAGTAATCTTCCCCTCTCTTCAATTTGCTATTGAGTCACCAGTGTGTATTCTCAGCCCCAACCTCTCCCCCCAGCTCTGGGCTTTATTTTGTAATTTATTTTATTTTACATGACAAGGTCTTTCACTCTGTCCTTCAGGCAGGAGTGCAGTGGCATGATCATAGCTCACTGTAACCTTGAATTCCTGGGCTTAAAATGATCTTTCCTAAGCCTCACAAGTAGCTAGGACTACAGGCGTGAGCCACCACGCTGGAGCAGTTTTTCCTTTTTTGTGGAGATTGGGTCTCCCTGTGTTGCCCAGAGTGGTCTTGAACTCCAGGCCTCAAGCAGTCCTCCTGCCTGGGCCTCCCAAAGTGGGATTACAGGCATAAGCCACTCCATCCTGGGCTTTTTTATTTAACTGCCTGCATTTCCCCTGGGTATTTAATAGGCATCCCAAAACATCCCTAAAACCCAACTCTCATTTCCCTTCCTCTCCCATCCCTAGTATTCTTCCCCTAGTCTTTCCTGTAAGTGGCAACTTACAGAAGCTTTGGAATCATCCTGACTCTTCATTTTCTTACATCCCACTTCCAGTCAATCAGAAAATCCTTTTGGTTCTGCCTCTGAAATACTTCCAGAATATCTCCACCTCTAATCCAGGCCAGTGTCACCTTCTATAGATTGTGATAGTCTGTACAGTCATGACACTGGTCACTATATCATGGGCTCCTGCCTAATATCCCTGGGACCATTTTTGTTATTTACAGCATAGCCAGAGTGATCTTTCCTTGGTTTCTCCTCACATTCAGAGTAAAAATCCCAAGTTCTATAGGACCTTCTGCCTCCTGTCCGTCCTAGTTAGCTACCTACCATTCTCTCTGAGCTTTAGCTGCATTGACTTTTTTGCTTTTTTCACTTGCTGTTTGACCCCTGCCTGGATGTTCTACTCCCAGGGAAGATACCTGACAGGGTGGGAAGGTACATGTGTGTATCTATATCTTCTTTCCTTCCCTAGGATCTAAGCTCACTGAGTATCAGAGACTACAGCATCCCAAGCACCCACAGCAGTGCTACTGGTGATAATAGGCACTCAAGAAATCGTTCTTGAATGAATGAATGAATGAATGATGTTTCCTTTCAGTAACCTTGTCATCATAATTATACTTGATAACTGCAGTTACTTAGTTCTAATTGACGGTCACTGGTTTTATTGCTCACCAGTGTTTCTTACATACTTCTCATCAAATCTGAAATACACTTCAATCTTACCTGACCGAAGTTTTCACACAGCTGTGTAGTGACTGCACCCTGGCTGACAAGGACTGAAACCTCCAGCGGTGCAGGATGCATCCCAAGTTCAGAGAGAATACGGTGTGAAAACAAATCTGAATTCTTTCTTAGAATTGATGAAATAGGTTATATTGGGTATCCCCCCAGCTTGAAATATTCCGATTCAGTTTCCATCTGATTTAACTGTTTCCTAAAAGTGATAACTTCCAGAACAGGTACAAGCATAATATAGTGTGGCCATTGATTTCATGGTGTGGTCTGTAGTCTTTACTCACCTGACTTTTGGCACCCCTGCTTGTATTAGAAAAGTGTGACGCTAATATGGTTCTCTGTGACGATTGCTTGTCTTTCAGCCATCTTTTCTTTCCCTATGGAACTCATGTAATTCAGATAAGATCTCCAATCAGTCCTCCTTATTACTTAGAGTTTTCTCACGTAATTTCCATTTGTCTGTGTCAGCTTTGCCTTTCTGCTGTGGGCAGAGTGGGACCTCTCTCAATTGTATGAGGGATAGATTCTGCTGCCTGGCTCTAGTCATATAGGACGGCCAGTCAGGAGATTGGAGGACTCATGGTGAGTCAAGACGGCTGGGGCGGGTATGCAAGAGAAATCTGTTCCACTTCCTTGTCAGGGTTCCAGGTGGTTATTTTTACGTTGTTTCTGTTAGTAGTTCTTTCCTCTTTTGTCTATATTTGCCTGAAGTCTGTCTCCCTCGAATTCTGAATTGACTTTTCCGGAAGTTATTCAAGTCTGATTTTCTTTCCTCCCTTGTCAGGGAAAAGAAGTTGTGACAAATTGCTTGGATCCTTAAGCTTAAGTGGGAAGGATGGCTTCAACACAGAACATCTGTTTCATTGCTGTTTTATCCGTCAGTAAAACTGTACTTCTTTTATGTACTAAAAATTCTTAGCACTTAACTAATATTAGCTCTTTGTGCTCTGATGCCAGACTTCCTATAAATTAATGGAAAATTTTTGTGGTTTTGGTTTATTCTAGACCTCAGACTTTACGTAGTATATTTCACTTTTTCACAAGAGGAAGGATTTGCCACAGAGCATTCAAATTACTATTATAGGATATGAATTGTTGCCTACTTTGTCTCTTTGAAAAAGAATCAAGGTTTACCAAGCTTGATTTTAGCCAGCCACCGTATTTCCTAGCTAAATAATGGAAGCAGGGGAGAATCTATACAAGTCAGAGAGTTGTTCTTTTTTGTTTCATGGGGCCTTTCTCTGAGACGGCTAGGGACTCTGTGCTTGATTGGTTGTCATTGTTCAAACTTCAAGTGGTTTCGAGTTAATTTTTTTCAACTAATGTTTAATTCCCTTTTTCCCTGTAGCTTTTACAAAGTTGATCACAGTAAATGGACAAGAATATCATCTTCAACTTGTAGACACAGCCGGGCAAGTAAGTGACCTCTGGTATCTTAGAATCTCATGCAGCATATCTGACAGTCTGGGTCCTAGCACTGATTTTTACAAGTACCAGCTATGCCAGGAAAACCCCTCATGTTGTGTGCAGACAGTCCCTGACTCCCAATGGTTTGGCTTGCAGTGGCTCGACTTAACAATTTCTCATCTTTACGATGGGTCTATTGAGGTATTTGATACATTTTCAACTCATGATATTTTTGGTTTACAGTAGGTTTATCAGGATGTAACCCCGTCATAAGTCAAGGAGCTTACACAGATAACTAAATGTTAATATGCTGTCTACTTGGTCTTTTCTAAGACATTTCTGGCAGTTTTCTCTTAATAACTTGTTTTTCTGCTTTAGAATTGCTTTAAATATATTAACATCGTAAGGGTTAATACTTATTACAGGATAGTGGTTTTCTATTTTCTAAACTTTAATTCTATATGAGAGAGTCATATTAGTTGCTTTCTTTCTCTTTGTGATATGTGTTCTCCTACAGTAGGGCAAAAGTACATCTTTTCTAGAGGAAAGGCATAAGAGGGGCATAGGGCAGAAATTAGCTGATTTAATCTTATGAGGACATGGGCCATAAAATACCAGTTTGATTGGCGTCCAGGCTCTGGTTTGAGTGTTGGCTTTAGTTTATATAGTAGAGTCTCTGGGTGGGTGGATTGGAGAGTGATTACTAGATTAGGGAGTTTCAATTTATTTGATAGACAGTAGGTAATGGCCAAAAGTCAAATAATCCCCCGAGAAAGGATATTCACGTATCGGTTAATGTAGCAGGGATGTGTGGAATGGATTACCAGGGAATTGACTGGAAGCAAGGGGGAAAGGAGTACATGGAACAAAGAAAAGCCCTTTTGACAGCTTAGCTGTCCCATTACCATGACATCCAGGCCTGCTTTTACTAGAAACCATTCTGTAAGACTGAATTTACCCTTCTTCACTGGAGGGTGAGGAATGTAAAGAAGCTGGGATTTCAGCTCCTAACTCCTGCCCTTGCAACATTTTTTTGAGACAGAGTCTTTCTCTGTCACCCAGGCTGGAAGGCAGTGGTGCTGTCCCACTACAACCTGTGCCTCCTGAGTTAAAGCAATTCTCCTGGCACATCCTCCCAAGTAGCCGGGATTACAGGCACGCCACCACACCCGGCTAATTTTGTATTTTTAGTAGAGGCAGGGTTTCGCCATGTTTTCCTGGCTGGTCTCGAACTCCTGACCTCAGGTGATTCACCTGCCTCGGCCTCTGAAAGTGCTAGGATGACAGGCATGAGCCACCATGCCTGGCCCGCCCTTGCAATTTATAATCAAAGGATAAGAGTAGCAGGAGGGTGAGTGTAGTGTGATCTGGTTTGCTGTGTTAAATGGGGGCTATTTTTCTGGAATCTGGGGAAATTGGAGTAGACCCAGAATAATATGACCTGTCCTGTGGGTTTGGAATGAATTCCCTCCGCTTTGCGTTTTGAAGTAAACATAGAAGGAAAGTGTGATGCCTTAGTGAAGCAAGAAGATAGCTGTATTGAGCGATGTTAGCGTTGGAGGAACCCTGAGGTTTCCATTTTGGAAGCTTGGAAGAAAATAAATGTGTTTGGCTCTTTGAGCTTGTACACAGAGCTATAGCATGTGCCTCCTTCACTCACCCTACACACTCCCTGCTGGTGGTGAATGTAATGTGCTTTAGCAGTCAGATTCTTGATGCTTTCATTACAGCAGAGCCATCCTAGGCTTTCACTCCCCAATACCTGTCCTCTTGACAGAAGAATAGGAGTTGGGGCTTATATGGACCAGGGGAGCAGTAGAAGTCTCCGTTAGGGGGGCCGGGGCATGGCACAGATGACAAGGCTCATTAGAAATTAGTAGGGAAGGGAGGAGCCGCTTGAGTAGGAAATTGTGTTGGATTGTTGGGTTTTGTATCTTTCTTTTATAGTTAAGTTGACTATATAATTTATTGCCTAAACCAAGACACTTTCAGAGTTGTGGGCTGGAGGTGCTAATAATAATTATGTTGGGACAACAGTGTAACTTAGAATGTCCTGGGCAAAGAAATACAGCTGTTCTGTTTATTGTGGGACTCTGACACTGTCAAGACTTCAGTTTGCTTTTGTATCGTTATTTGGAACCTCCTTTAAGCTCCTGAAAACTGGTGATGAGAATGTAAATTGATAAATCACTTTCATGTAATGTTACTGTGGAAACATGTTTTATATCAGGCAATTCAGGGAACCAGTATTTCATAACTGTTTGGAGTGTGGGCCCTGGAGTCACACTTGCCTGGATTTGAATCTTGGCTTTTGTTGCTAAACCAGTAACCTTAAGGAAGCGAATGAGGGCTGGGCATGGTGGCTCATGCCCTTAATCCCAACACTGTGGGAGGTGGAAGGATCACTTGAGCCCAGGAGTTCGAGGTTGCAGTGAGCTGTGATAGCACCACTGCAGTCCAGCCTGGGCAACACAGTGAGATCCCATCTCTTTAAAGAAAAGGATGAGAAAGTCTTTCTGTGCCTCAGAGCTTTATCTATAAATAGTGATAACTGGCATTGTTGCAGGATTGTCACACTGGGGTTGAAGAGGATGTGCTCTTTCTTTGTAGACCTTTAATGCTGCTGAGGCAAGTGTGACGCCAGCATATTAACTGTGTTGACAGGCTGCATGGTGGAAGTGCACATGTTCTTAATACTTGGAGAGCTGTCTTTGAAAAGATTTCTCTAAAGAATAAATTTCTTTATATTGACTACTTATCAAGTTGGAATATGTGTTCCTCTGCAGTACTGTTTTGCCCTGGAACATAAATGTACACTCAGGTATCAAACAATTTAAAATATTTTAGTGATGTAGTAAGATAAATAGTGAAACCAAAAGCACCAGTGTTTAGGAAGAGTATATGATATAAGATAAGACAAGAGCAGTGGTCATATTAGCAGCCTGTTGTCTTGCCCCTTCGGGTTATATTACAACTGGGTAAGAGTATTTGGAGAATTTTTGCACAAAATATATCCAAATTTGGCTACTTTAAATTATTTGTAGTCATTGCAACTAGTAGTTCTTGAAGGTTATATTTACAGTTGAGAGACAATAAATTAAAGATATGCTCTTTATTTACAGCTCAGGATGGTGACACACAGGCATGTTCTGCCATGGTTTTACCCTTCATTCTGTTGAAAACTGGATGATAACAAACTCAGGTGTTTACTGCTCCAGGAGCTGCTTTATAAATTGGATGCATACTGGGGCTAGTTCTGGGATTAAGACTGGTAGTAGGGTAAGATGATTAAGGGGCAAATTCTCTTAAAAGTAATCTGTAGTAAATTTGTTCACTAGCTTCCACATTTCAGGAGTGAAATTGCACGCAGTGAATTGCTGCATAGCGGTATTTGTTAGCAAGTTCTATTTACTACTTAGTAGTTTATGTCGGTACATCCATACCACTATGGTTTAATAGTGGTTGAATTGCCCACCCAGGAATGATGATGAACATCGTTAAATACAGATTATTTTTAGATTGCATGAAATATTTTGGTTTTGCCCAATTTTAGGGTGAGAATATATACCCTAAATGAATTTTGGGGTAAGAACGTGAAGTATCAAAAAAAAAACAAAAGTAGCCTCTTCTATATTAACCTATTTATGCCTAGTGTTCCATTATTGGAATGTGATGCTTGTGGGAGTTATTTATATCCTACTGCTCAAGGTCACCAAGGTCTGATTTTTCATTAAAAAAAAATTTTGCAACCTCCGGCATAAATGGGTTAATAACTTAGATTCACGCCTGTAATCCCAACACTTGGGGAGGCCAAGGCGGGTGGATCACTTTAGGTCAGGAGTTTGAAACCAGCCTGACCAACATGGTGAAACTCTGTCTCTACTAAAACTACAAAATTAGCCAGACATGGTGGTACATGCCTGTAATCCCAGCCACTTGGGAGGCCAAGGCAGGAGAATTGCTTGAACCCAGGAGGCGGAGGTTTTAGTGACCCAAGATTGCACCATTGCACTCTAGCCTGGGCAACAAGAGCGAAACTCCATCTCAAAAAAAAAATAAATAATTAATAATAATTAAAATTGATTCAATGACAATCCATCTTACAGTGTAACCAAATTTGCTTTTTTGAAAATTAAGCTTGATTTTTTAAAAATAGGTGTAATGCACATGGTACAAAAATAAATAGTGCAAAAAAGGTGTAAATAGTAAAATTTAAGACGTTCCTACCCTAGCTATCTAACCCCCCATCCCCACCAGCAGCCACATTTACCAGTTTCTAATATATGCCTCTAGGATACTTGATACATGAATATGCAAATAATAGTTTTAAGCTTGGGTTTTGTTTTGTTTTTTTTTTTTTTTTCCTTTTTACACAAAAAGTAATACATCTCCATCCTGGAGATTATTCCATATCAATACCTATGGCCTCCTTTTTCCCCAAGGCCGCATAATATCCAGTTGTTGGGATATATATCGTAAGTTAACTGCTGATCAACAGTTAGACTGTTGCCGGTCTTGCTACCATCAGCAGTCCCTTAGTGAACATCTCGGACGTTGTTTTAGACATAGGGTAATAATGCACGTAGGAAAACTTCCTGGATGTGGGCTATCATAGGGTTACAGTTCATGTTCTTGCCAGCAGTAAATGAGAGTGTCTATTTCCCTACACCCTCACCAACACTATGTGTTACCAAACGTTTTGGTACTTGCCAATCTGATAGGTAAAAAAAAGCATCCCAGTGTACTTTTAATAATGCAGTGTACTTTTAATAATGCATTTTTCTTCTTAGGAGGGGCTTTGATTTTTCCTATGTTAGAAGATGTTTGTATTTTTTCCCCCTATGAATTATCCTGTGTACTTTGCCATTTTTTTTCTATTGGGTGGTTGGTCTTTGCGTGTTGATGTGAGATTCCCCTTGATATGTGAAGAAAATTAGCATTTTGTATATGATCTGAGATGCACAGTTTTGTTTTCAGTTTGTCTTTTATTTATGATTTTTGTTTGAGAGGTTTGCAGCCATGAAGAACTTTTTCATTTTCACATGGTTGAATTTATTTATTAATCTTTTTTTTTTTTTTTTTTTTTTTTTGAGACAAGAGTCTCACTCTGTCGCCGAGGCTGGAGTGCAGTGGTGCCATCTCAGCTCACTGCAAGCTCCGCCTCCCGGGTTCACGCCATTCTCCTGCCTCAGCCTCTTAAGTAGCTGGGACTACAGGCGCCCGCCACCACATCCAGCTAGTTTTTTTGTATTTTGAGTAGAGACGGGGTTTCACTGTGTTAGCCAGGATGGTCTCGATCTCCTGACCTTGTGATCTGCCCACCTTGGCCTCCCAAAGTGCTGGGATTACAGGCGTGAGCCATTGTGCCCGGCCTTATTAATCTTTTTTTAACTGATAATCTATCATACACATCGTTTTCATCTTTAAATCTTTGCTTCTTCTGGAATATGTTTTTGCTGAAGTGTGAATTGGAGATCCAGCTTAGCTATTCATCCCCAAGTGGCTCTGGGCTTGTCCCTCTACGCTCAGTTGAGGGTTACTTTTGGTCCTCACTGATTGAAATGCCAATATTATCATTTACCTCATTCTCGTATCTATCAGGTATTTCTAGATTTTTAAGTCTATTTGTGAGCCAGTACAGTATTACTTTATGAGAGCTTTATGATTTCTACTCAGCTGCCCTCCCAAGTGCTATTATATTGCTATTATTCTTTCTCAGAAAGCAGACTTTAAAGGCCAGGCACAGTGGCTCCTGCCACTGCACCCCAGGCTGGGTGACAGAATGAGACTGTCTCAAAAAAAAAAAATCAGACTGGGTGCAGTGGCTCACACCTGTAGTCCCAGCACTTTGGGAGGCCAAGGCAAGCGGATCACCTGAGATCAGGGGTTCGAGACCAGCCTGACCAACATAGTAAAATCCCATCTCTACTGAAAATGCAAAAATGAACCAGGTGTGATGGTGTAGCTTGTAGTTCCAGCTACTCAGGAGGCCGAGGTAGGAGAATCGCTTGAACCTGAGAGGTGGAGGTTGCAGTGAGCTGAGATAGTGCCATTGCATTCCAGCCTGGGCAACAAAAGTGAAACTACGTCTCAAAAAAAAAACAACAATCAGAATTATATCAGCTGGGGGCTCTTTCCTCCATTGTACCTTCTAACTGGTGGTTTTTTACTCAGTGCTTCTTAGACATAACGTCTTTTTTCTGTGTTTCCACAGTTTCCCTTTAGGGAAAGCAGAATTTTAACTTTGAACCTACTCTAGCTGAGCTAGTGATTAAAATCATTTGGAATTTTGTTTTTAATCTTATTTATTATATCAAAGAATTTATAGTAAAACTTAATTTTTCTTTTCTCTTTTTTTTTTCTTTAAAGAACTTTATCATAGGGCAGTAATTCTGGGCTGTCATAAACAATGATTATAACCATACTTTAAGTTTACAAAAATAATAGACTGCTGCTTAATCTACTGGTACCATGATGTGATTTTTCCGTAATAGTGCTTAGGACATGTATTATGTTGACAATTTAGTTTCAACTAAGAATGAGATGTTTGTACCAGAGAGTGGCACATGCTGTTGAAAACCGCACTGACATCAGAACTTTCTGTATGCTTTAATACATATATAAAGCAAAGTGTCATAACGCTGCTTTATAAAACTGAAGACTACTATGCTGTTGCGGAATAGGTACCTTTCTCTTTAATTCCTAGAGTTGCTCAGTAAATAACTCTCTTGGTCCCCAAAAGTCTGAATACCTCAATTGAACCTGGTGTTTTGATCCTCTTTTCTCTCTCTCTCTCTCTCTCCTCTCCCTCTCTCCCCCCCTCCCTCCCTCACTCTCTCCTTCAGATGCTGATGGCACCCGTCTAGCAACCTGTAGATTGAAGCTCAGGTCATTGTGACTGACATGCAGAGAATAAATCAAATAATATGACAGTTTCAAATATAAAAATACAGATTTATGGAATAAATCAGCAGGATTTATAAATGTCCTGAGGTCTAGAAGATTCTGGACTTAGTCATGCTCATCCCTTGTTTTGAGATCACAGAGCCAATCATCTTTGTGTTCCATCCATCCTCTTCTCCCAGAAATTATGGAGGTCATCAGACTTTCCCCTAAAGTTCTAGAACAGCCAGTCATTTTTAAATACTGGCTTGAACCACATTATCACCTCCAAGCCATCCTTAAAGCTTCAGTTTGTAGGCTGTTTCTGGCATAATATTGTAATCCACTCTGTGTCTACTTTGATTTCTTCAGGTAATACATGAAAAACTTTGGGTAAAGGTTGTTTGTGATGCTATATGAAGACTACTCAAATATAATTTTTTTCTCCCACAGGATGAATATTCTATCTTTCCTCAGACATACTCCATAGATATTAATGGCTATATTCTTGTGTATTCTGTTACATCAATCAAAAGGTAAGGCTCCTGCTGCCTGCTTGAGTTGATTTGCTACTCATAGATAGCATTGATCCTTTTAAGGGACTGTGCTGGAATTATTAATAGTGACAATTAGACAGAATTATTAGGCTACATGTTTTTTAGTGATTTTCTCATGGAGCAACTGGGTTGTTGGGGGGAAACATGGCCCACTAGATGTTGTTAGTTACACCAATAGGATAAAAGGCTCTTTCTTACCTCAAGCTGCCTAGAAAAATAGTGGTTCAGCATGATATAAGCTTTTCTGCTAATTGAAATGGGAAATGCCTAAATTAATTTTACTTTGTGTGTGTTTTTACCATATTAAGGTGAAACAGACTTTCTAATAAAATGTGGAAGTTTGGGTTTGTTCAGTATCTTATCCTTTGAATTTATGAAATAAGACCTTTTGGTAATAGAGTCTGACTTTCCTACATAAAAACAGAGCCACTATTTTTATTAATAAGAATGGATGTCGGTTCCTCTAGCTACGTATTTCATGTCATCTCTTATCGGGGGATGGCGTGTATTATCAGGAGGAGCAGTGGTCTGTGTCTGTTAACAGAACAGCTGGCTGTATACAGCAGCGGAGCTCTGGGCATTGGTGAAAGCTTATGTTTGAAGACTATGAAAATATCAGTGCCAGTGGAGGGTGTTTGGTGGCTACCTAGCATCTATTGAGTGTATGCGACATGTTAGGGAGTTTGCTATGCTCTTTGCCTACATATGATACATTACTTATTTCATCATTACCTTAATCCTTCATCAGAGATGTTTTATATCCCACTTTACATAGAAAGAAACTGAGTGACAGAGAGCTAAAGCAACTTGCCCAGGGCTACATAATGACATTGCTGGGATTCATAGCCATCTCTCCAGTTCCACAGTTAAGGCTGACACTGTCCAATAGAACTTTCTGCGGTGATAGAAGTGTTTGCTATCTGTGCTGCAGGTGGCTGTTTAACTAAAAATGAAAAATTAAGCCTCCCTCGGTTACAGTAGCCCCATTTCAGGTGCTCAGCAGCCACATGGGGCTGGAGGGTGCCATGTTGGCCAGTGTCTGGGTTCCTTACCCCCACATACTCCACTGCCAGTGAAAATTCAGTCTGCTGCTCTGTGAGCGTGTTGTTTAACATTTTTCTCCATGGCAGAGAAACATACTTTAGGGTGTTGAGTTCTAGCTATAAAATGTTTGAGTACCATTCTCGGCCATTCTTATAAACAGACCCCATACTGTCAATCCCTGAGAAAGTTTACACCTGAATCAAAACCAAGTACCAGGATTATGTGTTCCTTAAGGAAAACTGGTGAACTGTGAAAAATAGAAAGTGGGGGTAGTCATTCTTAATCGAATTACCTAAGCATAGATACTGGTAATATCTTGGTATATGTTTTTTCTGGTCTTTGTTTTAGTCTGCATGGATTGTTTTAACATCCTTTCATTTGCTCTCTGAATGCTGTTTTATGGTTTATATTTTCCATGTTTTTATATTTTTACTTACCATGTAATGTATGTTTTTCCATATTACCTAGTATTTGAAATAGTAAATGGCTTTATAATATTTCATGTTCAATGACAGATGGATATCTCTCTTCCTGTTTAATGTATTTATATTCTTGTCACTAAAAGCAGTGCTTGGATTGGATTTTATGCTTAAAACCACTGTGTACTTAGTATTTGGAAACATGATCATTTTCTTACTGACTTATAAGAGCACTTTAAATAGTAAAACTATTGGCCGTTTTTGTACAAAGATTTTCTTAATTTCAATTGTATATTTTTAAAATGTATTTACTGCCACATGTAAGGCCTTGTCCAGAACAAATTTAATGTACCAATAATCTAATGAATGTTGGAAGTTCATGTTTGTTTATGAATTTCCATTATTTTACTAATTTACTTGAAAAACATGATTCAAAGATTGTTTTGTTGTTGGTAAGTATAATTTTATCCTAGCTGATTTTTAGAAAACAATGTTGGTGTTACTTTACAAATTGATCTCTTTTTTGGTGGGCACAAATTAGATGACATTATAGAATCAAGTTGAAAACATAGCATGTGTCACTGGGGAAACTGAAAAATACATTGAGCTGGATTAAAAATATGAAAATGGGCCGGGCGCAGTGGCTCACGCTTGTAATCCCAGCACTTTGGGAGGCCGAGGCGGGTGGATCACGAGGTCAGGAGATCGAGACCACGGTGAAACCCCGTCTCTACTAAAAATACAAAAAATTAGCCGGGCGTGGTGGCGGGCGCCTGTAGTCCCAGCTACTCGGAGAGGCTGAGGCAGGAGAATGGAGTGAACCCGGGAGGCGGAGCTTGCAGTGAGCCGAGATTGCACCACTGCACTCCAGCCTGGGCGACAGAGCGAGACTCCGTCTCAAAAAAAATAAATAAATAAAAATATGAAAATGTGTTCACCAAGGACCTTATGTATTTGAGAAAACATTGGCCTAGGGCAAAGCAAAAGACAAAAACTTGGTTCTGTGTCTTCTCAGTGCCACTGTTACAAGTTTTGACCAAGTTTCTCCTGACTAAAATGGGTGCGTTTTGTTTTGTTATATGCCTTTTACCTTAGTAGCTCATAGTTTAATGAGCATTCTCAAATCTCAAACATGAGTGTGAAAAGAGTGGTGTTTTGTTTTTCAGAAACCTATATGCTGAATACACAAATATTTATGAATATACAAGAAATATGTCAGTAAAACTTTCTGAATCAACCAGTTTGTTCATCAGAATTGTCTAATCCTTTTTATTGAATTTAACCTCTATCTAAATGATAACCATTTTCATTATTTGTGAAATAAAACAAGTCTCAGATTATTCCTTTATATCATAAAACCCCTGTAGAATTGCTCTTTCTGAGTAAATAAAGCGAAAATACATCCTATTTCATAATTTCTAGAAATGGAAAAAAGAAACCTGCATTTGAGAGATGTGAGATTTGGGTTTTCATTTATCCCCACTAACAACTTTGGACAAGTTACTTCACAGTACCTTTGTCACCTGTAAATTGGGTATGTTGATATAGGAGAAGACCTCTCTTATCTGAGGCAGCCAGATTAGTTAAGGGCCAGGCGCAGTGGCCCACACCGGTAATCCCAATACTTTGGGAGGCCAAAGTGGGCAGATCATTTGAGGTCAGGAGTTCGAGACCAGCCTGGCCAACATGGTGAAACCTCATCTCTACTAAAAATACAAAAATTACCCGGGTGTGGTGGTAGGTACCTGTAATCCCAGCTGCACAGGAGGCTGAGGCCGGAGAATCTCTTGAACCTGGGAGGCAAAGGGTATATCATGAGCTGAAATCATGCCATTGCACTTCAGCCTGAGTGACAAAGCAAGGCTCTGTCTCAAAACAACCAAAAACATTCCCAGATTAGAAAAATAAATTTTGCTTTTAGCATATGTAAGCATACCAAAAAAAAAAAAACAAAAAAAACCAAAAACAACATTGGTTAAGGGAAAAAAAATCAGAAAGGTGATGTCAATCTCCAGTGTTTTGTTTTAAAGCATAAATATACATTCAGTCACACAGTGAAATTTTCAAATTGTCATCTTTGAATATGAGCTCACTCACTGCTGTTCAGTATGACTACATCCGCAATTTGTCCATTATGACTTCTGGTTCAGTTTCTTACTAGTGAGATACTTGGGAAACAGTCTACACCTCAACTATTTAGATTGCTGTGATTTTCCCCACCAGTCTTTTTCAGTTGGTTTGGCACACCTTATTAAGGAGCACCATTTTTAGTAGATCAACCCACAGTATTCAACTTCTAGTTTTCAAACAAACAAAAACTCTGTCTACACATATTTCAAAAGTTTGCAACATAAATTATGACTATGATGAATTTAACTGGCATAAGCGGGTTTGGGAACAAATGGGGCTGTTTTAAATAATGCCTTTTTTTCCTAGTAACTCGTAATTTAATGAGCATTCTCAAATTTCAGACATGAGGGAGTATGAGAAGAGTGGTGTTTTGTTTTTTAGAAACCTATATGCTGAATACACAAATATTTATGGAATATCCAAGAAATACATCAGTAAAACTTTCCAAATCAACCAGTTTGATTCAGAAAATCAGTGATCTCAAGAAATTTAGCCACTTAGAACAGTACACATTTATGATCTCACAATTTTTGTGGGTCAGGAATCTGGGTGTGGCCTAGCTGTGTCCTCTGCTTTAGTCTCTCACAGCCACAGTGTGGGTATCAGCAGGGGCTGCAGTCCCATCTGAAGGCTTGGCTGGGGAAAGATGTTTCCCAGCATGTTCGTGTGGCTCTTGACAGGATTGAGTTTCTTGCAAGTTGTTGGACTGAGCTTCTCAGTTCCTTGCTGGCCGCTGGCCTGAGGCTGCCCTCTGTTCCTTGCCAGGTGCTTCACTTCATCAGAGCAGGTGCACAAGAGAGCCAGAGAATTTCCTGCATGACAGAAGCCACTATCTTTTATAACCTAACCACAAAAGGGACATTCCGCCACCTTTGCCATATTCTGTTCATTAGATGCACGTCACTAGGTCCATGCACGGAGATGACACACAGTGTAGTGTGGCCACTCGGAGAGCAGGAGATCTGGGAGCCGGCTCCAAGCTGCCTGCCACACAGTCCCAGTTCTTTCAGCTGTTTCTCACGTGACAGGGTACTGTATTTTTGCCCAAGTGGCGACACTTTTAAATGTAGGCAAATACAGCATGCGGAGGAAACCGTGGTTCTGTAATGCAACCGCAGGTCCTTAGGACACCCATATCCCATTTGTTGACCCACAGCGAGCTTGTAGGGGGGTTAAATTTCATTTTTGTTTTTATCAAATGACAGCACACATCGTTTAAAATAGCACAGCGTGTAATTCATTCAACAAGCTAACTTGTTCCGAAGCTTGTGATGCAACCATGAACAAAGCAGACAAATCCCTGCCCTTGTGAACTTATTATTTCTGGTGTGGAAGACAAACAGTAAAACGACATACGTGCGAGATAGGATGTCTGTGACCATGCTGCCAAGAAAAATAAAGCATGGAAGGGTAAGAAATAGAAAGGGAATTTGTAATTTAGGGTAAACAGAAGAGGTGTAAGAAATGACATTTGAGGCTGGGAGGCTAGGTGTGGTGGCTCACTCCTGTAATCCCAGCACTTTGGGAGGCCGAGGCAGGCAGATCACGAGGTCAGAAGTTTGAGGCTTGAGAGTCACTGGAGCCGAGTAGAGATGGCCACCCATCAGAGGACGTTGAACGAGGCACCATCCATCTGCTGCAGCAGAGTCCTCTGGTTGCTGTGCCGAGCAGGGGTGGCGGGGAAGGGTTGGGGCTGTGGCACTGATACAGGCAGACTTGGGCCAGGAATTCACACCTCGGTGGCAGCAGTGAAGGGGAGTGAGAAGCTGTCAGATTCTAGGTAGGATTTGAAAGTAGAGCCAGTGATGTGCTGGCAAATGTTCGCATGGGTTTTTTGGGGGAGGGTGGAAAATGATTTGTGGCCATTTGCCAGCAGTCAGTGGTATAAATAATCCTGCTGTGGCAGATTTCAAGTGATCATTGTGACATCTCAGATGCCCTTCCCGGTGAGAGCCACCTCCAACCTAGAGTCATCAGCTTATTGATCTGATTGAAAGCCAAGAGATACTGGCATCACCCAGAGAATGTATGTACCTAGGAAAGAAAACAGGAGCAGGCTGAGTGTACTAGGGCACTCTAGGAAAAGTTGTTCAAGTTGTAAACAGTTGGTTCTTTGCTGAATGAGTTGGGTGATTAAAATGTGCATTTATGTGGTTTGTCAGCCCAGTGGTAGGCTTTCCATTTGAATGCCTTACCTGTTTCACTTTGAATATCCTCAGTCAGCGTTGCTGAGTGTCAGATGTATGCACATGTGAGCGGATTGCTAGGAAAAAACAAGAGTTCTTTGTGTTCAGTTTATGTTAAAATGGTGAGTCTGTGACATTTTACATTTTTCCAGCTGGCAACATAACATACATTTAAAAACTTCAACATTAAAATGGATGTCTAATTTATACTTTTTGTTCTATAGTTTTGAAGTGATTAAAGTTATCCATGGCAAATTGTTGGATATGGTGGGGAAAGTACAGTAAGTAGTACCATTTTATCTGTTTGTTAGAGAAACTTCTTTTAATAGTATCTTCTGAGCAATACAATCTGGCACTGACTAGTTTGTCTTTTTTTTCTTATAAATAGAATACCTATTATGTTGGTTGGGAATAAGAAAGACCTGCATATGGAAAGGTATGTATCTTTTAAATCATTAGTGATTTATAAAGTCAAATCTAAGATGATTTAGTCACTGAAGTATCATTTTAATTATTGTTCTGATGTCAAGAATATTTTTAGCTGTAGCATTTTTATCTGTTCAGAGGTGTTACGGTCGTGTGCAGCAGAAGCAAAAGTGGAATAGAAATCTCACATTCCTCTAGAAAAGAGAGAGCAAACTTTATAGGAAACCACCTTTAGGTTATCTACCACTTTGCATAAAGCAAATTCTAAAAAGACATAGTGCTCATTTATGCAGCAAGTGGTTTTTGAGTACCAGGGTTTGGGATTGCAATGGGGAGCAAAGGAGGCAGATGTCCCATGCCCAGGCAGCTTCATGTCAGAGAGGAAGAGACTCTACAGCCTGCACGCAAGAGAATTGAGCTTTCAGGCTCTTTCACAATTTCCCCTGGCCTTGGGTGCTTAAAACCTAGCTGTAAAATAGTCAATTGTTACAGATACGGGAGTACTGGAAAATAGGATCATGTTCTCTGAGCTGGAAGGTTTGCTGGAGCATGGATAATCCCATAAGGCAATGTCTATTCTGTTCCCCAGCTCAGGCGTAATTAAAACACTCCTGTGTTACATTCTTGATGCTAATGTTAGGCCAGGGCATGGTTCTGCTTCATGAGAAAGAAATTGACCAAAATGGAGCCTGTTTCATCTAATGAAAAGCAAAGTACTTTAACTAGAATTTTATTTTTCCTTTAGGGTGATCAGTTATGAAGAAGGGAAAGCTTTGGCAGAATCTTGGAATGCAGCTTTTTTGGAATCTTCTGCTAAAGAAAATCAGGTAACAGATTCTATAAACCTCATTTTGCATTGTGTTGTCATCAGTCGCAGGGATGTGTCCTTGCAGTTGGCAATTGACCTCTGTCTTGATCACTCCTGTGTAACATTTGGCCTTCCACCATTTCTAATACCAAGCTTTGTGTTGCTTTAGGAAGGTACCACTTAGGTGTTTATAAATTCGGTCAGTATTCTACTTAACAGTGGAACCTAGGATATTTGTAGGATAAACAGAAACTATTAGTAAAGGAAATACTACCTTTTGTAAACATGTATTTTTGTTTTGTATTAAAGCTGGTACAGAAATAAGTCCATACAGGGGGAAAAAAAAGAATTATATCACTTTAGTACTAATTTTGTAACTGTACCCACCCCCTGGCTTTTTTTCTGTTAGATGAAACCAGGTCAGACGTACGTGTTAATTTTTAACATAGAAATGATTAAGAACCATCTTATAAGCATTTAGTACCAATTTCACCCTGCAGATGTACCTTTAAAGGCATGTTCTGGGAAGGATGTAGATTCTGCTTCAGGGAGGCTTCACAATCCTGTATGAACCTTTTTCTTCCATTGCTTTAATTTATACTCCCAGCACCAAGCTTGTCTCCCACCCCCAGTGCATTTTTCACCTATATATTTTTCTTTGCTGCCCTTAACTTTCTAAAGATACACATCTGATGGTACCATCCTCTACTCAGAAACTGTCAGTGAACTGCCCCTTCTCTATAGAACCCTTCGCCTGGTCCTGAGTGCAGTCAGTAATTTGTTCTTTTCTAGTGTCTTCTCTCGCCACGTTCTTGTACTTTCAGTCACATCAAACTGCTCCCTTCCTTAAACACACCATCTCCTGTCCACCCCACTTTCAAAATGTCTCACCTTTCCTCATGCTCCCCTCCGGTTTAAAATAGCCCTTCTCTAAGTAGCTACTTATGTTCATGTGGGGTTTTATATTTTGAATGTGTTTTCAACATGTGGTGGTGTTTGATACTCAGGTAAGATGACTTGGTTTTCATTTCTCTGAGGAAACTAGTGTAGTAGGGTGGTGCCTCCTCCCTGGGAGGGCTGGGCGCCAGCAGCCTTAGCGCTCTTCCTTCCCTGCTCCGCATGACAGAGGTTTGTAGTCCTCAAGGCCCCACCTAGATTTCACCTTCTTGTTGACCCCCTCTGGATCCATCCAGCTGAAAGAAATTGTGGTTTCTTCTCTTAGCCCTCTTAATTTGTTCTGAGATCTGAGTCGGTATCATTTATATAAATATCCTTCATAATGTTCAGCACAGTGGGTTATCCGTCAGCCTAAGTATCCTGTGATGGTCAAATTGGCTTTGTCCTGTGTTGGGATATGGAGGGATAGTGAATCCGTGTGGTTATGTCCTCTTATGTGCGGATGAAAAAAAATGAATAAGCAGATCCGTGTAATTGGTTCCCAAGTTCCAGATAGCAAGGGATTTATCGAAGTCAGCTCAGTTTCTGAGTATACACAGAATTCAAATAAGAACTGAGATAGTTAAGAGATACCTATATTTTAAAAATCGAATTAAATCAATCATCCATTGAGTGCCTACGGACTATATCCTTCAGATCATGTAGTTAAATCGCCTCGTTTTAGAAGTGAGGAAATTAAGTTTCAGAGAAGTTAAGTGACTTTTCTAAGATCACCCACTACCTTATGTGGTATAAGAACTAGGACTGAATTGTAAATCTCATCCACATCTAGTCCTTTTTTCTCTACACACTGCTTCCTGTCAATCAGGTGATCCGAAGCCGGTGACCTAGATTAGACAAGCGGGGTGGGACCTGGGGTTGGCTTCGGTTAACTAGGAGGACAGACACCTCATTCATACCAACAGGACAGAAGGCTGAGGATGGGAGCCCGCATTCAAGTGGGTGGGTCAGCTTGGTGGACGGAGGATGTGGAGTTCTTTCATGAATGTGGCTTCTGTTTTCCAGTGAAGTGTGTAAAACAAGGTTTTCAGCTGAGCGTAAGGATGGGGAACATTTGAGGAGAAGGGACAAGGCGTGGATCTTTCTCTGGGGAGTGCCCACATCCAGGGATGCAGGCGGGTGGCTAGGCAGCACCAGGCATCTGCGCCAGGTTCCTGGTCATGGGTGTGAGGTCAGCAGTGAGCGGTGTGTGTTTTCCCTGGGCAGCGTTTACTGTGTGGCTGCGGGCACCATGCCAGCGACAGTTGGTAGGGAAGGGAGTTGAAGTACAGTGGCGCCATGGTGGCCTGCTGAATCTGAGCTGACCGAGAGGGAAAGGAGCAGCAAGAAGTGGTTAAGGGGACAGGGGCGATGTAATAATAGGGTCAACAAATCAGGCCCCTTGTGGGGCTAAGAATTGTTGCTTCAGGATAGCTAGAGAAAGAGAGCTGGGAAGGTGGTGTGGTGGGACACTGGCAGTTGGTGTGTTGTGGTTTCGTGGGATACTGGAAGTCACTGGAGTGATGGGGGAGGGGGATTCTTGGTGATTAGGAAAACTGGGCACTTCCTGTGGGGCTTCTGAGAACAGGGGCAGTTTTTCATGACCACAGGACTGCATTTAAAGGACAGGGTCTGGGAGTCACGGTGGCTCAGGCCTGTTGTCCTGGTGCAAAAGGAGGCGAGGCTAGGCATTCGAGGCCAGCCTGGGCAACAACACAGAAACCTCCAATCTGTATAACAAAAGACAAATAAAGGACAGGGTCTGACAGTTCTCCCCACGCAGTGTAGGAAGAGTTCCTGCTCCACGTGGCCGTGATTGCTGTCTGTGGTGAAGGACTGGGGGATTGACCCTGGGCTGAGGCTGAGGGCAGGAAGACAGTCAGGAGAGGAGAGGCCAGGAGATAGGGAGGGCAGTTTGTGGATTGAAATGACCGAGAATTACGCCGCAGAGGTTGTTGGAGGCTGGCATCGTGGCATCTCAGGAGCACGGAGGGTGCCTCCCCCACTTGAGGCCTCTTGGTGTCAAGGATGTGAGAGGCAAGGGCTGCTGGGAGAGCATGTCCCGTGGGAAAGGAGGAAAGATAGTGCCAGAAGTGAAGAGGGACTCTGAGGTCTAGAGGACACTGGGGTGTGGGGGTCGTGGGGTGGAGTGGGACAGGAGATGGTGGTGAGTCTGGGAGTGAGGACTCTTCGGGCGTCTCCTGGTGCCTGAAGAAAACAGGGTCAAAAGCACAATTGGAGGCTGGTTATGGTCTGGGTCAGGAGGGATGGACAGTGGCCTTACTGGGTGTCGGGGTCCCTGAAGTTCTGGGGCTCACCAGAACCCCTTCTCCCCACCAGTAGGAGGGCAGGGCAAGCGGCATGCCCTCCTCAGTCCGTGAAGTACTCGGAGTTCGACTTCACGCTAACACTGTGATTGGGTTTCTTTCTCTTTTCAGACTGCTGTTGATGTTTTTCGAAGGATAATTTTGGAGGCAGAAAAAATGGACGGGGCAGCTTCACAAGGCAAGTCTTCATGCTCGGTGATGTGATTCTGCTGCAAAGCCCGAGGACACTGGGAATATGTTCTACCTGAAGAAGCAAACTGCCTGTTCTCCTTGAAGATAAACTCTGCTTCTTTTTTCTTCTGTTAACCTGAAAGATACCATTTGGGTCAGAGCTCCCCTCCCTTCAGATTATGTTAACTCTGAGTCTGTCCAAATGAGTTCACTTCCATTTTCAAATTTTAAGCAATCATATTTTCAATTTATATATTGTATTTCTTAATATTATGACCAAGAATTTTATCGGCATTAATTTTTCAGTGTAGTTTGTTGTTTAAAATAATGTAATCATCAAAATGATGCATATTGTTACACTACTATTAACTAGGCTTCAATATATCAGTGTTTATTTCATTGTGTTAAATGTATACTTGTAAATAAAATAGCTGCAAACCTCAGTCCTTTGTGCTACTTGATGTGGCTTTCAAAGAAGAGAAGCCTTGTCCTGAGTTTCTCACTTGGCTTCAGGAAGGCCCCAGGTTGGATTCCAGAAACCAGTGAAGATGTGGCCACAGGAGGAGGTGTGCTGAGGTGGCTGCTGACCGTGGACTCCCTGCGCAGGGGCCGGCAGATGTTGGGGCTGGGTTACAGCTGATTGATGCTGAGTGGCCCTGGGGGGTCTGTGAGGGGAGTTCCCCCCCAGTGATGAGATTCCCTCCTTCCACCCTCAAATCCCTAAACCTTGACTGAAATGCTCCGTGGTCGGGAGCCTGGTCAAGGAGGAAGAGCTGCTGAGAGGCATTGTTCGCCCTTGCTCATAGCTTAGCTTGATGTCCGTGTCAGACAGGAGATGACTGAGAAAACAGCCTTGCTGTCCTAGAACACCCTGGAGTTTAGTGTTCTGTGTCAGGGTCTCGGGAGCCTCCTTCAGACCCAGACAATGGGCCTCCCTCTGTCCAAGGAGCAGCTGTAAAGGAGAAGAGGGATTTCATTTGCTTGGTGGCTGTTACCTTGTCTGTAAGTCAAACTTGGAATAGAGCAGTGCTTTTTAAATGATTCCCTTTTGCAGCTAAAATTTCACAGGGCTATTTCTAATACGTAAGCAAATGTTACCATTGACTTTATTAATAAAATATAGTTTTGCTTTGCAGTTGATTGTTAATGAAAACTTACGTTCTTAAAACACATGCCATTAATTTGGATCTTTTAAATATTTTTGCCTCATTTGTCATTCCAGGATGAAATTTCTGCCTTAGAAGACCTCCACCAAATACATTTTTAAAGACAGGGTCTCGCTGTGTCACCCAGACTAGAGTGCAGATCATAGCTCACTGCAGCCTCAAACTCTTGGGCTCAAGCTCAAGTGATCTTCCTGAGTAGCTAGGATTACGGGCCTGAGCCACTGTGCCTGGCCAAATAATCACCTTTTAAATAAAAATAAATTTTGACAACACAGTATTGTTACTTATTACCAGGGTTATTCTTAGGACTAAAAATGTATGAACACTGAACAGAAAATGGGGACCTAGTCCATCCAGTTATGTCTATGTAAATGGAGCTTAGAACAGCATATTGTACTAGAAACTGAAGTTCAACTCAACTCTTCTGAGGTGGTCCTTTAAGGACTGGACCTCCTGATTGGAGGGAGCATAGTATCATTTCTTTATATGATGTAGTGCACACATTCCTTCAGATATGCCCTGAGTACCTGCCATGCGCCAGACACTGTTCTGAGTGCCATGAACACAGCAGAGAAACCTGCACCCCTGTGTAGCGTAAATCCTGCGCTGAACCTTGGAGATGCCACACAGGGTAGGCCCCAGTCCAGCTGCCCAAGGTAGCAATCCCAAGAAGACAGTTGACGCGTTTACTTGATAGTTTGAGCATCAGTGTTTTTTTTTTGTTTGTTTTGATTTGGATTTTTTGAGACAGAGTTTCACTCTTGTTGCCCAGGCTGGAGTCCAATGGCGTGATCTCGGCTCGCTGCAACCTCTGCCTCCCGGGTTCAAGCAGTTCTGTCTCAGCTTCCCAAGTCGCTGGGATTACAGGCGCATGCCACCACACCCGGCTTATTTTTGTATTTTTAGTAGAGACGGGGTTTCATAATATTGGTCAGGCTGGTCTTGAACTCCTGACCTCAGGTGATCTGCCCGCTTCGGCCTCCCAGAGTGCTAGGATTACAGGCCTGAGCCACTGTGCCCAGCCAGAGCATTAGTCTTATAATCAGTGATAAAACATTGTCACTGGGCATGATGCATGTGCCTGGAGTCCTGGCTACTCAGGAGGCTGAGGTGGGAGATAGCTGGAGCCCAGGCATTCTGGGCTGTAGTGTGCAGTGCCAATCCTGTGTGTACACTGAGTTCGGCATCAATACGGTGACCTGGGAGCTAAGGACCACCAGGTTGCCTACGGAAGTGTGAACCCGTCCAACCTGGAAACAGCGGTCAGAACTCCTGAGCTGATTAGCAGTGGGAGCGTGCCTGTAAGTATCCACTGCCCTCCAGCTAGCAACATAGCCAGACCTGTCTCTTAAAAAAAAAAAAAAAAATTGTGTTGTAAAGGTAATGCTTTACTTTGTGGTACGTAAGTATAGTCTTAGATTTATTGAAATACAGGAAGTGCAACTATACAACTATATCCAAAATATTTTGCAGTTCAAAATTAAATTTTAAAATACAAATTATAAAATCACATTACAAATTAAAATTAATGTGATAGAATTTTGTTAAAACTAAATTGCCCATCCACTCTGGACATCTCTCCCCACTGGTTCACCATCCATGCTCTTGCCTGAATGGCTTCTCACCTGCTTGTCACCAAATCTAATAGTTTCTGGTTGCTTTCTTGACCTCTCAGTAGCATTCCACACAGTTCACCGCCATCTCCCCTGTGTCGTCATTACCCCACCGTCTCCTGGTCAGCCTGCCAGCTCTGCTGGTGCATCGGTCTCCTTGGCCATTCTGTATAAACCTCTCAGCAGGCCTTTTTTCCTGCCTACACCCTCTGCCTTGATATTCTTCAAGCATAACTATACCTGTGTAGCCAGAAGAGTCCAAAATGTCTATCTCCCACCTTGACCTCTTTGGGCTCCAGGCTGATCTTGACAGACTCTCTACTTGGGTGTTTTATAGGCATCTCAAGTTTACTATGTCCAAAACTGAATTCTTGATTTTCCTTGGAAACCTGGTCCTCTCTTGGACTTCCTGTTTCAGGAAATGACACCATTATTCACTGGGTCCGTATGAAAATTAGCAATCTGGGAGCTGTTCTTTATCCCTACCCTCATACTCCCCATCTGATCCATCAACAAATCCTAAGGGCCTTGCCTTCAAAAATCTACCTTGTGTTTTGTCCATTTTGTCTCCACTGCATCCTGGTCTACAATGGGACACCCTTTAAGCCCCTACAGCCAAAGCCAGCTTGTAAAAACAGTATCATGTTGCTCCTTTGCTTAAAATCCTTCCGTGATGATTGTGTCAAATCTGTGTGTCCCAGCCTCAAGGCTCAGAGGACCTTGCTGCTGCTTAGCTCAACCCTGTCTAGTTAGTGGCCTTGATCAGTTTCCAGAGCCAGAAAGCTCTCTTAGCCATGGGGGCTTCTGGGGCTCTTTCCTTTGCCTGGGACACCCCTTCCCGAGACTTCTAAGCCTTCAGATCTCAACATTGTCTCTTCCCAGGGGCTTCTAGGATGGCCTGAAGCACCCCTCTCTGTGAATCTATCCAAGCACTCACGTTTTATCATATGGTACAGCATGTGTCATAACTGATCATCACGTTTGTTCCTTGTATTGTGTATGTTGTGTATTACTCGACTAGATTTGGCTGGAGTGGAGACAGTGTCTCAGACATCTTTGATTCCAAGCTCCTCCTAGCACAGAGCCTATAAAATAGATAGTTTCTACTGTGCCATTTTAATTTCCTTGTAGTTTCTTTGTGTGTGTGTGTGTGTGTGTGTGTGTGTGTGTGTGTGTGTGTGTATTAGCAGTTGCCCTGGGAATTACAGTTAACATCTTAATTTATTATAACACTCTAGTTAAGATTCATACCAACTTCATTTCAATAGCATACAAAAGCTTGGCTCCAGTTCCTCTCATTTGTGCTGCTATTGTCATGCAAATGATATTTCCATGTATCATATGCCCATCAGCACAGGCTTACAATTGGCTTATAAAGTTGCCTTTTAAATCAAATAGAGAAAAGAAGTTACAATTAAAAAATACATTGATGTCTTTTCTACATGCTTATGTGGTTGCCTTTACAAGTGCCCATTAGTACTCCTCATTTGGATTCAAGTTACTGTCTAGTGTCCTTTTCTTTCAGCCTGAAGGACTCCTTTGGTATATCTTATAGAGCAGGTCTGCTAGCAATGGGTTATCTCAGGTTTTGTTTATCTGGGAATGTCTTCTTTATTTTTCAAGAAGGATAGTCTTGATGGGTATAAAAGTTGGGGGAGAGTTTTGCTGTCAGCACTTCTACTCACCCAACTTATTCAGGTATTTCATGAGCAGCACTCAGCCCAGAGCCTGCAGGCTCTTGTGTAACCCCAGAAACATAATGGCTTCTGAGGCCCCCTGTGGGCATCTCATTTTCCAGTTTTTGTTATCTCGTTGTTTGCCCCAGTGTCAACTAAATTGCTGCTGATTGTTTTGATAAACATCCCCAGGGAGAAAGTGCTGGGTGAGCCGAGCTCAGAGTCAGGTCACAGGCTAGCTTGCAGGTGGGACCACCAGACCAGGCAAATGAGGTCACTGAGCTCCAACCCCAACTTGACCCTTCCTGTGGCTGCTAAGCTGCTGGGTTTTATGGGGATTGCTGCTGTTGCTTTCAAGGCTACCAGGGAGCTCGGGGACAGAGGTTTGGAGGGCTGTGAATAGGGCCAGTAAAAATGCCACAATGCTTGCTGCTCTGAGATTCGGCCAATTTCCTTCAACACTCCCTGGATTGTTATGAGCCTTTAGTTAATTTCCGGAGCTCTGGAAACGTTTATTTTTTTGGACAGTTTTTGCCAGTGTTCTCACTGGGTTCCTGGGGTCCTTACTGCACAGTTCCTGATGGTGTTGCTGCTGAATGAATGAGCAGAGGAGCCTTTGTAGGGCACCACCTTCTGGACAGGTTCCTTTGAATTTAGCCTGCACCTGTTGCTGTGTGGTTAAAATTCCCCACCATGTATACAGTGCATTGTGCTGCCATTTGACCTGTCGTTATTGAGTCCACCTGACACCAGCTCCTAACAAGAAAGGGCTGCTCCTGCTCAGCGCCCTCTGCCATTGTTAATACAAACAGACTGAGATTGTCTGTTTGTATTGTACCCAGAGGTCTGGAAGTCACTCAGATGCCCCAGAATGTGCCGCTGCCTCATAGCAATGCTTGTAGAGGTCTGGGCTCTCAAGGAGATATCTGTAGTGCCCGCAGGCTGCTGCCCCAGTCTAAGAGGTGTGCACACTGCTGCCTTGCCCCTGTGCCAGAGCCTCCTGAGGTTCCAGGAGGTGTGTGTGCTCACAGAAGCCTCTGGATGCTGTGGTTACTCCAGTTGCCCACGCTGCCTAGCAATCCTTGAACCAGGATGCCTTCAAAGCATTCCTTGGGAGATTGCAGAACCATTCCACCTCCTTACCCTCCCCCAAGAAGGGAACGTTTTATATAAAGAAAAAAAAAACAATTTTTCTGTTGCCCTTCCTCCCTACATCAGTGACTTCCTAGAGGGCAACAGAATGGCCAGGTGAGAGCTGCTGTGGGGTTAGAACTGGAAAGAATCAGATCTAATTTAACATCCTTGTTTTCAGAGCATGGAACCCGAGGTCCATAGAGGTCAAGGGGCAGCTAGTTTCCAGATCCCCCACTTAGTCCTTGTTTCCACCACACCGCATTGGGACGTAGCCCATGAGCCTGACAGCCAGGTGTCCACAGGGAACCCCAGTCAGAGCTTCGTCCCCAGTCAGGGACAAAGACTTGGAACATTCCAGTCCTGGCCCTCTCTGCAGCTAATATGAACCTTTGGGCAACTCCTTTATATTTTGTGATCTTACTTCTTTTATTTATAAAACTTCCCTTCACCAGGGATTGTTGTCACAGCCAAAAGTATGAAAACCCTGGATGTTTCCAAACTGCTATAGAAGCACCAAGCCACAGTCCTGAGGATGGGTGTGTTAACCTCAGACTGCCAGCTGTAGCTCTCACCTGGTGTCAGGGTCCCCACAAGTTTCCACAGCTTCATGAGCGCCCATGGTTGTGTATCTCCAGCAGCAGCTGGTGCTGTGGGTGGCTCCGGAATCCTGCAGTGCTGCCATCTTATTCCTGGGCTACACATCCAAAGCAATACGGAACATCATGACTTACCCCAGCAAACGAGTTTACCAAATTCGAGAAAAAATATTTCATTCCAGTCTGGCCCAAGGCATCAAGAACAGTATGATCCACTAAGAACTGCCAACACAGTGATCCGAGGATTGCAGGCCCACCCTCATTCTCATGTCCAGCATGCTGAAGGTTGCCTGTGCGGTGTCACTATTGGTCCCCAGAGCTCAGTCCCACACCTGCCCAGCCAGACCCTGTGGCAGCACAGCATATTGTGTCCTGGCCAGGGAGGCTGCTGACCTGCCCAGTTGGCTTCTGAGTGGTGGGACCTCAGCTCCTCATCTGCAAAGGAGAGAGTCGCCTGGGAGATGACTCCGAAGGTCCCCCCAGCTCCCATATCTGCCACAATCTAGGAAACAGTCTTGGATTCGTAGTTTCACAAGAAATAGCACAGGATTCGGGAAATATTGTGGCCTCAGCAGCCAAGACCTTTCACCCAGTTCCTCCTACTGCCCAAGAAAGCCCCGGGCAGAGCTGTGCCTCCTGATTTATTCCCTACCAGAACACAACAGCCAGCTGGCAGGCTCCCGCGGGGAGAGAGCCTCTGCCTGCACTGCGTGGCTGCCGCCTGGCGTTCTGTACATCGCTCCACTCCCCTCCTGCTCCCATCATCATCAGATCAGCAAGGAATTCAAGTACATCAGCACAGGACTCTGCGGCTGCCTTACGGGGCGCGGTTGACGAGGGTGATATGTGCTGAACTTTACCCTAAAAGGCTCAAGCAGGAGGACAGCAGGGAGTTACAACTGGAGCAGCAGAAGGTCACATTCCTTAGCTCTGACGTTGGGATTTTTATTATCCCATAACAGAAATCGTTCCAAGGCACAACCTTTTCTGTGTCTGGGGCATTGTGTAAAGTTGTAGAATGACAGTAACAGCTCTAAGCCAGCGCAGCCACCCGGCTCGGCAGTTACCACACATTGGCTTGTATCAGAGTGACCTGGATGGCTCGCTGACACAGGCTGGCCTCCCCCGCACAGTCCCTGATTGCAGAGGCCCAATCAGGTGCAGGACGTCTGCGTTTCTCCCAAGTTCCAGGGATGCTGCTGCTGCTGCTGCGGGCTCAGGGGCTGCATTTGGAGAAGCACTGGCTTGGACAATAATGGCACAGGGCTCTTATTGTCCAGATTAGGAGGGAGCACGGGCCGGAGTGACAGGACTGTGGGACCGCAGAGGTGGCCGGGCCACTTACCACCCCCTGGGGACTTGGACTGAGTGGGGGCTGTGGGTTGAATTGTCTCCCCACAAAAGGCATGTTGAAGTCTTCATTCCCAGTACCTGTGAATGTGACTCTATTTGGAAATAGGGTCATTACCAATGAACCAAGTTAAAGTGAGGACATACTGGATTAGAGCACACCCTAAACCAATGGCTGGTGTCCTTAGAACAGTGGTCCCCAATCTTTTTGGCACCAGGGACCGGTTTCATGGAAGACAATTTTTCCACGGACTGGAGTTGAGGGGATGGTTCCAGGATGAAACTGTTCCATCTTAGATCATGAGGCATTAGTTAGATTCTCATCAGGAGCATGCAACGTAGGTCCCTCGCACACACAGTTCATAATAGGGTTCGTGCTCCCATGAGAATCTGAAGCCACCGCTGATCTGATAGGAGGCAGAGCTCAGCTGGTAACGCTTGCTCGCCCCCTGCTCACCTCCTGCTGTATGGCCCAGTTCCTAACAGGCCACGGACTGGGCCAGTCCATGGCCTGGGGGCTGGGATCCCTGCCTTATAAGTAAAATAAATTTGGGGCCGCACATGGTGGCTCATGCCTGTAATCCCGGCACTTTGGGAGGCCGAGGCGGGTGGATCATGAGGTCAGGAGATGGAGACCATCCTGGCTAACACGGTGAAACCCCGTCTCTACTAAAAATACAAAAAATTAGCCGGGCGAGGTGGCGGGTGCCTGTAGTCCCAGCTACGCGGGAGGCTGAGGCAGGAGAATGGCGTGAACCCGGGGGTGGAGCTTATAGTGAGCCGAGATCGCGCCACTGCACTCCAGCCTGGGGGGCAGAGTGAGACTCCATCTCAAAAAAAAAAAAAAAGGAAAAGAAATTTGGACACAGAGAGGCAGAGACTGGAACACCAAGGACTGCCAGCACTTCCAGGAGCCAGGAGAGGCATGGAGCAGATTCCCCTCTGAGCCTCCGAGAAGAAACCAACCCCCCAACACCTTGATTTCAGACTTCCGGCCCCCAGAACAAGAGAGTACGTCTCTGTTGTAAGCCACCCAGTCTGGGTTACTTTGTTACGGCAGCCCCAGGAGGCAAACAAAAACAGAGGGTTCCTTCAGTGTGTGGCTTGCAGTTGTTTCTTGTTTTTTTGTGTGTGAGAGAGACAGAGTTTCGCTCTTGTCACCCGGGCTGGAGTGCAATGGCATAATCTCGGCTCACTGCAACCTCTGCCTCCTGGGTTCAAGTGATTCTCCTGCCTCAGCCTCCTGAGTAGCTGGGATTACAGGCGCCCACCACCACACCCAGCTAATTTTTTTATATTTTTAGTAGAGATGGGGTTTCACCATGTTGGCCAGGCTGGTCTTGAACTCCTGACCTTTGGCTTCCCAAGGTGCTGGGATTACAGGCGTGAGCCACCGCACCCAGCTGTGGCTTGAAGTTTTAAGACCAAGAGAGCCCCTGGCAAACTGGGGCAAGAAAGGATAAGGAACCCAAATGACAGCTAGCCAGAACTTTCATGTTTACAAAGGAGGAGAGTGATGCTCAAAGTTGTGATCTGCCAAGAGTCACCAGTGATATAGTTTGGATGTGTGTTCCCTCTGAATCTCATGCTGAAATGTGATCCCCACGGTTAGAGGTGGGGCCTGGTAGGAGGTGTTTGGGTCATGGAGGCAGATTCTTGTGAATGGTTTGATGCTGTTCTCATGTTAATGAGTGAGTTCTCGCTTTGAGTTCATGCAAGACCTGGTTATTAAAAAGAGTCGGGGCTTGCCTCCCAATTCCATCTCTCTTGCTCCCTCTCACCACATATGCTGCCTCCCCTTCACCTTCTGCCATGATTGGAAGCTTCCTGAAGCCCTCACCAGAAGTAGATGCCAACACTATGCTTCATGTACAGCCTGCAGAACTGTGAGCCAAATAAACCTCTTTTCTTTGTAAATTACCCAGGCTCAGGTATTCCTTTATAGCAATGCAAATTGACTAATACACAAAATTGGTACTGAGGAGTAGGGTGTTGCTATAAAGATACCTGAAGGTGTGGAACTGGCTTTGGAGCTAAGTAATGGGAAGAGGTAGAAGAGTTTGAAGATGCTCAGAAGAAGACAGGAAGACAAGGGGAAAGTTTGGAACTTCTTAGAAACTTGTTAACTGGTTGTGACCAAAATGCTGATAGAAATATAGACAGTGAAGGCCAGGATGATGAGGTCTCAGGTGGAAATGAGGAACTTTTTGGGAACAGGAGCCAAGATCACCCTTTACACCTCAGCAAAGAGCTGGGCTGCATTGTGTCCAAGTCCTGGGAATCTGTGGAAGTTTGAACTTAAGAGTGATGACCTAGGGTATCTGGTGGAAGAAACGTCTAAGCAGCAAAGCATTCAAGATGTGGTGTGGTTGCATCTACCAGCCTACGTTCAGATACAGGAAAAAGGAAATGACTTAAAATTAAAACATATTTAAAAGGGAAGCAGAGTGTAAAAATTTGGAAAATTTGCAGCCTAGCCTTGTGGTAGGGAAGGAAAAGCATTTTCAGGAGAGGAATTGAAGGGAGCTGAAGCAACCACTTGCTAGAGAGATTCGCATGACTAAAGGGGAGCCAAGTGCTAATGGCCAAGACAATGGGAAAGGGCCTCAAAGCCATTTCAGAAGTCTTCAGGATAGCCCCTCCCATCATAGTCCCAGAGGCCTAGAAGGAAAGAAAGGTTTTGTGGGCCAGGCCCAGGGCCTCTGCTGCCCTGCTCAGCCTCAGAGCAGTGTTCCCCACATCCCTGGCACCCCAGCTCCAGCTTTGGCTCAAAGGGCCCCAGGTACAGCTCAGGCCACCACTTCGGAGGGCACAAGTTGTAAGCCTTGGCGGTTTCCTTGTGGTATTAAGTCTGCAGGTGCACAGAGTGCGAAAGTGAAGGAGGCTTGGCAGCTTCCACCTATATTTCCACCCAGAGTCCCTGCAGAGAGATTGCTAGGACAATGCTGAGCAGAAATGGAAGACGGACCCTCCACATAGAGTCCCCACTGGGGTGCTGCCTAGTGGACGTGTGGAAATGAGGCCACCACCCTCCAGACCCTAGGATGGTAGAGCCACCAGCAGCTTGCCTAGAGAAGTTACAGGCACTCAGGTCCAACCTGGAGAGCAGCCATGGGGGATGCAACCTGCAAAGTCTCAGAGGCAGAGCTGCTCAGGGCCGTGGGAGCCCACCCCTCACACCAGTGTGCCCAGGATGCAGGACATGCAGTCAGGGATATGTCGGAGCGTTGAGGTTTCACGTCTATCCTGCTGGGTTTCGGACTGCACAGGGCCTGTTCCCCATTTCTTTTGGCCAGTTTCTCCCTTTTGGAATGGGAATCATTACTCAATGCCTGTACCACCGTTTATCTTGGAAGTAAATGGTTTTTTATTTTACAGGCTTATAGGTGGAAGGAATTTGCCTTGACTCTCTGATGCGGCTTTGGACTTGGGACTTTTAAGTTAATGCTAGAAAGAGTCAAGACTTCAGGGGACCATGGAGAAGGGATGATGGTATTTTGCAATGCACGAAAAACATGAGATTTTGGGGGTCGGGGTGGAATGATATGGTTTGAATGTGTGTCCTCTCCAAATCTCATGCTGAAATGTGATCCCCAGTGTGGGAGGTGGGGCCTGGTGGACGGTGTTTTGGTCATGGGGGTGGATCCCTCATGAGTGGTTTGGTGCCTTCCTCACAGTAATGAGTGAGTTCTCATTCTGAGTTCACACGTGATCCGGTTGTTAAAATGAGTCAGGGACCTCCCCATCTCTCTTGCTCCCACTTGCTGTAGGGTACACTGGCTCCCCTTCATCTTCCACCGTGATTGGAAGCTTCCTGAGGCCCTCACCAGAGGCAGATGCCAATGCTATGCTTCTTGTACAGCCTGAACCAAATAAACCATGAACCAAATAAAGCTCTTTTCTTTATAAATGACCCGGTCTCGGGTATTCCTGCACTGCCAACGGACAAATGCAGCCAGAAAATCCATGTTATAACCAAGACAGGAACCCACGTTTTCTAACAGCTGGCCATGGTCCCAGTTGATTTGCACACACATGCATGGGTCCGTGTATATGTGCATGTATGCACATGTCAGCAGCCCTGAGATGGCCACCTGCTTAGTGTCGATTGAGATTCAGCAGTTCTGGGGTAGAGCCCTAGACTTTGCGCTTCTGATGAGTTCAAGGTGACCCTGGTGCTGCTAGACTGGGGACCACACATGAGGCCCTCATGAAGATGCAGCACCTGCTTTCAGAAACACTTAGCCCTCCCAGGGTCCTCGCAGTTCAGGGTGAAGGGAGACCTGAAAGTGCAGGCTCCCAGGAAAGGGGAGGGGCCTGGCACTGCAGGGTGCCCGCTCTGCCTGCTGCTTCTTCATGGCTTTGCAGGGAAGGTGGCAAGAGACAGCGCAGAGCACATGTCTGACATCACCCAGCAGCGCAATGACAGCCAGGTCCTTGGAACCCCAAGCCGGGCGTGCAGGCTCCATAACCCCTGGAATTAGAGTCCTTGTGGGATCTGAGGCCTTGCTGTCATGTTTTTTTTCTGTTTCCGCAGTTCCTGGTTTTGAGGGGCAGTTGGGACAGCGTCTTCCTCACATGCAGGCTCTTGGGCTCCAGGGCTAGAGCCCCCTTTCCTGCCACCTGTCACCTGATGGTGGCTGGCCCACAGCTCCTTGTGGGACTTCCTGAGGGTGCCAGCAGCTCCCCTGCGGGCTCAGGACACAGACGCACTGCCCAGTCTTCCTCCCCTGTCCTCTGCTACATCCTGCCTGGATTTGAGGAGTGCTGTGGTCTGAACATACCCTCCAAAATGTAGATATTGAAACTTAATCATCAGTGTGATACTAGGAAGAGGAGAGGCCTTTCCAAGGGGGAGGAAGTCTGAGGGTGAAGCCTTACGGATGGGCTCTGGGCCTTTATCAAAGGGCTTGAGGTAGTGGGTCCACTCTCTTATGCGGCGTGAAGACAGACGTGCCATTGGTGAGAAACAGGCCCTCACCAGCCCCTGCCCCTGCGAGCACCATGACCTGGACTTCCCAGACTCCAGAACTGTGAGAACACGAGTTTCTTCTCTTTCTAAATTACCCAGTCTCAGGAATTTTGTTACAGCAGTGCAAGCGAACCGAGACGAGGAGGAAGGCCTGGGAAAGCCGCTGTCTTCCATATTCCATGCGTGGAGCTCCTGCCGCAGGCCGGTTTTAATTAAAAAACAAAAACAAGGCTGGGCACAGTGGCTCACACGTGTAATCCCAGCACTGTGGGAGCCTGAGGAGGGCGGATCACTTGAGGTCAGGAGTTCGAGACCAGCCTGGCCAAAATGGTGAAACCCCATCTCTACTAAAAATACAAAAAATTAGCTGGGCATGGTGGCTCATGTCTATAATCCCAGCTACTCGGGAGGCTGAGGCAGGAGAATTGCTTGAACCCGGGAGGCAGAGGTTGCAGTGAGCCAAGATAGCCACTGCACTCCAGCCTGGGCAATAGAGTGAGACTCAGTCTTGAAAAAATACATAAATAAAAAAACAAAAACAAAAACTTTGAGAGGCCGAGGCAGAGGACTGCTTGATGCCAAGAGTTAGAGATCAACCTGGACAACATAACAAGACTCAGGCTCTACAAAAATATGTAAAAATTAGCCAGGCATGGTAGCATGTGCCTGTGGTCCTAGTTACTTGGGAGGCTGAGGCAGGAGGATCCCTTGAGCCCAGGAGTTTGAGGCTGCAGTGAGCTATGATCGCACCACTGCACTCCAGCCTGGGTGACAAAGCGAGACCCTGTCTCAAAAAAAGTTAAAATAATAAAAAATAAAAACCCTCTCTTGATGTGAACCCCACAAATGTTTCATCTCATCCTGCATGTGGTGCTGCGGTGAAAGCCACATCCTTGCTGATAGTAGCTCCTCTCCTCTCTCCTCCTCCTGCCTTTGCTCCTCCACTGGCCCAGTGTTCAGCCTCGTCCTGAGCCACTCGGCCTCCACCAGGACCAAATGGTGATGCAAAGGTGCAGTGGCCTAGGTCAGGAGGCAGGCTTCCATGTTGTGCTTTGTCCCCCTGCCCCTGGCTGGTGTGGAACCACGTGCTGTGTGGCCTGCCCCCCGCTGCAGGCAATCAGACCAGGAGTGACCTGGGCTGGGACCCCACTTGGCCCCACGTGAACTGTCCGGGGCTCCCTTGCTCAGAGCCATGGACTCAGAGATCCTGAAGGAATGAGGCTCGCTCTGGCCTGGACGGCTGTAACGTGAGAAGCAAGCGAGGCTGTGTGCACCAGAGTCCTGAGGTTGGAAGACTGAGCGTGAGGACACACGCTGCTGCAGCCTGGGACCACAGCTGAGGGGACTGTAGCGTCTGCAGTGGGGCACTGAGGGGGGCACCGTGGACCCCAGCTGCTGCAGCCCCTGGAGCTCCCTGCTTGGTCAGTACCCTAGGGCCTGGCTGTGCGCAGTCCCTGTTCTTGGAGTCAGTCCTGCCTTAACCCCGGGAAAGAAGCCTGCGCCTCAGGGACCAGCACTCGCACCCTCACGCCCCAGAACCTTGGAATGCCTTCCTCAATATTCAAAAATGTCTAAGTCTCTCCCTGGTTGCTGGGACTGGCCAAGGCTGGCGGTGCCATCGGGGGGGGGGGGGGCCCTGAGCTAATCTGGGACCCTTCGGGGCATTCTCCAACCCTCCACACACCCCCAATGAGTGGGGTGTGTTCATGATGCAGATGAGAAAGCAAGGCGAGAGGGCGTCGCTGCAGATGAAGCAGCTCGCACAGTTCCAGTTCACTCCGTGGATGTCTTTATGCCAATGCGTTTGACAATGTCTTTATGCCATTTTAGATGGAATAATCAGTAGACTAGAAGAGGATAAATTACCGATATTGACTCAGGAAAAAATAGAACACCTGGCTAGAACTAGACCTGTTACAGAAATGGAACCTGGAAGTCAAAAATCTAACCCTGGAATGGCATCAGGCTGGGACCATCCAGAATTTTTAAGGAACAAACTCTTCCCAGGGAGTAGAAAGTGACAGTCCCTGTCATCTTTTATGAAGCTAGCAGAACCTGCATCCACCACCCAGACAGGAGCCACAGGCGCTGACCTCCTGCCTGGGGAAGGGGCAAGTGGAAGCAAAGAATCAAACCCAGGTGACTGCATTACTTTCCACACCTCGCGGGCCACGGGGAGGTGACAAAGAGCAGAAGACACACAGCAGCTGCCAGGCTGCCCCCATCATCAGGAAAAGCAAAGAGAGGCAAAGTCGGTGTAGTTGTTCCCTCAGGCCCTGGCAGGCACAAAGCTGCTGCTCCCACCCTCCCGCTCCCTGTCTCCCAGGGCCACTGGCTGCTCCTAAGTCTGCTCCAGCCCTCCCAGGAGCCCAGCCTGAGGGTGCCCAGGGCGACTCCGGGGGTCCCTGCCACTGCGGCCAGGTGTCCCGTCTGCCGGTGCTGGGCCGCCTGAGCCGTGGGTTCTCAGGAGCACCCCGCGCTCACCTGGTGACCAGTCCCTCTGCTCCTCCGGCAGGAGCTTGCTCATCTGTGAAACGGGTTAACCGCACAGAGCCCTGCCAAGATGGCGGGCTTGTTGTGAGCTTCAAAGTGGACACTAATTAAACAGTGAGAATTCATTAAACACCAAAAGATCAAAACCCAATGCCATGGCCCCCACATCCACTTTGCTGTTGAACCTCGTGGTGGGTCTGTGAGGAGGGATTTCACGTGCACCTTTCCCAGATCAGGCCATGGAGACGCAGGGCCAGGAGCCCTGGCGGGGACAGTGTGACTTCGTGTGGTGCCCCTGCCTCACAGCAGGGACTTGTAGCACCTCAGGATGATGGACAGCCCTGCTCCAGGGGGACAGCGACACTGGGACCACGCAGGGACAGAGGCAGGGGACACAGCACAGAGCCTCCCTCCCTGGGCTGGATCAGGCAGGCCCTTCCTACCCGGTGAGGCCAGGGCCTCCCCTTGGTGACATACATCTTTCCCAACGAACCGGAGCGGGGACAGGCTTACCCCCCGGGATGCACTCAGACTGGAGTGCAGTGGCGCGATCTCTGCTCACTGCAACTTCTACCTCCTGGGTTCAAGCGATTCTCCTGCCTCAGCTTCCTGAGTAGCTGGGATTACAGGTGCCCGCTACCACATCCAGCTGACTTTTGTATTTTTAGTTGAGACGGGGTTTCACCGTGTTGGCTCTGTTGTGCAGCCCCCACTTTGCCCATCCCTTCATCTGGTGGCCAGGAACCTTCCAGAGCCTCGGGAAGGGAGCAGAAGCAGAGGCGAGTTGAGGGCTGGTGGTGGAGAGCACTGGCTGTCTCCCTGCTGAGGCCCAGCTGGTGCTGAGAAGAGCCCTGGC
This sequence comes from Nomascus leucogenys, assembly GCF_006542625.1. Taxonomy (NCBI): domain Eukaryota; kingdom Metazoa; phylum Chordata; class Mammalia; order Primates; family Hylobatidae; genus Nomascus; species Nomascus leucogenys. The sequence goes on along the minus strand of NC_044393.1, from coordinate 99,600,191 downwards.
TTGGGGCCCCTGGCTCAGAAGCTTCACTCCTGCTCCCTAGAGTCGGCAGAATACCGACCCCCAAAGATGTCCACGTCTTAATCCCTGGAACCTGTGACTGTGCCACCTTCCGTGGCAGAAGAGGCTTCACAGATGGGATTAAGTCAAGGAGAGATTCTCCTGGGTTTTCCAAGTGGGCCCCGTGCAACCACAGGGGCCTCATCAGAGGGACAGGCCTGAGAGAGATTGGACGACGTTGTGCTGCTGGCTTTGAAGATGGAGGAAGGCACCACGAGCCGAGGGTTGCAGGCAGCCTCTAGATGCTGAGCATTTACTTATTTTCAATCTTTCTTATTTGTACCCATGAATTTTGTGCTCTTTTAAATTATTTATTTGTTTATTTATTTTTGAGACAGAGTCTTGCTCTGTCGCCCAGGCTGGAGTGCAGTGGTCCCATCTCGGCTCACTGCAGCCTCCACCTCCCGGGTTCAAGCTATTCTCCCACCTCAGCCTCCCTAGTAACTAGGATTACAGGTGCATCCCACCACTCTCGGCTAATTTTTTTGTATTTTTTAGTAGAGACAGGGTTTCACCATGTTGGTCAGGCTGGTCTCAAACTCCTGAACTCAAGTGATCCTTCTGCCTCAGCCTCCCAAAGTGGTAGGATTACAGGCGTGAGCCACTCTGCCTGGCCTGTACTCTTTTTTTAATCATTCGACTCTAAATCTTTTCTAAAATCTCTCATGATTCCTCTTGAAGCCATAACTTACTTAGGAGTGCATTTTACATTTCCAAAATATAGTGTTTGAGGACTATCTTTTTATTGTTAATTTCTAATTTAGTTACTTTGCAATCAGAGTCCATGTGTCTTTGGAACAAAGGAACGATCTCAATTCATTGCGTACAGCTTTTATATTTATTTATTTTTATTTATTTATTTATTTTTTAGATGGAGTCTCGCTGTGTCACCCAGGCAACCAGGCTGGAGTGCAGTAGCGCGATCTCGGCTCACTGCAAGCTCCGCCTCCCGGGTTCACGCCATTCTCCTGCCTCAGCCTCTCCGAGTAGCTGGGACTACAGGCGCCCACCACCACGCCCGGCTAATTTTTTGTATTTTTAGTAGAGATGGGGTTTCACCGTGGTCTCGATCTCCTGACCTCGTGATCCACCCGCCTCGGCCTCCCAAAGTGCTGCGATTACAAGCGTGAGCCACCGCGCCCGGCACAGCTTTTATATTTATCCGTTGATCAAGATTGTCAATTCTGTTGTTCACATCTTCAGTATTCTTGCCAAGCATTTGCCGGTTTGATCTTTCTCTTTTCTTTTTTCCTTTCTTTCTTCTTTCTTTCTTTTTCTCTCTTTCTGTCTTTCCGTCTCTCTTTCTCTCTCTTTCTTTCTTTCTTTCTTTCTTTCTTTCTTTCTTTCTTTCTTTCTTTTTCTTCTTTCTTTCTTTCTTTTCCATTTTAGAGACAGGATCTTGCTCTGGACTACAGCAACACCCAGGCTGGACTATAGCAACACCATCATAGCTCACTGCAGCTTTGAACTGCTGGCTTCAAGGGATCCTCCAGCCTTGGCCTCCCAAAGCAATGAGATTACAGGCATGAGTCATCACACCTGGCCCTTGATATGTTTCTGATATTTAAAAAAAAAATTCTGGGCTGTGCACGGTGGCTCACACCTGTAATCCCAGCACTTTGGGAGGCCAAGGCGGGCGGATCGCTTGAGGTCAGGAGTTTGAGACCAGCCTAGTCAACATGGTGAAGCCCCATCTCTACTAAAAATACAAAAATTAGTCGGGTGTGGTGGCACGTGCCTGCAGTCCCAGCTACTTGGGAGGCTGAGGCAGGAGAATCGCTTGAACCAGGGAGGCGGAGGTTGCAGTGAGCCAAGATCATACCACTGCACTCCAGCCTGGGTGACAGAGTGAGACTGTCTCAAAAATAAATAAATAAATAAAAGATGCTGTCATCAGGACTGTGGATGTGCTAATTTTTCCTTATAGTTATATTGGTTTTGCTAAAATTCTGAGGCTGACCTGCCAGGCAAAAAGAAACCATGGTAAGCTCTTTGGTCCTTCCTTTCAATATTTTGTAGCATCCCTATCTATCTTGATTTATGCTTTTTACCTTAAATTCCGTTTTGTCCATTATGAATATTGATACAATGGCAGTCTCTTGTACATTGACATTTATGTGTGACTATTTTTTCAGCTTTTCTGTGTGATCCAGTTTTATGTATTTTTCGTAAGCTGTATATATAGCTGACTTTGATTTTTTGAGTCCAATTTCACCATCATCTTTATGTTTTAATGGATAAATAAAATCTATTCCCACTTATTGTGATTACTGACACGTTAGTGCTTGATGTCTAACATCTTATTTTGTGTTTTATTTATTGTCTTTTTTACTTTCTTTTTTCCTGTATTCTGGTTAACAAGGTTTCTGTATTCCTTTCCGCCCCCCTCCCCCTGAATGTTTGAAATTCAATTCTTCTTGTGATTTCCCTCAATGTTTAACATTTGTGCTTAACTGCACATTTTTATTTATTTTTTATGTGAAACTCCCTACTTTTATTTTTTTTCATATATATATTTTATTAGACTTTAAGTTCTAGGGTACATGTGCACAACGTGCAGGTTTGTTACATATGTATCCATGTGCCATGTTGGTGTGCTGCACCCATTAACTCGTCATTTACGTTAGGTATATCTCCTAATGCTATCCCTCCCCCCTCCTCCCACCCCACAACAGGCCCTTCCTGTGTCCATGTGTTCTCATTGTTCAATTCCTACCTATGAGTGAGAACATGCGGTGTTTGGTTTTTTGTCCTTGTGATAGTTTGCTGAGAATGATGGTTTCCAGCTTCATCCATGTCCCTACAAAGGACGTGAACTTATCATTTTTTATGGCTGCATAGTATTCCATGGTGTATATGTGCCACATTTTCTTAATCCAGTCTATCGTTGTTGGACATTTGGGTTGGTTCCAAGTCTTTGCTACTGTGAGTAGTGCCGCAATAAACATATGTGTAACTGCACATTTTTAAAAGAAACTGGCCTAGCATGGTGGCTCATGCCTGTAATCCCAGCACTTTGGGAGGCCAAGGCAGGCAGATCACCTGAGGAGTTCCATACCAGCCTGGCCAACATGGTGAAAACCCGTATCTACTAAAAATACAGAAATTAGCCAGGTATGGTGGTGCGTGCCTGTAGTCCCAGCTGCTTGGGAGGCTGAGGCAGGAGAATCACTTAAATCTGGGAGGTAGAGATTGCAGTGAGCCAAGATGGCACCACTTCACTCCAGCCTGAGCAACAGAGATAGACTCCAACTAAAAAAAAAAAAAAGTATAGTTCTCTGATATTTCTTTTACTCTTGAAGCAAAGAAGAGCTCTCTGACCCCAAATGGATAGTATACTCTATAGTTTTAATTTTCCTTTTTGTAAGAACACGTTTGAAAGACTGTAACTAGTTAGTAAACTTACCAACACATCTTATTGCTAACTGCACTATTATCTCTGAGATCCTCTACCCCCTCCATCTGGGTTCTCTCCTCTTCATGTTGAAGTATGTCCTTCAGTTACTTTTTTTTTTTTTTTTTTTTTTTTTGAGACGGAGTCTCGCTCTGTCGCCCCAGCTGGAGTGCAGTGGCGTGATCACGGCTCACTGCAAGCTCCACCTCCCGGGTTCACGCCATTCTCCTGCCTCAGCCTCCCAAGTAGCTGGGACTACAGGCGCCCGCCACCACACCCGGCTAATTTTTTTTGTATTTTGTAGTAGAGACGGGGTTTCACCTTGTTAGCCAGGATGGTCTCGATCTCCTGACCTCGTGATCCACCCGCCTCGGCCTCCCAAAGTGCTGGGATTACAGGCGTGAGTCACCGCGCCCGGCCTCAGTTACTCATTTAGTGATAGCCTCTGTGTGGTAAACACTCGAGTCTTTGCTTGTCTGAAATGATTTTCTTTTGCCCTTACTCTTGCTTAATAAGAGTTTATCAGAGGTTCTGGAAAAGATATTTGTACACCCATGTCCCTGACAGCATTATTTACAATAGTGAAAACGTGTCCATCTACAGTTGATTGGATAAGCAATACGTACGTACAATGAAATATTATTCAGCCTTGAAAAGGAAGGTCTATTGCATGATCCCACTTATAGGAGGGCCCAGGAGTGGTCAAATTCCTAGAGACAGAAAGTAGAAAGAAGATTGCTGGGACTGTGGGAGGGGCAAATGGGAATTGGTGTTTAATAGGGACAGAGTTTTCATTTTACAAGATGAAAAGAGGTAAAAAGATGGATAACGGCGATGGATGTACAACACGATGAATGTGTTTACTGCCACTGAAACGGATGCTTCAAAATACTTTAAACTGTTACGTGTATTTCACTACAATTTAACAAAAGGAGAAAGGTCGTTTTGCGAGGCATGAAGTTCAAGGTCGGCCGTCATCTTTCCTTAGTGCTTTGAATTCTTTTCTCTATTTTCCTCCAAGGTGTGTTGCTGCTGTTGAGAAGTCTGCTGTTGATGTGGAGGCAATCCAGCTTTCTCACTGACATATTTGAAGACTTTCTCCTTAACCATGAGGTTCTGAAGTTTCATCACAATGTGTCTTGATGTGTAGTTACAGCATTTGCATTTATCTTGTTTACTACTCAGAGGGTACTTTCAACCAGAGGATGCAAGAGTGTCTTCAATTCTTCGAAGTCCTCAGCCATTACTGCCTCCAATAAGGCTTCTCTGCTGTTTGTGTTATGCTTTTCTGAAACACCGTTTTTTTTGTGACAGGGTCTTGCTCTGTCACCAGGGTGGAGTGCAGTGGCACGATCATTGCTCACTGTAGCCTCAACCTCCTGAGCTCAAGCGATCCTCCCACCTCAGCCTCCCAAGTAGCTGGGACTACAGGCATATGCAACCACATCCGGTTAATGTTTTTATTTTTTTGTAGAGATGGGATCTTGCTATGTTGCCTAGGCTAGTCTCAAACTCCTAGCCTCAGTGATCCACTTGCCTTGGCCTCCCAAACTGCTGGAATTACAGGCATGAGCCACCGCACCCAGCCTAAAACATTCTTTAGACGTATGTGGGAACTATCAATCTTTCAGTCATGTCACTTAACTTTGCATCATGGTTTCATTTTTTTCTCTATACATTGCTTTCTGGAGGAATTTCTCAGAGCCATCTGTGAATTCCCTAAATTCCTCTGTTGGGCCCAGTCTAGAGTTTGTCCCATAAAATTTTTATTTCAATTACTTTATATTTTTTACTTCCAAAATTTCTAAATGATTCTTTTTCATACTTGACTTATTTTATTTCTTTGTTTTTGTTTCATGATTTCTTGTCCTTTTTTTTTTTTTTTTTGACATGATATCCTTCTGTTGCCCGGGCTGGAGTGCAATGGTGCAATCCCAGTTCCCTGCAACCTCCACCTCCTGGGCTCAAGTCACTGCAACCTCTACCCCCCTTGAAAGTCCTCAGCCATTATTGCGTCAAATAAGGCTTCTCTGCTGTGTGTATTATGCTTTTCTGGAACACCCTTTTTTTCTGTGACAGGGTCTTGCTCTGTCGCCCAGGCTGGAGTGCAGTGGCACGATCATTGCTCACCCCAAGTAGCTGGGACCACAGGCACACACCACCATACCGGGCTCATTTTTGTATTTTTTGTAAAGACAGAGTTTCGCCATATTGCCCAGGTTGGTCTCGAACTCCTGAGCTTAAGCTATTGGTCCACCTCAGCCTCCCAAAGTGCTGGGATTTCAGGTGTGAGTCCCTGCACCTGGCTTTCTTGTCCTTTTCAGATGACCGCTTTGCTTATCTCTCTAAACACCCCAAATTCTTGTCTTAAAGCCTTGTCAGATTGTGCTGTAAATGTATTCACTTTTTTTTTTTTTTTTTTTTTTTGACAGAGTCTCACTCCTTTGCCCAGGCTAGAGTGCAGTGGCACGATCTTGGCTCACTGCAACCTCTGCCTCCCGGGTTCAAGCGATTCTTCTGCCTCAGTCTCCCAAGTAGCTGGGATTACAAGCACACGCCACCACACCCGACTAATTTTTTATACGTTTTGGTAGAGACAGGGTTTCACCATGTTGGCCAGGCTGGTCTCGAACTCCTGACCTCAAGTGATCTGCCTGCCTCAGCCTCCCAAAGTTCTGAGATTACTGTATTCAGTCATTTTAAGTGTAAACTTTGATGAGTTTTGACAAATGTATCCACCTGTGTGCCCACCACTACAATCAAAATATAGAACTTTCCATCACCCCAAAAAGTTCCCTTGTGCTATGTCTTAAAATCACCATCTCTGCCACCACCAGCTTTGTACCAGGAGGCCACCGATGTACTGTTTGGCACCAAAGAGTCCTGTGTCTTGTCCAGTCTCATACACATAGAGCCACCCAGCGTGCAGTCTTCTGCGTCTGGCTCCCTAGGCTCAGCGGATGTTTCTGGGATTTATTCATGCCCAGAAGACAGACCCAGGGACTGTCTTCTGGGGTGCAGACGTCCCGCCTTTCCTTCCCTGCCCAAATCTGTGTATCGGGAGTTTGTTCCTTTTTACCGCTGAGCGGTATTCAGTTGTATGGATGAACTACGATGTAGTTATCATTCGACCATTGGTGGACGCCTGGGCTGCGTCCAGGCTGGGTTTGTGATGAATAAAGCTGCTATAACATGTGCAAAGCTGGGGGTCTGTGTTTTTACTTCTGTTAGGTAAACACCAAGAGTGGAATTGTCAGTTAACATGGTAAGCGTATTTTGACTTTATAAAAAACGAAAGTAACTGTACCATTTCACACGCCCCCCAGCAGTGAGTGAGAGTCCCACTTGCTCAACACCCTCAACGACACTTGTGATGTCTCACTGTGCTTTTAATTTGCACTTTGAGGGGTAGCTTTTAAAGGATGAGCATATTTTCAGCCTTTGAGTCATTCGATCAGGATGTGTTGATGTCTTAGGTGAGGAAGAAGGAAGTGAAGCGAGATCTAAAATAAGAACATGAGGCCGGGCACGGTGGCTCACACCTGTAATCCCAGCACTTTGGGAGGCTGAGGGGGGCGAATCACGATGTCAGGAGTTCGAGACCAGCCTGGCCAACATGGTGAAACCCTGTCTCTGCTAATAATACAAAAATTAGCCGGGTGTGGTGGCGCACACCTGTAGTCCCAGCTACTCGGGAGCCTGAGGCCGGAGAATTGCTTGAACCCAGGAGGCAGTGAGCTGAAATTGCGCCACTGCACTCCAGCCTGGGCAACAGAGTGAGACTCTGTCTCAAATAAAATAAAATAAAGTAAGAACATGAATAGATAAAGCTGGTGTGCTTTTCAAACTGCACAAAGGTGAGGAAACGTTTGCGTTATAATTCTCTGTAGAGGTTAAGGGCACCAATTCTGGATTCAAATCCCAGCTTCACTGCCTGCTTGCTGTGTGACCCTGTGACCTTGTGCAAGTTACTCATGCAGGCTGGGCCTCACTCCCCACAACTCTTAAGATGGGGATCATGACAGAACCCACCTCCTAGGATTGTTGAGAGAATTAAATGACTTAATATATGTTAAGCTTTAGTTGATGCTGGCTATAAGTAAGCACTGTGAGAATTCGAATTTATTATAATTCTAAGCAGATGTGGTGGCACCCGCCTGTAGTCCCAGCTACTTGGGAGGCTGAGGTAGGAGGATCGCTTCAGTCCAGAAATTCAAGACCAGCCTGGGCAATATAGGGAGAGCCCATCTCTAAACAAATATAACGGCAATAATAATTTTAATTCTGAATCCTCCCGCGGCCGCCCTGGGGTGTGTGGTGATTGTGCCCACCACGAGGGGTCAGGCTTCAGCAACTTTCATTTACTCGAACCTCGCTGGCTTTCAGGGTGGGAGACCCAGGGACTGTCTTCTGGGGGGCAGAAGTCCCGCCCTTCCTTCCCTGCTGGAATCCGATGACCTCCGGAGCACTGCAGCCCCCTCCCTGACGCCGGCTGGAAATGGGGAGGAGCCAGGGGGCCCGGGCTGGCGGGGCGACCCCTGCAGAGGCCCAGGCCCGACTCACTCGCAGACGGGCTCACTCGCAGACGGGCTCCCTCGGAAGGGCAGGGACTCCGCCTGACTGGGCTCTTTACACCCCCTTCCTTGCTGCCTGCCGGCAGCCACCACGCCAAGACACAGGCTCGGTCCCCAGCAGGGGGCGAGCCTCCTGGAACCGCCCCGCAGCCCCGCCGAGCTCCGCTGGGGCCCTCGACCGGCGCTGCAGCCTGGGGGTGCTGGCCTCCGCGAATTTATTCCCTTGTTCATGCTCTCATTCACGCACTCATCAGGGTCGTCCGCAGCTGACCGGGCGCAGGAGGCGGAGAGAGGAACCCGCAGCCCTGTGCGGCAGCGCGGAGCCCAGGCGGGAGCCGCGGGCCCGGCGACCACAAACTGCGCTTCGCTAGCGGAGCGTCGGGCAGAGCGGGCATCGCTGCCCCACGCAACCCTGGACCGCGGATGGAGTCTAGTCTCCCCGCTCTCGCCCACGCCTGAGCTTTGGTATGCAAAGTGTTTCCAACTTTTTGTTCGTCTATAAATATCTTTAATAAATATATATATTTATTAAAAATATAAATATATATATTGAGACGGAGTCTCGCTTTGTCGTCGCCCAGGCTGGAGTGCAGTGGCGCGATCTGCAACCTCCGCAGCTCACTGCACCTCCGCCTCCCGGGTTCAAGCGATTCTCCTGCCTCAGCCTCCCGAGTAGCTGGGACTACAGGCGCCCGCCACCACGCCCGGCTAATTTTTCTATTTTTAGTAGAGACGGGGTTTCACCGTGTTGGCCAGGCTGGTTTCAAACTCCTGACCTCAAGTGATCCACCCGCCTCGGCCTCTCAAAGTGCTGGGATTACAGGCGTGAGCCACCTCACCTGGGCTCTCTCTCTCTCATATATATATATATATATATATATATATATATATATATATATATGTATAATATATATAAATGTATATATATATTATATATATAATTTAAGTAGAAACAAGGTCTCACCCTGTTTCCCAGGCTGGTCTGGAACTCCTGGGCTCAAGCGATCCTCCTGCCTCGGCCTCCCAAAGTGCTAGGATTACAGGTGTGAGCCAGCGCACCCAGCCCATTTGTAAACATCTTTCGAACGCCTCCTCCTTGGTGTCCACAGCTCTAGCGCTGAGCACCTCGCCCACACAGATGGGATGGTATGCGCTGGCGAGAGAGGTCGGGGAGTGGGGCTGGGGGGAGGGCAGGCAGGGGGACCAGGTCCTTGAGCCCTGGGAAGCTCAGCTCTGGTGTTGGGACCGCACCCCAGGATGGGTGCAACATCTCAGGAGGCCTGATCTCAGGGTCCTGCGTGTCCTGGGCCCTGCTTCACTTGAAGGGCCATGGGAAGCCATGGAGCAATTTTAGATAGGATCAGATTATAGGTTTTAAGTGAGTATTCACATTAAAGCACCTAGGAGCCCCCTTATTTGTAATGTCTTATGTCTTTTTTTTTTTTTTTTTTTTTTTTTTTTTGAGGCGGAGTCTCGCTCTGCCGCCCAGGCTGGAGTGCAGTGAGTGGCGCGATCTCGGCTCACTGCAAGCTCCGCCTCCCGGGTTCACGCCATTCTCCTGCCTCAGCCTCTCCGAGTAGCTGGGACTACAGGCGCCCGCCACCACGCCCGGCTTATTTTTTTTTTTTTTTTGTTTTTAGTAGAGACAGGGTTTCACCGTGGTCTCGATCTCCTGACCTCGTGATCCGCCCGCCTCGGCCTCCCAAAGTGCTGAGATTACAAGCGTGAGCCACCGCGCCCGGCCTGTCTTATGTCTTTTTTTTTTTGAGACAGGATCTTTCTGTGTTGCCCAGGCTGGAGTGCAGTGGTGCAATCTTGACCTCCTGGGCTCAAGCAATCATCCCACCTCAGCCTCCCCTAGTAGCTGGGACCACAGGCATGTGCCATGCCCGGCTAATTTTTTAATTTTTTTGTAGAGACAGGGTCTTGTGTTGTTGCCCAGGCTGATTTCAAACTCCTGGGCTCAAGCGATCTTTCCTCCTTGGCCTCCCAAAGCGCTGGGATTACAGGCATGAACCACCTTGCCTGGCCTGTAATGTCTTATTTCTTAAACTGGAAGGTAGATTCGCTGCCTAAAATGACTCATAATATATATAGGGAAAGGAGCCGCTCTGGCTGTGGGTGGAGAACGGTCTGGAGGAGCCCAGAGCAGACAGACTGGGATGCTGAGAGGCTCCTGCAGCAGTTCTACTGGTGCTGACGGTGGCTGGAGCTGGGGGTGGGCATGGAGAAGGAAGTGGGGAAGGGGGCAGAACCTGGGGGTCTTACACAGTGGTGTCACATACAGCCTCAATTTGGAGGGGAGTCCTGAGTCCTGTCTCTCAAACGCTACCCAGGATGGCCTCTCCCAAGCCCCAGGACCACTCTGCTCCCAAGAGCATTAGGATGACACCTGCCACCACGCCTGGCTAGTTTTTGTATTTTTAGTAGAGACAGGGTTTCACCATGTTGGCCAGGCTGGTTTCAAACTCCTGACCTTAGGTGATCCACCCGCCCCAGCCTCTCAAAGTGCTGGGATTACGGGTGTGAGCCACCATGCCTAGCCCACACAGGGAGCTTTTAAGGCGGCGAGAATACTCTATATGGTGGAACCATGACATTGCACTATGGGGCAGCAAAGTTCTACCTCCATCCTCTTAGGGTCCTGGCTGGGCCTGAGAAATAAATTGACATAAGACAGATTAACAAGAGAAAAGCATACAAACTTATTTAATACAAGTTTTATGTGGCACGGGAGCCCTTATAAGGAGATGAAGACCCAAAGAAAAAGTTAAGAGTCAAACACTTACATACTCAACTGGACAAAGAGTGAAAAATCAACCACATTATGTGGAGAGGCTTTTAAAATGTGTTATTTTAACAAAGTCTATGCGGCATTCTCTCAACTTCTAATCCTGTGTCCCGATGTTTAACACAGGTTCATCAGTTGTGACAAATGTACCATCCTAATGGGGGCGCTGATAGTGGAGGAGGCTGTGTGTGTGTGTGTGTGTGTGTGTGTGTGTGTGTGTATGGAGGGGCAGGGGGTATACGGGAAATTGCTGTACCTTTTGCTGAATTCGGCTTGAACCTAATACTGCTCTAAAAAATAAAACCTTTTTTTAAGGCTTATTTTTCCCTGTTGAAAATAAGGGAAGAGGCTTCCCTTTCCTCCCTTTTCTTGCAAAATTTCCTTCTCTGTCATTTTCAAATGTGTGTAAATCTTTTTAATGGCTAAACAAGCCTCTTGCCAATCAACAACTCAGTCGTGTTTCCTCTGGGAGCCAGGACCATCTCTTTGAGTCTTGACATCAAGGAGTAAGTGTCCCCACCCTCCCCGTTTCCTGAGAAGCCTGACTTCAGCTGTCACCTGACTCCAAATTGCAAAACCCACCTCCAGTCATAGAGATATAAGAAAATCAGCAATTTTATTCTGAAAACATGAATGCAGTGGGTTGTCTGCTTGGCTACGGAAGAGTGAGATCTCTCTCCATCTTCGCCATCTCTTAGGGGAGAGATCGTGATGCAGATCACGTTCCAGTTTAAAGTTTATTCAATAATAACATTGTTTTCTTTTCCTTCTACCTTTGTGGAGAAGTTTTCTGGGTTGGCCGGAGATTTTGTTTTTAATTTTATGTCCCCACCAGGGCCCAGGTCCAGAGAGAAACATTGGAATGTGTGGCTTGGCAAGTAAGGGAGCCAGAGGAGGCAGCCGGGCGGCGTCCCTGGGGAAGACCGTCCCCGGGTTCAAGGGTGACATGCAGGTTCTGGTTCGTGCCCTGTCTCCTTTCGAAAACCTCCCACAGCAGAGGCAAGGTCACCCCTCTGCCCCAAGAATCACATAACCTCTCTTCGTGGGCCTCAGTGTCTCATCTGTGAAATGGTCATAAAAATACACCGTTTGAGGGAAGAGCAGCCCAAACTCCTCCCTCCCCTCCAGCAGAAGCTGCTGTGGAGCACCTGTCCCCCTCTCCTTTGATCTCAGAGCCTGTCCCCCACCACCCCAGCCATCTGAGTCATGAGTCCCATGTTCCCAGCTCATCTCCCCAACCGTTTGGGGGCTGCACATCCTGTGGGCTCCATGTTCGCTCTGCTCACTCCACAATCTCTGAGCCTCTGCTGTCTGCCAAGTGCTTCGTTCTGGGCCCTGGGGAACTCTCCCTCCGCGGTGGGGCTGCTTTGTGCTGTAAACTGATCCTGGGCGTCCAGGGTGGCTCGGTTGGTGCAGCAGAGAGGCAAGGGGCAGAGCACTGTGCTCCCAGCTCAGGGCAGCGTGGGTCACCTGGGCACCCTAGGCAGGATCTTCAAGGAGAGAGGGACCCAGGGAGGGAGAGTGCCAGGGAGGGAGGCAGGCAGGAAGAAAGCGGGAGGAGAGGGAGGCCTGACCCGGCCTGGCGTTTTGTGGGGTGTGGGGGGGTGCATCAGGGGCTGGGTGAGTTGGAGCCGGAGGTCTAAGGTGGGGACCTGGGAGCTCAGACCAGAGCAGCCAGGGGAGGGGCGGTCAAGGGCTGTCTATCTGTCCGGGGAAGCTTGGGTTGCATCCTCGTGGAGACAAGTTGGCACCAAGGCGAGACTACCTGCAGCCAGGTGAGAAAGGGGAGTGGGCTGGGGAGCTCGGAACAGGCCTTGGGAGGGAGGGAGATGGGCCTGAGGGCTGCGGGGCAGCGCAGGGGAAGAATGGTCGGAGGGCTGGAGAGACACCTCCCCTCCTCCCCCCACCACTCCAGGGTAGGGCAGGGACAGCCGCGGGCCGGGCGCGAGGGCTTAGGGAGGGAGAAGGCCTGGGAGCAAACGCGGAGAGCACACGGAGACCCCGGGCAGGGCGGGCTGAACTCGCGGTGGCACAGGGTGGCCGCGGCGGGTCCCAACAGCCTGGTGGCCCCTCGGGCTTAGCACACCCGACAGCACTAATGCGCCGGGGCCGGCCCAGCAAATCTTTTGTCCGGGGAGGCGCTGAGTCAGAAGGGCGCTGCCCGGTATAAACGGGGACCCGCGGACGGGGCGGGGCGCACAATGGCGCAGCGCTCGGGGAAGGTGAGTGCGTCCCTCAACCCCAAGGAAACCGGGTGGGACCCCGCCTTCGCCCACTGTGCTAGGGGATGCAGAAGGGTGCACACTGTTGATGGTGACAAATCCAAGGGAAGCTGGTTTAATTTCTTAATAAAATGGGGTGGCCTCGCTATTGGCCTGGGGCCTCTCTGCTGTGGGTGGATAGGAAGGTCTCCATCTCCGCTCCTTCCTTCTGGGGTTCCAACCCCTCGCCCCGCAGTCAGGAGCGGGGAGGGTGGTCAGAATCCCTGGGGCTTCCTGTGGCGGGGGAGGTGGGGAAGGCTTGGCTTGTCCCACAGCCCTCCGCCCCACTGCTGCGGCTTCTTTGCCCAAGGCTGGTCCTTGTGGCTTTTCCTTCCTCAGGGTCTCTTCAGGGACACTTAGGGCTGGTTCTCTGAAAAATGTTGAAATTTGAGGGAGCCCCGAATCCCTTTGGTGCCCAGGCCTCCCCGAAGGTCTCAGGCGCCCTCTACCAGCCGTGCCTAGTGCAGGAAGGACCGGAGACCTGGCCCTCCCCCTCTGCAGTGCCCCTAGCCTAGCCACTCCCATGAAGCCTTTGGTCTCCAAGGCCACATTCCAGAGTGTCTGGGGGTGACTGTGTTGCTGTATGAGTCTGCATGGGCCAAGTGATGCTTCAGTAACAAAGGGCCCCAGTAACTCTGGGGTGCAGAACACCGGGGTGTCTGCCTCCTTTCTGGTGAAAGCATGTGGCCACGCCTGACTCCAAGGGGCCTGGAAGGGCAATTCTCATGTTCCTTTGAGTGAACTGGAGACACTGGTGAGGCACAAACGACCATAGTGATAGGGAACATCACTGCACTCTGACGGACCCCTTCTAGGGCCACAGTTCTTGAAACCCAAAGAGTTACTGAATGGTTGGGATTTTAGGTTCCACAGCAGGAAAGGAGTCTGGGGGATTGTTATTGCTTCACTTTGTTTTGTTTTGGGACAAGGACAACCTGTGAGTGCCACGTAGCTATAGGACACGATGTCTGAACTCCCACCAGGGTGATGGAGCTCCAGATCTGGTACATGCCTGCTACCCAAAGGTGCGACCTACAAAACAGAGAGACAGGGTGGCACGTATAAGCCCTCTTTTGAGAACATTAATCCTGAGCCAGGCCCTGACGTGGCTTTGGCCGATTCAGCCTCTCCAGTGAAGAAGGCCCAATCCCAGGAAGCTGACTTTCTGCAAAATATATGTTGGGTTACCATGAGAGGGTTGTGGGCGAAGTTTCTTCTTTTGAAAACACCTCCTTGGCCGGGCGTGGTGGCTCACGCTTGTAATCTCAGCACTTTGGGAGGCCGAGGTGGGCGGATCACGAGGTCAGGAGGTGGAGACCATGATGAAACCCCGTCTCTACTAAAAATACAAAAAAAAAAAATTAGCCGGGCGTGGTAGCGGGCGCCTGTAGTCCCAGCTACTCGGAGAGGCTGAGGCAGGAGAATGGCATGAACCCGGGAGGCGGAGCTTGCAGTGAGCCGAGATCGCGCCACTGCACTCCAGCCTGGACGACAGAGCGAGACTCCGTCTCAAAAAAAAAAGAAAACACCTCCTTTAATGTTATTATCGGCTTCATGTTTTAAGAATTAAAAAATGAGTTAAAAATGCAGTGGAAGTTGAAAACAGCCCGTTTTGAAATGGGCACCTAGACAAAGGGGAAACCCCTGTCCCCAAACCGCTGCTGAAATTTGTCTGCCCCACTGTGAGCGCCTAAGGGTGGGGAGGAACAGGAGCTGTGTATGGCATCAGCCTGGCAGCTGTTCATTCTTTTGCCCAATTGGCAAATAGCGTTGGGCACCTACTGTGTGCAGCAGGTCTGGGCTTTTGGGGGCCTGGGAGTAGGGGTTCCGTCCAGGGTGTTGGGACTCAGATGCCAGCCTCCAACACTGACGGAGAGAAGACCCTGACCCTGAGCTCTGTAACCTGCCCTTTCTAGATCACTCTCTATGAGGGCAAGCACTTCACGGGGCGGAAGCTGGAGGCCTTCGGGGACTGTGACAACTTCCAGGACCGGGGCTTTATGAACTGAGTGAACTCCATCCGCGTGGAGGGCGGAGCCTGGGTCTGCTTCAATCACCCCAACTTCCGGGGCCAGCAGTTCATCTTGGAGCACAGCGACTACCCCGACTTCTTCCGCTGGAACAGCCACAGTGCCCACATGGACTCCTGTCGGCCTGTAGGAATGGTGAGTGGGCCCGTCCACCGAGGGCTGAGTCTTCCTGCTGGAGGGACCAAGGGTCAGCCCTGGCAGACAGTGGCAAGGAATCGGGGAGTGTGGGCCTCCCAGCTTTAAAGTCTGTAAGACTGAGGCAGCTATACCCAGAGCCACCTGCTGGCATGAGGTGAGTAGGTGGGGGGCCAAGTTGCTGGGAACCGAGCGGGAGTGGCCCTGAGTTTTCATACAGGTATCAATAAACCACTTGAAGTTTCGGATCCAAAAATCTAGCTGCATTTTCCATTTAAAGTGCTGTTGAAATCGTCCAAATGTAGATTTCCAGCCAGATAGGGGACACTCAGCCAATGGGAGGCCGATTTGGGCCTAGTGTGGCCACTGGTACAGGTGGTCTTATAGCACATTCTGGAGCCTTCCATGCTCCGGTCTTGGAATGGCTGATGGAGAAAGCTGAAGAATCACCCGCCTGTCAGGGGAAAATTGGGGGGCAGGTCCCTTGGAATCACACAGGTAGCTGCCGCCCAAGAGGTGTGTGCAGGGAGGGCAGACGAGGGGTATTGGCTCCCCCGTGGTGAAGGACTGTTTCTGTCCAGCTGCTCCTAGGGTGGGATTTAAGCAAGGCTGTTCCCCCAGGTCATGGGTACTCACTGACCTGCTGTGAGCTCTGGAGCTTCAGGTGGGAAGTGGCGGACTCCTGAGCCTGGGGGTGCGCGTCTCTCATCACAGAGAGTCTCGCTTATGTCTGCTGAGGACCCTCCCCTGACGCCTGGGCTGGGCGGTTCTGGTGAACATCTGAGGAACCCCAGAAAAGGGGCCTTTGTGTGGTGCCCCCTCTCTTTTCTGTATCAGTTGCAAAACCAGCTGGCTTTGGCATCTCAAACTGTAAGAATGCTTTCTTAGTATTTCTTCCAGGCTGTGGTACATTTGGAAAAAAGAAATTTAAATGGTTGGCCCTGGACCCTGCATAATGCTATTTATACGAAAAATATCCGTGGTATCTTGCGAACTGCTGTTCTCCTCAGAGCTATCCTGGGGCCAGCTGTGACGCAGACCAGGCCCTGCCGGCTTCTGAGCCAGGCAGGGGCTGGCCCTCCTCTGCCTTTTGGAAATGCGGGAATCATGTAGGGAGACGTGCTGAGCCTAGGGGATGATGATGTCAAGGCCAGCAGGGGTTTCAGCACATGAGATCTGGTATTTGTTTTAGATTTTTGGCTTTATGTTTTACTAAAAGGTTCTATTACAGTTTTAAAATGTTATCATTTGAAGGCTTGCCTGTGGGCTGCGGCCCAGGGGTGGAGAACAGAACCGGGAGTGTGTTGGTGTGACCAGGGCAGGAGCCCCCCAGGCTGAGCACCCAGAGGGAGCCCCGTGACCCCAGCCCTGGTTTGAGTGTGACAGCTGGCCTCCGGTCAGTTTGGCCCTCTTTGGACCTCAGATTTTCTAGTTGTAGAAAGAGGAGCTTGGACCAGCTCAGTGGCTTGGAACATTTGTAGAGTAATAGAACCCTTTCTTCCAACCACATCTCGTGTGAAAGAACAAATAGAAGTGCGGGGTTGAAGTGTGTGGGGCGGGGGTGCCCAGTGCCCTGGGTACCTCCTAATTCCTTCCTGCACGGGGCTCCTGTTTCTGGGAGAGGGGAATTCACAGCAACCTCCTTCTTTCCTTCTTTTTTGCTTGGTCTTGGAGCACGGGGAACATTTCCGCCTAGAAATCTTCGAGGGTTGCAACTTCACGGACCAGTGCCTGGAGTTCCTGGAGGACTGCCCCTTCCTCCAGAGTAGGGGCTGGGCCAAGAACTGCGTGAACGCCATCAAGGTGTACGGGGATGGAGCGTGAGTACAGGCCACGTGGCCACACCCCGAGGCCCAGCTAGGCCCTTCAGCACCAGGCGTGGGAGGCTGCCTGCCACGCAGGGGTGGTGGGTGGGGTGGGAATGAGACCTCCCGCAGTGGGCAGCGTGTCCCTGGCCCCACAGGCCCTCTCCCTTCCTCAGCTGCCTCACCTGCCGCAGTCAAGCAGTGGGGAGCTTCCCCTGTGGCCCAGAAGGGCCTCAGAGAGGGACCCTGGGCCCCAGAGGCACCCTGAGACCTTCCCTCTAGGGCCTCAGTCCAGGAACAGAGGTAGGAGAATGCATCGAAAGCTGCACGGTTCTCTGCGATTGATCTGATACAAGAGGCCGCCTTTGGTTTTCTTGAGCCGGGGGACACCTGCTTACCAAGGGATCCCCCAGGGCCTTATGGGCTGGAAAAGCCACAGTGGGCTCACCTGCTCTGAGAAGGGTGGACCAGCCCACCCTGCCCCGCGCCTACCCAGCAGAGCTGACCCCTGAACCGGGCCTCTCTGCAAACCCCCACCACCCTGGCCTCTGGCGGGAGATGGACTTTGGGGTGGCTCACTTCTGGACACAGAGTAGCTGGGAGGATTTTGCCCAGACCCAGACGGGTTTGTCTGCCCCACACTTGGGTTTCCTCCTGGTCAACCAAGGGCAGCCTGCATGCCCCCTCCTGCCCTCCCGCACACTCCCCTTTTGCAACTACCCTCTGAGCACCTTCAAGTTGGCCATCTATTTTCATTGTCCAGCCCACACCTCTAGGTCAGGTAGATATTATCGCCCCCGTTCTACAAAGGGCAAGCTGAGACTCAGAAGGCTGACTGCCCAGCCGCCCCATGGGAGTGGCACAGCTGAGACTGCAGCCAAGCCTGTGTCTGTCCCTGTTCCAGAGCTGGCCGCTTTCCCAGGCCTCAGTCCCCTCCCCTCAGGCCAAGAGCCCCTCACACAGGTTCCAGTTGGCCGTGCATGGTTCTGGCTCCTATCGAAGCAACTGAGAAACAATTTGCCTTCTATACCCCAGAGGTTCAAGGCCAGGGAGCTGCGGAGGGGATGCAGGGGGCAGAGGGACTGCAGGGAGACAGAGACTGAGCCGAGGCACAGCTGGGCACAGGTGGCACCCCATGTCCGTGGGCTCCCACTGCACAGCAAAAATATCCCCCCACGATTGTGTCTATGCTGAATATGTACATTATTTCCTGAAAGATACTGTACAACTATTTACATAGCATTTATGTTGGATCAGGTGTCATAGGTAATCTAGAGACGATTTCAAGTCCAGTAAGTCCTCACTTAACATTGTGGGTGGGTTCTTGGAAACTGTGACTTTCAGTGAAACGATGTATGGCAGGTCCTCAAATATATGGTCTTGTTCAATGTGGATTCATTATAAGATTGATGAGGGGAGAAATGGCTTTGTTATATATCGTGTGCTTAAAGCCGCGGTTCCCAAGAACCTACTGACGGTGTTAAGGGAGGACTTACTACATGTGGGAGGATACGTGTGGGTTATATGCAAATACAATGCCATTTTATATCAGGAACTTGAGCATCCTCGGATTTTGATATCCAGGGGAGGTCCTGGAACCAAGGGTGTACATCCCACCTTTCCCCAGTGGCCTGATGTTGGCCCCCTTCCTGCTGTTTCTGTCACTCTAGCTAGCTCCAGGATTCCATTTTACGAAATTGCATTTTGCCCTAAATTGGTGGCACCTGGAGCCCAGGGGTGGCATTCCAAAACAAGAATTTGCCCTGGAAAACTTGCTGGTTAAATTGCGTCTTGTAAGGCCCAAGTCACGCCTTTGCATGGAGGATGTCCTGGGGCCCTAGACGCAATCCCCCCGGCCCTCCCCCAACACCCAGGGGCTTGTTGAGAATGAAGGTGGGGAAGGTGGAGGCTGATATTTCTCTGACTGAGGGGCACACAATCCCCACTGTCCCTGCGAGGAGCCAGCCATCGGGATCCTAGGTGGGGGACCCAGGAGCTCAGCCTTTGCTGCCTAAGACTGTTACTCTTACACAAATGTAAGCCCTTGTCAAGGAGGTAACGCCCCCAGGTCCCCTGGATCTGGAGGGGACACTGCTAGGAGGCCTTTCCTGGGGTCTGGGGAGTGGGCGAGGCAGGGCCCCTCCACCACCTCCCGCTGCCAAGACTCCGTCTCTCATGACCCAGCCCCTCAGACCCACGTCCTGGTGGGCTCTCGGAGGGAAATGCACTGGCATTCTGCCCCCACCCACCCTCACCTGGGGAAGGGCACGGTGCTGATGTGGGCAGGACAGGCCCCTGCCCTTTCCTCTTTCTGCCTCCTCCCAGTAGCCACAGCCAGCACAGGGAGGGGAGGATGGGCGGTTCCCTGTCCCCTCCTTTTGGGGGTGGCCCAGGACATGGCTTGGGGCATTTCTTGCCCATCACAGGGTAAGAAAGGACCAGCTGACTCCCTGAGGTGCCTATGAGGCCCCAGCTCTGGCATAGGTGTGGGGTGGGAAAGCTGCAGGTGTGAGGGGCATGGACACAGGGGCCCTGAGGGTGGGGACCAGGCCTGCCTTGAGTCCCCCAGCAGGTGCTCCAGGCTGGCTCACACCCTCTGCCTCTCTCTCTTCCTTCCTGGCCCCAACCCTCGAGGCGGCAGACTGTGCCAGGCACCGTGACAAGCCTCACTCATCTCAGAGATGGCGAGGGAAGGACAGGGTCGGGCCAGCCCCTGCTCCGAGCCATCCTGAGGTGTCTTCCTTGGACCACACGCCCCTTCCCAGGCAGAGGCCACTATCCTGGACCTCCAGTCTCTTCCTCCTGGTCCCCCGTTCCCTCCCCACCACACCTTCCTGCTTTTCTAGGCTGGGCCCACAGCTTCCTGGGTGATGAAGGGCTGTGTTCTCTCCTGCCCCCACCAGCCCCAGGTCCTCCAGGCTCCGTAAAGACTTGTCCTGACTGTTTCTGCTCTCTGGGTTGTTGGTGGCTGTCCCAGTGGTGTGCAGAAGGGGAGGAGGACAGGAAGGGGCCCCGCTTGGGACTCCCCGACCCTCCTCTGTGCCCTGCAGGCTCCTCTGTGCAACTGCACCCCCACAGCCCATTTCCTCTGCAGGGGAGGCCCCATGAGGGCAAGGAGGGGGCAGGAACCGTGTCATGTGACCGTGGAACCTTTGGTACCTGACACGGTGTTGAGCACACATGTGGGAACCTGCTGGCATTCACTGAATGAACGGTGCCCTCTGTGCCAGGCCCCCCGCCAGGTGCTGGGGGCACTGTCTGTGCAAGGTGGTCCTTATCAGGGAACAGGAGTGTGTGGGGCGTGCAGTGATGGCGGGAGTGCATCCTTGCCAAGGACGGCTGAAATGCAGTGGTGCGATCTCGGCTCACTGCAACCTCCACCTCCCCGGTTCAAGCAATTATCTTGCCTCAGTCTCCCGAGTAGCTGGGATTACAGGTGCCCACCACCACGCCCAGCTAATTTTTGTATTTTTAGTAGAGAGGGGGTTTCACCGCGTTGGCCAGGCTGCTCTCCAACTCCTGACTGCAAGAGATCTGCCCACCTCGGCCTCCCAAAATTCTGGGATTACAGGCCTGAGCCCCCACGCCCGGCCAGAACTGGTCAGTTTTAAAATGTGGACGTTACTGGGCCTGTCCCCACACGTGTCACACCCCAGCACGGACCCCACACAGCACTGGAGAAGGAAATAAAAGCAGAGGTGGGCGCCGTGGGTGCCTTCGTGTAGCCCAGAGTGAAGGGGCCACTCGGCCGGGAGGGGTTGCTGGGTGGCCAGGCTGTGCAGGCTCTTCTGTCCAGAGTCCCGGGAAACTTCCTGGCGGCCCCTGATCCCCACTCCCCTGGCCTCCAGGTGGGTCCTACATGAGGAGCCCAACTACCGCGGCCGCATGTACGTGGTGGAGAGGGGCGACTTCCGTGCAGTCGCTCCGCAAGGTGGTCGACTCCTTCTAACCGAGCCCTCCCACCAGGATGGCTGGGCGCAGCTCTGGGGACAGGGGCAGCCCCTTGCGGTCCGACGCAGACCTCAGGACCTTGGGCAATGAAAGTCCTCAAAGCCAATGGGCGGCTTCTGAGTGCTCTCTCGGCAGTGGGCATCCCAGTGCTGGGAGGAGCCGGATGATCCAGGGCGCTTTCCCCGACTCCTGGGGACCCCCTGGGCCAGGGACGGGAGAATGGTGGGGAGAGGTGGTCAGAAGCGATGGGGATGGGGGAGGGCCGGAACCCAGGCTGGCTCAGGACTCCCCAGGCTCGCTTGGGGCTCTGCCTCTCTGTGACTCAGCAAGTTGAGGCTGCCAGGCCATGTGGCCAAAGGCCTAACTCAGGGTCTCTGTGTCTGATCTCTGGGTTTTATCCTCATGGCTAATCTTGGCCTCGGAGTTTTTGAGGGAGACCCCTCTGGAAGGATGGTTTGGACCCAGGGCAGACCCCTCTCCTGCGAGAGAGAAAAAAATTAGTGGTGGTGAGTGTTGGGGTGGGGGCTTAGCTTGAACAGGTGGGCTCTGTGGGAATGAAGGGGCTTTCAGGAAGAAAGGGGCATGGGGCATGTCTGCTGCAGCCGTAGCCCCTGCAGCAGTAGGGCTGGCAGACCCAGAACCGGCGGCCTTGGCTCGGGTCTTCACCTGGTGCAGCTCCAAGTGCCCGCCTGCAGAATTCCTCCATTCCTGGGCCCTCTCCAGGACACTGGGTCCTCCTGTTGGGGTGGGCTTGAATCTAGAGGGGACACCCCACCCCTGTGGGGGAGAGGGGAGGGAGAAGCCTGTCCTGGAAGGAGATACTTGGCCCAGGCAGTGGGATTCCTGGGCATAAGAGGGTCCACGTCCCCAAAAGCATCCCCCCACTCCCTCCGCACCCACGCCTACGCTTCCAACTCACTGGGGAGAGAGGAAAGTTCCCACGATGGGGAACTCTGGTCCCTGGGGGTGGCCCAGGTAACTCCCTGCTGCCGGCAGCCCCCCAGCAGAGTCCTGAATGGAGCCTGCCTGTGAGGAAACCGTAGCCCACCCCAGAAGGAGGCAACAGGTGGAGTGCTCTGAGCTTCTGAGGAGCACGCAGGGGCCCTGGGCGCGAGGTCCCTGAGCATGGGGCTCCTGGACACGGAGACCCCAAAGATGTCCACACGCCCGGTGCCTAGACAAGGCCTGGCTGGATGAGGGGTCAGTGTGGGGCCAGGTGCATGGGTTGGATCACCCACGTGCCCACAGCGTTCTGGCTGTGGATCTGGCTCCTAGTCCGGCCTCTAATCCCCAACTGCGATCCCAGAGGCCCCCCAACCAGCTAGCTCCCGACTGGCCTCTCAGTTCCCGGGTCCTCCTCACCACACATCTTGCTCCAGTTTTCTGAGTAGGTGGAGGGGTTTGGACTGGGGATCAGCCCCTCTAGGCTGGTCGCCCGGCTCAGGACTCCCAGGGAAAGCCCATGAGCCCTGGGTTACTATCTGAGTTGAACTGAGACACACCGACAGGCCTTGGGGGTGATGGATGTACGGCAGGGAGCTCAGGGAGGGAACACAGGGTTCCCGAAGGAAAAACAAAATCTCAGGGGCTGATTCTGCCGCAGAGTGTGGTGGCCTGAGTGTGGTGGGCCAGGGGATGGCTGTCCCATTCCTGGGTGTCCTCCAACCCCTCCCCATCCCTCACTGAGAGAACAATGGAAAAAGAGTCACAATGGGTCACCCAATTCACCCAAGGCAATGCCCCACCAAGACCTGGGTGGCAAAGACAGAGGGGCCCCATGACTGCTGTGGGACCCCCATAGGCTGTCCCATGATGGCCGAGGCCAAATGAAGACATGAAACCACTAGGCAACCGTCCACTCCACCCAGGAAAGGGGAAGGGGCTCCCTGCTGCCATGTGGTAGATGGGTCCACGAAAGGCCTGCTCTGTACCGCTAATGCCCTGGCCCCACCTCCTTTCACCTGCAAACCACAGAGCACGGAGCCCTAGAAGCTTCGGAGCTGAGGACTTCCAGCTGAGCAGCTCTCTTCAATCAGATCAAGGGCCGGAAGAGGCCACCACAAAACCAGCAACAACCCAGCCACCTTTCCTGACTGCAAACCTCTGAGCCTGGAACCGATCGACATGTAAGTGCACCTGCACTGTTTCTGAGCCGGGAGAGTGTTTGTTTAAAATCATGCCCTCAGTTTTCATTTCTCTGCCAGTTTGTTAGGGAGGTGGAGCCTTCTGTGTGGCATATCTGCCAGCGGGAGGCCCTCCCCACCCATGGCAAGGGCCCTGTCTCTTCTGAAACAGCCGTCCAACCCTCCACCCCATGGCCTCCTTGGGCCTTGGCACCCTGCTGGCCTCGGGCCTCCACAATCTCACACCTCTTAGCCCACAGCTGATGTTGGTGATGATGCTGATGAATATTTATAGAGCACTGACTTTATGCCAGGCTCTGTAGTAGCTGGAATCTGTGTAATTTTACTTATCACATACAATAATGCCAAGATGATGATATGCTTATCACCACTGTACAGATGAGGAGATCTAGACACAGACAGGTTAAGCAACTTGCCCAGGGTCACACAGCAGTCAGGACTAAAACCCAGGTCTGGCTGGCTGATTGATCCTTTTTGTTCCTAACCACTCCCCTATAGTGCACCACACATTTGCATATTTAGATATATTTTTGTCATGAATCTGGCGCAAACCCAAAGCCTCTCCAGGCCTCAGACCCTGTTCTGTGAAATGAGCACAATCATATCTGTTGTACCAACTGTATACCCTCGTAAAAGCCAAAGGCGTGACCCATGAGCGGGTGCCATATGAGGGCTGGTTAGTAGTAGGTGACCCAGTAGGTGATGGGGTGGGGAAGCAGGCAGGGGAGTGGCATCACAGGAGAGAAGGTAACTTGGCTGCAAACTCCAACCTGATTCCCACTCCAT
Organism: Nomascus leucogenys; assembly: GCF_006542625.1. NCBI lineage: Eukaryota > Metazoa > Chordata > Mammalia > Primates > Hylobatidae > Nomascus > Nomascus leucogenys. The sequence goes on along the minus strand of NC_044393.1, from coordinate 99,576,263 downwards.
CCCTCACTAGGATGTGACATTGGAGAAGCCACTGCTATGTGTCTCAGTGTCTTCAGACATACAGCAGTGGTAATCATTCCGCCCCCTCATAGGCAATTAATGCCTGGGGAATGAAATGAGAACCGCAGGCCCCACCGGTTCAGTCCAGGTCCTTGGGAGTCATGGGAAAAACCAGGCCTAGCAGCCCTTCCCATGAGTTCCAGAGGCTTCCCCTGAACTCTTCCTCTCCTCCCCAGCACCAAGGCATAGCAGCACCTCATTAACTGGTGATTTAATGCTTCTCGAATGGGCTTTGTGCTCCTGGGTGACCTCCCCCTCACCCCAGCCCCCTGCTCCCTAATCTGTCAGCAAATCTGCTTTTTGTCTGAAAGAGGAAAAACAAGATTCCCACCAAAGTGCTTGTGGGCAGCTTGTAATTTATCTGAAGTCCGTCCAGGGGTCGATGGACCGAGGGTGAGAGGCCCTCAAGAGCCACACATGCTTCACATATTTCTACCTCCCTCTGTGGTTTTGGAAAGCTGGGACTTTCACAGAGCCATCCCCTCATGTCCTCAGCCCTAGGTCCCCCTGCCCTGCCGGGCCCCCTGCACACTGTTTATCAGGCCCAGTCTGACCACAGGAAAAACATTCCCTTTGAATTCCCCCAGCCACCCCATCCCCCTCGCCAAGAAGTTCCTCTCACCAGCCAAGGGCTGGTCCAAGAAGTCTCTGTTGGCCCCTTCCCCTTCCTGGGCCTCCCTCCTGTGCCCCGAGGTGGCCTGCGCCTGGCGGACTACCGCCTTCTCGGCTGGAGGTTTCTTGGCTCGCCTCTTCACCCCACTGGGTGCCTTAAGAGCAGGGCTGTCCGGCCTCTGTTCCCCCCAGGAAGCCACAGCAGATCTTCAGTCAAAGCCTGTTGGATGAATTTGAGCCCAGGGACGTCAAAAAAAAAAAAAAAAGAAAAGAAAAGAAAAGAAAAAAGAAAAAGACAAACTAACAAAAAACTTGTCGAATGAGACGGTTTTAAAGGTTTAGCTCCAGAGTTTCAGTTTGTGAAGATGACAGAGTTCTGGAGACAGACAGATGGTGCTGACAGCCGCACAACTATGTGTGTGCACTTAATGCCACTCAACCACACACTTCAAATGGTTAGGATGATAAATCGTATGTGTATTTTGCCATAATCGAAAAAAATTAACTCCTTGTTGCTGAGGTGCTCAGGACTGTGGGAGGCAATGTGGGAATGAAGGCCCTCCCTGGATCTCAGGGAACCCTGTGGGTCTCCTGTGCAACCATGCCCCACATTCCCTACCTGAAGAAGCTGTCTGTCACCTGCTTATTGATTACGTGGGTCCCATCGGCTTGGCAGGGCTCTTGGCTGTGGCTGCTGGGGAGCCTGAGATGCAGGAGGAGGAGGTCTTTGTCCTTCAGCAGGGCTCCCTGGAGCGTCCCTGTGGTTGCCTGGGACTAACCCTGCCTTCCGGACCCCCAGGCCTTAGTAGCCCGGGTCTGGGGACAGCAGGAAGGAGTGACTTGGGCAGCCTGCCCTGAATAGCGAGCATTTGTGTAAACAGGCTCCTGGCTTCCTTGCCTGTGGCCAGCCCGCTTTGGAATTGTGATTTAAAGGGTCCTGTGGAGCCCAGCTGGCGTGGGCTGTGCATGGAGGGGTGGCAGCCCTGGACCCAGTCTTGCTGGGGCTGGGGGGCGGGCTGAGCAGGTCAGTGCTGGTAACCCTAGTCCTGGTCCATGCCTTCCCTGGGACCCCCAGGATTGCCCTCCCTGAGCAGGGGCAGGGGCAGGGGCAGAGGGTAGGGCTGGGCTGAGGGCGCGCATTCTCAACCTGAAGAGGGCTCAGCCATGTGTCGGATTGCTCTGGCTAGGGGGCTGAGCAGGTTATAAGGACCCTCTCCACGCACCCTGCCTGGCCCCCAACACCAAGAGAGGGAGTTCTCACCAGTTGGGCTGGATCGTTCCGCGGGCTGAGATGGTCATGCCCTGGGTTCCATTCCCGTAGAGGTAGAGTGTTCAGTTCTAGGTCCCAGGCACAGGGAGCAGGGTGGCATGTCCCCTGCACAGTGTGCCCAGCCTAACCCCCAGCTGCGGCATTCCTAAACTGCACAGACAGACATGCGAGCAGTAGAAATGGGCGCTCCCACCCAGTGGGGCTGCTGAGTAGAAGTCCCTTCATGGGGCTGGTGATGGCCGAGGTGGTGTCACCTCTACACACAGAGCAGACGCTCAAGTGCTGCTTTACCCTTGGAGGCACTGGGTCCCAGGCCAGGGGAGGAGCCCATTGTGGTAAAAACACAGATACAAAAAGTACGGGAAGAAATCTTTGGGGCGGAGGGGACTTAGAAAAACGTTGTAGAAAAAAGCGAGGCATCCATAATCTTCTCCCCGGCACAAGTCCTGTGCTCTCTGCTAGAGAGGAACCCCTAATTGGGCCAAAGCAAGCAGGGAAACAGGATCAGCTCCATCATTCGCTCAGCCCCAAAGATGAAAGGAAGCTAGTTTTCCGGAAGAAGCCCAGCAATTCCTGGGACCAAGGCCAGAGAGAAGTTTCTTCCACGGGTCCCCTGGCCCCATGCCAATGACTCACAAGCCGCACCCTCAGCGTTAGCCCTCCTGCGGGGAAATTAACAGCTTTCCTGGGATTTTCTGCAATAGCATCCCGCAGAATTCGGTGGACGGCACTGTGCCAAAGTCAACTTTTTGTGGGGGAGGAGATTTTAACATTTCTGGTTTACGTATGAGTATGTTGCTACTTTTAAGTGAACCTAATTGGGTCATGAAAGCAGGGCCTGGCAATGACTGGTTATCAGCAGATACCAATACCAACAGCATTTTCTTGGGTAATTACTATGACCCAAACTGTGTGCTAACCCATTTTTTACATATAACAAGGTGGGTATATTATTTTCTCTCTTTTACAATGGAAGAACTAGACCTAAAAGGGTGATTGTAACTTGCCAAAATGTGTGCCATAAATGGCCAAAGAGGCCAAGTGCCCCCGGCCGTCTGACCCGAGCCCACACCTAACCCCCTCTGCACATCATCCCCTGTGGCAACGGCTTCCCTGACTGAGACGCACATGTAGGTCATTAGATATAAACTAACACAGCTGTGTCACAAACAGTCTCGCTCCTCACTATTTAGTTGAGCATCAATATTTTCTATTTTATTTTACTTTAAAAGAATGCTGGTCAGAGACCCACTAAGTTGATTTCGCAACCTCCTAGTAGGTCACAATTCTCCAGTTTGAAAAACACTACACCGCTGCCTCATAGTGTAAACACACGAAGATTTAAGGAGCCACAGCCTACGCCGTGGGTTAGCTCTTCCAATCCCAGTGCCCTCCTCCCTCCCTTGCCTGCCTTCACTAAAGCATCCAGAAAAGCCAAATGCTCTTTTCTCTGCCTCCCAGGCCATGGGACACAGCTCTGGTCACTGAGATGAAAGCTGACAGAAGGACTTCAGAAAAAGCTTTGGCTTTCTGGATAAAAAGCCCCTTTCCCCTGGCTTCCTGCCTTGAATAAAGATGTGACACCAGGAACTCAGGCAGTCTTCTTGTAATCATGAGATAAAAGCCAAGAGAACCAGGGAAAGGCTGGCACCAAGCTTACTGAGCTGCTAAATCAGCATCAGCAGCCACCCTTCTTGTTATGTAAGAGAAGTGAACCCCTATTTGTTTCACCACACTTAGGTTTTCTATTATTTGCAGCTGAAAACATTCCTAACTGATAACATAGTAACCAAAAACCCCAAAACCTCAAACAGGTAGTTCCTCCTGCGTTACTCCCTGTGCTTCATTGTCTGGTGAGCAATAAAGGCACTTGCACTTGGAAATACTAAAACAGATTTTAAAAAACCAACCTATTAAATAGTTCATCTATTTAAGGTCGTAGTTCGTTTCTTCCCAATTAGAGGCACTGCCTGCCCTGTGACATATATTCAATGGCCGCGGTATCCTGACAGTGGCTAATTTTTGTATTTTTAGTAGAGATGGGGTTTCACCATGTTGGCCAGGCTGATCTCGAACTCCTGACCTCAAGTGATCTGCCTGCCTCCGCTTCCCAAAGTGCTGGGATTACAGATGTGAGCCACCACGCCTGGCCTATTTGTTTCTATCATGGAGCAAACCCAAATCCTTTGGAAGAGAGTTTTGTGGGATGTGGAAATGGAAAACAACTGCATGGGAATGCCACATTCGGTGTGGGGCCTTTAGGAAGAAACGTGTGAAGGGTTTCCAGAAGAGAAGGCAACATGATTCACGTTGGAAACTGCAGGGCTGTGGTTGTTTAGATTAGAGAGAGAAGGGGCCGGGTGCCTGGCTGCTGTAATAAGTCTCTGTGTTAATTTCCAAGTGCATCCCTGTCTTCATTTATGTTTGATGCTTACCTGTCAGGTGAGCAGGACAAGTCTTGTTGTTCCTGGTTAATGAAAAAGGAATCGAGACCCTGAGAGGTGGAGGGGTTTGCCTTTGTTTACATCCTAGGTCTCCATGGAGCACTCCAGTCCTCTTCCCAGAACTCATGCTGGCCTCGCTACCCAGAATCCCTGCCTTTAGGGAATGACCCTTCCCCTGGCCCTGCCTTGGTTCTGGTGTGTGTGCCTCACCCTCAATGCCCTGCCACATGTGGGCTGGGCCAGTCAGATGCACTCCTGGGAATTTGAATCTTATGCAGAGACACGGAGGAACCCAAGGTGGATAGAGGCTTGAGCCAGGTCTGTTTCTGTTACCTGCACACCAAAAATCCTAACTGACAGAAATTTCTACTATACAGAAGGTTGAAGGCCACAGGCCAGCAGAAAAATGTAGGATATTTGGAATTCGTTATTGGGATCTAGATGAGTAGAGAGTAAACTCCCATTTACATTCTGATGTGGACAGCATTATGGGTTGACACCATAATGTATATAGTGAAGTCCTAACCCCCAGCACCTCAGAATGGGACTGTCTTGCAATGTACTTAGTTAAGTTAGGATGAGGTGTGTCTCAGTCTTTCAAACTATCGTAACAAAATACCAGAGACTGGATGGCTTAAACACAGAAATGTATTTCCTCATAGCTCTGAAAATTGGGAATTCCAAGCTCAGGGTGCTGGCCAACTTGGTTCCCGGTGACGGGCCCCCTTCCTGACTTGCAGTTGGCTACTTTTTCACTGTGTCCTCACATGGCAGATGGAGCACAAGATCTCTCTCTTCTTCTTCTTATGAGATTAGGTCTCCACCCTTATGATCTCATTTAAGTTTAATTAGCTGATAAAGCCCTATATTCAAATACAGTCACGTTGGGGTTTGAGCTCGGATACATCAATTTTGGGGGTGCACAGTTCAGTCCACATCAAGATCCTACTAGAGTAGGGTGGGCCCCTGATCCATCATGATGGTGTCCTCATAAAAAGGGGAAATTTAATTAGACGGGCGTGGTGGCAGGCACCTGTAATCCCAGCTACTCGGGAGGCTGAGGCAGCAGAATTGCTTGAACCCAGGAGGCAGAGGTTGTAGTGAGCCAAGATCACCACTGCACCGGCGACAGAGCAAGACTCTGTCCCAAAAAAAGGCGGGGGGGATTTAGACACAGACACACAGGGAGACCACCATGTGAAGATAAAGGCAGATACCCAGGTGATGCTTCTGTGAGCCAAAGAACCCCAAAGACGGCCAGCAAACTGCCAGAAGCTGGGAGGGAGGCCTGGAACAGATTCCTTGAAGCCTCGGAGGGACCCAACCCTGCTGACACCTTCATTTATCTCCGACCTCCAGCATCCAGAACTGTAAGACAGCACATTTCTGTTGTTTGAGCCATTCAATTTGTGGTATTTTGCTATGACAGAAATGAAAGGAGAGAGCTGCCCGTGGTACAGATGGGCCACATGCCTAGTCAGGCTGCCCTCCGTGGCCAGCTGGAACCAGGTGTGCACTTGTAATGCCCAACCTTGTTTTCACTAACCCTGTTTTTAGACTCTCCCTCTTCCCTTTAATCACCTAGCCTTGGTTCCACCTGAATTGACTCTCCCTTAGCTAAGAGAGCCAGACAGACTCCATCTTGGCTCTTTCACTGGCAGCCCCTTCCTCAAGGACTTAACTTGTGCAAACTGACTCCCAGCACATCCAAGAATACAATTAACTGATAAAATACTATGGCGAGTAATATCCGCAGTTCCCGGGAATTCGTCTGATAACGCCCAAAAAGCCCTGAGTCTATCACCTTGTAATGATCTTAAAGCCCCCGCACCTGGAACTGTTTACCTTCCTGTAACCATTTATCCTTTTAACTTTTTTACCTACTTTATTTCTGTAAAATTGTTTTAACTAGACTCCCCTCCCCTTTCTAAACCAAAGTATAAAAGAAAATCTAGCCCCTTCTTCGAGGCCGAGAGAACTTTGAGCGTTAGCCGTCTCTTGGCCACTGGCTAAATAAACGGACTCTTAATTCGTCTCAAAGTGTGACGTTTTCTCTAACTCAGGTACAACACACTGAGGCAGGGTTTTGAGGGTTGTACAGTTGCTGTTGTGACATAATTTTAAAAGAATGCAGACGCAGCTGACATGTAGTTGCCTCTGACAGCACTGGATATTTGGATGCACATCAAGATTAAATCCGACAAAGCTCATCTCAAGGTGGAGAGCAGAACTCAAGGCCTTCCTGTGACCAGGCTAAAATCTCATTAGAGACAGAGTTTGGAGATGAATCCTGTATGTTGCTAAATGAAAACGTTAGTTGTCTGCACGAACTTTCCAGAGATTTGATGTGAAATTTAAAGTACTAACACAAAAAGAATGAGACACCAACCATTGGAACGGGGTCATTTGGGAGTATCTGGAAAACTAGGAGAAACTCCAGATCCCCCAAGTCCTTTAAAATACCCCCCACTATGTTCCTCTTACCTGAGAAAGATGCTTCTCTTTTGAAGGAGAGAATTAAGAGTTCCCTTCACAGCCCACTACGTAGCGTTGCTTGCCCCATAACAGAAGTTCAGCTTGTGTGGCTTAGACTAGAGGGAGAAGTACAGAGAGACCCAGAGAAACTGCTGGAGGTCACTCATCCACATTGCCAGAAGTCTGGAGAATGTTTGTGGGAATGGATTTTTGAGGGTTCTTGGCCAAAGAGGGAAGAACTGGATTCTGGCTTGCACCAAGGGTATTGATAAGATAATTCTGCATTCTGTGTACTGGCTTAGGGGGTGCTGTCCATGTCCTAACAACCTGCTGATGCAAAGTTGATGGCGTTGAAGTGGTGCAGAAAGGCTAGGAACCCTTGGCATAAGAGAGGGACTGGTTCTGAGCTGTGGGAGACAAGATGCTGAAATGGATCCTTTTGTGTGTTTCCACCCCACCCACCCCTCAGGACAGACCTCAGGATGGAATCAGGCGACTCCTCCACCCTCAGCCTTGCCACAAAGAGTAAACTGCCATGGAATGTTAATGGAAGGGACAGTGATGGAAGGGGGATCCCCAATCTCTGAGGGGTGAGAGGAGCACTGGGAGCTGGAGGTCTTCACTCCAGAAGTGCACTGGGTAGGGTTAAGTGGAGCCTGGATCTCAGGGAGTCGTCTCACCTTCCAAAATCTCAGGTCATGGATGATTGACAGGTATCCCCCAAATTAAGTCGGTAATCAATCCACTCATGTCCCCCTTTTTTTGTAGACTCAGGAAGGTTGCAAGAGGCCCAAGTAGAACCAGCATGCTAGAGAACCATGGCATACTATGAAATTCCCAGACCCGGGTCAGCTCACAGACCTGGCACCCTTCGAATGGGAAGGCCAGGCATCCTTGAAGAGGGCAGCTGCTATAATATCACATGTGTATTGTGACGTTTTGTTTTTTTTTTGAGACAGAGTCTCACTCTGTTGCCCAGGTTGGAATGCAGTGGTGCAATCTTGGCTCACTGCAACCTCCACCTCTTGGGTTCAAGCGATTCTCCTGCCTCAGCCTCCCGAGTAGCTGGGATTACAGGCACACGCCACTGTGCTGGCTAATTTTTGAATTTTTAGTAGAGATGGGGTTTCACCATGTTGGCCAGGCTGGTCTTGAACTCCTGACCTCCTGTGATCTACCTGCCTCAGCCTCCCAAATGCTGGGATTACAGGCATGGGCCACCATGCCCAGCCTTTCTGTGACTTCTTAACTTTCAAAACTCTGACCCTTGAACCAGGTGGGTGCTCGTGCCTGTAGTCCCAGCTACTCGAGAAGCTATGGTGGGAGGACTGGTTGAGCCCAAGAGTCCGAGGCTGCAATGAGCTATGATCATACCAGTGCACTCCAACCAGGGTGAAAGAGCGAGACCCCATCTCTTAAAAAAGAAAAGGTAGGGTATTTAAGCCTTCTCTCCTTGGAATTAAACTTGGTGCAAAACACACTGGGAAAAAGCAGGCTGGAGCCAAGTCCACTTGCAGCAACATCGTGGAGACGATTCCACGAGGCCAGGCTGCCGAGCTCCCTGGCATCTCCCTAGTGCTTATCCTTCAAATCTGGATATTTATCTCTATCTTCTCTTGCTCTCTTTTCAATAAATCCATATTTCTTGCTTAAACTCACTAAACTCATTTATTTCACCGCAACCAGAGAATCTGGATGATTCTCACTTTCTCCCTTTTTCCGCTCCCAGCAACATAAAGGCAGGTGTGGAGTGGGTGGCCCCACCAGCCCTGGATCCCACTAGGAAGGACACTGAACTCACACAAAACACCCTTTGTAGGATTAGCAACCCCACCACTCCTTAAGCTGGGCTTCAGAATCCACACAAAAAATAAGCAAAGGCATAATTTTGTGGGCAGTTAGAAATCCTATGGAGTGAGTGGAAACAGACATCCTGCATGGGGCTCCCTCCTCGTCCCTCCCAGTCACACACACACTCTAACCAGGGTGCCTTACTGTGGCAGATAAGAATAAAAGCCCCTTTCAAGACATGTGGTGCCTGTGTGCAGAAGGTCTGAGATCTCTGTCTGGGCTGGGAGAACTGTGCCAGGTGCCAAGAGCCTTGCCGTGGCTTGCTTGTCTTGGTCCTCAGAAATGCACTGAGAATGGAGGAAGCGGTTGAGGAAGGGTCTTTCAAGTCCTTTGGATTTTCTCCTTAGCATCTGGTATCTCCCAGGCCTGAGGCTGGAAGGATTTGTGATATTTTTCCCATTCCATGGGTTGATTTTTCACTTTCTTGATAGCATACTTCGAAGCACAAGAGATTTTCATTTTGATGAAGTCTGATTTTTTTTCCTTGTTTGCTTATTCTCCAGGTGTATCTAAGAAATCATTGCCTAATCCAAGATTAAGAAAACTTATACCTATGTTTTCTTCTAAAAGCATTAGAGCTTTAGCTCTTACATTTAGGTCTTCGATTCATTTTTAGTTAATTTTTCTATATGGTATGAGGTAGAGGCCCAAACGTATTCTGCATATGGCTATCCAGTGGTCCCAGCACCATTTTTTGTAAAGATTACTCTTTCCCCTGTTGAATGGTCCATACATGTCTGGGCTCTCAATTCTATTCTATTAATCTATATGTCTATCCTTATGCCATACATTGATTGACTTTTGGATGTTAAACCAACCTTGAATTCCTGGGATAAACCTTGGTTACCATGTTTTATTGTTTTTATACATTCTTGAACTCAATGGCTAAAATTTTTAAAATAATTTTTGCATCTATGCTCATGATAAATATTGGTGTGTAATTTTCTTATTTTTATTTTTATTTATTTTATTTTTTTTTATTTTATTTATTTTATTTTATTTTATTTTATTTTATTTTATTTTATTTTTTGAGATGGAGTCTCACTCTGTCACCCAGGCTGGAGTGCAGTGGTGTGATCTTGGCTCACTGCAAGCTCCACCTCCCAGGTTCAGGCCATTCTCCTGCCTCAGCCTCTGGAGTAGCTGGGACTACAGGCATCTGCCACCACACCTGGCTAATTTTTCGTATTTTTAGTAGAGACGGGGTTTCACCATGTTAGCCAGGACAGTCTCGATCTCCTGACCCAGTGATCCACCCACCTCAGCCTCCCAAAGTGCTGGGATTACAGGCATGAGCCACCTCGCCCAGACTTTATTTATTTTTTGAGACAGGGTTTTGCTCTGTCACCCAAGCTGGAATGCAGTGGTGTGATCACAACTCACTGCAGCCTCAACCTCCCAGGCTCAAGTGATCCTTCCACCTCAGCCTCCCCAGCAGCTGAAACTACAGAAATATGCCACCATGCCCAGCTGATTTTTTAAAATGTTAGTACAGATGAGGTCTTGCTATGTTGCTCAGGCTGGTCTCAAATTCCTGGACTCAAGTGATCTTCCTGCCCTGGCCTCCCAAAGTGGTGGGATTACAGGCATGAGCCATGGTGTCCAGCCTATAATTTTCTTTTCAAACAATGTCTCTGATTTTGGTGTCAGGGTAATACCAGCCTCATGGAATAAATTGAGAAGTGTTCCCACCTCTTCAGTTTTCTGGGAAATTTTGTGGAGAATTGGCATTATTTCTTCCTTAAATGTTTGATGCAATTCCCCAGTAAAACCATCTAGGCCTTGAATTTTCTTTGTGGAACATTTTATCCAGATATTTGCTTTTAAAAATAAATAAAAATAGATATAGAGCTATTTTCATTACATACTCTTCTTGATGCAACTTTGGTAGTTTGTGCATTTTATGTTTTTGTGATGGGGTACAATGAGTTTCTTGGATCTATGGACTTATTCATCAAATTCAGAAACTTTTCAGCCATTATTTCATCAAATATTTTTTCTGTTACCTCCTTTTTCTCCTCTTCTACAAGGACTCTGATTACATATATTTAGGGTACCTGTCCCACAGATCACTGATTTTTTTTTCATTTTTAAGTTCCTTTTTATTTCTGTTTTTCATTTTGGATAGTTTCTCCTGCTGTGTCTTTAAGTTTACTAATATTTTCTTCTGTATCGTCTAATCTGCTGTTAACCCCACCCAGTGTTGTTTAATTCCAGATATTGCTTTCATCTCTAGATGTTCAATTTTGAACTTTATTATCTTCCATGTTTCTACATAACCTTTTGAACATATGGAATATAGTACAATAACTGAATAACTGTCCTTTTTTTTTTTTTTTTTTTTTTGAGATGGTGTCTCGCTCTCTTGCCAGGCTGGAGTGCAGTAGTGCGATCTTAGCTCACTGCAACCTCCGCCTCCCAGGTTCAAGAGATTCTCCTGCTTCAGCCTCCTGAGTAGCTGGGACTACAGGTGCGTGCCACCATGCCTGGCTAATTTTTGTACAGTTAGGAGAGATGGGGTTTCGCCATATTGGCCGAGCTGGTCTCGAACTCCTGACCTCGTGATCTGCCCACTCCGGCGTCCCAAAGTGCTGGGATTACAGGCGTGAGCCACTGTGCCTGGCCGATAACTGTCCTTTAAAAAATTATTTTCAACTTTTATTTTGGGTTCAGGGGTACATGTGCAGGTTTGTTACATAGGTAAACTCGTGTCATAGGGACTTGTACAGATTATTTCATCACCCAAGTACTAAGCCAGGTACCCAACAGTTATTTTTTCTGATCCTCTCCCTCCTCCCATCTTCTATCCTCAAGTAGGCCCCAGTATCTGTTATTCCCCTCTTTGTGTCCATATCTTCTTTTTTTTTTTTTTGAGATGGAGTCCCACTCTGTTCAAGGCTGGAGTGCAGTGGCACAATCTCAGTTCACTGCAGTCTCTGCCTCCCGGGTTCAAGTGATTCTCCTGCCTCAGCCTCCTGAGTAGCTGGGATTACAGGTGCACGCCACCACACCTGGCTAATTTTTGTATTTTTAGTAGAGACAGGGTTTCACCATGTTGGCCAGGCTGGTCTTGAACTCTTGACCTCATGATCTGCCCGCCTTGGCCTCCCAAAGTGCTGGGATTGCAGGCATGAGCCACCGCGCCCGGCCCCATGTGCTCTTATCCACAGCAACTGTCTTCACGCCTCTGTCTGCACTATTCTCCTCTCTGCACAGATGCTGAGTTGCCTTTGACCCTATCCCACTTGGAGTCGTTTCCTCCCATGCACGCGCTGACCGACACTCAGCTGATGTGGAGGGGGAACCTGTGTAGCGCTCCAGGGCTCTCCTTTCTCTAGTCCTCTGTCCTGCTCACTCCAGTCCCTTAGTTCTCCCTAGACACTCAGCTGTTTCCTCAACCCAGGAAGTTCACTGGGCTCCGTCTGGGATCCCCGTTCCTGCTCTGTGGTCTGGACATTCTCTCAAGGCAGTAAACCGGGCCAGTCATCGGCTCGCCTCATTTTTTCCCGTCTCTTGGGGATTGCTGTCCTTCACCGCCTGGTGTACAGTGTCTTGAAAACAATTGCTTCATATATTTTGTGTTAGTTTTGGGTTGTTTCAGAGAGGAGGCAGGAGAGTAAATGGGTCCTTGTTACTCCCTCTTGGCCAAAAGCAGAAGTCAAAGTGAGTGAATTTTGAAAGCTGTTTCAAAACTTCATTCCCTCTATCTCATTAGCCTCTGACATTTCTCTGAATTGCCAGGAAGAGGCTGTATGGGGGATAAAGTGAAAAATTGGGGGGATGGGATGTTTACCAGCTGGCTTTCTCCAAAACCGCCCTGTCCTTATAACATAGCCCTGGTCAGGAAGGGCCCAGGAAGGGCCCAGACATTCCAGTCCCAGGTGTTGGGGGACCACAAAAACTTATGTGCATCCCAATTCCGGACCTGCCTCTGTGCCCAGGGCCAGGCTCCAAGCAGCAACTCTCTGGCTCAGCTGGGCCTGACTCTGGACTCCAGGGCTAGAGGCAGTGACCAGCAGAGACCAGGACAAAGACTTCCTAGCAGGAGAAGGCGATCTGGTCTCTTAAAGCTGCCTCCTTTGAAATGCAGAACCTGACTGGAATAGACATTGACCCCTTGGAGCCAGATGGAGAGAACGCTGTCCTGAATGTGAGGGAGTGTGAGGTGTGGGGGAAGATCTGAGCCCTTGAGCACATGGCCTGGCTCAGGGACACCAGGGCTCTCTGGACATCTAGCGCTGCTCCCATCCCTCTCTGGACTCCAGCAACACTGACAATCTGGACATATGTACATACTGGGTTCTAAGGGTATATGACCACATGATATTCTCCAAACATTAATACTTTTAATTCTCTGATAATTGTTCTCCAAACATTAATCACAGTAGTAATAATAGAGGTGCTTCATAGAGCTTTTTCTTTTTAATGGCACAAAATAAGTTTTATGTGTGTACATGGTAAAACACACATAACATAAAATTTACCATCATAACCATTTTAAACTGTGCAATCCAGTGGCATTAAGCATATTTACAATGTTATGCAACCATCATCGCTGTCTGGTTATAGAACATTTCATCACCCCAAACCAAAACCCGGTACCCAGGAAGCAATCACTCCCTATTCCCCTCCTCCAAGCTCTGGGCAACCACTCATCTGCTCCCCTCTGTAGGGATTGGTCCATTCTGGAGATTTCACATCAACGGAGTCATATGTTGGTCCTTTTGCATCTGGCTTCTTTCACTTAGCATGTTTTCTAGGCTTAACCATGTTGTAGCATGCACCAGTGCTTCCTTTTGGCGCTGAATACTCTTCCATTGTATGAACATAGCACGTTTTGTTGATCTGTTTATCTGTTCATGGAAACTTGGGTTGTTTCTACCTTTTGGCTATTGTGGACAGAGCTGCTATGAACATTAACTCCAAATTTCTGTTTGAACACCTGTTTTCAATTCTCCGGGGTATGTGCCTAGGAGTAGAATTACTAGATCCTATGGTAATTCTGTGTTTAACCTTACTGAGGAACCTCCACACTCTTTTCCAAAGTGGCAGTACCATCTTACATTCCCACCAACATTGCATGAGTGTTCCAATTTCTCCACGTCGTCACCAGCCCTTGTGATTTTCCATTTTACAAATGATGGCCCGGACTAGTGGATATGAAGTGATATCTCACTGTATGTATGGTTTTTTAAAAACAGCTTTGGCTGGGCCGGTGGCTCACGCCTGTAATCCCAGCAGTTTGGGAGGCCGAGGCAGGTGGATCACGAGGTCAGGAGTTTGAGACCAGCCTGACCAACATGGTGAAACCCCATCTCTACAAAAAATACAAAAATTAACTGGCCATGGTGGCGTGTGCCTGTAATCCTAGCTACTCATGAGGCTGAGGCAGGAGAATCGCTTGAACCCAGGAGGTGGAGGTTGCAGTGAGCCGAGATCGCGCCACTGCACTCCAGTCTGGATGACAGAGTGAGACTCCATCTAAATAAAAAACAAAAACAAAAACAAAAAAAACCCCAGCTTTATGGAGATATAGTTCACATACTGTACAACTCATCCATGTAAAGTGTACAGTTCAATGGTTTTTTAATATATTCACAGATATATTAAAATAAGCAACCAGTACCACAGTCCATTTTAGAACATTTTCATCACCCCAAAAAGGAACCGTGTATACTATACCCATCACTTCTCCACTCCCCAGACCTGTTCCCCAAGCCCTAGGCAACCACTAACCAACTATCTCTGTAGATTCCCTTGTTCTGGATCACGCATATGAATGGAATCAGGTAATATGTGGTCTTTGGTGACTGACTTCTGTCACTTAATCTGTTTTCAAGATCCCTGCATGTTGTAGCATTTATCAGCACCTCACTCTTTGTTATGGCAGAACAGTATTCCATTATATGCATACACCACATTTAGTTAATCTACTCATGCGCTGATGAACCGTGGGGCTGTTTCTTCCCTTGTCTATTAGGAATAATGCTCATTTCTCTTGGGTATATATGGAATTGCTGGGTCACATTGTAACTCTACATTTAATCGTTTGAGGGACTGCCAGACGGTCTCATAGCAGCTGCACCATCTTACATTCTCACCAGCCGTGTGTGAGGGTTGATTTTTCCACATCCTCACCCACGCTTATTTTATTTTTCCCATCCTATGATTACCCATGCTAGTGGGTGTTAAGTGGCATCTCACTGTACTTTTAATTTGCATTTCCTTTATGACTAATGACAGTGAGCATCTTTTCTTGCTTTCTTTTTTTTTTGAGACGGAGTTTCACTCTTGTTGCCCAGGCTGGAGTGCAATGGCGCCATCTTAGCTCACTGCAACCTCTGCCTCCCAGGTTCAAGCGATTCTCCAGCCTCAGCCTCCTGAGTAGCTGGATTACAGGCGCCTGCCACCATGCCTGGCTAATTTTTTCTTTTTTTAGTAGAGACGGGGTTTCACCATGTTGGCCAGGCTGGTCTCAAACTCCTGACCTCAGGTGATCCACCCACCTCTGCCTCCCAAAGTGCTGGGATTACAGGCGTGAGCCACCGCGCCTGGCCAACAGTGAGCATCTCTTCATGTGCTCGTTGGTCATGACACATCTTTGGGGAAATGTCAAGTCCTTTTTCCATTTTAAAACTGGGTTGTGGCCTTTCATTTTTGAATTGTAGGAGTTTTTTTAATATGTTCTGGATTGTAGACCTTTGTCAGATACATGATTTTCTCCCATCCTATGGGTTGTCTTTTCATTCTCTTGACAGTGTCTTTTGATGCACGTTTTGAATTTTAATGAAGTCCAATTTATTTTTCATAGAGCCTCTTGTATAGTTTTAAAACTTATAGTGCTTATAAGATAGTACAAATATAGATACAAAGAATAATCTAATGAAACCACATGTATCCACTACTAAGATTTCACATAATCATTTGACTTCAGACTTTCAGCGACTGAGGTTTTAGGTGTGGGCAGGTATTATTTCTGCAACTGGGTTTTGTAGGTTCTCTGTGAGGTTCATCTTTGGCTCCCTAATATTTAAGTCGACACTCCTTCTGCTCCCTGAAGAGACTCCCTCCTCCTCTTGCTCTTCGGGGCTCTCACTCTATCTGTTGCCTGCTGTCTCCGGTATCACCAACTTCTCTCTCCAAGTTCTTTCTTAGCAATATTTAAAGCTGATCTCTGTCTTTAAAAAGTTGAGTTCTTCCACACTGTGCCCTCCTCTGGCTGCCATCCTCCAACCAGCATCTATGTCATTAGTGGCACAGATGCTCCTTGAGTGACTAATGATGTCATGTTCTGATAAACCCATTGCAAGTTGAGAATATTCTAGGTCAAAAATGCATTTAATATGCCTAACTTGTGGAACATCATTGCTTAGCCCAGCCTTCCCTTAAATGTGCACAGAGCACTTGCATTAGCCTTACATTTGGGCAGAATCATCTTACACAAAGCCTATTTTAAAGTAAAGTGTTGAATATCTCATGTAATTTATTGAATACTGCACCAAAAGTGAAAAACTGATTGTATTGGCACTTGAAGTACAATTTCTACTGAATGTCATCACTTTCATACCATCATAAAGTTGAACAATGCTAAGTTGAGACTATCTGTACAATTACCCTCAAATATATCTTCGATCACGCACTCTCACCCCCAGGGTGAAAAACCTTCAGGACTTCCTGTTTTCTCTCAACTCCCCTGGGCCTGGGGTAGCAAGGTCTTCTCCCGGGAACACAGTGCTTGTGAGAGTCTGCAGGTGGCTGCAGGACTGGGAAGGCTTCTGTCCTGTTGAAAAATACTAGCACTTAGCACAGTACCTGACACACAGTAAGTACCCAAACTATGAAGATGACGATGACCACAGGCACCCTCACCACCAGCATTGCAGGTTGTGCCAGAAGGGAAAGAGCAATTCTGACAAAGCTCTGGCTATGACGTTCCCTGTGGGCGCCCCTCAAGGTGCCTCCCTGTCACCCCCCCCCCCGCCCACACACACACATACACACACACAACTCGAGAATATCCAGCTATCACCATGCTTCTTAGAGAGGCCCCAGAGGGTCACTCTTTCCAGCAGGGTAAATTGTGGCAGCTCCTGTGGCATGGGAATGAGCACTCCCTGGCACAAAACGCACCCCCCCAAACCCTTCACTTGTTAAACACTGCCCCTTTCTTGCTTCTTAAAGCTTAACCATTTCCTCCTACACCCTACCAGGTTCCCTTCCCACGGTGCCTTCCATTTATAACGTGATTGGGTCCAGGAGGGTCTGGGCACCACGGGACTCCAGGCCCTCTTGGAGGCTCCAGAAGAGTTAAAGGTGCGAAAGGGGAAGGGAGCCCAGGTTCTGCTGGGGACCCAGCCTGACTCCTGGGTCTCTATAGCTTTGCTATCTCAAGGTGGAGGGTGGGGGAGACCCCAGTTTCAGGAGAATTAGGGGAGACCTCAGTTTCAGGGGAATTCGGTGCTGTTTTCCAATCTCCCCAGCTTCTTGTACTCCTGTTAGATCTGGGTGCAATTTCCCAGAGGAGAGTCTGTAATCTAAGACCTGCAAGAGAAAAGGGAAGACAGGCTGGCTGGGGACATCTGCACCTACAGCTCTACAGTCCAGACTCAACCCCCAGAGATGGCTGGCTCACCCCCACTAGGGGGCCACTTTGTGCCAAACCAGAGAAGGAGGGGTGGAGGAGGTGGAGAAGCCAAGAAAAAAAAATCTATCAACTTCGAAAGAGGAAGTAGGTAAGGTCAGCGGTGTGTGGACTGCAGGCTCCCAAGCTGACGGCGCTGGCGCTTCTGAACCCTCTGCCTGCTGGGAGCTGAGCATGGGGCTGATGGCTTGTGTTGGTTGCAAAAGAGAGGAACCAGAGTGCATGGGTGCCACCTTGCTCAGGAATCCTGCGTGACCTCCTTGAAAGTTAAGCTTTTCTCCTGGTGGTTCTTTCCTCTGGCCCACGACCCGGCAAGCTCGCCCAACCTACGATCTGTCCCCAGCTCCCAAACTGCTTTCAAACCCCTCCCCTCTTAGTTTCCAAAAGAGTCGATGCCTGGTTCTCCTTGGCCCCTCTGCCCAGAAAGTTTGGGTTTCCTCTGGCACTTCTCCGGATAAACCCTCCCAGCCTCCATGGTCCTCACACTCACCTTCCCTAAGGGCTGCAGCCGCAGGGCCTGCCCAAGACCCACTACGCCCTGTCTGTCCTCACCTGGAGGCCACACCGCAGTTTCACACCTGGATGTGCAATGGCCCCCTGAGGTTCACCGGTTCCTAAGAGGAACTCGTGATCAGCCTGTAGGGGACAAAACAGTCTACCCAGCCTCTCAGCACAAGACAGGCTCCCCGTCCTCTCCCGCTCGCAGGCATCCAAATTCTGAAGCCTCCACCTCCTGAAAACGTCTCTCCTTTCCGCCTCCCTCTCTCCGGCTGGATGACCTCAAATCTCGTCCTAACTCTCCTCCACTGGCCCCCTCTCCGTCACCTGCTAAGGAAGGGCCACGCTCCTTAAGCTGAGGCGCCAGCTGCTTTACAAGTTTTGAGGGAAAAGAACGGATTTCTCTGGTTAGGCCACTCAGGGCATAAACGACCCAAGGGCCTGGGACACCCTACGACGGGGTTTTCTTTGGAGTCTGGATAGAGCAGAGCGTGCAGTGCTGGTCGTCCCGTTGCGGGCTGGCTCGCCAAAGACGCCCCTTCCTGCCCTCCTCCCTAGGCTCCTGAGAGAGCCCTGGAGAGTTCTGGAAATCCTGCTACCTTTAGGACCTGGGGGATCCGAGTGGGGGGTCACCTTCCCCGCCCCCAGCGAAGTCGGCGCCGGAACTGCCCTAATGGAAACCAGCCGCCGGGCGCTCCGGGAGGGCTCAGGCCGACCCCGGGGGCCATTAGAGGCGCGCCAGGCCGAGGGAGCCCGCGGCAGCTGGAAGGTGAACTTGATATCCCGGCTCCACCGATCCCGCAGCGGCTCGCACCCCATCCCCACTCCGGCCAGACCAAAGTAGAATCCGGGGTGTGCGCGTGATTTCCCAGGGAGGGCGGACTCGGAGCTTTCCCTGTCGCACCCTCCATCGGGGGACCGCCCCCAAGTCCCCGAGAGCCCCCTCGGGCAGGGTCCTTACGGCTCAGAGCATGGGAGGACCTGGCTTGCCTGGTGGAGGCGAGTAGCCGAGGGGTCGGTGGAGCTGCGCCCCAAATGAGTTCCCGGCGCGCGATTCTCCCCCACCCGGACCCTTTGTCCGCCTCCCCCTCCCTAGTCCCGTCCCTTGGCTCAGGGGACCCAGGCCGCGGCGGCGGAGGTGGCAGAGGGCAGAGCCCAGAGGCGCAGCCCGGGCAGCTGGGAGGGTCGCACGTGGAGCCGTCCCCCGGACCCGCGCAGCGACGGCGGGGAGAGGCTGCAGGCGCGCGGGGTGGGGGCTGGGGCGCAGCCCGAGAAGTGGGAGGGGATCGGGTGAGGGGTGGTCTCTGAGGAGGAGCCAGGCTGGACCGTATTGTTCCGCGCTCGGCCAGGGAGGGCGCGGGGCGCTCGGCTTCCCGTGTTCCTCTCCCCGCCCCCGCCCCGTGGGCGCGAGAGGAGGCGGGGGGCTCCTTGTGCACCAGAGACGCAGCTGCCTTGTTCGCCCAGTGGGGTGTGGGTCCTCCGAGCGGTGCTGGGAAGGGGGTTTTCTCCGCCCGCGCGCCCAGGACTCTACCCAGGGCGGAGGTCCCGAGTGGGCCGCCCCCCGCAGCGCCCTGGGTTCGCGGGCCCAGAGGCTGGAGGCAGCAGGGAGCTAGCGTCCTTGACCCTCCCCTTGCCGCGTGCCTCCGCAGGAGTCGGGCTCCCCGTTCCCTGCGATGGCCGCGGGCCGCAGTCGTACGGAGACGCCGCGCGGACCCCGGGGCGCCCCTCCCTAGCGGGGCGCAGCTCCTTCTTGTTCCCCGCCCGGCCAGCGGGATGGGGGGCGGCGGGTCGGCCCTGAGGGTCTGCGCCGACCACCGCGGGGGCATCAACTGGCTAAGCCTGAGCCCCGACGGGCAGCGCCTGCTGACGGGCAGCGAGGACGGCACGGCCCGGCTCTGGAGCACCGCGGACGGCCAGTGCTGCGCGCTCCTGCAAGGTAGACCCTCCCACTCCCTCCCTGCCCTCTTCGCCGCAGCTCTGCGGCCCCAGACCGCGGACCCCAGCTCCTGCGCCCGCAGACCCCTTTCTAGAAGTCCAGCCCCCGCTCCTCCCGGCACACTCGCGGAAGAGAGCTTGTCTGGGCCCAGCATCTGGCTATTGAGCGCACGGCAGGGCAGGGTGAGGTCCGGGGGCGGGGTGCGGGTGCAGAGCAGGGTGCGGCCGGGATCGGATGGGTGGGTCGAGGGGCGTCCGCTACAAAGGCGAAGATCATTTGTCAACCAGCGGCAGGAAATCTCCCTTGACAACAATGTTAACAAACAAAAAGTTGCACCTATACCCCTTCTAAGCAAACCTTCCCTCGTCTCTAGGTGCCTCGTGGCCTCTTTGCGGCCAATTGTGCTCTTCTGCTGGCATTTCCTGTTGACGACTATCGTAGTAACAATAGGGGCTTGTTAAGGGCCAGCGGTGCGGAGAAGTGTGCCGTCGTCACACTATGTTATCCCACATACAGACGTGAAACAGGCTGGGAGTTAAGTAATTCGCCCAGGTCGCACAGCCAGTGAGGGGTAGATGGCAGTCTGAGCCCTCTCATTGCTGTAAACCCTGCCTGCATGCCTGGTGGTTTCTATTTGTGTCCTGTACTCACTCAGGAGGTCAGTGTGCCTCGGGTGCACCTTCCCCTGGGCCTGTCCCATGCACTGTGAGGTCCCTTTCAGCTCTGGCCCTCCTATTGCCCAGGTAGCACACACAGTCCCCTGGATGAGCCGCGAGGCTTTCTGTTGTGGGTAATTCTTTATCACCGCCGGCTTTTCCACCATCGTCAGTGAACCCTCCGTGGCCTCGCCCAGGCCTTCCAACTTAGGTAGGATATTAGCTCCAATATTGGCTAATCCTGATACTGCTGGTTTTAAATAAGAACAGTTGACCAGGTTCGGTGGCTCACACTTGTAATCCCAGCACTTTGGGAGGCCAAGGCGGGCGGATCACCAGAGGTCAGGAGTTTGAGACCAGCCTGGCCAACATGATGAAATCCTGTGTCTAATAAAAATACACAAAATTAGCCGGGCGTGGTGGCAGGCGCCTGTAATTCCAACTACTCAGGAGGCTGAGGCAGGAGAATCACTTGAACCCAGGAGGCAGAGGTTGCAGTGAGCCAAGATCGTGCCACTGCACTCCAGCCTGGGTGACAGAGCCAGACTCTGTCTCAAAAACAAAAAAAAAAAAAAAAAAAAAAAAAAAAAAAAAAAAAAGAAAAGAAAAGAAAAAAAGAAAAAAATAATAAATAGGGTAGATATTTCAAAACCAACAGGGATGACTTTTGGATTACCGGTTACTTGGGAGTTGGTGTGGATAATGGACAGGTGGCCACAAACTAACACACATCCCCCCCCCAAACAACCACACACACTTATAGGCATTCAAGCAGGCATGGAAAATGTGAGGTCTTTTAGAAATGTTAAGTCCAGTTGGTGTTGTGCTCAAACATAAGAGTGTCTTGGGGGTAGAGGGGTGGGTGGTGTTTCAGAAACGCAGATCCCCAGGCCGGGGCTCCAGTGATGCTGTCCTCCGTGAATAGGGCTGTAGAACTGGTATTTCTTGTTGTTGTTGTTGTTGTTTTTTGAGATGGAGTTTCGCTCTTGTTGCCCAGGCTGGAGTGCAGTGGCATGATCTTGGCTCACTGCAACCTCCACCTCCCGGGTTCAAGTGATTCTCCTGCCTTAGCCTCCTGAATAGCTGGGATTACAGGTGCTGGCTGCCACGCCTGGCTAATTTTTTTTGTATTTTTATTAGACATGGGGCTTCACCATGTTGGCCAGGCTGGTCTTGAACTCCTGACCTCAGGTGATCCACCCACCTTGGCCTTCCAAAGTGCTGAGATTACAGGTGTGAGCCATTGCGCCCAGCCTAGAATTGGCATTTCTAACAAGCTTTTGGGTGGGTCTTATGCACAGCTGGCCCCGGGAGTTCCCTGTGGCGTGCGGGCTTGGTGGGTGAGGTGCTGCTCCTGGAGGCCCCAGGGAGAGTGAGCTGCGGAACCGGTGTGCGGGGAGCCCCGCCCTGTGGATGCGTTGACTTGTTCATACACGGAATTGCCTTTCAAATGCGGTTGGTGAGCTCACGGTGAAAAAGGCTTCATTGCAATTACTCTGTAAAGAGAAGAATTACTTGCCACGTGCTTATCCCCGACCTCCTCTTTTTCAGGTTTATTCATTGAATATCTCTTTATTTGGGGGCACTTATTGGTTCAATGAGATGAGTGACATTTTCCAAAATGGTGGTGCCTATCCTACCCTGTTCCCGTTGAGTAGGGGACTCAGCCTGAAGGTGGCAACTCACTGTGGCTGTCCCACACGCTTCCTCGTCTTCTAACACGAGGGGGCGGGGGTTGTTTTTAATTTCCTGGGTACAACCGCACATTCCCATTTGCTGGGAGCCGAAGGCATAGGAGAGTCCCTGTGAAGCCTGGCGGGAAAGCATTGGCCGAGAAGACTGGGCTGAAGGAGGCCTGCGGCACGCCGGTGACAAGAGCCACAGCAGCCTCACACAGCTTGGGGACAAGTGACCGCTCCCGCCGGAGAAGTCCAGAAAGCCAAGCTGCGTAGGTCTTGGTTCAAAGTGGGGGCGTGCAGATTTGCTACAAGTCTCTGCTGGCCGCGTCAGTGTCCATTTCAGCCACACTGTCGGTGCTTCTGGGGCCAGATGTCACCTGTCTCAGGGTCCCGGCACCGTCGAAACTGGGTTCTACCAGGAGAGTTTAATAAAAGGACACTCTGCAAAATGCAGGTGGAACATAAGGGAGCCACAGTGGCCATGGCTCGGACCAGCAAGGCTGTCACCTCTTCTGGGCCTGAGTTGGGGACGCAGCCACTGCATCCTAGAAACAGCGGAGAGGGCTTCCTTCCAGGTTGGATGGCCACAGCCAGCCTGAGGGAGCCCTGCAGGATCGGAGCTGGGGGAGGGGAACAGATCCTGACCTAGAGTCTGGCTGCGGCTCCCACTTGTCTGAACCCAGGGTGGGCTCCCTCTTATCTAACCCAGTGGGAGTCTTAGATAAGAGTGAGCCCACTGTGGAGTCCATGCAGGTGGCGGGGGCAGGGTGGAAAAGGGGGGGATTGGGGAGCAGAGGAAGGCTCTGTCCTGGACAGCAGGCTCAGTGGGGCTTCCCCAACAGGTGAAAATAACCCTTGTGCTACAAGGGCTGGAGCAAACCAGGTCAGCAGTGCCATCCCTGCCCCGTGTGGCCTCCGGGGCGGCTGTCCAGTCCATTGTCTAAAGCTGGGACACAGGGAAGGGAGACAACGGCTTCCACGCAAGTCTGGGGCACCAGGCCCACTGCAGCCTACCACTGGCAGAGACCTGCCACCAGCAGGTCCGAAGCTCTGAGCTGCTTTTCCTGCGTGGGGTGGTGGGGGAGGGAGCAGTTTGACTTGAAACTTCCAGCGAGTCCTCAGGGTGTGCAGGCGCTACCTTGGCAGAAAACCGTCAGCCTCAGCATGTTCTTTGAACATAATAACTGCATCTTATCTGCATTCTTCATCCCTTCAGAAATATTTATTTTTAGTTTGGCTTTTTTGCTTATTCTGCACAATCCCTGCAGCCCCTGGAGGTGTGATGAGCCCTCCCCCATGCCTTCCCTCTTCTGTCCTGGGGTCCTCGGGGTTGCGGTGGGGGCCGCAGCTCCAGGGGTGGCAGGCCTGGTTCCGCCTCCTCCCCGCTAGGGTGACCCCGCAGGCCTGCGTCAGTGGAGGCCTGTTTCGTGTTCTGTGGAACACGGGGATTGGGGTTGGGGACATGCTGTGTTGGCCTGGCTCTGACCCGTGACTCACTCGGGTGTGTGTTCAGATTTGGGTGAGTGCTTCGAAACCCAGGGGAAGAGGCCTGTCCACAGCAGAGCCCTGAGTGCCGTGGGCCTCTGCGGGCTCAGTGCCAGGCTCTGCCACAGGACAGAGGGCAGAGGGCATCAGAGCAGCCTGGCCCGGTTCAGAAATGGAGTTTTTTTTTTAACCTTCCTTTCATCATTACCTGTTTTCTTCAATATTTGTATGCATTTACATTTTTATCAATTTGCCATCATCTGCGTATATGTCCTTTATTCCTTACACACATCATAAAGTGGTCCCTCATTTCAGGTCTTCAGCATCCCTGGCTTCAGGCTTTAGTTCCACCAGGTAGAGATGCCACAGCTCACTAGCCGCCATTGGCTTTTAAGTGCTTTTCTTGGCTTAACATACGACTCACTCCTGCGCTTCACCTTCCTGTGGTTGAGATGGGGCTGGAGCAGCTGGGCTTGGCATCAGCCCCACAGGATCCTTAGGCAGGTGCCTGGCACCTGAATGCCCACAGCACACCTTGATTGCCTTTCCATCCTGGGTGTCTCCAGCCTCGATCTCTCTGCTGAGCCCTCCTGGTGGCAGCAGTGAGGGTGGGACGGATCTGTTCCCAGGGAAAGTTTATTGACAATCTTAACATATTTTATAAACCCTCTGGGGTTGGCAAAAATCTAGCCTGTGTTTTGACAAACACATTGCCCTCAATGTTTAAGCCGACATGTATTTTAAGGGAAACAGAATCTGCAGTTTCTTCAAATGTTGACTTAATCCGTACATTGTTTTCTTAGCAGCCTGGTATATGCCCTCCAGGGAAACTGGAAAACTTTTTTGTTAAATTATGTTTCTTAGAACTCAGGAAGTTGTGTTTTTCCAAGAGTAACTGAACTTAAACTCAGGGGGTCAGGGGAAGGGGTGGATGTGAATTGGCTTGAAACTACCCAGGAAATTCTAAATCCCTGTCTACCTAATACCAGCTGTCTAAATGAAATTTTAAAATTCTATCAAAATTCTTAATGTAATAAGTATGTCCCCCAAATGCGTGGATGTTTGAATTCGTCCGTTGTCTCATCTGTAAAATGGCTTTTAGTTCTAACAGTCTTTTGATTTGACTTCCTGGTCCCGGAGTTCCTCAAATGCAACTGGGCCTTTCTGCCCAACACGTTCTGCACCTGTGGGTTCGTCTAACCACAGATGAAAAACATCAAGGAAAAGAAAAATTCCACAATCCTCCAAAAAGCAAAATTTGGCTTCGCTGCTCACCGAGTCCTACGTTGAATCCACACGAGTGAAGTGATGTGTAGCCATCGCAGTGGGTGTCATAAGTAACCTAGAGATGAATTGAAGTGTGCGGGAGGATTGCATAGGTTATGGGCAAATACTACGCCACAGGGACCTGAGCGTTGTAGAGTTTGGTATCTGCAGGGGATCCTGGAACTAATCCCTGATGGGTATTGGGGGCAACTGTATATACTGGGGGACAACTGTATACACACCATGTTTACCTGAAGGGCAGGCCCTACTAAGATCAGAGACCCTGAGGGCTCCCAGGGCTGCTAAGCAGTGCCTGAGGCATAAACATTGATCTGGCAGCCAGGGTGGTAGTCAAGCTATCTAACTGCACCCATGAGATAGAGTCCCAACCAGCCGGTGGGGTAGCTCAGGTGCTGAGACCCCAGACACCCTGGCATGGCCCTCCACTCTTGGCCCTCCATTCTGGCCACATCCCGGCCTCATCGGCCATCTCTACCAATCACTCAGACTCTGGCCTGGAGGCGCCCCACGGAGCCAGTCCCTGCACGCCTGCTCTCCTAGCCTCTGTTCTCCCTACGGGCACCGAGTCACCCTCTTCCCCGTCCCCAGTGCTCAGGCTCCTCTCTGGAGCCCTGGCCAGCTGCTGCCAGTGGGGTGCCGAGCCCTGCCGACCGCACGCTGCCCTTGACTGTCTTCCCTTCTGGGCCTGCAGCTCCCTTGGAGGGCAAGGCTGTGTTTCATTGTCTCTGTGTCTATGTTAGTGTCCTGGGGCTGCTGTGACAAAGGAGCATGCTTGGTGCCTGGAAACAAGTGAAGTTTATTCTTCACAGTGCTGGAACCCAGAGGTCTGAAATTAGCGTCCCTGGGCTGAAAGCAGGGTGTCAGCAGGGTCACATCTAAACCCTGCAGGGAACGGTCGCGGTTCCTGGGCTCTTCCAGCCCTAGTGGCTGCTGGCATTCCTGCACTCATGGCCACATCTATCTCTGCCTTCACCTTCACGGCCTCCTCTTCCGAGTATATCACATCTCCCTGGCCTCTCTCTTGTAAGGACATTTGTGGAGATATATATATTTTTATATATTTTTTTTTTTTGAGACAGAGCTTTGCTCTGTCGCCCAGGCTGGAGTGCAGTGGTGCAATCTCAGCTCACTGCAACCTCCGCCTCCTGGGTTCAAGCAGTTCTCTGCCTCAGCCTCCTGACTAGCTGGGATTACAGGTGCCCACCACCATGCTAATTTTTTGTATTTTTAGTAGAGACGGGGTTTCACCATGTTAGCCAGGCTGATCTTGAACTGCTGACCTGGTGATACACCCGCCTCGGCCTCCCAAAGTGCTGGAATTACAGGCGTGAGCCACTGCACCTGGCCACTTGCAGTTGTATTTAGGGCCCACCTGGATAATCTAGGATAATCTCCCCAATCAAAGTCCTTAACCTCGTCACATCCACAAAGACCCTTTTCCAAGTAAGGTCACATTGACAGATTCCAGGGATTAGGACCTGCTGTCTTGGGGCCGTCATTCTGCCTACCACAGTATCTCTCCCCAGTGTAAGAAAAATAGCGAACATGTGCCATTCCCTCTGCGGCTGCCTCTGTCCTCAGTCTGCGCTACATCCCTCGAGGCAGGCACTGTCCCCATCCCAGGTGAGGAAATGTGGAATGCAAAAGCTGAAAGGTTTGAAAAAGACTAAAAGGAGATGATAAAGAATGAGGAAGAAAGGAGGGAGGAAGGCAAGAGTGGAAGCCGAGGAAACAGAGGGTTTAGGGTGCAGGCGAGTGCCCTGGATTGCTCCTGCTGCTGATGGCTGCTGTGAAGCCTCAGTTCTTGTCTTCTTAGTTTAAAATAATTGAAACAAAAGACACACAGCCAAGGAGATGCAGCATAGAGCAATGTATTGCACAGGAGGAAGAATACCCTGAAAGTTAGGTGCAGAATAGGCAGGACGCCCCAAGAGGGGAGTCAGGGTGGGCCGCCTGTGAGGATGAGACAGCAAAGACCAGCTGCAGGGAGGATCCCTTTTTTGGAGTCTTACCTGATTATTCATGAGCAGGTGGGGAAGGGGGTTGCTGGGAAGCATGTTCTGGGTGCTCATGCACAGTGGCTGTGCATCCCTGTTCATACGTCACATGTCTCACTGGCATCTTAAATCTCCGTCCAGCGGTGTGTTTTTTACTATTGTAATGAGCAAAGGGTCACTCTGAGGACCAGTAAAAATCAAAGTGCACGTGCTCTCTACAGGGGGAAGTCCCTAGTGAAGATAGCTTTGCTTGAATGAGCTTGCCTGCAGTGCGAATGCTGGGGCTTGTTGTGTTGACGGCGCGGTCGCCATGGTTGCTGCATCCTGAGGACATGGTTACTTCCCTGATTATCTGTCGTGCCTCACTGGTACCCTGTGCTTTCTGAGAATCACTCGGACGGAAGTCATTCTTTAAAAAGGATGAGTTGAGGGCTGGGCGCAGTGGCTCACGCCTGTAATCCCAGCACTTTGGGAGGCTGAGGCAGGCAGATCACTTGAGGTCAGGAGTTTGAGACCAGCCTGGCCAACATGGCAAAACCCCATCTCTACTAAAAATACAAAGAATTAACCAGGTATAGTGGCAGGCGCCTGTAATCCCAGCTACTCAGGAGCCTGAGGCAGGAGAATCACTTGAACCCAGGAGGTAGAGGTTGCAGTGAGCCCAGATCGCGCCACTGTACTCCAGCCTTGTGACAGAGTGAGACTGTCTCAAAACAAAACAAAACTAAACTAATGCTAATTGACTCCAGCTTGTCTCAAACACTCCCAACATCCTGCTTTCTTCCCTTTTCAAACATTGTTCCCTGAAGAAAAGCAGGAGCTGGCATCCCCAGTACGCTCACATATCCCCTCCCTCATCTGCAGGACACGAAAGCTATGTGACCTTCTGCCAGCTGGAGGATGAGGCCGCCTTCACATGCAGTGCCGACTGCACCATCAGGAGGTGGGACGTGCTGACCGGGCAGTGTCTGCAGGTGTACCGAGGACACACATCCATTGTGAACAGGTCAGCCTGGCTGGGGGCTTGGGCCGGGTCTCACCATAGGCCCCTGGTGGGGCTGAGGGGTCAGAGATATGGGCCCCTGCACGTGAGGGCCCGCCGCTCTCTGGGGAAGTAAAAACGTGGTCAGCTGGGAGGTGGTCAGTAGCACCCAGCGACGTGGACCCAGGACAGGCAGCGAGCTCAGTGCCCGCAGCTGCTTGTGGGTTAGGGAGGCACTGCCCATCCACTGAACCGAGCCTGATGCTTCCCCCTTGGGGGCATAGCGGCTCCCCGCTGGGTGCAGGGAAAGGCACCAGAGCCTCCAGCTGGTACGGATGGGGACAGAGTCCATAGGAAACGGCTTAATTGAGGCCCAGTTGTGGACCAAAGGTTTGCAGGAGGAGGAGCATGGGGGATTGTTCCGAAGACGGAGTTGAGGATATTTTTAAGCCCCTCCTTTCTTTGTGGCTGTGGAAAATATCCCAGCCCCTCCTTCTCAAGAAGGTTGGAATTGTTCCTTTCTCAATGAATTTGGGTCTGATCCGAGCAATGGAAATTCCTTTGCTGATCAGATCAGTTGGACACTGTTGGAGTCACTTGTGGTGGTCGCCTCGGACTCCTGAGGGAAGCCTCCTGGCGCCTCTGGGCCTGGCAGCTGCACTGGAGGAGGGGCGCTGCCTGGAGGCTGACCCAAGTAAAGACAGGGCTGGCGCAGGCTGGCACGAGGGGGTCCTGAAGGTGGGGCTGGGGGCACAGACCAGACAGGATGAACCCCGCCAGAGGGCTGCCGCTTGTTGAACTCTGACAGGAACCCCCAGTCCGTGGACCAGTGCATGGGGGGACAGGGAGGCAGTGAGACCCATCAGCCCAGCTCGCTGGAGTCCCAGGTGGCTGCAGCCAGAGCCGATAATCCGTAGTCGGTGGGCGGGGAGCTGGGTGACACCCCGAGGAGGAGGCTGAAGGGATGCGGGGACTGTTTAGAATGAATGGCGGGTCTATGCAGACACGAGGTAGGGTGGCCGGCTGGCCCCGGCCTTTCTCAGCTGAAGCAGGTGAGGCCCTGAGACCTGCCCGGGCAGCCCACAGGGTGGTAAAGAAGGGGCTAGAGTGAGAACTCAGGGCTCACAGCTCCACTGGCCTCTTCCCAGCACTCTGACTTCCCTGAGAAAGAAGTTTGCCATGAAAGAAGAGAGTGGGGCTGGGGGAGCGCCCTCCTGTGAGTCAGGCAGAGGCTGCAATGGGCTCAGCAGGGAGAAGGCCTGCCTGCAGTGACCAGTGGGCCCTCAGCTGCCAAACCCACAACTGTCAGATGCTTCTCAAAAGCAAAACTGGAACATTAGAGGTAGAAATCATGCTCGGCCAGATTTACTCTTTCATGTGCACACGCAACTTACACAGACACATGTGCACACACACAACATATATAATACACCATACACACAACTTACACATATACACGTGCATACACAACATACTTACTCATACAACTTACACATACACACGTGCACACACAAACATACATATACACATACACACAACTTATACACGTGCACAAACATACATATACACTCATACACACAACTTACACATGTGCACACATACATATACACTTATACACACAACTTACACATACACATGTGCGAACAC
The DNA here is from genome assembly GCF_006542625.1 of Nomascus leucogenys. NCBI lineage: Eukaryota > Metazoa > Chordata > Mammalia > Primates > Hylobatidae > Nomascus > Nomascus leucogenys. Next base: position 99,546,743 of record NC_044393.1, on the reverse strand, counting down.
ACACACAATGTACATATACACCCATACACAACTTACACATACACATGTGCACACATACACACACAACATACATATACACATACACAACTTACACATAGACATGCAACTTACACACAACATACATATGCACCCATACACACAACTTACACATGTGCACACACACAACATACATATACACCTATACACACAACTTACACATACACGTGCACACATAGACACACAACATACATATACACTCATACACAACTTGCACATGCAACTTACAACATACATATGCACCCATACACACAACTTACACACACATATGCACACACAACACACACATACACACACATAGACACAACTTACACAAGCAACAAAACATACACATATACACACAAAGTACATGCAGGCACACATGCACACAACACACATGCACATATACACATATGCACACATGTATACATATACACATGCACACATGGGCACATGTACTCACAACATATACAAACACACACACTATTTTGGATCGGTCACAGCTCCAAACCCATAGCTCTCTGTAGATATTTGCATGATTAAGTAACTGTCCTCATAAATCAGTGAGATCCCCGAGGAACTCACTTCCTCCCATGTTTTCAGAGCCAGGTCAGGCCTGTGAGCTTCGGGGTCACCGATCGTTCAGTGGCCTGGCGTCCCTGCCTTCTCACACCAGCAGGACTCAGCCACCCCCTGCATACCCCAAGGCCTCCCGCTACACCCTTCCTCCCACTATGCCCTTCCTCCCGCTACACCCTCTTCCTCCTGCACTTTGCTGCAGCAGCATCAAGGCATCATTTCCTTTAAAAATAAACATAATCCCAGCTACTCGGGAGGCTGAGGCAGGAGAATCGCTTGAACCTAGGAGGCAGAGGTTGCAGTGAGCCGAGATCGTGCCACTGCGCTCCAGCCTGGGCGACAGAGTGAGACTCCGTCTCAAAAAAAAAAAAAAAAAAATACATGTTTTGTGAAAATCATCCTGTTTGGGTCTCAGGGAAGAAGCCAAGAAAGGGATAGTTGGCATTTGAGTGGAGCCTGTGTTGTGGAGCTGCTTGCGGGAAGTGAGGAATGCTGTTGGGATCCTGCAGAGGCAGGAGGCAGCAGGCTTGTCCCCTGAGTGGGTCTCCTGTCCATGCCAGGCTGGCCGGCAAGCCCTTCGCGGGAGGGCGGGAGGAGCAGCAGGGCCGGCCATGGTCCTGATTCAGGAGGGTCCCACCCCGGCAGGGATGCACCTTGTTACAGCGCAGCCACAGCCGCACCCCTTGGTGGTCTCCTCTCCTGGGGTGCAGGGCTTCTTACCAAGGGTGTGTGCTCAGACCTTCTGAGGTTCTGTGCAAAGCTCTGCACTAAAGACAAATGTGTGTTTTTCTGGGGAGTTCTTGGCTTTCATGAAAATGAAAGTAAGAGTCGTGAATACTGTGTGGGGGCCTTGGTCTCCCATATTGGTCAGAATAGATGCACTGAATAGATGGACTCTCTGGGCTACCCAACCCCCAGTTCCCAGCTATGTGGCTGGAACCCTGTTGAGGCTGTGACCTCAGTCTGCATGGGGATTGCCATGAGAGCTGGCAGCAGAGGCCCCCACTGGCTGCGGCGTGATCCCTGGCTATGCCTCTCACAAGCACCCCTGGGTGCACTATGGTAGTTCCCAGTGTTCTCCAGCTTCTCAGGGCCCTCATCTGAAGTGCCCCGGCCCAGCCACTTGAGCTGGCCCTGTTCCCAGGGTGACCAGTGTGTCCCACTCTGCCCTGGACTTTCTCAGTCTTAGGCTGAAAACCCTGCATCCCCAGAAGCTTTTCAACTCCGGGCAAGCTGGGAGGGCCGTGCTCCCCTACCTCCTGCCCCACCCCCTTCCCGCTGCTCCTGGAGAGCTGCTGAGGGGATGCTGGAGGGATCCCAGGGGACCATCTAAGCTTGGTCCCTGCTACAGGTACATGCCCAGGGGCAGGCAAGGAAGGGTGGGCATGAGGGGAGTCAGGGTGGCTTCCTGGAGGTGGGGGCGATTTGAGCTGGACCTTGGAAGGTGAGTGTGGCAAGCTGGGCAGACACGGAGAGGTTATTTTAGCTGCAGTGCCTAGCATGGCCCGTTGGGAGGCTGTGTGGATTCTGGAACCCGTGCCTTCTGATCCCTGACCCCTTCCCTCTTGCCCCCAGGATCCTGGTTGCCAACAACCAGCTCTTCAGCAGCTCCTACGACCGGACGGCTCGGGTCTGGAGTGTGGACAAGGGGCAGATGTCCCGGGAGTTCCGGGGCCACCGCAACTGCGTGCTGACTCTAGCCTACTCTGCCCCGTGGGACCTCCCCAGCACTCCCTGCATGGAAGAGGCTGCGGCCGGGGGGCTCCTGGTGACCGGCAGCACAGATGGCACGGCCAAGGTGTGGCAGGTGGCCAGCGGCTGCTGCCACCAGACGCTGCGGGGCCACACGGGTGCAGTGCTTTGCCTAGTGCTAGATACGCCCGGCCACACGGCCTTCACAGGCAGCACCGACGCCACCATCCGTGCCTGGGACATCCTCAGTGGGGAGCAGCTGCGGGTGTTCCGGGAGCACCAGGGCTCCGTCATCTGTCTGGAGGTGAGACTGTCCTGATCCCTACCCAGCAGCCAGGGGAGCCCAGGTCACCCCCTGCACTGCCGCCCTGCCCTGGGTATCTGTGATTCGGCTGCATAACAAAGTGCTGCAGATGGGGGCCTGGCAAGCGCGCGCCATGGAGGCCTTGCGGTTCTGGGGCTGGGAATCCAAGGTACGGGTCCGCGGTACTGGTTTCTGTGAGGCCTCTCCTTAACCTGCAGACGCTGCCTTCTCTCTGTCCTCACGTGTGTGTGTGTGTCCTAATCTCTTCTTAGAAGGACGCCAGTCATACTGGATTAGGGCCCCCCTATGAACTCATTTTAACTCAACTGCCTCTTTAAAGACCCTCTTTCAAAAAGGCCACATTCATAGGTACAGGGGTGGGGTGGGGCTGCGACATGTGAATCTGGGGTGGGCACGACGTAGCCCGTAACACTCAGCTTCTGGATCTGCATCCTGGGCCAGGGCTGGCGCAGATCCTGCCTGCAGGGCGCCTGGAGCGGGTATTGACTGTTTTCCTGGTTTGTCTTTGTGCTGTCAGGGTGAACGCCGGTAGCCGCCTGGGCTCCGTCCTCATGGCCTGGGGCCTGGGAAGTGGCCCATCATGCTATAAGCCGACAACCAGGATAGAGGAGGCTCATAGCGGGGTCATGGTGTGGCCATGTGGGACGTGGGGTTGCTGCTCCGTCTCCGTTGCCTCCCCTGGACAAGCCACCCAGACTGGGACTCAGTTTCCTCACATGTACAGGGAGGATTACGCCCCTTCTTAAATTCCTAAATCCAAAAAGTTCCAAAAATTGAAAAGTTTTTTCTTAAGCTTGGCACGAAAACTCTTGGTGGCAGAGTCTGGCCTGAAGAGACGTGTGACTGTGTGCGCTTTGATCATCCCGGTGCCTGAGGGTCCTCACACCTTTCCTGCAGATGCAGGAGCGTGTCTGTAAGCCAAGATATCCTCAAATGCATGGTCCCAAGGTTTTGGATTAGGGATTATGGTGTGAAGTTGCCCCATCCGTGGGCTTGTGGTGGGGATATGGTGAATCAATGGAAGACGCGTGAACGTGCTGCCAGGCAGCCCTTAGACGCCGCGACCGAGACCATCCCTGCTGCTGTTGCTGTGAAGGACCTAACAGTGTGCCTGGCCGGAGGACCTGTTGGGTGTGATCCCCCATGCTGGGGTCTAGATGTTCCTGGCTTGGTCTCGGCCAGCCTCTGCCCTGCTCCAGGGCAGATCCGACCCCTGCAGCAAGCAGTTGGGGTGCCTTGCTACCAGCACCTGATGCTCAGCGAAGCCGCAGAAGATGTGAAGGGCAGGCTCCGGGCGACGGGGCTGGAGTCGGGGCAGCCCTGAGCAGGCTTCGCTGTGCTCAATCCCATAGGAGAGCCAGGCCAGGGCCCCATTTGGGGTTCTCGGGGTAAAGGCGGCCCCGGGGCTCCAAGACCAGGGGAGTAGGGAAGGGCTCACATTCGCGTGGAGGGAGGGTCACCCAGGTCCCTGAGATGCTGGGTGGGGCATGTAAACCCCACGTCTCTAACTCAGGTCCCACCTGAGGACATTGGGACGGGTGGACAAAGAGAAGTAAATCAGCAAATGCAGCGAGATGAGGGGCTTAGGAGGGCAGCTCGTCGTGGAGAACGGGCCCATCTCACAGGGTCTGTCTGCACAGGATTCCCCTGGCCTCAGCTCCACCTCTGGTGATAAGAATGTTTCTGTTTCTTGGCCGGGTGCGGTGGCTCACGCTTGTAATCCCAGCACTTTGGGAGGCCGAGGCGGGCAGATCACGAGGTCAGGAGATCGAGACCACGGTGAAACCCCGTCTCTACTAAAAATACAAAAAATTAGCCGGGCGTGGTGGCGGGCGCCTGTAGTCCCAGCTACTCGGAGAGGCTGAGGCAGGAGAATGGCGTGAACCCGGGAGGCGGAGCTTGCAGTGAGCTGAGATTGCGCCACTGCGCTCCAGCCTGGGCGACAGAGCGAGACTCCGTCTCAAAAAAAAAAAAAAGTTTCTGTTTCTTGATCTCCTGCTTTCAGGAAAGAAGGGAAGGTCAGGGTGCACTGCTCGCACCTGTTTTTTACGTGCCTTTAACTCGACACCATCCTCATGCTGAAGGGGCGCGTTTTGGGGGAGGCGCACTCCGCCACTCTTCATGCTCCCCGGCCCTCCCTCCGTGTCCTTGTCAGATGCTGGTGGTGATAACAGCTCTTCTAGTCTCCCAGGGTTCCTGTGAGAGTCAGCACTAGTGGCCCGAGACTCGTAAAGAGCTGGGGGCATCGGAGGCCTCTTTCCTGCCAGGCAGTTCCGTGGTGGGCAGTGTGGAGTGAGGCTGAGACCCCCCGCCCGCCCCACCTGGCTTACATCTGTGCTCTGAGCTTGCCAGGGCAGGGGGTTGGGAGGGGAAGGGATCAGGAGTTCGCTGGGAGGCCTGTCCCACATGGAGCTGGTGACTCGCCCTCACGTCGCCAGTGAAAGAGAGGAACCAGCGCAGGCATAGAAAGGCCACTGGCCAGGTGGAGGCAGGTGCTGGACAGGCGGGGGAGAAAAGCAGCACTGCCCTCCCAGGTGACAACTGTCCCCACCCCAGGGGTGGCGGGATTCCCCAGGTTCGCTCCCCAGGGTATTCTATAGGGTCTCAGTGCTGTTCTTCCTGGAGAATGGGAACGTAGGATGTCCTGGCAGAGAGTCAGGAAAGCTAAAGGAGAGAGTGTGGGGGGACAGCTCCCACCCCACACACCTGTGTGCACACACAGGCATAGGCGCACACACTCCATATGCACATGTATGATACGCGCGTGTGAACACATGCCCCACAGGCACACATGCACACACGTGTGAATATACTGCACAGACAAGCCACGCATGTACATGCATGCCCACAAACATACCACGCAGGCACACATGTTGATGGGTATGAAGAGAGAGCACCTGGGGGGCAGAGGCTCTGGCTGTGGACTGTGCCTTTGTTTTCTTTCCCTTTGAAACTTAGCCAGCCCCACAAAGCAATTTGAATGGGAAGAGGACTGGGGACAGAAGGTGCCCATGGGAACAGCCAGGGACAGCCTGGCCCAGGTGGCCAGTGGGGCTCAGTCCTAGCAGGGGAGTGGGGTGCAGGGAGCCAAGACTGAAGAATGGGGGGCTCTGGAGACGGGCAGGGCTGCCATGAGGGCTGAGACTCCCTAGGAATGCACTGGTCAGAAGGTTCTGGGAGGTGGAGGTGAGCCTCTCAGGACCATTAGGTCTCGTAAAGACAGAAGGAAGGCAAGAGAGAGGGCGAGGAAGGACCTAGCAGGCGCCTGGGTAGCGGCCCCGCAGTGTGCAGGGTGCACAGCCTGTGACAGGCCTGGGAGGTCCCTGGGCGGCCAGTGGCCCCGGAGCCTCAGGTTCTGGTAGTGGCAGGGGTAGAGTTTGCCTCCTCTATTAGACTCGGCCTCCCGACCTGGGAGCCAGGCCCGTGGCATGAGGGAGTGAATGGGCGGCGCTCCGCGGGGCTCAGAGGCTGCAGGAGGCATGGGCAAGGCCCGCTTCCCGGGTAGGGGGCTTCAGGGGTTACATGCTCTCCACATGGGGATGCTCTCACAGTGGGGGACTCCGGGGCGGGGTCCGTTTTACCCCTGTAAACACAGACCCTAAGTCCCCTTCAGGGAGGGAGGTTCCTGTTCTCTGATGAGGAGTCAGTGGTGGGTGGGTGGGGGTCAAGGTGTCTGAGAGGCTGGGGGTGTGGGGGGCACATGGAGAGAGGGCCTCGCTGGCCCGCTGGATGGGGGCATGTGGGCAAGAGAGAGGGGGCATGGCCCAGGCCTGGGCGCAGGGGAGCATCAGGCTGCAGCATAGGCTGGGGCCCCCGATCAGAGCTGGGGTCCGGGAGGTCCACTCTTGGGGAGCACATGGCTGGCTCGGGCCTGGCTGTTGCGTCTCAGCTGGGCAACTCCTTGCCCCGCCCTGGGTGTCTGAAGGGTCTGGCAGAAGGAAGGCAGCACACGCTTTTGCAGAAAGAGCAGCTGGCACTGAAGGCAGCCAAACGTCTGATGGTTTGGGTCTCTGCTCAGGTAGTCACTAAGGTAACTACCAAGTGACACCCTGCTTCACTAGGAAGACCTGGTGGCTGAGGTAGAAAAAAGGCCCCCATCGCCCAGGACGATTGGGATGAGGTGTCAGCCTCACGGTGCGTGGGAGGGGCGGGGCCGGGGAGGAGGCGCGCCCCTGTACTTCGAGCTCTAGATTCTCGATAGACGGGAGTTTCTTTTACTTTGTTCCCGCCATCTCCCTAATTGTTCAGCACCTTCTAATCCCTTGGGAAGTCTGTTGGGTGATATTTTGGTGCATCTGAGTGTGTTGTAACATTGCCCACGTTTAAGATTCCCTCTTTCTCCCCTTCACAGGGTGGGGAAGGCACCTTTTCCCACCCTTCCAGATCTGCCTCTTGAAAAGGACTGTCGGGCCCCAGACCCGGTGCACAGAGAAGCAGAATCCAGTCGGCCCCTCAGCCTCGCCCGGGCTCCCAGCTCACCCAGCTGCGTGTGGGGGGTATGCGACCCACAGAAGGGACCATCTTGCCTTTCTCTTCCCTTGTATATGATTTCTTTCACCTGACACCACTCAGAAAATTGGAGTTTTGCAGGGGTTAGAAGGCTGCTGCCTTACAAGCCAGGTTTGATTAGGGCAATGGGACATTTCTCACACTGTCCTAAACACAGAGGGGGCTTCCTAACAGAGATTCAGGGGCAGGGAACCAGGGCAGGAGGCCGGCCTCATGAGCAGATCCGGGAAGCAGGACTTCTGGGTCTGGCGTCCCCTGGCCCTCGCTGGTCCCCGCCCCCACAGGTGGCTTCGTCAGTTTTCCCTCCTGCCTTCTGTGGCTTCTCTGACTGAGGGCCATCGCCGCCACAGCCTTCATCAGATGGGCTGGAAGTGCGGTTCACGATCTGCCTTTCTAGAAGGGCCTGATTGGCCCTCTCGGGTCCAGGAAGCACAGGAGGGGGACCCACAGGATCAGCTGAGGCCTCCCTTTAAACCATTTTCAGCGTTTACTCAGTGGTGAAGCACGTTCATGGTGTTGTGCAAACATCATACCATGATTTCCAGACTTTTCCATCAGCCCAAATCAGAACTCTGTCCCCATTAAACACTGACTCTGACTCTCCACTGCTCCTCCATTCCGCGGGCACCCGCCCTTCTGCTTTGTGTCTCTGAATTTGATGACTCTGGGTCCTCACATGAGTGGAGTCGTGCAGGATCTGTCCTTTCCTGTCTGGCTTATTTCATGAGCGTAAGATCTTCAGGGTTCATCTGTGTTTTGGTGTGTGGCGAGATTCCCTCCTTTTTCCGTGGCTGATAAATATTCCCTGGTGTGTGGGTACTGCATTTCGCTTATCCGTCACCTGTTGATAGACACATGGGTTGCTTTCACCTTTCAGCTGTTGTGAACGGGTGGACGGGGTCTGGGTGCATCCTGCCTTCAGTTCTCGGGTATGTGCCTGCCAGTGGGACTGCGGATGACTTGGTAATTCTCTGTTCAGCTTTTTGAGGAACTGCCAAAGTGAAATGACTCTTAAGGCGCGTGTAGAGGGAAAGGGATGGGAGGTGGGCGCCGTACCATCCCCTCTGCCCGCAGCCTCAGGACGCTGTGCAACTTCCCGAGGCTTCCTGACTGTGGGGGCGGGGGGGCTCCCTTTTCACAATCTGCCAAGTGGAGACACACAATGACTGCCCCTGGGGTGGCCAGATGGGGTCCTGATGTGGGGGGTGTGCAATGAGCTTCGGGCTGGGTCTGTTTCACGGGGCGAGCTCTGTCATTGAGGGATGGACTGGGGACTTTTCATCTCCCCTCCAGCTCCTCCCCTGCTCCGCAGCCCTGGCCCTGCAAGTGCTCTGTCTCCCTGAGCTCTGACTGTCCCTTGGTTCGTGGCACCGGGGCTGGCCATTACACCCCACGCGCTCTTGCATTTGGATCCTTTTGGGGCCCCTGCCCCATGGCCTGCCTGGGGCCCTCACTCTGCCTCAGTGCTCTGCTGGGCTGGAGATTGTGCATTCAGCCAGCGTGGCTCACCGGCATCCCCATCCACAAACTGCTCTCAGGAATGCGGCATCCGCACACAGGACTGTGTGGCTTCTCCACCCCAGCCCAGAAACCCTGTGAAGCAGGCGGCATCATTGCTATCTGAGATTGAAGCAGAGACCTGCTTGTTGCTTTTCTCTGCTCTCGGCATGCGGTCGGGGTCACTGACCCGTGGTCTATGACACCTCATCTCCTTCCCCTTCCTCGAAATGAGAGAGGGCCTCATGCTCACCTCCAGGCGTCCTTCTCCTGTGCGTACAGGCCTGGTGGGTGCACCTGAGACGAGGAAGCAAGCTCTTCAAAAGGACTTCACACAGCCCCTGCCCCGTGCAGGGCGGAGCAGGCAAACTCCTTCCCAGGTGCCCTTGAGAGTCCTGGGCCCCCACAGTGGCTTTGCGAGCCCCATTATGTAGCCTCTGAAATCCTTTTGCTGAAGAAGCGTGTGTGTTTGCAAGTCAAGAGCCAAGGGAGAGAGTGGCTGAGGTTTCCTGGTGGGCCAAGTATGGGGCGTCTGCTGGGACCCTGAGTGAACCGCTCGGTGATGGTGCGTTTGAGCTGTGGTGTCTGCACCACTCGCATCACACAGGTCAGGCTTCTTTGATTTATGGAGACAAGCTCGTGGGTAGCCTTTCCAGAGGCTGGGGAGGAAAAGCGGAGACCGTGCAGTTTCGCAGAGTCCTGGTCCATTGCTTCTCTTGTAACAAAATACCTTAGACTGGAGGGCCGGGCACGGTGGCTCACACCGGCTATCCCAGCACTTTGGGAGGCTGAGGTGGATGGATCGCTTGAGGCCAGAGTTCCCAGACCAGCCTAGGCAACATGGAGAAACCTCATCTCAAAAAAAAAAAAAAAAAAGAAAAGAAAAGAAAAGGTGCAGAATACCATTGACTGGGTAATTTATAAATAATAGAAATGTATTTCTCCCTGTTCCAGAGGCTGGCTAATCCAAGGTCAAGGTGCCAGCACATTCTGTGTCTGGTGGCTGCTGCTCTTGCCACATTCTTCGTCCTGGATGAAGGGACAAACAAGCTCCCTTAAGCCCTTTTATAAAAGGGAACTCACCCCATTTATGAGGCGGGCCCTCATGCCCACTTTACTTCCTAATGCTATCACAGTGGGGGTTAAGTTCCAGCATGAATCTGGGGGGTACCGACACTCAGACCATAGCTTCATATACCCCGCCTCTGACCGTCAGCCTGGGGACCTGGTGGCCACAAAGCATCCTCCCTGCTTCCCCGAAGCCTGCAGCCTGCTCCAAGTTGGCCAAAAGCAGAGGTGAGGTCCTGAGAAACCACCGTGCCCAGAGGCGCCTCTGCCTCCCTCGCCTTTTACAGGATTGCATGCAGGGTTGAGCCACTGACCTCGGGGGTCCCAGAAGCCAGGTGGGGACAGAGCCAGGGGCGCACAGGCCTCCTTTGGAGAGGGTTGGGCCAGAGATGGTGTGAGGACCTGCTTCTAAGCGACAAACCCAAGGTCAAAAAGCCAGGGGGCACCCTGTCTGTGGTGGCCCCTGCGCTGCAGGGCAGCCCTCTCCCCTGCTCTTTGAGGGGTCGCCAGGTTCTGGGCTTGACCCGGGGTCCTTGTGAAGGAGGAGAGATAGAGTCTCTGCCCTGTCCCTTCATGGTTTTACAGGGATGTTTTAAACATTTTAGTTATAAAACATTTCAAATGTAAATTGTAAAAAATAACTAAAACAGACACCTATGCACCCAGTTTTGAAATCAGATAGCAACATTGTGATTTTAAAGAAACGAAGCATTTCAAATCCAGCCAGAGGAAAAAAAGACCTACAGGATCTGGGAGCCCAAGGCGGTGGGGACCAGGTGGGGATCACAGCAAGGATGTTGTGGGGCAGTCTCTGGCTGCAAAAGCCCTGTCGTACCAGTTCATGAGTCTCACCCAACCCTGAGGAGCCGGTGGGCAGAGACTGCACCTGCATTTTAGGGATGGGCAGGAGTTACCGTGTTCAGACCCTGGCTGTGTGCGGCGCGTCAGCCCTCGTGGCCTCCTCCTTAGCAGGAGGTCCTTGTTGCTCACGTTGCACATGAAAGCTTGGAGAAGATGAGTAACTTGGCCACGTCTCACAGCTGCTGAGGGGTGGAGGCAGGATTTGAACCCAAGACTGTGCATCTGTAAGCCCCGTGTCTGTGAGCACCACACCTGTCACCAGGCAGGTGGTGCGTCCCCCGACACTCTTGCTTGGGAGGAGTATCTTGGAGGGTCTGCTGCTCTGGAGCCTGCCAGGCCCTCTGCGGCCTCCTCCCACCCCTGCTGGGCTCCCTTGGAGCCCGGGAAGGTGGAGGCCTGCATCTGTGTCCTCAGCGGCGGAGCCCCGGGCCGGTGCCTCTCCTGCTTCTGCTTCGTTGGATGTCATTGCCGGGAGACTCCTCAGAGCCACCGCGGCTGCAAGGAGCCCTCAGGATCATCCTGCCTTCCCCCTTGGCTCAGGCCTCCCCGGGCCACCCCGCTCTCCCTGTCCTGTCAGGAAACCAGCTAGAGGGAACAGCAAGGCCTCCACAGGCTGAGGACCCTGAGGCTGGGAGTGCCCCCTCGGCCTGTGTGGCTCTGGCTCGTGTTCGGCAGGGTGCTACTGGGAGGGCCAAACACAGTGCTCACAGGCTCTGTGTGGTGAGGGCCGGCTGCCAGGGAGCAAGAGGGGCTTCCCTTTGTCCTCTCCCACCCTGGTCACCCAGCGAGCCTCCTTGGTGCAGGGGCTGAGCAGCGCAGAGGTGTGGGGCTGCGAAACTGGCCAGTTCTTGGGGGTCTCAGTCTCAAACATTCCACCCTTGCCCACTCCTCTTATTAGAGCCCCAGAGGCTCTGTGACTGTCTGGGACGCAGGCACAGGGAGCCTGGCTGGCTCTGGAGCTGACCATGTGTTGGGGAGATGGCCAAGAAGTGCTGCGCTGGTGGTGGTCAGCCCTGCCTCCAGGACGCAGACACAGCGTGAAGAAGGATCCCGGGCTTCCACTTGCCCATGAAGGAAAAGGGAGGATCACAGTACAAGGGCTTTCTGGGCAGGGAGGACTTGTAGGAAACCTGGGAGGAAGGCACGTGCCCAGGGGTCCTGGGGCAGCAGTGTGGACACAGGTGTGTGGAGTGGAAACCAGGAGATTGGGCCAGGGAAGCTGGGCCCTGCAGGGCCTCCAGGCACCAGGCGGGAGGCGTGGTCTTTCTCAGGAAGCGGAGGGGCTGTCGAGGACTGTAAGCAGCTGACTGTGTGCCCGGCAGGCTCAGGGTGGTCCATTTGTCCTTCCTGCTGGTGCCCGCATTACTGGCAGGAACTGTGCTCCCGGGTGGTACAGACGGCTGAGGTCTGAGTGCAGGAATGTTCTGGAACCCTGCCAAAGCTGACATGGGCAGGTGGGCAGTCACACGCATCCCTGTCCTTGGGGAGGGGACCATCCAGTTAGGGAGGCTGCCTAGGCTGGGGCCCACCATAACCCCAACAGGACTTCAGGGCAGGGCGTGAGAGAGGGCAGGTGACTGTCCACAGGAAGCACCCGCAGCCTCTGCCTCCCGGAGGCCACACTGTGCTCCTCCTGGTTCCACTGCCCTCTCTGGCCACAGTGATTGGCCCAAGGCCAGTTAACTCCTTTGACCTGGGCTGTGGCCCGGGTCGTGGAAGCCCTGTCCTCTGGGATTTGAACAGGGAGATAATATGGGGAACCGGCAGTGGAAAGTGGCCCAGAGCGTGGTCGTGAGGGGAAGCTTAGGAGGGACGTGTTCGGGATGCCAGTGGCCAGCGTGGACTGACTGCCTGCCGGTGGGCCCACTGCCTGCCGACCACAAGAGAAATGCACTATGTGCCCGACCCGCTTCTGACTCCTGGTTCCTGGGCCCCAGCAGTAGTGGCAGGAGGCCTCTCTGGGGCATGAAGCCCGCGCCTGTCTCCTGTGCCATCATGCCAGATCACTGCAGCTGTGGAGCCTGCCTGCCCGCCCTTGCCTTCTCGTCCGTGACTCTGCTGACCAGAGGTGCTGGCTGGGAATGCTCTTGGCTGGGTGGTGTTTGGTCTAGGGGAATTTACAGAATTATTTTAATAGTCTCCGCACTTCCCTGGGGCTGCTACTCCCATTCATCTTGGCGAGGGCCTCTTCCCTTGTCTCCTGGGCCCTTCCCATGCCTCCTGTGAGACAGCAGCATCAGATGGCTGGGCAAGCCTGTCTCCCGGGCCCCCTTCTCGCTGTGAGCCCCAGGAGCAGGGGGAGCAGTGACCCTGTGACAGCCCCCAGCTGTCAGCTCCAGCCTTGGCAGAAGTCTGCCTCACACCCTCGCTCAGGGCTTTCTCTGTCCTGTCTGCCCATCTGAAGCAAAAGCCCCGTGTGAAAGCCCTTCTCTGGAAGCCGTCTCCTCAGCCAGCAGGAGTGAGCAGTTAAGTGCCTGTACCCCACACACCCTTGAGGAAGGGGCTGTCCACGTCCTATTCCTCAGGGGAAGCAGCTGAGGGGCAGAGAGCCAGGGACTGGCCCAGGGCAGTGTGGGGCTGGGTGGCAAAAAAAGCCACCTGCTTCTGGGTGCTGAAGCGGGCAGTCTGGGGGGGCCGGTGGCAGGGCCCTTCGAGGCTCACCCATGGTTTCACCACTGAGACCTGCACATGCCCTTTCCCCCTTTATAGAGGGAGAGGTCTGGGGGGTTTCAGAGCTGCCCCAGCTGCCGACCCTCCCTGCTCCTCCTCGCAGCTGGTGAACCGACTCGTGTACTCTGGCAGCGCCGACAGGACCGTCAAGTGCTGGCTGGCAGACACAGGGGAGTGTGTGCGCACATTCATGGCCCACAGACGCAACGTGAGCGCCCTCAAGTACCACGCGGGCACCTGTAAGTGACTTGGCCTGGCACGACCTGTGCCACCCCAGCCTGGCTTCTCCTCTCTGCTTCTTTACTTCCTATGGGATTTTCCCTCATTGAGCCTTGGCTGCCAATCATCAGCGTCCAATGGCGGTGCTCGTTCCTTCTCCACACACCCGTGCTTCCAGCTGTTTTGCAAAGAAGGTCCAAATAAGAGTTTGGTGGCTCCTCCCAACCTTTCTCCAGGACAGCCTGGGAGTCTGGACTGCTGGGAGGGCCTAGGGTCAAAAGCCTGTCCCAAAGGGGGCATCCTAATTCTCCAAGTGAGACAGTGACTGCCCCTTAATCCTGCCAGCCTCGAGGGCCACATGGCTTTGGCCTCACTTGGCCTTAGGATTTGTCTGCAGAGAAGAGAAAATCCAGGTAGCTGTGGTTCCAATGAGGTGGTGGTTTATTTTCTCTCAGGTAGAAGAATTTCAGAGGCTGGTGGTCCCGGCTGGAATGTGGAATGTGGTGGCTCCACAAAGTCATCAGGCACCCAGCTTTCTTCTGTCACTCTTCTTTGTCATCCTTAGCACACACCTTCTGTCTTTAAAGAAGCCTCATGATTCAAGATAGCTGCTACAGTGCCAGCCATCGTGTCATGTTTTAGGCAGGCAGAGAGAGGATGAAGGGCGAAAGGACACGTCTTCTAGCTGAGTTGGTCCTTTAAGATCTTTCCTGGAGGCTTCATCCAAGGGCTTCTACATACTTCTCTGTGACCATTCTGTGTATAAGAGATAGTGAATCATAAAGTCTTTTATCTGAGGAATTTGCTGCCCAGATGGAATCAGGGTTATTTTGGAAAGAAAGAAGGGCAGAGTGGCATGTTGAGCAGGCAACGAGCTGTCTGTCCTACAGGTCTCAAATTGTCACACACCCGGGCCATTTGGCTCTGCCTCTGGGAGGGAGGAGACGGGATGGGGGAAGAGCCACAGTGGAATATTCAAGTTGACCTCACAGCAAATGTGTTGGATGAAGATAGAATGCAGATATCTGAAAATAGATCCTGACATGCCCTCAGGATTCAGGTGTCTGACACGGAAAAATTATTTTTCATTTGTTCCTGTGTCCAAGCCTGGAAGTGTGGTTACGGCTCTGTTCCCAAGTCTGGGTCCTCTAATTGAACACGAGGAAGGTTCTACTCTGAAAGGCTCTGGCCAGCGGCTGCCTAGAACACCTCCCCGTGCAGCTGCGGCACGGAGCCTGCAGGGAAAGCGAAGCCTGCAGCCCACTGTTGCCCAGCTCGGTTCTTGGTCTTGGCCAGCAAGGCTATGGGATGATCAGACACTGTTTTTGATCCTCTTCCCACCCACGGGGAGCTCAGCAGCCACACTGGGTTTTCCAGGCCACGTCCATTTGTCTGAGTTTGTGGGGGGAAGGCAGAAAGGGGCTGAAAAGAGACCCAGAAATGAAACTTCCCCTCTGGGGCCATTCACTCTGTAGTTTTAACAAAAAGGCTGGAAGAGGCTGGGCACCGTGGCTCATGCCTGTAATCCCAGCACTTTGGGAAGCCAAGGCGGGAGGATCTCGAGCTCAGTAGTTCAAGACCAGCCTGAGCAACATAGCAAGACCCTGTCTCTACATTTTTTTTTTTTTTTTTTTTTTGGAGACAGAGTCTTGCTCTGTGGCCCAGGCCGGAGTGCAATGGCGCAGTCTAGGCTCACTGCAACCTCCACTTCCCAGATTCAAGCGATTCTCCTGCCTCAGCCTCCTGAGTAACTGAGACTACAGGTGTGTGCTACCACACCCAGCTAATTTTTGTATTTTTAGTAGAGACAGGGTTTCACCATGTTGGCCAGGCTGGTCTCAAACCCCTGATCTCATGATCCACTCTGTCAGCTTCAGCTTCCCAAAGTGCTGAGGTTACAGGCGTGAGCCACTGTGCCCAGCCGCACCCCCCCCCACCCCCAGTTTTTTTTTTTAAATTAGCTGGGTGTAGTGGTGCATGCCTGTGGTCCCAGCGGCTCAGGAGGCTGAAGCGGGAGGATCATTTGAGCCCAGGAGTTCAAGGTTAACGGTGAGCTATGATGGTACCACTACACTCCAGCCTCGGCAATAGAGTGAGACCCTGTCTCCCTGTCTCAAAAAGAAAAAAAAAAAAAGGCTGGGGAACAAGTACCCACAGAGCACCCTCAGATAGATAGCCCAGCACCCTTACCCCCAGATAGTCCTACCCCTTTTCCCCAAGGTCCCTGGCAGGCTTGCGCCATAGTTGCCCACTGTAGTTACCTGCTCATTGACAGACCCCACAGGACTTCCTCCCTCCCTTTCCACCTCCCATTTCCCTGTGAGCGTTTCCTGGGACGCCTGCCAGGTGAACTGTCTGCATCAAGTCCTAGCATCAGGGTCGGCTTTGGAGAGCCCAGCCTAGACCAAGTGAGTTCTTCTGGTCCACATCGTCAGTGTGGCCTCCTGACTAGCAGCAGCGTCACCTAAAACTGGTTAGAAATGCAGATTCTCAGGCCCCGCCTGCTAAATCAGATTCTGGGATGCGGCTCCACGATCTGTGGCTAAGACCTCCAAGTGACGGATGCAGGTTGCCTTTGGAAAACGATTGGACTAAATTCTTAGGAGAAACCCCAGGGAGAGGCAGCCACCTGGGGGAGGAGACAGACTGAGGTCGGAGGCTCGCCGGCGCTAGGGGTCCCGGGGGTGCGTGATCATGAACCCCAGAGGGCTGGGCTTTGATTTGAGTGCCGATCCATTAATGAGGACAGGAGGATAAGGCTGCCGACGTAGCGGAAGGTGGGGGGGACGCGACTCGAGGACCTGACGATTATCCCCAGGCAGGGGCCTCCCAACCAGGCACGGAAACCAACTTCACCAAACCGCGGAGTGGGGACTGGGCCCGGGCGGTGTTCAGCAGGGGCAGGGGCCGGGCCAGCTGGCGCGCAGGCATCTGCAGGGTGGAGCAGAATAACCGCGGCGACCCCTGTTCTCTGGAGGGGCGCTCTCCACTTCCCGTATGAGCCTCAGGATACCCCGGTGGGGCAGAGTCTCGGAGACGCCCCAGGTCGCTCTCTCGCCGCCCCATCCCTGCCTGCGGGGGGCCGGGCAGGGAGGGAGGGAAGGAGGGAGGCCCAGCGCGCGCTGTGTGTCCACAGTGTTCACGGGCAGCGGGGACGCTTGCGCCCGGGCCTTCGACGCACAGTCTGGAGAGCTGCAGAGGGTGTTCCGGGGCCACACATTCATCATCAACTGCATCCAGGTAGGTCCCTCCGCCCTTCTCGGGGCCGCCGCCCGTAGGGGGGAAGGTGCCCCGCCCCGATCCATCCACACGGGCAGCCGCGTCCCGCGTCCCCCCCACCCCCCTGCCTACCGCCTCGCCGGTGACGCCCGCCCCTGCACCCGCAGGTGCACGGTCAGGTGCTCTACACCGCCTCCCACGACGGCGCCCTGCGCCTCTGGGACGTGCGCGGGCTCCGAGGTGCTCCGCGGCCCCCTCCGCCCACGCGCAGCCTCTCGCGCCTCTTCAGCAACAAGGTGGGCTGCGCCACCGCGCCCCTGCAGCCGGCCTGATCCCACGGGGCCCCTGCAGACGCCAGCCCAGACGCCCCGCGGCTCCCAGAGCGCCCCGCCCTGCTACCCGCGGTGGTGGCGCCCGATGGCCGGGGAGGAGTGAGGAAGCCCGGGCGGGAGGAGAGCCTGGCGCAGGCGTCTGGTTTTTCTTCGGTGGCCAGCAGGCGCCGGGAGCGGGAGTGCTCGTCCTGGGGACCGCCCTCTTTTCGCTTTTAGGGTGGCTCCTGTTCTCCCTCCCCATCCCTGACCTGGCGAAAGGCCTAGTCCCGGGGACCCTCCCACCTCAGGGGCTGCAGGCAGACTGCCCCAGCTCCCCCAGCCCCACAAACCTGGTTATTCTGGCAAATCGTCCGTCTCGAGGGCCTTGTGGGGAACTGAAATACACAGCCTGAAAGTTTAAAGTGCTCCTGTGTCCTCTTTTTGTTTTGCAAACTGAGTCTCAGCTTCTTTTTGGAGCTTGGGATTCCAGGAACCCAGGGCAGCGGGTCTCCTGCCCTCTGCCTCTCACAACCGGCCTGGGCAGCCTTGGGGGTGACTTGTGGGTGAGATGCGGGGCTGCCGCCAATGTCACTGGTGCAGGGGGTGGATGTGGAAGAGGCCAGGGAGCAAGGGAGGAGCTCTTTAGCCTGTGCAGGTGACAGCGGGAACCCTGCTTGGGAGCTCCCGTCATTTTCTGGCATGAATCTAGGAAGTCCCTTCAGGGCCTGGAGTGGAAGGAGGGGTGGGGGCGGGCAGCAGCCCCACCCCCGGGCTCGTGCTCAGGAGCCAGGGCAGTGCCTGGAGCTGGGAGGCACAACACACACGCCAGAGCCACCGAGCACCCAAGGGGAGCCCTGTGCCCAGGGGCTCGAGGGGCCAGTGGGGCTCAGTCTGCCGAGAGGCCCTGCAGGAGACCCCTCAGCACCCCTCACAGCACCTGAGCGGGGTGCTCTTCAGCCCCTTGATGGTGCCACTTTCTGCATCCATGTGCCCCGGTTGGCCCAGGTGCCAGGAGAGAAGCTGCAGGTGACAGTGTCTGCCGTGGAGAGCTCATCATCTCGCTGCAGAGAGAAGCATCTGCTGCAGGAGCAGCCCCTTCAAGTGGAGCAGCCCCTTCAGGTAGAGCAGCATGCGCTTCATAGTCTTAATGCAGAAGACACTTCATCAGAGAGGGCCGGGGACCGCCAGGGCTCACCTGCTAGGTGATGGGCGGGTCCACCCTCGGGCCCAGATGAACAGGTAGGGATTGCACTGTGGACAGTAGGAAAGAAAGGACACAGGCGCTGTAACTCCTCTAGGCCAAACCTCCAAACCCTGGGAACCAAAGCGCCCCCGACTCCCACGCCAGGAAAATGGGCCTGTTGGGAGGCAAGCAGATCGGTGCAGGAGAACCCGCAGAAACGGCACCACGCACTGTTCTCTGGGTGAGACTTAAGCACACAGACCTAGGGGGTGGCCAGGTCTTGCTGCGTCCCGAAGCCATAGGGGCCTGTGGCTGCCGCAAGGGGTGTACCTACCAGAGAGGAGCTTTCCATCGTGCTCAAGGGACGGTTCCGGTGGCGCAGGCCAGAGAACCGCCTTGAGTGCTGCCGGCCGGCCCTGAGCCTGTGCAGACGTTCACACTGACTCCTGCCTGCCGAAGACACTGCTGCATGGTGATGCTGCGCTCTGGCCTGAGCAGCCCCTCACTGACACGTCAGCTCCGGTCCCCACCTTATCCAACCACAGCAGAGAATGGAGCACGCATCAGAGAAACCCAGTGGGGCACGGACCCAAAACACAGGCGCTACACTCACTTTGCATTTTTTTTTTTTTTATTATACTTTAGGGTTTTAGGGTACATGTGCACAATGTGCAGGTTTGTTACATATGTATCCATGTGCCATGTTGATTTCCTGCACCCATCAACTCGTCATTTAGCATTAGGTGTATCTCCTAATGCTGTCCCTCCCCCCTCCCCCCACCCCACAACAGTCCCCGGAGTGTGATGTTCCCCTTCCTGTGTCCATGAGTTCTCATTGTTCAATTCCCACCTATGAGAGAGAACATGCGGTGTTTGGTTTTTTGTCCTTGCGATAGTTTACTGAGAATGATGTTTTCCAGTTTCATCCATGTCCCTACAAAGGACACGAACTCATCATTTTTTATGGCTGCATAGTATTCCATGGTGTATATGTGCCACATTTGCTTAATCCAGTCTATCGTTGTTGGACATTTGGGTTGGTTCCAACTCTTTGCTATTGTGAATAGTGCCGCAATAAACATACGTGTGCATGTGTCTTTATAGCAGCATGATTTATAGTCCTTTGGGTATATACCCAGTAATGGGATGGCTGGGTCAAATGGTATTTCTAGTTCGAGATCCCTGAGGAATCGCCACACTGACTTCCACAATGGTTGAACTAGTTTACAGTCCCACCAACAGTGTAAAAGTGTTCCTATTTCTCCACATCCTCTCCAGCACCTGTTGTTTCCTGATTTTTTAATGATGGCCATTCTAACTGGTGTGAGATGGTATCTCACTGTGGTTTTGATTTGCATTTCTCTGATGGCCAGTGATGATGAGCATTTCTTCATGTGTTTTCTGGCTGCATAAATGTCTTCTTTTGAGAAGTGTTTGTTCATGTCCTCTGCCCACTTTTTGATGGGGTTGTTTGTTTTTTTCTTGTAAATTTGTTTGAGTTCATTGTAGATTCTGGATATTAGCCCTTTGTCAGATGAGTAGGTTGCAAAAATTTTCTCCCATTCTGTAGGTTGCCTGTTCATTCTGATGATAGTTTCTTTTGCTGTGCAGAAGCTCTTTAGTTTAATGAGATCCCATTTGTCGATTTTGGCTTTTGTTGCCATTGCTTTTGGTGTTTTAGACATGAAGTCCTTGCCCACGCCTATGTCCTGAATGGTATTGCCTAGGTTTTCTTGTAGGATTTTAATGGTTTTAGGTCTAACATATAAGTCTTTAATCCATCTTGAATTAATTTTTGTATAAGGTGTAAGGAAGGGATCCAGTTGCAGCTTTCTACATATGGCTAGCCAGTTTTCCCAGCACCATTTATTAAATAGGGAATCCTTTCCCCATTTCTTGTTTTTGTCAGGTTTGTCAAAGATCAGATAGTTGTAGCTATGCGGCATCATTTCTGAGGGCTCTGTTCTGTTCCATTGATCTATGTCTCTGTTGTGGTACCAGTACCATGCTGTTTTGGTTACTGTAGCCTTGTAGTATAGTTTAAAGTCACGTAGCGTGATGCCTCCAGCTTTGTTCTTTTGGCTTAGGATTGACTTGGCGATGCGGGCTCTTTTTTGGTTCCATATGAACTTTAAAGTAGTTTTTTCCAATTCTGTGAAGAAAGTCATTGGTAGCTTGATGGGGATGGCATTGAATCTATAAATTACCTTGGGCAGTATGGCCATTTTCATGATATTGATTCTTCCAACCCATGAGCATGGAATGTTCTTCCATTTGTTTGTATCCTCTTTTATTTCATTGAGCAGTGGTTTGTAGTTCTCCTTGAAGAGGTCCTTCACATCCCTTGTAAGTTGGATTCCTAGGTATTTTATTCTCTTTGAAGCAATTGTGAATGGGAGTTCACTCATGATTTGGCTCTCTGTTTGTCTGTATTGGTGTACAAGAATGCTTGTGATTTTTGTACATTAATTTTGTATCCTGAGACTTCGCTGAAGTTGCTAATCAGCTTAAGGAGATTTGGGGCTGAGACAATGGGGTTTTCTAGATATACAATCATGTCATCTGCAAACAGGGACAATTTGACTTCCTCTTTTCCTAATTGAATACCTTTTATTTCCTTCTCCTGCCTGATTGCTCTGGCCAGAACTTCGAGCACTATGTTGAATAGGAGCGGTGAGAGAGGGCATCCCTGTCTTGTGCCAGTTTTCAGAGGGAATGCTTCCAGTTTTTGCCCATTCAGTATGATATTGGCTGTGGGTTTGTCATAGATAGCTCTTATTATTTTGAGATACGTCCCATCAATACCTAATTTATTGAGAGTTTTTAGCATGAAGGGTTGTTGAATTTTGTCAAAGGCCTTTTCTGCATCTATTGAGATAATCATGTGGTTTTTGTCTTTGGTTCTGTTTATATGCTGGATTACATTTATTGATTTGCGTATGTTGAACCAGCCTTGCATCCCAGGGATGAAGCCCACTTGATCATGGTGGATAAGCTTTTTGATGTGCTGCTGGATTCGGTTTGCCAGTATTTTATTGAGGATTTTTGCATCAATGTTCATCAAGGATATTGGTCTGAAATTCTCTTTTTTGGTTATGTCTCTGCCAGGTTTTGGTAACAGGACGATGCTGGCTTCATAAAATGTGTTAGGGAGGATTCCCTCTTTTTCTATCGACTGGAATAGTTTCAGAAGGAATGGTACCAGTTCCTCCTTGTACCTCTGGTAGAATTCAGCTGTGAATCCATCAGGTCCTGGACTCTTTTTGGTTGGTAAGCTATTGATTATTGCCACAATTTCAGAACCTGTTATTGGTCTATTCAGAGATTCAACTTCTTCCTGGTTTAGTCTTGGGAGGGTGTATTTGTCGAGGAATTTATCCATTTCTTCTAGATTTTCTAGTTTATTTGCATAGAGGTGTTTGTAGTATTCTCTGATGGTAGATTGTATTTCTGTGGGATCGGTGGTGATATCCCCTTTTTCGTTTTTTATTGCATCTATTTGATTCTTCTCTCTTTTCTTCTTTATTAGTCTTGCTAGCGGTCCATCAATTTTGTTGATCTTTTCAAAAAACCAGCTCCTGGATTCATTAATTTTTTGAAGGGTTTTTTGTGTCTCTATTTCCTTCAGTTCTGCTCTGATTTTAGTTATTTCTAGCCTTCTGCTAGCTTTTGAATGTGTTTGCTCTTGCTTTTCTAGTTCTTTTAATTGTGATGTTAGGGAGTCAATTTTGGATCTTTCCTGCTTTCTCTTGTGGGCATTTAGTGCTATAAATTTCCCTCTACACACTGCTTTGAATGTGTCCCAGAGATTCTGGTATGTTGTGTCTTTGTTCTCGTTGGTTTCAAAGAACGTCTTTATTTCTGCCTTCATTTCATTATGTACCCAATAGTCATTCAGGAGCAGGTTGTTCAGTTTCCATGTAGTTGAGCGGTTTTGAGTGAGTTTCTTAATCCTGAGTTCTAGTTTGATTGCACTGTGGTCTGAGAGACAGTTTGTTATAATTTCTGTTCTTTTACAGTTGCTGAGGAGAGCTTTACTTCCAACTATGTCGTCAATTTTGGAATAGGTGTGGTGTGGTGCTGAAAAAAATGTATATTCTGTTGACTTGGGGTGGAGAGTTCTGTAGATGTCTATTAGGTCCACTTTATGTAGAGCTGAGTTCAATTCCTGGATATCCTTGTTAACTTTCTGTCTCGTTGATCTGTCTAATGCTGACAGTGGGGTGTTAAAATCTCCCATTATTATTGTGTGGGAGTTTAAGTCCCTTTGTAGGTCACTCAGGACTTGCTTTATGAATCTGGGTGCTCCTGTGTTGGGTGCATATATATTTAGGATAGTTAGCTCTTCTTGTTGAATTGATCCCTTTACCATTATGTAATGGCCTTCTTTGTCTCTTTTGATCTTTGTTGGTTTAAAGTCTATTTTATCAGAGACTAGGATTGCAACCCCTGCCTTTTTTTGTTTTCCAGTTGCTTGATAGATCTTCCTCCATCCCTTTATTTTGAGTCTATGTGTGTCTCTGCACGTGAGATGGGTTTCCTGAATACAGCACACTGATGGGTCCTGACTCCTTATCCAGTTTGCCAGTCTGTGTCTTTTGATTGGAGCATTTAGCCCATTTACATTTAACGTTAATATTGTTATGTGTGAATCTGATCCTGTCATTATGATGTTAGTTGGTTATTTTGCTCGTTAGTTGCTATAGTTTCTTCCTAGTCTCGATGGTCTTTACAATTTGGCATGTTTTTGCAGTGGCTGGTACCGGTTGTTCTTTTCCATGTTTAGTGCTTCCTTCAGGAGCTCTTTTAGGGCAGGCCTGGTGGTGACAAAATCACTCAGCGTTTGCTTGTCCGTAAAGTGTTTTATTTCTCCTTCACTTATGAAGCTTAGTTTGGCGGGATAGGAGATTCTGGGTTGAAAATTCTTTTCTTTAAGAATGTTGAATATCGGCCCCCACTCTCTTCTGGCTTGTAGAGTTTCTGCTGAGAGATCAGCTGTTAGTCTGATGGGCTTCCCTTTGTGGGTAACCCGACCTTTCTCTCTGGCTGCCCTTAACATTTTTTCTTTCATTTCAACTTTGGTGAATCTGACAATAATGTGTCTTGGAGTTGCCCTTCTCGAGGAGTATCTTTGTGGCGTTCTCTGTATTTCCTGAATCTGAATGCTGGCCTGCCTTGCTAGATTGGGGAAGTTCTCCTGGATAATATCTTGCAGAGTGTTTTCCAACTTGGTTCCATTCTCCCCATCATTTTCAGGTACACCAATCAGACGTAGGTTTGGTCTTTTCACATAGTCCCAAATTTCTTGGAGGCTTTGTTCATTTCTTTTTATCCTTTTTTCTCTAAACTTCCCTTCTCTCTTCATTTCATTCATTTCATCTTCCATCAGCGACACCCTTTCTTCCAGTTGATCGCATCTGCTACTGAGGCTTCTGCAATCTTCGCGTAGTTCTCGAAACTTGGCTTTCAGCTCCATCAGCTCCTTGAAGCCCTTCTCTCCATTGGTTATTCTAGTTATCCATTCTTCTAATTTTTTTTCAAAGTTTTTAACTTCTTTCCTGTTGTTTTGAATTTCCTCTCGTAGCTCAGAGTAGTTTGATCGTCTGAAGCCTTCTTCTCTCAACTCATCAAAGTCATCCTCCATCCAGCTTTGTTCTGTTGCTGGTGAGGAACTGCGTTCCTTTGGAGGAGGAGAGGTGCTCTGTTTTTTAGAGTTTCCAGTTTTTTTGGTCTGTTTTTTCCCCATCTTTGTGGTTTTATCTACTTTTTGTCTTTGATGGTGGTGATGTACAGATGGGTTTTTGGTGTGGATGTCCTTTCTGTTTGTTAGTTTTCCTTCTACCAGACAGGACCCTCAGCTGCAGGTCTGTTGGAGTTTACTAGAGGTGCACTCCAGACCCTGTTTGGCTGGGTGTCAGCAGCGGTGGCTGCAGAACAGCAGATTTTCGTGAGACCACAAATTCAGCTGTCTGATAGTTCCTCTGAAAGTTTTGTCTCAGAGAAGTACCGGGTTGAATGAGGTGTCAGTCTGTCCCTACTGGGGGGGTGCCTCCCAGTTAGGCTGCTCAGGGGTGAGGGACCCACTTTAGGAGGCAGTCTGACCGTTCTCAGATCTCCAGCTGCATGCTGGGAGAACCACTACTCTCTTCAAAGCTGTCAGTCAGACAGGGACATTTAAGTCTGTGGAAGTTCTTGCAGAGTTTTTGTTTGTCTGTGCCCTGCCCCCAGAGGTGGAGCCTACAGAGGCAGGCAGGCCTCCTTGAGCTGTGGTGGGCTCCACCCAGTTCGAGCTTCCTGGCTGCTTTGTTTACCTAAGCAAGCCTGGGCAATGGCGGGCGCCCCTCCCCCAGCGTCGCTGCCGCTTCGCAGCTTGATCTCAGACTGCTGTGCTAGCAATTAGCGAGACTCCGTGGGCATAGGACCCTCCGAGCCAGGTGCAGGACACAATCTCCTAGTGTGCCGTTTTCCAGGCCCGTTGGAAAAGCGCAGTATTAGGATGGGACTGACCCGATATTCCAGGTGCCGTCTGCTTCCCCTTTCTTTGACTAGGAAAGGGAACTCCCTGACCCCTTGCGCTTCCCGAGTGAGGCAATGCCTCGCCCTGTTTCGGCTCACGCACAGTGCGCTTCACCGACTGTCCTGCACCCACTGTTAGGCACTCCCTAGTGAGATGAAACCGGTACCTCAAGCAGAAATGCAGAAATCACCTGTCTTCTGTGTCGCTGGGGCTGGGAGCTGGAGACCGGAGCTGTTCCTATTCGGCCATCTTGGCTCCACCCCCACTTTGCATTTTTAAAGCAACACGCATTGGGGTTAATTTCTACTTCCATGGCACAGAGAGCTTTGCGAGATGTTGAGGACATAAAGATGGCCAGATGGCCATTCTGTCTCTGGTTTCTGAGAGCCCGAGAGACATGGTGAATGAGAGTCTGATCCCCTGGACCCAGGCCTGGTTCCCTTCCAGCCACACCACTGTCGCCTTGCTATGAATGAAGAAACGAGGTGTCTGCTTTTGATAAATTGATTGAGTTGGCTAAGGGAGGAAGAACAGGAGCTACCCATAGGACATATGGGCAGGAACACAGGGACAAGGTGAGGCAGTGATCAGCGTCAAGGACACCTGACCAGTTGTGCACACCATTGTGCTGGCATGGGCTGCTCTCACCTGCCTGCCACACGCCCATGCCCGCTCCTGCTCCTCTAATGGCATCCAGCCTCCCTGCTGTGATCAGCAATCATACCATTCGCCCCCATTCTTCTCTCCCCACAACCCACACCTTCTGGCAGCCCATGAACATGTCACACTCAGACTGTCCTGCCCCAAATACTATCTCGTTTGTCCCACATCTGGAATGTTCTTTTTCCTCTGACTCCAAGGAGAACCCTCCCAGGCCCCCTTCTCTGCAACGGCCTCTCCTTCTCCAGCCTCAGCACCGTCCTGCCCCCTCCTCCACCGCCTGTCCGGTGGAACAGGCCCGGACTAAGTCTCCATGCCTGGAGGGCAGTCCATCCTGGACATAGTGCATGCCCAGAACTGCCCCCACAGCCAGCTTCCTCTGTGGCTCGCTCTTCACAAGACACGGAAGAGTTTTGGGGCCTGCTGGTGTGGCATTGCTTCTATGATGGCTAAAAACAGCTGGGAAGCTAGAAGACACGCCTGAACCAAGCTCGGGACAGTGACTTGTTAGCCAAAAGCTTCAATTCAGGCCCCAAATCCAAGTGTGGCATTGTGTCAAATGAGGCTGAGACTCCGCGTCACCTCAGCTCACCAGGCACCTCTGAGGCAAACCCTGACAGGTGCATTTCAGTCCCCTGCTCAGGATCCACCCCAGCCCTGCTTGGCATGCAGCATCTTTCATAGCAGGTGCCCTCTGCCGCTTCTGAGGTCATCCTTCCGTCTCCTCACAAAACTCAGTGGAAACAGACATCCTGCAATCAGAATGAAGAGCTAGTCACCCAGACACTTTCAACACCTACAGCTGGGGAGGCTGAGTAAATTACTGCAAAATTAGGGTGACAATTTTTGAATATATTTTCCACCTTTTATTTCCATCAGTATCATCCATTTAAAAAGAATGACAAGAAGATTCCCATCCATCCAAACTGGACCGCCCACACTTTATGAAAAAGTTGGAGCATTTCAGCCGGCTCCACGTGATCCATCCTGTCTTCAGTCAGTGCCTTCTGGAAGGGAGGAAAAGTCTTGGATGCACCTGGCACTCAATCCACTCGGCACCTGGCTGCTGCTGCGGTCCTAGGGCTGGAAGGAACTCCCACTGGGCGCACATCTACAGAGGAGTGCGTGGCGCAGCGAGGACGGTTACTGCTGGAACCGACATACAGCGAA
Organism: Nomascus leucogenys; assembly: GCF_006542625.1. Classification (NCBI taxonomy): domain Eukaryota; kingdom Metazoa; phylum Chordata; class Mammalia; order Primates; family Hylobatidae; genus Nomascus; species Nomascus leucogenys. Next base: position 99,520,248 of record NC_044393.1, on the reverse strand, counting down.
CTACATACTTTCAGAAGGAGCCTCTGTCACATGGATAGAACAACAACAACAACAAAAAAAACCCACAAAAAACCTGGAGAAAATATATCTAAATCTCTGATAGGTCTCTTAGCTAGCAGTGAGTTCAGTATGACAGCACAGAGTCTAAAAATACTAATTAAAAATAAATTGCTTTGGTTAGCATTTAAACCTTTCCCATTCAATAAAAGATTTCTGTAATGAGGAATGCTGAATATATATAAAGTCTGACACTCAATCTTGAATTTCGGGGGTGTATTTTACTGAACTAAGAGCATAAAACACTGGCGTCCCAGGCGGAAGGCATTTGCTGCGACCTGGTGTGGCCCCCAAGGCCAGTGCCTCATCGTTTTGCCCCACAGCACTTGGAAGGAAGACTTAAAGGATTATTTGAGGGGCGGGGAAAGGGTGGCACAGGAACCCATGGGGCATCCTGGCAGAGATGACAGCGTGGGAAGCAGGAAGGTCACGGGCAGTGGGTGCAGGAGGCAGGCAAGCTGGGCAGATGGAGCCACAGCTGAAGAGGAAGCAGTCGGGACGCCCTTCCCAGGACCCTGCCCTGGACACCTTCCCCAGGACCCCTGTTCTGCAGGACCCCTGTTCCTTCCTGTTTCGGGGTAAAACAAGCTGGGGAAGGGGTTAGGGACGCAGACCCGGGAGGCAGATGGAACGGCCTGCGCCAGGCCAGAGGAAGCTTATCCCCCGAGACCACGCATGAAGGCCCTGGAACCCCTCCTGGACTCGTCCCCTGCCCACCCCCTCCTACACCCAAAGAGGACTTGCAATTCAGATGAAAAGTAAGAACAGAAAGAGCTGCATTAGCCTTTTCATAATGATAGCATTTATAAGCAGAAAATTAGCGCTATTTCTGTTCATTATTTAGTTTTTCTTTGTTGCCGACTTCCTATTTTCTACATAGGATAGGTACTCTGCAATAATAATTTCTTCATCTTCCAGAGTTGAGTCAAGATAGTCTTCCTCATGCTCTGGAATGTCTTCCAGTATCTCATTGACGGCCTCTGTCTCCATGTCTTCGTCTGTTGAGGCACTAGAGGTTCCTACAATAAAATACCGCAGCAGTAAGTGAATTATGTGAGGATTGTCCTGGGGACGCTGCATGACCACAGTCAACCTCAGACTGTGCCTCTTGCTGGCCACACTGTCCAGGTGGCCGGCCCAGTGACATCAGGGGACGCCCCCTCAGTCTCCACGTCTGCCGTGGCCTAAGGCACCGGTCCCATCTGTTGGCTTCTGAAGACACTTTGCTCTCAACGCGGCACTCAGAGACCCCAGACCTACCTGCGGAGTCGGAAGGGGACGTGGCTGGCGGGGACAAAGAGGCTTCCGGTGACAGCGGCAGCTCAGGAGGCAGGCTTCCTCCGTTGTGAGCAAGGGTCTGGGCGGCCAGCTGGACGTTGCCTCTGAACACTCTCAGCGCAGCTTCGGCCACAAGTGCATCAAAACCCATGTACACCAACTAGGGGAGAGCGCAGGGGTCACAGCATCGGCCCCTGGCTCCTCTTCTGCCACCCGCTTCCCCCACATGGGCGGACAGCCGGCTCATGTTTAAGAGCTCCTGGCGTGCGCACCATGGACCTTTCTGCACAAGTCATGCTTCTGTGCAATGTGAGCGTGGAGCAGCCTGGAACGGGGCTTGGAAGACTCGAGTCGGGTGCGTCAGTGAGCAGCCATCTCAGGACAGGCAAGGACCTTGGGCTGAGAGCAAGGCACCACGCCAGCCTCACCATGGGCACCGCAAGGTCAGTGGCCACAGCATACAGGCATGCCAATGTGTGTGGGGGGACAAATGTGGACAGAGCTGTCACTTGGGACACAAAGCTGGATGGGTTTCACAGGTCACAGTGACATCCTTTTAGGTCACAGGCAGAGAAATGGGGCTGATGTAAACAGTGGTGCATAGACAAAGGCGACAAACCTAAAGAGAACTTTCTGACGCTTCCCCAGTTTTCCTGCTTTCCAAGGAGGCCTCCCCTGCCCTCTGTTATACTGCGTGGGTGGCCTCTGCGGTGGGCAGGTTACACCTGGAGCCTGGGAGCCAAGGTGTCAGCACGGACTCCCCCAGTCCTGCTGCCTGATTCACCTGGGTTACCCCAAGCAACCCCACTGGAGGCTGTCCAAGACGAGGGCACAAAGGCCTGTCACTCACTTGGTCAATGTTTTCCTGGGAAGGACTTTCTTGACGGTTGTCGGTTTCAGGATTGGAATCATTTAACCACCACATCTGAGGATTGCTCAACAGAATCTAAAACACACAGGAACACCCTTTACCCATCACTAAGAACTCGTCACACATTCAGACAGGCGCTGCACCCTGCCATGTGCTAGGCAGACCCAGCCATCCTCCGCTGCTAGGAGGCAGAGAAAGGGGCTCCCACCCAGGCTGGTGTTCACAGAAGGCTTCCAGCCAGAGACCAGGACAGCTGGGGTTTGAAGGAGGAGCAAGACTAGTCAGGGAAAAGATCCCTTCTGATAGAGCAGGAAGGGATGGAAAGCGGGTGGAAGCAGCATCCAAGAAAACAGGTTTTGTCAGAGCTACAGACAGAAAGGTCTCTTAAGCAGCTCAGGGCTGACCGATCTTTGAAAGCGTCCTGCCCTCTAGACTTAAAATGTCAGGCAGGTAGTAGGGTTATTTTGACCCTTAACTTCTTCATCACACAATACTTAATCTTCAAAGACCCTGTGGAGACTTTCCTTTCCAACACTCAATACTTCTATGTTGACTGGAAGTATTTTTGTGCCACTCATATAATTCACATCTGTTTTGAGAACCATCAGTCCCTTCGGATATTCAGAATTTCCCACCTCTTAATATTTCTCCAACACACAAAAAAATCAAACTAGATACTCAAATAAAAATTAAAATTTAACGTATATGTTAAATATACATATACATAGTAACAAAAGTACTGCCTTGTGGAGCCTTCCAGGGAACAGGGCAGGGATAAGAGGCAAAGGCAGGGTGGACTCCCCGTGCCTGCTGCACCCACACCCACCTCAGCAGGGCAAACGAGGACACCTGCCCTGCCCTCACCCCCTCCAACCCCATGTCTGTCCCCCCAGCCCCGCCCCCAGCACGTGCACAACCTAAGCCAGCTCCTACCACTCTGCCTCCTGCCCGCCATCCTGCCCCAGCATCTGCCTGGACTGCTGCCTCCACACATCCAGCCTCCTGCCTCCCGTGCACCCCTTGGGAACCCCCCACCACATGTGCTCTGAGTTTGTCTCTCACTGACCTGTGGGGCCAAGAGGACAGAGGGTGGTTCCATGCCAAGCTGCTGAGACGCAGCACAGCACCTGCCCTACTGAGGATTCCATATGCTTCTCCAACACAGGGAAGGAAGTGGCCCAGGTAAAGTCACTGCTGTCTGGATCCCAACCTGCTGTCACTCCTGAGGCGTTCTTTGAAAAGCACCCCCTTTGCCAACATGTACTATGGACTAAATAAATAAAACTAGATACTTACTTACATTTAAAATTTTAATGCCAAACAATTATACTACAAGTTGAATTACCACTCTCTTTTTTCTGCTGTGGAAACTGCCTGTTTACACTAAACTCTGCTGCACACGGAAACCCTACACAAAGTCCTGGCCTGTGGACTCTGCTGGTGTGGACAGGCACCATGTTTTGGAGCCAGGCCTGGGCCAGGCACGGAGCATGGGGCCTCATGGGGCCTTACGCGGCCTCTGTCTGGGCTGGAGCCCAGGAGAAACCTGCCCTTCAGATCCGGATGACGGGGCAGCCCATAGGAGTGAGCCTGGGAGGATGCTGGAGAGCCATGGAGGGAGCTCTGGGCAGGACCCACTGCTCAGGGACAAGGCCAGAGGCCCCAAGGGAGCTGCTACCTTCAGGGCCTCATCCACGTTCCCGCTGGCTTCGTGGAGCGCCTGCTGGGCTGCCTGCGTGGAGTAGCCCATCCCTGTCAGCAACCTGATGTTCTCGAGGCGGCGTCTTTTCTTCTCTTTTTCCTCCTTCCTTATTTGGGCCAATTCCTTTAGGAAAAGAGCAAAGTCCCATCCCAAGTTAGGGACTGAGATTTCACAGCCTCTCAGTCTGTGCTCTACAGGATTCTCCACATTTCCAGGCAAAGCCAAAAAACCAAAGCAAAGCACAGGGGGACCTCTCTCTACCTCTCCTCACCCAGCCAAATGGCAGAGGTGCCACAGAGGCAGAGGGCTGGTGGAAGTGCTGCTTCTGAGGGCAGGCAGTGGAAGTGAGATGCCCGTGGGGCAGGAAGGAGGTGCCTCACGAGCCCCGCCATCCACCATCTGGCATCAGGATGGGCTGCTCGCCCAACCCAGCACTCCCACTGCAGAGGTCGCAGGTGTGAGGTGCATGGATTCTCTTCTAGGAACCGGGTAGAAGAGCTTCCTGCACGCGGTGGGAAGGCCTTCCAGCCTTTGATGAATCGCCCAGGGACTCAAGTTAATATGTGATGTGGAATCAGGGGGCTCCTGGGCAATGCCAAGGCTGATGACCCACCCCCCACAGCTTGGGGAGCAAGGACTCCAGGGCCTTCTGAGGCCTGTCATTCCATTCAGAACCCACAGAATGCCCAGGGGACAAAGGTCATCCAACCTCTTGGTTCTCAACCCTGTTTCTCAGAGTTGCCTGCTATTGCTGCAGGAGCACAAGACGGCTGCGAGGGTTCTAGTCTCTTCACCTCTCCCACCCAGGGCCAATTAGGAGAGTTTCCAGTTTATTTTGTACACTAGTATGCCCATAAAAATGTCATTTGAAAAGGGGATTTTGCTGCTTAAAAGCAACAACAACAAAGCAAGTTTGAAAACCAGGAATTTAATCCAACCTCACTATTTTCCCAACAAGGAGACAGAAAGCTTTCAACAAAGTTAAATGACTGCTACATTCTCCCAGGGAGACAAGCCCCGCCATCAGCAGCAGCGAGGACGGGGGAGAAAACAGACTCCTTCCTTACAGAGACCTGATCCTGCCTCCTGCCCAGCCCAGGCAACAGGCACCTCCTTGCATTTTCCCCACAGCAGGAAAGTGGCCTCATCTCTTAGGAAAACAAAAGCATCATCATCGTGGAACCAGACTCCACAGGCCCCACAGTAGGAGCAGGCAGAACAGAGTGGCTGCTGGAAACATCTCCAGGGATGAAGACATCTGTAGACTCATGGCCCGTCTCTATCACAGGAGAACCTCCCGGGGTGCCCCTGGAGTGCCCACAGTGCCAGCTCCCTTTGCTTGCCCTTCAGCTGCACCAGGCCTGTCTCATGCCCCCGTTACATGCTCTACCTCTCAGCAGCCAGTCTCTGCCAGCCCCAGCCCCGCTGCACAGCGCAGCAGGCTCCATCATTCCAGTCACCTACCTGAAAGCCCGCAGCAGCTCCTGACCACCTCCCCACACTGAGGCACCAGCTCCTTATTCTGCTACTCAGGGCCCCCACTCCCTGGCCCCAACAATGCTTCCAAACTGACCTTATCCTGCCACACCACCCCAACCACACACGCCAGCAGGAGTCTTTCATACAACTCACATTTGCACTTTTATTTACACATACTCCACGTAAAATGCCTTTACTGGCCCCATCCTCTGCTTTCAATACAGTTTCTTCCATTTATATTCCAAAAGGCTAAGAAGCGCGCCTAACATCCAAGCACAGAGAAGGACGCTGCCAGCCAGCAGACCTGGGCATTACCTAACACAGACCTCACACCAACTGGGAGCTTTGAAGAATACTTCCTTTCATTACAAATGTCTTAGTCTGTTTCCTTTTAATCATGTAAACACGTGTGAGAACATTATTTTCTGAAATTTCTCTTTATACTAAGATGAGTTAGAAAGATAAAGTAGATCAATCAATGCCAGTGAGTACTGCACTGAAGTGGCTACAGTTAAGTAGAATCGGATCTCAAGAGAGAGGTGTTGTATGGTCACAACAAGCTGGGATGACCTCTTAGGAAGGCTGCCTCTCACGGCCTGGCCATACTGAAGCATGATCTGTGAGCTCCGTTTCTACAGCTGTTGCTTTTTGCCAGATGAGAAACTGGTCTGTATTCAGGGCCATATTGCACAAAAAATATAAACTTTTAATAATTATGTATTAAAGGCTGGGCACAGTGGTTCACACCTGTAATCCCAGCACCTTGGGAGGCCAAGGTAGGAGGATTGCTTGAACCAAGGAGTTTTGAGACTGGCCTGGGCAACACGGTGAGACCCCATTTCTACAAAAAAATTAAAAAAAAAAAAATCAGCCAAGAGCTCTTGGCAGGAGGATCATTGGAGCCCAGGAGATCAAGGTTGCAGTGAGCCATAATCATGCCACTGCACTCCAGCCTGGACACGAGAGCAAGACTCTGTCTCAAACAAAAGCATGGAAGAATGGTTTTACATTCAGCTCAGTCAGATGCTCATATCTAGAATGTTGGAACTCTGAGGGCAGCAGATTTCTCTTGCTCATCTAAAGCTCCAATAGGAGCTCACTTTTGTGGGACACTGTTTTTGTCTTTCCAGCACCATTCTAACCCTCCCTGAGGTGTGGGAGGCTGCTCCAGCTCCCCAGGTGGCCCCTGAATGGACTAAGGTGGCAACCCTCTATCTCTTGCCACAGGCCTGAGCCAATCAGTCTTGGCATTCCTCCAGCCTCAGTGATAGGTTCAAGGCTGCCCAATCACAAGAAGCTCAGGATTTTCCCTGAGGATTCTGGGACAGAGATTATGGCCCTTGGTGTGACTGGATGACACTGATGACATGGGGTTGGGGGTGGGGGTAGAGAGACAGACCTCAGGTCCTCAGTGACATCAGTAAGCCACTGAATGAATCACCTAACCCTGAGACCTATCCTACTTCTGGACTTTTTACAACTAAACAGGCCAGTAAATCCCACCACATCCCTTGTTTTGATGTTTAGGCCATTTTGGTTTTTTTGTTGTTGTTGTTGCTTTCAGCCAAAAGCATCGTAACTAACAAGATCCATTGGATGGAAGAGGGAGAAGGATCAACTGCACTATATACACTGTTTTTTTTTTATTTGCATTTTCTCCAAGGGCTTTTAACTTCAGAAATGTACAAGTGATATGACTCCACTATACTTAAAAGACCACCTCTGGGCCGGGCGCGGTGGCTCACGCTTGTAATCCCAGCATTTTGGGAGGCCGAGGCGGGCGGATCACGAGGTCAGGAGATCGAGACCACGGTGAAACCCCGTCTCTACTAAAAAAATACAAAAAATTAGCCGGGCGTGGTGGCGGGCGCCTGTAGTCCCAGCTACTCAGAGAGGCTGAGGCAGGAGAATGGCATGAACTCAGGAGGTGGAGCTTGCAGTGAGCTGAGATCGCGCCACTGCACTCCAGCATGGGTGACAGAGCGAGACTCCGTCTCAAAAAAAAAAAAAAAAAGACCACCTGTGAGCTACAGCTCTTCCCATGTGTAAGATGAAAAGTATCTGTCCTGTGGCCTCTCAGGTGGTCACAGGCAGAAGTGAATGACATGAGTGTGACAATGTTTAATGAACTATAGTCTTATACAGTGATGAGAACTGTTTTCCAAATGATCTCATTTTAAAACACTAGCTTTCCAGATGCTAATAAAATCTTACTGGTAGTGGAGTAATAGTAAAGCAACAAATCAGTATCAGCAATGTTTGTTTTTCTGTTAGTACTGAATTAGACCATGTAAAACTCAAACACACAGAACTCAACTTTTCAGCCGGTTGCAGTGGCTCACACCTGTGATCCCAGCACTTTGGGAGGCCAAGGCGGGCGGATCACTTGAGGTCAGGAGTTCAAGACCAGCCTGGCTAAAACGGTGAAACCCCATCTCTACTAAAAATACAAAAAGTAAAGCTGGGCGTGGTGGTGGGCACCTGTAATCCCAGCTACTTAGGAGGCTAAGGCAGAAGAATCACTTGAACCTGGGAGGCAGAGGTTGCAGTGATCACGCCACTGCACTCCAGCCTGGGTGACAGAGTGAGACTCTGTCTGGAAAAAAAGAACTCAGCTTTCCAGAGCCTCTGCCTTTACCTACTCATTGACTTCTATAGCAAGACCCAAAGGACCACGACTGGACTAGGCAAGAGAGAAAGTTAAGGACCACAGCTGGTGTTGTAAAAGGAGAAACCCTGTGACTGCTCACCACGGAATGAACCCACGAATCCACTCCCTCTCTGGCCTCAGGTAGGCAAACAACCACGGGGCTTTCCTGCTCCCATCCAAATACCCCCGAGGCTGCTTTTTTCCTTCAGGATTATCCTAGTGTTTAGCAAAAAGGGAAACGAGGTAACATACATGTGAAGATTCTAGAGATTTCTATGGCTGGAGTTTACAGCTAGAAAGGACTTGTGAGATAATCTAGTACCAACTTCCTGTTTTAGCAAGAAAAATGGCTCTTCTGCTAATATTCCACCATTATCTCCCTCTAGACCTCAGTTCTTTTACTGCAGAACATATTGGATAGAATAAGGATCCTTCCAACTCCAAAATTCTAAGGTTTTCTTAAATGTACTTAATTGTTTCAAATGATTATAGTTTTTTAACCTGTGCTTTCATAATATAATACAACTTGTTTCTATGATTTGACTTATGTTTCTAGGCAAGGATGCAATCCCCAACTTTAATAATGACCTCATGAAAAAACAATTTTGTTTTTAAAATGACCTCCAGAAATACACTATGGTGTTAAAGAAAAAGAGAGAGAGGACCGTTTGCCACCACAGCAGGAAACAAAACTAGGGAGACTGCGGCATGTGAAAAATGATCCAATTGAAAAAGACAAGTTTCAGCCAGGCGTGGTGGCTCACGCCTGTAATCCCAGGACTTTGGGAAACTGAGGTGGGCACATCACTTGAGGTCAGGAGTTTGAGACCAGCCTGGCCAACATGGTGAAACCCCATCTCTACTAAAAATACAAAAATTAGCCAGGTGTGGTGGCACGCACCTGTAATCCCAGCTACTCAGGAGGCTGAGGCACGAGAATTGCTTGAACCCGGGAGGCGGAGCTTGCAGTGAGCCAAGATCGCGCCACTGCACTCCAGCCTGGATGACAAAGTGAGACTCTGTCTCGAAAAAAAAAAAAAAAAAAGACAAGTTTCTCCTTCCTTCCCAATCTGGAGTAATAAAGAGTTCCTTGTTATTAACACTCCTGTGGGATTATCTTTTTTTGTTCTTTCATACCCAAGACAGCTAGGGCATGTGAAAGTGGGTACCTCTCTGCGGTTGGTAATATGAGTGGCCGCATGATCCACGTTCCCATCACACGCCCTCAGGCCAAGCCGGGCTTCCTGGGCAGTAAACCCCAACTGCAACAAATTGTCCACTTTTGACGGATCAATATATAGCTCTTTAAAGAGCTGACGTGCCTAGAGACAGGGAAATGTAAGAATCATGTAACCACAGCAATACTTAAAGCTTAATACAAAGTGAAAGCCTAAAAGAAATTAGATTGTACCCAATATGAATTAAAGGGCATCAGATTTTGGATAAAATCTCCAAACTAGGCCTGTTATTAACAAGTACAAATAGAAACAGACCAACACTATCCTTACTCACAAAGCAGCTACAGCACAACACGAGGTAAGAGGCTGGGTGTTGCAGAAGTGACTGGTAACCACTTTGTTTTTGCAACAAAAGCCCCCGAATTTCAGCTGTGCACGTGACATTTCTCACCCTCCCGTGCAACTGGGTGTAGCCAGGTAGTGAAGTCGAGGTCAATGGCATGCAGCCACAGCGCTGGGTGCAGCTGCGGGGTCATCTCTCAAGTGGCCTGCTCTGGACTCTCTCTTGCCCCCTCTGCTGGCTGGAAGAGGCACTGACAGGAGCAACCTAGGACGCCTTGCTGAGGCTGGCGGGCTGCTCACTGCTCTGGCCCGGCTCACCTCTAGACTGCAAGATGAGTGAGCCATAAACTTCTATCCAATTAAAGTCACTGTCTTTTCGAAGTCTCATTACAGCATCTGGCTGTACTCTAACATATACAAATGTGTTTCTGGTTCAATCTCTCCTGTGCACGGAGAAAGCACAGGTATGTTTCTCACAAGTCACAAACTACTAAGTTAAAATCCTTAACTTCCAGGAATGTTTTTTAAAAGGAGGTGAAAATTGGTTACAACTTTACTTTTCTTACCTTGTTAAGATACTCACAAGCCTCTACATCATTTCCACTGTGATAGTTTCGGATACCTTGAAGTAAGTAGAGTCTTAGAAACAGTACCTTCTCTTTCCCACAATTTCCCTAAAATTATTGAAGAAAAAAAGGATAAAATTGCCTTATTTCTAACTACAGGTCTGTAATACTCATATCTGTAATTCCCTTGGCCTCCAGAGGGGCAACATGGTAGTATTAAAATGTCCGTGGCTTCACTATGACTGATGGCAAAAGTGAAGCCCCCTCTTCCCCATCCCCTGTGGTATGACAACATTCCTCATGCCACACAGGAGAGTCAGTGTGAGGGCACCAGCCTCCAGACATGCAGCACAGTGGCCCTTCTGGTCAGCAGAGAAGTATGCAGAAATCCAAACCAGGGATAAGAGAGTCTGCATCAGCAGGATTTTGATGACTTGGGGAAATCAGAAAAATCCATACTCGAGCCACAGCTCTTGAGCTGCGACTCATTCACGCAAACTGTCACTGCTGAAATGTCTATTTTCTGCATTTACATCTTGCAAATTAGACTCTACCAACATAAAGAAGTCAGCAGCTCTCTCCTGGTCAGGGTGATCACTGATGGGGTTCTATGACTAGCGAAGCATGTTCCTTTGGGCTAAGTGCTCACACGCTAAGTAAGAGAGACAGCCAGATTTGTAAAACATTGAACACTTTATAAATATATAGCTTAAAAAGAGTATACTGCATACTGCTATCAAAATGAAATCACCTTCTGGCAGTAGTTCAAATACTTTAACAGGAATAAACACAAATGCTAGAAATGGACTCAATGAGACATAAAATGAATTCCAGGAACATACTTTTATGTGGACCAGTCTCTGATGATTTTCTCCATAACAATTTTTAAAGCATTTCTGGGCCAAGTTTAATTTTTTTTCTGCATCATCAAGGCATTCCAGTTGTTCCAGGCAGAAGTAACACCACACTATATCCAGCTGGAGGACGGCATAGTTATCCACTGTGTCCAGCAGCTCTCTGCAACACTCACTGGAAAGAGAAGGACAATGACATCACTGCCAAGCAGCAATTGAAACATTTTTAGCATTTGAAACCTTTTTGTGAATTACTGGAATTCTTTCCCAGTTCTTGGTGTATGTTCAAAGGCTGACTGCTCTAAAAGAGAGATCCTAATGTTTAGGAAGGGAGTCGTATTTATAATCTCATCCTTCTAATGGGGGAAAGAAAGAGAAATCAGAAATCAGGGCTTAGGAATCAAAGCTTACCACCACTTGCCCCAGGACACACATGCAGCCCCTTGATAGGAAGCAGAACCCAGGGCCGCTGTGTCAGAGGCCCTCAGCGAATACGGGGAAGACCATGCTTTAAAGCTGTGACTTCCAATCCTGACTGGAAATCAGCATCACCTGGGCCAGAGCAACGTTCTTTCTTTCTTTCTTTAAGAATCATTGATCCCACCTAGACCAAACATAACAGAAATCTCTGGGGGTTGGGCCTGGTAATTATACTGCCAGAGTCTCCCCAGCTGATGCTAATGTACAGCCAGGGCTGAACACCACTTCTTTAAAGACACCAAAAAAATCACTACGTACTATGAATGCCTCAGCTGAGGAAGGCTCTGACAAGGCATTCATGTTCAGTCACATTCAAGCGGGGGGAGAAACAATTCAGAAAGCACCAGGCTCTAATGGCCCAGCTGATTTCTGAGGGCCTACGTGCAGGCAAAATGCGACTCTGTATCCGCGGCAGCAGGCTGAACCCGGGCGCAGAGAAGGGAAGAAAGACAGCAACAGAAGTCAGTGTGCTCCAGGAGGAGTGCTGACAAAGACAGCCATCAAGGTGACTGATTTTAAGTTATGATTACATTAAAAATTCCTAATGCCAATCTAGGTCTCAAGTCTTCAATAAGAACATTTGGAACCACACATTGTGTATGAACAAGGTTTTATCTCTTTGTGTTCACTGGTGTTCTACTAAAAATAAGACTGCTCTTGTATAAAACTACAAAATCCACATGGCCTCAAGCTTCCTGTCCTGCCTATCAAAATATGCATGGAATAAAAAAAAATAAAAAGGACTTTAATTTTGTCATTTACCCTTTAAAACAGTAGTCTCCTAAAGAGGGCCCGTGTAGACGGTCCAGTTGCGGGTGCCGCAAAAAAAATGTATCACAGCAGTATTTTTACATTTATTTTCATCTCTCTCAACATTTCTAATTTCGTGAGTGTTTGAGAACATATACACCATATTTTACACACGTGTGCACGCAGACACACAGATGTGGAGCTGGGTGAGGGGTGCTTTCTCCAAATCTACTGCTCAGCCTGAGAACCTGACTTTGAGAGAAAAAGCAGCGCTTTGTGGATTGTGATCTGATCTCACAGTCGCAGTGAGATCTCCTGCCTCTAGACACATTCTGGTTCCTGTGACAGAAGACTCTCCTGCCACTCACAGGAAAGCAATGGGCATGTGGCCGAACTTCTCCATCTCCTGCATGTTGCTTTAACAGGCTCGCTCATGTTCTACTAAGCATCAAGAGCGTGGGCAGAAATGGCCTCCTGCCAGTTAAAAATAAAATCAATATGCATTTATCTCAAATTTGACCCAGGATCGAGTATTTATTTGTGCAGCCAAAAAAAAAGAGAAAAACACCAACAAAATGAACAAACACACAAAAAACCCAAAGCAGAGGTCTCATATTAGAGGGGCACATGTCATCCTTTTAGTTTTGAGAAATCAACACATTATTAATCAAACTACATTTAAACTTGATCATTTGCTTGGGGAAAAGTGGTTTCTTAATGCCTGGTATAAATTGCAATTAGAAGGCTGGGAGTGGTGGCTCACACCTGTAATCCCAGCACTTTGGGAGGCGAGGCAGGAAAATCACTTGAACCCAGGAGTTTCAGACCAGCCTGAGCAATATAGAGACTCTGTCTCTAAAAAAAATTATAAAAATAAAAAATTTCATTTAGAGTATACTTTTATTAACATTGCTTTGGTTTACAATTTTAGTAACATTAATATTCAACACTGTTACATTTTCATGCTGACAATATTAAACGTACAACATTTATTTAAATAAAATCTACTGAGCCTAGCTTTCAAAAAATTAAATCCTGGCCAGGCACAGTGGCTCACGCCTGTAATCCCAGCACTTTGGGAGGCCGAGGCGGGCAGATCACCTGAGGTCAGAAGGTCAAGACCAGTCTGGCCAACATGGTGAAACCCCATTTCTACAAAAATTAGCTGGGCATGATGGCACGTGCCTGTAATCCCAGCTACTCGGGAGGCTGAGGTGGGAGAATTGCTTGAACCCAGGAGGCGGAGGTTGCAATGAGCCGAGATCACGCCATTTGCACTCCGGCATGGGTGACAGAGTGAGACTCCGTCTCAAAAACAACGAAAATTAAATCCCATTTGAGCTTAAGTCGGTTATTTAACAGAAATTTATTATGTTTGTCTTAAAGTTTAAATTTTTTTTTTTTTTTTGAGATGGAGTCTCGCTCTGTCACCCAGGCTGGAGTGCAGTGGCGCAATCTTGGCTCACCACAAGCTCCGCCTCCCGGGTTCATACCATTCTCCTGCCTCACTCAGCCTCTCAAGTAGCTGGGACTACAGGCGCCCGCCACCACGCCCGGCTAATTTTTTGTATTTTTAGTAGAGACGGGGTTTTGCCATGTTAGCCAGGATGGTCTGATCTCCTGACCTCGTGATCTGCCTGCCTTGGCCTCCCATAGTGTTGGGATTACAGGCGTGAGCCACTGCGCCCGGCCAGGCTTACCTTTCTTGAAATTAATATTTCTTTATTTAACATAAAAATTTTAGGCCAGGCGCGATGGCTCACACCTGTAATCCCAGCACTTTGGGAGGCTGAGGCGGATGGATCACCTGACGTCAGGAGTTCGAGACCAGCCTGGCCAACATAGTGAAACCCCGTCTCTATTAAAAATACAAAAATTAGCCGGGAGTGGTAGTGGGCACCTGTAATCCCAGCTACTTGAGAGGCTGAGGCAGGAGAATCGCTTGAACCCCGGAGGCAGAGGTTGCAGTGGGCGGAGATTGCAGTAAGCCAAGATTGTGCGACAGAGTGAGACTCCGTCTGAAAAAAATAAAATAAAATTTTAAAAAAGCCAAACTTACCTAACTTTTTTCAAGAAAGGTTAGCTAAAAAGTCATTTTCAATTTTCTTACTGGTTTTAAGGAATTGGATTATAGTGTGCTACAGTGTAGTTTTTTCTGATATTTCTTTTGGGGTCATTAAAGTCATTGCATCTGGGGGTTTATAGTTTTCATCAAACTGGGAAAAATTATGGCCATTTTTTTCAAGTATTTTTTCTGTCCCACATGCCTCCCTTTCCAGGGACTCCAATTACATGCATTTTAGGCCGCCTGAAATTGTTCCACAGCTTGCAGATGCTCTGTTCATTTTTTTTTTCAGTCTTTTCTCTGTTTTCTCAGAGAGTTTCTATTGCCTTAACATTTACTAATCTTTTCTTCTGTAGTGTCTATTCTGCAGTTCATCCCACCTAATGTACTTTTCATCTCGGATGTTGTACTTTTCATCTCTTACATTCTAACGTGGGTCTTTTGAATGTCTCCCATGTCTTTATCTGATATGTTCAGTTGTTCCTCTGACTACTTGAGCAGATGGATTACAGTCACTGTTTTAATGTCCTTGTCTGTTAATTCTATCTTCTGTGTCACTTCTGAATCTGTTGCTACTGACTGATTTTTCTGCTTGTTATAGGTTACATTTGCTTGTTTCTTTGCATGCCTGCTAATTTTTCAGTGGATGCTGGATATTTTTGAATTGCTAAATTATTGAGCTTTGTTAGGGATGCACTTATTTGAAAGCAGTAAGTTAAGGGTACTGTTCAGGACTAGCTTTTAAGCTTTGTTAAGTGGGACCAAATGATGCCCTAGTGCTGAGGCAACGCCCTTCTGAAGACTCTATCTGACGCCCTGTGACTACCAAATTCTCCACTCTGGCTGGTGGGAACATAAACTATTCCTGGCCTTCTATGAACTCGGGGGATTATTCCCTGCTTCTTTCACGTGGTACCTTGCCCAGCCCTGGGCGGTTTCCTCACACACGTGCTGATCATCACTGAGCAGAAGACTCAAAGGGCTCCTCTGAAGCTCTCTGACACCCTCTCTCTGGCAGCTCGCTCCTCTCACCTCCTTGGCCTCTTGCATGCCCAGCTCCATCTCCTTAACTCCAGGGAGCAAAGGCTCTGCCTGGGTTTGCCCTGCCTGCCCCGTAGCCTGAAACTTCTCCAGGTACTGAGCTCCCCTCATGTTTCCCCACCTCAGGGTCACTGTCCTGCACTGCCAGGAAGTCACTGTTTCATACAATTTGGGGAAAGAAACCATTCTTGGTCATACTACATACCATGCTCCAAGACATATGGTAGGAAGTTGTGACAGAACTTCTAGCTTACTTGGAGAAGTTAGGGGGAGAATCAAATGGAAAAGGAAATGGAAAAACTGAAGTTTCCTCCGTCTGCATTCTATTTGGCTTACATTACTGCTGATTTCCTTTATGAAAAGGGAGAAATCACACACACACAAAAATATGCTAACAAGTTGGCCAGGATAAATAGATGCCCAGAAAAAAAATAACTTTCTCTACTTAGAAAGACATTGACAATTATTATTTCATTATTATACCTATTACTTACCGAACATGTTAATGTACTATGAACTGAAGATGTAGCCAAATTTGTATTCAATGGTTCCCTGAGACCTAAAAATTATTTCAAGGATTTGTCCAGGGTAAAAAGATTGAGAGAGGCTCACACAGATGTATGAAGATCAACCATGTTCTTATAGCTGCTGAAGCTCGATTATGAGTGTATATGGAAGCTCATTATACTAATTTTTATGTCTATTTGAAATTTTCCATAATAAAAAATTAGAAACAACTATGGAAGGGAATGAAAAATTTACCTAAACTTTTAGGACCTAATTTAAAGCCTGTTGACCCGACACTGTTTGCAGAAGAGAATGAAACTGACATCCAGAAAGAGGCCTAGACAGAGAACCCCAGAGGCACCCACCAGCCCTCATTCTCACTGTTCCCAGCCCGGCCCCTCCCCTCCCAGTCCCTTCTTTGTGTACGTTAAACTTGGGACTTGTTCACTTAGAACCCAAAGGCACTGACCAATGGAAAACTATAAATATTTGCATTCATCTTCTGGGAGTATACAGTATTATCTTGGGAATGCACCAAAACAGAAAAGAAGTTAACATTAAATTTGTTAACTTTTGACCATTTTCAAAAAATCAAGTCTACTTTTCAAATGTTGAATATGTCTGCATCACAGTCTCTTAGTACCATTTCCCATGAAGAGGAACCAGGACTCCTTGGGAAATTGCTGATTCCTGGTCTGGGCATTAAATGCCCAAGATGAGCCTGGAGTATCTTTGGATTCCAGAAATCAGAGGCTGCAAAGACTAGCAGGGTCAGGTCAAAAAAACATGGGCTGCCTGCCAGCCAGCATGACCAATTTAAGCACTGAAGCTTGAAACACATCAAATGTTTTAAATCCATGAGTTAATAATGACACTTAAGAAAATGAAAAGAGAAAGAAACCTCTTTGGTCACCTTTGGAGGCTGATAGTGAAGCAACTCATTTATTCTGAAAACAAGAAGATAAGGAGAAAGGAACAAAGTATTTTATTCTATCTTTCCTATACAAATTGTACCTCCGCATATAAAATAACTGATGAGCAAACAAAAATTTTTCAGAATTCCAGCAATAAATGCAGAAGGGAGGCCAGGTGCGGTGGCTCACACCTATAATCCCAGCACTTTGGGAGGCCAAGGTGGGAGGATCACATGAGTCCAGGAGTTCAAGACCAGCCTGAGCAACACAGGGAGACCCCATCTCTATAATTAAAAAAAAAAGGCCGACACAGCAGCTCACACCTGTAATACCAGCACTTTGAGAGGCTGTGGTGGGTGGATCACTTGAGCCCAGGAGTTTGAGACTAGCCTGGGCAACACAGTGAAACCTCATGTCTACAACAAATACAAAAAAATTATCTGGGCATGGTGATGTGCACCTGTGATCGCAGCTACTTGGGAGGCTGAGGTGGGAAGATCACCTGAGCCCAGGAGATGGAAGTTGCAGTGAGCTGAGATCATGCCACTGCACTACAGCCTGGGTGACAGAGTGAGACTCTGTCTCAAAAAAAAAAAAAATAAGTGCAGAAGGAATAATATCACCATTATACAGCTCTTAAACAATGGATGTGAGGAATAATCATCAATACTACCCCAAAACCATTAGGTGAAAAGCTGACGGGAAACTTGATAATGGAAAGTTCCAACTAGCAACATAGCACATGTACAGAAGAAGAGAGGATATCCTACCTGCTTGAAAATTCTTTACAGGGAGGAAAGGTCAATTGGAAATACAAAGGGAAGAAGAAATTCACCAGTCTACACCATAACTACTCTTTTACATTAACCACTGTTGCAGATGAAAGTCTGCAGTCTCAAGGGCATGGCAGGGTGTTCTGTATAGTCTGGACCACCTTCCTTAAAGCTGGTGTTCACCAAGTACAAAAGCGCCTACCAGAAATATTTGTCAGCGTCCAACAGACATGGCAAGGCTATTCCATATTCTTTTCTTTTCAGGAAAGCTCTGCCCTTCTCATGATATCCCATAGCTAACATAAGGGCCTAGGAAAAAATACGAATTTAAAAAACATCACTTTAAAATATAATAAGGCAAATTATATTAAAAGCATATTACTTTTTAAAAAACAAATTAAAAAACGAAAACAAGATCATAACTCAATCTAAAAGCCAAAATTAAGAAAAATATAATTAATTAAAGCTTTATTTCATTTAAATACTGAAGCCAAACACTTCATTTAATGTAGCTGATACGATCCTAACCAGCACTTGGCCCTTTGCTTTCATCAGTTTATTTTCGTATCCGCTAATCTGATCTACTTCTAATATTCTATTCAGACTAAACATATTAAAAAGCAGCCAGTAATGCTTGTATCCTTTTTATTTTATTTATTTTATTTTTTTGAGACAGAGTCTCGTTCTGTTGTCCAGGCTGGAGTGCAGTGGTGCGATCTCGGGTCACTGCAACCTCCACCTCCTGGGTTCAAGCGATTCTCCTGCCTCAGCCTGCCGAGCAGCTAGGACTACAGGCATGCACCACCATGCCCGGCTAATTTTGTATTTTTAGTAGAGATGTGGTTTTGCCATGTTGGCCAGGCTGTTCTCGAACTCCCGACCTCAGGTGATCTGCTGCCTTGGCCTTCCAAAGTGCTGGGATTACAGGCGTGAGCCACAGCGCCCAGCTGCTTGTATCTTTAAAAAGGGCATTCATTTCACTTTCTATTCTTTTTTTTTTTTTGCTCTGTCGCCCAGGCTGGAGTGCAGTGGCGCGATCTTGGCTCACTGTAAGCTCCACCTCCTGGGTTCATGCCATTCTCCTGCCTCAGCCTCCCGAGTAACTGGGACTACAGGGGCCTGCCACCACAACTGGCTAATATTTTTTTTTGTATTTTTAGTAGAGATGGGGTTTCACCATGTTAGCCAGGATGGTCTCAATCTCCTGACCTTGTGATCCGCCTGCCTCGGCCTCTCAAAGTGCTGGGATTACAGGCGTGAGCCACCACGCCCGGCCTCACTTTCTATTCTTAATCATCTAGTTTTTTCTGAAGTTATTTGTCAACTTTAGTATTTCCAAAACAAATTTTTTTATTTTTATTTTTTTGAGACGGAGTCTCGCTCTGTCGCCCAGGCTGGAGTGCAGTGGCGCAATCTCGGCTCACTGCAAGCTCCGCCTCCCGGGTTCACGCCATTCTTCCACCTCAGCCTCCCGAGCACCTGGGACTACAGGTGCCCGCCACCAGGCCTGGCTAATTTTTTTGTATTTTTAGTAGAGACGGGGTTTCACCGTGTTAGCCAGGACAGTCTCGATCTCCTGTTCTCGTGATCTGCCCGCCTCGGACTCCCAAAGTACTGGGATTACAGGCATGAGCCACCGAACCCGGCCCCAAAACAATTTTTAAAAGGTGATCCAAAATTTTTTGAAGTTCATTAGATTTTTCAATTTAGATGTTCAAATAATTCAGTCTGATAAAGCAGCAGTCCCCAACCTTTTGGCACTAGGGACTGCTTTCATGGAAGACAATTTTTCAACGGACAAGGAGGAAGGTAGATGGTTTCAGGATGAAACCGTTCTACCTCAGGTCATCAGGCATTAGATTCTCATCAGGAGCGCACAACCCAGAGCCCTCGCATGCGCAGTTCACAGTAGGGTTCATGCTCCTAAGACTCTAATGCCGCTGCTGATCTGACAAGAGGCGGAGCTCAGGCAGTGATGCTCACTTGCCTGCTGCTCACCTGCTGTGTGGCCCAGTTCCTAACAGGCCACAGACTGGTACCCATCTGCAGCATGTGGGGTGGGGACCCCTGTGACAAAGGTTTTCCCAAGAGATCTGGATGTCATGATTCAATGTAAGAGAGCAGTGGGCAAGTAATCATCATTTTCAAAAGACAAACATTGGCCGGGCACAGTGGCTCACGCCTGTAATCCCAGCACTTTGGGAGGCCGAGGCAGGTGGATCATGAAGTCAAGAGATCGAGACCATCTGGCCAACATGGTGAAACCCCATCTCTACTAAAAATACAAATTAGCTGGGCGTGGTGGCGTGCACCTGTAGTCCCAGCTACTCGGGAGGCTGAGGCAGGAGAATCGCTGGAACCTGGGAGGCAAAGGTTGCAGTGAGCTGAGATCACACCACTGCACTCCAGGCTGGGCAACAAAGACTCCTTTTCAAGAAAAAAAAAAACAACAAAACTTTAATCTTTAGTTTTAAACAAAAAAACTCATAGAGTGAAGCCCACACGAAACCATCCCTTAAAAGCAGAAAAATTAAAATTAATTTGACACATAGTCATTCATTATAAGAAGCTACTGAACCCTCAGAGATTGATCTTAGAGTCCAAGTTCCAGAATGCTGCTATACAGACCCCCATGGGGCTGGGTGCAGTGGCTCATGCCTGCAATCCCAGCACTTCAGGAGGCCGAGGCGGGTGGATCATCTGAGGTCAGGAGTTCAAGATCGGCCTGGTCAACATGGCAAAAGCCCGTCTCCACTAAAAATACAAAAATTAGCCAGGCGTGGTGGTGCGTGCCTATAATCCCAGCTACGCAGGAGGCTGAAGCAGGAGAATGGCGACAGAGTGAGACTCCATCTCAAAAAAAAAAAAAAAAAAAAAATTAGCCAGACATGGTGGTGTGTACCTGTAGTCCCAGCTACCCAGAAGGCTGAGGCAGGAGGATCGCTCAAGCCCAGGAGGTTGAGGCTGCAGTGAGCTATGATGGTGCCACTGTACTCCAGCCTGGGTGACAGGGCAAGACCCTGTGTCTTAAAAAAACAAAAACACGGCAGGGTTTGGTGGCTCATGCCTGCAATCCCACCAGTTTGGGAGGCCAAGGTGGGTGAATCACCTGAGGTCAGGAGTTCAAGACTAGCCTGACCAACATGGAGAAACTCTGTCTCTACTAAAAATACAAAATTAGCCATCCGTGGTGGCACATGGCCTGTAATCCCAGCTACTCGGGAGGCTGAGGCAGGAGAATCGCTTGAACCCAGGAGGCGGAGGTTGTGGTAAGCTGAGATTGTGCCATTGCACTCCAGCCTGAGCAACAAGAGCAAAACTCCGTCTCAAAAACAAAAAACAAACAAACCCCATAGATATATTTAAGATTAAACCCCCGCCTACCTATTCCAAATTATAGAATAGGGAAAGAGTATGAGGAAATGGGAGAGATGTCAGAATCACCTGTGGACTTTTCCCAAACTACACAGTTTCCCTGCCCCTATTCTGATCCATCCCTTAGGGGACATGGTCCTCTAGGAAAATAAACTAAACATAAAGCACTGCCACAGGAAGCTGCATGCATTGAAGGCAGTGGGTCGTGTCCTCAGGTATGTTGAAAGTCACTGCTCCAGGACAGTGAGGCATGACATTTTGTACTAATGCACTGAAAAGCACAGGGTGAGGCCCACTGGATGCCAGTGCTCACCACGTGGTGACATTTTCTGTTTACAAGGCTGGAGATGGAGCACTGTTTCCAACCCTTTACAACACTTCCAACATAAAGTAACTAAAAACCACCTCTGCCCTGACAACAAATCTAAGAACAGGCCACACATTTCTCGTAGTACTTACTTTTCTTTCTGATGGGGGAATTCTGATTGATCTGCCTGTCTGGTTAGCTATGTCTAAGTACGGTGTCATGTCTGGATCCACCACCGTCTCAGCTGCTGTAACAAAACCAAAAGGACCTCCATTAACTCAATGTTAAACAGTTGTGATGATGACAATCTCAAAAATGTTAGATGGCTGAGGTGAAACTCAGTGAGAGCCGTGATCCCCCAGCTGTGTGATCCAGTGCTGCCCCTAAGCAGCTGAGTGGGTGGCAAGCCCAAAGCTCTGGGTACCTCTCTTTGCCAGTATTTCCAGTCCTCTCTTGGTCCTCTGAATTTGTTTTTCTTTGAGTCCGGCCTCATTTTGTTCCTCTTCCTCTAACTGGAAGTTTTTCCTCACATCCTCTTCAGACTGTTTTAGTTCAAGCACCATCGCTTTCACATTGTGAGCCACGCCTTGTTCTTCGAGGGTTTTCCCTATAAAATCAGAATCGCCTATTATTTTAAAAAGCCATTAAGCTTACCAGGTAACAGTCCATTTTCTATGCTAAATGGAATTGTTTTTATTTTTGAGACAAGGTCTCACTCTGTCACCCAGGCTGGAGTGCAGTGACACGATCATGGCTCCCCACAGCCTTCATCTCCTGGGCTCAAGCAAGTCTCGCACCTCAGCCTCCTGAGAAGCTGGGACTATAGGCCCATGCCACCACACCCAGTTAATTTTTGTATTTTTCGCAGTGATGGGGTCTCACTATGTTGCCCAGGCTTGTCTTGAACTCCTGGGCTCAAGTGATCCTCCCACCTCAGCCTCACAAAGTGCTGGGTTACAGACATCAGCCCTCGCTCCTAGACAAAATGGAATTCTTAATCCTGCATACCATCACACCACATAATTGCTAAAAATATGCCTACATTTGGTTGTAACTATGTCACTGTTAAGCAGTGGTTAAAATCAGCTAACAACAATAGAATCAACTAAATTCATCTTTTCTAATCTTCTTTATTCTCAGCCTAAGACCAGATCAAAGCAACAAATATTTGATAATCTACTACAGGGAGAACACTGTGCTAGACAATATAAATGGAAAATGAGAAAGTATAACACACCTCTCCTACCCTCTAGTTGGAAAAATAATAAAGCCAATTCACAGCTACAAACAAGAAGCTGGACTGCAGTCTGTCATGGTTAAAAGCAAAGACCAGCAGGGCGTGGTGGTTCACACCTGTAATCTCAGTACTTTGGCAGGCTGAGGCAGGTGGATCACTTGAGCCCCGGAGTTCAAGACCAGCCTGGGCATCACAGTGGACCCCGTCTCCACAGAAAATAAAACATCAGCCTGGCATGGTGGTGCTCATCTGTGGTCCTAGCTACTCAGTGGGAAGCTGAGGTGGGAGGATTGCTTGCACCTGGGAGGTGGAGGCTGCAGTGAGCTGCAGTTGCACCACCACACTCCAGCCTGGGTGACAGATAGAGACCCTATCTCTAAATAAATAAATAAAAGCAAAGACCATGGGCTCCATCTACCGTTTTAACTCTGCAGCCCTGAATAAACTACCTATCTTCTAGGACTCGGTCTCCTCATATATAAATTAGAAATAAAGGGCAGAAATCAGTGAAACAGAAGGAAAGAAAACAGTAACAAAATCAGAAGCTGGCTCCATGAATAAATTAGCCAAATACACAAATCTAACAAAAATTATGTCAAAGATGCAAATAAACAAAATAAAAAAGGGTAAACATAGATGCAAACAGATTTTAAAATAACAAAATAATATTGTGAACTAAAAAACACAAATGTAAACACATTTCTGGAAAACTAGCTGGATTTTTTTTCTTTTGAGAAATATGACAACCTTTCTAACATTAACACACAAAATAAAGGTCCACCAGTGGTTAAGCCATCTTGATTAAAAAAAGAAAGCAAGGGTGGGGGGAGGTCACCAGATTTTAAGACTGCAACAAAGCCACAGTAATAAAAAACACCACAGGTGAGTAGGAAGAACAGAAAGTATAGAAACAGGGCCCCCCAGAAAGGGTCACCACCAATCAGCGGGGAAAAGACAGACTATTTAATGAATTATATAGGAAGAAAAATAAAGGAACCCTTAGACTTTCTATAGAAAGAGGGACTCTGGACAGACGGAAGACCTCTTATAGATTAAGGTAATATTTAAGAAAATGTAGACTATCCTTGTGGCCCTGGGGTTAGGGAAAGGACTTCAACAAAACACAAACCATAGGCAATGGATTTGATGACATCAAAATCAAGGATTTCTGTCCAGTGAAGGATGGCACAAACAGAATTAACAGAGGGATGAGGCAACAGTGAAAGGATATCCATCACATCTCAAATAGACTATGGGAAATTGCTAGAGACGACACTGGAAAGGAAGGCTAGGGTGAGCTGTGAAGGGCTATCTTAGATCAAGCTAAGAAATGTGAACGTCATTCTCGAGGCCACAGGAATGCACTGAAAACCAATGGGCTACAGTGCTTGTATGGATGGCTGCAATAGCTAACTGGTGTCCCCAAGATAATTCATGCCACCTTCAAATACATTCCCCTACTGCGTGACCTTTCTAAAACACAAACAGAATTGTGTATCACTCCGCAGCATAGATGTCTTCCCATTTATCTTAGGAGAAATGTACTAATACTGAGTAAGGTCATCTAGTTTCTCTTTTCCCAACAGCTGCACTACTGACATCTTGGGCTGGGCAAGTCTTTGTTGCGGGGCCTGTTCTGGGCATTGCACGTTCAGCAGCATCCCTAGCCTCCACCCACTAAATGACAGCAGCACAACCTCCTCCGTCACCAAGTTATAACCACCAAAAATGTCTCCACACAATGTCAGATGTCTCCTGGGAATCCACAGTGTGGCCTCTGCCTGCCCCTCCATCCTTAAAAAGCACTCCCCTCCCCTCACTGTCCACACACAGCCACACTGGACCTTCCTCAGTTCCTCAAATTCACACCATAGTGCTCTGCCATAAGGCTCTCAGTCTGGAACTGAGAGCCACCATGGCCTCCCCAGTGTCTTCACACAGCCTTTGCTCTTCTCCCTCAAGAAGAATTTGCTGGAACTGGCCATCTTACACTCAGCACACCTCACATTCCATTCTCTATCATTTTATCTAAGCTGTAATGAGTGTCTTTCTTCCTGCTATCATAGAGCAGACAATAAATATTTACTGGAAAAGCTATTTTCTGCTTTACATTTTTATTTTAGTAAACTTCTAAATCACTTTTGGATTATAAATGAAATAAAGCTACAAATTTTTTAAAAGACAGTGAGAAAAAAAGGGAAGTCATTATTTCTATATTTGGTTCATTGAAAAATTATGCATACTTTGCCATACATACCTAGTTGTAGTTGCTTCTTATTTATGACAATTTTGATATAATTTTCTTGAAATCCAAAGGTTTCAGCTATTCTGTAAAATAAAACCAGTGAAAACTGTAGGAAAACAAAATTGTGATTTATTATCCATTAAAAAGACTTTAGCCAGGCCTGGTGGCTCATGCCTGTAATCCCAACACCCTGGCAGGCCAAGGTGGGAAGATGGCTTGAGCCCAGGAATTCAAGATCAGCCTGGGCAACAGAGAGATCCTATCTCTACAAAAAATTTTTAAAAATTAGCCAGGCCTGGTACTCCATGCCTGTGGCCCTAGCTGCTTGGGAGATTTGGGTAGGAGGACTGCTTGAACCCCAAGTTTGAGGTTGCAATGAGCTATATTCATGCCACTGTGCTTCAGCTTGGGTGACAGAGCAAGATCCTGTCTCCAAAAAATAAATATTTTTTTAAAGAAGGCTTTAATCATGATAGCTCTTTTATACATTTTATCAGAAACACCCAGGATTTCAACTGACTGACTCACAAACATCACAGTAAAACCATCTTACTAGACGGCTGTTTGAAACTGTAGGAGACAAGGTCCTTTTTAAACTTTGTTTTACTGCTTGTTTCCTCGGGCAGTGGAGACCACATGTCTCCATGTGGAGATCCATGTGAACAGGAAGCCCTAGTTGCATATCTGGAGAAAATCTACCCCCTATACCTTCTGTGGTCTCCCTGAAGAAGCCCATAATAGGGGCTGAGCCACAGGATCTTCTACACATGTGTGTTGAATGCCACTTCCTGAATCTACCCCAACAGCCCTGATGTAGACCAAAGAAGGAAATGAGAAAAATCAGCTGAAGAAATACACCTGCTAGCTAGCCCTGGAGGTGCTCCAAACACCATTTTAAAACATATAAGGAGATGAAATAACCCACCAGATCTCAAAGTTAGCATTTCACTAGTATGTGGCAGACGTGTGTGTGTGTGTGTGTGTGTTTTACAGATGGGCCAACAGCCTGAAATCAGATAAAACACCGTGCTGAAGGTCATAGCAAGCTATTAGTACATTAGGGAAAAAAATAATAATTCAAAACTAATGAGCTAGTGAGTACCAGGTGTCTCCTGTTTATATCACTCACTCATTCATTCAAACATGCACCAAGTGCCTACCATGTGATAGGCATGGAGTTCCCACCTGCTCGGAAGTTACACCAGGAAATAGTGTTTGCCACTTACCTACCAGTGACAGCTCTAATAAGTCCTTCAACCTCAAAGCCTCAATTTTCTCTTTTATAAAATGAAGATAATACCTGCCCTACCTATATTAAGGGGATGCTCACAGAGGATCAAATGAGCCAATGTAAAAAGGCCCAGAGCACCTAGGACACAGAGCACACAGATACTTACTTGGACCTCAGTTCTCTGCCAGTGATGTGCAATCGGGTCTCCAACAAGTTTTTCCTATCCTGTTAAAAATAAGACAAATAAAGTAAAATGTACTTGAATTTAACATATTTTGGAGAAATTACCCTGTGAAATCAGAAAAGCTGACGGCAGAGGATATAAACTTAGTTCACTGTTAAGAACTAAAATGCTGCCTGCCTAGAAGTCTACAGAACATAACCAGCACAGGCTGACCCTGTGACCTACACGTCCTCAAGGGGGCAGCAGTGTGGCACCACCAGGCAGGGCTGCTCAGAGGGGCCTGTCTCACACGGCTGGACGTCTTTAACATTTCAGAACATTTCCATCATCCCTCAAAGAAACACCATGGCCTGCACCCCATTCCCTCCCCTTTGCCCCCCAGCCCCTGGCAACCACTAATCCATTTTCTGCTGCTACAGATTTGCCTATTCCGGACATTTCATATAAATGGGATCGTGCAGTACGTGGCCTTTTGTGTCTGGCTTCTTCCCTGAGCATCATGTTTTCAGGTGCACCCACACAGTGGACGCATCAGCACTTCATTCCTTTGCATTGTGAATAGTTTTCCATCGTATGAATAGACCATATTTATCTATCCCTTCATCTGTTGATGGACATTTGGACTATTTCCATCTCTCAGCTACTGAATAGTGTTGCTATCACCATTCATGTATGAGGTTTTACATATTAATATATATGTGGGCGGCAAGCCACCCAGGTGCCAAGGCAAGAGACCGAGGGCACAAACTGTTCCAGTATAATAAAGAAAATACATAGAATAAGAATAGTTATACTAGAAATAGATTATAGATATGATTATATATGAATATCATTATTAGTTTGTAGTATTACTCTTTATTTCAACATTACAATAATCTTTGTTCTACAATTATAACCTAGGAAAAACCAGGCCACACAGAGACAGGAGCTGAAGGGACACAGTGAGAAGTGACCAGAAGACAAGAGTGTGAGCCCTCTGTTATGCCCGGACAGGGCCACTAGAGGGCTCCCTGGTCTAGCGGTAACTCCAGTGCCTGGGAAGGCCCCCATTACTTAGGAGACCTTGGTCTAGCAGTAGTGCCAGTGCCTGGGAAGGCACCTGTTACTTAGCAGACCGGGAAAGGGAGCCTTTCCCTGGGGTAGTTAGAGAAGACTCTGCTCCACCACCTCTTGTAGAAGGCCTGACATAAGTGAGGCCCGCCCACAGCCATCCAGAGGCCTAACCATCTCCCTGTGATGCTGTGCTTCAGTGGTCACGCTCCTGTTTCACTTTCATGTTCCGCTCTGGACACCTGGCTCCGCCTTCTAGATAGCAGTAGCAGAATTAGTGAAAGTATTAACATCTTTGATCTTTCTGAGAAGAGCATAGAAGAAATAATGACGTAAGCTGTCCTCTCTCTCTCCGCCTCGGCTACCTAAAAGGGAAAGGCCCCCTGTCCGGTGGACATATGACTCCTGTGACCTTATCAATCATTGGAGATGACTCACAGTCCTTACCCTGCCCCTTTTGCCTTGTATCCAATAAATAACAGCACAGCCAGGCATTCGGGGCCACTACCGGTTTCCGCGTCTAGGTGGTAGTGGTCCTCCGGGCCCAGCTGTCTTTTCTTTTTTTTTTTTTTTTCAAGTTTCAGCTTCTGATTTATTTATGCATTTTTTTTTTTTTTATTAATTTTTTTTTTGCACACAAAAACAATAAACATTTTCTAAAAATACATACAAACAAAAAGATGCGTATCAAACATATTAGGAAGGTTACACATGGGAAGTCGGGGAATAGAAATGGGGGGTGGGAGTTAAAATAAGAGAGGGACTTTATGTGGATCAGTGATAATAACTCAATCCTCTGTTTGACAAAGAAGAGGGAGAAGGAAGAGGAAGAAAAAGAAAGTGGGATAAAGGATCAGAAAGGGAGGAAAATAGAAAAAATTAGAGTATGACTCCAGGGTAGACCTGTTTTGTTGTCACTGAGTTGGTTGGTTGGTTTGTCTGTTGTATTTTTCATGTTTCGCCAAGTTGGCCAGACTGGTCTCGAACTCCTAGCCCGAAGTGATCAACCCGCCTCGCCCCCCAGAGTGCCGGGACCACAGGCGTGAGCCACCACGTCCAGCCCCCACATTGCTTCTGGCCTCCATGGTAGACCTCCCAGACGGAGCGGCCAGGCAGAGGCGCTCCTCACTTCTTCCCAGACACGGGGCGGCCGGGCAGAGGCGCTCCTCACTTCCCAGACGGGGCAGCCAGGCAGAGATGCTCCTCACTTCTTCCCAGACGATAGGTGGCCGGGCAGAGGCGCCCCTCACTTCCCAGACAATGGGTGGCCGGGCAGAGGCGCTCCTCACTTCCCAGACGATGGGTGGCCGGGCAGAGGCGCTCCTCACTTCCCAGACAGGGCGGCCGGGCAGAGGCTCTCCTCACTTCCCAGACGGGGCGGCCGGGCAGAGGCGCTCCTCACTTCTTCCCGGACGGGGCGGCCGGGCAGAGGCGCTCCTCACTTCCCAGACGGGGCGGCCGGGCAGAGGCGCTCCTCACTTCTTCCCGGACGGGGCAGCCGGGCAGAGGCGCTCCTCACTTCTTCCCGGACGGGGCGGCCGGGCAGAGGCGCTCCTCACTTCTTCCCGGATGCGGCGGCCGGGCAGAGGCGCTCCTCACTTCTTCCCGGACAGGGCGGCCGGGCAGAGGCGCTCCTCACTTCCCAGACGGGGCGGCCGGGCAGAGGCGCTCCTCACTTCTTCCCGGACGGGGCGGCCGGGCAGAGGCGCTCCTCACCTCCCAGACGATAGGTGGCCGGCAGAGGCGCTCCTCACTTCTTCCCGGATGGGGCGGCCGGGCAGAGGCGCTCCTCACTTCCCAGACGGGGCGGCTGGGCAGAGGCGCTCCTCACTTCCCAGACGGGGCGGCTGGGCAGAGGCGCTCCTCACTTCTTCCCGGACGGGGCGGCCGGGCAGAGGCACTCCTCACCTCCCAGACGATAGGTGGCCGGGCAGAGGCGCTCCTCATTTCACAGATGGGGCAGCCGGGCAGAGGCGCTCCTCACTTCCCAGACGGGCGGCCGGGCAGAGGCGCTCCTCACTTCCCTGACGGGGCGGCCGGGCAGAGGCGCTCCTCACTTCCCAGACGGTGGGTGGCCGGGCAGAGGCACTCCTCACTTCCCAGACGGTGGGTGGCCGGGCAGAGGCCCTCCTCACTTCTTCCCGGACGGGCGGCCGGCAGAGGCGCTCCTCACTTCTTCCCAGACGGGGCGGCCGGGCAGAGGCGCTCCTCACTTCTTCCGGACGGTGCGGCCGGGCAGAGGCGCTCCTCACCTCCCAGATGATAGGTGGCCGGGCAGAGGTGCTCCTCACTTCACAGATGGGGCGGCCGGGCAGAGGCGCTCCTCACTTCCCAGACGGTGGGTGGCCGGGCAGAGGCGCTCCTCACTTCCCAGACGGTGGGTGGCCGGGCAGAGGCGCTCCTCACTTCCCAGACGGGCGGCCGGGCAGAGGCGCTCCTCACTTCCCAGACGATGGGTGGCCGGGCAGAGGCGCTCCTCACTTCCCAGACGATGGGGCCGGGCAGAGGCGCTCCTCACTTCCCAGACGATGGTGGCCGGGCAGAGGCTCTCCTCACTTCCCAGACGGGGCGGCCGGGCAGAGGCGCTCCTCACTTCCCAGACGGTGGGTGGCCGGGCAGAGGCGCTCCTCACTTCCCAGACGGTGGGTGGCCGGGCAGAGGCGCTCCTCACTTCCCAGACGGTGGGTGGCCGGGCAGAGGCGCTCCTCACTTCCCAGACGGGCGGCCGGGCAGAGGCGCTCCTCACTTCCCAGACGATGGTGGCCGGGCAGAGGCGCTCCTCACTTCCCAGACGTGGGTGGCCGGGCAGAGGCCTCCTCACTTCCCAGACGGGGCGGCCGGGCAGAGGCGCTCCTCACTTCCCAGAGGGGGGCGGGCGGGGCCCAGGGGGGGGGCAGAGGCGCTCCTCACTTCCCAGACGGTGGGTGGCCGGGCAGAGGCGCTCCTCACTTCCCAGACGGTGGGTGGCCGGGCAGAGGCGCTCCTCACTTCCCAGACGGGGTGGCCGGGCAGAGGCGCTCCTCACTTCCCAGACGGTGGGTGGCCGGGCAGAGGCGCTCCTCACTTCCCAGACGGTGGGTGGCCGGGCAGAGGCGCTCCTCACTTCCCAGACGGTGGGTGGCCGGGCAGAGGCGCTCCTCACTTCCCAGACGGTGGGTGGCCGGGCAGAGGCGCTCCTCACTTCCCAGACGGTGGGTGGCCGGGCAGAGGCGCTCCTCACTTCCCAGACGGTGGGTGGCCGGGCAGAGGCGCTCCTCACTTCCCAGACGGTGGGTGGCCGGGCAGAGGCGCTCCTCACTTCCCAAACGGGACGGCTGGGCAGAGGCGCTCCTCACTTCCCAGACGGGGCGGCCGGGCAGAGGCGCTCCTCACTTCCCAGACAGGGCGGCCGGGCAGAGGCGCTCCTCACTTCCCAGACAGGGCGGCCGGGCAGAGGCGCTCCTCACCTCCCAGACGATGGGTGGCCGGGCAGAGGTTCTCCTCACCTCCCAGACGGGGCAGCCGGGCAGAGGCGCTCCTCACTTCTTCCCGGACGGGGCGGCCGGGCAGAGGCGCTCCTCACTTCTTCCCGGACGGGGCGGCCGGGCAGAGGCGCTCCTCACTTCCTCCCGGACGGGGCGGCCGGGCAGAGGCGCTCCTCACTTCCTCCCGGACGGGGCGCCCGGGCAGAGGCGCTCCTCACTTCCTCCCGGACGGGGCGGCCGGGCAGAGGCGCTCCTCACTTCCTCCCGGACGGGGCGGCCGGGCAGAGGCGCTCCTCACTTCCCAGACGGGGCGGCCGGGCAGAGGCGCTCCTCACTTCCCAGACGATGGGTGGCCGGGCAGAGGCGCTCCTCACTTCCCAGGCGGGGTGGCCGGGCAGAGGCGCTCCTCACTTCCCAGACGGTGGGTGGCCGGGCAGAGGTGCTCCTCACTTCCCAGACGGGGCGGCCGGGCAGAGGTACCCCTCACCTCTTCCCAGACGGGGCGGCCGGGCAGAGGCGCTCCTCACTTCTTCCCGGACGGGGCGGCCGGGCAGAGGCGCTCCTCATTTCTTCCCGGACGGGGCGCCCGGGCAGAGGCGCTCCTCACTTCCCAGATGGGGCAGCCGGGCAGAGGCGCTCCTCACTTCTTCCCAGACAGGGCGGCCGGGCAGAGGCGCTCCTCACTTCTTCCCAGACGGGGTGGCTGGGCAGAGGCGCTCCTCACTTCCCAGACGGGGCGGCCGGGCAGAGGGGCCCCTCACTTCTTCCCGGATGGGGCGGCCGGGCAGAGGGGCTCCTCCCTTCTTCCCGGACAGGGCAGCCGGGCAGAGGTGCTCCTCACTTCTTCCTGGACAGGGCGGCCGGGCAGAGGCGCTCCTCACTTCCCAGACAGGGCGGCCGGGCAGAGGCGCTCCTCACTTCCCAGACGGGGCGGCCGGGCAGAGGCGCTCCTCACTTCTTCCCAGACGGGGCGGCCAGGCAGAGGCGCTCCTCACTTCCCAGACGGTGGGTGGCCGGGCAGAGGCGCTCCTCACTTCCCAGACGGTGGGTGGCCGGGCAGAGGCGCTCCTCACTTCCCAGACGGTGGGTGGCCGGGCAGAGGCGCTCCTCACTTCCCAGACGGGACGGCCGGGCAGAGGCGCTCCTCACTTCCCAGACGGTGGGTGGCCGGGCAGAGGCGCTCCTCACTTCCCAGACGGGGCGGCCGGGCAGAGGCGCTCCTCACTTCCCAGACGGGGCGGCTGGGCAGAGGCGCTCCTCACTTCTTCCCGGACGGGGCGGCCGGGCAGAGGCGCTCACTTCTTCCCGGATGGGGCGGCCGGGGAGAGGCGCTCCTCACTTCTTCCCGGACGGGGTGGCCGGGCAGAGGCGCTCCCCACCTCCCAGACAGGGCGGTGGCCGGGCAGGGGCTCGGGAGGCTGAGGCGGGCAGAGCACTCGGCGTCAGGAGCTGGTGAGCAGCGTGGCGAACATGGCGACCGTGCGCCTGCAGCCAAACGAGAAAAAGCAGGCAGCGGTGGCGCGCGGCGGCAGTCCCAGGCACGGGCAGCAGCGAGCTGAGTAGATTGCAGCCTGGACCACAGAGGGAAAGAAAGAAAGAAAGAAAGAAGGAAGGAAGGAAGGAAGGAAGGAAGGAAGGAAGGAAGGAAGGAAGGAAGGAAGGAAGCAAGCAAGCTAGCTTCTTCTATCTCTTTGTCTTGTGTCTTTATTTCTACGATCTCTCGTCTCCACACATGAGGAGAAAAACCCATAGACCCAGCAGGGCTGGAGCCTATACTCTTATTTCTTCTGAGAGTGCTGGCACTGATCCTCCCAAGAGGCTCTGGGTGCCTTGCCACAGCGACATTTCTAGATGCAAACTACCTGGCCATGGCAATGAGAGGAGGCGACCCCACCCAGATCTCCTCGGCCCTGCTTGAGCACTCAGCAGACTGCCCTCTGACCTCTACCGAAACAGGAAAAGGATGAAGCCTTCTGTGCTGTGTCCTCCTGCACAGGCTTCTAGGAAACTTGGGAGTCCTTTATTCCCCATTATTTCTCAACGTTCACACTCTAGAAAGGATCAGAATGTGACATACAGCTCTGTGACGTTTTAGAAGCCCAAGAGGGTCTCTAAAAGCCTACCTTGGGAATGTTCCAGTTTAAGAAATTGTAACATTAACTTTCAAGTTGATAAACTGTTCAATATGTAAAGTCACTTAAAGGAATTCTAACTTTGGATTGTAACTTTCAAAAAAACAACAATTTATTTGATCACATCACTAACCAGACATTAGTGCCTACTCAAATTTAGGGAAATTACTCACTTTTTTTAGTCTTGGTGGTAAAAACACCTCGATTGTAGCAATTCCCGTTGTTCTATAATTTTCATTTCCTGTTCCACGCTCGATTGCCTTGCAACGTATTTCTTCTATTATCTTTTCTACTTCATTTTCACAGCATTCTAGTTTGTCAGAGTACTTCTTAGCAAGGTCCTATCAAGAAAAATCAGAAAATGCAATACTGACTTGAAAAAAAAAAAGGCAAAATATAGAAAAGGGCATGGAAGACTCTTAAGGCCATCAACTCTGATGAGTGGAGGTCGCCCCGTTACACTGCAGTCCACACTGTGGCTTGACATCTTGAGAGGTGTGGAGTTTAGAGAGTCCAGGAAAAAGTGAAAACATTTATTTGAGAGCAGGCGCGGTGGCTCATGCCTGTAATCCCAGCACTTTGGGAGGCCAAGGCAGGTGGATTACTTGAGGTGATGAGTTTGGGACCAGCCTGGCCAACATGGTGAAACCCCGTAACTACTTAAATACAAAAATTAGCTGGGCATGGTGGTGTGTGCCTGTAGACCCAGCTACTCAGGAGGCTGAGGCAGGAGAACCGCTTGAACTCAGGAGGCAGAGGCTGCAGTGAGCCAAGATTGTGCCACTGTACTCCACCCTGGGCAACAGAGCAAGAGTCTGAGTCAAAAAAAAAAAAACAAAAACATTTATTTGACCAATGTTTTCTACCTACAAATAGTAAAAAAATAAAAAATAATAATAATAATCGAGAATCTTCTAAGGGGAAGAAAAGGGTGGGCTATGACTTATATGACTACAATCTATTTAAAAAGTATAGTGAACTGTTCAACTCCACTGGAGGGGAAAATGAAAAAAAAACAGAAAATATTCCAATTTTCCAAATTTGTGAGAACAAATCAAGTTGGACTTAAACAATTTTCTTAATGAAAATCTGTAAATCATAGGTACTAGTTGTAAAATTATTTGTAAGGGAGAGCTTTAGAATTGAGAAAAAAAAAAGAAGATTGAAAGGGCTCAAGAAAGGATGGGAACCAGTTATTACTGAGAGCAAAGTCATTATGGTTCCTCCCCAAAAGAATCCAGATGGGGCCAGGCGCGGTGGCTCACGCTTGTAATCCCAGCACTTTGGGAGGCCGAGGCAGGCGGATCACAAGGTCAGGAGATCGAGACCACGGTGAAACCCCGTCTCTACTAAAAATACAAAAAAAATTAGCCGGGCGTGGTGGCGGGCGCCTGTAGTCCCAGCTACTCGGAGAGGCTGAGGCAGGAGAATAGCGTGAACCCGGGAGGCGGAGCTTGCAGTGAGCCGAGATCGCGCCACTGCACTCCAGCCTGGGTGACAGAGCGAGACTCCGTCTCAAAAAAAAAAAAAAAAAAAAAGAATCCAGATGAGTATCTCTAATCTAAAAATCTGAAATCGCCAAAATTCAGCATCTGGAGATGCTCAAAGGAAATGCACACTGAAGTATTTTGAATTTTGAATTTTCAGATTAGGATGCCCAACTAGTAGATATAAAGCAAACATTCTGAAATCCAAAACACTTGCAGTCCCAAATATTTCAGTTACGGGATACTCCTCTCAATCTGTATCTGCATTTGAGGTTAATGTTTCATTAAACATCTCATAAAACAGTAAACACTTCAAAAAACCCAAAGGTCAAGGTTTCATTAAGTTCATAATGTAATACCATATAGTACGTAAAAATTATGGTGTAAGCATAAACTTATGACAGAAGAGATGTTCATGATAAAAGTGAAGTTGGAAAACTTTATAGATATGAGTATAGGTTGAGCGCGATGGCTCATGCCTGTAATTCCAGCACTTTGGAAGGCAAGGCAAGAGGATTGCTCAAGCCCAGGAGTTCAAGACCAACCTGGGCAACAAAGTGAGAGCCCATCTCTACAAAAAATAAAAATATATCAGCCAGGCATGGTGGCATACACCTGTAGTCCCAGCTACTCCCAAGGCGGGGGTGGGAGAATCACTTAAGCCCAGGAGTTCGAGGCTGCAGTGAACTATGGCCATGCCATTGCACTCCAGCCTGGGCAACAGACCAAGACCTTGTCTCGAAAAAAAAGGAAAAAGAAATTTTGCAAGTAACAGAAACCTATATATACTTTTTTTTTTCTTTTAGAGACGGGGTCTCACTATGTTGCCCAGGCTGGAGTGCAGTGGCTATTCACAGGTGGGACCATAGCATACTACAGTCTCCAACTCCTGGGTTCAAGTGATTCTCCTGCCTTAGCCTCCTGAGTAGGTGGGACTACAGGCATGAGCCACTGTGTCCAGCAATACATTTTTTTTAATAGTTACGTAGGAAAAGAGGAAGAATATACCTATGTTAACGATGTTTAACATATTTTAAAAATACATTCTTGATATTTTTGTATTTATATACATACTTTTTAAAACCTAGAATATATATTATAAATACTTTTTAAAAAACTTTCTATAATTTTCTAGAAAACCTAACTAGTGAGGATTTCTTTCTTCCTCCTGTCAACAGCCAGTTCTAACACCAACTGGAAGTCCTACAATTCAATTCTGACACTAACTACCCAGAGTCAGCATTAGACTCCACAGGTTTAAGGGCTCAGTCCACAAAAAAGCCCTAACTTCAGATACCAGTTACCAAGTATCTGGTCCCCAGGTTACCCATACTTTTGTCTGACTTAGCTACGAAGTCGAGGGTTCACACAAGCACCCCCTTCAGGTTCCATGATTTGCTAGAACAACTCACGGAACTCCAGAAAATGGTATACTTATGAATATAGTTCATTACAAAGGATACAAATGACCAATCATATGAAGAGGTACTAAGGCGAGGTCTGGAAGGGTCCTGAGCATAGAAGACTCTGTCCCATGGAGTTGGAGGTGTACAACCCGACATGTGGATGTGTTCACCAATTTGGAAGCTGCCCAAAATCTGTCATTTAGGGGTTTGTATGGAAGTTTCATTTTGCAGGCCTGATTAAATCACTGACCATTAGTATTAGTCATCAGCTCAATCTCCCCTTCCCAGAGGTTGGAGGGGAGGGTGGAAAGTTTCAAGTGTCTAATCACGGCTTGGTACTTTCGGTGACTAGCCCCATCCTGAAACTATCCAGGGGCAACCAAGCCTCATTAGCACAAAGGTTGCTCCTATCATGCTTACTACTTAGGAAATCCCAAGAGTTTTGGCTCTGCCAGGAACCAGGGACAAAGGCCAAATATTTTTCCTTTATGCCACACCTAGTTTCTAAACCAAGAGACTGTAACAAGTAAATTCAGAAGCAAGGTCAGAAGGTGGGTTGCAGGCCGGGCGCGGTGGCTCATGCTTGTAATCCCAGCACTTCGGGAGGCCGAGGCGGGCGGATCACAAGGTCAGGAGATCGAGACCACGGTGAAACCCCGTCTCCACTAAAAATACAAAAAAATTAGCCGGGCGTGGTGGCGGGTGCCTGTAGTCCCAGCTACTCGGAAAGGCTGAGGCAGGAGAATGGCGTGAACCCAGGAGGCGGAGCTTGCAGTGAGCCAAGATTGCACCACTGCACTCCAGCCTGGGCAACAGAGCGAGACTCCGTCTCAAAAAAAAAAAAAAAAAGAAGGTGGGTTGCAAAGAAAAAGTGAGGCCTGCCTGGAACAGAAGAAAGAGAAGAACTAGGACCCTAATACAGTTTGTCACCTCCCAAGCACATCATTATGTCACAACACAGAGCAATTTAATGCCTCATGACAATCCTTAGTCCCTGATAAATGTTACATCATGTTCAGGATACTCTGACTGACAGCAGAGAAGTACATGCTAGGAAATTCCAGTATGATAGATTTCTGGCAAAAATGAGTACTATTTCTCTGCTTAGAAAAGCAAGCAGACTTCAGTTTCTAGAAACATCACTTACATACAATATCATTTCTGATGATGCCATGAAAAACTGAGATACAACTGTTAGAAAAAACCTATTTTGGAAAAATGAACACTGATAGTGATAGCATCAAAAAAACTGGGGGAAAAAGGAGCGATTGTTTCACAGCAGATGACCGAGAATGAGCCAAGACACTGTCACTTTGAACACACAATGCAATTACTTACTGGCACCAATACTGTTGCACTAACGGGTCAAAATGAGTTCCAGATAAATAATGTTATGTAATCCTGTGATGGTATTAAAAATATATGCCTGAAAAATTAGATAACATCCTCATGTGAATAAAATATTAATAAACAAAAATAAGGTTGTCAGTTCCTAGTAAAAACTGGGTACCTGCTCACCACTAAGGCTTTTGGTTATGCCAAAAGTTTATATGGTCATGCCTGACAATTCAGAATCTTATTTACCAAGGAGATTTATAATGCTGCTAATTATTGATGTCTTAAAAGAAAAATACCTTTAATGCCAAACCAACTTTTTTATTTTCATCTGTATATGGAGGTTTCCAAAGTTGAATCCTGTCTTCCCTTAAAAACTGGGTCAATTTTGCTTGAAGATATTTCTTTTGTGCCATCCCTGAAAGCAAAACAATACATTAATAAAACTCCACACCGCATTTTAAAATGTTAATAACTTACCTACATGTTAAGGTGTTTTGTTGGGTAAGCAAAGCTCCCTTCCTCTGTCATTAAATATAAATTACTATGGTTTAAACGAACTCCAGACTTCTCTAAGAATATATATAGAAATATATGTTCAATTATATATATTACATATATACAATATATATTTCAAAGTTGCTAATATGTAGCAAGGATTATTACATGTTTCTATTTCTTAATCTGCTATTCTGTTATCTAAGAGAAACGAGAAAATAAGAGAAAGATAAATCCCTCGAGATGTGAACTTCTTTTTTTTTTTTGAGATGGAGTCTCACTCTGTTGTCCAGGCTGGAGTGCAGTGGTGCGATCTCGGCTCACTGCAACCTCTGCCCGCTGGGTTCAAGCAATTCTCCTGCATCAGCCTCCCTAGTCACTGGGATTACAGGCATGCACTACCACGCCCAGCTAATTTTCATATTTTTAGTAGAGACGGGGTTTCGCCATGTTGGCCAGGCTGGTCTCGAATTCCTGACCTCAAGTGATCCACCCACCTTGGTCTCTCAAAATGCTGGGATTACAGGCGTGAGCTTGTAAATTCTCTCATACTTTGGCTAGTTTAACATAAAACAAAAGGCCAACCATCCTGACAGTTAAATATAAAGAAAAGCTTGCTTGAACTGTAAACTATCAATAATAAATATTTTCGGATGGGTGTGGTAGCTCAGGCCTGTAACCCCAGCACTTTGGGAGGCTGAGTTCAGGAGCTGAGGTCAGAAGTTCGAGACCAGCCTGGCCAACATGATGAAACCCTGTCTCTACTAAAAAAAAAATATGAACAATTAACCGGGCGTGGTGGCAGGTACCTGTAATCCCAGCTACTCAGGAGGCTGAGGCAGGAGAATCGCTTGAATCCAGGAGGCAGAGGTTGTAGTGAGCCGAGATGGCACCACGGCACTCCAGCCTGGGCAACAGAGTGAGACTCCGTCTCAAAATAATAAATATATAAATATTTTCTATGTCAGAATTTTTTAAATTAAAAAGATTACAATACTAGGGAAATTTTGCATATTTTCTGATTAACAGCCTAACAGCACATCTACTATTTTTTTTTTTTTTTTTTTGAGACGGAGTCTCGCTCTGTCGCCCAGGCTAGAGTGCAGTAGGCACGATCTCGGCTCACTTCAAGCTCCGCCTCCCAGGTTCACGCCATTATCCTGCCTCAGCCTCCCCAGTAGCTGGGACTACAGGCACCCGCCACCACGCCCGGCTGATTTGTTGTATTTTTAGTAGAGACGGGGTTTCACCATGCTGGCCAGGATGGTCTCGGTCTCCTGACCTTGTGATCCGCCCGCCTCGGCCTCCCAAAGTGCTGGGATTACAGGCCTGAGCCACCGCGCCCGGCCCTACTATTCAAATCTAACACTGATCAGATCATTTTACAGCTGAGAAAACCAGGGCCCTGAGTTTGTACCATGACTCAGGCAAAGACACAAAATTAGGCAGCATCTTAACGAGCACAACTTCTACCCACAACACTGGACTCTGAACTTCCATCATGGAGTCCCTTGCTGCTTGCCTGTTCCAGGTATGTAACCCGTCTCTCCCAGAGAAGTACGTGCCGCGATGGCGCTGTCTACTCATCCCATACTAGCACAGCAATTCAAAGGTGCGAGTGAGGTGGCTGAGATGTGAGGCAGCTGACAGGAGTAGCGCAGCGCTTTAAGGTTTCCCAAATCAGACAAGCAATAAGTAAAGAAAAATGTTATTAGCCCCTGAATGATGAAGACAAGTTCTAGAGACTGGAAAAAATATGAGTTAATATTACCGAGATACATTTCTTTTTTCCATTGAGGGCCAGTATTCCACATCCCCCCTAACCCAATTCATGCAACTTGGAAATCTTTGAAAACTTTGGTAGCTTGTGTATTTCATAAACAAATATTTTTTAAAAGAAAGTTGAAATCTATTTTATGTCACTGCGGGGACAAGAATTAGGTTAATCAGGACAGGGAGGAGAAAAAAGAGGAAGGAATAACACAGCCAAGGAGGTTGCTGTGTGCAACCTGGGTGGCCCATGGGAGAATCCTCCATTTTTCAAGCACTGACAAACGGCTTATCACAGCAAAGCATATTAGTACTTAGAGCGTTAGCTTTTCAAACACAAATAACTTAAAAGACTACTTTACATGCTACTCATGAATCTTCAGAAATTCTGAATAAAATATCACAGCAACCCTACTGTCTCCCCACTGGGGGACAGTAATTTCACAGGCTGGTTACTGGAGCCAAGCAATTCGAAAGGCTGATGCGGTACTCAAAGATGCCATCCAAGGCCGGGCGCGGTGGCTCACACCTGTAATCCCAGCACTTGGGAGGCCGAGGCCAGCAGATCACCTGAGGTCAGGAGTTCAAGACCAGCCTGGTCAACATGGTGAAACCCCATCTCTACTAAAAAAAATAAACAAATAAAAATTTTTTAAAAAGATGCCATCCAAGCCACCACTTGACAGAAGGACGAAGGAGTGTTACAAACCTAGTGCGTGTCAGACAGTCCAGGGAGCAAACACAACAGCTCCAGGGTTACACTGAATAAGATTTAATGTTAAAAAAAAAATTAAACCACTCTCTTGAAACTTAAGAAACTTCAGTTATAGACAACAGAGTAAGTGGTGACATATTTTAAGTCAAGTTTAATAAGTCAGTTTTTTTGTTTTTTTTTTTTTGAGACGGAGTCTTAGTCTGTCTCCCAGGCTGGAGTGCAGTGGCGCGATCTCGGCTCGCTGCAACCTCTGCCTCCCGGGTTCACGCCATTCTCCTGCCTCAGCCTCCTAGTAAATTTTAACTGAAATGAGAACTGAAAAAGTTTCACGCATGCCATACAATGTTTCACATTGTAACTAAGAAAAGACGAAACTCATTAATATCACTCCCTGGTCCAAATAGAAAGGGAAACGTTATAACGATCCTTAAAAAATTTCACTTTCACTTTTATAATGAATCGATCAATGCTACATTTAGCCACAGCTTTTCAAGTATACATTATATATAGTTGAAACACAACTACATCTAGTCAAGACACATTCATTTTTTCTTAGGAAAATGAAAGATTCTTGATTAAAAATAAAAGGGAAGGAGGGGAAAATGATAGAATCAGGTCGTCAAGGTTCGAGAAAATCAAGTGTCTTGTCATTAAATAGCAAAGAAAATCTGGCTTTGATTGCAAATAAATCCCAAATGGTATACTCGGAGTGTTACGATTCAAGTATAGCATTTGGCTAATTTTTTATAGACATATTTATTCCTTTCTCTCCCCAAACCAATACACTCAATATTTTCTTTTAAATACCCCACACCTCTGCCTAACTCAGCGCAAACCAAAGGGCCCCGAACGGCCAGCGCGTCCCGAAGCCCGGCCCGCCGCTCCCGGCCCCGGCCCAGCTCCACGCAGGGGTGCTCACCCCCGCCCCGCGGCCGCTCCACCCCGGGCCAGGAGAGGTGCCCAGTCGGACCGGGACCCGGGCGCCAAGCAATGCTGCTGAGGCTGGGGTCGGAGACACTCGGCCGCCGGGTCCTCACCTGCGCCACGCCACGCCCGCCGCGACCAGCAGAGTGCCCGGATGCGGCGGCAGCCGCCGTTTGTTTTCATTCCGGGTGAGGCCAGCCCCGCCCCCGCCGCCGCTGCTGCCTTCGCCGCCGCCGCAGCTTGGAAAGAGGGTTGTGGGCGTGGCCAAGGCGAAGCGAGGGTACGGTTGTGTGGGCGTGGTTACCGCGGGGCGGAGCCGCGACGGGGAGGAGCTAAGTGGAGGCGGGGCTGGGCGAGGACGTGTCCTTGTGGGGCGAGGACCTGGGAGTTGGTGTCCAACGCCGCCCCAGGCTCAGGCTTCCAGGACCTCCCGCCCGGGCCCAGTTTGCCAGCCATCAAGAGGAAATGGATCCTGGCTTTGTTTCTCCGGAATCCTTGAAGGAGGCTGGGGGAAGGGTCGGGACCGTCCCAACCCTCATCTCATTCCTCAGCCTAGGCTGGACCCCCTCCCTAAACCAGCGGCTTTTCACCCTGCCCTCCACAATCCCACCAGGGGCTTCCCTGGGGTGAAATTAGGCTACTTCCCGGGAATTTCCTCCCCGATGCTGTCCACGGCCACTAGGGACCACAAGACCTAGGGAGCTCTGCCTACTTCCAAGGTCCTATTCCCAAGGCTGTGTTCAGCAGTGAAGCTTCTATTTTATTATCAGTTATTGCCGTTAATCTCTTACTGTGCCTAATAAATTAAACTTTATCGTAGGTATGTATGTATAGGAAAAATGTAGTGTGTATATATATAATATACAGATATATATATAAAATGGGGTGCAGTACTATCCGAAGTTTCAGGCATCCACTGTGGGTCTTGGGACATACCATCTGTGTGTGGATAAGAGGGGACTGCTGTAACCTTGCAGTGACCAATCCGTTTTTCGTTCCCTGTTGCTGCTTTCTTTAGCCCTTTTCTACCTATAAAGCCCACCTCCTCTGCCCAGCTCATTGGAGCACCGTTTCTAAATTTTTAGAGAAGATGCCATCCTGATTCATGAATCAATAAAAACCAATAGATTTTTAATCTAAATTTGTGGTAATTTTGACTTCCGACAAAGGGATATTAAATAACTGTACAACCGCACCAGACCAATCTGATTCACCTTTTATATACCCAAGTTGTGAGTTGTTTTTCAGTTGCACGGACTCCCAGATGGAAGGTTTCACACGTAAACTGAGGATGCCCAGATGAACCAAGCATGCAACCAGGGGCAGAACCTGAGAGCTCAGATCAAAGCAGAGACTGAATTAAGAAATGGGCACTGCATGGTGAGATCCAGAATGCAATCAGATCAAGCCCTGGCGTCACCCCATGGCAGGGTCCAGTCAGATGAGCATCCCAGCATCACCTCATCGCAAAATCTCATCCGATCATGCGTCATTACCCTATGCTTATAAAACCCAACCCAGCCCCCAGCTCAAGGAGACAGAGCTGAGGGTTTCCTCATGTCTCCTTGATAGTCAATTCACAATAAAGCCTTTCTTTTCTCAAAAGCCAGTGCCATGGTGTTGGCTTCTAGCACATCAGGAACAAGCCCGTTGATTGCTCAGTAGCAATTGCAGCAAGGTAGAAGGACAACAGAATCTGTTCTGACATTGTTTTCTGAGGGCTTTCTCTGAGATGAGTAAC
This sequence comes from Nomascus leucogenys, assembly GCF_006542625.1. Taxonomy (NCBI): domain Eukaryota; kingdom Metazoa; phylum Chordata; class Mammalia; order Primates; family Hylobatidae; genus Nomascus; species Nomascus leucogenys. The sequence continues at coordinate 99,477,640 of NC_044393.1, read as the reverse complement.
AAAGATAGTTTCACTTTTACATTTACATAGTAGACTACCAGGAAATTGAATGTCCACGCTCAGATGTGATAGAGCAGCTTGCAGTAGACCAAGCCTCCCACTAACAACTAGAAAAGCCAGAAAGCAAAGTCAGAAAACATCTGTTTGAAGGCAGTGGAAGCTGCTGAGGCAAGAATGGGGGAACTTGATATTCCAGAGAATGAGGAAACTTCAAGGGGTGAGCTAATGTCTGCAGTGGCTTGTATTGGTGTGTGAGGGCTTTTGCCAGTTCTGGATACAAGCATGAGGCTGAGAATTTAGACTTTGAAACCACAGAGGGCCATTGCTGGGGACAGAAAACCAACACAGCTTTTGCAGAGATGTAGGGGGAAATTCCAAGGACAATTGCTGAATTCAAGGCTTGTATGGGGCAAGAAACTGAAATGTAAATGGAAGGCCTCTGAAAGCAGAAGTTTTTGATAGACTTGCAAAACAAAGATTCGAGTCTGAGATCTGCTAGGGTGGTGGCGGAAGTGGGTTGCTGCAGAGCCTACACCATGTTCCCAGTTGGAAACTGGAGGGCAAAGGTAGCTTGAACCCTACCAGAACCTCAGCCCAGCCTTCCCTCCATGCAGTCCCCGATTGGATTAAGGTTATTGGCCACTCCTCTCTTTGGTTTTGTGGAGGAAAGGGAAAAACCCTCCTGAGAGAATGATAACATTTGAAGCCTCTACAACTTTTTAGAAGCTACATTTGGCATCTCATTAAAAAGTTATTAGATAAAAAAAGAAAAAGACAATAGAAACAGACCCACAGATCAGTCAGATATTGGAGTTGCCTGATTAAAATAACTATGATGAACATTTTCAAGAAAACAGAGAAAAAGATGAAAATTTTCACCTGAGTATTGAAATCTATAAAAATAAATCAAATGAAAACTCTAGAGGTGAAAAGTATAATAAATGAGGCTGTGAACTCTGGATGTTAGACAAAACTAAAGACACGATTAGTGAACTGCAGGCAAATCAGTAGAAAACGTCCAAACTGAAGAATAGAAGGAAAGAATGGAAAATACAGAAACAAGCATTAGAGACACATGGGACATGATGAAAAGGTCTACCAGGTATTCAGTTTCCTAGAAAAAGAGAGAATGGGGCAGAAACAATATTTGAAAAGATAGTAACCAAGAGTCCAAGTTTCGCAAAACTGATGAAAGACATCAAATTACAAATTCTGTAAGTTCTATGACTCCTAAGTAGGATGAATACAAAATCAGCCACAGCCAGTGCATTCTAGTAGAACCACTGAAAACCAAGGAAAAAGATAAAATCTTAAAAGGTGCCAGGGCCAGGTGCGCCGGCTCACGCCTGTAATCCCAGCACTTTGGGAGGCTGAGGTGGGTGGATCGCCTGAGGTCAGGAGTTCGAGATGAGCTTGCAGAATATGGTGAAATCCTGTTTCTACTAAAAATACAAAACTTAGCTGGCTGTGGTGGAGGGCGCCTGTCATCCCAGCTACTTGGAAGGCTGAGGCAGGAGAATCGCTGGAACCTGGGAGATGGAGGTTGCAGTGAGCAAAGATTGTACCATTGCACTCCAGCCTGGGCAACAGATTGAGACTCTGTCTCAAAAAAAAAAAAAATTAATTTAATTTAAAAAAAAAATGGTGCCAGGGGAAAAGATGCATTGCCTTTTAAGATTGTCAGCTGACTTCAGAAACAATAAATCCAGAAGACAATGGAATGGCATCTTTAATGTGCTAAAAGAAAATACGAATATTTAGTTCAACATTCCTTAATATTTTAGGCAATAAGATTTATTGAGAACACAGAAATGGTGCAGACTTCTGCTTTTATCTTTGTCATGCATATGTGATGCCTTCTGGAATTAAGTTTAAAAAAGCAAAAGAAGTAAGTTATTCTGGCATCCCATGGAGGTTTCTCAAATGGTAAGCCTACAGTGATGATTAGCCACCTTCTTGCTTCCAAGGTCACCTTAGTTTTTATTCACCCTTAAACTTAAAATCACATGACTAATATTGTATATCGAATTCTTTTTAACATTAAAAGGGGTTAAAAAACAAACACAGATAAAACACAAACAGATGATCCTGAACTTAATTCGGTAGTACTAATACCATGGTTTTATTTATTTTATCATCTCTCTCCTTATTTTTTTATCTTGTTAGAGTAAGTATATCACCTATCCAACTATTGAGACAAATGAACCTGCGTTTAAAAATTTGGAACAGAATATGTCAGAAACTCAAAACCAGGACACAAGGTTTGAGGACTGATTACATGCTTCCCGAATGATTCTACCTGAATCACAGGTGAGAAGGCCAAGCCCTTTCTCACAGTGACTATGGCAACAGGAGTTCATGACCTCCACTGAGATAAGGCATCCTAGCCCATGTTTCCTAGGAATCAGAGTAATCCTCCTATGCAATTATCTTGTAACTTCTTTTAGCTTCTATCATCTGTTGGGGTGACTGAAATTCTGGATTCCCAATCAGATGGGAACAACTTTTCCTCACCACTTACTTGATTTCTCTTTCTTCCATGTTCTTCATATCCAACTAAGATGCTGAATAAAATTACTATGTCTCCAAACAGCATGTTAAAAAATTATTTATGGGCTAGGCGCAGTGGCTCACGCCTGTAATCCCAGCACTATGGGAGGCCAAGGTGGGCAGATCACGAGGTCAAGAGATTGAGACCATCCTGGCTAACATGGTGAAACCCAATCTTTACAAAAAATACAAAAATTAGCTGGGCGTGGTGGTGCATGCCTGTAGTCCCAGCTACTTGGGAGGCTGAGGCAGGAGAATCACTTGAACCTGGAGGCAGAGGTTGCAGTGAGCTGAGATCACGCCACTGCACTCCAGCCCAGTGACAGAGTGAAAATCTGTCTCAAAAAAAAAAAAATATATATATATATATATTATTTATGACACTTGTTAAAGAAGGCCATTCAAAGAGGCCATGACAATATGTATAGGAACCCCTGCAACAGGTCTTGCAGTGGGGGAGAGAGACTGGACTCAACTCCAAGTCCAATTAGGACATGTGGGAATTTATAATCAAGGAACAAGAGGGGCAGAAAGGGGGTCAGTGTATGAAAAATCAAAAGAAATATCAAGGAGAAGGGGCTTCTGGCTAAAATTACTTGATACTGTTGCTGAAGGCAGGCCCGGGTGATCAGATATAAGATAAAAGGATCAGATACAAACGATGAGGGCCTTCTCTCAACTGACTTGGCAAAGTTCTTGTTCTAACCGGATTCTACAAGAAGAGAGAGGAGCCCAAGGCTGGGCCTAATCAGAAAGGACTCAGGAGGCTGACTAAAGTTTGGTCAGAAGAGAGAGTCTTTGTCAAGGTTCCTAGTAAAAGAGAAAACCCGCCAGACTGAAAGTGTGAGTCATCGTTCAAATTCCCCAAAAACTCCAGTTGATAACCACTCCCCAGAAATTCCCATTTATAAATAGGAAAGTCAAGAATTAACTTGTTTTCTTTTTAAATCCACTTCCCCATGTACAAAAGAATTAGTTTACCACAACTTAATCCAAAGCATATACGGTCATCCCTTCGTAACTGTGGGAGTTTGTTCCAGAACCACCTACAGATACCAAAATCCTCAAATGCTCAAGTCTCTGATATATAAGGGCATAATATTTGCATATAACCTATGCACATCCTTCTTATACTTTAAATCACTTCCAGATCACTTATAATACCTAATACAATGCCTACACACCACTTCGTTCCTGTGGATTCAGCGTAGTACTCAGCATGCAGCTAATTCCAGTTTTGCTTTTGGGAACTTTATAGAATTTTTTTTTTCCTGGATATTTTCAATCTGCAGTTGGTTGAATCCATGGATGCAGAACACACAGACATGGAAGGCTGACTGTATCATTCTGATCAAAGCAACTATCAATAAAGAGGAACTGCCAAAACTACCTGTTACTTTTTACTCTTCGAACAGGAATTGATAATACTCAGCATTAAATTTTGCTATCGTGCAGAGGGTGTTTAAGGAGTTTCTAATTTTACTCCAGCAGAAGTAAAGTTGGTTAAGTAGAAGTTCCTTGATTCTTTATTAGCACAAAACCCATGCCAGGCTCTTGGCCACTGCCTGGGAGTCAGGAAAACCACACACACACGGGGGCTTTGACCACCCTTCAATTCTTCCATTGCTGCTAGGAAAACAGCATGGGATTCAGCCCACTGAGCTGACCATGTTTTCACCTTCTTTGATCAGAGTGGCATCTCTCCAAATAGGATGTTGTTCATTCGCATTGGAACTGCCATCCACAAACCTGGCAGCTTTTTCTTGGTCAACTGAGATGAGTCCCTTTGACTCTCCCTTTTGCCTTTCCCCAGTCTCTTATTAATTAACCTAATGTTTTTTTTATCAGCATCTGTAAGACCCATGAGGGGAAGCCAAGATAGCAATTTGGATAAAACTTCCTAAACTGTCTTTTGGTTTTCGTCAATAAAGTTATATGGAGCATCCACATTAAAAGGGCCCCCTTAACCTTAACAGCATTTACCATGACCTGAGTAATGGGCCTCTTCAGCGAGTGAACATCCCAATCATCAAAAAGCCAGTTCCACATCACATGCATATGAAGCATATGAGCTGCTTTGCCCGGGATGTTTCACTTGGCATTTATAGGACCCATAATCTCCAGACAGGTCCTTCCTGCCTGCTGCACAGACAAAATCAATTCACTGAGACAGCGGCACTGCAGTAAAGAAAGAGATTAATTGATGCGAGGCCAGCCATGCCACCTGGAGAGACAGAGTGATCACTCAGATTAGTCTCCCTGAAGGTTTAGAGGTTAGGGGTTTTTGGGGATAGTTTGGTGGGCAAGGGGCTAGGAAATGGGTGCTGCTGATTGGTGGGGGATGCAATCATTGGCATGGGTGGGGCCACAGGACAGGTTGGGTCATGAGTCACAAGTCCACTTCTGGGTGAGATCAGTCAGTTGCTAGAATGCAAAAGTCTGAAAAATATCTCAAAAGACCAATCTTAGGTTCTATAATAGTGATGTTAGCTACAGGAGTAATTGGGGAAGTTACAAATCATGTGACCTGAGAACAATGCCTGGTTATCGTTTAACTGTGCCTACATCTTAGCAGAATTCAAGCCCGTCTCATAAACCTAACCTGGTAGTCTTTCATTAGTTTTAGAAAGATGGCTTAGTTTTAGAAAGGCCTATTATCATCCTTGCTTTAAGGTTAAACTGTAAACTAAATTCTTCCCAAAATTAGCTTGGCCTACACCCAGGAATGACTGAGGACAGCTTGGAAGTCAGAAGCAAGATGGAGTCAACTACGTCAGATTTCTCTTACTCTTATAATTTTGCAAAGGTGGTTTCGGGGAGAAACGAACAATTCCTCTTTACAGGGTAAGCAGAACTTACAGTGGCTTTTATCCAGTCCAGCAGGCTGTATTCCATTGGGAATAACCTGCTGTGTGTCTGCATCCCATACAACCATCTGTGATTGTTCTATAGTGAGCTGTGGGTTCGGCATCAACTCAAAATGCTCTTCCACCCGGCATCACTGAAAACTAAAGAAAGCGCCCCCAAATTAGTTACTCTCACAATCCATTTTAGTAAATGTTCTTCAGGAAGCCGATGATGCCAATCCACAACACGAAGCAATTCCTCCACACTATACCTTCTGGTTTCAGTAGTTTCTTGCTTTTGCTTTTCCCCCACATTGACTACCTTAGTAACCACAGGCCTTAGAAGTACTTTCTGTTGTCCCTGAATAATTTTCCCGTTGGAAGTAGCTTTGACGCTGATGGCCAGACCTCAGACTCAACTAAAATGTGAGCTTGATTTAGTATCAAGGTCCCCGCCAGCACTCTCTTTTAATTTCATTTTAACTGTTACAGATAATAATTACCTAGGAATTGAGTATTTGCCATTTTCTTATTAGCTTGCATTTTTTTCTCCCCTCTTTCCTCTCTCTCTTTCTTTTCTTTTCTTTTTTTTTTTGAAACGGAGTCTCACTGTCGCCAGGCTGGAGTGCAGTGGCGTGATCTCAGCTCATTGAAACCTCTGCCTCCTGGGTTGAAGCGATTCTCCTGCCTCGGCCTCCCGAGTAATTGGAACTACAGGTGCCTGCCACCACGCCCGGCTAATGTTTTGTACTTTTAGTAGAGATGGGGTCTCACCGTGTTAGCCAGGATGGTGTCGATCTCCTGACCTCATGATCCGCCCGCCTCGGCCTCCCAAAGTGCTGGGATTACTGGCATGAGCCACCGCGCCCAGCCTCTTTTCTTTTTTCTTTCCAGACAAGGTCTCACTCTGTTGCCCAGGCTGGAGTGCAGTGCCATGATCATGGCTCACTGCAGCCTTGAACTCCTGGACTCCAGAGGTCCTCTCGCTTCAGACTCCCTAGTAGCTGGGACAACAAATGCATGCCACCATGCCTGACTAGCTTGCATTTCTTTATGCTCCCAGTGAACCAACTCCCTGGAAGTTAGATCCATCTTTGTGTTTTACTAACTTTTATCTTTGGTAGCTTGTTGCAGCACAGCTGCTGCCCCATGCTTATGGAGCCATTCAGGAATCAAAGCTTCCTCATCCCCCACCCTTTTATCCTTTTTCTTCCCAAACCACATGTTTCTGTGAATACCAAGTCCTACTTTTGACACCAATTCTGAGACTGTAGGGAAAAAACAAATTCAGTTTCTCCTAGAGTCTCTTTCAACAATCAACACAGAAGACGTCTGTGACCACACCAATCAAGCAGTCAGTTCTGCAGGAGACACCAGTTGGCTGTCCTAATTCATTCAATTCTTGCACTTATTTACCTGGAGATGGCATCAGATCCCACGAGTTGAGGGCTCAGACTCCAAGACTGCCCCCGTCATTTACAATGCCAATTTACAAGCCCCAGGCTGTTTTACCTGTGCTTCTGACCGAGCAGCTCTAAACTGAGGTTCCCACAACCCCCTCCTTAGGTTTAATTATTTTGCTAGAGCATCTCACAGAACTCAGGGAGACACACACTTACATTTGCTGATCTATTATAAACGATATTACGTGGATGCTGATGAACACCAGATGACCACATGGATTGTATAAGAAATGCGGGAAGGGGTGTGGAGCTTCCTTGACCTCTCTGGGCCCTCCACCCTTCAGGAACCTTCATGTATTCAGCTATCTGGACACTCTCTGAACCTGGTTCTGTTGGGTTTTTAGAGAAACTGCATTACACAGTCATGGTTGATTAAATCATTGGCCTTTGGTGATCAACTTCACCTCCAGTCCCATTGCCTTCCCCCAAGATTGGGGAAGTGGGGCTGTAAAGTCTCAACTCTTTAATTAGGCCTTGGTGTTTCCTGTGACCAGCCCTATCCTGATGCTACCTAGGAGCTGCCAGCCATCAGCCAACTCATTACCATAAAAATACATCACTTTGGAGATTCCAAGCATTTTAGAAGTTGTATACCAGGAAATGGGGACAAAGACCAAATGTGTATTTCACAATATCACACCATAGCAACAAAGAGAAACAAATTAGGAAGAATTCTTCTTCTCAAGCAGGGCGCGGTGGCTCAAGCCTGTAATCCCAGCACTTTGGGAGGCCGAGGCGGGCGGATCACGAGGTCAGGAGATCGAGACCATCCTGGCTAACACGGTGAAACCCCGTCTCTACTAAAAATACAAAAAAATAGCTGGGCGTGGTGGCAGGCGCCTGTAGTCCCAGCTACTCGGGAGGCTGAGGCAGGAGAATGGCGTGAACCCAGGAGGCGGAGTTTGCAGTGAGCTGAGATCGCGCCACTGCGCTCCAGCCTGGGTGACACAGCAAGACTCCATCTCAAAAAAAAAAAAAATTGCTATTGGAGCCATTAAATTTCAGTGTTGGGAATAAGATAAAGGAGGCAAGATAATAAAATATAGCCAGAACAGTAAAAGCTGAATTATTGGGTCAGGAGTATGTACATTGTGATTTTTTTCTTCTTTTTTTTTTGAGACAGAGTCTTGCACTTGTCCCCCAGGCTGGAGGGCAATGGTGTGATCTCGGCTCACTGCAACCTCCGCCTCCCAGGTTCAAGCAATTTCTGCCTCAGCCTCCCAATTAGCTAGGACTACAGGCACCCACCAGCATGCCTGGCTAATTTTTGTATTTTTAGTAGAGATGGGGTTTCACCATGTTGGGCAGGCTGGTCTTGAACTCCTGACCTCAAGTGATCCGCCTGCCTCAGCCTCCCAAAGTGCTGGGATTTCAGGCATGAGCCACCATGCCTGGCCTACATTCTGATTTTGATAGATATTGTTTATATTGCCCTTCAAGGAATTGTACCAATTTAACCTCCTACAAGTAATGTGTGAGGGTGCTTTTTCCATATTGCCTTGTCATTACAGCATGTTATCAAATTTTTTCCAGCTTGATAAGTAAAAAGTGGTATCTTGGTGTAGTTTTAATTTATATTTGTCTCCTTATGAGTGAGGTTAAGTAATTTTTCATGTTTATGAATTATTTCTATTTCCTTTTCAGTGAATCATATTTTCTTAGTCTTCGCCCAGTTTTCTATTTTGTTTTTGTCTTATTGAATTATAAGAGCTCTTTACATATTAAAGAGATTTATCTATAATGCAAGTTGGCAATATTTCCCCCCATTTTGCCATTTGTCTTTTGCCTTTGCTTATAATTTTTAAATACAGATTTTTCAAAATGTAAAATTTATCTTTTGTTTTGTTTTATGGCTCCTGGATATTGTCTAAGTTAAAAAAAAAAAGGCTTTCTTCTCTTCTTCTAGAACATTTGTGGTGAAACAGCATAGATGTCTGTGGTAAATACCTGGGGTTCATTGTCTCACACCAAGAAGATTAAGGACATGGACACACACAAGGAGTGAGTATAAGAGCAGAGGTTTAATAGGCAAAAGAAAGAAAAGGCCCCTCTCTCTCCCTGGAGAGAGAGAGGGGCTCCTGAAAGGGAAAAACCAGCCTGTGGCATATAGCACCAGATTTTATAGGCAGGCTTGAGGAGTGGTGTCTGATTTACATAGAGCCCACAGATTGGTTCAACCAGGTGTGACAATTACATAGCATGCAGGGAAGGCTGGTTGCTCCACCCTAATCTTATTATGCAAATGGAGTCTTTGCCTGGCCAGCTCCATATTGTCTTCTCCTTGCTGTACACATGGTTTGGCAAAGACAGGGAAAGACGGAACTGTCATTTTGAACATTCCTAGTCCCAGGAAGCCTTTTCCTATTGGCACAACTGCCAGCATTCACCTGTTCAGGCTTCAGCTTACTTGTCTATGTCTGCAGCTCGACTTTCCACTACTCCTTGTTAGAAAAGAAAATGATTTTAGGGCTGTTTTTCATTAAAAGGAAAACCTTACCAAGGACTTCCATACCCTCACTATCTGCCTGAATAATGTCTTCTTAACTCCCCTATCAGTGGTTTCATTTTTTATACTATAATCTTTGTCATCTGGAATTCATCCTGGTGAACTGTGTGAGATACGGATCAAACTTTGCTTTTACCCAGATAGTTATTCAGTTGTCTCTACTACTTGCTGCTGCTGTTGTTGTTTTGAGAAAGAGTCTCACTCTGTTGCCCAGGCAGGAGTGCAGTGGCACAGTCATAGCTCACTGCAACCTCTGCCTGCTGGGCTTAAGCAATCCTTCTATTTCAGCCTCCTGAGTAGCTGGGACTATAGGTGTGTGCCACCACACCTGGCTTTTTTTTTTTGAGATGGAGTCTCACTTTGTCACCCAGACCGGAGTGCAGTGGTGTGATCTCGGCTCACTGCAACCTCTGCCTTCCAAATTCAAGCGATTCTCATGCCTCAGCCTCCTGAGTATCTGGGACTACAGGCATACTTGACCATGCCTGGCTAATTTTTGTGTTTTTAGTAGAGACGAGGTTTCACCATGTTGGCCAGGCTGGTTTTGAACTCCTGACCTCAAGTGATCCACCTGCCTCGGCCTCCCAAAGTGCTGGGATTACAGGTGTGAGTCACCACGCCCAGCTGATTTTTGTATTTTTTGTAGAGATGGGGTTTCACCATGGTGCCCAGAGTGGTCTCAAACTCATAAGCTCAAGTCATCTTCCCACTTCGGCCTCCCAAAGTGCTGGGATTATGAGCACAAGCCTCTGCGCCCAGCCTATACTCTTTATCAAATAGACCAACTTTTCTCCATTGATTTAAGATGCCACCTTTATCATATACTAAATGTCCTGCATGCATCATAAGCCTCTCTATCCCTGGATTATGAATGCAAATTGTTCCCATTAGAAAAAGTGAAGGCTGCAGTGGCTCACACCTGTAATCCCAGCACTTTGGGAGGCCACGGCTGGCAGATCACTGAGGTCAGGAGTTTGAGACCAATCTGGCCAACATGGTGAAACCCCGTCTCTACTAAAAATGCAAAAATTAGCCAGGCATGGTGGCACGCACCTATAATCCCAGCTACTCAGGAGGCTGAGGCAGGAGAATCGCTTGAACCCAGGAGACAGAGGTTGCAGTGAGCCGAGATCACACCACTGCACTCCAGCCTGGGCAACAGAAGGAGACTCTGTCTCAAAACAGTAAGTAAATAAAAATAAAAACAAAAACTTACAAGTCCATAAAACAGTGATTACCCTTATTACATGCAGTACACTCTGATTATTTTTATTTAATTACATCTTCTTTAAAAAATGCTACTTGACAACTGTCTTAGTCTGTTTACCACAGACTAGATAATTTATAACATACCATAGAGTGGGTAATTTGTAGAGAAAAGAGATTTATTTGGCTCATGTTTCTAGAGTTTAAGAAGTCTAAGAAATACCACCAGCATCTTCTCGGCACCTGGCAAGGGCCTTCATGCTGTGTCGTCCCACGATGGAGGGTGGAAGGGCAAGTGAGTGCAAGAGAGAAGGACCGGGCTGAACTCACTTTTATAACAACTACTGTTGCAATAACAAACCCACTCCCGCAACAACGACATTAACTCATTGATGAGGGTAGAGCCCTCATGGCCTAATCACCTGGTAACGGTCCCACTCTCTATATTGTTACAATGGCAATGGCATTTCAACACGAGTTTTGGAGGGGTCATTTAACCATAGTAAGAACCACCCCACTGATTTCAAGTCTGCGAGTAAATGGTTAATGAAATCCTTTCTCCTTCCCCTTCTGCATAAGAATTTAACCATTGTTTAACTTTCTTTCTTTTTTTTTTTTTTTTGAGACGGAGTCTCGGAGTCTCGCTCTATCTCCCAGGCTGGAGTGCAGTGGCGCAATCTCGGCTCACTGCAAGCTCCGCCTCCCGGGTTCACGCCATTCTCCTGCCTCAGCCTCTCCGAGTAGCTGGGACTACAGGCGCCCGCCACCAAGCCCGGCTAATTTTTTGTATTTTTAGTAGAGACAGGGTTTCATCGTGGTCTCGATCTCCTGACCTCGTGATCCGCCCGCCTCGGTCTCCCAAAGTGCTGGGATTACAAGCGTGAGCCACCCCACCCGGCCCATTGTTTAACTTTCTAGACCTTTCCTTTGGAAACCTGATAAAGGTAGAATTTGAGCTTTGTTATTAAGGGACATTGTTTATGATTAAATAACCCCTGGCTGGTTAATTGCACCTAGACTACGAGGAACTAGAAGTATATTATAGGGACCTAGTGGGGACTCCACACCTCAGGTGTCCCTGCATATACTAACTTTTACAATTAAGTATGTGCTGTGCAGACACCAGGAAGCTATGGTATTCTTACGAGAGCTATGTCTGTGTAGGTCACGAGACTTCCAAGTCAGGACGGCTCTTGAACCCATCTGATGTGAGTCTCATTTCCTTGAACCTGTGCCAAATCACCTGGGGTGCCACATCACCTGGGGTTCTCCAGGAGAACACCTGGAGAACAGTGTGGATGTCTCCATAGACTGCTGTGATGATTGCTACTGTGGGAGAATACTCCACACTGCCCTGCGGTCTGTTTCAGGCAATTTGGGCTGCTGTAACAAAAATACCTTAAACTGGGGAATTTATAAACAACAGGAGCATATTTATCACAGTTCTGGAGGCTGAGAAGTCTAAGATCAAGGCACTGGCAGATTTGTTGTCTGGTGAGGGCCCATTTCCTAATTCACAGATCGCATCTTCTCACTGTGTCCCCACGTGATGGAAGGGGTGAGAGGTCTCTCTCTGGCCTCTTTTATGAGGGCGCTAATCGCATTCATGAGAGCTCTGCCTAAGCTCGCGCAAAGACCCTACCTCCCAGCTTCATCACCTTAAGGGTTAGGCTTCAACATATGAATTTTGGGAGAACTCAAACATTCAGACCATGTCACTGTCCCGTATCCTTCTACATGAATTTAATGCCATATATGGCTATGACAGTCTTGTGAGTCTGACTGTTTTAGCTGACCCACATGTCAACATCAGAAGTCACCTTGGAGGATGTCCAAAGCCTAATAGTCCATGACCTGTGGTTAGAAAAACACTGTCTGGCTAAATGTGTATATATGAGGGGCCTGCAAAAAGTTCATGGACAATGTATTATTACAAAAAAAGCTATGCATAAATTTCAAAAATTTTTTGCACCAAAATAACCTTGCACTGATTTGTTATAACATGTCTGAACAGAGTCTAGTTTGAGGCACTAAGAAGGATAAGACATCGGTTTTAAAAGAGACCCTATCAGGGCAACATTAATTCTGCTAAAATTGAAGCAAGAACAAACATCAAGTTTGTAGTGAAGCTTGAATGGAAGAATGGTGAAATCATTGAACCTTTACAAAAAGCTTATGGCAACAATGGGAAAATCAACAGTTTACAATGGATAACTCATTTTAAGAAGGTACCAAACGATGCTGAAGATGAAGCCTGCAGTGGCAGACCATCCACTTTAATTTATGAGGAAAACGTTCATCTTGTTTGTGCCCTAGTTGAAGAGGATCAACAATAACAGCAGAAACAACAGCCATGGACATCTCCATTGATTCAGCTTACACAATCCTGCTGGAAAAATCAAAGTCGAGCAAACTTTCCACTCAATCGGTGCCAAAACTATTGCAACCAGATCAGCTACAGACAAGAGCAGAGCTTTCAATGGAAATTTTAAACAATTAGGATCAAGATTCTGAAGCATTTCTTTGAACCATGGTAACAGGAGATGAAACATGCCTTTGCCAGTACAATCCTGAAGACAAAGCACAATCAAAGCAATGGCTACCAAGAGGTGGAAGTGGTCCAGTCACAGCAAAAGCAGGCTGGTCAAGAGCAAATATCATGGCAACAGTTTTTTTGGATGCTCAAGGCATTTGCTTGTTGACTTTCTGGAGAGCCAAAGAATAATATCATTTTATTATGAGTGTATTTTGAAAAAGTTAGCCAAAGCTTTAGCAAAAAAGCACCCAGGAAACCTTCACCAGAGAGTCCTTCTTCACCACGACAATGCTTCTCCTCCTTCCTTTTATCAAACAAGGGCAGTTTTGTGAGAGTTTCTGTGAGAAATCATTAGGCATTCACCTTACAGTCCTGATTTGGCTGCTTCTGACTTCTTTTTGTTTCCTAATCTTTAGGAAGATCTTTAAGATCTTTAAAGGACACCCATCTTTCTTCATTTAATAATGTGAAAAAGACTGTGTTGACGTGGTTAGATTCCCGGGACCCTCAGTTCTTAACAGATGGAATGAATGGCTTACAAAAGTGTCTTGAATTTGATGGAGCTGATATTGAGAAATAAAGTTTATTTTTTAAATTTTTATCTTTTAATTCCATTTTTCCATGAACTTTTTTTTTTTTGATGGAGTTTCGCTCTTATTGTCCAGGCTGGAGTGCAATGGCACGATCTCAGCTCACCACAACCTCCACCTCCCAGGTTCAAGCAATGCTCCCGCCTCAGCCTCCCAAGTAGCTGAGATTACAGGCACACACCACCACACCCGGCTAATTTTTGTATTTTTAGTAGAGACAGGGTTTCACCATGTTGGTCAGGCTGGTCTCAAACTCCTGACATCGTGATCTGCCCACCTCAGCCTCCCAAAGTGCTAGGATTACAGGCATGAGCCACCATGCCCAGCCTTCTGCGAACTTTTTGAAGTCCCCTCATATACATAGAAGCTATAATGTTAGAGTACAAGACATGCAGTTTTTAGATTTTCTGCATACTACTGTCAAAGAACAAAATTACAACACATTTAAAAATTGTATTGGGTTTATTGCAATTATAGAATCAGGCAACACTTCATTCCATAAAATAGAATAAATGTTCTGATGAGTTGAGCAGAAGAGGTTGTAGGCAGAGAAGAGGTTTGTAGGCAGAGAAAAGCGGCAGAAAGCAGAAGCAAAGAACAAATAGTGTATTCATTGTTTCAAAGCTACTTTTCCTATAAGGCAGGAACAGGGAGACAGATCAGAGAAAATAGCTGATTAGTTAACATCAGGTTACTTTGGGCTACTTCTCTTGCATAAAGATTGAAGCAGAGAGAATTACAGTATCATGCCAATTGAAGATTTAGCTGCTCTGTTTGCAAAGGTCAGATAACAATTGAGTTTGGATTTGGTGACTCAATTTTTATTTTTTTGGTTTGGTGACTCCATTTTGATTGATTTTTAGTCTGTCCTGTTGAGGTCTAGTGCAGAGCTTAGTCAAAAACAATTACTTCCTGTTGGGTGTGATGGCTCAATCCTGTAATCCTAGCACTTTGGGAGGTCAAGGCAGGCGGATCACTTGAGATCAGGAGTTCGAGACCAGCTTGACCAACATGGTGAAACCCCATCTCTACTAAAAATACAAAAATTAGCCAGGTGTGGTGGTGGGTGCCTGTAATCCCAGCTACTCAGGAGGCTGAAGCAGGAGAATCACTTGAACCCAGGTGGCAGAATTTGCAGTGAGCCGAGATCATGCCACTGCGCACCAGCCTAGGTGACAGAGTAAGACTTCATTAAAAAAAAAAATTACCTCATATAACTTTGATTTAATACTACCTTATAATTATTCAAAGTATATTAAATTATACTTTCAACTGTACTGTTATAAGAATTTCCATTTCCCCAAATCCTCACCAACACTTAAAATGATCAGTGTTTAATTTTTCCCATAATCTTTGGCTCTGAAATAAGTTGACTTGTTCTGAAGGAATTTGGAAACCTTTTCTCCAGGGAATTGGATTTCCAGGGAATAGGATTTTTAAAAAATCTCTTTGCCTTCCTTTCATCCTCCAATTTGTTTCTCAAAATGACCTCATGTGTCTTACATGGTAGACAATAAATATAAGTTGTTGAATTGAAAATGTAAGCTTTATTTGCTGGAATGTGAGTAAACCAATATATCTGAACTGTAAAATTTTTTGTAGAAGAGGAACAGTAGGCAAGATGAATTGAGCAAGAGATTTCAGTTATACATAGCTTTGGCTGAGGTAAGAAGAATGAAAATACATATAGATGCAATGCAATCTCTATCAAAATACCAGCTGCCTTTTTCAGAGAAATTGACAGGCTGATCCTAAAATCCATATGGAAATGCAACAGACGCAGAATAGTCAGAACAATCTTGAAAAGGAACAAAGAACAAAAGAATCTTGAAAAAGGACACTTCCCAAGTTCAAAATTTACTGCAAAGCTACATTAATCAATACAGTATGAGACTGGTGTTAGAATAGGGATACAGAGAAATGGAAGAGATTTGAAATAAACCTTCACATTTATGGTCAATTGATTTTCAACAAAGTTGCCAACACAGTTCAATAAAGGAAAGAACCGTCTTTCCAACAAATGGTTCTGGGCTACCTGGATAGCCACATGCAAAAGATTGAAGTTGAACCCTACCTCATCTCATATACAAAAATTAACTCAAGATGGATTATAGATCTAAATAAAAGAGTTAAAACTATAAAACTCTTAGAAGAAAACAAATGAGTAACTCTTCATGATCTTGGGTAAGGAAGTAGTTTCTTAGCTATGGCACCAAAAGTACAAATGACAAAAGAAAAATTAGGCAAGTTGGACTTTATCAAAATTTAAAACTTTTGTGCTTCTAAGGACATCATCAAGAAAATGAGAACACAGGCTGCGTGCTGTGGCTCATGCCTGTGATTCCAACACTTTGAGAGCTGAGGTGAGAGGATCACTTGAGCCCAGGAGTTTGAGACGAGCTTGAGCAACATAGTGAGATCCCATCTCTACAAAAAATTAAAAAATTAGCCAGCTGTGGTTGTGTATACCTGTACTCCCAGTTACCTTGGAGGCTGAGGTGGGAGGATTGCTTGAACCCAGGAGGCTGAGGCTGCTGTGAGCCATGATTATGCCACTGCACTCCAGCCTAGGCACAGAGCAAGACCCTGTCTCAAAAAAAATGTGAAGACAATTCACTCTATGGGAAAAAATATTTGCAAATCATATATCTTAGCAGGGACTTAGATCCAGAATACACAAAGAACTCTAAAGATCAAACAGGCTGGGTGCAGTGGCTCACACCTGTAATCCCAGCACTTTGGGAGGCTGAGGCGGGTGGATCACCTGAGGTCAGGAGCTCGAGACCAGCCTGGGCAACATGGTGAAACCCCATCTCTACTAATAATGCAAAAATTAGCTAGGCGTGGTGGCATGTACCTGTAATCCCAGCTACTCAGGAGGCTGATGTAGGAGAATTGCTTGAACCCGGGAGGTGGACATTGCAGTGAGTTGAGATCATGCCATTGCACTCCAGCCTGGTCGACAAGAGTGAAACTCTGTCTCAAAAAATAAAAATAAAGATCAAATAATAAAAAGAGAAATAACCCAATTTTTTTAATATTCAAAGAATCTGAATAGACATTTCTCTATAGAAGACAATGGCCAACAAGCACATAAAAAGATGCCCAACATCATCAGCCATTAAGAAATTGGGAATCAAAATCACAATGAAATAACATTTTGCACTCCTTAGAATGGTTAGAATAAAAAAGAAAGATGATGGTGAAAATTCGGAGACATCAGAATCCTTAAACATTACTGGTAAGAACAAAATGGTACAGCTGCTATGAAAAACAGTTTGGCGTTTCTTCCAAAGGTTAAACAGAGAGTTACCATATGACCCACCAATTCCACTCCTAGTCATATGCCCCAGAGAATTGAAAACTTATGTTCTAACACACAAACTTGTAAACTAATGTTCACAGCAGCATTATTCATAATAGTTAAAAAGTGAAAACTATCCAAATGCTCATTAACTGATTAATGGAATGCAATAATATTCCATGAAATGGAATATAACTCCACTGAAATTCCATATAATGGAATATTACTACATTATTCTTTTCCATACAATGGAATATTGTTTGGCAATAAAAAGGTATGAAGTACTGACACATTACAACATGAATTAACCTTTAAAACAGCAGAAGAAGCCAATCAAAAGAGACCACATTTTATATAACTCCATTATTATGCAATGTTCAGGCTAGGCAAATCCATAGAAACAGAAAGTAGATTAGTGGTGCCAGGGATTGGGGGAGGTAATGGTGAGTGTGGGATGGAAAATTTCTAGATAATTAGTAATATTTTGCATTTATATTGAGTTTGCACAACATATTTTGGAAATAAAATTGGATCTGCTTGAGGGAGCACTTTGTCATTCCCTCAATAAAGCCTCCTCCTCTTCAGTACACAAGGCCTAGCAATTTTCAAAGAAAGGAGATATGTTACACATAATAACCAAAACTCCACTGAACATATGCTGATTAATATGTCTCTTAGAAAGCAGAAGCCACTTCAGACTTCTCTGGTATCCAGGCCCACTATTGTCATTGCTGGTTGCATTGCACTGAACCAGTTCCCCTATTCATCCTCTACATGTACCAGCCCTGAAGTCCTGACCACGTTTCCATTGCACAGTTCTTGGTGTTTTGCTCTCTCTCTTTTTGCTCTGTCTACAGTCGAATCCAGTTTGTCATTTCACACCTGGGTTCATTCCATAAGCTCTTGATTGTGTTATGGAATCCTTGAGGTGTCGCTTTTCTGGTCGGAAACCTGTGGCTCGTGGCACCTTCGGCTGAGTTTTGCTCGAGCCCACTGGGCTCTTTCTGCCCACTCGGCCTGACTGGCTGCACTCAGCTCATGCCAGCAGCCTGGATCTCATGCCTCCAAGGAAGACTGCAAGTCAGGTGTGGGGTGGCAAGGGGTGTGTGAGTGAGCATGAGGTCTGGCCGCTGCACAGTCAGATATGCTGGCTACTGCTGCAGGATGGGCAGCTCCAGGTGCTGGCATGGGCACTGGCTCTCTGCAAAGCTGCAGCTGGACCAGGGGCACTGCAAGCAGCTTCCCTGGCTGGCACTGCGGAATAAAGTGGCACCTAGAAGCTTGGAGATGCCAGGAACCACAGGGCCCCAAAGAGGGAGTCACAGGTCTGGGCTCCCTGCAGGTCCGCAGCTCTTCTCTCCTTTCTGCCCACAATGTGGCAAGCAAGGGGCATATTTCAGTCTTGTTTGTGTTACAGGTCTTTTAGCCCTGCCATACAATGGGTCCTAAGTACTTGTCCTGTGACCAAAAGAATGAGGTACACTGATAAGTGGAGGGTAAGCAAAATGAGAGGAGCTTTATTGAGCAATAGAACAGCCCAGCCTTCCACAGTGGGCAGCTCCTTTCCACAGCCAGGATGTCCCAATGAGTGTTCAGCTCCTAGCAGACAGGAGACTCTGGAGTGAGAAGCTCCTCTCTGTAGGCAGGTTGTCCCATTGTTTCTGCAGCTCTTAGCAGAGAGGAGGTCCTAGAGTGGGTTGCTCCTCTCTACGGGTAGGTCATCCCATTGTCTTCCCAGCTCTCAGCAGACAGGAGGCTCTGGAGTAGGCTGCCCCTCTCTGCAGGCAGGTTGTCCTGTCATCTTCCCAGCTCTCAGCAGAGAGAAGGAGTGGGTTACTCCTCTCTGTGGCTGGTCTTCCCAATATCTGCTTGAGTCTCAGCAGAGAGGAGGCCCTGGAGTGGGTAACTCCTCTTTGCAGCTGGTCATCCCAACATCTGCTTGAGTCTCAGCAGAGAGGAGGCCCTGGGGAGGGTAGCTCCTCTCTGCAGCTGGTCATCCTGACATTTTTCTGCCCTCTGCTCTGCTCTGGCTGAGCCTAGGGCTTTTATGAGTCTCAGAGGGGAGGAAGTACATGCCAATTGGTCCATGGGAGGCCATGAGTGGGCCCAGAAAAGGCACAACAGCCCCCACTCCAGTCCATGGGGACTGGCAGCCCAGCCCTCAGCCTTCAGGCCCTCCCTGGCCTGAAGGTGGGGCCTCACTGGAGACCTGCCCCCTTCTGCCCAGGAGCCTGTCTGCCCCCTGCTGCTGTCCATGGAGCCCAGGCTGTTCATGCCAAGGGGCACCTGCAGGCCAGTACCAAACCTCCCTCAATCCCCACCTCGGCTTTCCCCCAGCAATGCTTGTTGGTGCCCAAAGTCCAGAGGGAGCTGAGGCAGGTTGGGGGGCTGGCATGTCAGTGGTACCCAAAAACCCCAGCCAGGCTGTGACAGTGCCCGGGCTTGGCCCCACATTGCTCCAAGATCGAAGCAGGTACTGACAGCAGGTAGAATACAGGCAGTGGGAGCAGGAACTTCTGAGCCTGCAAGGGTCAGGGAGGCCTTCCCCCGCCCCCAAGAGCACATGGAGGCCTGGGTCCACAGCCCCAACTTGGGTGGCTGCAGCTGTGCCCAGGAGGGCAAGACTGCTGCCTGCTCCTGGCTCCTGCCAGCTCCTTGAATCCTGGGGCTGGGGATCCAGGTCCTCACTGGGCCCAGGCCAGTGTCTGGGGCAGAGGCAACACTGCCATGAGCTCCCCCTGTTACCCCAGTGCTCAGAGGTGGCCCAGGGTAAAGTGGATCATGGGCCCCAGGCCTGGCTATCAGGAGCGTCAGGCTCAGTGGTCACCCCAACATGGGGTAGATCCCAGGGAAGCAGCCCCAGGCAGCCCTGCACAGAGCTTCCTCCTAAGGCACAGGAACCCAGCACCTTCGATGGAGTGGGCCAGGTCCCTGAAGTGGGTGCCATTCCCACTTCTTGCCCCAGGCCCCTGAAGTGTGGCCCCAGCTCTGCACACTGGGCCCAGCCCCTATGTTCCCTGTGCAAGTACAGCACTGCCCTGGGCCAGCTCCACCTCAAGGGCCCTCTCTGCCCAACTGCACTGCTCCCCTGCTGGTGGGCAACCTGGCCCAGCCCCATCATGGTGGCCCCTAGGGCAGCAGGCTGCAAGGAGACTGTCTGTTTCCTCCCCAAACCCTCCCTTCAGTGGCCAGCATGATGGCAGTGGCCACTCCAGATGGCCTATCACTGCCCTCAATTATATGCCCTGCATCTGGCTTCTCCATGCATCTCATGGCTAAGCTCGTCATCCTGGAATTGACTCTCACAAACCGGGCAAGCAATATCCAGGATCCTACAACCCTACTCTTCGAAATCTCACAAAAGTAGGACTAGTTAATTAGCATAAGTGAAGCTGTGCAAAGAACATTTCTTGGGTGGAGGAGGCGATCAGGAAAAGTGGATAATGATGATAGGCAGCAGCTACTGAGCACTTTGCATTTGCAATCCCACTGAATGCTTACAACAATGCACACAGGTAGGATCATTATTATCTCTGCTGAGGCAGAGCAGAAAGGAACTCACCCAGGTGGCCCAGGTCCCTGTTGAAGCAGTGTGTTTAGGACCTGTACCTTCAAGCTCCACATGTGACAGTGCTAGAGCTGGTCCAGGGATGGGCTTTGGGGTTTGGAAAGGATGGGGCCAACAGCCTCATCTGAGCAGACCTTCTGGGGTCAGAGATGTATTTGAAACCAGTGCAATTTTCCCATATAACTGATGTTTTTGGTCTCTTTTAAATAAGCATACAAGTTGACCCTCCCAGTCTTAAAATTTGAGAAAGTTACAGTTGTCTTATCTGAGTTCCTTTCTCAGGAAACCAACCACCAGGCCTCCCAGACAGTGTCAACAAACCAAAACTTACCAGATCCCCACCTCTGGACAATGAGATGCCAGACCTCTAACCTGTCATGATTGCCTAACAGACCACCTGCTGCCTGTTGATGGATTCCTCCTTCCTTATCATTTCTTAATTCCTGTTTTCTTGCATGAAGTTACATCTTTTTCCTGCTATATAAACCCCCTATTTTAGTTGGTCAGGGAAATGGATTTGAGACTGATTGCCCATCTCCTCGGCTATAGCACCTAATTAAAGCCTTCTTTGGCAATACCTGTTGTCTCAGTGATTGGCTTTCTGTGCAGCGAACAGCAGGATGTAGACCAAGCTTGTCCAACCCACTTTATTT
The DNA here is from genome assembly GCF_006542625.1 of Nomascus leucogenys. NCBI lineage: Eukaryota > Metazoa > Chordata > Mammalia > Primates > Hylobatidae > Nomascus > Nomascus leucogenys. The sequence goes on along the minus strand of NC_044393.1, from coordinate 99,456,418 downwards.
AGTTGTTGTTGTTGTTCTATTTTGTTTTGTTTTAGGCCTTTAACAGCCTGAAGCCATGGTTTTTAGTTTCTGTCTCCAGTGATAAGTGGAAAACAGGGATGAGGAAGGGGCTTTACTGGCCCAACCAGAAAAAAAAACTAAGAACCCATGACTGTATGTTTTCCCTTGGACATCTCTGACCTAGACCAAACCCCTGGCATTTCAGTAACATATTCAGTCACTCTTCCCTTCCCTGTCCACCTACAAAAGGCCTCACTAACCATCTCTCAAAGCTCTGCCCAGAACCTGTGCTCAACACCTGGGCTGCACCCTCGTTCTTAGAGCATTCACAAATTGCCCTTATATTTTATGCATACGTGTCTAGTTTCTTCACCTAGACATAAGGACATAGGGACCAGATCATAGGTTTATTTGTGCTGTATAACAATATACTGTAATAAAAGTTATGTGAATGTGCTCCCTCTCTCTCTCAAAATACCTTATATCTTACTTAACTGTACTCACCTGTTTTTAGAATGTGGGTAACTAAAACCTTGGAAAGTGAAACATGGATAAGGGGGAACTACTGTCCTTTCCTTATAGGGTTAAAACCAAGGAAACTTCCTTATCACAAGAGCTAACCTGGCCCTTTCAGGGATTTAGTTACATGTCTCTCTTCTGATTTCTTAGAGGGTCAGATAAACAACTTAGTTTGTGTTTGGTGATGTGGAGCTTTAGCATGAGTGACTCCATTTTGCTTGTCTGTTGGGGTCTAGCACAGAAGCTCAGTCCAAACTGATGGCCTCCCATAAATTTTCTTTAATGCCCTGCAGTGTCTGAAGGCTTGTCATCAATAACTGAATCATGTTACATTCAGCTCAAGCAATTAAGGTGGTGGCCAGGTGCATTTAGCAAAACCCAACACCTATCATTTCAGAAAATATTTTGTTTGTTTTTGTTTCTTTCCCAGAGGTGTGCAGTCCCTCTGGAGAAAGCATGTGTGCTGCAGGGAAAACCATGCACGGTGGACAGCATGGCCTTCCACCTGCATCACAGTCACATTCTGATTCCAGGCAGCTGTTTCACAACTCTGTAACCAATGGTAGGAAAAATAGGTTTACCCTCTACCTGCCACTCATTTCAACATTCCTTCACACCACATGACTCCACATGCATTTGTGCTTCTTGACTCCTCTTTGTTTGTTTTTTGTTTTTGTTTTTTGAGACAGGGTCTCACTCTCTCGCTCAAGCTGGAGTGCAGTGGTGTGATCTTGCTCACTGCAACCTCCATCTCCTGGGCTCAAGTGATTCTCATGCCTTAGCCTCCTGAGTAGCTGAGACTACAGGTGCAGGCCACCATGCCTGGCTATTTTTTTTTTTTTTTGGTCAAGACAGGGTTTCACCAAGTTTCCCAGGCTGGTCTTGAACTCCTGAGCTCAAGCAATCCACCCATCTCAGCTTCCCAAAGGGCTAGGATTATAGGTGTGAGCCACTATGCCCAGCCTTGACTCCTCTTTTGAAATGGTTATATCATCTGCCTAGTTTCCACATGAATTAAATAAAACCCTTAACAGTATTCATTTTTAACCTGAACGAGAGTCATGGTTTTACTTTTTTCCCTAAAATTTGTCTTTCAATGCTTCTGTGCCATGGACAACAGATAGCAGCTGTGCCTCCAGGCATCGTGCTTGTGGTTCAGACCAGAGGAAGCAGGGAAGGCAAAGAATGGAAAGCACTTGCCCACCAAGTCTGCCCATTTTTGTCAGGCAAACAATAGCTCGTCCAGAAGCCCCATCCCTTAGACTTCCTCACACCTGACTGCCTAGAAAAATGCCACATAGACACTCCTAATTGCAAGGGATCTTGGGAAATCATTGCTTACCCACTACAAGAAAAAAAAAAAAAAGGTAATCTATGAGTAAGGAAGAAGAGAATGGGCACTGAATAGGCAACCAGGCTGCATCAGCAAGGACCCACTCCAGACAAAGCTTTAGACAGAGCTCCAGATGACCTCGCTCTTGTGTGCACATTCTGCCATCCTCCCATCCTCCCATCCGACCTCCTTACCCCCACCCATGTGCTTGTCTTGTGGCCATTAATGACCACGCTGCTGCAGCGTCTAAGTGATTTATCCTCATGTAGCAGATTTTTAGTGGGGTACCCCCAAAGGAGTAGTACAGAGGAGTCCGTGTTAGTGACAGAATTGCTGTCATAGGGACGGCTTGTAAGGGAGCTTTGGTGGGAACTGGGAAAGAGGGGCGTCTTCCTTTCCTTCCCCACTCCACCGGCCGATGCCTGGATTACCAGCAGATCCCACACCACCTGGATGCAAGGCTGGCCCAAGAGAAGATTTGCTGAATATCTTGAGAGTGCTATTTGATACATTTTTCTTACTTCTTCATTATTAAAATTGTTTTCAAATAATAAAATAAAATGAGAGAAGAAGAAAATGAGAAAATTATATTTTAGGTAATTTTCTTTACCTAAAATGGAACCATTATAACATGTTGAAGTTTTCCAGAGTTTTCTTTCTAATAAGAGCTTTTCTTAGAGTCATCATCCCAGGTGTGCAAATTTTTAACCTATTTTTTAATTAATGTATCCTAAGCATATTTTATTCTATTCTATTCTATTCTTTTATTTTATTTTATTTTATTTTATTTTATTTTATTTTATTTTGAGACAGAGTCTCGCTCTGTTGCCCAGGCTGGAGTGCAGTGGCAAATCTCGGCTCACTGCAAGCTCCGCCTCCCAGGTTCAAGCTATTCTACTGACTCAGCCTCTGAGTAGCTAGGATTACAGGCACCTGCCACCACACCCAGCTAATTTTTTGTATTTTTAGTAGACACGGGGTTTCACCATGTTGGCCAGGCTGGTCTCAAACTCCTGACCTCAAGTGATCCACCCACCTTGGTCTCCTAAAGTGCTGGAATTACTGGCATGAGCCACTGTGTCCGGCCTTAAGCATCTTTTACGTTATTTCATACCTTCATTAATATAACTTCAGTAGCTACTTCATATCTCCCCAAGTGGACATAACCATAGATTAGTCAATTGTACGCTATTACTGGTCATTTAAGTTTGTGTTAGCTAGAAGACAGACTTACCTGTAATCCCAGCTACTTGGGAAGCTAAGGCACAGAATCACTTGAACCCAGGAGGAAGAGGCTGCAATGAGTTGAGACTGCATCACTGCACTCCAGCCTGGACGACAGACTGGAGTGAAATTAGCAAAAGTGCAGGAAGCATTGAATTTTTTTCTTTGAGACTCTGTCTCAGAAAAAAAAGTCTCACCATCAACATCTATAATGATAAAGAAAAAGAACTAGAATCGATGTTTATAATGTGTCTTACTCTAGCACAGAGGTACATAAGCTAGGAAATAAAAACAACTTCATTTACCTCATTGAGAGATGCATTTCCAATAAAAATGTAATTTTTATGTTTAACAATTGTTATTAGTTTGTCACATATTTATTCTGTTTTAATCAAATATCCATAATGGTGATGATAACTGTAACCAGAAGGTAACGTTTCCGCACTTAGGGACCTGATCACAAAGGTACCGCTTCCTTCAATTTCCATGTATAAACATATTTTCGTTGCTGAGAAGTATGAGAGGTACAAGCCATATGACTTTCACACATACCATATATTAGGATAAAAGTTTGTGAGGGAGGTGGATGGAAAGAATGGTTAAAGAACTCATTTATGTATGTTTAAATGGTGGCTATCAGAGTGCTACGATGCCGATATGTCACTGAACACACAGCCAAGAGTCACATGTTTTATTTTCAAAGTATTAATATTTTTAATAATCTGGAAGTTGCATGCTTTTCAGCCATTAAACCTGGAGGAAAATTTTTAGATGCAAAATGGAAAACTGTGAGGACACAGCTGTTAAGAATTGAGCAGTACCCCACCTGCCTCGGGATCTTCCTGAGTCTAGGGCTCCCTCTGGTGGTGAGATTCAGAATTTGTGTTAGATCACAGCCCCGGAGATCTGCCTAGCAAGAATCAAAAGCACCACGTTCTGCAAGCCAGCCCCTTCTTGGTGTGTTTCCTGGAATAGTCACTATACTTTTTTTTTTTTTTTTTTTTTTTTTTTCATTTTTGAAACGGAGTTTCTCTCTGCACCCAGGCTGGAGCGCAGTGGTGCGATCTCGGCTCATTGCAACCTCTGCCTCCAGGATTCAAGCGATTCTCCTGCCTCAGCCTCCCGAGTAGCTGGGACTACATGCATGCGCCACTAATTATTGTATTTTTAGTAGAGACGGGTTTTCACCATGTTGGCCAGGCTGGTCTCGAACTCCTGACCTCAAATGATCAGCCTGCCTCGGCCTCCCAAAGTGCTGGGATTACAGGCGTGGGCCACCGTGTCCAGCCTGTCACTGTAAAATTTGACCATATTGGCCCTCTAAGCCCAGAACCTTGAGAGAATAGCACACCGCACACGTCACCAAGCCAGATCCTCCATGGTCATTCATTAACTTGACGGACGTCTACTGAGCACCCACTATGGGCCAGGCACCCGTTTCTAAAAGCCCTCTGTATCTCTAAGAAGTGTGAAGAAGTTCCTAAACAAAAGAGGAACCAACACGAATTAACAACCACAGAAATTCACCAAAAAATTAAAGTGACCCACAAACGTTTACAAAGAGGTTTATCCCCTCCAGTAATTAAAGAAACACGATGAACCACAAGAAATCACTTGCCTGCTCTTAAGCTGGGATAGGTTTACGTATCTGATAATATCCAAGGCTGCCATGGGTGGAGGAACCGAGAAATACATGTCTTCATACTTTGTTGGTGAGGATATAAACTGGTTCAATTTAACGGACTACGAAGAATATTAACATTTTTTAAGTTCACGCTTTTGACCCATGAATTCTTTTAAGACTTTCGTCAGGGCCCTGGCCCAGCCTACTGCTGAGACGGTCAGGACCTTGGTAAGATGTGCTGGGGTTAGAGTATCTGAGAGCCCCTCTTCTAACTGCTGAAAAGGAGCGAGTTCTCCAGCCTTTGGTTACATGTCCCCAACCACTGCCATTTTCTAAGAACAGCCTCTGGGGCTCTGCTCTCAGCACAAGCTTTCCTGTGCCAAGAACAGGGAGGCGGCGGGGGCAGTGGGGACTGGCACCTGACTCAGCCTCCTGGGTCAACGGGTGGGAAGCGTTCCGGGGCTCGGTCTGCCTCATCTCTCTCCACCCCTGCCCTCCTTTCCATCTCACACCCACACTCACACTTACACACTCATACCCACACTCACACCCACACTCACACACATGAACTCATACACAACCAAACACACCCATACACATGCACTCACACACCACTCCCCCACATCACACACACTCACAAATACACATTCACTCATACACACCCACCACCCATACACGTGCACCACACCACTCCCCCACACTCCCCCACTCTCACACACACCCCACACACCCCCCAACACACTCCCCCACACACGAACTCACACACTCATACACAACTACACACACCCATACACATGCATTCACACACCACTCCCCCTACATCACACACACAAATACACATTCACTCATACACACCCACCAAACACCCATACACATGCATACACACTACTCCCCCACACAACTCCCCACACTCATACTCTCACACACACCCCAAACTCACTCCCACACTCACACACACACAAACTCACACACGCTCATACACAACCACACACCCATACACATGCACTCACACACCACTCCCCCTACACCACACAACCACACCCACACTCACACACACGCATTCACTCATACACACCCACACACACCCACACACATGCACTCACCCTCTCCCACGCACTCACACAAACTCAGTAACACGTACCTTCACACCCTCATATACGCCCACATACATGCACTGACATACCACTCCATACTCCTCTACACTCACAAACACACCCCCCACATCCCACACTCACACACACATCCACACCCACACTCACAAATACATTCATTTATACACACCCACACACCCATACACATGCACTCACACTACTCCCCCACACTCAAACTCAGCCACACACACCTTCACACACTCATATACATTCACACACACCCACACACATGCACTGACACTCCACTCCCTCACACTCACACACACCCCACAGCCATCCACACTCACACACTCACACACATTCACACATGCACTCACACCACTCCCTCACACTCACCCCACACACATCCACACTCACACACACACATTCACACACATATACACATGCACTCACACCACTCCCTCACACTCGCACACACTCACACCACCCCCACACATTCACACACACAGACACACACACACATTCACAAACTCACACACACATTCACACACTCATACCCACACACACCCATACTCACACATGCACTCACACACCACTCCCCAACAGTCAGACACAAACACACACAGCCCCCACACACTGACACACTCACTCACACTCTCTCACACACACCCTGTGGAAGTCTAGAAAGAGCCCTGGACTGTAACGTGACACCAACATGGTCTTGCCTCTCAGGGTCTCAGGGGCCTGCCTCGCTATGGGCCTCAGTTTCCCCACCTACACAAGGGGATTGGACTAGATGATGCCTCTGAGCCCCCCGCCCCAGCGTTAATTCTAGCTCTGCCCTTCAAGGAGGTTATCATCTAATAGAGGAAGCGGGAGATGCCCTCCAAGTCATGCCACAACGAACGTCTTGAACCCCCCTAAATGGAATGCTGGCATATGCCACTCCCAAATACACAGCCATGTGCTGCATAATGACACTGGCCAACGGCAGATGGCATACATGACGGTGATCCCATAAGATGATGGGACACATATGATTATACCATACATTTACTGTACCTTTTCCATGTTTCACTATGTTTAAATACACAATACTGGCCGGTGTGGTGGCTCACACCTGTAATCCCAGCACTTTGGGAGGCCAAGGCAGGAGAATCACTTGAACCCAGGAAGCAGAGGTTGCAGTGAGTCAAGATTGTGCCACAAATACAATATCAGGAATGAAAATAAATATTACTAAGAATAGGAAAAAAGTTATAAATTTTTAAAAGTAAAAAATACCACAAACATTACATAATCCAGAAAAATAACAAAATATTTTTATTAATTAACTGTCTGACACATATCTATAATTTTTTTCTTTCATTTTTTGACTATAGGCTCTTTAATTGACTCTTTAAGTGACAACAATCTTATCAGAGAAATTAGAAAGACAATCTTTGCTCTAGCATGGTGGGTTAAAATTTAGTGATTTATTAATTTAGAAAAGTTTATTTTAGCTTCTGTGCCAGTTGTCAATTTATTGTATCTCAGCTCCTAATATGTCCCTCATTGCCTGCCCTCCTAGAATTGAGCTGAGCCTTGTAATTAGTTGCTCTTTGTCTGCAGCTGCACGTCAAGCTTTGTCAGTAGAGGGCGCTGAAGGGACACGGGAGGAGAAAGGGGTTTCTCTTCCCTGTCTGGTGCACTCCTCTTGGGAGGCTCCTGTGGCCCATGAGGTTTCTCTACACCTGCTCCTGCAAGGCACCCAGCTTCTGCAGTGTCTGGCAGCTCCAGCAGCACGTGTGGCTTCTGCAGCACCAACTCCAATTCCCAGCCACCAGTAGCTTTTTCTGGAAGCCCCCTGGGCAGCTTTGCAGGAGTTTGTGGCCAGTAGGGCACTGTCCTGGGAACCGCTTCCCCCAGCATTTTCTCCTGTGGCTTTGCAGACTGTTCTGAGGCATGACGTGTCACTGTGGGTGATTCCTCTGATACCCCAGAGAACAGATTTCCAGCTGCTTCTGCCAACCTGGCACCTCAGTGAATTCTCTGCCACAATCTCTCCCATCAGGTCTGGATCTCAGCCCTGGCAGGGACCTTCTTCTGGGGTGCATTATCTCAGCCCTAAGAGTGATAGTTGTGCCTCTATCCGCCATTCCTGCATTTTTCAAGAGTTCTCTTAACTTCTTTCTAGCCAGGCCTTATTACTCCAATCCCCTGTTAAAGTTAATTCTTTTTTTTTTTTTTTTGACTGAATTTCATTCTGTTGTCTAGGCTGAAATGCAGTGGCACGATCTTGGCTCACTGCAACCTCCACCTCCCGGGTTCAAGCGATTACCATGCCTCAGCCTCCCAAGTAGCTGGGACTACAGGCATGCACCACCATGCCTGGCTAATTTTTGTATTTTTAGTAGAGATGGGTTAGCCAGGCTGGTCTCAAACTCCTGACCTCAAGTGATCCACCAGGCTCGGCTGGGTGGAGTGCTGGGATTACAAGTGTGAGCCACTGTGCCTGGCCAAAAGTTAATTACCTATGGGAAACATTCCTTGTACAAATTATTGTGTGGTTTCTGTCTCCTGATTGGAACCTGGCTAGTACAGCTTTACTGCCCACTGTTGGTCATAATGATTGTATATTTGAAATATTATTTTCAAATTTGGGGAAATACCTGTCAAGTTTCATATATGAGTTTTAAGATTACAGGGCATGGCCGGGCGCGGTGGCTCACGCTTGTAATCCCAGCACTTTGGGAGGCCGAGGCGGGCGGCTCACGAGTTCAGGAGATCGAGACCACGGTGAAACCCCGTCTCTACTAAAAATACAAAAAAAAAAAAATTAGCCGGGCGTGGTGGCGGGCGCCTGTAGTCCAGCTACTCGGGAGGCTGAGGCAGGAGAATGGCGTGAACCTGGGAGGCGGAGCTTGCAGTGGGCCGAGATTGCACCACTGCACTCCAGCCTGGGCGACAGAGCGAGACTCCGTCTCAAAAAAAAAAAAAAAAAAAAAAAGATTACAGGGCATTTCATGGGTTTTGTGCTTAGTGGCTAGTCTTAAAAACCCTTTGAATGAATGGCAGGGTGTCCTCTGTGATGTGGTGCTCCGCAAACACTGTTGCCTCAATGTCAGCATTTCATGTCAAATTGCAAAGAAGTTCCATCCTTTCCCCATATATTCTTAGGATTCATTTGCTGGTTTATCAAAGAACCCAAAAGCTTATTCATTGTTTCTATTCAAAATGTATCATTTCTCCTGAATCAATTGCTGCTTTTTATGTGATTGGAAAGGGTTTTGTTACAATTTGCTTCTCAATGTCCAAATAACCTCTGTCAATCTTATCTGTCATCTTTATTACTTTTGTTCCAGATTTCATTAATTTCAAATTGATGACAAAAGAAGGTATCTTGTACAACGAAATCTAGGGTCTACAGTTTCTCACTGGTTTTATTACAATGCTGCAAAACAATTTTTTAACATTGTAGCTAAAAGGTGGTATTCAAGTTTTATCAAATATACCATTCTCATCAAAAAAGAAGCCTGGGCAATATAGTGAGACTCTGTCTCTACAAAATAAAAAGTAAATGAATAAAATTAGCCAGACGTGGTGGTGCATGCCTGTAGTCCCAGCTACTAGGGAGGCTGAGGTGGGAGGATCACTTGAGTCCGGGAAGTTGAGGTTGCAGTGAGCTGTGATCATGCCACTGCACTCCAGCCTCGGTGACAGAGTGAGACCCTGCCTCAAAAAAATAAAGAAAAGAAAAGATGTGCCCTGTCTACTCTGCTGAAGGGATACGCGGTGGACACTTCCAACACGGCCTGCTACAGACAAGTCAGAACTTATGACGGTTTTTCTGGGCTATACAGAACTTCCCTGGCATTCACTAAGGCCTCCAACATCAGAAGCTCTTCATCTATCATCACATATCTTCAGTCTTCATGGATCTAGGGAAACCCTCTTACCAGGCAAAAATCACCTCCCACTGTACAAGCAGGAAATGCCAGACAATCACTCTTTTAGCCTCCCTGGCTATGGCAGGACCCACACATGTCAAAGCTCCATCTGTGAGTTGCACCCTCCCAGACCACAAGCCAGATGCTTGTGGCTGAAGGAGGTGGGGACTCTGCAGACTGGCTTGGTTATGGGGTAGCTTCGAGGTTTCCAGAGGCTGCTGCAGGGCCAGTTCCAGCCCCCTCGAACAATAAAGGAGGTGGCAGCTGAGGCTAGATCACAAAACAGGGACAGTGGCCTGAGGAACGTGGCTGCTGCCCATGATTGGCAAGGAGGTGGGAGGGAGCTTCAGAGCCACGGCCCCTCTTCTTTCACCCTGAGCACCCGCTGGGGCCAGCCCTGAGACACAGAGCAGAGGGCTGGGAAGGAACCTGGGGTGCGGTGGTGGGGAGAAAGGAGAATAACCAGCCCCTCAGGGCTTGGAGTTGAGAAGTGTGAAACCACGTGCAAAAGCTTCCCTGGATGACCCAGATGAGGGATATTGATCCAAGAGGGTCTTAGCAGCAGATGGGGAATTGCACACTGGCAGGCAGTCCTGGAAGCGGGTGCAGAGGGACCCATTCCTGCAGGTCATTCCTCTCAGCACATGGACACAGGCAGTTCCCACAGATGCCAGCAAGCCACGGCCTGCAGGCAGGATGGGAGGGCGCCCACCCTTGGGGTGCTTTCTGGCTGTACCCTGATGATGGCTGCACCCACACATCTCAGAGTGCGGTTCGTGGAATACTAAAAAATGTAAATGCTGCAATCAGGGCTCTGAAAATAATGTTGCTGGAATTATTGAGGGAAATTTACAAATTAAATAGCCTAAAAGGCTGCAAATGAAAATGACATTAAATTGGCAAGGACTTGGGGAGCACAAGAATTATTTGTCTTTCCTTAAATAAGAAAGTGGTCAGAGACTGGGTCACAGAGCCAAGGCAGGATGGAGGGACCCCAGCCTCGTAACGGAACTGGATAGAGGCCCAGTCCTCCGCGCACCTGGCCAGGGCGCTCTCTTCCAGCAGCTGTGGCCCCTGCTGAGGCACTTGGGTTGGTATACCCACATGCAGTCCATGGGGCACAGGACCCATGACCCCAGTCTCACTGATGTTGCTCCCTGGCAGCTGGGCTGCAAACATCCACGCAGGCCGGGAGACAGAGCAGCCTGGCAGGCAGGAGGCAGAAACCAGGCAGTGTTTTGGGCCATCCATTTGTTTCCTGGGGCTTCCTACTGGCTTGAACAACAGAGATGTATGGTCTCCTGGTTCTGGGGCCAGAAGTTGGAGATCATAGTGTTGGAAGGGCCAGGCCCCTTCTGAGGGCACTAGGGAAGGCTCGGTCCCAGGCTTTCCTCCCAGCTTCCAGAGGCTTCACTCATTCAATCTGCACATGGCATGGCGTTCTCCCTATGTGCCTGTCTGTCTCTGTGCCCAAATTTCCCTTCTCTAAAAGGGCACAGCCATATTGGATTATCACCTGCCCTAAGGAGCACAACTTATCTTAATCATCTACACAGATCCTGTTTCCAAATAAGGTCACACTCACAAATATGCGGGGTTAGGACTTTGGCATCTTTTGGGGTACACAACTTAACCCATAACAGCCGGCTACTCTATACAAGTGTATTTGGCCCGTTCTGTGTATTAGGCACTGTGCCAGCCTCTGAGGGGAGGTGGGATGAATAAGACGCGGGCCCTGCCTCCAGGGAGCTGACTCCAGCCTCAGAAGTAAGTGCTGCCAGCCTCACTTATCAGCAAACTTCATGCACAACTGGAAGCCCAAGGCGTTTCTGAACAGAACCTGGCTCTGTGTCTCTCTGGGAGGCGTCTGCCCCCAGGGCTGCTCAGGGCCCTCAGGCAGGGGACAGTCCTGAGGACCCTGACCCAGAAAATACAGAACAGGGAGCTCTGAACATTTGGAGAGCATGCGTAACGACCCTGAGCAATTCCATCTTCAACACGAGCTCAAAATGCAGATCCAGAGTCAAACTGCAAATGGCAGCCCCTCCCCTGTGGCCCACTGTCCCCTTTCCCACAACCGGACACCCTGCGATGCCCCTGAGCTGAGTGCAGCTGACCTTCAGATGAATGTCTCCGAGTGTTTACTCCTGAAAGGCTGCCCCCCACCATGGGGACAAAGGGAGTGAGGGTCTAGAAACCTGGGTTCTAAACCCAGCCCTGTCACCAATGAGCAGCGGGACCTTGGGCCAATCTCACCCGCTCTGGCCTCTGCTCAGAGGTTGGGTGGCCCTAAGGTCCCTTCTGGTGCCATGATTCTGACTCTGTGGGGAACAGAGGGAGGGCTTGGTGAATCCCCACAAGGGGACCTATACAGCAGGACCTTCCGGCCTTCAGTTCCCTGGAGGAAGCAGGATGTGTCCCTACCTTCACTGCTTATTGGTCCTTCGGTCTTTACCTGGTGGGCCTCAGATGCTCAAGCCTCTTGGCGGTGATTGGGCTCAGCTGAATACAGTGAGGCCCTTGTTTTCTCCATGGGACGTCTCAGATTAGGAGCAGAGGCTGGCTCAACCAGCCTTCACAATAGGGATACCTTCCCTTCTCTTGAGTACTGGGCCAGCCCCATCACCTGACCCAGGGCACAGCCACCCACACACCTCGGGGGTCATTACTAGCTCAGTGTTTCCTGCCCCTGAGAGACTCCAGCCCTGCTGTCTGTCCATCTTTTACAAACCAGATGAAGTTTCATCTCCATGAAGCCCTCCTGGGCACATTTTTTATATTTTTTTTGGCAGGGTTTTGCCCTATCACCCAGGCTGCTGGAGTGCAGTGGTGTGATCTCAGCTCACTGCAACCTCCGCCTCCCGGGCTCAAGTGATCTTCCCACCTCAGCCTCCCGAGTAGCTGGAATGGCAGATACGCACCATCATCACTAATTTTTTTTTTTTTTTTTTTTCCTGTAGAGACAAGGTTTCACCATGATGCCCAGGCTGGTCTCGAACGCCTGGGCTCAAGTGATCCGCCTGCCTTGACCTCCTCAAGTGTTGGGATTACAGGTGTGAGCCACCGCGCCCAGCACTCCTGGATATATCTTGATGCAGCCAAACAGTATCAACTTCTCCTCCATCTCAGCCACAGTACTTATTGCCTGGACTGTATATTGAAGTTCAAATCATACTCTGTGATATTTAAACATAGCTTCAAACATACAAACCACAAAATGCCACCACCACGTGCCTTGCTGTGGGTCTCATTTCACTCATCATGTTAAATGCTACCAGAGTTTTCAATCTGCAGACAGGATATTCAGTTCTGGGAAATTTTCATGTATGTTTACAAATAACTTCCTTCCGCCGGGCGCGGTGGCTCACGCCTGTAATCCCAGCACTTTGGGAGGCCGAGGCGGGCAGATCACAAGGTCAGGAGATCGAGACCATCCTGGCTAACACAGTGAAACCCCGTCTCTACTAAAAAATACAAAAAATTAGCTGGGCGAGGTGGCGGGCGCCTGTAGTCCCAGCTACTCGGGAGGCTGAGGCAGGAGAATGGCATGAACCCCGGGGGGCGGAGCCTGCAGTGAGCCGAGATCGCGCCACTGCACTCCAGCCTGGGCGACAGCAAGACTCTGTCTCAAAAAAAAAAAAAAAAAAACAAATAACTTCCTTCCTATTATATACTCATTTTCCCAAAACTCCAACTTGGACATCCTGGATTTATCTTCTACTTCTAATTTCTCTCCTGAATTCTCAGAGTTGAAAGTCATGAAATACATATTGAAAGAATGCACCAAATACTCTGTACCATGTAAAATTAGGCCCATTCAAAGCACATTGTCATGAACTCTGGGGATATTGAGGGCACAGAGAAGACTACAAGCTTCCGATCCTACATATAGATAGATGTAATAGGAAGGCTGAAGGATAAGAGTGGCCTCAGACTTCTCATCTACAACACTAGAAGGTAGCCATGTCTTCAACACTCTGAGGGGGCTGGGTGAAGTGGCTCATGCCTGTAATCCTAACACTTTGAGAGGCCAAGGTGGGAGGATCACTTGAAGCCAGGAGTTCAAGACCAGCTTGGGAAGCAAAGTAAGGCCATCAATCTCAAAAAAAAAAAAAAAAAAAAAGTTTAGAAAATTAGCCAGGTGTGCTGGTGCACACCTGTGGTCCCAGCTTCTTGGGAGGCTGAGGTGGGAGGATGGCTTGAGCCCAGGAGTTCAAGATTGCAGAGCTGTGAGCAACACTGCACTCCATCCTGGGCAACAGAGTGAGATCTTGTCTCTAAAATCAAAAACCAAAACTGAGGGAAAATAATACCTGGATAACAATTATATACCCAGCTAAGCTACCAAGCAAGTGTTAGGGTAAAATAAAAACAGGGTCAGATATACAAGCTCTCAAAAGTTTACCTCTCAAGCATCTTTTTTCAGGAAGCTATAGAAGGACGTACTCAATTAAAATGGGAGAATAAAGCAAGAAACAAGAAAAACGATCCAGGAACCAGGGTCTGCCACCCAAGAAGGAGGCAAGGGCCTCTCTGGGCTGCAGGGCAGAAGCCCCAGGAAAGAGCTCTTCAAAACACTGAAATGAACAGACTATCAGACAGGAATTTATCAAAAGGAGGGTTACACAGCTGGGGAAGAATTTGGTGATAAAATAGCCATAAACATCTGGAGAACTAAATGGAAGGAAGTTCAAGACAATCATTAAATCCAGAGAAAAGAAAAAGGTGTGGCAGAAGCAAAAATAGTCCTAATATATAGTCCACGGCTCATTTGTGAATAGTAGTTACCTAACCCATTAACATCCATCTGACCCAAGGTAAGAATTCAGTGGAGGATGAGGAGGTAGGAGGTGTGGGGGAGGGTGTGAGGAGGAGGTAAGTCCTCCTCTTCCGCAGCCAGTAGGAAACGCTAAGGATGGAAATCTGTTGTTTAGAGACATGGAGGCAAAAAATAAGAGAATCAGCTGGAAGACCTAAGAGCCTCGCTGTGGAGGACAGGAAGTGGGAGGTGGGAACTGCTTTTTTTCAGATATATCCTGTAACAACGTGATTCTAAACTGTGTAACTTGGTTTTTTGTTTGTTTGTTTGTTTGTTTACAGGAACACGGATTTGTTTTTTTTTTTTTTTTGAGACGGAGTCTAGCTCTGTCGCCCAGGCTAGAGTGCAGTGGCCTGATCTCAGCTCACTACAAGCTCTGCCTCCTGGGTTCACACCATTCCCCTGCCTCAGCCTCCCAAGTAGCTGGGACTACAGGTGCCCACCACCACGCCCGGCTAATTTTTCGTATTTTTAGTAGAGACGGGGTTTCGCCGTGTTAGCCAGGATAGTCTCGATCTCCTGACCTCGTGATCCGCCCACCTCGGCCTCCCAAAGTGCTGAGATTACAGGCGTGAGCCACTGCGCCCGGCCTTGATGTTTTAATAAAAATACAATTCTACAAAATGTGCTTAACACAGCCCAGGACGCAGTTCTCAAGTGGAGTCAGCCCCAGAACCCCTGAAAGATGCACACAGACAGAGACTGCTCCCATCACGCTCCTGCCAGCACCGGGACCCTCTGAAAGCCACTGTCGGGTGTCCTTCATTAAAAAAAAAAAAAGGGCGGGCGCAGTGGCTCACGCCTGTAACCCTAGCACTTTGGGAAGCTGAGACGGGCAGATCACCTGAGGTCAGGAGTTTGAGGCCAGCCTGGCCAATATGGCGAAACCCTGTCTCTACTAAAAATACAAAAATTAGTTGGGCGTGGTGGTGGGCACCTGTAATCCCAGCTACTGGGGAGGCTGAAGCAGGAGAATCATTTGAACCCAGGAGCTGGAGGTTGCAGTGAGCCGAGATCGCGCCATTGCACTCCATCCTGGGCGACAGAGCGAGACTCTGTCTCAAACCAAAACAAAAAAAGAAAGAAAGAGAAAGAAAGAAAGAAGAAAGAAAGAAAGAAAGAAAGAAAGAAAGAAAGAAAGAAAGAAAGAAAGAAGAAAGAAAGAAACTTATTACACAAAGCTCTTGTTGAAACGGTGTAACTTGGTTTAAATTACAAAGAGCAGGGCCCTAGCGAGTTGCGTGGCCGTGCCGTACGCGCAGGCGCGCCCACTCCCACCCAGCAGGAGGACCCCGCCATTGGCAAGTCGTGACCTGTCATCCACACAGACGGCTGTCGGGGCCAAGTGGCCTCCCACGGGAGTGGGGGGTGAGAATCCGAGGTGGACCCTGGGAGAGCGCAGTTGGCTGGGGTGCTGCGCTGAAGGGGCTTCCAGGGTCAGGGCAGCAGGCGTTGGCCCGTGCCTGGCATGGAGTGGGGCTCCCTCGCCCCTTCCCGGCTGCTGCTGCCCCCGGCTGATTCCTGGCCCCCCCCCCCTCCCCCCGGGGAGCTCCACGGGGCGTCGGTCCCGCGACGGCCGCCAGGTGGCGCCAGAGCCCGCCCAGCCGCAGCCCCCGCGCCTCCCAGCCCCGGTGCCCGCCAGCCAAGGCCAAACCCAACCCGGCCCGGGTCCCGGGTCTCTCGCCCCTCCCTCGGAGTCTCCGAGGGGCGGGAAATGGTTTCCAAAAGAAGAATTCAAATACATTCAAAAGCAGACCGGATATAACGAAGAAGCCAGACCAGGTTCCCTTACACCTCCAGCGGAGCCCCGCCACCTGTTTCTCTCTAAAAGCAAATCCCAGACGATCCATCATTGCATCTGAAAATATCTCAGTTCCGATCTCTATAAAATAAGGACTCTAAAAAAATTATAGTCCCAGCCGGGCGCAGTGGCTTACGCCTGTAATCCCAGCACCTTGGGAGGCCGAGCCCTGTGGATCACCTAAGGTCAGGAGTTCGCGACCAGCCTGGCCAATATGGATAAACCCTGTCTCTACTAAAAATACAAAAATCAGCCAGGCGTGGTGGCGGGAGCCTGTAATCCCAGCTACTCGGGAGGCTGAGGCAGGAAAATCACTTGAGCCCGGGAGGCAGAGGTTGCAGTGAGCGGAGATCACATCACTGCACTCCAGGCTGGGCGACAGAGCGAGACTCCGTCTCAAAAAAAAAAAAAAAAAAAAGGAAAAAAGAAAAAGAAAGAAAAAAATTATAGTCCCTATGTCGTGACCACACACTTAACAAATGCAGGTTCCTGGATCAGGAATCTGAGCCTGAGAGGGGACTGGAATCTGAGCCTTGGGACAAGCTTTCCCTGTAAAGTCTTGGGGTGCTGTGTGCAGAGGAATAGGAGAGATTCCCCTGAGCTCTGCTCCAGTACTGCTCCAGAGGCAGGTGGAGAGCCGGCCTATCAAATGCGGGCATCAGGATGGCATATTTGGGGGAACAGGGGTTTGGGAAGAGCCAGGTCAGATGGAGGGGGCAGGGACAGGCTGGGAAGCCCTGGTCCCACCCATACCCTCCCCACTTGGGGACCTCTCTCTCTTGCCTCCAAACATTATTCAGTCAGCCGGCCGGTGAGTGGTGCCGTGGATAATAGGTCCCTTCTTGGGCTACTGTGTCTAGTCCCTTAACTTCAATGCCCTTTATAAGGCTTAAACCTTAGGTCGTTGCTCTGTTCCAATAGTCACATGTGCTCGAAGAACTGACCTGCTCATTTGGCCCTCAGCTGCCACCCCGAGGCTCCTGGAGCTATTCCTCCCTGGACTGGCCACAGGGGAGGGCCCCAGGCAGCGTGACTCCTCCAGTCCTGCTGACTCTCTCATGCCACCTGCGTTTCCGAGCCAGTCCATCCAAGGAAACAGACAAGGTAGCCATGAGCATGAGTAGAGAGGTGCCCACGTTCTGGGCTACTCTCGCTGTATCTGTCCCCCGTCTCCATCAGAAGACTCCACTGAGCTCCAAGGCAGGTGGGGTCACAGGCTGAGGCTGAGGCTGAGGACCAGCCGTGTGTGAAAAGCCAGCCAGTCTTGGGCAGAGGACCTCACCTTTCTTGGTGACGCAGATCTTAGAGCCAGGACAGCGGCACCAAGGGCAGGTCTGAGGATTCAAGGTGACATGACAATCTTGAACGCTGAACCCAATGCCTCCCTAAGTGACGTTCTTGTCAAACCAGCTTCCACCAGACGCTCTCCTCAGACTGTCCATTCTCACTCCAGATCTCTTTCTGTTCACTCCTTCATCCTCTTGGCAAATACGTATTGCGCACCTACTCTGTGCGAGGTGCTAGGGATGCCGCAGCAATCCAACTGGCACCAGTCTCCCCTCACAGAGAAGACACACTCCGAAGAGGAAAGGGGCCTCGCCGTGATGACAGGCAATGCAGGTGTAGACCGTGGCCTTGGACAGGGGTTCCAAGTGAGACGTGTTGCAGGGCCTGAGGCAGCCTCACCTAACTCGCCCAGCACCTGCCTGGGGAACTATGAGACCTCTCCCAGCCCCTCCAGGCCACATCTCAAGGGAAGGGCACACTGCCTGCTCCCTGGCCCTTCTTTCAGTGTCCTCTCCCCCTCTCTCCCTTTGCTGGTTTCTCCATGCCTCTGGCCCACATGGCATAAAACAGGGTGTCTTTGGAAGGCTGAGGAGGCTTGCTGCAGGCCTGGCCACCTGGGGAGACACCGAGTCAATCAGATGAACTCTGGCTTACCTCCTTGGACCATCAACCATGGCCAGGAAGGTGGGTCACATTGTACCAAAGGCCACTGGGACAAACCTTGCAACTGCGAGGGTGAAGGGAGGAGGTGGGCAAGTTTGGAGGGCTGGGTTCCTGCTAGCTACCACCTCCTAGCCTCCCACCAGGTTTTCTCCCCTGCCATAGGGGCCCACTGTACATTCTGCAGAGGAGGAAACTGAGGCATACAGCATGAGTTAGTTTCCCGTGGCTGTTGTAACACATTACCAGAAGCTCGGTGGCTTAGAACAGCAGAAATGTATTCTCTCCCAGTTCTGGAGAACTCTGAAATCAGGGATCCAAGGGCTCTAGAGTGGAGTCTTGCTTCTTCCAGCTCCTGTGGCTGCCAGCTTACCTTGGCTTGTTGCTGCATCACTCCAATCTGCATGGCCAGCGTCTTTCAATCTTCCTCCACTCTGTCTTCACATGGTCTTCTCCTTGTGTAAAATGTCCCTCTACCTTTCTTATGAGGACATTTCCCACCACATTTAGGGCCCACCTGGACCATCTGGGACAGTCCCCATGTCAAAAGCTTTAACTTAATTGCATCTGCAAAGACCCTTTTCCAATAAGGTAATGTTGACTGGTACCAGCAATGGGGACATGGTGTCTCTGGGGGGCATTATCAGCCTATGACAGGGAGAGGAGTAATGTCCTCAATAGCACACAGCCGATTAGGTGGTGCAGTTGGCGTCTGGACCCGGGTCTGCCTGAGGAACCATGCTCTCACTCAACACATCCTTGTTCCCTTGTGCCCCAGAAGTCTCTATTCAGGGGCCACCATCAGGATGGTTTGTTCCATCCTCAACTCCTGTCACCAAGCAGTCAGGCCACCTGAGTTG
This sequence comes from Nomascus leucogenys, assembly GCF_006542625.1. Classification (NCBI taxonomy): domain Eukaryota; kingdom Metazoa; phylum Chordata; class Mammalia; order Primates; family Hylobatidae; genus Nomascus; species Nomascus leucogenys. The sequence goes on along the minus strand of NC_044393.1, from coordinate 99,437,271 downwards.
AGGATGCTGAGAAAGCTTCGCTGCCTTAAGGCATTTCCCCTCCTGGCCTGACCCAGCACCTGGGCTGTTACCTGGAAGGAGGACCTGCAGAGATGGCAGCTGCTATCTCATCAATTTCCTCATTCTTCATTCAGCAGGGATCTAGCCTCTACAGGGTGGGGCACCAGGACCCACCAAAAGCGGGGCCCTGAGGGCTGGGGCAGAAGAGAACCATTCTGATTGCACCCCTTGGGGCAGGTCTGGAGAAGCCACAGTGGAGTTTTTGGAGAGAGAAGTAAGAGGACACAGGAGCCTGCCTTGTCCTTCTCCTGCGTCTCCAAGAGGAAGCTTTTCAGGCCCACTAGTGTAGGATCAAATGCTGAATTAATGGATCTGTTGTTGATCATCCATTGCAGTTAATAACACAGGGAGAGACAACCCCACAGGGTGCCCCTCCTGGGGAAAAGCACAGGAGCCCCACAGAGGTGCAGCCAGCGAGGTCCAGGCCATGGGAAACCCTGAAGGACAAATGGCCTGCTTCCTCACACATGCACACACATTCACACATGCACATGCACACACGTGCACACACATTCATGCATGCATATGCAGACACACATTCACATATGCACACACACACTCCCATGCACACACATTCATGCATGCATATGCAGACACACATTCACATATGCACACACACACTCCCATGCACACACACACTCCCATGCACACACATTCATGCATGCACATGCACACACACACTCACACATTGACACATGCGCACGCACACACGAGCACACACATTCATACCTGCATATGCACACATTCACATGCACATGCACGCACAAGCACACACACATTCTTGTGTGCATATGCACACACGCACACACATATTCATGCAAGCACACACATTCACACATGCACATGCACACATGCACACACATTCACACATGCACATGCACACATGCACACACATTCATGCATGAATATGCACACACATGCACACATGCACACACTCACATGCACACACATTCACACATGCACACACACACTCACATGCACACATTCACGCATGCACATGACACACATGCACATTCATGCATGCATATATACACACTCATGCAAATGCTTACGTGCACACACACACACATACATGCACATCCACAAGCACACATGCATGCTCACACAGATGCAAGAAATAGGGTAAAAGGGGCTTAAAAGACAGATCAAATTATCTCAATGTGTAAATCTTATTTGAGTCTTGATTCAAATAAGCAAGCTATAGTTTAAAAGATAGTTTAAGGCCAGGCGCGGTGGCTCATGCCTGTAATCCCAGCACTTTGAGAGGCCGAGGCGGGCGGATCACAAGGTCAGGAGATCAAGACCATCCTGGTTAACATGGTGAAACCCTGTCTCTACTAAAAATACAAAAAATTAGCCGGGCGCCGTGGCGGGCACCTGTAGTCCCAGCTACTCGGGAGGCTGAGGCAGGAGAATAGTGTGAACCCGGGAGGCGGAGCTTGCAGTGAGCCGAGATCGCGCCACTGCACTCTAGCCTGGGTGACAGAGCAAGACTCTGTCTCAAAAAAAAAAAAGATAGTTTAAAAGTTTAGAAGACAACTGGAGACTTAAACACTTCCTGGATATTTGATGAAATGAAGAAGGTATTTTTAATTTTTTAGGTGCGATGATGGTTTTATGGTTATATATAGGTTACATATATTGATATTAGGGTTGTATGTATAGAAAACCATAATGTATTAGCTATTAATATGATAATAATATCGAATATTGATATATTATGTATTATGGCTTTATACATATTTACATATATAAAAGGAAGTCTTACTGTTTAGCGATGCACACTGAAGTATTTACAAATGAAATAATATGACGTCTAGGACTTTCTTTAAGATAATACAAGAAGGGGGAAGTGGGTAGGAGCATAGATGAAACGAAACTGGCCGTGTCTTGTTGAAGCTGGGTGATGGGTACATGGAGGCTCATTAGACTACCCAGTCAGCCTGTGTATGTATTTAATTTTTTCACAAGAAAAAGTTAAACATATTAAACAACAAAGGACATATGGGCTATTCCAGGGTTACTAACAGCCCAAAGGAAATCTCCCGTTCCTGTCTTTTCCTAGAGACTTCCTGCTCTGCCTGCTCCCCCAGGATGGAAGGTCACCTTCCCACAGGAGCTACTAGCGGGGAGTGACCCTGAGCAAGGCTCACTAAGGCAGCGCTGTAAGTGACACCAGAATCCTGAGGTCCCGCTCATCCTGCTTATGGAAGGATCATTGTAGACTGCACGGGGGGGGCAGGGGTGACGTCCCTCAGTCACCACTCCTCCATCGGCGTACCTCTTCCCCTTCCCTGCTGCTTTTCGTGCCTCCCAGGTAGGAGTCTTACTTTTGGAAGAACACGAAGATCCCAGATAGGAACAGGACTCACTTCCCACCTCTCCCTACCTGCTTGGACTGGAAATGATCTGGCAGGATCCATCCCCCCTCCATGGGTGCTTCTGAGGCTCCTGGGACCTTAGACCTGGGGGATTATACAGATTCACCAGGAGCCACCATGAGTCTCACTGGGTTGTGATATCCTTAAGATCCTGGAGCTGAGGGGGCTCTGGCTGTGGCCACACCCATGATGGCTCTTCAGTCTCCTTGGCCTTCCAGAACAAGGGGCAAGAAATCAAACAGCAAGCATCTGGTTAGAGGCTGAAACACAGTCATTCAGTGGTGTCAAGATAGGGAGGAGACAGAATATGGGGTTCAGTGTCTTCCAGAACAGAAAGAACATGAAATACAACCTTTCACCTAAGGATACTGAAGGGCTATGCTGTAGGCAAATGGGGAAGCCAGGGAGGCCAGCCTGAGCAAAGCCAGCAGCCCACCCTTAACTGCACCAAAGTGATTTGCCCGTCATCTGCCTGCCAATATAAAGTAGGAATACATATCACCCAGAGCCTCTTTTTCACATGCAATGTCTCAAATTCAATCAAAATTACCATCAAGACACATCCTTGAAAAAAATTAGCAAAAGATCTGAACACTTGACCAAAGACGATATATAGATGGCAATTAAACACATGAAGAGATGCTCAAAATCATTAGTCACTAAGAAAAATAAAATTTATTTATTTACTTATATAGTTTTGAGACAGAGTCTCGCAGTGTTCCCAAGGCTGGAGTGCAATGGCACGCTCTCAGCTCACTGCAACCTCCACATCCCAGGCCCAAACGATCCTCCTGCCTCAGCCTCCCAAGTAGCTGGTACTACAGGCCTGTGCCACCATGCCTGGCTATTTTTTGTATATTTTATAGAAATAGGGTTTCACCATGTTACCCAGGCTGTTCTCAAACTCCTGGACTCAGGCAATCCACCTGCCTCGGCCTCCCAAAGTGCTGGGATTACAAGTGTGAGCCACCATGCCTGGCCAAAAACGAAATTTAAATGAGATATCACTACATACCACTGAAGTAGCTAATATTAAAAAGACTGACTGCAAATATAGAGCAAATGGAACTCTCATACACTGCTGGTGGTATAATCACATTGCAAGACAGCTGAGCAGCTTGTTAAAAGATGAAACATACACCTACAACATGACCCAGTCATTCCTCATCTAAATATTTATCCAAGAGGAATGAAAACATATGGAATGAAAACAGGCATGGTGGCTCATGTCTGTAATCCCAGCAATTTGGGAGGCTGAACTGGGAGGACTGTTTGAGGTCAGGAGTTCAAGACCAGCCTGGACAACACAACAAGACCCTGTCTCTACCAAAAAAGAAAAAAAATGTAAAAATTAGCCAGGCCTTGTGTGTTGCACCTGTAGTCCTAGCTACTTGGGAGGCTGAGGCAGGAGGATTGCTTGAGCACAGGAGGTTGAGGCTGCCGTGAGCTATGATTAGGCCACTACACTCCAGCCTGAGTAACAGAGCGAGACAACATCTAAAACAACAACAACATAGTTTCACAAAAAGATTCGTACAAGAATGTTGTAGCATTTTGTTTTTTTAATAGCCCCAAACTGGAAACAATCCACATGTTCATCAGAAGGTAAATGGATAGACAAATTGTGGTATATCCACACAATGGAATACTATTCAGCAATAAAAAAGAATAAGCTATTGATATATACAATTACATAATAAGTCTCAAAATAATTATTCTGAGTGAAAGAAGCCATACCAAAAACACATACAGTGTGATCTGATTTATATAAAATTCTAGAAAATGCAAATGAGTCTATACTGATAGTTCAGTGGTTGCCTGGGGGTGGTGGGGGAGGACATAGAGAGCAATGGATTACCAAGGGACACAGGGAAACTTCTGGGGGTAATGGATACATTCATTATCTTGACTGTGGTGATGGTTTCACAATAAATGCATATCCCAAAATTTATCAAATTGTATATTTTAAATGTGTGCAGTTTATTACATATCAATCATACCTCAGTAAAGCTGTAAAAAAATTACCAGGCATACCAAAAAAACAAGACCAAATGAGAGAGAACCAAGGGGAGAGTAGAAAAATAGAAATAGGTTCACAGGTGATCTAGATATTGGAGTTATTAGATGTAGATTTTTAAATAAATATGTTGACATGGTTTGGATCTGTGTCCCCACCCAAATCTTACATCAAATTGTAATCCCCAAGGTTGGAGGTGAGACCTGGTGGGAGGTGATTGGACCATGGGGATGATTTCTCGTGGTTTAACACCATCCCCCTTGGTGTTGTCACGGTGAGAGTGAGTTATCATGAGATCTGGTTGTTTAAAAGTGTGTAGCACCTTCCCGCTCCCTCCCTTCCTCCTGCCCTGGCCTTGTGAAGACATGCCAGCTTCCCCTTCACTTTCCGCCATGATTGTGTTTCCTGAGGCCTCTCCAGCCATGCTTCCTGTATAGCCTGCAGAACCATGAGCCAATTAAGCCTCTTTTCTTTATAAGTTACCCAGTCTCAAGTTTTTTTGTTTTGTTTTGTTTTGTTTGAGACAGAGTCTCACTCTGTCACCCAGCCTGGAGTCCAGTGGCACAATCTCGGCTCACTGCAACCTCTGTCTCCCATGTTCAAGCGATTATCTCACCTCAGCCTCCCAAGTAGCCGAGATTACAGGCGTGTGCCACCACACCTGGCTAATTTTTGTATTTTTAGTAGAAACGGGGTTTCACCACGTTGGCCAGGCTGGTCTCAAACTCCTGACCTCAGGAGAGCCACCTGCCTCAGCCTCCCCAAAGTGCTGGGATTACAGACATGAGCCACCGTGCCCGGCCAAGTATTTCTTTATAGCAATGCGAGAATGAACTAATGCATACGTTCAAGAAGATAAATAATTATTAAAGAATATTTAAAAATAATATTTTCAAGAAAATAGGAAGGAAAAGGTGGGGAGTATTGTTAGAAACCTCAAATCTAAAAAAAGAGAATAAAAAAACATAAACTGAAAAATAAAATAGCTAAATTCAAGACTCTAGTAGATGAATTCAACAGCAGATGGGAACTGCAGAAAAGAGGCTTTGTTAACTAAAAGTTAGCTCAGTAGAAAATATTCATATCGAAGGACATAGACAAGAGAGAAAAAAGTAAGACATAGAAAACAGTATAACAGACACATGAGACCCAGTAAAACAGCCTAATATACATGATTCTGGTGTCCCAGAAAGACAGGAGAGACATTGAAGCAGAAATAACATATGAAGGGATAGTGGTCAAGAGTGTTCAAAAAAAGATGAAAGATTTCAGCCACAGATTTAAGAAGTCCCATATGACCTGTAAGCAAGACAAATACAAAGAAAACCATGCTTGGTTCCACTGTAGTAAAACTGTAAAAAGCCAGAGTCAAAGGGTAAATCTTAAAAAAACAGCCAAAGGAAAAAGGAAAAAGATATATTACCTTCAAAAATAAAGGCAAAATAAAGTTGTTGTTGTTTTTTTAATAAGCACGCCAACAGAATTTTTACCAGCAGATCTGCACTAAAGGAAATAATAAAGCAATTTATTTGGGAAGAAGAAAAATGATACCAGATGGAAGCACAGTCATGCAATAAAGAATAATGATCCTGGGAAACAATAAATAGGTGGGAAAATCTAAATCTAGATCCTGTAAGGACTAAATGCCTGTCCTTGGGGTACCAAGTAACAGTGCGGCATGTGCTGTTCATCATGAGCTGAGTTTATCTAATCCACCAAGTCATAAAGCTGAATGTGTGCAGCTTGCATTGCATAGCAGCTATAAGAATAAGCTCGCTCAGGTCCAGAAGGTACAAATAATTGCCTGGGTCAGCAGCTCAAACTCTAATGGTATCCACTCCTACTTTTTTGCTACCTCTCCCTCAACTCACAACTACGGCTTCATAGTGAGTTCCCTCTGCCTACTTAATAGACGACGAAGAAAAATAAATCTATTGTTTACAGAAGGGTCATCAGATGGAAGTGTATGACCGCTGCACTAAGTTCCACCCAGAAATGGGCCCAGAAGACAGTAGTGAAGGGAAAGCCTCCCAGTAGAAAAATTTTAGCCTGTCTAGTTGTCTGCTTTGCTTTGAAGCAAAGATGGCTTAGGGTATGGCTCTACATTGACTAATGGGTAATGGGTAATAGATTGTGTGGCTGGTCAGGAACTTTGGTCAAAGCCAGACGTCTGGTGACCAGGAAGCCTGGGAAAGAGGTATGTGGACAGAAGTCCCAGAATGGGCACCACGTGAAGATACTCATGTATCATGCACATTCCCATCAGAGTCACCCACTGCGGAGGAGGCTTTCAATGATCAGGCTGATGAAATGATCAATTCCTCCTGTGAATATCAGCCAGCTTGTTTTCCCCTACTCAATCCTTCCTCAGTAGGTACCCACCACTAGGGCTCATATGGATGCCATTACCATTGAGTTTCCAAACTGCTAAATACTAGCAATAACCAACATTGAATCCCTGGCATTGCACCACCCACAGGAACCAACCAGCCGCCTGGAAACAGGTTGATGCTAATTTTGTATCACTCCTTCATTAGGAGGCTATCAATTTGTCCTCTTAAGAATGGAGTCCTGGCCGGGCGCGGTGGCTCACGCTTGTAATCCCAGCACTTTGGGAGGCCGAGGCGGGTGGATCACAAGGTCAGGAGATCGAGACCACGGTGAAACCCCGTCTCTACTAAAAAATACAAAAAATTAGCCGGGCGTGGTGGCGGGCGCCTGTAGTCCCAGCTACTCGGAGAGGCTGAGGCAGGAGAATGGCGTGAGCCCGGGAGGCAGAGCTTGCAGTGAGCCGAGATTGCGCCACTGCACTCCAGCCTGGGCGACAGAGCGAGACTCCGTCTCAAAAAAAAAAAAAAAAAAAGAATGGAGTCCTTTGGAGTAACTAACAGAATTTTATTATTAAAACAAACAAGCAAAAAAATGAACAAACAAAAAGAGTGGAGTCCTATTCCAGGTACAGACTTGCTTTCCCTACTTGCACTGCTTCTGCCAGTCCCACTGTTTGAAGATTTCCAGAATGCCCTATTTATTGTCATGGTAACCCCCACAACATCATCTCCAACCAAGGAACTCATAATAACAAAAGACCTGTGGCACTGAGTTTATGCCCAGAGAATCCACTAGTCTTACGCTGTGCCTATCGCTCAGTTGCAACTGTGTGGGTGAATCTGGGAAATGGCCCACTGAAGGCTCAGTTACGGCACCGAGTGGAGGACAGAACCCTGTGAGGCTGGGGTGCTCCCCTAGAGGATGTGGTAGATACTTTAGGCCAATGGCCAATATATGGTGCTGTTTCCCCCATAGCCAGAATACACGGGTTCCTGTTCTTTGAGAGAGTATTCCTGGAGACTCAATTTATTTGTTCTGAGGGAGATGCTGGAGATTTGAAGAGAGTGGAGAAGGCAGGAAATAATCGTTTAGGAGTAGAATGGCTGGGTCATATGGGAGACATATGTCAAGAAGCTGCCAAGCCTTTTTCAGTATTCACTCTGCCTTCCTGCCAGCGCTTGGGTTGGTCAGTCTTCTTGATTTTAGCCAATATGATGGGCGTGAGTTGGGTCCTTTTTCTTCAATATTTTTTATTGTAGTAAAATACAGATAACATAAAATTTATCATCTTAACCATTTTTTAAGACAAAGTCTCGCTCTATCTCCCAGGCGGGGGTGCGGTAGTGCAATCATAGCTCATTACAACCTTGAACTCCTGGAGTCAAGGAGCCCTCCCACATCAGCCTCCTGAGTAGCTAGGACTACAGGCGTGTGCCACCGGGCTTGGCTAACTTTTAAAAAATTTTCTTAGAGACAGAGTGTCACTCTATTGCCTAGGCTGGTGTCCAACTCCTGGCCCCAAGAGATCTTTCCACCTCGGCCTCCCAAAGTGCTGGGATTACAGGCGTGAGCCACTGCGCTCGGCCTCAGCCACTTTCAAGAGAGAACACATCTTGATTTCACTCCACTGGAAGCTGAAGCCTCCTACTGGCCAGGTTGGGCTTCTCGTGCTGCTGGATCCACAGGCGTCAAGGGGGGTCACCGTACTGCTCAGGTTGATTGATCCCAGTTACCAAGGGGAATTGGCTGCTGCTGTGGAATAGGGGTAAAGAGAGCTCTATGTGGACCAGAGCACTTGCTGGGGTGCCTCCTAGTTCCTCCTGTCCAATAGTGATGGTCAGTGGCCACAGTGGTAACCCCATAAAGATAGGGCTGCCAAGGGCCAGGGGCAGTGGCTCACGCCTATAATCCCAGCACTTTGGGAGGCCGAGGCAGGCAGATCATGAGGTCAGGAGATTGAGACCATCCTGGCTAACACAGTGAAACCCCGTCTCTACTAAAAATACAAAAAATTAGCCAGGCGTGGTGGTGGGTGCCTGTAGTCCCAGCTACTCGGGAGGCTGAGGCAGGAGAATGATGTGAACCCAGGACGCGGAGCTTGCAGTGAGCCAAGATCGCGCCACTGCGCTCCAGCCTGGGCGACAGAGTGAGACTCTGTATTAAAAAAAAAAAAAAAAAAAGATAGGGCTACTAAGAACTTGTATCTTGTGGGGATGAAGATTTGGGTCATCCAAGGAGGTAAAATCAGAGCAGCAGAGATGCTGCTTCCACCAGCGGGTGGAAGAAGGAAGCCAAAAGGATCAACATCAACTTAGGTCTTATGACCAGCAAGTTAGAGCTTTTTTTTCCCCTCCCATTTTTTCCTGTTACTTTATATGAAGAGCAGCGTTGGTCGCTAACATTATTGTTTCGGCTCCTATTGGGAGTATGATTGAACTGAAATCACCAATAATCCAGTGCTGATGGGACTTTGTGTTTTGCCTGGGTGGGGGTCATGGAATTTATTCCTCTAAGTAAGGGACAGAAATGCTTTTTGTCCCTCCTGATCCATTCTCTATCCTTCTCCTGCTTCATTTATGCCCAAGCAAGCTGACCTCTACAGACTGCATTACCCCAGCTCTCTTATCTCCTGGCTTCTGGTTGGATTTGCCAGTGCAGGCCCCAGCAGGAGACTGGAGGTGTAGAGGAAAGGTGAGTCATGGGATTTATCCTGATTTTGGCAGTGGCTGCATGTCCCCATAGTTCCTATGACACAGATCCTCTTCCATGGTCTCAACTCCAAAATGGTTCTGATAGCCCAGCCCTGCTCCTTGCCCCTTGGTCTCCCTTTGGTGCTAGGGTCTGGGTGCCTTACCATCATTGTTGGTTCCCTTAGCCCTGCCCACCTCTTGTTAAGGGGCCCTTCATTACTGTTCTTTAACTAAACCCTCTTTCTGTGCCACATCCTTCCTACCAGGAGTCTGACTGGTCCTGGGACCTTTAAGCAATTCAGCTTTGCCGAAGCACAAAGTTCAAGGTAGGAAGAAATGGTAAGAAATGAAGTGTATAGGCCGGGCACGGTGGCTCACGCCTGTAATCCCAGCACTTTGGGAGGCCGAGGTGGGTGGATCATGAGGTCGGGAGATCGAGACCATCCTGGCTAACACGGTGAAACCCCATCTCTACTAAAAATACAAAAACAAAATTAGCCAGATGTGGTGGTGGGCACCTATAGTCCCAGCTACTCAGGAAGCTGAGGCAGGAGAATGGCATGAACCCGGGAGGTGGAGCTTGTAGTGAGCCAAGAGTGCACCACTGCATTCCAGCCTGGGTGACAGAGCGAGACAAGAAAGAAAGAAGAAAGAAAGAAGAAAGAAAGAAAGAAAGAAAGAAAGAAAGAAAGAAAGAAAGAAAGAAAGAAAGAAAGAAAGAAAGAAATGAAGTGTACAGGGAGAGTGATCAATTATGAGAAGCTTTGGATGCTGTGATAATGTCAGCTGTGAGGCATTGGGCAAGTTACCTAACCTCCCTTACCCTCAGTGTCATCACCTATGGAATAAGGGCAATCATCAGACATGCTTTTTGGAGTGCCTGTGAGGATCAACGTAAAGAACACATATAAAGCACTCAACACAGTGACGGCCACAGCCAGGGACCGACAAATGTGAGCTGATTGTTGTTAGGGATGGTGGCTCACGGCAAGATTTTAAGAAAGGAAGTGATCAGGGCCGATTTGGTAGTTCAAGAAGTTACACTGGAGGAAATGTAGAGAAGCGGTGAGGTTTGTCAGAGGCCACATGAAGTGCAGCAAGACTAGAGGCAAGAATACTGGTAAGGAGACTACTGCACCAGTCTTAGCAAAATAATAATAAATAAATAAAATACAATTATGAGGATCACCCCAATAAGGAATTAAACTAAAAAAGAGGAAGACATGGAATACAAGAAACAAGAGTTCTGACGCAACACCTGGGGCCTATAGATAGTTGTGTTTTGCTGAAGCATCGAACGTGAGGCTGCCCCTCCCCCAGCGCCACCTTCCATTGACTGAGATCCAGGGAGAACCCTCCTACATCTCTCTCTCTGCCACCTCCCCCGTCTTAATTCCTGATCATTTGGCTTTTTATTTTTTTATTTTTATTTATTTATTTATTTATTTTTGAGACAGAGTCTCACTCTGTTGCCCAGGCTGGAGTGCACAGTCATGATCCTGGCTCACTGCAACCTCCGCCTCCCAGGTTCAAATGATTCTCCTGCCTCAGCCTCCCGAGCAGCTGGGATTATAGGCACACACCACCACACCCAGCTAATTTTTGTATTTTTAGTAGAGACAGGGTTTCATCATGCTAGCCAGGCTGGTCTTGAACTCCTGGTCTCAAGTGATCTGCCCTCCTCAGCCTCCCAAAGTGCTGGGATTACAGACATGAGCCACTACACCTGGCCAATTCCTGAAAATTTGAATGTCCATGTAGAGGATCCTTCCAGGACCCCAGCCTCTCAGTTCCTACCCTCCTCTCCTCCAATGAGCCTGCCCTTTATTCTCCCTTCGCATCTCAGCTCCCTAGCCTTACCCTAGACCTCATCATTACCGATGACTGCAGCCTTTCCACACCTAAATAACCATTCCACACCCGCTCTTCTCCTCAAACCTCCAAAATCTCCTCCCCTATCCTCACGCTCAGTTGATAATTTTGCTTCCTATTTCACTGAGGAAATAGCCATCAGAAGAGAACTTCCACATGCTCCCACAACTATGCCTCACACCTGCCTGTTTGGTGCCCATATACAGTTCCTTCCCCACGTTCTCTGCCAAGTCATCCCCAGAGACCCTGATTTCGTGGGTCTGAGGTGTACCAATGGCGATTTTTTTTTACAACTTGATTTTTTTTTTTCTCCAGGTGATTCTAACATACATCCAAAGTTGAAAACTCTGCTATAGATGAATGACCCCTGCTTTTGTCTCCGGCTCACTCAAGAAAACTGCCCCAGCTCTTGTCTTCTCCCTCCCCCAGCATCATCAATGTTTCCCTCTACCGGCTCATTCCCATCAGCTCACAAACATGCTGTTAATTTCCCCACTTTAAAGAAACCTTTGCAACCCCATTTCTCCCTCCAACTCCTCTTCACAATAAAACTGCCCTAAAGGGCTGTTTCTAGTTGCTGTCTATAATTCCTCTTCTCCCCTTCTGGCTTTGCCCTACAGACCCATCAAAACTTTCACCAAGGTCAACAAATGACCTCCTCATTGCTACAGGCAACAGCCAAGTCTCAGTCTTCAACTTACTTGGCCACCAGCAACACGTGACATGGTTGATCACTCTTCTCCCTAGAATGCTTCCTCTAGAGTTGGTTTCTAAGATGCCGCATTCTTCTCGTGGGTCCTTCTCAGCCTCCTTTCCTGGCTTTTCCCTGTATCTGACCTCTTAGTGTTGGAATGCCCTAGGACTCAGGCTTTGGGCCTCTTCTCCTTCAATGTTCATTCCCTTGGTGAGCTCACGCAGTCTCACGGTAGAAACTACCAGCTAAATGTTGACTCCTAAAAGTGTATTTCCAGCTTGAGCTCCAGCCTCCTACAACCAAGTGCCAGCTTGACATCTCTTTTGGATGTCCAATAAGCATCTCAAACTTATCCTCCCAACCTTCCTCATGTGAGTAATAGCAGCCCCATGCTTCCAGCTGGGATCAGGCCACATCTTTAGGGCCATCCTACCTTCTGTCTTTCTTTCACACCCATGGGCAATCTAAGAGCAAATCCCACTGGCTCTACTTTGAAAATATGCTCAGAATCCGACCTTTTATTCAAAACGTACTCAGAATCCAATCCATTTTATTCAAACCAGCCATTGCCGCCTACCTGAGTGATGGCACTGTCCTCCTAACTGGTCTCCCTGCCTTGAGTTAAGGGCCATAGACTGTGTCCCTCACAGTCTATGCTCAGTATGGCAGCAGATTGGCACACTTACATGAATATCAGATTGTGTCTATCCTTGCTCAAAATGCTACAGTGGCTTCCCATCTGATTCAGAGTGAAGGACAAAGTCTTTTTTTTTTTTTTTTTTTGAGACAGAGTCTTGCTCTGTCACCCAGGCTGGAGTGCAGTGGCGCCATCTCGGCTCACTGCAAGCTCCGCTTCCCGGGTTCATGCCATTCTCCTGCCTCAGCCTCCCCAGCAGCTGGGACTACAGGTGCACGCTACCACGCCGGGCTAATTTTTTGTATATTTAGTAGAGACAGGGTTTCACCGTGTGAGCCAGGATGGTCTCGATCTCCTGATCTTGTGATCTGCCCACCTTGGCCTCCCAAAGTGCTGGGATTACAGGCATGAGCCACCATGCCCAGCCAGGACAAAGTCTTTAAATACCCCCACAAGGCCCTGTACAACCCATCCTCTTCACTGCCCCCTATACATTGAGGCCATTATCTCTCTGACCTCACAGTCCATCAGCCACATTGCTGTTCCTCTAACACAGACCCTGAAAATCAAGGGACCTTATACTTTGTTCCCCTTCAGCTCCCATCCTTCAATTAAACTTTTTATGTGGGGATAATTGTAGATTCACATGCAGTTGTAAGAAATAATGCAGAGATGTGTATCTTTTGTCCAGTGTCCCCAACGGTAACATCTTGCAAAACTATAGCACAATATCACAAGGAGGAGAGTTGTGTTGGTTTCCTGTAGCTGCTGTAACAAATGACCACAAACTGGGTGGCTGAAAACAAGATAAATCTATGCTCTCATAGTTCTGGAGGTTAGAAGCTCAAAGTCAAGGTACAGGCAGGGCTGTGCTTCCTCTGGAGACTCCAAAGGGAATCCGTTTCTTGTCTCTTCTAGCATCTGGCAACTGATCTAACCCATCTTTCTGTGCTCCGCCTTCCCATCACCTTTTCCTGTGGGTCAGGGTGTGTGTGTGTGTGTGTGTGTGTGTGTGTGTGTGTGTGTGTGTGTGAAATCCCTTGCAACACTGGTGATGCCATTTAGGGCCCACCCAGATAATCCAGGATAATCTCCTCTCCAGATCCTTAAGTTAATTATATCTGCAAAGACCTTTTTTCCAGATAAAGTAACATTTAGATGTTCTGGGCATTAGGATGTGGACATATTTTTGGAAGCCATTATCAGCCTGGCACAAGAGTGAAGATTCCGGACGTTTCCAGTCTAAGAGAGCTCCTTAGACTGCCCTCTCATAGCCACACCCACTTCCCTCCCACCCTGTACCCTCCTTAACTCCTGGCAAGCATTAATCTGGTCTCCATCTCTCTAATTTTGCCATTTTAAGAGTGTTATATAAATTGAATGATTGAGTATGTAGCATTTTGAGATTGGCTTTTTTTCACTCAAAATAGCTTTTTCACACTTTCAGTTAACTCAAAAAAATTGAAATAATTTTTAAATTATTTGGAGGTTCCCCTGTGTAGCTGTGTTTTGTTTCTTTTTATTAGTTAGTAGTATGCCGTGGTATGAGTGTGCAACAGTTTGTTTAGCCATTTACCCATTGAAGGAATTTAAGTTGTTTCCAATTTTGGCTATTAGGAATAAAGCTGCTCTGAACATTGGTATGTAGATTTTTGGGGGAACATGAGTTTTCCTTTTTCTGGGATAAATGCCCAAGAGTGCAATTGCTGGGTTAAGTGCATGTTTGGTTTTATAAGAAACTGCCTAACTGTTTTCCAGAGTGCTGTACCAATTTGCATTCCCACCAGCAATGTATGAGTGATTCAATTTCTCCACATCCTCGCCAGCGTTTGCTGTTGTTACTGGTTTCTATTTTAGCCACTCTGAGAGGTGTGTAGTGTAACAGCTGCTGATATTGAACATCTTTTCAAAGGCTTATTTGCCATCTGTAGGTCCTGTTTGATGAAGGTCTATATGTGTTTTTTGCTCATTTTCTAATTGAGTTATTTGATTTTTTTCTAACCTCTGAGATTTAAAACTTCTTTATAGTCTAAATACTAGTCATTTGTCGATACACAGCTTATACATATTTTCTCTTATTTTGTGGCTTTTCTTTTCTTTTTTTTTTTTTTTTTTTGAGACGGAGTCTCGCTCTGTCGCCCAGGCTGGAGTGCAGTGGCGCAATCTCTGCTCACTGCAAGCTCCGCCTCCCGGGTTCACTCCATTCTCCTGCCTCAGCCTCTCCGAGTAGCTGGGACTACAGGCGCCCGCCACCAAGCCCGGCTAATTTTTTGTATTTTTAGTAGAGACGGGGTTTCACCGTGGTCTCGATCTCCTGACCTCGTGATCCACCCGCCTCGGCCTCCCAAAGTGCTGGGATTACAAGCGTGAGCCACCGCGCCCGGCCTATGTGGCTTTTATTTTCATCCTCTGTCACAGAGCAAAAGTCTTCACAAAACACGTCTTTTTTTTTTTATGAAATCCAATTTATCAGTTTTTCCTTTTATGAATTGGCTGTTTGGTGTCAAGTCTAAGAATTCTTCACTTGGCCCTTAGCCCAAGATCCCAAAGATTTTCTCTTATATTTTTTCTAAAAGTTTCGTAGTTGGTTTTTGTCTTAGTCCTTTTTTTTTTTTTTGCAACAGGCTTTCGTTCTGTTGCCGAGGCTGAAGTGCGCCGGCATGATCATAGCTCACTGCAGCCTTGAACTTCTGGGCTCGAGGGATCCTTCTACCTCAGCCTCCCAAGCAGCTAGGACCACAGGTGCATGCCATGACCCCTGGCCAATTTTTTCTTTGTAGAGATGTGGTCTCGCTCTGCTGCCCAGGCTGATCTCAAACTCCTTAGCCTCCTGAAGTGCTGGGATTATAAGCGTGAGCCACCATGCTTGCCCTACAAGTTTTATAGCTTAATCTTTTACATTTATGTCTGTGATCTATTTTGAGTTAATTTTTGTATAAGGTGTGAAGGTTAGGTGGAGTTTGTTTTGTTTTGTTTTGCTTTTGGATGTCTGGCTGTTTCAACACCATTTATCGAAAGGCTATCTTTCCTCTATTGAATTACTTTGAACCTTTGTCAAACATCAGTTGGGCTTATTTGCATGGGTCTATTTCTGGGTTCTCTGTTCTGTTCCATTGATCCCTTTGCCAATGCCCCATTGTCTTATTACTGTAGCTATATAATAAGACTTAACATGGGGTAAAGTGATTCCTCCCACTTTATTCTTCTATTTTTAAAATATCTTAGGTTTTTTAGTTCCTTTGCTTTCCACATAAATTTTAAAATAATCTTCTCTTTATCTACAAAAACTCTTGCAGGGATTTTGATAGGAATTGAATTAAACCTGTATATCAATTTTGGGAGAATTGACATCTTTACTATGTTGTATTTTCCAGTCCATCAACTTGCTATGTCTCTCGATTTATTTAGGTTTTCCTTGACTTCTGTTACCAATGTTTTGTAGTTTTCAGCATGCAAGTGCTGTATGTGTTTTGTTAGATTTGCACTAAGTATTTCCACTTTATTAGACAATTGTCAGTGATAGTGTATTTTCAATTTTAGTATCTACTTGGTCATTGTTAGTATACAGAAGTATAATTATAATAATTTTGTATCCTTTATCCTTTTATTTTTTTATTTTTATTTATTTATTTACTTTTTTGGAGACAGAGTCTCGCTCTGTCACCCAGGCTGGAGTTCAGGGACGCGATCTCAGCTCACTGCAACATCCGCCTCCCAGTTTCAAGTGATTCTAGTACCTCAGTCTCCCGAGTGGCTGGGATTACAGGCGTGAGCCACTGCGCCCGGCTAATTTTTGTATATTTAGTAGAAACAGGGTTTCATCATATTGGCCAGGTTGGTCTCAAACTCCCGACCTCCGATGATCCTCCCGCCTCGGCCTCCCAAAGTGCTGGGATTGTAGGTGTGAACCACCGTGTTTGGACTCCTTTATCCTTTTATATCCTGTGGCCTTGCTGAACCTATTCATTAGTTCTAAGAGGTTTTTGTAGTCTTATTGGTGTTTTCTGTGTAGACAATCACGTCATCTGCAAATAGGGACACTTTTATTTCTTCTCTATTATCTCTATGACTTTTATTTCCTTCCCTTGCCTTGCACTGGCTAGAACTTCCAGCAATATGTTGAAGAAGCATGGTGAAAGTAGACATCCTTGGCTTTCCTTGATTTTAGGAAGAAAGCATTCAGTCTTTCTTTCACTTGTCAACCTAGATAATAAACAGAGAGGGTGACTCGCTGAAAGAAAATGATATTTATTTGGGAACAGAGCACTGCAATGGGAATATGCACACAATAGTAAATTATGTGCATATTCAGGGACACAAAGGAAGACTAAGGTTTTTAAAGGAAAAATGAAGAGAATTAACGTAATTGTTTTGAGATAATTATCCTTGGCTACAAAAATCAATAACAAGGGTGGCCCCAGTTTGAGACTGGACAGGCAGTTGGCAAGTGGATGTCCTTACAGAAGTATTTGTGTATGTGTAAGGTTACAATGGCCTTTGTGCAAGGTTGTGGTTTTTGCGGAGTCTTTTGTGATAGTTCTTGTTATCAGGCATTGTGGGTGAGAATTCTCCCTCAGTGGCCTTCCCTGGCTCTTTTTGTCACAGTTTTTAACACACATGACTCTATTTTGATTCTGATAACTTTCACACACCAGTAAGTGTGATATTAGCTCAAAGTGTTTTGTAGATGCCCTTTATCATGATGAGGAAGTTTCCCTCTTTTCCTATTTTTCTGAGAGCTTTTTTTTTATCTTAAAGAGTTGCTGAATTTTGTTGAATGCTTTTCCTGCATTGCTCAATGTGGTGTGATTTTCCTTCTTCCATCTGTTAATATGGCAGATTACATTGGTTGATTTTTGAATATTGAACCAGCCTTGCATGAATGGAATGAACGCCTCACATATTTTTCTTGGCTGTTGTCTATTTCTCCCATTTGATGATAAGTTCCGACTGGGCAGAAACTTTTGTTCATTTTGTTCAGTGCTGCATTCCAGTGCCTACAACAATGCTGGGCATATAGTGAGGACTCAATACTTATTTGCTGAATAAATAAATGAACAGAAGAGAGGTGAACGGAATCCCCAAGGCTATGGTGAAGGGAGACTCCAGGATGACAGCTGTGGTCCGCCAGTCTGATGGGAGATGATGATTGTGGAGGAGGCTGTGCCTATATGGTGGCAGAAGGTTTATGGAAATCTCTGTACTTTCTGCTTAATTTTGCTGTAAATCTAAAACTGCTCTGAAAAATAAAGTCTATTTCTTTAAAAAAAAAAAAAAAAGCTGATCATTAACTCCAGGGAAAACAAAAGGGATCCAGGAAAAGAAAATACTCATAGTTTGCTATCTGGCTCAGCCAGGGAGGGGAAGGTCCAGGTTGTGGGTCTGTAAGCTTATACGACTGGGGAGGGGACTATTTAAGAAAAGAAAAACACTAAATCAAAAATAAATCTGATTTAACCTCAGGGCAATTTCTGAACATTTTTTTTATTTTTTATTTTTTTAGAAATAGGGTCTTGATCTGTTGTCCAGCCTGGAGTACAGTGGCATGATCAAAGCTCACTGCAGTCTCAAACTCCTAGGCTCAAGCAAATTTTCTGGAATTTTTGACCCGATCTGTGGGGATATGTGAGGGACCATCAGGGATGGAGTGGGAGGTGCTGAAAGTCTTCCAGAAGTGGGCCCAAGAGCTCCAGGAGGGATGGCAGCCAGCCAGAGAGGTTAAGAGCTTTGCCTGCTGGTGCCCCATGGCCCAGGACAAGCCCACACCTCCGTGAGCATCTCAGAGCCTCCGCCTCAGGCATGCCCCTTGCTGGCCTTGTTTCCTGCCCCACCACACTGGTGGGTCCACAGGCACACTGTGCACTGTTCACACCCGTGACAGCAGCTCAGGCTGCTCCTCACAAGACAGGATCTCTCCTACCCTTCTTGCCTACCGGTAGTGACTCAATGGCCCCTCAACGCTCAGCACCAAAGCTGCCCCTTCTGCGAAATGTCCCCACCCTCCAGCTCCCACTCCCTTCCCTAGAAGCTGCCAGTTGAGGGGGAAGAAGTCTGACACATATGGATTTGAATCCCAGCTCTGCCACTTGCTGGTTATGTGGCCGCAAACATGTCACAGATCTCCCTGGGCTCTGTGTCCTGTCGTCTGTAAATGTCAATAATAATGTCCATCCTGCAGGGCCATTGGAAGATCAAACACTTGCCACAGAGCCCAACAGGTGGTGGGTGAATAAACACTCTTTCCATCCTTCTAGCATGTTTTCCCCTTTTTTTTTTCTTTGAGATGGAGTCTTATGCTGTTGCCCAGGCTGGAGTGCAGTGGCACTTGGCTGACTGCAACCTCCACCTCCCAGATTCAAGCAATTGTCCTGCCTCAGCCTCCCGAGTAGCTGAGATTACAGGCATGTGCCACCATGCCCCACGAATTTTTGTATTTTTAGTAGAGGAGGGGTTTCGCCATGTTGGCCAGGCTGGTTTCAAACACCTGACCTCAGGTGATCCGCCTGCCTCGGCCTCCCACAGTGCTGGGATTACAGGCATGAACCACTGCGCCCAGCCTTCACTTATTATTTTTTTAAAACTTGGTAGAATACACGTAACATACAATTTACCATCTTCACTGTTTTAAGTGTACAGATCAGTGGCACTGAAGAAATTCACAGTGCTGTGCAGCCACCACCGCCATCCACCCACAGAACTCTCCTCATCCTGTGACACTGAAGCTCAGTGTCCTCATTGCACAGTAACCCACCTCCACCAGCCCCTGGCATCTCCCATTCTACTCTCTCTCCTCTGGCATTTGGCCTGGCCTCTGTGACAGCACTGGCCCCTTCTAGCTGGTGTTGCCAGTTGCTTAGAAGTCTTAACCCCCCTGTAGGTCAAGCGGCATCTCATTCATCCTCACCCCTATTACCGAGGCATATGTTGATAACAGAGGTTCGAGAGGAAAATGCAAAACAAACGAGAGAATGAGCAGAGAGAGGGTCACATGTGGGTTCACGGTTAAAGGCACATAGTTTTGTGTCTGATTTTATGTAGCAGGTGCTCAGAATGTATTGAAAGTCTAAATGATGATACAAGCGGTTTTTGTAAATGTTTAGTTATTTTTTGAATAGGTGAAATATTTGAAATTCAAAAAGGTACAAAAGAATACACAGTGGAAAGTCAGTCTCCCCCCAACCCAGTCCTCCAGCCTCACTGGAGGCAACCACTCTGGCCAGTTTCTTCTGCATTTTTCTGGAGGAGTGTACACACACCACGTGTGCACACACTCACACGTGCGCACGCACATGTTCACACAGCGCACGCTCGCACACTCGTGTGGAAGCATGCTTTATGCACTGTTTGCACATCCTGCTTTTTCTCACTTGACAGATCTTTGGGATCCTTCTAAAATCAGTATATGGACAGTTTCCCCATTGTCTGATAGCATTCATTGAATGATAAATTTATCCTGTCACCTGTTTACAGCTGTCACAGGATTTATGTCATCTGTCACCTGTTGATGACCATTCAGGCCATTTCTGAATTCTTGTTATACAAGCTGTGTTGCAGTGAGCAGCCTCGGACACTCACGAATGACTGAATGACTGAACATGACCCCTAACTGTATAGCCCAGTCTAACCCCTGCCTGGTCTCCCTGGCCCCCAACGCACCCCACCCTCCCAGGACTCCCACCTGCCCCCGACATGGCTTGGGATCTTCCTTTTACTCCGTGGCAGGCACTATGCTGGGCCCTAGAGCGTTCAGGCTGATGGGATCCAGTCCTGTCCTCACAGAGCCACAGCTCAGAGGGAGAGACAAATGAGGAAAGAGATATTTAGAAATCAGGTTTGAGTGCTGGGATAGACCTGCCGCCCTACCTTTATGTCCCTCCCCTGACACCTGGGGAGCCACAGACTTATCCTTGATAACCTTATCCCCAATCCAGGCTCTCAGGGCCAAGGAGGAGAAAGGGAGGCTGTGGGGTGTGGGGCCAGGGTCAGAGGGGACCGAATGCCCATCTGGCTTCTCTGCCCTGCACCACCCGGGCCAGGCCTGTCTGTCTGATGCTGCCTGTGCCCATCGACTCCCCACTGTGTCTTGGCTGCCTGCACTCCCTCTGGGCCCGCTCTGCCAATCCCCATGACAGGACCCTGCCACCTCACTGCCCTCCTCACTTTTGAAACTAACTACTTGTCTCATTGGAAGGGCTTTTCCACCCTTATTCTGCAAAGTTAATAGCTGGTGACAGTGGGAGGGGAAGGCAGCATTAAGGCCATTCAGATAGTGGGGAGAGGGCAGACACTGTCTGTACACAGGTTATCCTCGGCCCAAGTGAGTGAAGCCAGCGCTGACCTCTGGGCACCAGGGTCTGGGTCCCAGGAAGCCTTTCAAGCTGCATCAAAATCCACCATTCAGAAGCTCTCAGCCTCTCCCAGTTCGCTGGACAACGCTCTCCCCACTCAAAATACCCACCCCACCTCTCCCTTCGCTGCCACACCTGCTGTCCAAGCACTGCCTCCAGGTTTATTTCCTGGGGTTATAAGACACTGCACCTCCAAAAACCCCTCATTCAAAGGGAAATGTCACCTCGAAGGACAAGAGGGACTCCTCCTTAGCATGGACTCAGGCCACTTCATGACAACGGGTACAACAATCGGTTTTGATGAAGGGCATTAAGTAAGCAAATTTGGTTAAAATGTTCATAGCGGGTCCTTTGAGTAGCCAGAGGTGTAAGAGTGCCTGGGGTAAGGGTCCTGAAGGTAGAAACATAGGCGCTGGGGGAAGGGGCGTGAGAAGGCTGAGAACATCTTCTCAGGGCCGAGCCAAGGGCAGTTTCCTTCCTGTTTGATGTCAGCGTGTTTTAAAAGGGGAGTAAAAGCACAAATCACAACAGCCAGATGATGGAAGCATCCCAGTGTCCCACAGTAAATGAATGGATAAACAACAGTGCCGTGGCTTGAGCCTGTAAACCCAGCACTTTGGGAGGCCGAGCTGGGTGGATCACCTGAGCTCGAGTTCGAGACCAGACTGGGCAACATGGCGAAACCCCATCACTACAAAAAATACAAAAACTAGCCTGGTGTGGTGGTGCGCACCTGTAGTCCCAGCTACTTAGGAGGCTGAGGTGAGAGGATTGCTTTAGCCCAGGAGTCCGAGGCTGCAGTGAGCCTAGATCGTGCCACTGCACTCCAGCATGGGCGACAGAGTAAGATCCCATCTCTAAAACAACAACAACAACAACAACAGGGGTGTATACACACAATGGAATACATTTCGGCCTTAAAAAGGAAGAAAATCCTGACTTGTGTTACAATGTGGATGAACCTTGAAGACATTGTGTGAAGTGAAATAAGCCAGCCACAAAGGCACTATATGAGGTACATGGAATAGTCAAATTTATGGACAGAAAGTAGAATGTGGTTGCCAGGGGAAGGGAAAGGGGAAGGGGGAGTTGTTGTTAGATGGGTACAGAGTTCCAGTTTGGGACGATGGAAAGAGTTCTGGAGATTGGTTGCACAACAATGTGAATATACTGTACAATACCTAACATACGCTTCAAAATGATAAGATGGTAAATTTTACATTATGTTTATTTTATCACAATTAAAAATTTAAAACATGCTGGGTGCGGTGGCTCACGCCTGTAATCTCAGCACTTTGGGAGGCTGAGGTGGGTGGATCACCTGAGGTCAGGAATTCGAGACCAGCCTCGCCAACATGGTGAAACCCCATCTCTATTAAAAATACAAAAATTAGCCCGGCATGGTGGCAGGTGCCTGTTATCCCAGCTACTTGGGAGGCTGAGGCAAGAGAATCTCATGAACCCAGGAGGCAGAGGTTGCAGTGAGCCGAGATCGCGCCATCACACTCCAGCCTGGGGAACAAGAGCAAGACTTTGTCTCAAAAAAAAAAAAAAAATTAAAAGAATAAAACATAAATATTTTCAGATGAAGGGAGGATAGGAAGGTACCAGAAAGGGAAGGGGTGGAAAAACTCTATCTCTGCCTTGGGCCTGCCCATCAGAGACAAACCCAGGCAGTGCAGAGCCCAGATCCCAAAATACCACTAGTGTGGAGGGTATGGGAAAGGCTGGGGAAAGGCTGGATATCTGCGGGGGCAGAGGCGGGAACCTGAGGGAGAAGGACCTGACCTTGACCTCAGCCTCAGACCATGGGTCCCTGCTGCCTGCCTGCCTCCTACTGGGGGCCTGCCAGGCCCACGACCCCAAATGCTTGGCAGGCTCCCTGCCCGCTGGCTGCTTAGGAAGGTGCTCCCACTTCCCCCACCGTTGCCTGAGCTCTCTAGGGCTCCTTCATTCTGCAGGTAGGCTGGGGTCCCCCTCTGTGCCGGGCACTGTGGTAGCTCAGCCGTGTGAGGCAGAGCCCTGGAAGAGCCCATGAGATGGCCAGAGCTGGGCTTGTCTGGCTGGAAGTTGGGAAGAGGCTTCTCCAAGCTGCCAAATTTAAGTATTGAGTACCTAAAAGGAGAAGATTGGCATTAGTGAGAACATGGCCCTGAGGCTTGATGGACCCAAATCCTCCCAGGGTGTGTGCGTGTTGGGGGGTGGGGGTGCACATGGGTGTCCGGGACCTCGTCTAGGTAATGTCTGCAGCCACATAGGATGATCTGACTGAATCTGTGTGTGAGGACAACTGTTTGTGTGCCTGTGTCTGTGCGCGCCCACGTGCCTGCGCGTGTGTGGTCCTAATGTAGGTGTTGTCTGCGGCCACACAGGATGCTGACTGCATGTGTGACTCGTGGGCGTGCAGATGCAAGCACAGACCTACGACACATCTGTGTACAGGCTGAAGATCACAACGGGTCTGGCCAGGGCCCGCCGCGGGGCTCCGAGCTGGCGAGCACACCGACGGCTGGATGGGGCGACGCTTCCTGCTCCGGTCCCTAACTCATTATTAAGCTCCTCGCTCTTTGCAGACGCTCCCTGCGCCTCCCCCGCTCCGGGCTGCAGCGGCGCAGGCGCCGGGCCGAGCCGAGCGCCGAGCGGGGAGCGGGCGGCCACGCTCCGGGCCGGGGTCCCGTGGGAGCAGGTGAGCGACCCGCGCTGCGCGGCCCCCACGGCCCTTGGCGAAGGCGCCTCCCGGCCGCGCTGCGCCGGCGCCCCCGCCTTCCCTGCCTGGCAGTCTCTGCTCGCCTCTGTTGGCATCCTCCTCCTCCCCCCTGCCTGGCATCCCCCTCCTCCCCCTGCCTGGCATCCCTTCTCCTCCCTGCCTGGCATCCCTTCTCCCCCAGCCTGGCATCCCCCTCCTCCCCCTGCCTGGCATCCCTTCTCCCACTGCCAGGCATCCCCCCTCCTTCTCCTGCCTGGCACCTTCTCCTCACCTGGCACTTCCCCTCCTCCCTACCTGGCATCCCCTTCTCCCTTCCTGGCATCTTCCTCCCCTCCTCCTTTCCAGGTATCTCCCCCACTCCTGACTCTTTCCATCCCCCCGCCTGGCATCTCCCTCCACCGCCACCCCAACCTCGTACCTCTTCCTCCTACCCTTTCCTTGCACCTCTTCCCTGACTGGCAGACTCCCATTCAGCCCCTCTGTGACACCACCTCCTCCCCATCGCTGCCTGGCATCTTCCCCTCCTTCCCTCTCCAGTACCTTCCTATCCTCCCTCCACCTGCATCTCCCCTCCTTCCCTCGTCTGGCACCCTCCTGCCTGGCACCTTCCCCTCCTCCCCCTGTCTGGCACCACCTCCTCCCATTGCCTGTCACCTCCCCCCTGCCGAGCACTTTCTCAACCTGCTCCTGCCTGGCATGCTCTGCTTCCTACTCCCCCTGTCTGGCACCTTCCCTCCTTCCCCTGCCTGGCATCCTCTCCCTCCTTCCCCTACCTAGCACCTTCCCATCATTCCCCTGCCTGGCACCTTCCCTGTCTCCACTTGCCACCGTCTTCCCTGGATACCCCTCTCCTATTCAGGTTGTCCCTGTGTCCCCCACCTTCCTGCAGGGCACCTCCCCCCAACCTTGGACTGGTAACCCCTCCCCTACCGCATCTTCCTCTCCTCATCCTCCCCTCCCACTCTGTCTCCCGGACTCCACCAGCTCTGCCATCCCCAGCACTCCCTGTCTCCAGCCTCCTCTTTCCTCATCCCCTTTCCTCCCAACCCTGCTCAGGGTTGATCCATGGGCAGCAGCCCCTTTTGCCCACATGGCTTAACCAGACCCTGAGCCACTCCCAAGCCCCACCTCTGTCACCCACACCCCGCTCCTACAGCACTGCTCTCTTCTTAGCTCCCATGCCCCATCGTCTGCTCAGGGACTTCAGTTCATAAGTTGGGTCCTGACCCAAGGAGCTGGAGGCCTTCCTGCTCTTTCAGCAGGGAAGGAAGCAGGGCAGGACAGGACAGAGCAGGCACTAGCAGGGACCAGGAGGGAGGCGCCTAGGCCAGCTGGTAGCCATGGAGCAGGCTGACTACCTGCCTGCCACCTCTGGAGTCCCTCCATGTCCCTGGGCTCCAGGGCCATCCCAGTTACCATCCTGACCTGCCCTCTGGCCTTTGCCTCCAATGCCCAGCTCTCTCCCTCCAACCATTGCCACACCCCAAAAACTGGCCTCTCCAGTCAGGGCTTGGGCTCTGCCTGGGGTCCCTGCTCTGTCTTTCAAGTTCTTTGTCCCACAGGACCCTGGGGCCGGTCTCTGTCTGCTTCCCACACATACTGCTCCCACCCGCGCCCTGCCTTGTGCCACCCCAGCCCCAGCTGGCCCGTGCTGATTGCCTCCATTCTAGGCCCTTTTTTCTGCACAGTGTTCTGGCTTCCTCAGACCTCCACTCCAGGGGAGTTTGGCTTCTTCGCAGCCTCCCAAGGCCTCCTTGACTCTACCTTGGGGCTCAGGGTCTGACCTCTCCTTTCAGATCCTCAGAATGGCCCTTGGTGCTGCAGGCGCGGTGGGCTCCGGGCCCAGGCACCGAGGGGGCACTGGATGACTCTCCAGGTGCAGGACCCTGCCATCTATGACTCCAGGTCTTCAGCACCCACCCACCGTGGTACAGGTAGGTGCTTCCTCCCCTGCCAGCCCAGGAGCAGGAGCTCTGCGGCCCCATGAGAGTCAGCCAGCTCTCGGCTCCTGCTTCCACCACATGGCCCCCTCCTGGCATTTCTGCCCCCAGCTGGACTCCTTAGTGCCCATGGCAGGGCCTCTCTGTCCCTCTCTCCACCCCTGCTGATACCTGTCATCAATGTCCTTCCCTCCATCCCACACTCCCTTTCCTGCGTGTCCTCTCACCTCCTGGTTTCCTTAGGTCCTGCGTCTCAAAACCGTTCTGAGCCAGGGGCAAGCTAGCCTGAAACCAAGTTTTGGGTTCATGTGAGCATGGTCTGGGCTCTGGCGTGCTCTACTTCCTCCCCAACTAGACACCCAGACAGCACCCCATCTCCTCTCACTGCGTACATGCAGAAGCGTGCACATACGTGCACATGCTCACATGCACACACCACATGCTCTCTGCGAGCTGGAAGGAACCTGCTGATTCCTTGGCACAACTTGTGCTCAGAAACCTCTAAAAACCCTGCAGGGCCCCAGGCAGGGTTCTGCTTGTGGCAGGAGGGAGGTGGCAGCCGTCTACTGCACAGCCCGCGGTGGGAGCCAACCCTGCCCTGCCCCAGGCAGACCTCTAGCTCTGATGCACTCTGGGCCATTGCTTGCTTGTAGGGCCCTCCTAAACCTCCTCCCCAAGGAGTGAGAGGAAGATGGTCTGCATTTGTCCATATCAGTCCCCCTTGTCCAGAAGGACACACTGAGGCTCTGGGCAGAAAAGCCACCTGCCCCAGAGCCCCACCTGGCATGGTAAGGGGTCGGAACTGAAGTCTGATCTGAGCTCTGCCTGCCCAGCCCCACCCATCATCACGCTGGCTGGCCTCACGGGTGGGAGGCACCTGGCAACAGGGTGGATACTGTCAGGGCCTCAAGGCATGTGGAGCCCAGTCCCTGTCCTCAGGGCCTGCGGCCTTGGAGAGCAGCCTTGACAATCGGGCACAAAGGGCCACAGACCACACAGGCCTCAGAGCACTGAGGAGGGAGACATCAGGAAAGTCCTGGAAAGGTGCCATTGGAAACGGGTCAGAGGAGCCTGAGGCTCAGGGAGGCCTGGGGCTGTGGGCAGAATGAGAGCGAATGAGAGCGCTTTCTCTGCTTCTCCCTCCTCAGAAGTGGGCAGAGGAACTCATCTTCCTGCCAGGCTGCCCTGAAGGCCAGGGACAGCCCCGTTCCCCTTCAAACTCCCCCAGTGCCCCTCCTCCTCCAGTGAGGTGCAGGCCCAGGGCAAAATGGGGCAGGGCACCGGCTGCTGGGGAAGCTGGCCTGGCCCAGAGGATCCAAGCCACACAGGGCAGCAGCAGGCGCCAGTCACCTGGTACCCATCACCAAGGAAACACACCTGGTGCCGGCATGCCCAGCCCCACACCTGAAGCCCCAGGCCACCTGCGGGAAAGTCAAGGCCTCCAAGCAAAGGTCCCACCCTCATCCCCAACACCTCCCCAGCACCTGAGGTCAACTGGGGACTGGTTGCTCAGTTTGTGGTGATTGGTGTTTTAGCTGAAATTCATAAAGAAAAGGTGTGAACTAGTATATTAAACCAAGCACTCTACAGTTCTGGGGCATCTAAGGGTAGAGGCCAGGTTGAATGGGGGGGGCAGGCTGATGGGAGGCAGCTAAGCTTCCTGGGGGGATGCACCTGAAGTGGTCCCCCATGTGGATAGTCCTCCTAATATTTGACATGCACTCAGGCCCTAAGGGGCTCCCCAGCAGCAGTCGGAGGGAGCCTTGGGCTGTTCCAGACCTTTCCTGAAGGGTCACTGCAGGACGGGCACAGGGGAGGAGGGCAGGGGAGGCTACGAAGATTGGAGCTGGGGCCCTGGGGCAGTAGGTCCATCCTAGTGACACCTGGCCCCAGAGTGGCCCTGGTCATGAGTCAGAAGCCCCAGCTCCAAGAGTGACAAGGTGGTGGAAGTTTGGCATCTTATCTTGGAGTCGCATTCACGTGCAATCAGCGGTGTGCGTTGCAGGCTCTTGGCAGCCAGGCAGGCACTTGGGCATTTGAATGCTGACAGGCCTTGGTGCTGGTACCTAGGCGTCCATCCTCACCCCAAAGCTGGCGGTGTGACTGCAAGTGAGTGCTCATGATTAGTGAGAATTCAGTGGTGGAGGTAATGAGCTAGAGGTGTCACCGGGAGGAGGCTGAGCCACCCATCAGGGATGAGTGGACTTCCCTCAGCTGTGGCTGGACTCCGAACCATCTGGAATTGCTGTACCAGAGGGGCCAAGCTGAGGCCACCGCCTGCTTCTCACGGGTACTTGGCTGAGGGACATCTTGTAGGGACCATTGCTGTGTCCCCCTGTGCTCCTTGCTAATGAGGGGTGTGGGAATCCTTGGTGACTCATAAAGGACCGTAGAGGAGGGCTGATCACTTCAGCCAGGCCCACCTTTTGGGATAGCGTGTTCGGTTTATCGACTTTCCAAGCTGTGACACTGATTCTTGGCACTCTACACTTACTTCCAGGGATTTGAGAACGTGCCTTATGAGCGTGTGCCCCACACAGGCCTCCTACTGGAATTTACAAACTTGGACCATCTCCCATGTGAACCTTTTTCCCAGACCGAAGAGCGTTCTGGGAAAATGCCCTGGAGTGAGGGACAGTGTGCCATAAGGGAGGGAGAGGAAGACACAGGGAGGTGTTCTTATGCTCCGCCTCATCCTGAAGAGGGTTTCAGGTAGTTTGCAAAGATACATATAGTGAGGAAACGGAGACAGGGATAGAGTAGAGAAAACATGGTGTCACCTAGGATGTGGCTACTGCACCAAATGCAAACCATGAGGCCCAGAGACCCCGATGCCAGAGAAGCAAGCAATTACATGATTTACACTGTGCATAAGATAAAAATCAAATGACTTGCTCAAATCACTGTGATTTCTGGTCCCGAGCCCCTGGGAAATCTCTCCTGTGTGAGGAAATGCAGGGGATGCCATGTGACAAAGTTACACAATGTTCTCAACAATGTCACAACCGCTTCCTAGGGCTAAGGCAAGGACCAACACAATACTCCCCAGCCATAAACATATTGGTAATATTGCTTAACCCAAACTTAAAATTTGGAGCAACTAGAGGAATGCATTGCTACCTTCAGGAAATACTCTCTTTCTCTTTTGTAAGAGACAGAGCCTCACAGTGTTGCTCAGGCTGGGGTGCAGTGGTGTGATCATGGCTCACTGCAGCCTCGAACTCCTGGGCTCAGGCGATCCTGCTTTAGCCTCCTGAGTAACTGGGACTACAAGCGTAAGCCACAATGCCCCGTAGCTTTTGTTTGTTTTGTTTTTATTTTAGTGGAGACGAGGTCTCACTATATTTCCTAGGCCGGTCTCAAATTCCTGGGCTCAAGCAATCCTCCCACTTCAGCCTCCCAAAGTGTTGGGAGGCATGAGCCATCGAGCCTGGCCAGGAAATACTCTCTATATTGCTATTTACAACGTTTCTGATAAATATCAGGCAGCAGGAAAGTTTATTTAAAATTGGAAATTAAGTACAGAGTCACATTCTCCAGGTGGGGGTAATATCCTTATAGGAAATAAAGAGCGCCTTCAGCACACAGACCCCACAGGTGAGTTTGGGTACAAGGAGGGACCAGTCCTGGTCTTTCCCCACAGGTCCTGAACCCATGGAAAAACAGGCACAGGCATCAGTTAACTTAAGTGCAAGGAAAGTCAAGCTGAAGAGAGGCTTGAACCTGAGGCCCAAGTGTAGAAGGCAGGTCCTACTCCCTAACCTGGGTTTGCTTACCGGGGCACGGGAACAGAAGGAGATGATCTGTATCCTAAAACAGACTCGCCTAGAAGAGGAACACTGGCCACAGGGTAAGCAGCCTTGCCTTCAGCACCTTCATCCCACCCATCTGGGAAAGGGATTGTGTGGCTGGTGCAGGCCCTCACCACCTCATCAGACAGAGCCTCCTCCCACAGGGAAGAAGGGTGGGGAGAGGGCCAGGGTCATTCCAGCATCTCCTCTCCTGGGAATAGACTACATGTTTCCTTGTGAACACGTGAAGACAAGGGAGTAGGGCTCCTCCGCAGTGGGGTGGACGGGCCACATTGCTGAACAGTGACATCGAGTCTCAGGTCCAGACCTGGAGTGACCAAGTCCACCCCCTTTCTTATCTCTCCATTGGAACAATTGCCACATCCTTTTATTTGATTTTATTTCCTAGGTAAGTGTCAATTCCATCTGCTTCTGATTTCCCATGTCACTGCCCTGATCCCCACACTGTGGTCTTCTGCCCGCATCTGAGTGCCGCATACTCAGCCTTGCCCCTGCATCAGACCCTAGCCCAGCACAGTAACCAGAATGGGCTTCCTAAGCACAAATCTGATTTGTTCCGCCTTCCACTTCCTTGTAGCTTCATTCTTGTGCTCTCACTCAGGGCCCTCACACATGCTGTTCCCTGCACCTCTGACACCCTTCCCAGCTCCCTTCACCTGGCTAACTGCACTCATCCTTGAAGCCTCCACTTCAGTTCCACCTCTTCCAGGGAGCCTTTCTCCCATCCCTGCTTGGGCGTGAAGGCCCACCGACTCTCTGCTGTCTTGCAGCACCTACCAAAGAGGCTAATACTGAGTTGCAGGGCTCCTTAAAGGCATGGCTGCATCTGTCTTGTTCCACACAGCACAGAGAAGTATTTCTTGAATGAATGAGCAAATAAATGTGTGAGGCAGTGGACAGAGAGGGGGTAGCTCTATGGCCGATTCTAAAATGAGCCCCAGATCCCTCTTGGTGCTGTCAGCCTCACCCTCTCTACACCACCACGATGCAAGGGTGGGCCTTTCTTGCCTGCCAACCTTGTCCTGCTGTTGCCTGGGCTGCCCCTCGCCCCGCGCCTCCCTCCTGTAACTCCATGGTTGGAGGAGTGCTCCATGCTCATTCCCTCTTCAGTTATTCCTATGGTGAGGGAGAATGTCACTCCCTCTGACCTTGGTTTTGCCTTTTGGAGTTGCAGGGGGAAACCCCTTTCTCCCTCCAAGCCATCTGACCACCTTTCAACATGTGGAGGCAGTTTTCCCACAGGCTCTGTCTCCGCTCTGAACATCCAGCTCTGGCTCTTTCAAATATTCACTGCCTTTGTGCCCCCTGGGGAGCGCTGAAGATCCCCCAAGGCCATGGCCCACGCTTGGAGCCACCTGTGCCTGTGCTAGAAGGTAAGCTCTCCCTTTCCAGCCAGGCAGATGGGGAAAGGGTACTCAGTTTTCTGAGTGACATTTCTCATCTGTAGAATGGGACATCATGCCCTTCTATAAAGAAGCAGTGGTGATGCCGGACCTTCTGCACAATGCCTGCATTCACCGAGCATCCCTTGCCACTGCAAGTGTTCACATGGGATGCTGAGCGCTGTCCCTGCTCCAGGTGTCATCTGTGGACCCCAGAGCACCATCTAATGCCACCAATGCCTCCTTTGGTTGCAGGTCCCAGCCTGCCATTCATGCTGCCCACATATGCCACTGGCCACCACCCAGACACCCAGAAGTCCATTCTTCCTGTTCCATATCTGTCAGCCCCAAATGGAGCTATCTTAGCTTTAGCCCATCTTTCCAGCCCACAGCTCCCATCCAGCCTGATGCAGTCTGCAGGTGGGAGAGGCCTGTCTTCTTTGCCTTTCATAAAGTTTTTAATTGGAAAAAAGAAAAAGTGAGCCAGCAGGGCCCAGGAGAGAGCCCTGTGGTCCCTGGAGATGGCTCAGGGTGGGCCGGCAGCCGAATCCACAGCAGGGGACTCAAGGGTGGGTAGGCTTGAAGGAGGTGCTAGTGGGTGGGAAGGTGCCCCCCGTGGGGGCCTAAGTAGATGCAAGAGAAGCTGAGCTCCAGCTTCAGGTCTACAGCACCCACTCTACTCTCCCCAGCAGGAAGCAGCACTGCGCTTTTACCTTTTCCTGCCTCCGTTTCCCTTCTAACTCCCCCTTCACCATCACCTCACTTGCATCTTACCCAGGCCTCTTCCTTCAGAAGAAAAGTCTGTCTTTGAGACACTTTTGATCCATTCAGTGGGCAGGGATGTCTCCCCCCGGCCACCCGCCATCACAGACCCCACCTCAGATTCAAGAGCAGCTGCCACAAACACAGTGACCTGCAAGAAGTGAAAGAGCGAAGTGGCTAGGGGCAGAGTAATAGCAGCCAGTAAAGACTGAGGGCTCATTGCGGGCTTTGAGAACTATTTCAAGAATTTTAGGCCAGTCGCAGTGGTTCATGCCTATAATCTCAGCACTTTGGGAGACCAAGGCAGGAGGATCACCTGAAGCCAGGAGTTCAAGACCAGCCTGGGCGACAAAGCGAGACCTCATCTCTACATTAAAAAAAAAGAGAGAGAGAATTTTATGTGGTTTAATTTATCCTAACCACAACACTATAAGGTAAGTGCTGTTATAATCATCGTCACTCCAGATAAGGAAACTGAGGCACGGGGCATGAAGGAACTTTCCCAGTGGTCAGGGCAAGAGTCCCAACTGGGGTCTCTCCACCACATTTAGCCCTCAGAAATTTGCTCTGCCCAAACCTCAGGGGCCCTCACAGGGACAAGACAGCCACCCCTTTATTCAGGGTCTCAACCCAGCCCCTCCTCTCTTGCCCCCAGCACTGAGGCTCAAGCTCAAAGGCCATTTATCATCTCACACACAGCCTGTTCCACTCATTGACTTTCACTGCTGTGCCCCTAGGGTCATTTGAGTTTGTAGCCCCTAAAACAGGGCATGGGGAGGAGATGTGACAAATCGGAGGGCTCTCGCCCCTTTGAAAAGGGACAGCCCCTCCTCAGCTCCACCCGATTGTCTCTAAGGGGACTGGTGGTCTGGTCTTGCCAAATTTCTCATTTTTTAAGAGATTCTGGAAATCTGGCTCTGATGTGAAATCTCTCAGTCTTTAAGGTTGGTGCCTAATAAAAGTGTTTAGGACACAGTGAGGGCTGAGCAAAACCTGTCCGCCCTGCCCAGTTCGTAACACTCACCTTGAGCTTTCCTTGCCTGCCACTTGTCCCCTGCCCTCCCTTCTATTCCCCAGCCCAGAAAACAAACCAGCATTTCTCACTGAGAACTCAGGGCCCCCAGTTTGGGAAACACTGCATTAAGAATTGCTGTCACTTATTTATTTGTTTATTTATTTATTTATTTATGAGACAGGATCTCAGCTCCGTCGCCTAGGCTGGAGTACAGTGGTGCGATCATGGCTCACTGCAGCCTCAACCTCCTGGGCTCAGGCAGTTCTCCCACCTCAGTGCCCCAAGTAGCTGGAACTACAGGTGTGCACCACCACACCCAGCTAATATATTTAAATTTTAGTAGAGAGGAGTCTTGCTATGTTGTCCAGGCTGGTCTCAAACTCTTGAGCTCAAGCAATCCACCCACCTCAGCCTCCCAGAGTGCTGGAATTACAGGCTTGAGCCACTGCACCTGGCCTGCTGTCACTTTAGTTGGCTTCTTGTCAACAATGAAATTATAAACAAAACGCAGAGTCTTTTCAAAAACTTGAGGACCCTCCCCCTAGAACAGATCTGAATCCCAGTTTGAGAAGCAGTGCTTATAAATCCTCATGATGGCTGCTAATGGGAAGGGCAGGGGCTGTTGGAGAATCCCTCTCAACTTGTCTGTGTCTTAAACCCAGAGTACCAACCCCTGAGGACTTCGGAGTACATTTGATAACGAATGGGGGAGCAGTCAGATAGTGACTCAAAAAGAACATGGACCTTATGATCAGAAAACAGGAGTTTGAACCTCACTTTCGACACTAACTCGCTCTCCAGCTGTGAGTCAGTCCTTAAAGAACTCTCTACGCCTTGTGTTCCTGTCTTAAAATGGATATAGTAATAGTCATCCCTTCAGCTTCCTGGAGTGTGGAGAGAACCAAATTGGATAATGCATGTTGAACTGTTTTGTAGGCTAAGCTCCATAAAGCTCTATGTGTTAATTTGGAGGTGTTTGACAAAGTGTTTCCCTGTATCTTTAGGGTATGATACATAAACGTGGGCTGGATGCAGTGGTGTGCTGGTAAATGTTTAACAACTGGCTCTTGGCAGGACAGCGAGTGGGAGCAGAGCTCTGGTTTGTATCGTTCGCCAATTCCTGTGGTATAAATACCACTAGCTGGGTGCAGTGGCTGGGCCTGTAATTCCAGCGCTTTGGGAGGCCACTGTGGGAGGCTCGCTTAACGCCAAAAGTTCAAGACCAGCCTGGGCAACAAAGCAACACCCCATTTCTACAAAAAATTTTAACAGTTAGCCAGACATGGTGGCATGCATCTATAGCCTTAGCTACTCAGGAGGCTGAGGCAGGAAGATGGCTTAAGCCCAGGAGGTCCATGCTGTAATAAGCCATGATCACACCACTGTACTCTAGCCTAGGTGATAGCCAGACCCTATCTCAAAAAAAAAAAAAAACTCCCATATTGGCTGATGTTAAGCTACTGACATGACACACTAGCACATTGCTGGCTGGATGTTACTATAATTGGGCAAATTTGCTAAGAATTGAAGAAAGACTAAGCCCCAAAGGGTGTACATTAGTCTGGAGAGAGAGAGCCTTGTCTTGCTTCCTGTCCCTTTCTCAATACATTCAGCAAAGATTTAGATGCAGATTGATGGTCATACTCACTAGATTTGTGAATGACACACAGCCAGAAAAGATGGTGAATATTTTGGATAACAGAATTAATATTCAAAAGCTGTCAACATTCACCTTCTACGAATTATGAGCTAATTCTTAGAAGATGAATATTAACAGGAGTAAATGTTACGTGTCCATTCTTGAGACAAAAAGACAACTTTACAAGTAGGGGATAGGGAGACATGTTTTGCGTAGAGTAGGAAAAAAAAGTGGCTGGGTGCAGTGGCTCACGCCTGTAATCCCAGCACTTGGGAGGCTGAGGTGTGTGGATCATTTGAGGTCAGGAATTTGAGACCAGCCTGGCCAACATGGTGAAACACTGTCTCTCCTAAAAATACAAAACTTAGCCGGGCGTGGTGGCACGTGCCTGTAATCCCAGCAACTCAGGAGGCTGAGGCATGAGAATCGCTTGAACCCAGGAGGTGGAGATTGCCTTGAGCCGAGATCACGCCACTGCGCTCCAGCCTGGGCAATAGAGCGAGACTCCGTCTCAAAGAAAGAAAGAAAAGAAAAGAAAAAAGTTGAGGTTAAATTGACAATAAGGTCATTTCAAGTCCACAGTGCAATGGGTGATTACCAAAGAGTGATAAATTAATGGCCATGATGACTTTACTCAGTACTCTGTGACTTAAAGAGAATTTTCACATATGGCAAATCATTACTATTTTGCTATTCACAGTAACCCAGTGAGAGAAGTAAGATGATAAATACCCACTGATGAGGAGACTGAGATCAGAGAGGTTAATGGTGACTTGGCACTTTTATCCTCCTATCAATGGATGATGGAATAAAGGCTCAAACTCAGGCCTTCTGGCCCAGGTTCTGCCCTGTGCTTTGCACCCTGCTTGGAGGCCTTGCTTTCATTGGGCAAACCAGAGGATGTTCCAAGGGGAGGCCCAGGTGGTAGGTGGACTAGCAGGCAGGTCTCATCATGATCACCCTGGGAGTCCTGAAGAGCAGAGCTGTGGGGGTGTTGAGTCACTAGGGCCGCCCCAACAAAGGACCACAGACCTGGCAGCTTAAACAACAGAGATTCCTGGTCCCAATGTCGGAGGCTGGAAGTCTGAAATCAAGGCGTCAGCGGGGTTGGTTCCTTCTGAAGGCTGTGAGGGAGGGATCTGTCTCAGGCCTCTCTCCTTGGCTAGAAGTTGAGCATCCTCTCCCTCTGTCTCTTTACATCATCATCTCTCTGTGCAAGTCTCTGTGCCCAAATTTCCCTTTCTTGTAAGGACACCAGTCCTATTGGATGAGGGCCCACCCTAATGACCTCATTTTAACTTGATTATCTCTTTAAGGACCCTATCTCCAAATAAGGTCACATTCTGATATATTAGGGGTTAGGACTCCAACATATGAATTTGGGGGGACACAGTTCAGCTCACAGCAGGGGGACTCTGACAGGTGCCTTCAGAATTTGGAGATGTGTCTTACAGAGGAGCGAGATGGTCAGAGCCTCAGGGAGCTGACAGGGGTTCAAAACCCTGGGCTATCCCCATCACAGGAAGAGCCAAGGCCCTGAGGGACAGGTCGACTCCCTGCCACTGTCCAGTCCTTGGGCCCCTGGGCTGCTGGAACACTAGTTCCCCACCTGGCTCCATGAAGAGCCACAGGGCAGCCTCCAGCCTCCCCTTCTGGCAGTTACCCTGGGCAGTTAGTATGCCACCTTCCCAGCTAGTCCCGGGCATGGCCCCACGGTCTGCTCCCCCTCCGTCGCCACCACCACTGCTTCTGCCCCATGCTGGCTGCTGACGCTGCCTCCAGCAGAAGCTTGGGCCCAGCTCCGCCAGCCTCCCCAGAACTCCATGGATCCCACCATTTACCTCCTCACCTCCACATCAGGGAGAAGGAGGTGGCCTGCTGAGGAGTTAGGTCTGTAGAGGGTGATTGCCTCCATCCCAGAGGAACTCCCACAGTTCCTACCCCAGGCGCTGACCTGGCCTGGCCTGGTGGCTTCTTGTATGAGACCATCTTCACAGCACTCACCTTGGGCTTCGGGGTGGCCTGCAATCATGTTTTCCTCTTCCCACACCCTGTGCCAAAAGCCACTGCCATCCTGGGGCACTTTCCAAGGCAGGAGCTGACATTAGCTCCTCTCCATTTTGGGGCAAAATCCTGACTTTGGCCGGGTGCAGTGGCTCACACCTGTAATCCCAGCACTTTGGGAGGCTGAGGCAGGCAGATCACTTGATGTCAGGAGTTCAAGACCAGCCTGGCCAACATGACAAAACCTCGTCTCTACTAAAAATATAAAAATTAGCCAGGTGTGGTGGCAAGCACCTGTAATCCCAGCTACTCGGGAGGCTGAGGCAGAAGAATCGCTTGAACCTGGGAGGCAGAGGTTGCAGTGAGCCAAGATCACACCACTGCACTCCAGCCTGGGCAACAGAGTGAGACTATGTCTCAAAAAAAAAAAAAAAATCATGTCTTCAGGAACCTGGCCTTCAGACCCAGTGGCTGATGATTGCAGGTCAAGAGAATGGAAGGTGCAGAGGTCCTGAGGTGGGCAGGGACCCAGTGAGCTTGAGGACCAGATAGGGACTGGTGGAGCTGAAGGCACCCACAAGGTGGAGTCAGCCCTGTGAGCCCTGGCAAGGAATTTGGATTCCGTCAGTGCCGTGAAACCACTGTCAGATCTTAAGCAAGGATGTACTATGGTCCTCATTGCATTTTTTAAAAGATCACTCTGGCCACGCTGTAGCGAGAGACAGAATGGAGAGATGGGATGATCAGTGCAGAAGAAAGATCGTGCTGGCCTGGACCAGGGTGGTGACAGAAAAATGCAGAGACCAGTGGGCTTGAGAGATCAGATAATAGCGCAACCAATCAAATTTGCCTATGGATTAAATAGGAGGGCCAAGGGAGAAGAAGATGTTCATAATAACAACCATGGAACAGCATGGAAAATGGCCAGACCCTGGAGCTGGGCTGAGGGAATTGGATGGCTTGAAAGATATGGTGATGTAGATGGGCAGGATTGAGGTTTGGAGGGATAAGAGGGACATTCTCCAAGGTGGAACCTGGGGAGGGCAAAGACAAGGCTTTGAGGCTGGTGAGGAGGCCCCCTTGGTGAAAGTGGTAGGGCCTTGGTGGACACATGGACATCCTGCCTCTCTCTCCCCTCCCTCCCCAGCTGCCTTCCAGGTTTTAAGTTGTGGTTACAGCTTCGGCCTTGATTTAAATCCCTCAGAACACCCCTTGGCATTTCTTTAATTTAAAAAAAAAATAATTTAGCAGGAGTGTCTGGCACATTCTACTTCTTCCCATCAAGTCTGCCCACAGCCTCTGGGCTAGGATCTAGGCTAGACACAGGCCACCTGGATGAAAATCCCAGCTCCACCCCTACTAGCTCTGCAATCTTGCACCAGTCATTTTGCTTCCTTAGGCCTCAGTTTCCCCACTTGTAAGGTGGGTTAAGGATTGTACTCGCAAGGTAGGGTGACTGTGAACATTAATTGAGCTCAGAACAAACAGTGGCTGCTCCCAGTAAGAGTTGTGTGTGCTGGCTTCCCTGTTACTAGTTTCAGCCTGCTGGGCTCTGCAGGGCACCTGTCCTGCCCTTTCCACTATTCATGACTCTAGCCAAGATAAAGCACGAGTCTTGGGTGCCTCTCCCCTGACCTTCACAGAGGTGCCCAAGGAGGCACAGCCCCTGAGACCCACAGCACCCCATGCCAGCCTTGGGCATCCCGCCCAGCTGGGGCTTTCCCTGGCTGTGCTCAGGGTCTTGCTTAGGTGTCGCTACTCTGAGACACCTGTTGGGGTAGCCCTGCCCCACCCTGTTAGGGACACCTCCTCTCCGCTCCCACGGGGCCCTAAGGACACACCTGGCACAAAGCCCTCTATCCATCATGTCTTTCTCGATGACCACCAGGTCTCAAGGGCAGAGGCCATGTCATGCGTGTAAATGGGCAGCATTTCCCAGGAGCCGCCCCAAAGGAGGTGCTCACTAAACGCGTAGAGGACAGAAGGCAGAGGAGCGCACGGGGTGGGAGGAGGCCCTGCTTTTCCTCGGATGCTGTTACCAGCAGTTCCCAAACCTCAGCTTTTCTAGGCCAATAACTGGCCTTACAAAATCTTTTTAAATTTAAGTCCCAAAGCTGGGCATGGTGGCTCACGCCTGTAATCCCAACACTCTGAGTGGCCAAGGTGAGAGGATTCCTTGAGCCCAGGAGTTGGAGATCAGCCTGAGCAACATAGCAAGACTTTGTCTCTAGAAAAAATTTAAAAATTAGCCGGGCATGGTGGCACGTGCCTGTAGTCCCAGCTACTCAGGAGGCTGAGGTGGGAAGATAGCTTGAGCCCAGGAGGTCCAGGCTAAAGTGAGCTGTGATCACACCACTGCACTACAGTCTAGACGACAGAGCAAAACGCTGTCTCAAAAAAAAAAAAAAAAAAAAAAAGGCCGGGCGCGGTGGCTCACGCTTGTAATCCCAGCACTTTGGGAGGCCGAGGCGGGCGGATCACGAGGTCAGGAGATCGAGACCACGGTGAAACCCCGTCTCTACTAAAAAAAAAATACAAAAAATTAGCTGGGCGTGGTGGCAGGTGCCTGTAGTCCCAGCTACTCGGGAGGCTGAGGCAGGAGAATGGCGTGAACCCGGGAGGCAGAGCTTGCAGTGAGCTGAGATCGCGCCACTGCACTCCAGCCTGGGCGACAGAGCGAGACTCTGTCTCAAAAAAAGAAAAAAAAAGAGGTTTAAGTGCAGTGGATGTGCTATGTGTGGTGGCTTCTGAATGTCTCCCTCCTGTCCTGCAGCCCAAGCTGCAGCCCCCACAGCTCAGTTGCAGGGCCACAGGCTTCCCATGGCATGACCCCTGCATGCTAACACCACCTGTGGCTGCTCTCTGCCCAAGGAAGCATCCAGGGGTTTGAGTAGACCCCACACTTCCCGCAGGGCTCCCAGAGCCACCATAATTAGCCACTGTGAATGGTCACCTGGCTGGCTTCTAAGAGCGGCAGCTTGGCCTTCGCCTGTACCCACCATGGCGTTTGTGATGAGCCTGTCGCCGAAGGGCTCTGAGAGCTCCCTGGTTCCACTGCGCCCCACCCTAGCTGGGGGTTGGTTGGCAGCAGGATCATCCAAGTCCGGGAGATAAGGCAGATGAGCAGCAGCCGAGCCCACAGGGAATCCAGGCTGTGGGACAGGCAGGCAGGACCATTGGGAAGCTGATGTTAACAGCTGCTGCTCGTTAAGTGTTGACCCTGTGCCAGGCACTGTGCTGAATTCTGCACATGCTCAACCACATTTTAATCCTCACATCCACCCATGCATCACATGAGGGACCCCCAGTTTTGCAGATGAGGAAATTGAGGCTCAGACAGGTCAGGTAACACGATTAGGGTTATGGTCACTCAGTGGCTGGGTGGGGTTTGAACCCAGAACCAATTGACTCAAGGGCTGTGGTTCTCAACCCTGGGGCAATTTCACCCTCCAGGGACAAGGGTCAATGTCTGGAGATACTTTGTTTGCCACACTGGGTAGAGGATAGAGGCCAAGGATGCTCCTGACATCATACAGTGCACAAGGCAGCTCCCACAATAAAGAATCGTCCAGCCTGAGATGTCAGCAGTGCCAACTGGAGCAACTCTGTTCTAGAATCCAGGCTAGGAGCCATCACAGCGTGGACTGCAGAGACCCTGCCCAGAGCAGTGGGTCCAGGCAGGGGTGGAGAGCACAGCCAGCCTTAGTTACAAGGATTTGCCGAGAGCACGCCCCAGCATCTGCCGCCTCCCCACCGCCCGCCCCTTGGTGAGTCTTCGTGAGGCTTCTTGCTGCCACTGTAGCCATTTGAGCCCCAGAGTAAAGTCTGCTGAGTTAGTAGGGTGCTGTGTGGGGACGGCAAGACGCTGAGCTTACTGTGAAGTCCTTGGTCATGGACAAGCCCCACAAGCCCCATCTCTTCTCAATCCCACTTATGTTTGCCTGGTTCTCCAAGAAATTGGTGGTCCACTCAGCATAGACAGAGCCTGTTGCTGTTCTCACCACTTCTCCTACCCCTCTTAAGGGCCAGTTGGATCCTCCAAGTTCTCCAAACCTAGTACCAAGTGGCACCAGGAAGGCAAGGCGAGGTGGTAGGGGGCTGTCCCAGGGCACCGCTTGGCTATGTCGGGGTAACGACAGGTTCCCAAAGGATAGCCGACTGAGGTCCAGGTAGGGGGCGGGGTGGCGTGTCGCCATGGGATTCGAGTGTGCATGTCGCACAGGAGTTACACTTGCTTGTGAGGACCAGAGAAGCCACAGGAACAAGGGGCTTGTTCCAAGTTTAACTAGCATTCATTTTTTATTTTTTCTTGTTTTTGGCTAAAAAGGAATGTTTCCACAGTAACAAAGGGAACCTTCTCAAATGCATTGAAACT
The DNA here is from genome assembly GCF_006542625.1 of Nomascus leucogenys. Taxonomy (NCBI): domain Eukaryota; kingdom Metazoa; phylum Chordata; class Mammalia; order Primates; family Hylobatidae; genus Nomascus; species Nomascus leucogenys. The sequence continues at coordinate 99,396,605 of NC_044393.1, read as the reverse complement.
TATTTCAGACACCTTGGTGGTAGCACATTTTCTCGAATTTGTATTCCCAATGTTTCGAACAATCAGCTTGAGATTTTGAGGGGTGTGTTTAAAAGGATAATTAAGGGTAATTCAGCTCAGCTCTACAGGCTTCCAGGATCTTGATTTCCTTCTTTAAAAGGCAGGTGTTTGGGGAAGGTGGGGTGCGTTTGTTGGTTAAAGCAGTCAAGCTTTAGCATGGGGACACTGGGGAGGTAGCTTGGGGTAAAGGAGAAAACCCAGGGACCCTGAGGACAGGAAACCTGATTTGCAATCCTAGCCCCACCCTGTGATAGCACAGCGAATTTTGGCCAGTCACACAACTTGTTAGAGCCTCATTTTCGTTATCTTTATAATGGGGACCCTGCCAGGAACCTGATACAGTTATCTGTTGGGATCAGACAGGTTACTGTGTGTGGAAGTGCTTGGTCAATGGTAAAGTCCTATACAAATCTAAGCCAATGTTATTACTGCTATGGTAACAAGTCTCGGCCAGGCGTGGTGACTCACGCCTGTAATCCCAGCACTTTGGGAGGCCAAGGTGGGTGGATCACGTGAGGTCAGGAGTTCAAAACTAGCCTGGCCAACATGGTGAAACCCCGTCTCCACTAAAAACACAAAAATTAGCTGGGCATGGTGGTGCGTGCCTGTAATCCCAGCTACTCAGGAGGCTGAGGCAGGAGGATCGCTTGAACCCAGGAGGCAGAGGTTGCAGTGAGCCAAGATGACGCCATTGCACTCCAGCCTGGGTGACAAGAGTGAAACTCCGTCTCAAAAAAAAAAAAAAGTCTCAGGTTGTAACCTCAGCTGGCATTTGGAAATCCGTGCTGAAGATCCTGAACGGGCTCGGAGTGGGCTCTCTTCACCTCCACCCATCACATGTTGGAGGCTCTGTCATGTGCCAGGTACTTGGGATTTAGCAGTGAAGAAAACAGATAAAAAGCCCTGCCTCCTTTAGAAACACACACACACACACACACACACACACACAGCCCCTAACGTTTTGGAGCTTACATTCTTTTTTTTTTTTTTTTTTTTTTTTGAGACAGTGTCTGTCTCTGTCATCTAGGCTGGAGTGCAGTGGTGTGATCTCAGCTCACTGCAACCTCTGCCTCCCAGATTCAAGCAATTCTCCTGCCTCAACCTCCCGAATAGCTAGGACTACAGGTGCCCACCACCATGCCCAGCTAATTTTTGTATTTTTAGTAGAGACGGGGTTTCACCATGTTGGCCAGGTTGGTCTCGAACTCCTGACCTCAGGTGATCTACCCACCTTGGCTTCCCAAAGTGTTGGGATTACGAGTGTGAGCCACCGCACCTGGCCTGGAGCTTACGTTCTAATGGAGAAAAAGAAAAGTCAGGCATCAATGTAAGGGAGTAGATGATACAGAAAGGTGGAAGGTGTAGGCTTCTGTAGGGAAAGTGGAGGGGAATAAAAGAAATGGGCATGTGGAGGGAGAGGGCTTGCAGTTTTTAATCAGGGAGACAGACTGTGCCTCATTGAGACGGAGACGTGTGAACAAAGGCTTTTGGGAGGTGAGGAGTCTGCCATGTAGATTGCCAGAGGAAGAGCATCCTGGGCTGGCATGGACCTGGAGTTTCCAGAACACCGTAGGGAGCCCAGAGGCCAGGGCAGAGAGAAGGTGGCGGGGGAGATAGCAAGAGGTGAGAGCAGAGGGGACAGGGAGTAAGGATGAGACCAGATCCTGCAAGACCTTCAGGACCTTGGCCCTTGCTTGGAATAAGACAGAAGGCCTGGAGGGTTTAGAGCAGAGCAATGCCATAATCTGACTCCCTTTTTCTTTTTCTTTTTTTTTAGGCAGAGTCTCACTCTGTTGCCCAGGCTGGAGTGCAGTGGCGAAATCTCGGCTCACTGCAACCTCTCCCTCCTGGGTTCAAGCGATTCTCCTGCCTCAGCCTCCCAAGTAGCTGGGATTACAGTTGCATGCCACCACACCTGGCTAATTTTTGTATTTTTAGTAGAGACGGGGTTTCACCATGTTGGCCAGGCTGGTTTTGAACTCCTGACCTCAAGTGATCCACCTGCCTCCGGCCTCCCAAAGTGCTGGGATTCCAGGCGTGAGCCACCGCGCCCGGCCCTGACTCCCTTTTTAAAGAACCTGTTGCCATGTCGAGAACAGACTGTCGGGGTGAGGCTGGAAGCAGGCTACCCAGTAGCTGTGGTTTGGAGCTCGGGTGGCATCCGGGGAGAGGTGAGAAGCAATGGGCTGCTGGTCCACAGCCAATAGGATGTGCCTTCATAGTGAATGTAAGGTGTGAGGGACAGGCAGGGGTCCAGAGTGTTCCAAGGTGTGGGCCTGGGCAGCTGGAAGGAGGGAGAAGACTGGGTGAAGGATGGGGTTTGAGGCAAAAGAGCAGGAGCTCATTTTGGACAGACCATGTTTGAGCTGTTCACTGAAGACCCAGGTGGAAATGCCAAATAGGTGATTGGATAGATGCGTCCAAGGATTGGGAGAGAGGACCAGGCTGGAGGAAACTGGGAGCTGCCGACATACAGGTGGTGCTGGACATGATGTGACCGCAAAAAGGATGAGATCTCTGAGGAAGTGAGCGTGGAGAGGTGAGGAGGACCCAGGCCTGAGTCCTGGCGCTCCTGCATGGAGAGGGAAGGAGAACTGGATGGTCCCCGGGGACTCAGAAAGAGCAACCCAGGAGGCAAGAGGTCAGCCAAGAGGGAGAAGTGTCCTCCCTCCACGGGAGGAAATGTTTGAAAGAGGACAGAGTGTTGTGACTTTGCCACGTGTGGTGGCTCACACCTGTAATCCCAGCACTTTAGGAGGCCAAGGCAGGCGGATCACAAGGTCAGGAGTTTGAGACCAGCCTGTCCAATATGGTGAAACCCCGTCTCTACTAAAAATACAAAAATTAGCTGGGTGGGTGGCAGACGCCTGTAGTCCCAGCTACTCGGGAGGCTGAGGCAGGAGAATCGCTTGAACCCAGGAGGCAGAGGTTGCAGTAGGTTAAGAACTGACAGCGGCATTTGCCAATGTGGAGGCTACCGGTGGCCCTGCCAGGGGCATTTCAGTGGAGCAGCGGGAGCAGCATCGACAGGATTGGGATTCAGGGAGAATGGAAGAGCACAAATGAGACAACTCTTTTCAGAAGTTTTGTTGCTACTGGGCAGCAACCTGTAGGATAAGTAGGGTTAAGAGAGATTGTTTCAGGAGGCCGGGTGCAGGGGCTCACGCCTATAATGCCAGCACTTTGGGAGGCTGAGGCGGGAGGATCACTTGAGCCCAAGAGTTTGAGACCAGCCCAGGCAACATAGTGAACTTCGCCTCTATTTTTTTAAATGTAATACAAAATGAAAGAAGAGCACTTATTTCCAATGAGGATGTAACAGTACTTGTGCATGCTGCTGGGGGAACTCCAGGGGAGAGGGGAATGTTGATGAAATGATGGTGTGGGAGAGAATTGCTGGAGCAGTGTCCTTGGTGTGGAGGAAGGACGGAGCTGGCACACGGAGGCATGGCTGGCTGTAGTCGGGAGCACAGATAGCTCATCTGGAGGAACGGGATCAGCTGCTGGCAGGCAGAGGGTGTGGTGGGAGGCTCTGGAAGTTCTTCGGAAGCTTCTTTTTTCTCAGTGAAGGGGAAAACAGGGGCACGAGCTGGGAGTGAGGAGGATGGAGGAGAGGTTGGAAGTCAGAGGAGGGAGAAGCTGCAAAAAACTCCTGTCGGGGTGTGGGAGCGGGCATAGATGTGGCTGTGCTGTGGGAAGAGTGGCCGGCCAGGCAGCACAGTGCCAGCTGAGCTCGTGCCAAATCCACAGTGAGACCGGGTGGGGTGGCTGTGTGTTTTCTCTGGCCACATTCAGGTGCGTGGTTGCAGGGGAGGAGTTGGTGAAGCTGGATTTACGGCTTAAGAGAGTCAAGAGTATATGCAAGGGGTCGGGTGCAGTGGCTTATGCCTGTAATCCCAGCACTTTGGGAGGCCAAGGTGGGCGGATCACTTGAGGTCAGGAGTTTGAGACCAGCCTGGCCAACATGGTGAAACCCTGTCTCTACTAAAAATACAAAAAGTAGCTAGGCATGGTGGTGTGCACCTGTGGTCCCAGCTATTCAGGAGGCCGAGGCACAAGAATTGCTTGAGCCCAGGAGGCAGAGGTTGCAGTGAGCTGAGATCGCGCCACCTGGGCAACAGGGTGACACTCTGTTTCAACAAAAAAAAAAAGCCAGGTGCAGTGGCTCATGCCTGTAATCCCAGCACTTCAGGAGGCCGAGGCAGGCAGATTGCCTGAGGTCAGGAAGTTTGAGACCAGCCTGGGCAACACAGTGAAACCCCATCTCTACTAAAATACAAAAAATTAGACGGGTATGGTGGTAGGCACCTGTAGTCCCAGCTACTTGGGAGGCTGAGGCAGGAGAATTGCTTGAACCCGGGAGGTGGAGGTTGCAGTGAGCCGAGATCACGCCACTGCACTCCAGCCTGAGTGGCAGAGCAAGACTCCATCTCAAAAAAAAAAAAAAAAAAAGTACATACAAGGGAGGTTAAAATGGTCAATTGTGTGTTACGTGTCACCGTCAAAACAGCCAGGAGATTCAATGTGTAAGAGCAAGGGGTAGCTGTGGGGAGGGATGCAGAGTGGTGAAATGAAGCAGAGGTTCCAGAGGAGTCACAGGATTTGGAGGTCAGGGAGCTGGACAGGGTGAACTGGAAAGAGGAAAAAGAGGAGATGGTGGTCAGTGAGTGGGGTGCATGGGACTGAAAGTGGGGGGCTGCGGTTGCTGCAGTCATCTAAGAGATGACCTTGGGAGTGCATGGCTGAGGGAATAGGGAGAATCGCTGGAAGAGGAGCTGCCAAGGAACGGAGAGGCCAGAGATGTCCGGAAGAGCATGCAGCAGGCTGGACAGGAGTGGTGCTCCAGAGAGTGACATGAGCCAGAAGCCAGAATCCGCACGAATGAAGGCTCCCTAGCTGGGGGTAAGATGCAGAGTCAGGGGTCTGGAAACAGCAGTGAGGGGCAACGGGGGGCCATACCCACCCTGAGGCCAGTGGTCGAGCCACTGCTGGAAGGGAGCCTGGCATCTGCTTCTGGAAGGCACAAAGGATGCTTCCGGAAGAGGTGGAGCATGTTGGAAATGTTCCTTAGGACAGACCACACAGTAGGAGGGTTTCAGGGGCTGGGGAGAGATGGCAACTGTAGGAGAGTCTAGGGCCTTGTGGGACTCAAAGTGCAGGAGTTGAGGGGTCTGGGGCTTTCTGTGGTGACTGATGCAGTTGGGGATAAAGGGCAGCATGAGATTGAACCTGGTGCCCTCAAAGCCAAAGGCAGGTCAAGGGCTCCCCTGGCCCCATGGTGCAGAGTGGAAGGTGCAGTGTCAGACCCGCAAGGACAGCCGGGCGGCGAGTCCGCGCGACACTTCCACAGGGGTTTTATTTACACATCCCACTGCCCGCTGCCATTTGATTTAATATTCTCAAAAATTTGTTTAGAGAAATGCAGATGGACTTTTTGTAACTATTCACTTCTCTTCACTCCGGTGACACCCAGACCCCAGAATGCAGTGATTGGCAGGAATCCCCCTGAACACCTGTTCAGAGCAGTAGCTGAGGCCCGTTCCTGCCTCACAAGTCCTCAGAAGCTTCCCGAGGTGAGGGGCAGGACGCTGGGCCACCAGGATTGTCCTGACACTGTCATGGGGAGCTGTTAGCTGCAAAAGACAGAGAGAATTGGAGATGCCAGAATGGGGCTCCCCTCACTAAGAAAGAGGAGGGCTGGGGCCTGGGGAACACAGGACACACGTGGAGACAGCTAGCAGGGTGGCCAAAGGCCTCCCCATACCAGGCAGGGTGGAAGAGGCAGGGCCCTGGCCCAAAGCCCCGGTGAAGCGGGCAACACTCTGTGCCTTGCCAGCATTTCCAGAGGCCGAGGTTGGAGGGAAGGCAGCAGCACCCTCATGTCACAGACGAGGACAGAGCTCCAGGGAGGAAACGGCATTCCCAGGGCCACACAGCCCGACATGAGCAGATCCCAAGTCGACCAGAAGCCACAAGGCTGCCCCCCAGATCCCTGGCAGCCAACATCTGGATGCAGCCAGCATCTGTAGAGAGATGGGGATGCGGGTAGGATGTCTGAGACATGCACTGGGTGACTCCCCTGGCACCTCAGGCATTTGGGACACTGCTGGGGCAGGGTGGGAGTGGGGCCTTAGCAGAGCCAGGGGATATTATGGGGATGGGTGGGCTTCCCAGTCCTGGCTGCCTGTTAACCAGGAGGCCGGTGGAGCCAGAGATGGCTCCCACACACCTGGGAGGAGGAGAGGGAAAGACTGGCTACTGTTTGGAGTCTCAACCACCCTATGAGTCCCAAGGCCATGCGATCCCCTTGTGTTTGCCCTGGGTTTCAGCCACATCTAAGGCACTGAATCTGGCCAGATGTGCCAGGTGTTGATCTGGAGGGAGAGGAGAGGAGAGTGAGGATGGCTCTGAGTGACCCATCCCTCCCTCCAGGGGCCATACAGCCAGCAGGTCAGGGCATTGCCCAATTCAGGGTCCCTGGATGTGTCCCTATTGCCCGCCAGGCAGAGCCACACCCTGGAAGGTGGGAGAGAGGTTATTAGCACCCCTCAGGATCCCACGTAAACACCATCCCACAGCCCAGCCGTGTCCTTGCAGAAATGGGGACCAGGCTTGTGTGGCACGTTTTTATGGGGTATGTGACCTGCTACAAGCGACCACCTCATTAATGGGGAATAAGAAAAAACCTGCTGTGAATCCAAAATGTGCCTTCCCTGTGGGCCAGCGGGATGCTCAGAGCCCAGCGGCCCAGCCCCGCTCTCCTCCTGCCACCAGCAGTTTATTGTGTTGTGTGTGGTGGGAGGGGTGTCAAGGAGCATCCCATTAGACTAAGGAATCCCACGCAGGCAAAGAGAGGAAGGAGGCCTCATTCATTCCACTAACCTTCGCATGCACCTGCCTGCCGCACAGGACCCTGGGGACCCCAAGGTAAGGCCCACCCTGCTGGCTGGATGCTGAAGGTGTAGGGGTGAGGGCTCAGCCAGGTGTGCGTGACAGGGGCAGAGCCACCCAGAGAGCTACTCTGAGGGGAGGACGGAGGGAGTGAGTGGGAGGGCCGCGTCCCTGAGGACTCCATAGAGGAGGGGGTGCTGAGCTGGGACCAGGCCTCACTCCTGGTGAGCAGCCCCCACTCAGTCGGTGCGGGTCTGCTTCCTGGCACAGCTCCGTCGCTCTGCTCCCTCCCTCTGTCCCCCTCCTTCTTCCCAGTCTGCCTTGGTTCCTGCCTCTGTCTTAGGAAATTCTTGGATTTCAGAGCTGGAAGGGCTCTAGGAATGCTCTGACTTAAGCCTCTCCTTTCACTTCTGAGGACACTGAGGGACAGGGAGGTACAGCGACTTGCCCAAGGTCGCACCATTATTTTGGTGTCCTAGTTTTTCTTTGTTTTTTTGCTTCTATATATTGCATTTGTCTCTTTCGTGTATGTTTGCAAAAGTGACACAGAAAGACAAAGTCACACAGAGAGACAGCCCCCTTGATAGCAGCAGAGAGTGTCGGGGGTACAGAAACATCCCAACACAAACAGAGAGGGGCACAGCTGCCCTGGCCTGGAAGCAGCATGAGGGCAGCCAGGAAGAGGAGGAGGAAGGTGCCTGATGCCTCTGGCCTGGCCTTCGGAGCGTCCCCTCTGGTAACCGTCACCTAGAGGTGGGGGTTGAGGTACAGTCTCCCCTCCTCCCTCTCTGGAGCTGGGCGTGACCCCAAGGACTAGCCAGAGGTGCCCCGGGGCTGGGGCTTAGCCCGGGCAGGTAGGCTGGATGGCGGAAAGTGGGGCCTGGTTTAGGGATGGCCAGAACACCGAAACCAAGGCTTTGTGGTCCTCAGAGCGCCAAGTGGTCTCACTTTCTCCCTCCCATCTCTCTCTCCCTCCCTCTCCTCTCGCATTCTCTCTCTCTTCTCTCTCTCTCTCTCCTCTCTCTCTCTCTCTCTCCTCTCTCTCTCTCTCTCTCTCTCCTCTCTCTCTCTCTCTCACACACACACACACACTCAGGCCGCCCCAGTGAGGGTGATCGTATTCCCCTAAGGAGAGCTTTATTGCTGGGGGTGTAGGGAAAAGGGAGTAGAGGCAAGAGCTCTCTCCCAAGCAATCCGTTCTCCCTCCAGTCTCGCTTCCTTTGTTCCTCCCTTCCCTTCCTCCCTCTCCCCTCGCCAGCTTCTCTTCTCTCCTTCCAGCCCCTTCTCCCAAGTTCCCCGCTCTCCCGCTCCTCCTGCCGCGCCCCCCGAGCGGAGTCCCCGTGGTGGGACCTTCACGGAAGGCAGGAGGGCGGGACTGCGGCTGGGGCCCGGCCTCGGTGGCCATCTTCCCGCAGGGAAGGAGTTAAGTCTCTTCCCCGCATCCCTCCTCCCTCCGCCGCCTCCCCGGCCGCCGCGGAGTCCTGCAGCTGGGCCCCGGGCTGACCTTCACCGGGAGGGAGGCCGCGGCGCGCATGCCCAGGCCGGGGACCGGCGAGGGCGGAGGGAGGGGCGGCGGGGGCCGGGCAGGCCGGAGCCCCCCCGGCTGCCCGGCCGCCGCCCGCTCGCTCGGGCGCGGTGGGGGCGAGGCGGCCGAGCCCGTCCCGCAGGCCGCGGCGCATCTCTCCCTGCGCGGGGAGCGGCGCTTTGCCATTTGGTGCTGGTGGTGCTTCAGCGAGGGAAGGAGCGATGGGGGGACGGCAGGGGGGACTGCGGCGCCGGGCGGCCGCCCTCGCCCCCGACAGGCGCACGGCCTGCCCCAAGTGCGGCGGGCGCCCTATTGCGCTAGGAGGAATCCAGGCTCTTCCCGGGCCTCCTTCCCACCCGCAGGAGCCATCGGCGGCACGGCACACCTAGCGCCCTTCTGGGGTTGAGCCACTGGGGATCCTGGCCTTTGTGAGGAGGGAGCCCTGGCCCGGGCCCCACAGCTGGCGCCTCCCCAGCTTTCTGGTCTGAAGGCTTCTCCTGTCGCCCACCTAAAAGCAGTATGCAAATGTGTCTGGGCCTGCCTTGTGAATGGGGCCCACCACAGGATGTGGAGGTGCTCAAGGTGTGCCTGTGTGTGCAGAGCCATGTGGCTTCCTCGACCTTTTGGCGCTTGCATTGGTGTGTGTGCCTGGTGTGTGTGTGTTGGGAGGGTATGTGTGCAAGGTGTATCTATTGTCTGTGTACACTTAAGGATGTCTCCCAGAGGAGTGGCTTAGGAGGGGTCTTATGTATGGACTTGGGTGAAGCTCACCAGCTCCTCCACAGGGGCCTCACCATAGCTCCTGGTCTAACTACCTCCTGCAACCTCTTCCACCACCAAGACCAAGCCCGGGATCTCCCAGGCCCTGCCTCAAACTTCCCAGCTACCCAAACTGGAGTGCCCAGCATCTCCTCTGCTGTCTTCTTTTCCCAAAAGGTCTAATAGTTGAGAACACTGAGCTTTAACAAAGCCTAGGGGTGTCTATCTCCAACCCCCAGAACCTCCAAGGCCTGTGGTTTCCCACGCCCCTGCTAGACGCACCCGTGGTGGGTGGGGGTGCCCATAGTAATTCACACCATCAGGTAAATGGCAGAGTACCAGCTCCATCCATTGGCTCATTGAGCTTTGCAAGCATCAGGTATCTGGGGTACTGTTGAGTTCCTGTGCCCAGGCATGGAGGAAGAGTGGGAATTAAAGATCAGTCTCTGACCTTATGGGGACCTTAGCCTCTCTAGGAAAGCAAAGCTAATATCCCTGAATCACAGTGCACGTCAGGCCAGTCCAGTGCCAATTCATGGTGCTGGGTAGATGGCAATGAGCATTTGGAGAGGAGAAAAATCTTTCCATACAAGTAGGACAAGGGAAGGCTTCCTGGAGGAAGTGGGGCCTGGGCTGGGCTTTAAAGAATAGGTGTGATTTGGACAAGCAGAGGGAAGGCAGAGGGCAGGCAAAGGGCATTCCAGGTAAAAGAATCGGGGGCAGGGGCTAAGAAATGGGAGTGAGCGGGGACTTGGGAGGTTAGCAGGCAGACTGGGCAAGTCACTTCCCCAGGTTCCCAGCAGCATGACCTATGGCAGACAGAGGCAGACCACCCACCCATCCCCACCCTGTCAGGGCCCAGGCTCTGTGTGTGTGGGGGGGGGGTGTGGGGGAGTCTAGGCTAAAGCCCTGGGAGAGATTGGGTAGCAAGGGGATCTCTAGGTCCCCCTTCAAGCTAGAGGTGGCAGAGGAGCATCCTGGACCAGATGCCCTCCCTGACATTTCAGATTGACAGTGGGCACCTAAATGAACAGTGACAGCCAAGAGCACAACCAGGGCCAGCAGACAGGCTGCAGGCAGAAAGGACCCCCTGGGCAAAGGCATTCTGAAGGGTTTAGGGTCAGTACCCTTCAGTCTTCAGGGCCCAACTTCAAGTAAGTGTTTCAACAAACTCCCCTAGGCACCAGGCTATGGTCCTGCCCTCACCTGGATTCTCACAGTGAGGCCCCAGCAGACCCCCAAACTTGACCCAAGGGGCCTTGTTCCAAAGCCCACGGGCTCCTCCCCAAACAGGAGGAAAAAGGGGCGTGGCCTTTGGGGACCTGGGTAGGCCCAGGACTCCCAGCCTGGGTATGTCAGGATTTGCCCCTCCTCCTTCCGGTCCCTCCTCCACTCCAGGGACTGCCAACTCCTTCCACACGCCCTTTCTGGGGCTCCTTTGCCACCCCACCCCACACCCCAGCTTCAAGACCCTCTCTTTGGGGTCTTGAGGCCGGCCCAATATGCCCACTATACCCAGCCCAGCTGCCCCAACTCCTCTGGGTCCCCTAACCCCACTCCACCCCCACCCCAAGGAAACCAAGCCCAGCTTGCCTCGTTCGCTCCACGCACCCACCCGAGCACCCTCCTGGCGCTGCGCCATTCCCCACATTCATTCTCTTCCTGTTCTCATGAGCACAATCCCTGTCCCTCTTTCTGAAATACTTCCCCTATTGCCCTCACTTTCTCACAGAGCGGCAAACAAAGACTCACATACCCAGAAATAGCCTCGCACAGAGCTGAAAGGCACAGGCCACGTCCTGCCACACACGCAGGCGCGCGCGCACGGAGGCTGTCGTGGAGGGAGGCACACAGACAAGGCGTCTGTCTGCATGCACATAAGCTGCCACGCCACAAAAGGGCGCGGACACACACGGCGTGTGAGACAAGGGCACACACAGCTGTGGACGCAGGGCCACGCCGCCGCCCGGGCACACCCACCGCCGCCGGCCCCGGGCAGGCGCGAGGCCTCTCGGGCCGGGCTCCCCCGGTTCCTGCCAGCGAATGTTTCCCTGCTCGGCCTGCCAGGTCTCTGGGGAAAGGGCCTCAGAAATGCAGCAGGAGCCGCTGGGGGAAAAGTTGGAACTGACTGTTCCCTGCCTGGCGCGGCCGGCGAATTCCCTGACGGAGAAACTATTTGTGGCGAGAGCCGGTGGCCGGCGACCCCCCGCCGCCTCCCCTGGCGTCCCCTCCCCGCGCCGCCTCCCGCGGGCCTCGGCGGCTTCGGGCTGCAGCACTGCTGCCCAGCGCCCGCGGCCGGGCTGGTCGGCGCGCCTCGCCGCTTATCTGCGCTGTTTGGACAGCGGGCTTGGAAAGGCAGGCGGCCCCGTCCCCGCCGAGTCAACAGGCAGACCCCGGGCCGCCGGACTATTTCTGTCTTATCAGTGCAGGAATGCGGCAGCCGCGGCGGCGGCGGCGGTGGCGGGCGGGCGGCGGCGGCGTGGGCCGTGGGCCGTCAGGGCAGCCCTGAAGGGGCCCCCTCCCCACTCCGCTCGAGTAGAAGTGTGAGAGAGCCCAGCAGGACTCAGAGGGGAGAGTTGGAGGAAAAAAAAAGGCAGAAAAGGGAAAGAAAGAGGAAGAGAGAGAGAGAGTGAGAGGAGCCGCTGAGCCCACCCCGATGGCCGCGGACGAAGTTGCCGGAGGGGCGCGCAAAGCCACGAAAAGCAAACTTTTTGAGTTTCTGGTCCATGGGGTGGTGAGTGGGGGAAAGTTAGCGGGGGAGGGCGAGCGAGCTGGCTCGGGCTGAATGGAGGGCTGATCGGGAGGGGCCGGGAGGGCGCTCCCGCTCTCCCACCCCTCTAGTGGGGGGCGCCATGGCCCACAGCCCGGCCCCGGGACTGTGCTGGCGCCCTGGCACCCGAACACGTCGCCAGGCGGCCGGCCGGGTCTGACGCGAGGCGGGGAAGGGAGGCGTTTGCATGGCTCTTGTCAGGGGCGGGGGTGGGACTTGGGGACTCTCCCCCCCAAGTGGGGGGGTCCTCGCTGTAGCCGACAGGTTGACTTTCGTTCTTTTCCTTGTGGGCCCAGGTGTTGCCCCTTCCCTGGGGGTGGGGGTGGGGGATGGGGACATGGCAGAGGCTGGGCTGGGCTGTCTGTTCATCCGTTGGGACAGTGTCACTGCTTGTGTCTCCGGAGCAAGGAGCAGGTGACCCTGGAGGCACTGTAGCGGGAAGCTCGCAGGCTGAGCCACCTCTGCATCCCAGCGGGAGGGCTCTGGAGCTTCTGCCTTAGGGTGGGGGAGAGGCCCGCTCTAGGGACTTAGCCCAAGTTAGGGGCTCTGAGGGTCTCCTTGGCGGACTCAGCCACCAGAAGCTGATGTCCTTAACTCCTCGAAGGTGTGAAGGAAGGGCTGGAGTTGGGGACATGGGGCCTAGAGACCGAAGGGACAGAGGAGCACTGTCCTGCCACAGGCAGGCTGTGAAGGCACGTGGGAGCCTGGGAGGCTGGAGCTGAGTCAGTAGGGCCCTGCCGGGAGGGGTGTGGAGGGATGGGGAATGGGAGAAGCAGGGGCTGCGACTCTTGGGATGGGTGAGGGAGTGGAGGCCCTGTGTAGAGGAAGCTGTCAGGTTTACTATGGCCAAATTTGGTTGTGACCCCAAGGAAGGCACCTTCTCAGTAAGGCCAGAGTCCCTAGGATTTGGGCCTTTCGTGGGGGTGGGGCTGGTGGCAGGCACAGCTCTCTGGGGGCTCTGAAAGCCTCCCTCTCAGGGCCTCTTCAGCAGATAAGCCAGTATCCCTGGCCTTGATAACTGGGGAGAACAGCTGACAGGAACAGGGGTCCTCCCTGGAGTGGCCTGTCCTCCAGCCCCAGGGACCCCTGGGGGTAACTTCCCAAGGTGTCCATGTCAGCTAGCTGAGTTACCAGTCCTAACCTGGCTGCTGGTGGGAGCCCCTTTAAAAAGGCCCATCTAGTGGGGAGAGGCTGTACACGTGGACTGTTTTTTTAATCTGGTCAACTTAGAGCTTCAGTTCTTGAGTGGCTGTGAGCCCCAGTGCCCCACCTAGCTGGTGGCCAGGCCTGGGCTCCATTCTGGGCTGCTACCCTTGGAGGCGTGAGTGACAGGGTCAGGTGGGGTGAGGGAAGCAGACACATGAACAGGCAGGTTTCACTGCAGGAGAGATAGGCAGAGACAGCTGCTGACCAAGGGTGGGAGGACATTAGGGTTAGACACAGAGCCTGGAGGACCAGGAGGGAGAGGTAGCAGTTGGAAGGAAAACAGCAAGCCCAGGGGGGCCCCTCCTCGTGCCTGAGGGTGAGGTGGGTGGTGTGTCCATGTTAACAGGGCCAGGGTCTGCATCCCCTGCCCTCTGATCTTCTTCCTGCTTTCGTGGTCCCAGTCCCCATCCCACCCCGCTCGTTCTGTTTCACAGCCCCTGAAACTCTCTCTGGCCCTCCCCATCTCCCTTCTGGAGTCTGGACAAGTGGGGTTTGGAACACTTCGCTTGATGCATTTGCATCTCATTTACACCCCATCTGACCACCCAGGGGTAGTGGCAAGGGAGGAGGAGCCGCCTCCTCTCAGTCTCCACAGCCCCCGTGAACCCTGACTGCTGACCTCACTGGGGTGGGGATGGGAAGAGGAGGAGGTAGCTGCTGACCTGGGCAGACAGGAAGGGAAATGTGAGTGGAAGTGTCACTGCCCTGACCCACCCCAGGCCCCCTGGGCAGCCCATCTCTAACGCAGTTCCCCTCCTCCCAATCAGAGAATCCTGGCTGGGTCTGGGGCACCCCGGCAGGCTGCCCTTGCCTGCCCTGCCTCCAGCCCTCACTCTGGGAGCAAATTATGGGGGCAGCTTCGTCAGCGAAGACCCTGGATGTGGGGACTTGGAGTCAGCCGAGGGGAGTGGGGTTTGGGACCCAAGGGTCAAAAGCAGGGACACGGGGAGCAGAGTGGCTGAGATGAGGAGCTAGTGAGTGCCAGGCAGAACCGCCCAAGAAGTGGAGCCTGAGAAGGAGGAGCAGGAGGAGGAGCAGAAGTCGGAGCAGGGAGCCGGGTACCGGACCTCAACCAAGCCGCAGAGAGCAAAGCCCTGGGCCCCTGGGAGGCAGCCCTTCAGGGGCTGCCCGGGCCAGGATGAGCTGTGTGACCTTGGCGAGGTCATTTTTCTCCTTGAGCCACAGTGGCCCCATCCGTCAAGTGGGGATGAAAGGACCTGCTCAGGCCGTCTTGCAGAGGAGCATGTGGATGTGAACATCTTTGAAAGGTTGAAAGGCGCCATTAATATTCATTTTTGCGGTACCTTCCGCAGCCCCGAGGCTCGCAATGCCCTGTGCGGTGCCTGGCTTCAGTTAGCTTCCTGCAGCCAAACGCCAAGCCCCTCCGCCAGAGCCGCGCAGATTCCGGCGCCCCTGCCCCTCCTACCCATCGCTCCCACCTATCGCTCAGCGCTCAGGGTCACCAGCCCAGGGTCTGGTGGGGGAGGGGAGACGCCGGCTCACCGCGCCTGGAGCGGGGGGCCCTGGTCTGACCCACGGGCGCCCGTTTCTGCTTCACCCCCGCCCACCCCCAGCGCCCCGGGATGCCGTCTGGAGCCCGGATGCCCCACCAGGGGGCGCCCATGGGCCCCCCGGGCTCCCCGTACATGGGCAGCCCCGCCGTGCGACCCGGCCTGGCCCCCGCGGGCATGGAGCCCGCCCGCAAGCGAGCAGCGCCCCCGCCCGGGCAGAGCCAGGCACAGAGCCAGGGCCAGCCGGTGCCCACCGCCCCCGCGCGGAGCCGCAGGTGAGTGGGAGGCCCGGCGCGGAGGGGGCGTGCAGGGGCGGGCCCTGGGGGACCCGCAGGGACCAGGTAAGCGAGTAGCGGGGATTGGAAGGGGCGAGGAAGAATGATTAGCAGGGAGCGAGGCTTCCCGGGTCGGATGCCCTCTGGGGAGGTGGGCTTAGGGGGCACCGGCCTGATTCTTTTGTGTACCCACGATGGAGACAGGCTGTGGCCGTCGGCAGCCGGTACCGCTTCCCTGCACGCTCCCTTCACCGTTCTCCTTGTCACCTGCTCAGTCCCTCTCTCCACCCATCAGGTTCTGGGTGATGCTTCAGTCTTTGGGGTGGGGGCGGGGCTTCCAGTGGGACTGAGGGCAGAGCTGTAGGACTGTGTTGCCCGAAGTGTGGTTCTCCGCTGAGCCTTCCTGCCAGCCCCCGGGCTGTTTCAAAGCCACTCCAGATTTTCTCAATGGGACTCTCTGGCCATGGGGGTGGAGCTTGGGGATTTGCCCTGTGGGTAGGTGGTCTCTGCCCAGTCCTGCTCTTAATTCTTGGGCACCCTGGACCAGTCTGCTCCCAAGCCACCAGGGCCAGCCCATTTCCTTGCTTTCCTCCAGCAGCTGGTGGCACCCTCAAAGCCCCTGCTGGCTCCTGGTAACAGCAGTGCCCCTCTGGGTTTTAGTATTTAGCCAAATACACATGCTTTTTTTGCACAACAGATGGGTTTCTATAAAAGGTGTAATATCAATTTTACCTCATTATTAAGTATTTTTTACACATCAGGGAAAAATCACCACTTATAGGAATCCCATGGTGAATTCTTTTGTAAAGTGCATCGTCATTTTGTACAGCAAATGGTAATTCCCTGATTTATCTTGTATAAATGGAGAGTTACACATAGATAATCTGTTTAAAACAAACCAGACCTTTAATGAAATCCGCTTGTTAGCCTTAGATTTCTGCATAGGGAGGGGGCAGTGCTTGAGAACACCACACGGGGGCAGTATGGAGCTATTCGCTAGGCTGCGTTTTCATCTCTTGACCCGCCAAGGTTTTTCTGGGGGTTTTGGGGTTAGAAGCAGTTAGTGGGTCAGAAAGAGCCCACATCCAGCTGCTACTACCCCGGGCCTAGTCAATTTGGCCTCAGCCTGAAGTCACACCCATGCACATTCTGGGCGCCTATGGCTGCAGCATGTCCCTCACCCTGTTGCCAGGTAGTCCCAGGGCATGAGTACCCCCAGCCCATCAGCGTTCTCTTCCAAGCCCAGGGTGGCTGGAAGGGGTGCAAGTCCCGCCAGCTTCACACCATCACCTCCCGCTCCATGGGTAAGAAGGAGGTCGTCTCTCTCCCTCCCTCTGAGCTTAGACCCCTTTGGACAGGGCACCCCCTGCTTTCCAGAAAAGGTCTTCAGAACCTGGCTTCCCTCTCCTTTGTCCTCCGTCATTCCCACCTTTCCTCAAACACTTCTGCAGCTCGAATCTTTTGGCAGCACTGCCCCCACCAGCCAGTCCCTCCTAAGTCTAAATTTCTGTCCCTGAGGATGTGGCAGGGTAGAAGGGGGCTCCCAGGCCAAAGAATGGATGGGTCACTCCTGTGTCCTGAGAGAGGACAGAGCACCAGTTCCACACACCACCGTCATAGCCCTTGGGCCGGCAGACAAGCGGGCTGTGGGAACCCCAGCCAGGCAGGCGGAGATGTCGGGATAATTTAGCAGGTGGCCTCGTTACTCCCAGATCTGTCGCCATGGTAACCTGGTTTTTTCTTTAAAAAATGTACAGTGCCAAGAGGAGGAAGATGGCTGACAAAATCCTCCCTCAAAGGGTGAGTGCCTTTCACAGCAGCCCCCAGCCCACCCCCCACCCTTTGCTGCTCTGCCCTCCCCTCCCCCCTCAGAAGCAGGGCTTCAGCGTCAGTCACTTTCACTTTTTGTTTAAAAAAGCTCATTAATAAGTGAGGCTCCCCAGCCAGAGGGAGGGGGTGAGGTGGAGGGAAGCAGCAGAGCCACTGGGGCCAGAACACAGGGGCCTGTCAGGGGGTTGGATCCAAGTGGTACTAAGACATAGAGTTGTGGGACCAGGAGGGGGCAAGAGCTAGGGGATCAGAAGCTGCCAGGCAGAATGAAGGGGATAGAAGGTGGCCAGAGATCCTGAGCGTCCTAAAGAGACCCAGGTCCAGCTGGCTATGGGGACAGCACAGTTGGGACAGGTGTAGGGGCTGAGCAAGGTGCCAGCAGAGAAGAAAGCACCGCTGTCCAGCTGTCTCAGGGATTGAGCCCTTACTAGGCACTTTGCAGGGGCCCAGGGGAAGCCCAGTGGGCATATGATATGGAAAATGACAGAATGAGGAGACTAAAGGCTAGTGCTTGCTGAGCTCCACAGTTGCTACCTCCTCCCCGATGATGAAACACAAGGCTCTTCCTAAAGAGAGAAGCAATTGTTATCTCTACAAAGCAAGGCCCCTACTGCTGGATAATGGCATCCTGGGGAGAGTTGCTGTTCCCACTGTCAAAGCTCCATGCCCAGAAGTAGGATGGCTCCCTCGACATCTTTTGTACCCTAGGATTGCACAACATGCATACATTCCATGGTACAACCCTGGACTTGAGCCTCTGACTCCTGCCCTGCTCCTCCTTCTCCAGATTCGGGAGCTGGTCCCCGAGTCCCAGGCTTACATGGACCTCTTGGCGTTTGAGAGGAAACTGGATCAAACCATCATGCGGAAGCGGGTGGATATCCAGGAGGCTCTGAAGAGGCCCATGAAGGTGCCTTAGTTCGGGGGTAGGAAGGGGACTCTTTCAGGATGGGGAAGCAGGGTGGTCGGGGTGGGAGCGCACAGCATTCGCCCGGTTCTACGCTCTATTTCTACAGCAAAAGCGGAAGCTGCGACTCTATATCTCCAACACTTTTAACCCTGCGAAGCCTGATGCTGAGGATTCCGACGGCAGCATTGCCTCCTGGGAGCTACGGGTGGAGGGGAAGCTCCTGGATGATGTACGTCCCGGCCCAGGTCTCTCCAGGTGTCCTGGGGTGGGCATGGGCTGCACTGAAAACAGAACAAGGTGTCTGCACTAAGGGCTAGGGAGTCAGCCCAGGCTGGGTGCGGGGGCAGGCCTAGAGACAGTCCAAGTGCAGAGGATTTCATCTAAGCCCACTGCCCTGTCTGCTGCCAACTTGGCCTCCTTCTGCTCCTCCCACCCCGTCCCTGTTCTGCCCCCTGTTCCTCTCCCACAGCCCAGCAAACAGAAGCGGAAGTTCTCTTCTTTCTTCAAGAGTTTGGTCATCGAGCTGGACAAAGATCTTTATGGCCCTGACAACCACCTCGTTGAGGTAAGACCAAGAGCCCCTCCGCCCTTGAATTGCCACCCTCCCACAGGCCAGAATCCCTGAAGAACCAGCACAGATTTGGGTCAGGGACCACCCTAGAGTCCTAGGCCCCACCATTCCAGATGGGCCTTTGGGAGACACAGCTCTTCTCTCCTGGACAGTGGCATCGGACACCCACGACCCAGGAGACAGACGGCTTCCAGGTGAAACGGCCTGGGGATCTGAGTGTGCGCTGCACACTGCTCCTCATGCTGGACTACCAGGTCTGCACCTGCCACGCTGCCCCGTACACGCCACACAAAGCCCTCAGGGCAGGGCTAGGTCCCAAAGTGGTGCATCTTGAGAGACCTCCTTCCCCTCCCAACCCTATCCTTCCCCAGGGGCATGTTTCCTCAATGAACACATCCCCCTAGTCCTGAATGGCCTGGCCCTGGGCTCCTTCCTTTCTCTCCCTTTGGTCTAACTTTCACAGTCCCCTTTTCCCAGCCTCCCCAGTTCAAACTGGATCCCCGCCTAGCCCGGCTGCTGGGGTTGCACACACAGAGCCGCTCAGCCATCGTCCAGGCCCTGTGGCAGTATGTGAAGACCAACAGGCTGCAGGACTCCCATGACAAGGAATACATCAATGGGGACAAGTATTTCCAGCAGGTAACCTCTCTCCTGAACCCTGGGATCTGGGGAGCAGGCAGAGTTCTCCAGCAGGGGAAGTACCTCTACCAAGGTAACTACCACCCCTCCCTTCTAGATTCCTGAGTAGCAGAAGCAGTACACAGTCATGGTCTTGGAGCCAAAAGACCGGCCAGGATTCTAGTTCAGGCCCTACTGTGGATTAGCTCTGTGCTGCAGCCAATCCATGTTAGCACCCACCCCCAAGTTAGGAAGACCTGGAAACCCTACAAAGCCAACCACTTTCTGGAATGTAATATTCTTGGCACTTGGAGTTAGGATCCCCAGGTTCTAGTCCTGAGTCTGGACTCTGGGTAAGTGACTCAGCGATTCTGAACCTTGTTTCCTTATGTTTGAAGTGGAGTGACAATACCTGTCCTATCTACTCTCCTGGGCAGTTAGGAAAATCAAATTGCTGCAAAAGTGATTGAGCAAAATTCCACCAAAACAGAGAATATTCTTATTAATGCATTTAAAAATAAATACGGCAGATAAACCTGAGGAGTAAAAACGGCAGTTGATATTTATTGGGCACTTACCATGTGCCAGGCACTGTTCCAAGCACTTTATGTGTATTAGTTCACTGACTTCTCACGACAGCCCTGGGAGATAGGTATTCTTTTCATCCCCACTCTAGAGATGAAGACACTGAGCCCTGAGGTGTTAACTTGCTCCAGGTTGCATAGTAAGTGGCAGAGGCAGGACTGATACATAGGCAGGCTGACCCAGGGCCTGCACTCTCAATCCCTGCCCCACACTGACCCACCCCCTACCTTGTCAGCCATACTGGTGGCTCCACCACCAGACTAGCCCACCCTAATCCCATCCCCATGCGCACTGACGAATCAGACTCCCTCTCAGCTTCTTGCGGCCTTTCTAGAACAAAAGGATCTACAACTGCATGATGATCTCTTCAAGAAGAGTGATCTCTCTCTCCCCAATTGTCCTGCTTCAGATTTTTGATTGCCCCCGGCTGAAGTTTTCTGAGATTCCCCAGCGCCTCACAGCCCTGCTATTGCCCCCTGACCCAATTGTCATCAACCATGTCATCAGGTGAGGTGGCCCCAGCTTGCTTCTCAGACCAGGGAATGGTCTCGTTCCTGCCTTCCCTGCCCCTACCTCTCCTCCCACTCCCATCTCTTCTCCCTCCCTGTTGGATCTGCCCCAGCCCCGGGGCCCTGGGACCTGTATGGGGGCATCGTGGACACAAAGGGCTGGACTTCCCTGGCAGCGTGGACCCTTCAGACCAGAAGAAGACGGCGTGCTATGACATTGACGTGGAGGTGGAGGAGCCATTAAAGGGGCAGATGAGCAGCTTCCTCCTGTCCACGGCCAACCAGCAGGAGATCAGTGCTCTGGACAGT
This sequence comes from Nomascus leucogenys, assembly GCF_006542625.1. Taxonomy (NCBI): domain Eukaryota; kingdom Metazoa; phylum Chordata; class Mammalia; order Primates; family Hylobatidae; genus Nomascus; species Nomascus leucogenys. Next base: position 99,376,276 of record NC_044393.1, on the reverse strand, counting down.
AAGGTGGGGCCCAAGCCCAGAGCTGGAGTGGGACATTAACCCAGAGTTGATAGAGGAGACTTTTCTGAGACCAGGGTGTGGTTGCAGATGAGCAGTCTGGGTTAAATAAAATAAAAAAAAAATAATAAAAAAAAGGAAGAGACCAGACTCTGGGCCAATGGGGCACACACGGCCCTTCCATGCTGCTTGGAGTTGAACCTCATTCCAAGTTTAGTTCTGCCCATCCCCTCCTCCCCTGGGACTTCAGAGAAATCAGGGGCTCTGAGGGGTTGTCCTTCACAGAAGAAACCCCCTCTCCCTCCCCTTCCCACCCGCTTCCTTTCCCCTCGTCTCCCACATCACCACAGCCAGGTGGAAAGCATCTATCTTTCTACCTGCAGATCCATGAGACGATTGAGTCCATAAACCAGCTCAAGATCCAGAGGGACTTCATGCTAAGCTTCTCCAGAGACCCCAAAGGCTATGTCCAAGACCTGCTCCGCTCCCAGAGCCGGGACCTCAAGGTGAAGAGGGAGACTCAGGGAGTACTGGAGTGGAAGACAAGCACATCGGGAAAGAGAGTAAACGTTGTACTCCAGGGGCAGGTGAGGGGATTTGGGGCTCAGGGCTCACCTCATGCTCCCTCCCAGGTGATGACAGATGTAGCCGGCAACCCCGAAGAGGAGCGCCGGGCTGAGTTCTACCACCAGCCCTGGTCCCAGGAGGCCGTCAGTCGCTACTTCTACTGCAAGGTATGGAGGGACCCTTGCCCTGAGGCTTCCCCCTCCTCAACTCCAAGAGAAACCTCCCTGTTCAGTTTGTGGGCAGCCCTCGCAGCTCCCCACAGTAAAGCTTCACCACACTGCCTCACCGTGCAGTGGCCCTCCCTGCTCCCAGATGCTCTTCCAGGGCAGGCGGTGTCAGTAGGTGGGATTGTCCTGATCACTCACCAGGAACACTGACACCTGCTCCTGTTCTCACTTCCTCTAAAGATCCAGCAGCGCAGGCAGGAGCTGGAGCAGTCGCTGGTTGTGCGTAACACCTAGCAGCCCAGAAATAAGCAGCACGACGGAACTTCCAGCCATGTCCCAGGCCCCGGCGTTTTGCCCCGGGCTCCAGCATCACTCCTTTGCCACCTTGGGGTGTGGGGCTGGATTAAAAGTCATTCATCTGACAGCAGCCGTGTGGTCATTGGAAACTGGGAAGGGAAGGGGAGGGAAGGGGGAGGGAAGAGGGTGGGGAGACAGTGGGTCCCTCGGGACAACTCCCCATACCCTTCCCTTCCCTTGGATTCTTCTCCTTACTCAATTTTCCCTAGACCTAAAAACAGTTTGGCAGAAGACATGTTTAATAACATTTTCATATTTAAAAAATACAGCAACAATTCTCTATCTGTCCACCATCTTGCCTTGCCCTTCCTAGGGCTGAGGCAGACAAAGGAAAGGTAAGGAGGTTAGGGCCCCAAGGTGGGCTAAGTGCTATTGGCCTGCTCCTGCTCAAAAAGAGCCATGGCCAGCTGGGCACGGCCTCCTAGCCCCTCCAGGTTGCTGAGGCGGCAGCGGTGGTAGAGTTCTTCACTGAGCCGTGGGCTGCAGTCCCGCAGGGAGAACTTCTGCACCAGCCCTGGCTCTACGGCCCGAAAGAGGTGGAGCCCTGAGAACCGGAGGAAAACATCCATCACCTCCAGCCCCTCCAGGGCTTCCTCCTCTTCCTGGCCTGCCAGTTCACCTGCCAGCCGGGCTCGGGCCGCCAGGTAGTCAGCGTTGTAGAAGCAGCCCTCTGCAGAAGCCTGCCGGTCAAATCTCCCCCCTATAGGAGCCCCCCGGGAGGGGTCAGCACCAGGAGGGGAGGGGGGGTCAGGGCCAGCCCCCGGGGGCCCTGGGGGTGATCTCTGTGGTGACAGGGCAGGATTGAACTCCTGGAAATGAACAGGAAAGAAGGCCTGCCAACCAGAGATGGCATTCATGCGACAGCGGTTGAGGACTTCGGGCCCAGGCCTCGTCCACACGGTGGTGAGGAAGAAGAGAGTGTCCACAGGGTGCTTCTTCGAGACCACGTCCATGAGTCGCACCTGGGAAGGGGCCTCTGCTCGCACAGCGAGCCAGGCCAGCCTCGTCCCGGGGTACCGTCGCTCTAACTCAGCTGCTGCAGCCTTCACCCCAAGAAATGGGTCTGGAGCTCCACGGCCACCTTCTCGTGGCCCATAGACCAGCAACAGGGTGAGCAATGCATGTTCTCGTGGCTCCAGGACATTGGCTGCAAAGGCCTCGAGGAAAGCCGGGGCTGCAGCAGCTTCAGCCACCGGGAGCGGCAGCACCAGCTGCACTCGGGTGGCCTCAGTGACATAGGGCATAGGTAGGATTTCCACCCGGCTCAGTGGCCGCAGCAGGCTGACCCTGCGAGCCAGGGCCCGCCGGTGCCCACGCTGTGTCACACATTCCAACAGCAGGTCCAGGGTGTACTCCATGCCCCGTGCTGGGTCGAAGCGCCGGTAGCCGTTGAGCAGTCGCTGCTTCTGGAAGCGCAGGCGGGGCTGATAGCGCCGATTGAGCTGCTCCAGGGCAGTCTCCAACGCATCACCCACGTCCGCCCTGCTAGCCCCCTGTAGTGGGCACTTGGGAGCCCCATCTGCACAGGAGAAGGTGTGCTGCTCTGTGAAGTAGTCCCAGCCCAGCACCTCAAAGCGAGAGTGTGGTGTGAAAGGAGCAGGGAGCCCAACGGGCCAGCTCAGCCCTGCCTCCCCTTCGGGGGTCAGCACGGTCAGGTTCCGGATCTGAGCCTGGGTTGGAGGGAATGCGCCTCACGTTAGTGCCAGCTCCAGGATCCTACCCAGCTCCAGCTGCCTGGGCTCTGAGATTCAAACAGCTGAGCTCTGTCCTAACTCCATCAACACTTAGTGAGGGGTCCCTCGCTAATCACTGAATCCCTTGTACGCTATTCTTCACCTCTAAAATGCAGACGGAATAGGAATCATACTCACCTTACACAAATGCCATGAGAAGGAGGTGGGAAATGTGCTTTTTGCATAGGTAAAAGTATCTTGAAATAGAAGCTCAACAGCCTTTCTCTCTTATACCCAAAGGACTCACATCCTCTTTATAATGACACCCTTGTTTTCATCTACAGTCCACCTCTGCCAACCCTGACATTCAACTTGAGAATTCTACCTTCTACCCTTGGGCTTTCTTGGGACAGTTCTAGAAGTAAAGAAACTTCAGAGTTTTTGCCTCCTCAATGGACAGGCGCTATTGGGAGGAACTAAAACTTTTCTGCCTGAACACTGTGCGGAGCTTCCTGATCCTCAGAGTCTGCTTGCAAACCCCTTTAGCTGCATTCAAGTTGTGCTGGGAGCTTACCTTATGATTGCTTTGGACCCCCAAAGACATTTGTCCCTGTAGTTGTTTTAAATTTAAGTATGATCGGCCTCTTCCTGCCCTGCCATTATACAGGGCCTAGCCCAGCCCCACTGCCAGCTGCTCGCTCATTGTATGCCTGGACATCTCAGGCTCTCTCTGACCCTCTGACTGCGGTCCTCTGCCCACCTGCTCCTCTTCAGCTCACCTGCAGTTGTTCTATTTCACTGTAAGCCCGCTCCAACTCCAGAGCGCTGAAGCGTTTGTGGAGCCGGTACATGAGGGTACCTTCGGAGACAGGGTGCACGGCGAAGGCACTCAGGAAAGCCGAGCTCCCTTCCTTCTCAGGGTCCCTATTTTTGGCCAGTTCAAATGAGCGATACTGCTGCCCCTAGAGGGACAATCAGACCAATCAATGACACACACAAGAGCTGCCGGTCCCAAACCGCCCTTAACCATACTCAGTGTCCACATCTGTTAGCACTGCTGCGTTAGAACAGAGGACAGAGGAGGCACCCTTTCCAGCACCTCGCTTAACCCCAGTTCTTTCACTGCCCACATTTTGGAAAGTAGAAAGCAAGTAGGCAACTAAGGACACTCTTGGCTACTCTCAGTGCATTGCCTATGGGCTAGCCCTGCTCTGCAAGGAGCCGTCACAGAAATAACATATTAAAAAAAATAATAAGGATACCCTCTTCCCCCAAAGATTCCCATTGTTCCTCAAGGGAATGAATGATACAAGCCAGAAAATCTTCCCAATACTTTGGTTTGAGAGGATGAGCCACCTCTGGGTTCTTCCACTCTTCTCCAGGACAACCAACAGGGCAGCTCTCCGGGCTGGAAAAGTGATCACCTCACTTCTCTGGGGAGTGGCCATCTCTAAGCCATGCCCATACTGCCATAACTGAAGTGCAGATGTTGGGGGAGGTGTGGAGGGCAGGGAGGCAGGGGAGAAGGACTGGTGAGTAGGAGCACCCTTTGGTCTTGCTTAGGGGTTCCTAACAAGATACCACTTTGATAGCCCCAGGTTCTCAGATTGCCAAAGGTGAGCAACGGAGGGCTCATGGGGTGGCCAGTGGCCAGGAAGGGAGAACAATGGCCTCTAAGGTGCTGCTGGGAGGAAGGCCAATCACTCATCCCCTACTAGCTTATCAGGGACCGGGACTGACTTGAAAGAGCTGTCACCTGGTGCTGTGAGACACAGCCGACGCCCAGAGAGTCAATGAGGCAGCGTCCAAGCCACTCGTCAGGACGGGCACTGAGAATGTCTCCTCGGCAGCCATCCAGATGTGGCCGCAGACGAAGCAGGAGACTCCGCGACAACAGGTAGCCAAAGCCCCCATGACAGTACCGGGCCTGCTCGCCTGCGCCAATGAACTCCTCTGCCCGGCCTAAGTACAGGTCTTGGTTGATGCTGAGGTGGCCAGCAAGGGCTGCCAGACGGGGGGCCTGCACATATGTGTCATCCTGCATGATGAAGAACCAGTCGTAGTCGGCCCCAAAGTGTGTGTGAAGGTGGCGCAGGGTCTCTGACATGAGCCAGGCGGGCCGCTCATCCCCATGAGACACCACCTGCATCCCTGCTGGAGCCCGGGCCCCCCGCTGCCCAGTGAAGTAGAGTAACCGAGGGAAGTGATGGGCCACTGTACGGTTCACAGCGACGGCCAAAGTGGACAGTGTAGCTCGGGAGGTCAGGACAGCCACCAGCAACCGCTCACGGGAGCCCAGCTCTGTCTGGATGTACCGAGTCCTGTGGAGAGACCAGTGTGCCGGGGTCAACTCCCTAATCTTTAGGAACCCAGCTTGTTCAGTATATACATCCCCCTCTAGGAGTGAGTTGGGGCTGAGAAGAGAGAAACTTCCTTCTTTGTCAATATTAATTAGGTACTGAACTGAGTATCCACTAAGTAGCTGACACTGGAATTGATTTGGGAGGGGAGGGAGTCTACTAAGGATAGATTAGATAGGTTAGATGCAATTCCTACTCTGTTCAAGAACATCGAACCCTGGCCAGGCCCGGTAGCTCACGCCTGTAATCCCAGCACTTTGGGAGGCCGAGGCGGGCGGATCACCTGAGGTCAGGAGTTCAAGACCACCCTGACCAACATGGAGAAACCCCGTCTCTACTAAAAATACAAAATTAGCTTGGTGTGGTGGTGTGCACCTGTAATACCAGCTACTCGCAAGGCTGAGGCAGGAGAATCACTTGAACCCGGGAGGCAGAGGTTGCAGTGAGCCAATATCGCACCATTGCACTCCAGCCTGGGCGACAAGAGTAAGACTCCATCTCAAAACAAAACAAAAAACAAAAACAAACAAAAAACATCAAACCCTAATTTAACACCAATGAATGTGAGACTTTCTAAGACCTGAGAAGGAGGGAAAAAAGAGAAAGAAACCATGATGGAAAATAAGCCAGAATTGCTCCAAGTCACCTGACGCCGATTGCCAATGGAAAGGCAGAGGCAAGGATTTACATCAGCCCAAAACAGGGCCAGTGTCTGGGGACTATGCACACACGTTGCTCTCACCTGAGCACCTTCTTGTAGGGCTTGTTGGGGTCCCTGTAGTAGGGGACAATCCGGGGTTTGAAGTCTTCATCACTTTGGTCTAGCCGAGCTCTCGAATCTGGATTCTGTGGCCCTCCTCGCTCCCCTACAGCCTCGACACAGGGATCTTCTCCCTCCCCCTGGATCCAGGAAACCCGCAGAAGGCTCAGGCTGCACCCCAGAGACAGCCCTAGGATGAGGGGAAGCGCTGGCCGCAGCAGAGCCAACAGGGAGCTCAGTCGCATGGTGGTAGGCCCTGCCAGGTGGGTGCCCCAGGGGCACAGCCTCAAGGATCAATGGGTTGATGGGCACCAGGCCAGTAGTAAGCTTGCAGTTTTAACCAGAGAACCTGGGGTCAATGAGGCCAAAGACAGAGCAAGGCCCACTGGCTTCCAGGCCCAGCATCCCCAAGAAGATTGTCCTGTCTTCACAACTCCTTCTGCCTGCTCTTCGGAAGTAGCCCCCAGCCAAAACGGTAATAAATGAAACAATCAATTTCACTCACACTGGGATTATGGTCTGTTTTCCACTAGAAAGAGGAGGAAGTAAAACTCAATACTGCCAAAGCTAACCCAAAAAGGAGCACTACACACATCTGCAGGTTGGGCCTAAGTCAACAGATGACAGCAAGTGGTAAGAGGTTAGGGAAAAGCACACGATCCATCAAAACAACAGCCCCCAACCAGAGGAGCCGGAGCCTGCCTCAGTGGGCCTTTCCGGAAGAATGCCTGCCTCTGGCATCGGTCCTCAGGCGGGCTACTGAAGGGGCTGCTGAGCCACTGCGGCAGGCCCGGCGGGCACAAGGGAGGGGCCGGAGCCTCTTTCTACTCTGCTCCCCGTGTGTGAGGAGACGCAACGGCTACAAGAACCCCTCCTCCCACTCAGGAGAGGTCTGGAGCCACTCGCATGGCACACACAAGTTCTGCCCACCCGAATGAGGTAGATCGGTGACTCAGCACTGACAGCCTCTCAGGAGCGCCATGGCCGATGGAGCCATCTTGCAGGGCATTCTCCTCGGAACCCCAGCTGCTGAGGAGACAGCAGGCGGGGACTGGAACTCCTACTGTGTGCGAGCGATTCGGTGCCTGGTTTTACCAGGGCCCCAGGGGCCAAATGAAACAAACCAAAAGCAAAGAGAGAGGACAAGCAGCAACTAGAGACAACGCCAGGGTTCTGGGAACGCAAACAGAAGCGCGGCCAGCTTCCGACAGGACCCCTGCCGGGGGCCCAGAGCCCCTGCTCTACCTCTCGGCAATCAGAGACCAAGTCCAGCCCTAGAACGAAGGCCCGACGCGAGTCTTCGCCGTTCTTCTCAAAACAGAAATAAACTGGCCACGTCTCCGGGCTGCTGAGAAGGGGGCTCGGGAGCCCAGCTCGGGTCGTTCTGCGAGCCGGGGTCGGAGGTCGCGGCTGGGAGACTGGGGCACAGACCTCGTTCTCAGGCCCGTCGGCGGGAGCGGAGGCCGCGCCAGAGACAGCACCGAGGCAGCGGGCGCAGGGCCAGGAGGGACGCCCAAGGCCCTCGGGGAGGAAGCCCGGGTTCCAGGGCCGGGGGCCGGTGGACACCGGATAAAGGACGACCGGGGGCTCCCAGCGTCCCGGGAGGGGGCGGGGCGGGGGCGTGGGGACCAAGAGCGGCGTCCTGCACGCGCCTGGCAGGGAACAGGGACGGGGAAGGGGGAACAGACCCCAGTGCCCGCTGAGGCGCCGGCTCCGCCGCTGCAGCCGCTGCCACCTCACAGCCCCTGTCCGCAGCTTCCTCTTCCGCTGCCTGTCAGTCACCCGTCTCTATGGTGACCGCATCCGGCCGCTCGCTCCGCCCGCGCGCTCTCTATGGTCGCTCCCACGGCTTCTCCGCACCGCGCACCGCCTCGGCTGGGATCCGGGCTGCCTGGCCCCAACCGGCCGCCCCCCGATAAGACGCCTGCGCCCCCACATACGCGAATCCAGGCAAATCCAGAGTGGACCAAAGCTGCCTGTAACTTGGGCTGAACCCCATCTGCCCTCGAAAAAGCACACCCCCACCCTCGAGAGCGCTTTTCTCCCAATTGGCTGGGGAATCCCATCAGCCTTTCAGTTGCCTAAGAAATGTTTGTTGTTTGCCAGGCACGTACGTTCATCTAAGGATGCTAAGTTCCGGGCATCTTCGTGAGTGCTGGGTAAACAAGTGGTGGACGAGATGGGCATGGTCCCTGCTCTCAGGGAACTGAAAGTTGAGGGAGACAGGTAATAAACACACTTGACATAGCAAGAATAAAACAGGTAGAAATCCCAGTCTGTGATAAGTACCATTGCAGACAAACACAGAGTCCTGTGGAAAAACTAAACAGAAAGTATTAAATTAGATTGGGAATTTGGCAATGCTGAGATCCAAAGTTTCAGGAATAGTTATCCAGACACGAAGTGGACAGTTTTCCAGGCAAAGAAAAGAGCACCAGAATGTCCTGAGAGGGGAAAGAGATTGGCTTGGAGAAGAACTGGGAAGGCCCAGGGTATCTTAGAGCCTGGTGATGGGAGAACAGCCCAAGGTAAGGCTGGGGAACAGGGAACAGGTAGGGCATTCAGACCACCACAGTGGTTCCCCAACCAGAGTGGCACCCTCCCTAAGGAGCAATTTGGAAATGTACGGGGCAATTTTGTTGTCAAATGATTGGGGGAGAGGAGCCAAGGAGGCTCCGTGTCTTGCACATTGCAAGATGGTATCACACAAGAAAACTGTCCTGATCTCACACAGCTTTCACATGTCCTACTGAATATTCATATAAGTTAAAAAAAAAACTGGTTATAAGCATCTGATGTGCCTGTGTCTTATATACAAAAAACAAAGTAATCTTGTAGGGGTGTAAAATGTGCTGAACTTTTTAAGGAATGTAGCCTCCATGTTAACAGAAGGAAGATTATACTTTGTTGTGTTCAGGAATTTATTAGGAGTTACTCACCATTTTGGAGAACTGGGTCACTGATAGCAGTGTTATTCATAGCGTTCAGTCTGCATTTGCACTGTCACATTCAAGGTGCTCCTATGCATAACTACTAGCATCTGACTAATTATGCTTTCTAGCATACTGAAAAGTATTATCTTATTATAAAGGATTTCCTTTTATTTCTTCTTTCTGCTTTGGTTCAGACACTATAATTTTTTTTGAAATTATGTATGTAGTTAGGCTATACTATCTATAAACTTCATTTCACAATAGTAAATGGGGAGTTATAAAAATGTTATTAAAATGGAACATTGGGGCTGGTAAAGTTAAGAACCACTCAAGAATGTCTTGTATGTATATCTTATAGATACCATTCTAGGAGTATATAAGCTAGAACTCGCTGATATATTGCCTACCAGCACCTGTTATCCCTGTTTTAGTCTCATCCTTAGACTGCAACTGAATCTGTTCTCATCAGCTGGCACATGATAGGTGGTAAATGACTCGTTGGAAGAGACTCCGGGAAACAGCAGAGACACTTAGCTCAAGGTCAGAAGATTTCTAGACCAGCGCTGTCCAGTAGAAATCTAGTGTAAGCCACAAATGTGAGCCATATATGTTGTTTAAAATTTTTTAGTAACCACATTTTTTAGAGTTAAAAAAGGTAAAATTAATTTTAATATTGTATTGTATTATTAGATATATCCCAATCATTTCAACATGTCAATGTGAAAAATTATTGATGAGATACTTTACATTCTTTTCTCCATACGGAGTATTTGAAATCTGATGTGTATTTTACACTTACCAGCAAATCTCAATTCAGACTAGCCACATATGGCTGGAGGCTACCATATTGAACAGTGCAGGTCCAGATCCTTTTCAGTTACTAAGTTCCCAGGTAATTCTCCAAGAGACATTTCCTTCCTTGGGTCTCCGTTTCTTCATAATTTAAACAGAGTCTAAGCCAAATGTTCTTGTTTCTAGCACTGACCTTCTGTGATTTTTTCAAATTTAGCCAGTCCCTTTCTCCTCTCTTTACTCACCTCCTTTTCTCCCCCATTTTCCCATTTCTCTTTCCCTATTTCTTCTCCCCTCATCCCGAGTTCTTTTCTCTGGCTAAACCCAGGGCGGGGTGGGCAGGGGGAGGGATGGTGGCTCACACCTGTAATACCAGCATTTCAGAAGGTCGAGGCAGGAGGATCTCTTGAGCCTAGGAGTTTGAGACCAGCCTGGGCAACATAGGAAGACACCATCTCTATGTAAAATTTAAAAACTGTAGCCAGGTGCAGTGGCTCATGCCTGGAATTGTAATCCCAGCACTTTGGGAAGCCAAAGTGGGCAGATCGTTTGAACCCAGGAGTTCCAGACCAGCCTGGGCAACATGGCAAAACCTCATCTCTGAAAAAAAAAAACACAAAAATTAGCCAGGCATGGTGGTGCTTGCCTGTAGTCCCAGCTACTTGGGAGGCCAACGTGGGAGGATCGCTTGAGCCCAGGAGGTCGAGGTTGCAGTGAGCCATGATCATGCCACTGAACTCCAGCCTAGACAACAGAGCTGCCCAGAGCTGCTTGTCACCTTAGTTTCCTAATCTGTAAAATGGTAATAATCCTCACCTCGGAGTTTGTTGGGGGTGGGGAGGTTAATGTGATGGCATAAATGAAAGAGCATAATAAATATTGTTATCTGTAACCACACATTTTTAAACGAGGCTGGGAAAGGAGAAGCATATTTCTCCCAGGAGGCACAGGTGCTTGAATCTGTGTTTCTTTGTTGTGTTTTGTTTTTTGAGACAGGGTCTTGTTCTGTCGCCCAGGTTGGAGTGCAGTGGTACGTTCTCAGCTTGCTGCAGCCTTGACCTTCTGGGTAGCTGAGACCGCAGGTATGCGCTACCACGCCCGGCTAATTTTTGTATTTTTTTTTTATAGAGATAGGGCTTCGCCGTGTTGCCAAGGCTGGTCTTGAACTCCTGAGCTCAAAAGATCCACCTGCCTCCGCCTCCCAAAGTGCTGGGAATACATTCATGAGCCACCACACCCAGCCAAATGAGTGCTTTTTATGTGATCCACAATCATAAATAACTTTTTTTTTTTTTTTTTTTTTGAGACAGAGTCTTGCTCTGTCGCCCAGGCTGGAGTGCAGTGGCACGATCTCGGCTCACTCCAAGTTCCGCCTCCCAGGTTCACGCCATTCTCCTGCCTCAGCCTCCCAAGTAGCTGGGACTACAGGCGCCCGCCATCACGCCCGGCTAATTTTTTTGTATTTTTAGTAGAGACGAGGTTTCACCGTGTTAGCCAGGATGGTCTCCATCTCCTGACCTCGTGATCCGCCGGCCTCGGCCTCCCAAAGTGCTGGGATTACAGGCGTGAGCCACCGCGCCCGGCCCATAAATAACTCTTTTGCTTCATACAGAAGGGCTTTGCAGTCATTTAACTGTATTCTTTTTGTAACTATCATTCCCATTTTACAGAGGAGAACATGTACTTTGCCCAAGGCCACACAATGAATCGTAGAACTGGGGTTATGCTCTTAATTATGCTATGCCAGGTGAGGTCTCCACCTAGGTACCCCAGCAACACACAAAAGTCACTTGTTTTAGGGCACTTAATGTCATGGTGTCAAGGTCTGTTTTTTTTTGTTTTGTTTTGTTTTTGTTTTTTTAGAGACAGGGTCTAGTTCTGTCACCCAGTCTGGAGTGCAGTGGTTTGATTCTAGCTCACTGCAGCCTTGAACTCCTGGGCTGAAATGATCCTCCCATCACGGCCTTCCAAAGTGCTTGGATTACAGGTGTGAGCCACCACACCCAGCTTGTTTACTTTTCACATGTTCCTTCTTTATTATGAGCTCCCTGAGGTCAGGGAGTGACTTTGCACCATTGCAACTCCAGCACATACATCTGAGCCTGACAGACAGTAGGCACTTCGTTGGTGGAGGATATTCTAGGAAAATGTATGTTCAAAGGCATGCAGGTGTAAAATAGCATGGTTAATCTCCGAACTATTTAAGTAGGTAAGTTCTACTGAAGTATAAGTTTGAGAAGAGAAACTAGTTCTCATTGTTTGAGTCACGGACTGTGGGCGAAAAGGTGCCACATTTGGAGAATATGCTCACAGGGAGCAATAGCTTCCTTTGCTTCCCCAAACGTCACTGATGGTGAGGCTCCTGCTGCACAGGAGCCTGGAGAAGTAACAAAGATCACAAAGGGCCTGCCTTGTACTTGAGGCTAAATATTTGGAGTTTACAATGTAGGTAATGTGAAGTCCGTGAGAGATTGTATTTAAACCATCCAGCCCATAATGTCATGTGAGAGATTTTAAACAGCGAGACTCAAAGGGAAAGTAACGGGCCCGGTAGCATGGCTAACTAATAATAAAACAAATCTCGGCCAAGGGGCCTTTCTATCTCAGGGCTCTTTCCACCACACTTGCACGGCTTCGGTGGAAACCTGACAATTCTGGAGTGGGTAGACTAAGCGGCCGAGGTTCCAAAAAAACGTCTGACACCTTCTAAAAGTGTAACAATGAACCAGCCTCTAAAATTACGGTTTTATGAAACCAAGGCACTTTCTTTCGTGAAGGAATTCCGTTGGCAACACCTTCGCAGTGATGCCCCGCTTTCTGGAACCCCTGCCCAGCGCCCCCTTCATTTTAGTCCTTCTCCCCTCACTCTCCCACCTCTTCTCTCCCATTGTTTCGACCTACTCCCGCTGAAGCAAGCTGGGAAGTGTAGTTGCACGCCCTGCTGCCTGAGTCGGTTAAGTAGCTCTAAAAACTCGTAACTCCACAACAGCTCAATCGATTTTCGAGAGGTGGGGTAAAGCCTGGAAGGCTCAGCCGGTTTATCCGACGAGCAATCTGGGATTTGCAGGTTCCAGCGCCCGAAGTGGGCCCGCTAGCAGAGAGCTCTTGGACTCTAATCCCGCCCCCTCCCCGAGCCTCGCGCATCCTGATGGCGTCACGCGACCCCGCGAGCTCTCTGGGATACATGGTAGTCCTCAAGGCGGGTCTCACTCTTTGCCGCTGCAACTTGAGGACTACACTTCCCAGGAGGCAGCGCGGTGGCGCGCCGAGAACCACCCGAGGCCGTGATTGGCTGGTGAGCCGGCCGCACGCGGAGGAGCCTAAGAAGCAGCTCTGTTGCGACAGAGGCCGAGCAGCGAGGCCCAGTGAGTTAGGGGAAGGGGTGCTGTAGGGAGAGGGTGCCCGCCGGTGAGGGGGAGAGGGAATTAGAAGAGGAAGCAGGGACGGGGTTTGGATGGAGGGCTCTGCGAGGGGGAAGATAGGGCTAAGGGAGAGAAGCTGACGGGCGGGGTGGGGGAGGACCTGGGGGTGACGAGCGTGGAGACTCGGAGGGGACTCACGTGGGCGAGGACGAGTGCGTCTCGGCAAGAGGCTGGGCTCGACGGCCGGGCTCGACGGCCGGGTGATGTGGAGAGGGACGACCGAGAAGAGGCCCGAGACGGACGGGAGGAGGAAGCCCGGAAAGTGAGGCGGCTAGCTGAGTGCGGAGCGCCAAGTTGTAGGGAACCCGGAGACGGGGACCTCCGCTGAGGGGCAAAACCTGGTCCCCAGCCGGAGGCCCTGAAAGAAGGAGCGTTTCCAAAGTGAGGCAGTCCGTGGGGGACTGGTGCCTGTGGGAAGAGATGTTAAGATTAGAAGAGCCGCTGAGAATCGGCATTGGTTTGAGAGGCCCTGAGCAAGTTGGGACAGACGAGGCAGGGGCAGATCAGGGCATCAGAGGCTTGATATTGATAGGAAGATTCCTGAGAGGGATGGAGCAGGGCCCAGGCATTCTTACTAGTAAGTTTAGAGTTTGGGGGTATCTGTTTGCCTTCCTTCAGGCTCCCTGAAACAACAGTAACCTACCCCTGTGGGTCGTCATCATGCCCTCCGACCTGGCCAAGAAGAAGGCAGCCAAAAAGAAGGAGGCTGCCAAAGCTCGACAGCGGCCCAGAAAAGGACATGAAGAAAATGGAGATGTTGTCACAGAACCACAGGTGGCAGAGAAGAATGAGGCCAATGGCAGAGAGACCACAGGTGAATTGAGGGAGGGGTGAGTTGGGGATGGTTGCTAAGACTTAATGCATGCCCCAGCCAGAGTTGGAATCTTGATGCTGGGGGCAGTGGAGAATGTATCTGGTGTCATGCAACTTTTCATGATGAATCAAATCAATAGAGTTGGAATTTGTGCCACCCTGTCATTGAGCAAGGAAGCCGAAGACGCGGTTCTCACATACTCAGTGGCAAACGGAAGTGAGAGTTGCTGAGCTGCCTTGCTGCTCTATTAGACTGTGAGGAGGGGGTCAGTTCCCTGCCCCTTTCTCAGTTTCCATTTCTAAGCATGGTGGCCAATGTGCCAGGTTCTTTGCTACATTATACAATAAGCTTGTCCTCTCACAGGGGTAGTGGCTCTACCTACAAGAGAGTAACTTATGAGTTGTTTTACGGGGTTTTTCCTGGGAGAGAGCTCCCTTTCTGTTATTTATATTTTGGGAAATATTTATTATTTCTCAAGTGCTAAACATGGTGCTACACACTGAGGCACTACAGTCTTCCCTCCAAAAACTTACCGTCTAGACTGGGAAACATGGCAATATGCGGTAAAGACTATTCCAGGCCCTTGGCAGTCCAATCCCAGCCTCTTCCCTGCTCCCTGAAAACTCCCTAAACAGCCTTCTGCTCCATCCAGACTATTTATTATCTCTTGGATAGTCACCACATCTCTGTCCTTTCACACACTGAATTATAATACCGTCATGTTTTTGCTAGCTACATTTGACATTTCTGTCAAGGCCTAGCTCAAGATAGTGAAGCTTCTCTCAGTCAAACCTGACCACATTCCTTTTGCTGCCTTTTAGTGTTACTTACCTTTTTATGTTGTATCTCCTGTTGCTTTGTCTAAATTGTTTCATCTTCCAGCGCAAGGACCCTGTCTTGGGTTTTTTTTTTTATGACTTGCTTCTCAGATAGACACTAAGTAAATGTTTGAAGAGGAAAGGAGAATTAGTCGTGCAAATCGTAACAGACAGGCATTCAGCAAAGGGGGAGTTAGAAAGTGATCAGAAGGAGCAATAAAGCCAGGCTGTGGGGAAGTTTGATTCCTGGCCACAGTAGTGGAGGACAGAAGTTATGAATGATGGGAGTAAGTAAACAGATATGAGAGGACAAAACAAGGGCAAGGGAGGTTACAGTTAAAAGGGTGGGTGTCCAGGCAATCAGGGTGTCGGGGCAGCTCTGTGTCATTGTGTACTCTGTAAAGCTTGGGAAACATCTGAGTGCTCAGCAGGATTGGAGCCCGGTCCTTCAGGATGTTCACCTTTGTGGAGAGCCGAGTCTGTCTCACAGCCATCTTCTCAAACTGCTTTTCTATCTCCAGAAGTAGATTTGCTGACCAAGGAGCTAGAGGACTTTGAGATGAAGAAAGCTGCTGCTCGAGCTGTCACTGGCGTCCTGGCCTCTCATCCCAACAGTACTGATGTTCACATTATCAACCTCTCACTCACCTTTCATGGTCAAGAGCTGCTCAGTGACACCAAACTGGAATTAAACTCAGGCCGTCGTTATGGTCTCATTGGTTTAAATGGAATTGGTGAGGCCCTTGGAAGGGGAGGTGGGAGGTATCTCTCCTTAGCTCATCTGTCACTCACAAGTATTTATTTAGCATCAACTGTGTTCAGAGCAAAGCATTTAGAATATGGGTGGGAGACCAGATTATGTCCAGGGGAAAGGAACTAGCAACGCAGAGCAGTATGTGTTATGTACAGGTTGAGTATCCCTTATCTGAAATGTTTGGAACCAGAAGTGTTTCAGATCTTGGAATATTTGCATTATACTTACCGGCTGAGCATCCCTAATCCAAAAACCTGAAACCCTCCAATGAGCATTTCCTTTAAGCATCATGTGAGCGCTTAAAAGGTTTTGGATTTTGGAGCATTTTGGATTTTCAGATTAGGGTGTGTCCACCCTGTACCACATGAGTAGTTACAGCAGGTGCTGGAGAAGTTGGTCAGGGGCATGTGAAGCTGTGGTTAAGTGAAAAAAGCTTCAGAGAAGGGGTGGGGCAAGAATTGGAGGAAAGTTAGAAAGGAATCCCAAGAATGGGGGCTGGCAAGATTTGAACAAATGAAGGGAAGAAAGGTCCTCAAAAAAAAAAAAACATGGATGAGGTCCCAGTTTGGCTGGGGTGGAAGAACTAGTGGTGAAGAGGGATAGGGGAAGTTCACTGTACCAAGCGTCTGCTGCTCTCCCCTCTCAGGAAAGTCTATGCTGCTCTCTGCTATTGGGAAGCGTGAAGTGCCCATCCCTGAGCACATCGACATCTACCATCTGACTCGAGAGATGCCCCCTAGTGACAAGACACCCTTGCATTGTGTGATGGAAGTCGACACAGAGCGGGCCATGCTGGAGAAAGAGGCAGAGCGGCTGGCTCATGAGGATGGTAGGGCTCCAGACTGGGGCATAGGGGTGGGTGTCCTCCCAGAAAGGCCCCCAGGAGCCTCATGGCCGTACACTGTCCACAGCGGAGTGTGAGAAGCTCATGGAGCTCTACGAGCGCCTGGAGGAGCTGGATGCTGACAAGGCAGAGATGAGGGCCTCGCGGATCTTACACGGACTGGGTTTCACACCTGCCATGCAGCGCAAGAAGCTAAAAGACTTCAGTGGGGGTTGGAGGATGAGGGTTGCCCTTGCCAGGTGAGTCCCTACCTCCTTCCCTACCCCCATAACTCCCCCATCTCTACAGAGTTTAGTGTTCACTCCAGTGGAACTGTTTGGAACAGGAGTCAGTGGTAAGTGTCAAATGAGACATGGACATCTGCAGTGTGGAGGGGGTTGTTGTGTATAGGCTAGAGAGAGAGCTTCCTGGCTGAAGTGGTAGAGTGACTCAGGTTTCTGTTGGATTCTTAGCACCCAGCACAGAGTTTAGAGATCCTAGGGGTAGTCCTAGGTAAAACGGTGGAGTAGGTCTGTTTCTGTCCTCTCACCAGGATTCCCTTTCCACCCTTTTTGTGCTGTAGTCCTGCTAATTCCAGCTTTAAAGATAAAATGTTAGACAGCTGTTACGATAGCTGTTGTTCTTATTCTCTTGTGGCCTGGACTCAAAGTGAGTTTCCGTAGACCAGCATCCCCCCAATAATCCCCCCAGAGTCACTAAACAGGTAATTCCTTGCCCCATCATTCTCTGTGAAGGGAATTTATAAGACTTGATATACTGCTCTAGAAAGTTGCCTGCATGTGCCTTAGAACATAAGCACAGTGGTTCCACATATTAGCAAGGATTAGCTGCCTCCGGTTCACCCAAGGAGCTTTTAAAAACACAGATTTCTGGTTTGGGAACCAGAGCTTTAGAGTCTATCCCTTGCTAGACTCTGGCCACCCCACGAGATAGGTCTATCTTCAGACCTTCAGATAGGTCTAATTTGTTTTAGCAGTTTATTTCCTCTGCATTTTTTTGTCTTCTCCAAAGTTGAAGTCTCCAACTTCAGTGCACAAGGCTCATAAACTCATATAGACTTCTACAGCCTTGCCTCAAACTGTCCTTATATGCTTCTGAGCCCCGTATTCTACTCTTTGACTTGTTTCTCTTGTTTCTCTCCTACTTCTCCTTTTCCCTCTGAGGTATAGAGCCTAAAATTGATTTCAAGACTCAGGCCAGGAGCCTACTCAGAATTGCATGTAGCAGGCAAGTTTGTCCCCTCCTGTGTCACATCCATTGTAATTCTGAGGTGCTTCTGTCTCCTTTACTGTCCTTCAGAGCCCTCTTTATTCGGCCCTTCATGCTGCTCCTGGATGAGCCTACCAACCACCTGGACCTAGATGCTTGCGTGTGGTTGGAAGAAGAACTAAAAACGTAAGAGGGTGGAATGGGGGATGTGAGCGGGCAGGTCCCAAAGGGGGAATCTAGAAAATGGATGCCCAGAAACTGCACTGATGTTAGAGTGGTGAGAAAGGAACTGAAAGAAGGCCAGAGTTCACTTGCTTGGGCAAGCAGTGAGCACCTTTAGGGCTGTTTAGGGCTGGCCTTTTTGTTTGATTGGTTTTCTTTAGTTTGAAATTTATGAGCTTTTTTTAAAAAAAAAAAATCCTTGTTGGTTTTGTCCATATTTCAAATTCAACATCTTAATTAAAGACTTTTTTTTTCTCTTAATTGTGTAAAGCTAAAAAGGAGGTCTTCCATTTAAGATCATGATGCGGTGACAAAGGAAAATATAGCCAATATGGTCATGGTCCTACAGCTAAAGAACTGAATAAGCTGCAATATTATACCAATTTTAAAAGAAGGCTTTAGTGGTACAGTGACTTAGTACCTTCTCTCAAAAAGCAAAGCATTTTGTTTTTTATTGTGTCTGTACCAATTCTTCCCACCTACAGTTTTGGATACATTCGTGGGTGTATTTGTGTACATACACGTTTCTGTTTACTATCACTGTTACTACCGTCTCCACCCCATTCTGTTGAAAATCAGAACAGAAGATTGAGGAAACTCAAGCTGTCTCGCCACACTGAAAGGCGTCCAAATACCCTTGCAGTTAGATTGTCCAGTGGTGGCTTAGGTGTGTGCTGACAGCCAGGAATTGGACAGCACATCTGAAAGGTGCTTAGGGATAAGGATGGGCCTGACTTTCAGTTCACCTGTTGTCAGCTAGCTCCCATGGTTGAGCTCTTCACTAATTGGTTCTTTGGCTTTGCAGTTTTAAGCGCATCTTGGTCCTCGTCTCCCATTCCCAGGATTTTCTGAATGGTGTCTGTACCAACATCATTCACATGCACAACAAGAAACTGAAGTATTATACGGTGAGTGGGCCTCGGCTTCTTTCTGGTAATCTCTGTGCATACCAATTCTCTGAAATTCTCTTAAAAAAAATAAATAAATAAAAAGGCCGGTGTGGTGGCTCATGCCTATAATCCCAGCATTTTGGGTGGCCGAGGTGGGTGGGTCACTTGAGGTCAGGAGTTCGAGACCAGCCTGGCCAATATGGTGAAACCCTGTCTCTACTAAAAATACAAAAAAATTAGCCAGGTGTGGTGGCAGGTGCCTGTAGTCCCAGCTACTTGGGAAGCTGAGGCAGGAGAATCACTTGAACCCTGGAGGCGGAGGTTGCAGTGAGCTGAGATCACACCACTGCACTGCAGCCTAGGTGACAGAGCAAGACTCCGTCTCAGAGAAAAAAAAAAAAAATACCTACCTATTAGCTCCTTTCTACCTATTACTATAAAAAGATATGGACAAGGAGTCCTACCACCTGTTTTATTTTAATCCTAAAGTCATTGCTTTCAGGCCATAGTCCATGGATTGGCAGCCTCTGCACACATGGTGTATGTTTGCCTTGTGGCAAAGAAGTTGACTTTTCACGGTGACCAGGCAGGCCCTGCCCCCATCTGCCTTGCCTCTTTTTTTCTGGAAACAGAATCTCATTCCGTCACCCAGGCTGGCATGATCTCAGCTCACTGCAACCTCTACTTCCTGAATTCAAGCAATTCTTGTACCTCAGCCTTCTGAGTAGCTGGGACTACAGGCATGCACTACCACGTCTGGCTAGTTTTTGTATTTTTAGTAGAGACGGGATTTTGCCATGTTGGCCAGGCTGGTCTTGAACTCTTGACTTCAGGTGATCTGCCCGCCTTGGCCTCCCAAAGTGCTGGGATAACAGGCATGAGCCACCAGGCCTCCCTATGCCTTCTTGAATGCCTTCTTAACTCTGCTTCACTAGAGTCAACACATTTACCCCACCTCCCATGACCACAGGAGAATGGGGGTCAGATCTCAATAGCCCACTGTTGTGCCTTGCCTTTTCATTTTATATTTCAAAAAGCATATAAGAAATTAACAATTGATGTCCTCTTCATTCATAGTCATAGGAGTATTAGTTTTTAATATAGCCTTCCAGAAACTTCATGTATACTTGCACACATTTGTAGAAAATGTCATATATACATAATCTTTTTCTTCTTATACAATTGCAGCTTTTTTTTTTTTTTTTTGAGATGGAGTCTTGCTCCGTCACCAGGCTGGAGTGCAGTGGCGCGATCTGGGCTTATTGCAACCTCCGCCTCCCAGGTTCAAGGGACTCCCCTGCCTCGGCTTCCTGAGTAGCTGGGACTACAGGCGCGTGCCACCACGCCCAGCTAATTTTTGTATTTTTAGTAGAGATGGTCTCCCTCTCTTGACCTCGTGATCAGCCTGCCTTGGCCTCCCAAAGTGCTGGGATTACACCGCACCTGGCCTCTTTTTTCGTGAGATGGGGTCTGTCTCTGTCACCCAGGCTGGAGTCCAGTGGCGTGATATTGGCTCACTGCAACTTCTGCCTCCCAGGTTCAAGCGATCCTCCCACCTCAGCCTCCCAAGTAGCTGAGACCACAGGCACATGCCACCATACCTGGCTAATTTTTATATTTTTAGTAGAAACGGGGTTTCGCCATGTTGGCTAGGCTGCTCTCAAACTCCTGGCCTCAAGTGATCCATCCACCTCAGCCTCCCAAAGTGCTGGGATTACAGGTGTGAGCCACTGCACCTGGCCACAGTTACAATTTTAATAATCATTCTGTAGGTTGCTTTTTAAAATTTAGTATATTTTGGACTGCTTTCCATGTGAATATATATAAATCAACCACAATCTTTTCAGTGACTGCACAGTATTTTGTTATGTGTTTATCCTGTAACTTGTTAGGCCCTTTCTGATGGATATTTAGCTTGAGTCCAGTTTTTGTTTGCAGATAGAAACTATGGTAGTCCACTTATGCAGGGTTTGTCAGCTTCTAAATCTGAATGGTCTATTTTCCCCTCTGGAGACAGCTCTTGTAGTCTTTTGTGGGGCTTCAGCCTCTAGGGGCCGGGGGAGGAATAGGAGGTGGTATTGGAAGGCTCTGAGCCTCGTGACGTCTGTATGACCATGATTTTCAGGACTATTCCCAGTGCCACAGCTGTCTTTCTAGCTAACCTAAGGATTTGCGCTGGAGCCTGGCCCTGGCTGGGCTGAGCGAGGGACATAGAATTGAAAAGACTCTGATTTGAGGTTAGGATGTGCTTCTGTAATGCACTTCCTCTCTTCTTACTGCACAACCTTAGAGCCAGGGCCAAATCAGTGCCATCCCTCATCCCCCTAAACTCTGAGTGAGAATCCAGGATTGAAACCCAGGTTAAAGCTGCCCGCCTTACCTGGCACATTTCCATGCAGGGTAATTATGATCAGTATGTGAAGACGCGGCTAGAGCTGGAGGAGAACCAGATGAAGAGGTTTCACTGGGAGCAAGATCAGATTGCACACATGAAGGTAGGGAGACTGCAGAGTCAGGCCCATGGCCTCCTGTCTGAAACAAGCAGGGGGCTTGCACGAGGGCATTTCGAGAAGTGGGAGTGATGGAGGAGGTCGGGAAGAAGTTACGATCACCATTTTTACCCTGGATTGAAGATGAATTGTTGAGCGCCTGCATGTACTCCAAGCTCCCTTTGGTCTCTTTTAGAACTATATTGCGAGGTTTGGTCATGGCAGTGCCAAGCTGGCCCGGCAGGCCCAGAGCAAGGAGAAGACGCTACAGAAAATGATGGCATCAGGACTGACAGAGAGGGTCGTGAGCGATAAGGTGAGGTGTGATTGGGTGGGGTTGGGTGGCCTAAGGTGAGGTGGATAAGAAAGGAGCCACTTGATAAATGCCCTCTTTTCTTCTAGACACTGTCATTTTATTTCCCACCATGTGGCAAGATCCCTCCACCTGTCATTATGGTGCAAAATGTGAGCTTCAAGTATACAAAAGATGGGGTAAGTTCAGGGCAGGGCATGGGTGGCTGGGGTGTATCTTAGGGTGGGTGGCAGCTCTTGGGAGTCGCTCCTGTTCTATGCTGACCACACCTGCTAGCCCACGTGCTCTGGGGGATTTTCAGGTGTGGCAGTTGGGGTGCCTCATCCAAGGCTGCTCGCGGGCCCTTCTTCGTGTATATGGAAAGAAGACTACTCAGCTGGGTTGGTGGGCAGAGGCAGTGGGCGAGGCGGGGTCTGCTATGAGTGCTTCCTCCCGCTACTCTCCCTTCCTCCTCTCTTCGTGACTGGGGATTCAGCGGGCTTGGTGTGCTGGTCAGAGCAGATCCGTATTCTAGCCTTGTGTCCATGTCTCTCTCATCCCCACCTCAGCCTTGCATCTACAATAATCTAGAATTTGGAATTGACCTTGACACACGAGTGGCTCTGGTAGGGCCCAATGGAGCAGGGAAGTCAACTCTTCTGAAGCTGCTAACTGGAGAGGTACGGTGCCAAGGTGGGCGTGGATCCCTCTAAGATTAGGCCTTGCGATGGCTAAGGAAGTGGGGAGTGATGCAGAGGCTACTACTTTGGGAGGGCCTGAGTACCCTGGTGGTGAGTGAGCCATCTGGAGGGGTGGAGCAGCAGACAGGAGAGGGGGAGTGTCTGGTTGGACAGTGCTGAGGCTGGGGGCTGTTTTCCTGGGACAGGGATAGGTAGGGAGGAGTCTTTTAGAGTGTGTGTGTGAATACGTGTATGTTTGAGCATGTTTCTATTTTCTTCTCTTTTTTTTTTTTTTTTTTTTTTTTTTTTTGAGGCGGAGTCTCGCTCTGTTGCCCAGGCTGGAGTGCAATGGTGTGATCTCGCTACAGCCTTCATCGCCCAAATTCAAGCAATTCTCCTGCCTCAGCCTCCCAAGTAGCTGGGATTACAGGCACGCGCCACAGCTAATTTTTTTGTATTTTAGTAGAGATGGGGTTTCACCATGTTCATTAGGCTGGTCTTGAACTCCTGACCTCATGATCTGCCCATCTTGGCCTCCCAAAATGCTGGCGTGAGCGACCGCACCTGGCCCATGTTTCTATTTTCAATCAGAGCATTTAGAATATAGGAACATCTGTGCATTTAGGGATGCTGCAGTTTCTCAAGTAATGTCATTTCATTAATATTGATGAAAAATAGAAATGATTCCCAGCTGGGGCCACTGTCTTTGTGGAGTTTGCACTTTCCCTTTAACGTCTACATGGGTTTTCTCTGGTACTTCAGTCTCTTCCCTCATTCCAAAGCTGCACCCGTCAGGTTACTTGGCACATCTCAGTGGTTCCAGTCTGAATGAGTGTGGGTGTGTGTGAGTGCATCCTATAATGGAATGGTGTCCTCATCAGGGCTGGTTCTTGCCTTGTTCCCCTGGTTGTGGGATGGGCTTCGGCTGCCCATGATCCTAAACTTGAATAAACAGGTTGGAAAATGATAGAATGAATGAATATAAAATATTGTAAAAGAAAAATTCATAAAGTTTATGGTAATCATACAAATGCAGTCAGCAAACCAGCCACATTCATGATTATTTTTGAATTGTGTGGTGGTAGGGGGTGCTCCTTACAGTTTTCCCTTTGCAAACATTTATTCCTTGGTTTAACCCACCACTCTTACAATTGCCATCACTCACTGATTCACCAAAAATTGGGTAAATATCTTACCTTGTTTTTATTAATCTTTCTTAAGTGTATGTATAGCTCACATGTATTTTAATGTTGAATATTAGAAGTGACTGGGTTTTTTGGCCAGGTGCCGTGGCTCACACCTGTAATCCCAGTGCTTTGGGAGGCTGAGGCAGGCAGATCACTTGAGATCAGGAGTTTGAGACCAGCCTGGCCACATGGTGAAACCCTGTCTCTACTAAAAATGCAAAAAAATTAGCCAGGTGTGGTGGCGGGTGTCTTTCATCCCAGCTACTCCAGAATCTCTTGAGCCTGGGACGGAGAGGTTGCAGTTAGTCGAGATCTCGCCACTGCACTCCAGCCTGGGCGACAGAGCGAGACTCCCTCTTAAAGAAAAGAATCTTTGGGTCTTTATTTAGAAGTTTGGTGATCTTTTTTTGTGACCAAAAATGCTGCAGGAACCTAATTCTTGTTTATATCAGTTAGCTTGTGGCAAAATTAGTTTTGTTATATGTTGTTTCACTTAAAGTGAAACTTTAAAATAGGTTGTTTCTAAGAACCTATTGATGACAGTGAAAATTTTGAGGACTTAACTGTTTTTAATTTTAGAAAATGTATGTTGCACCTACATCCAAGTCCTTTGTTATACAGCATAGTGCATTCTGCAGTAGACATTTCATAACTACTTAAATTGTATCTTTGCCTCTTGAGAACATCTGCTTCAGTACATCTTCCTAAATATTTTTAGAGTGGCCAGAATAGCAGTGTGTGAGTTGGTGATGTATTCTTTTTAGAAAGTTGAGTCTTGTTCAGTGTGAACATGTGTTTGTTTGCCTGCTCTGCCTATGTCTGTTTCTAACTGGGCTTCCTTTGTTTCATGCTTACGTTTCTACTTTTTTCTTCCTAGCTACTACCCACAGATGGCATGATCCGAAAACACTCTCATGTCAAGATAGGGCGTTACCATCAGGTACAGGCCTGGGGTTGGGATCCGGGGAATTGCCCAGGGTATAGGAAGGGGCTGTATCTGGCCGAGTTCCAGCCAGCCGCCCCCACCCCCTGGCAGGAATTCCAGCCTAGGTGGCTCCTACCTGCTTCTTGAACCCAGAACAGGTGCTTGGGATAGAAATAGGAAGTTACCTAGTAGGGTTCATTTTGAAGCGGGATGCCAGTCACACCCGGGTGGCTTCCATTTTTCCTGTAGCATTTACAAGAGCAGTTGGACTTAGATCTCTCGCCTTTGGAGTACATGATGAAGTGCTACCCAGAGATCAAGGAGAAGGAAGAAATGAGGAAGATCATTGGGCGATACGGTCTCACTGGGAAACAACAGGTCAGTAAAGGAGGGTGTGGTGGGGATGCCAGATAGCTGGGAGACTGTGGCTGGGTGGGTCAGGGGATACTGTCCTGGCAGCCTAGGTTTGGAAGCTGTCCAAACCAGAGTCTCCTCCATTTGATTCCCCTAAGAACCTACTACCTTTTCTTTACTCTAGGTTGTTATGTAATGGAGCATTTTGAGGGTGCAAGGATAGTGTGCCAGTCTCTGACATGCCCTTGTGCCATAGTACTTGAGGGCAAAGGAACTTGTAATCTAGAAAACAAATTTCTGCATTCAGATCTGGAAGGATCCAATTCATTAAGATTTAATTGCCAAGAGAGTGAGAGGTATGGGCTTAGTAATGGCAAGGGCTTCAGGTTTCCAGATGAGTCTCTTTCAGGCCTCAAGAGACTAGTGGGTCTCTCTGAGCCTCACTTTTTATAAAATGGCGATGCTAATGGAGGAGTCAGGGAGAAATGAGGGAGAGATGAGCTGTGCTGTTTCGCGGGGATAATGCCAAGTTATATGTAGATTATGGTTCTACTCAGGTGAGCCCAATCCGGAACTTGTCAGACGGGCAGAAGTGCCGAGTGTGTCTGGCCTGGCTGGCCTGGCAGAACCCCCACATGCTCTTCCTGGACGAACCCACCAATCACCTGGATATCGAGACCATCGATGCCCTGGCAGATGCCATCAATGAGTTTGAGGGTGGTATGATGCTGGTCAGCCATGACTTCAGACTCATTCAGCAGGTGAGGCCCTGGCCAGGGGGTGGGGCACAGCCGAGAGCTTCTAGGAGGTTGGGTAGGGTAGTCATGGCATGTGGAGGGTGCATAATACCCGCCTACTGAAAGAAGGGGCTCAGAGTGTAGACACAGGTGGTGAGGACCAGTTCTTATGCCTCTTTGGGGCTGCTTAGAAAGCCTTAACTGAAACACTTCAGTAGCTATCTGGAGATGTCAACCAACTTAGCATTTTGGGCCCAAATGGGAAAGAGAGTTGGGTAGAAAACAGGGTGTTTTTATTACCGTCCCAAGATTCTTCAGTCCAAAAATAGTATTCTAAGGAGGATTTTGATTAGACAGCTACCACAGTCATTTGAGAAAAAGTTGTTGCTCATTCCTCTGAAGCTCTGGAGAAGATGGGAGGTGGAGAAAAGAAGGCTGAGAGTGAAGCCTCTGAATAGATCTAGGCCCTGCCAGGGAGCTGACAATAGGAGTAACACAGCAGTTGCTGGCTTGGAAAGCTCCAAACCTGATTATTGTACCCTTGGGTTAGAACATCCCAAATAACTTAGAAGTAGTGAGACAGTGAGTTGGATATGGGTTTGGGGGTGGAGTTTTCTTCCTAGACGCCCCTCAGGACAGTCTGCTGGGCAGAGGCAGGGACAGTGACTAGCCCAGGATTAAGTCTAGGTTTTGCTTTCTAGGTTGCACAGGAAATTTGGGTCTGTGAGAAGCAGACAATCACCAAGTGGCCTGGAGACATCCTGGCTTACAAGGAGCACCTCAAGTCCAAGCTGGTGGATGAGGAGCCCCAGCTCACCAAGAGGACCCACAACGTGTGAGCCCTCTACCTGGGCTCGGGTCAGGAGCTCTATCTGGGAACTAACAGCTGCTAACCTGACCAGCCGCTCAGGACAGGACCCTGGGGCTACACTCCTGCATTGCTGCAATACTGCTCCCCCAGCCTCTCCCCTGCCCCTCAACCTGCCTTAGCTGCACACTCTTATCTACAGCTGGACAGTACCTGTCTGTTTTCCTGTCCTCCTTCCAGTTACATCTGTCCGTGTCTGGACTCGGCTGGCCATTCCCTCCAGCCCCTTGCTGGTTATCTTACTCTGAGTGTGATGCAGTCAGAAGCACCTGCGGGTTAGGCCAAGGGCCCAAGCCCTGGATTTGGCCTGCGGAGGAGCTTAGGATCCTCGTTTTCTGGGTTTTGGTGATGTTGGAGGAGTGCCCCCCAGCCCACCGCCCCGATTCCTTTTTGCTTCTGGTTTGGAGCTCTGGACCAGGACCTTCGTCCTGGTCCGTTTTTAAATAATTATTTAACAGTGTAACTTTTAGACCTGCGTGACATCTACAAAGCGCCCAATAAAGAAAGAGGAAGCCACGGTCCCTACCTTCCTTTTCGGGTCTCTGGAGCCTTCTCCTCCCTTCAGTGCCAACATGCACTGCCCTCAGCAGGAGCTGGATCCAGCGTCAGTGTGTGGATGGAAACTGAAGACTAGTCCATAGGAGCTGGAAGAACTTTCTCCTTTTATTGCTGATGTGAAATTGTACCTTTTCTCAGGCCTGTGATTCACAGACTTTAACATGAATCAGAATCACCTGGAGGGCTCATGCGATCAGATTGCTAGATCTCGCCTCAGGGTTTCTGGTTCAATAGGTTTTGGGAGAGACCAAGAACTTTAACATTTCTAGCAAGTTTCCAGGTGATGCTGTTGTTGCTGGTCTAGAGACTATTTTGAGAACCACTGTCCAGGAGCGTGGTTTTCTGATTGTGATCTGAGGTTCTGCTCCAACTGCACAGCAGTTGGGCTGCTTGTTAAAAATACCGGCCAGGTGCGGTGGCTCACACCTGTAATCCCAGCGCTTTGGGAGGCTGAGGCAGGTGGATCACTTGAGCTCAGGAGTTCAAGACCAGCCTGGGAAACATGGTGAAACCCGTCTTTATGCGCCTGGAATCCCACCTGCCCAGGTGGCTAGGGTGGATGGATCGCTTGAGCCCAGGAGGTGGAGGTTGCAGTGAGCTGAGATTGCACCACTGCATTCCAGCCTGGGTGACAGAGCAAAACCCTGTCTCAAAAAAATGCAGACTGGCCAGGCACAGTGGCTCACACCTGTAATCCGACTGTAAAGTCATCACCTTGGGAGGCCAATGTAGGAGGATCAATTGAGCCCAGAAGTCAAGACCAGCCTGGGCAAAGTAGGGAGGCCCCATCTCTACAAATAATAATAAAATGAACAGGGCATGATAGCATGTGCCTCGGTCCCAGCTGCTCTGGAAAGAGGAGGCTCACTTGAGCCCAGGAGGTTGAGGCTGCAGTGAGCAGAGAACGTGCCACTACACTCCAGCCTGAGGACAGACTGAGACACTGTCTCAAAAAAATAAAAAAATTCAGATTGCTGAGCATCAGACCTATTGATTAATGGCATTTGGTAGAATGAGAGGTGCAGAGATCAGGAGTTTGCATTTTCACACCAATGCCTGTGAACCTCTCTTCCTATTGGGATACAGGAAATTTTGTATTTTTACCTGTCCACAGCTGTAGTTTTCATCATCACTGTTGAATTCACTTCCAGCCCAGGGTTCTGCATACCGTATCTGGGTCTTTTGAACTTGAATAGCATTTCGCCAGTGGCCGTCCTTCCTGGTGTGGATTCATCACTCTGTCTCTGAAATCAGCCATCCCTAGGGAAGACACTGCCATGATTTTTCAGTACTCATTATAATACAGCCAGGACTGGCAGGAGCAACTGTCCCAGATGGTGTTTAAACCCCTTAGGAGCTCATGATCTTGTTGGAAAGCCAGTAAGACAGAACCATACAGGACACAAATTAGATGCTAAATTGTGATTTAGATAGGAGACAGAAGTATTCAAAAAGGAGGGAAATTTCTTGTGAGTAGCTGCCCAGAAAGGTGGAATTGGTGTGCTCTCACTTGAAAAATGAGTAGGGTCTTCTCAGATGGCCACAAAGTCCAGGAGCTGCCCTGGGCAACAGGGACAAAAGCCTCCCGTGAGACACTGCAGCTGAGACAGACAGGAGTCCTCTGATCCCAGAGGGTACTGGCTTGACTGCTTTATGCCTTAAGTGGGGCCTGGAGCAAAACGGCCCACGTTAGTCTGTCCTGAGAGTCCATAGCCTTGGTTCAGGGGAGAGTGGCATCTGGAGAGTGGGCTGCTGGGATAATGGGGACAGTGAGGGACACAGCCCCTGATACTTAAGGAAGTGCTGGATATTGCTAAGAATCCAGGTAGTCTTGGGATCTCCAGAGTCTCCATGCTAGGACAGGAGATCTTCAGAACCTGGAGGAATGGAAATAGTCTAGTCAGCTTATTTGTCAAGAAAAATATCAACCTTGGTAATTTAAATAATGCTTTAAAAGTCCACAAAATACATATTTCTAAAATTAGCAGTGCCTTGTTTTGGATTGAGAAATGGCCTGTTAATTCTCTTAAACCTTAGCACGTAGGATGTGACCAGCCATTCAGAGCTGGGTGGAGAGGTAAGTGATTGAGGGGTTGCTCGCTTTAACACAGCCAGCAGGTGATGCTGGTCTTTGGAACCCTTCCCCCGCCTCTCCATTTGTAACATCCTCTTTCCCCCCAAGCGCCTCTACCTTGCACATTGCTCCAGGTTTCTTTAATCACAGCATTCAAGGGCCTGAAATATTTGTTCCCCCATAGTGCTAAGTGAGACAATTGACTTTCTCCATTTTGCAATGGGTTTTCTTCCCTTTACCGCTAACTCCCAAGACCCCTGCGTCTGCTTTTCTGGTGAGCACCTATTGCTTTTCTGCTTCTCGCCTCCTCCAGTGGTCTTCCTCCCTGTCAGCCTCTTCACCACGTGGGGAGCTTCTGCTATCTGCATCTAGTCCAGGCTCAGGCGTTTTGCTCATCTTCTGCCTTCAGTCCAAGCCTCATTATACTCCGCTCACACTGATTCCACTCTACCTTTCACACTGTTTCTTTCTCTCATTCTTCCCAATTAAAGGATACATCCTACAAGGATACGGCCTACAATGGGTGTGTGAAGGGTATCCTTCACACACCCATTTGTGCCAAGAAGCAGCCTCTAGCTACTCGAGCCCTCCTCACCATGGGTACCACCACTTTTAGCCCCTTCACCCTTCTCTGGTTGTTTGATGTGAACCAGTCTTGTCTCTTCAGCTCCACTGGGGCCCAGTGAGGGAGGGAGCTTGCATTCCAGTCTCCAGCACTCTGAGCTGTGCTGGCACCTGTGTGCTCCGTGATTACAGGCTGGTGGGCTGGAGTTGGCTGAACTTTTAACAAGTGCGTAAATACACTGGGAGATGGTTGGGTGGGGGAGGGGACCTGGTGAAGGGTTTCTTAATTCAGAGGGATTACTTGTGGGAGAGGAAGGAACAATTAGTCTCTTTTCAAGGTTAGCCCAGAGCATGTTCTGGATTGGGATTGGATCACGCCCCGTACCTCCCACCCCCCCCCCCCCACTCTCCCAGGTGCATGTCCCCAGCCACACCTGGTGGGGCAGCTGACTTGATAAAAAGTAGCTCCGAGGGGGTGGGTGGGGGCTGTTTGAGGAGCAGGAGGATGAGCGCTGAGTATGGACAGCGGCAGCAGCCTGGGGGCCATGGGGGTCGCAGTTCTGGGAACAAAAAGTCCAAAAAGCGCTGTCGGCGCAAGGAATCCTACTCCATGTATATCTACAAGGTGCTGAAGCAGGTGAGTGCAGAGCAAGAATGTGTGTGAAGGATGCTCTCACAAAGCGCCTTGAAAGGGCACTGGCTGGAAGCGGGAACCCTGAGGTTAGTGTTGGCACTGGGGCAAGTGGCTCAGGCAGGCCGGGCCCCTCTTGAGGTGGCGGGACCTAATTTCTGAGGTCTCCACCTCTCTCAGGATCTGGGGCACCGGGGATAGGAGACTAAGCGTGCTCCCTGCTACCCTCCAGAAGTTTATGGGAATGATGATGAGATAACGTGATTAGGTGAGACATAATTATAGGACAAGAGGACCACACTTTCTGTGCCAGCTTGAAGGTGATCAGGTGCCAAACACATTATGATACAAAGTGTGTTGGTGACGGAGAAGAGGAGTGATCGGGGTGAACTGGAGTCTTGGGGAAGGTCTTCTGCACAACTGGCACTCAGTTCTTTGAGGGGCTTAGGGTTTGTCCACCTTATAGACAAACAGCTTGAGGCCCCTAAAGGCTCCATGGGGTTCCTGCATCACATGGCCTGACAGTGGCAGCGTCCCAGTTCCCCTGGCTCTGGGCAAGCCCCTAGCATCCTTCCTGTGTGTCCCTCTCCCCAACACACTGGGGCTGCAGGCACCCTATATTCATGCATGAAAAGCAGCTACTCCCGGGACTTGGAACACTGACAATCAGTTTGTCTGGAGGATCCAAAGTTGCTGCTCAGCAGGGCCAAGGCCAGGAGGAGGCGGGGTAGCCATGTGTTGCCCGCTCTGGGTCTCCAACCTGCTTGAAACTCTTACCCCTCTGTTAGAGCAGGCCCCAGAGGTAATGCCTGTCTCCAGTCCAAATCCCATTAGCAGTTTTAGTGAATTGACAACCTGGGTGCCTGGGAATGCTCTTGTGGGGTCGAGGTGGGGGGTGGGTCCAGCACTGATATGGGTTGGCTGAAGAGATGCACCAGAGGACAGACTGGTGCCCTGAAGAAAGTGGGGTAGGAGTGGGTATCACTGAGCCCTGTGTCTTAGCCTGATTTTGAGGGGCAAAAATTGCAACTGATGGGTGGGACCAGGCCTGGACTCACAGAGGAGAGTGCTGCTGAGGGCCAAACCCTCGACCTCCTGATGTGGGTGAGAGCCCTAAGGAGAACGGGGTGTGCTGACAGCAGAGGGGGTTTGGGCGGAACCAGCCTTGTGCCAGGTGCAGATTTGCTGCTGGCAATGGAGACCAGAGGTGGCAGGGAGGGCAGGTGGGACAGAGCCTCCTGGTTCTAGTGCTGTCTCCATCTCTGACTCCGTGTAGGTTGTGGGACAGTCACTTCTCTCCCACTTCACATCTGACCAGGTCTACATACTCACATTTTAGGACTGCCATCAGTTCCCATTTGCTTCACTAGAGATCACTTAGTTCAAAAGCTTATGTGACAGAAGAGGAAACTGAGGCCCAGAGGAAAGGGCCGTATTTGAGGTCGTAGTGATTCACAGTACAGCTGCAGAACAGGACTCCGCCCTCCTGGTCCAGGGCTGCAACTGTGTCACATGGACATGCTCACTGGTTATGTGCTCCACCAAGTTACATTCACAAACGTTTTGACACCACAATCCCGCCTCTGGAAATAACCTTCCCTATGCTCACACAAGATTCTAAGATGGGCATTTACCATAGCACCATCTAATAGCAAAAACAACAAAAAGCACCCCAAACCCAAACCCTGAATGTTTGTGAAAAGAGGAATGGTGATAGGAAGTATGATACATCCATACCATGGAACACTATGCAGATGTATCAATGAAACCAGCAAGATGCATGTATAACTGGTCCCATTTGTTAAATATAGATGCTTGTGTGTGCTCATACAAGGAACTTAATCATGTTACCTCTTGCAGTTGAAAACTTCTTTTAAAAAACTTGGATATACCATAGCAGTACAAAGAAAACATAAATCCCTATTTCCATGACTGTTGGCCTCTGGGAAGGGGCTGGTGAGGAGCCTCCTTGCCTTCTGCCTCTGGCTTCCTTAGAGCCCCCAGCTCAGGGCTGAGGCTTGCAGTGTAGGCAAGACCCCCCCTCCCCTGGCCCCTTCCATTAACTGAGTGGTGCTGCCCTCTCTCCAGGTGCACCCTGACATCGGCATCTCTGCCAAGGCCATGAGCATCATGAACTCGTTTGTAAACGACGTGTTTGAGCGGCTGGCATGTGAGGCTGCCCGGCTAGCCCAGTACTCGGGCCGGACCACCCTGACATCCCGAGAAGTCCAGACGGCCGTGCGTCTGCTGCTGCCTGGGGAGCTGGCCAAGCATGCTGTGTCCGAGGGCACCAAAGCTGTCACCAAGTACACCAGCTCCAAGTGACCCAGGGTCTGACGAAAATAAAGGGTGAACTGTTTCTGTGCACCGTGGTGATTTGAAAGAAGGGTGTGTGAGGCCAGGGTGTGGTCTGGAGCAAGGGTGTCCTCACTTTGAGGCTGCCACAGGTGGAGCAGCACTTCTTCAGATGTCGTAGAAACTGCTTTCTAGGTGTATCCCGTGAGCAACGTGTGATAGCTTTGTAAACATGTGAATGTTGTATTTGGTAGTGAGCTGAAATAGGACCTGGGACTGGACTAGCATCTGGATTTACCACCAGCTGATTCCCTCTTGGGGCCTGAAATTCCTCCTGTGTGGTCCTCTTTCAGGCTGTGGCTTCGTGATGTCATTTCCCACCAACTGTCTTTGCGTCCTATATGACAGGCACTGTTGTGTGAAGGGGCCATGCAGATCTATTCAACATATAAAAACTGAAGGCCCAGACCAGCTTCTAAATAAGCTGCTGAGATCAGTATGATTTTTCAGTTTCCCCTTTATTTCAGAACAAATCAGTGGGGATGTTTCTGAAACTCCTAACATCCCCAATTTTACTTGGAAAAATTTGAAACCCACAGAAAAACTGCAAGAAGCACCACGGCCATGCCTAGATTTACTGCTCACCACTTAACCACTTGCTTTTCCTGTCTCATGCAGCCTCTGCTTATCTTGTGGGCACATGACCCATAAATCCTCTTCCAAGCTTGGACAGGATGAAGGGGTGGGATTTAGACAAACCTCCAATCCTTTGTTCCCTTTGTAATTGACAGACCTGGCTTGTGGTCGCTTTCATCTCCACATATTGAAAAGGCATCGCCTTGCGGTAATAGCTGACATTCAGCGGCAGCTACCTAGGTCACGTGTATTTTCTCATACCTCGAGCCTCACCTTGAGGTTCTGTGAGCTGAGGACTAACGATCCATGTGTACGTCCACGGCTAGCAAGGGGCAGGCCCAGGAGATCAGGTCCCAAAGTCTCACTCCTGCCCACTCTGTCCTGTGTTCACACCTTGCTGTACCAGGCATGACCCGGGCCAGCAGGAGCCAAAGTACCTGGGAGCTTGTTAGAAAGGCAGGCTGTTGGGTCCCCCCGCAGATCTGGAGCAGAATCTGTTTATCTATCTATCTATCTATCTATCTATCTATCTATCTATCTATCTATCTATCTATCTTTGAGACAGAGTTTCGCTCCGTTGTCCAGGCTGGAGTGCAGTGGTGCCATCTCTGCTCACTGCAACCTCTCCCCATCCCGGGTTCAAGCGGTTCTTCTGCCTCAGCCTCCCGAGTAGCTGGGATTACAGGCATGTGCCACCACGCCTGGCTAATTTTTATATTTTTAGTAGAGATGGGGTTTCACCATATTGGCCAGGCTGGTCTTGAACTCCCAACCTCAGGAGATCCGCCTGCCCTGGCCTCCCAAAGCGCTGGGACTACAGGCATGAGCCACTGCGCCTAGCCTGGAATCTGCATTTTAATGAGACCCTCAGGTAGCTCATAGGCACCTTCGAGTTCTTCCTCTTTGCTCCTCCTTGCCGCTGTCTCCCTTCTGTCCCTTTCCCTGGCCCTGTTCCTCGTAGATTTACTTATTCATAAGCCTCGACGTGACACTGAGCCAAAAAGCTCACCCTAGCTGACCAGCCCCAGGCTGCTAGTGGTATAATATTTTGTCTTTTTGGAAAAATTATCTCCTGAACTTGTAGCAGTGATGGGAGGTGGTACCCACAGGTGACCAAGTGAGCCCCAAGCATGCAGAGCAGCATCCACTATACTTTCTAGCATGATGCTTCACACGGGTCTGGCTCATGGGAATGGTGTGAACTCTTGGCAGGCCCCAGGGAGGCAAGCGTGGTTATGCTCACTTTCACCCAAGGGGGCAACTGGGCCTTCAGGGCCTTCTGACTCCAAATCAGTGCCTTTCCCCTCCACCACATGGGCCTCCCTGTGCTGTCATCCAGAGAGTGAAGGAGGGCTGTGGGGCTCAGGCAGGGGCCGAGAGAAGGAGCAGAGGCCACGCAGAGTGAGAAGCTGCAGTGATGCCTTGTTAGGGGGTAATGTCTTTAGGACAGATGTATCCAGAGCGCCAAAGCTTTTAGGGGACTTCAAATAGAAACTTATTTTACTTGTTCCTTACAAGAAAAATGGCCAAAGTTGGACAACATGTTCTGCCCTAAGCTTCCGAAGCTTGCCCTTCGGGAGCCTGCAGCCACCCACCCACAGTCCCTTCCGCGCGCTGCTTCCAGGACATCCTCTGAGATAAATGTCCCCGATTCTGCACCCACCAGCCCCCTGCCTCAGCCCTAGAACACTGGTACAATGGGACAGAACTCTTAAAACAAGGCTGTTCTGCCCTGTGGCCCTGGGAGTCAGGGAGCCACAGAGATTCTGTGAATTCCACCACCAGCAAACAAGGGGCAGCGTGGAGGAGTGGGCACGATGTCTGAGGGGTGAGTGAGGGGCTGGAGTGGGGGTTCCAGGGCAGAGCAAACGGCAGAGCACCTCCGTGGTCCTGAGAGGCTGGGGCAGAGTGGCAGTTTGGGCACCGGGCCACCCCAGCTGCTGCTGCTGCCCTGGCAGCTTTCACTGTGGAAACTTCCCTCCGACGGTTAATTCCAGAACCAGGGCTCTGCTCTGGGGAAGGAACCCTCCTCCACATTCATCCCTCACCCCTACTTGCTACCCACCAGCCCAGATCACTGCAGCATCCGTGGGCTGCCCCACACCTGGAGGGCCCCACTGCCCCTGACTCCCAAAGACCCCTTCCTTACCAGAGCCCCAAGCCTGGGCTGGCTTTCCCCCAAACCCCCAAAGGTCATGCCCATTCTCTCTGCTAATCCTACAGCGGAGCCCAATCCCACACTCTCCCTAAGACCAGGTCAGTGTCCACTCATTGCCCTGTGGGCTCCTTACCTCATTGAAGTCCATTTCGGAGCCATGAGTGACATCACACCTTCTGGTACCCGGAGCCCACACTCCTCAAAAGGCCAGGCTGCTCCGTCTCCCCACTCCTCCGTGGCTCAGAGCACGCGCCGCCCGCCACCCTCTCTCCAGAGCTTACCAGCGCCTCTGGGAGTCTTCCCATGTGACCCTGCAGAAGCTGCTGGACCAAGAGCAGCCTCTGCTCGAACCTGTGCCCGACCAGGAGCGGCAGTCCTTCCAGTACAGGCTAGCGTCGCTCTACCTGCACTACCTGGGACTGCTGCGCCGCTTCGACACCGTCTATGACCAGATGGTGCAGCCGCAGAAGCGGCGGCTGCTGCGACGCCTGCTGGACGGCGTGGCGGGCCGCGTGCTGGAGCTCAAGGACGAGCTGGTGCGCGCCGACCTGTGTGAGACCCACTGCCTGGACCGCGTGCTGCAGGATCTCAAGCTCACCCCAGTAAGTGTGTGCAGCCGCGAAGCCACGCCCCAAGCCAGCTAGCAGGAGGGGAGAGGTGGGGTGGGACCGGCCTTGACCACCTGGGACACAGAGCCATGCCCTGGCCAGCTTGGGGTCGGGTGGGGTAGGGATGGGGCCAACCACCCCCTGCCTACCCGCCACCCCACAGATATCCCTGGTGTTGGGACACCTGCTAGGAAAGGAAGGAGGGCAGAGAAGATCAGAGGATGGGGTTTGGCCTTGTAGGAAGGGCTTCAGGAACCTTGGCGGTGGGGGGTGCGCATGGAGGTACTTAGGGGTTGGATGGAGTCAGGGTGAGGTCCCCTGCATGACTGGGAAGACCCACGAACCACAGGGAATTGGTGAGGAGAGTCCTTTAGAGTCTCCTCAAAGTGTGGTCCCCGGACCAGCAGCATTGACATCACGAATGAGAAACTCTGCACCCCTAACCCACTAAATCTGCACCTGCATTTTTATCAAGACCCTCCAGTGATCTGTGTGCACGGACAAGTTCTAGAAGGCTGTTCTAGAGCACAGAGCTTCTGCGGGGTCTCCAGTCCGGCTCAGGGTTCAGTAACTGCTTCATATCCAAGACTATCTCAAAGTTTCCCCAACCAGCTGCAGCAGTGCACTTGGTCGGGGGCGGGGGTGCAGGGAAGATTCCCCAGGCCCTGTCATTCTGATGTAGTAGTCTGAGGAGGACCTAGGAATCTGCGTTTAAGAGCTTCCCAGTTGATTCTGATGCACAACCAGGTTTGAGACCACTGCCACCTACCACGATGCTCCAGAATTCAACTCCAGCCAGAGGATGGGGGGCAGAAGAAGAGAGGAATGACTCTTGGGGGCATCTGCCCCATTACCCTTTAAGTTTAGTCAGGAGTCTAAAATGGAGGAAAAATAGTGCTGGGGGTGTGTAAGCCCCCGAAAATGGTAATGGATTGGCCAGATGGCTCAGACTTTTGATTCCTGACCCTCCTCCCCTAACATTGCTTCAAAGGCCGACCTGGAGGTTCCAATCCCCAAATACTTCCTGCTGGAGCAGTCCGCCACTGTGCGGGAGCGAGGGCTGATACTGGCTGAGATCCTGTCCAGACTGGAGCCAGTGTCCTCCTCCCAGAAGGTAAACGGGGGTGACACCCTCCCAGACTCTTCCATATCCCGTCTCCTGAAAGCCTCCAGAATGCAGAAAGGCCCCTCCCTGCTCTCTACCAGAGTGCCCTTTAGGTAATCCCTGGCATCCTTCAAGGCTGTTCTTGTGCTCATGGTAACCCTCCAACGCCAAGACAAGACTTGGCCTCCCAGATACTGTGGGAGGAAGCTGCCCTGGTGCATCCTTTGATGGCTGCTCTCCCAGCGGCCCACCCTGGATGCAAGGTCTCCCTCATGTGCCCCTGCTCTTTTGCCCCTGCTCTGGCCAGTGCTTTACAGGAATGCACCGGACTGAGGCCATAATTCTAGTGCAAAAGGCAGAGCGGGCCAGGCAAGGCCGGCTTCGAGCCACCTTCATGCGAGAGATTCGAAGAGATGAGGAGCAAGATCGGAGGATTCGGGAGGACGGACGGCACAAGTTCAGTCAGGGCCAAGCAGCTGTCACCATACAGAAGGTAAACCTAGGTGCCCAGGAGGAGGGCCAAAGGGCCAGGGTAGAGTCACCTCATTCAGGAAGCCTGCTGCTCAGCAATTGATCACAGGAGTGCAGGTGCTTGGATTCTGTAGCCCCGCAACTAGTTTTTTTTTTTTTTTTTGAGATGGAGTCTCGCTCTGTTGCCCAGGCTGGAATGCAGTGGCATGATTTCAGCTCACTGCAACCTCTGTCTCCTGGGTTCAAGTGATTCTCATGCTTCAGTCTCCTGAGTAGCCAGGACTACAATCCTTTGACAATAAGCCCAGCTAATTTTTGTATTTTTAGTACAGATGGGTTTCACCATGTTAGCCAGGCTGCTCTCGAACTCCTGACTTCAAGTGATCTACCCACCTCAGCCTCCCAAAGTGCTGGGATTACAGGCGTGAGCCACCATGCCCAGCCCCCACAACTAGATTCTAAACCAGTCAGTACTTTAATCAGTCAGCAAGCATGTATCTTACTTGTTTATTATTTAATCTACATCTCTATTTTCAAAAGCATTTGCAGTAGGATACCTTAAAATTCCCAGAAACAGAAGGATCATTAAAATTAGAGAAGAAAGATCTATAATAGAGTAGCAGAACAGAATAGATGACCACTCCAGAAACTCTTAAGACTGTTGAAAATGAGCCCCTAAAATGTATCCTGCTGAGGCTGGAGTATTGCTTGAGCCCTGAGCAATGTGGCAAGACCCCATCTCTTAAGAAAGGGTCCTGAGCCTCCTGGAAACTGAGACAGAGGGAAAGTTGATCATGATGAATTAATTTGATAACTGATGTGATCTGAGCATCCCCAAACTCTGTGCCTTCTGGATCACCTTTTAACATGGAAATAACATAATTTCCATAATTTTATCCCGTGTCTCACCTCACTGCAGAAAGCCCTTCTCTGCCCTAAGGTTCCCCGAGCATTGTTACCATCCTGGTTGTCACACCTCTCCTTTGCTCTGGACAGCCACTCTGCACCTCTCTGGGTCAGCCTCTGCTGTCTGCCTTGGTGTGCAAACATGGCTTCTCCCACCATTCCTTAAAATGCTGCTAACACAGGCTGACTCCTGGTAGTAGCGGTTAACAGCTTGACCAGAGACTGGAGGAGCCCCGGGAAAATTCCAGTGCAGGAATAGACTACTTTCTGTTCATGCAGGTGTCACTGCCCCTAAGGCCACCGGCCCTCCTCTGTCGTATAAGCCTCTTGCCACCTTTTCTTTCCAGGAACTGTTGACCTGGGGTGGGCCCTCTTTCTCTCTCAAATCAGTCTCTCCCGCCTTCCTCTCTCTCTCAAGTCCCAATACCTCAAAAACCTCTGCCTCCTAGCCCACTAGAGAAAAGTTAGAACTTCCCACCAAAAGACAAAAGCAGGCAACCAACTAACAATAGTGATTCTATGAAGATGTATCATCTGCAAATGGGATAGATTCGTGCATTACTAATCAGTACACTGAACATGCCGGTCTGAGGCAGGATGACTGTGTCAATGTCTGGCTTAGAAGGAGGTTCTCGACAGCAGGGCTCACTAAAGCAAAGAACCAAGAAGGAGGATGGACCCCAAAGACGGAGTCCCACTTCCCCTGTAGACCAAAGCAGATCATTTTGTACCTGTTGCCAGACATCAAGAGTACAGAAATATTGCATGCTGGTCTTAGAGTCATCCAGAGCACTGAGGAAAGGAAAGAATATATGAAGGACCCAGTCATGGCGGGCCTGGTCTGTGGTGGCCACAGGAGTGGGAGGACGAAGCCCTGCCCCTGGAAGTGCCAGGAGGCAGATGGAAGGCACTGGCTGGCCCGGGCCCAGGCTCTGCCTTCCTCTGCCCAGCGTCCCCACCCTCTGGCCCCACTAGCACTCAGTGATCCTGGAGTCTGAAAGTAGCTGGGCTTGGGAGAAAGAGGACGGGTCCGGCTCTGCACAGATGGGGTCTTGGGCCTGGGAGAGGTCACGTCCAGTCTCTGGCCTCAGTTCCCTTGGGTCAAAAAATCAGGATTAGCTGAGGAGCTCCACAGTCCCTACAGCACCAATGTCTATGTGCCTGGGTGGAATCAAGTATTTGTTCCAACTGCTCTGGGGATTCTGAGGAGTGGGTGTAGGGTGCTTGGGCTCTGATCTGTCCCTCAAAAGAGATAGCAGATTAGGGTGGCGATGGGAAGGAAGAAATCCCTGGGGGGCCCTGGGGCCAGTTGGCTTGAGTGCCCACCTGAAACCACCCTGTTCCAGGCTGTTCCTGCTCAGTGTGCACTTGAGCAGGCTTGCCCAGGGCTCCTCCCCACCCCACCGGAAATCTCTAGTGTGACCCTTTGGACCCTCTCTGAGAGACAGGCTGCTGCAGGGTGGAGAGTGTGTGTCCTGTGTGTCCCTCACATCCCTCCGCCAGGTGTGGAAAGGCTACCTGCAGAGGAAACGCACTCAGCAGGACCGGCGAATGGAGATGGAGTTCATTGGCATGGTGAGCTCAACCTGCTCCCCATGGTGGGGCCTGGAACACAGGGCTGGCCAGGGCAGGGCCCCCACCCAGAGCACAGTCTTCTTCCAGCCCCACATTGCCCACGGTGCTCTCCACTCAGGCCAGGTGGAGAGCCTGGGAGAGAACGAGGCAGAAGGACAGAAAAGCCCCCCGGCCATATCCCTTCACACCCTTCTTCTTGTAGAGATCCGGCCCCTCGCAGCAGTTCACCTGTGGGGCCACGAGGGGCATCGTGTAGAGCATCCTGGACCCCACGTTCCCACCCCCAGCTGGAAGGGGCTGTAGGGGTGCACCCCCAGAGGGAGGAGGCCACAAAGCCAGCAGGAGCACCCTGCCCCCCACAAGCCCCTGGTAGCCACGGGGAGACACCAGGGGCTGTGTTGGGTGGGGACACACTCCCCAAACCAGGGCTTTCCAGGCCATGTGCCTGTGTGCACACACGTGTGCCTGGCCAAAGTGAGTAGGCCTGGCTCCTTGAAGCTATCTATCCCTTTCTCTGTCTTCTCATCCAGCTGGTCTCCACTGACTTAGGAAAGGCAGGCTGAGACTGGAGGGGTGGTGGGAGCATGCTCCCTAGGGGAAGGGCTTTGCCCCAGGCAGATCCTGTGGAGGCCTGGCTGCCAGAAGGAGCTGGGGAGGGGGCTGGGCTGGGACTGGAGGGATTGGAGGGAAGGGAGCCTTCCCAGGTCTGGTGACATCTTGGCAGGCTGGGAGGCTACCACTGGAGGCTTGGGGCCTTGGGAGGAAGGAGGGGCCAGGGGCTGCTGTGTGGGAGTGGAGGTCAGAGACTTGTTGGGAGGCCAGAGGGCTGGACCCCCAGGAGATGAGAGCAGGCTGAAAGAGGCAGGGGTTGGCTTCAGCAGAGAGGGGTCCGTGCACGGCAGTGGGTGAGGAATGAGCCTGGCCGCCCGGGCCTATCAACAGTGTGAGCTCAGCGTTTTCAGTAATTGTCTCTGCGCAGAGTGATATTTAAAATACATTTGGGAGCCAATGAGGCGGGAAAGTGGCTGCGAGAGCGGCTGCCAACTCGGCCGCGGGGCGGGGGTGC
The DNA here is from genome assembly GCF_006542625.1 of Nomascus leucogenys. Classification (NCBI taxonomy): domain Eukaryota; kingdom Metazoa; phylum Chordata; class Mammalia; order Primates; family Hylobatidae; genus Nomascus; species Nomascus leucogenys. Next base: position 99,335,518 of record NC_044393.1, on the reverse strand, counting down.
AGGCGGGGGCTGGGGCCGGAGGCTCCAGGGGAGGGTGTGCTGGGGAAATCGGGCAGGGGACAGCCTGGATGCATCTAGCAAACTCATTATTAGAGTAATTTATGCAGACGAATTCGGCTCCAAACACAGTTTCTCCCGATGCCGGCATGCCTGTTGTTCCATGTGGGTGTGTGTGCGAGGCCTTGCGTGAGCGTGGTGTTGGGGAAGGAGGGGGTACAGGCGTGTGTGCCCGAGGCTGGGGGCTGCATCCAGACTGGATGCTGGTTCCTCCCACTCCTGAACCCCTCAGCCTCTCTTCCACTCCCCCAGCTCCCCTCCCCCAACCAGGTAGAGCACCTGAGCATCATCTCCCAGGCCTCCCTCGTGGAGGATGTCCGGAGGCTCCGCCAGTTGGAGAAGGAGGAGGAGTTCCGGGCGGCAATGGTGAAGGCCCATGATTCTCTGGTAGAGACAGAGGGGCCTGACATGAAGGAGAAGATGAAGGAGCAAATCCGACAGTGGTTTATCGAGTGCCAGTCAGTGTCCTCAGCTGACCCTACCCTCCATCCTTCATTCCCTTCGCTCAGGGTCCCTCAGGGCTGCTCCTGCTCCATCCCCTGCGTGGGTTCTGCCTTCTAGCCCAGATTGGCCCTTTTCTCCTCTACCCCCACGTCTCCAGCACACTGCTGACCCTCTTGGTTTCAACAACCTTGGGCCCCCAGTGTACAGGACCATCTCCACACCTGACTTCTCATTTCCGCAAGGGAGAGAAAGTGCCAGAATAGGGTGGGGAAAGCACCCATGGATGCCCCCTGAGTGATCTGTCCTCCTGTTTGTAACAATCCATTCCTCCCACCTCTCCCTCCGTCACCCTCGTCCTTTATTTTTCTCTGGTGTTCTCCATCCATCCACCCACCTTTTTATCCACCTCTCCATCTACCTATCCATCCATCTGTCATCCATCCATCCACTCACCCTTCTACCCAACTCTCTAGCCTTCCATCTGTCCATCTGCCCATCCACCCACCCACCCTTCTACCTACCTCTCCATCTATCTACCCATGCATCTGCCCATCTGCCCACCTCTCTATCTATCCTTCCGTCTGTCCATCTGCCCATCCACCCACCCACCCTTCTACCTACCTCTCCATCTATCTACCCATGCATCTGCCCATCTGCCCACCCGCCCTTCTACCCACCTCTCCATCTGTCTATCCATCTGTCCATCCACCTACCCACCTACCCACCTCTCTATCTCCCCATCCATCCATCCACGCATCTACCCACCCTTCTACCCACCTCTCTGTCTATCCTTCCATCTGTCCATCCACTCACCCACCCTTCTACCCACCTCTCCATCTATCCACCCATGCATTTGCCCATCTACCTGCCCACCCTTCTACCCACCTCTCCATCTATCTATCTATCCATCTGTCCATCTGCCAACCCTTTTACCCACCTCTCTGTCTACCTATCCATCCATCCATCTTTCCAATCATCTATTCATCTTTCTGTCCAATCATCTTATGTTCACTTAGTGACCTTACTGGCCGGTTCCCTGATTATCCAGATGCATCTTCAGGTGGATCCTACTCAATCTTTGCAGACAAAACTCCAGAACAGGTACCCTGTTGGAGGTGGGGTGGACAGTTTTTTATGGCAGGTGGAGCCTGAGGCTACAGAGAATAGCAAGTGGGATGGGGTAGGGGGTCAGCCTCAATGGAGGCAGAGGTGGCTGGGGGAAATGCAGGCAGCCAGAAAGGCGGCATGGGGAAGAGGAGCAAGGAGCAGCTGCGGCTGGAGCAGGCATTGTGGCTGGGAAAGGAAGGATGTCTGGGTAGACTGCAGTGGCTCCAGATCCCATGGCCCAGGAGAGAACAGTGACTCTGACCAGAACGCTCCTTCTTGGGCACCCTTTCTCCCTGGACCCCAAAGGAGTCTCTGCATGCTCAGCTGTCCCGACCCCATCAGTTACTCTAGGCCTAGGGAATCCTTGGTTCACCCCAGTCTCAGGCCCTGGGCCTGGGAGATCTCCAGCTCTCTTCTGTAAAATCCAGGGCTCTCTTCTGTAAAATTCCCTTAATCTTCTCTGAAATGTCTTGTGTCATTGGTCACAGGTAAGAATGGAACTGGAAATGCAGGTCCAAGAGAACAAAAAAAAGGAACAAGAGAAGAGCAAGGAAAAAGGAAAGGATGAAAAAGAGAAGAAGAAGAAGAAAGGAAAGGAAGAAAAGGCCAAGAAGGGGGTAAGATACCTCCCGGATGCATGGTGTGAGGGACAGGGAGGAGCAAGGTGTGGGGGAACTCGTGGTAGGAAGATGGGTTCAGGTAAGATTAGAGCCAGAATCTGTGCTAGGTAGAGGTGATGAAGTCAAGGTCAAAGAATGTTTCTATTCTAGGAAGTGGATGCGGTGCTGCAAGTGTTGCCATCCAAATGTATCCCTATGATCAGTGCCGGGCATGAGGAATACTTAAGTAAGAGGGGAGACGGCTGGGGAAGAGTGTCTGTGCCTTGTGGGACCTGGGGCCCTGGGTCCTGGAGAAAGTGGGTGTCTGCCACATGGACCATGAAGTGGCAGTGTGAGTGTGTAGGCAAAGGGGACAACACCAAATGAGAAGAGGGAGGTATGGTGTGATTCTTTGAGTGGGGGTGTTACAGGTTTGGGTCTGAATCCTGTGGCCACAGGCCTTGGGGTCAAGCCTATCTGCTGTCTGGGTAGAAAAAATGCCAGGCTGGTGGGTGGGGACAGGGCAACCAGCCAGGGCCTGGCTCCTGACCTGTGTGCACACATGTGTCTGTGTGCACGTATGTGTGCATGTGCTTGTGCACACGTGAATGCCTGTGTGTATACACCCGGGACTCTGACCTTCATGCATCCATCCATTCTCCGCGGTCAGATACATGGAAGAACCGGTGTGAGAGCATACACCCCAGTCAGAATTATGACTCCGAGACCCTCCAGGAGGAGAAGAGGAAGGAGGTGGAGCTGGAGATCCGGATACAGGTGTGAGCACAGGGTCAGGGCTTCCCTGCAGGCCACTACCCTGTACCCTCCCCCATGACCCACACTTCCAGCCAGATTCAGGCTCCTCCCCACCCATTTCTCTGCCTCTCTCTTGTCCTGAACACCCAACCCCAGTCCCCAGCTCATCCTCTGTAGACTTTGCTGCCTGCGTGCATGGTCCTAGCTCCATCTGCTGCCCACGTCAGTTCCCACCTTCCTCTGCCTCCCCCTGGTCCTGCTTTCTCCCAGGGCTGATGCAGCAGGGGTGTGGAGAGTATGGGAGGGGCTCGGAGCCAGGGTGTCCACACCACACTACCATCCTCAGGAACCATCTGACGACGTGTCCCACCCACGCCGTGGGCTTCAGGAGTATTCAATCATGTGATCTTTCACACAACCCATGAGGAAAGTACCGTGGTTTTCCTGATGGTACACACGGGAAGCTGAGGCTAAGCGGTTATGGAATCGTTTAGGTCACAGAGACCTCAGAGGGGGATCTTGGATTTGAATTCCATCTGGGGGCTTCTCTGCACATTGAAGGCTGTTAAGAGCAGGGCTCCTGAGAGAGCAGAAAGAGGATTAGGACTGGGTGTGAACAGGTGCCAGGAGGGAGGGAGGAACGCAGAGGAATGTGCGGGAAGGCATCAGGGCTGTCCCTACTGCCTTCATCAGGCTCACTGGGCTCTTCTGCAAGGCTCCTCCCCTCCTTCCCATCCCTGCCTGCCTGCTCCTCTCCCACCTGTCCTCCCAGCCCCAGGCCACCCCGCCATACCTCGGCTGTCTCACCTAGGTGGATGAGCTGATGCGTCAAGAGCTGAGGAACCTCCGTCTGGCTGTGGACAAGGAGGAAGAAAGACCCTTGAGGGCTCCAAAGGCAAGATGAAGGGCTGGGGCTGGGCAGGGGAGGGCATACAGGGGAGGCAAGGAACAGGGCACAATGACCTATGTGCTTGTTTCCAACCAGAAAACACCTGGGAAGAAAACTGGGAAAAAGAAGGAAAAAGATCTGACCCCAAACAGGTAGCAGACCCTGTCATGCCCACTTTGCATGGTGGTGGTGGTGGAGTAAGTCCCAGTCCAGGACAGACCTGACTGCAGGTCCTGGCTCTGCTGCTGTGAGACCTTGGGAAAGTCGCCTTCCCTCTCTGACTCCCTGGCCTTGTTCACCAAGTACCTGCCCTGCCCTGCCAAACTCACATGATAGCCCTGGGGATCAAGCAAAGGCACAAGAAAGGGTTCTGTACATGAAATGCAGAGCGAGATCTCAATGGAGTTTATAATCAGGTCATTGCTCTCCACTTCCAGATCCTTCCTCCAACCTTTTCCTTAACCAGCTCTGTCTCTTCCAAAGTCATTTCCCCCTGGACTTCCCACTCTGAGACATTAAGGGACTCATCAGTGGTCCCTTCCTGCTGACTTGTCTGGTAAAGAGAGCTCACAAGTGCCTTGACGTCAGCTGCTTGAATTTAATGGCTGTCTCTCCCAGGAGCACTCAGCCTTAAATGTAGTTTCTAAGAAGAGGGCAATGCTTAACTCAAATGACTGGATTTCTAACGGTGGACCTTTGGTCAGGGGGCAGACTGATGAGTGTCACAGAGGCCCCTGTCCCTCTCACACCCCTCTTACAGAGCACTCACTGGGGGAGGCTTGCCTCCTGGGACAGTGATTTGGTACCATACCTGATTCTGCCTGTTTGCAGGCACTGCAGATATTTTTGACCACAGAATATTGTGCAAGAGAACCACTGATCCCCTGTCTTCATGACAACAGCCCCCCATCTCTGACTCCATTTCCCTGTGTTCTCACTTGCTAATGTCCCTCGTGGTGGTGGGGGTCTTCCTGTGCTATCCTCTGCCAGGTCTGTGGAGTCTCTGTACGAAGAGCTTGTTATTTCTGGCCTTCTAAGGAAGAGTGAGTCAGTAGCATTGAAAGACTACATAGGTGAGGCCCCTCCCAGAATGCCTGTTCCCAGTCTGTGGCCAGGTGCCAAGGCTCCCCTACCCCCGTCCACCAGCCCCGCCTTCTCTGTGGCTGACTACCTGATTGCCACTTGGAGAGGGTGCCTGTCACTCAGTGACTGCCTATCGCCACAGGTGACTTCCTCTATCTTGGATCCACTCTGAGTTTGGCAAAGAAGTTGCCCATGCCATCCCTGTTTGACATACGACAGAATGTGGCTTTGTATGCGGTCCTTCGGCTTGGTGAGAGGCTCTGGGGGCGTGAGGAGCCAGCTCTGGGCAGGCAGCCCTCGGGGTGAGGGCTGGGGTCAGGGTAGGGTGGCTGAAGTGGACATGTCCAGCCTGGGCCTCCAAGCCCCAGGTCCTCCTGCCCTGCCCAGGCCCTGCTGGAGGTCACACCCAGAGTGAGCCACCCCAGAAATCAGGTGGGCCCTTGACCTGCTGAAGAGCCCACACTGCCAGCCCCTTACTCAATCCCAAGGGACAACCCAGGGTCTGTTCTGCTCCCAGAAGACCACCAGCCCTATACCCCCTGAGCTGATGAGCTTTCTGAGTGGTTTATCCCGGGCCTTCCTTTTTTTTTTTTTTTTTTTTTTTGAGATAGACTCTCAGTCTGTCGCCACTCAGTCTGGAGTGCAGTGGCACAATCTCAGCTCACGGCAAACTCCACCTCCCGTGTCCCATGCCTTTCAATTCCACCACTCATAATCCAGGAGAGGAAGCAGATGGAATGGAAAACAGAAAGGGCATTAGTGGGGGTAGCGGGCTCCCTCCCAGCCCCATGCACAGCTCCTATACTGGAGACTCCTAAGCCATTCAAAATTTCCTGCTGCCACTCCCGGCTCCCAGGCCTAGTGGACTAGGGGACTGCAGGTGTTGGGGAAGGTAGTACGCCCTGTGATCTGCACCTCCTCCCCCAGCCCCAGGCCCTTGGCCTGACCTTACGCAGTCATCTCCAGCCCTGATTCCTGCTGCTGACCTGTCGCCTGGCTCTGGCCCATTTCCTTGCTCTCAGGCTCCCCGGATATCCACACCATGGCCCCGCTCATCCGCTCCATCCTCCTGGTGGGCCCCTCTGGCATGGGGAAGAAGATGCTGGTCAAGGCAGTGTGCACAGAAACTGGCGCCAACCTGTTCGACCTGTCGCCGGCCAACCTGCTGGGCAAATATCCTGGCAGGAATGGGGCACAGATGATGGTGCATATAGTCTTTAAGGTCTGGAGCCCCCAGCTTTTGGCATTTGTGGTTCTCAGACCTGTGGCAACAAAGGAGGGTGGGCTTTGAGGTCACATCACCCATCAGCCTACTGGGTATGATTTCAGGTGCTGAACTGGGGAGGTCTCCCTACCAACCCGGGCTAGGAGCTTGGGTTCCCCCTGCAGCCCCTGTGGTGGGGGAATGAAGGGAAAAGGGAGGAGACAGAGCAGTTTCTTTTCATGGTAGGATGAGACTGAACATGCAGCCCCCCCATGGGGGGCAGTGACTCAGTTTACCCTGAGGTGTGAGGTATGTGCAGCAGCAGGCTGGGAGGTGGGACTGCCAGATGTGGAGAGTGGAGACTGGGCTCCAAGTTCAGCCCCTGCTCAAGCCCGGCCCTCATCCTGCCTTCTGACCAGCAGGGACATGACCCTTCTCCAGAGACATCTAACATCTGATTTCTACATTCTGACCCATCCAGGTAGCCCGACTCCTACAGCCCTCTGTGATTTGGATTGGAAATGCTGAGAAGAATTTCTATAAGAAGATCCCCAAAGAAGACAAGGAGGTGAGGGGGCGTGGACGTGAAGGCCGTGGGGGCAGGTGGCGTGAGCTGGGGGGCTGGGCTGGAAGGCCTGGGCTTGTTCAAGTCGCCCCAACCCCACCCACCGGGGCCTTGCACATGCCCCTCTACTCCTCACACCTAGTTTCCTTGTCTCAAAGCAGGATGGGCAGCCTCCTCATCCCGCTAGGGCTGAGGTGAGGCTGAGGGTGGGGTGGGCTCTGAGAACTTGGGAGCCCCATACGCTGGGCCACTGTGCCCCAGCCCCACCACTCCTCCCTCTTCCCCTGGAGCAGATGGACCCAAAGCGGATAAAGAAGGACCTCACCAAGGCTTTGCAGCTGCTGACTCCTGGAGACCGTGTGATGCTGATTGGGACAACCTCCCAGCCGCAGCTGGCTGAGATGCGGGGTCTGTGCCGGGTCTACGAGCGGATCCTCTTCATGCCCCGGCCTGACTACGCGTCCCGCTATGGTGAGGCCTGGGGATGTGGAGATGGCTGCCCCTACCAAAGCCTGCCCACCTCCCGCCCCATACCCCACTGCTGCTGCGAGCCCTCACCCCCACAGCCAGGTCCTCTGGAAGGGCTGCTGGACAAGCAGCCCAGTGGCCTGGGTCCTGGCTTCGGCTCTGTGCACGCAAGCAGGTGGTTTATGTCCTCCAATGCTCTAATTCCTCGGCTTGAGTTGGGAGGATGACCCTTGCCTAGCTTGAGATCCAGTACCTTCCCTGGGGAGGGGGAGCTGATGGATGTGGAGCTGCTTCCCGGAGCACAAAGCTCCTTCCAGATCCAGGCGGGGGCTGCTCAGGCCTCATTGCCCCTCCCTGGTGCCCACTGCCCCTCCAGGCCCCATGTCTTCCACATGCCTGCAGTGCTCTGGAAGCGTATGATAGAGGCCCGGGGCATCCAGCCGACCCAGCACCTGGACATCAGTGCCCTAGCCAAAGTCTCTGATGGCTACACACCGGGTCACATTCTCCAAGCCATCCAATCGGTGCTGAGTGAGCGGCGGTTCCTGCAACTGTCCAAGCGGCCCCTGGTGGCCTCCGAGTTCCTGGGACAACTGGTGAAGCTGGATCCAGTGTACAGGGAGGAGGAGGAGTCCCTGAAGGTGAGGTGGCAGGGCCAGGGGCTGTGGGTAAGCAGCGCCCTTGGGGAGTCAGCCCCCTGAAGTACACCTCAGACCCCTCCCTCTGCTCCCACAAATTACCAGAAGACAATTGGTGGAAATGTGTGTTGAGCTCAGCTGGGAAGGGAGCAGGAAATCACCGGGAAATGCCAAGGCTTCGGGGCCATCCCATCGGGTTTCCCTGAGGGTGGGAGCTTGCAAGAACCGGTGAGGTATCAGGAGCCCTTTGTGGGTTCTGGTAGCAGCTGCCACCCACCTTTCCCAACCCCGAGTCAGTGCCCCCGCCAAGGATGGCCTTGGGAGCGCAGGAGAGAGGGCTGCAGGTATGGAGGGAAGAGGGCTTGCCCCCCAAGAATGGCTGACATGCTACCTGAAGCATTTGGTGGGGAGCAAGGGAAACCCCAGCACTAATAGGACCCCCGAACCCAGGAGGAGAGGAGAAAAGGCTGCTGAGGAAACAGCCTGTAAAAAGGGGAAGGGTGAGGTCAGGATGGGTCTGAGGGCCTTACCACTCCTGTGCCCACCAACCCAGGACTGGTACTTCAAGACCCCACTGGGTAAGAAGAGCATGAAACACAGGATGGACCAGTTGGAGGCCGAGGAGGCCAAGCTGGCCAAGGAAAAGAAGAAAAGGAAGTGATGGCTAAGGCTTGTGGGCATCTGAGATTAGTGGCGTGGGACAGGGCAGTGGCCCAAGGGTAAAGGGATGGGGCAGAGGCATAAATGCGCAGATGACTTGGGGACAAACTCTTCTTGTCCATCCCTGTCTGTGTCTTCCCACCCTTCCCTCTGTGCCCCTACCTGTGCCTGGCGCTGTCTAGCCCCCACCTCTCTCCTGGGCCCTGGCCCTGGCCCTTGCCATTGCCAGCTCACTGCCACCTCCCTGCTCTGCCTCCCAGATCCCTGTCCTCAGCCCCCACTTCCAGGTCTTCATCTCCTTGTCATTGTCCTATCCTGGTTCCCTGAATCTCTTCCTCCTTGAGGTATTTAAGGGAGAAAAAATAGGAAGAGGAGAGAGGGAAAGAGAAGAGAGGGAAGAAGGAAGGTCTGCAGTCAGATAGAAAAAGCACAGGTCTGGAAGTTAACTGTCCCCGGTTCTAAACCCACTTGGCACTAACTCCCTGTGTGACCTGGAGAGTGCTTTCCTGTCTCTGGGCCTCAGTTTTCTTACTTATAAAGCAAAGAGAGATTGGACCATGAATTTCTAAGGTCCCTTTTACTCTAGGGTTTGACTATTCTAGCAAAAGTATCTGGGAAGTCAGGGCAGGGAGGGTGCTTGGGCAGCGGCGGGGGCAGGATGGGAAGCAGGGCTCAGCAAGGGTGTGGGGAAGCGGTGGGGCTTTGTGACCAGGACAAGGGCTGTTAGTAGACCCAATGCTGCCGTGGACATGGGAGAGCATCATTAGCTTGACCCAATTTCTCTGAGTGGCCTTCATCTCTTTCCTCTAAAGACCCCTCCTCTGGAACCCTGCCTGCCCCAGCTCTGCACTGCATCCTCCGACCACAGCCTAACCCTCGGGGCTCAGTGGGATACAGCCTCCTGCCCCTGGGGTGGGAGTCCATCTGTGGGCTTCCCCTTGCTGTGGAGGGAACAGCTCAGGGGAGAATGGGGTCAGAGAACTTAGGGAGCAGGGGCAACCATACCACCAAGGGCTGGGGAGCCCCAGAGTGTTCTCTTGGAAGAGGCAGACCCATGGACCATGTACACAGTGTGTGGATGAAGGCCAAGGTGTGTCCACAGGTAGTAAGAGACAACAGGAGACCTGAAACTATAAAACCCCTAAAAGAAAACATAAGGGAAAGCTCCATGATATTGGTCTGGGCAGAGATTTCTTGGATATGACCCCAAAAGCACAGGCAATGAAAGCAAAAATAGACAAATGGGATTGTACCAAACTAAAAGGTTTCTGCACAGCAAAGGAAATGACAGAGTGAAGAGACAATCCACAGACTGGGAAAAAAATATTTGCAAATCAAACGTCGGATAAAGGGCGAATATCCAAAATACACAAGGAACTCAAACTACTAAATAACAACAACAACAAAATACCCCATTAAAAAATGAACAAAGGACTTGAACAGACACTTCTCAAAAGAAGACATACAAATGGCCAACACATAACTGAAAATATGTTCAACATCAGTAATCAGAGAAATGTGAATCAAAAACCACAATGAGATATTATCTCACACCTGTTAGACTGGCTATTATCGAAAAATGAAAAATAAGTGTCGGCAAGGATATGGAGAAAAGGGAACTCTGCACTGTTGGTGGTGTTGTAAATTAGTACCATTTTGAAAAATAGAATGAAGATTCCTCAAAAAATAAAAACAGAATTACCTTATGATTCAGCAATTCCACTACTGGGTATATACCCAAAGGAATTGAAATCAGCATGCAGAAGAGAGGTCTGCACCTCCACGTCCACTGCAGCACTGCTCACAATCGCCAAGACATGGAAACAACTGGTGTCCATCAATAGATGAATGGATTTTTAAATGTGATGTATTTGGAGGACATTGTGCTAAGTGAAATAAGCCAGGTGCAGAAAGACAAATACCGTATGATCTTGCTTATTGTGGAATCTAAAAAAGTCAAACTCATAGAAGTAAAGGGTAGAAGGGTGATTCCCAGAGGCTGGGGGCTCGGGGGAGGTGGACAGGGAAAGGGGAGACATTGGTCAGTGGGTATGATGTTACAGGTAGATAGGATAAGTTCAGGTGTTCTATTGCACAGCAAGGTGACTGTAGTGAATAATGATGTATATTTCAAAATAGCTAAAAGAGGATTTTAAATGTTCTCACCACAAATAAATGGTAAATATCATTTGATAGATGTGATAATTACCCTGATATGATTACACATTATATACATGTATCAAAATATTATAGCCCCATAAATATATACAATTATTTGTCAATTAAAAATGAAACTTTTAAAAAAGCGATTGATTAAAAAGAATTTTTTTAAGCTAGTGTGAGCCAAAGGGGCAAGACCACTGGGGCTGGAGCACCCCCAAGCCCACGGTGGGCAGTGTTGGGTCAGAGCTGAGCCGGAGGGCTTGGTTTCTCATCTTCTTTCTCTCTTTTTTTCCTTTTGATCCACCGGGCCCCCAAACAAAAGTCAGTGCCTGAGCAGACAGAGACATTTCTCCTTTCTCACTCTCTAGTGAAGAGACCCCATTGTAACCACCGCAGGGGAGAGGTGCCACCCAAGGTCATCCAGGGAGATGGGGGGGTTGGCATCAAGGGCCAGCATGGGGAGTTTCTGTGGCTGCCTGTGGGTTACACTCTGTTACTCAGGCACATGTCTATGTTTGGGAGCCCCCTGAGGGGTGCCTCACACAGCAAGGGCAATCTGTGTCACTACTGTGAACTCCTCCCTTGGTTTGGGAGTGGGAAGGTGCAGGGCTAACAGATGACATTTGGAAGGGCAGGAAATATTATCTGGCACCCACAGGCCTTCCCAGTGGGATCAGAGCCCAGGCAGCTGGAGGCCGATTTGGTGAAGCAGAGGAAAAACAAGAAAGAGCTCAAGGCCCTGGGTTCCAGTCCTGGCTCTGCAACAAGCTCTCTGTGTGATCTTGGGAAGTTCACTTCCCTTTAATGCCGAGACGACGGACTGGGCAGCATGGTCCCTTTCCACCCTGAGGTCATACAGCCCTGGGGTGAAGCTCAGGGTTGGAGGGCTCAGGCCTCACTTGTTCTCCTGCCCCTCCCTAATTCCCCCACCCGGCCTGACTGACAGCTGGGCCAGTCAGGGCTATTTATGGCTTTGCCTGATGTTGTGCTCCCCTGCGCCTCCCACGCTCGGCCCCACCCAGCTCGGGCCCAGCACCCACCTGCCCAGTCCACCAGCAACATCGCTGGGAGTCCTGCTGCTTTGGCTGTCCCAGAACAAGCCATGCCCTGGGGAAAGAACTCCTCTCCCCACTGGGGACACCATCTGGGGTGCCTTCCCTCTGCCCCTGCCTGCCGGATCTGGAGGCCCCACTCCCGCCCAGCCTGGGAGACCCCTCGGCCATCACCACTGCTCTGCCAAGACATGGCCCTGCAGAATGCCCTCTACACTGGGGACCTGGCAAGGTTGCAAGAGCTGTTTCCCCCGCACAGCACGGCCGACCTGCTGCTGGAGAGCCGGGCCGCAGAGCCTCGCTGGAGCAGCCACCAGAGGGGTGAGGGGCATCTGGGGGGTGCTGAGAACCAGGGGGCTGGGCTGACTGCCTCGGCCACGGAGGTCCTAAGGGCTTGAGGGAAAGGAGAAGCCCCCGGCTGTTTCTCCCCAACCTCAAAGCTTGCCCAATAGCCTAAACCTTGGCCCAGGAACAGTCATGTGGAGCCCAGAATAGCTCCTGCTGGATGCGTGGCCAGGTCAGCCTCGGAGCGTGGGACACAGGGGCCTTCTGTCTGTATTTCCCTCCTGCTCGCTCTCTCTCTGCCTTTGGCATATACCTCTCCTCCTCCCCACTCCCCTCTCCCCAACCACGTGCTCATGAGTTGGTCTCCAGAAGAGTGCAAGGGGCAGGGAGAGCCCCTCGATGACAGACACCCCCTCTGTGCCAGGCTGGTGGAGAAGCCCAGCAGAGGGTCTGAGGAGCACCCCGAGTCTGGCCCAGGACCCATCGTCACCCGCACGGCCTCAGGACCTGCCCTTGCCTTCTGGCAGGCAGTGCTGGCTGGGGACGTGGGCTGTGTCTCCCGCATCCTCGCGGACTCCAGTACCGGCCTGGCTCCTGATTCCATCTTTGATACCAGCGACCCAGAGCGATGGAGGGATTTCCGCTTCAACATCCGTGCTCTGAGTACGGGCCGGGGCACTGGGGGGTCTCAGTGGGAGAGAGGGGAGGCTGCAGATGGAGCTCTGGGCTCCCTCTTCCTGCCTCTGCCCACCTCACCCCATTGGCTGGAAGGTCTTTGCCTTCCCTGGGGATCTGAGGCCCACGTCTCCCCTCCCTAGGACTCTGGTCTCTGACATACGAAGAGAAGCTGACCACTCCACTGCATGTGGCGGCCAGCCGTGGCCACACCGAAGTCCTGCAGCTGTTGCTGAGGCGGCGAGCAAGGCCAGACTGTGCCCCCGGGGGCCGCACCGCCCTGCACGAGGCCTGTGCTGCAGGCCACACTGCTTGTGTTCATGTGCTGCTGGTGGCAGGAGCCGACCCCAACATCGCTGACCAGGATGGGAAACGCCCCCTGCATCTCTGCCGGGGGCCTGGCACCCTTGAGTGAGTGACCCCTCACCCCAACCCCCAGTTCCCCTCTGAAGGGAAGCAAAGAGGTCTTCTCAGGGAGGATGGGGGAAAATGTCAGGGACCTGGGGCAGAGCAGTCCAGGCTTGGGGCGCGGGTCAGGGTGCAATTACTTCCCAAGCCATCCACCCATCGACCCCATGAACTTGGGAGTGGCCTGGACTTTGGACAGTCTTCTGGTCTCCCAGGGGTGGAGGGAGGCTGTGGCAGGGGTGCAGTTGCATGGCCCGCATTGGGAAATTGCCTGGCTCCATTATGGGGAGGTGGTGTTGCTTAAAGTTTTTAAAAACACTTTCTGAGCTTATCCTATGTTCCAGGCACTGTGCTAAGCACAACAGCAACTAAGTCCCTGAGGCCCTGCCCTCAGGGAGCTTACTGTCCAATGATCCAGGGAGGGAGTAGAGGATGGTGGCCCCAGTGAGGACCTGCCTGGGTCCCTCTGGGTAGGGTCTGGTTTTCCATGACAGGCCTAGAATGTCCATATTGGTAAGGCACCCTCAGATCATGGGCTCAAGGGACTCTCACTAACTAAACTCCCAAGAAACTGATGAATACACCCAAATGTGCCAATGTATCATTTATTGTAGGAAATAGTCCTTTGCAGTGACATAAATAATTGCAACCCATGTGTAAGGAACGTTGGAGGATGGGATCCCAATTACAATTTTGTGAACTAACTCTACATCCTATAGAGGCCCTCTCTCTACTGACCGCACACCTGCAGGTCTTGCCTCTTGCCTCTGAAAGGTGCCAAATTATTGACCCTGGGGTTCTCCTTTCACGGACCCTCTCCTTCTTGTTAATCTCATCAGCCTCTAGAGGATTCCATTGACTTAATCATACTATGGTTGAAGATGTGTTCTTTACTAGCGTGGCCCAGTGGAAACCTCATATGAGCCACATATGCAATTTAGAATGTTCTAGCAGCCCTACAAAAAAATGACAAATGGCCGGGCACAGTGGCTCATGCCTGCAATCCCAGCACTTTGGGAGGCTGAGGCAGGTGGCTTGCTTGAGGCCGGGAGTTTGAGACCAGCCTGGCCAACATGCCTAAACCTTGTCTCTACTAAAAATACAAAAATTAGCTGGGTGTGGTGGCACGCGCCTGTAATCCCAGCGACTCGGGAGGCTGAGGCAGGAGAATTGCTTAAACCTGGGAGGTGGAGGTTGCAGTTAGCGGAGATTAGATTGTGCCACTGCACTCCAGCCTGGGAGACAAAGTGAGACTTTGTCTCACAAAAAAAAAAAAAAAAAAGGCAAATATGTAAAATTAATTTTTAAATGGTGGTAAAATATACATGAAATTTACCTTTGTAACTATTTATTTATTTATTTATTTATTTATTTTTTGAGACGGAGTCTTGCTCTGTCTCCCAGGCTGGAGTGCAGTGGCGTGATCTTGGCTCACTGCACGCTCCGCCTCCCAGGTTCTTGCCATTCTCCTGCCTCAGCCCCACGAGTAGCTGGGACTACAGGCCCCCACCACCACACCCGGCTAATTTTTTGTATTTTTAGTAGAGATGCGGTTTCACCGTGTTAGCCAGGATGGTCTCAATCTCCTGACCTCGTGTTCTGCCCGCCTCAGCCTCCCAAAGTGCTGGGATTACAGGCGTGAGCCACCACGCCTGGCCCTTTGTAACCATTTTTAAGTGTGCGGTTCGATGGCATTAAGCACATTCATGTTGTTGTTCGACCATCGCCACCATCCATCTCCAAACTTTCTCATCTTCCTAAACTGAAATTCTATCCCCATCAAACACTATCCACCCACCCCACCCTGTCCCCCAAGCCCATGGCAATCACTATTTTGCTTTCTGTCTCTGAATGTGAACACTCTGGGGACCTCACATAAGTGGAATCATGCAGTATTTGTCCTTTTGTAACTGGCTTATTCCACTTAGTGTGATGTCCTCAGACTTCACCCATGTTGTCCCATGTTTCAGAATTTCCTTCCTTTCTTTTTTTTCTTTTTTGAGACAGAGTCTCGCTCTTTCACCCAGGCTGGAGTGCAGTGGTGCGATCTCAGCTCACTGCAAGCTCCACCTCCCGGGTTCATGCCATTCTCCTGCCTCAGCCTCCCGAGATAGCTGGGACTACAGGCGCCCGCCACCGCTTCCGGCTAATTTTTGTATTTTTTAGTAGAGACGGGGTTTCACTGTGTTAGCCAGGATGGTCTCGATCTCCTGACCTCGTGATCCACCCGCCTCGGCCTCCCAAAGTGCTGGGATTACAGGCGTGAGCCACTGTGCCTGGCCGAATTTCCTTCCTTTCTAAGGCTGAATAACACTCCTTTATATGTGGATAGCACATTTTGTTTATTCATTCACCCGTTGAGGGACACTTGGGTTGCGTCCACATTTTGGCTATTGTGAATAATGCTCCTGTGGACATGTGAGTACAAATATCTGTAAAGCAGGTTAAATTAATTACATTTTGTTTAACACAACATATCCAAAGTGTTATCATGTTGACATGTAATCAATATAAAATTGAGGCCGGGCGCAGTGGCTCACGCCTGTAATCCCAGCACTTTGGGAGGCCAAGCCGGGTGGATCACCTGAGGTCAGGAGTTCGAGACCAGCCTGGCCAACATGGTGAAACTCTGTCTCTACTAAAAATACAAAAATTAGCTGGACATGGTGGTGGGCACCTGTAATCCCAGCTACTCGGGAGGCTGAGGCAGGAGAATCGCTTGAACCCGGGAGGTGGAGGTGGTAGTGAGCCAAGATTGTGCCACTGCACTCCAGCCCTCCAGCCTGGGCGAAAGAGGGAAACTCCGTCTCAAAAAAACAAACCAGCAAACAGACAAAAATTAGCCAGGCATGGTGGTGCACACCTGTAATCTCACTACTCAGGAGGCTGAGGTAGGATGATCATTTGAGCCTGTGAGGCGGAGGTTGCAGTGAGTGGAGATCACGCCACTGTACTCCAGCCTGGGCAACAGAGAGACCTTATCTCAAAAGAAAAAAAAGAGAGAGAGGGTCTCTCTCAGTCACCTAGTCTGGATATGCAGTGGTGCGTTCATAGCTCACTGCAGCCTCAAACTACTGGGCTTAAACAATCCTCTCGCCTCAGCCTACAGAGTAGATGGGACTACTACAGGCGCACGCCACCATTCCCAGCTAATTTTTTGTGGAGATGGGTCTCACTTTCTTGCTCAGGATAGTCTTGAACTCCTGGGCTAAAGTGATTCTCCACCGCACCTAGCCGGCTCTGTTTCTGAAGAAGGAGGAAAAAAGGCATGCATATAACACAGCGCATCTCAGTTAGGATTAGCCACCTTTCAAGAACTCGATAGCCACAGGTGGCTAGTGGCTGCCATTGGATAGTGAGGTTCCACATAATTCCGCATTTTTAGTTCTGACCATGTTCCCACCAGCCTCCCTGAGATCACACCCAGTGATAATCCTTCCTTCCTTTGTGAGAAAACAAATGTATTTTCAAATTATTATGGGGACTTTTAAACATATAGAAAGGCAGACAGGATAATGAAATGAGCTCCCACAATCCATCACCCTCTATACCTCCCACTCCTCCTGCCAAGTGTCGTCATTTTGAGCTCTTACGATGACAGGTTTTCGGGGGTTGTCTCACGTGCTGCTCACAACCACCTCGGAAGGTGGAGCTGTTGTAATTATCCCCATTCTACACACGAGGGAACTGGAGCTCAAAGAGGCCAAGTCCCGTTAGCCCTGAAGTGAGGCACACACGTTGCTGTGACTCCCTGTGCTTCTTGCCATCTTGGAGTAAATCCAGTTGGCCAATTTCAGTTGTTTTTATTTTTTATTTTTCTATTTTGAGAAGGAGTCTCACTCTGTCACCCAGGCTGGAGTGTAGTGGCATGATCTCGGCTCACTGCAGTCTCCACCTCCCGGGTTCAAGCAATTCTCCTGCCTCAGCCTCCCAAGTAGCTGGGATTACAGGGGCCCACCACTATACCTGGCTAATTTTTGTATCTTTAGTAGAGACGGGGGTTCACCATGTTTGCCAGGCTGGTCTCAAACTCCTGACCTCAGGTGATCTGACTGCCTTGGCCTCCCAAAGTGCTGGGATTATAGGCATGAGCCACCATGCCCAGCCAATCAGTCTTGTTCTTTGTCCCACTGCCCCATTTCCATGTGCGCCCACTGCCAGGCCCCAAGCCCCCTTCCTCCTCCAGTCCCAACATGCAGAGCCCCCCAACAGTCTTGCTGCCCCTGGACCCAAATAGCAGCCCTATCCCTACCAGCCATGTCAACTTGCATGAGATCCTCAAACCTCAGTTTCCTCCTCTGTGGCATGAGTGTCTTAAGAGAGCCTACCAAGGGAATGTAGTGAGGATGAAATTAGCTACAACACGTAAAACACTTAGCAGGCGCTTGTTCTAACCACTCATGTGATAACTGCTGGTGACGTTTATTCCCACGGATGATTTAGTGGATTATCCCAACAAAAAGTATTTGGATTTTAAAGAAGGACACTGTTGGCCAGGCACAGTGGCTCATGCCTATAATCCAGCACTTTGGGAGGCCGAGGCAGATGGATCACTTGAGGTCAGGAGTTCGAGACCAGCCTGGCAAACATGGTGAAACCCCATCTCTACTAAATACACAAAAAACTAGCCGGGCGTGGTGGTGGTTGCCTGTAATCCCAGCTACTCTGGAGGCTGAGGCAGGAGAATCGCTTGAACCTGGGAGGTGGAGGTTGCAGTGAGCAGAGATCACACCACTGCACTTCCGCCTGGGCGATAGAACAAGACTCAGTCTCAAAAAAAAAAAAAAAAAAAAAGAAGGGCACTGTTAATCTCGTAGAATGGTGCCGGGATGACCAGTGATGGGCAGGATGGAGGGTGGGTGGGGGGAGACAGAACCAAGAGCCACCCAAGTGTGTTCCTGCCGGGGGTCCATGCCCGCTTTCCTCCCCACCACCATCTCCCCCCTAATAGGTGTGCGGAGCTGCTCCTCAGGTTTGGAGCGAGAGTGGATGGTCGGTCCGAGGAGGAAGAGGAGACCCCTTTGCATGTGGCCGCCCGGCTTGGCCATGTGGAGCTGGCAGATCTGCTTCTAAGACGGGGGGCATGTCCTGATGCCCGCAATGCTGAAGGCTGGACCCCACTGCTGGCTGCCTGTGACGTCCGCTGCCAGTCCACCGCCAATGCCGAGGCCACCACCGCCCGCTGCCTGCAGCTGTGCAGCTTGCTGCTTTCAGCTGGAGCAGACGCTGATGCTGCGGACCAGGACAAGCAGCGACCCCTGCACCTGGCCTGTCGCCGTGGCCATGCAGCTGTCGTGGAGCTGCTCCTGTCCTGTGGTGTCAGCGCCAACACCATGGACTATGGGGGACACACGCCCCTGCACTGTGCTCTGCAGGGCCCAGCTGCAGCCCTGGCCCAGAGCCCCGAGCACGTGGTTCGGGCTCTGCTCAACCACGGCGCCGTCCGTGTCTGGCCAGGGGCCCTCCCCAAGGTATGGGGGCTGCAGGCAGCAGGAGGGCCACCATGGTGAGGGGACAGGGAGACCTAGGCCTGTGCTCTGGTTTGCTTTGGAATGTGGCCTGTGCACATAGATTGGTTCCTTCTGTCTGTCTTTCATTCAGCATGTAAGCAAAGCCCAAATAGGGGTCAAGGTGAAGACACAGATCAGTGGGAAATGTGTGTGTGTGCATGTGTGTGTGCATGTGTACACATGGTGTGCGTGTGTGTGCATGTGTACACATTGTGTGCGTGTGTATACATGTGTTTGTGCACGTATGTGCATGTATATACTGTGCATGTGTGATAAAGGTGGACTAGGGGCAGTGGGGCCAGATGATAAAGGATCCAAAAAGACAGAAGAAGTCAGGGCTGATGTGGGTGGTGGGCGTTGTTTAAGGGTCTTCATCAGCACAGCAAACTGATGAAAATAGCATTTGAAGAAGCTCCCACTAGCAGTGGGATCAGTTCAGTGATAGATGCAGGAGAGGCTCTCCAAGGGAAGAGGGTGAGCCTGTTTCAGGAGGCTCAAGGTCCCCTGAATGTCTGCAAATGGACATAGTCCCACTTTCTGAGAATCTAGTAGGACCCACAGTCCCCAGAACAGCTGCCACTGTCCTGGCACCTGTGAACATGCCTTTCACTGTCAATTTCAATTTATATCCTACTTTATCTTAATTTCCCCTAAGTGGGTTCAACTTGAAGACCTGTGCTACTGATGCCCTGTGAGGGGGCCTTGCCCCATGCTGTGTCATGTCTGGAGGGGCGTAGATAATGTCATGGAGGGCGCTGGGTCTGGGATGGGGACATCTGTTCTCAGAGGAGATGGGTCAGAACTGAAACCAACCTCTGAGTAGGCAGGTCCCCTCTGACCCAGACCAGAGTCTTGTCCCACCCAGGCTTGCCTGTCCTGGGACCACCCCTGCTAACCCGTTTGCTCACAAACCTAGAAGCATCTGTCTGGATTCCTAAGCAAGGCCAAATAATTAAACAGCCCAAGAGTTCGGCAGATTGGTCTCCCCTTTGGGAAAATACAAGAAAATCAACAATTAACACTAATTAATCTCCTATTAACACTAGATAATTAGGAGACAAGCAATTCCCTGTAATCTGACGGCAGCTCTGACAGCTAATGATTTCCCCAGCAGGCAGGGGCGGGAGGAGGGCCTGGCGCAGTGAAAGGGTTTCCTGGGACCCCACAGCCCTGCTCCACCCCTCAGCCTGTCTCTGGGACCAAAGGGCCTGGCAGAGCAAAGTACCCCATTTGTCCCTTTCCATGATCTGCAGCCCTGCCAGCTGAGGGGTTTCTGTCCTCCCTGCACAGAAGCCTCCACCGCTCATCTGTGATGAAACACCAGCCCCAGCTGGTTCTCTAGGAGCCACCACTTTGGACTTGGTGCTCAGGGGACCTGGATCCAGGATGTGACTTTGATGCTTGTTCGTGTGGGTATAGGCAAGTCACTGCATGTGATACAGCCTCTCCCTAACAGGATGGAAAGCTGTAGGAGAGCACTAGGGAACAGTCGGAGCAAGCACAGCCTTGACTACACACCAGGCACTGCTCTAAGCTGTATTTCCTGTTACAGGAGTTCCTCAGTCCTCCCAGCAACTTCTGAGGTCAGTGGTGACTAGGAATGTAGGCTCTGGAGTCAGACACACTACCTGTGTCGCCTTCGGCAAGTCGCTGAATCTCCCTAGGCCTCAGTTTTGTCATCTGTAACATAGGGATATGACACTATGCCTTCTTCATAGGGTTAGTGTGAGAAGAGTTAATACACATCAAGCCTAGTGCTTAACACTTGTTAGCTAGTGTTGTTCTTGTTATGTAATGTATGAGAAAGCACTTGGTAAGCTGCTTGGCATCATCCCAATGAGGGTATCATTGGAAATGGGAGTGCAAAGCAGGTTGGTGTAGCCTGGAGGAGGCGGGACTGGGATGGCCAGTTTTGAAGGGAGGGAGGAGGAAGAGGCAGGCATTCCAGGCACAGTGAGCTACTTGAGCCCAGTACGGAGGTGGGGATCAACATGGGCCAGGAAGGACAGAGATGGGCCTGAGGGGCAGGTGGAGAGGAGAGTTGGAGAGAACCAGCCTGCTCTTCCCTAGCTCAGAGAAGGAGTGAGGAAAAGAGGCCTCCCGGGACAGACTGATGAGCACTGCTCAGATGCAGGGCTAGAAGCAGAGGCCCCAGGCGTGTAAAATGCTTTCTCCAGGGACCCCTGGAGGGCCAGGCCTTCTGCTCCCACCGGTCATCGGTACTCTCATCTGACAGACAGAAGGGTCTCCTCTCCTTGCAGACAGAGGCTGTTAAACCCCCACTATTAGATGCAATTGTGTGTTTGGCCACATGTGGGTTGTGTGTGAGATACTGCCTGAAAGACAGTACTTACCTGTTTTCAGATATTAAAAGACTCTGTGGCCATCACCTGTAGAGATGCAGCGAGAGTGGAGTGCAGTGGAGGAGGCACGAATCTGCTTTAGGTACTGAGTTCAGGCACAAGCGGGCGTCATAGTGCTGGTGTCTGTCAGGCCACTTTTCTGACCATGTGGACGGTTTGTCCACAGGCTGCTCCACTGCATGGCTTGCCCGCTTGCTGCATTGGGCCACCACCTCAGAGACCTTTCTTGACCACTCCATCTAGGACAGTGCCCTCCCCAACCATGCTCAGTCCCCTGACCCTACTTTTTTTTTCTTCTTTGAGATAGGGTCTCACTCTGTCACCCACACGTGCAGTGGCATGATCCCAGCTCACTGCAACCTCTGCCTCCCAGGCTCAAGAGATTCTTCTGCCTTAGCCTCCCAAATAGCTGGGATTACAGGTGCATGCCACTACTGCCTGGCTAATTTTTGTATTTTTAGTAGAGACGGGGTTTCACCATATTGGCCAGGCTGGTCTCAAACTGCTGACCTCAAATGATCCACCCATCTCGGCCTCCCAAAGTGCTGGGATTACAGGCATGAGCCGCCACACCCGGCCCCTTCCTATTTTTCATTGCAGCAGCAGATCTGTGAGTGATGACTTCTGTGTTTATTATGTTTTCCCTCTGAAATAGAAGCTCTTGGATGACGAGGACTTTATTTTCCCCACTGCTGGATTCGAAGTGCTTGGCACGTAGTAGGCCCTCAATAAATATTTGCTGAATGAACCAATGAAAGCATAAATCTGGCTCCAACTAGATTCCACCCCTGCTCCTACCAAATCCTCTCCTGCTCCTGCAGGCAGTCCATCAGCCTCGGGTTGCCTTGTCCCTTCCCCCTGAATACCCTCCTGGCTCTGGGGTTCCTTTGCCTCCAGAGCCCAGTCCTCCCTCTGTGAGTCCCAGACCCAGCCCCACCCCATTCCCTGGCCCCCTCTTGTGGCGGTCTCTACCCTCACTTGGCATTGGATGGATTCTGTGATCTTTTTATCTGCTCAGGAGCTCCAGCCACAGGTCAGGGACCTCTTCCAGCCAGAAGTAAACCCAGCCCAGAACCTTGTAGAGGCAGAGAGGAGAGCAGGATGGTGGTGTGGTTAAGGGCAAGGGGCCACGCTTCCAGGCCTGGACTGTGGGAACCACAACTTGGGCAAGTTAATTAACTTCTCTGTACCTCAGTTTCCCTTGGCTGTAACGAAGGAAATGGGATAATAACATGGGAATATTAACAGTCCATCCCTTGCAGGGACAACAGTGAAGAGTTCATACATGTAAAGTGCTAGAAGAATCATCTGGCCTGAGTTATGCACAATAGAAAGGTTAGCTGCTGTATTGGCTTCCTGGATCAAACGAAGTACCACAAACTGGGTAGCTTAAAGCAACAGAAGTGGAGTTTCCTTACAGCAGTGGAGGCTGGAAGTTTGAAATGCAGACGTGGGCAGGGCTGGCTCCTTCTGGAATCTCTGAGGGAGAATCTGTTCCATGGCGCTCTTGTAGCTTCCAGTGGTTTCCCACAATCCTTGGTGTCCTTTGACTTGTACACGTGTCACTCCACTGTCTGCCTTTGTCGTCACGTGGCCTTCTTGTCTGTGTCCATGTCTGTACGTCTGTTTTCTCTTCTTATAAGAACACCAGTCATATTGCATAGGGCCCACCCTAATGACCGCATTTTAACCTGATTACATTTGCAAAGACCCTATTTCCAAATAAGGTCCCATTCATAGGTCCAGGGGGTTATTAGGTCTTCAATATATCTTTTGGGGAACAAAGTTCAACCCACAACAACTATTCTGGAGCTGTCTGGTCACTCTGTGTGGACTGACTGGGGACCCAACACGTCTCTGCGTCCCGCAGGTGCTGGAGCGCTGGAGCACGTGCCCTCGGACCATCGAGGTCCTGATGAACACCTACAGTGTTGTGCAGCTTCCCGAGGAGGCCGTCGGCCTGGTGCCTCCTGAAACTCTGCAGGTCAGATTCCAAGGCCCTGACCATAGAGCCTCTCATCCTGGCCCCAAGACTCCCACCCGCTAAACCGCAGCCCCCCATAGAAAGTACCTAAAGACGCACTCATGTCCCAGAAGAGAGAACTTGCAGAGTGAACACTCAAACATTCATTGTTTCTTAGAGGTTCTTTCCAGTAGATGCCCCGCCCCTCACCAGCCTACCCAGTGAGGAGGAGCCGGCACTACCTGTCTGAGGCTGCCCCTCACTGAGCCCCTTGTTCTGCCCCCAGAAACATCAGCGTTTCTACTCCTCCCTGTTCGCCTTGGTGAGGCAGCCCAGGTCGCTGCAGCATCTGAGCCGCTGTGCGCTCCGCTCCCACCTGGAGGGCAGCCTGCCCCACGCGCTGCCCCGCCTCCCCCTGCCACCGCGCCTGCTCCGCTACCTGCAGCTGGATTTTGAGGGCGTGCTCTACTAGGTGAGCCCCGGGATCTGTGAGCAGTCACAGCTGCTTGGGGTCCAGGGATGGGTGGAAGGCAAGAGAAGGGTTGGGGAGGGCCCTGGCCAGAACCGGCCCGTCCTCGAACCACCAGAAGCCTCTGAATCCAAACCTCTCCTTCCAGATGTCCACGGCCTTTTGAGAGGGCCTGAAAGCAGATGCCCAGCCTGCAGAGGGCGCGCCTCTGCACTAACTCAGGCCAGGTAGCCCTGGCAGCAGGAGGCCCAGCTCGGCAGGCAGGTGTGGATGCTGCAATTCCCAATGCAGAGAAGCGGACCGACAGCGGCAGCCGGGTGATGACTGATGAAGACACACTCCTATTGGGGCTCTCCTGAGGCCCCCTTCTAGCCTGTGCAAACCCTGTATGTGCATTAAAAATCTCCAGGTCTGTGTCTGGTGCTGTCTCCAACAGACCTTCCTCTGAACTGGCTCCCTTGCAGGGGAGTTGGGATGGGCAGACTGACAGGGGCTCCCTGTCTGCCCCACGGTGCCAGCTGCATCACCTTCCCCTTTGGCATCAGCCGGCTGCGAAGGGGTCCCAGGCTTGCCAGCTCCATCAAATGACAGAATGACCACCAGGTGAGAACGCGTTAGAAAAGGCCTAAAGGAGGTGCAGGGTGCACATGGAGGCAGTGCAGAGAGTTGGGCAGGAAGGCACAGGAACCCTTGGGGTAGGAAAGTGAGGAGGCAGGAGAGCCACCCGGAAGGAGGGGCATGTGGGGTGGCCCATCGCGGAGGGTAACCATGGTTCAGGTGACAGCGAAAGGCCCAGGTTTAGAAAAACAGAACCAGTTTTGCCTATTGCCTGACACGGTAGGTCAGGGAGCATCAGAAGCATGCCTGGTTCCTGCCTCTTTTATCTGCTCCTTCCTTAAATTTAGCTCTGGCCGCAAGAGCGCTGAGTTGAAAGTTCCGTGACACCGGTTCTGGTCTTAACTCTGCCATTAACTTGTGGAACGTAAGTCTCTTCCCTCTCTGGGCTCACGTTTCTGCATCTGTAAAAAGAGAGGGAGGAGAGTCCCTGAGGGTCATTGCAGTATCAGGATTTTCAGTACCTGCCAGAGGCCCCAACAACCGGGAGCTGCCTGCAACCACAGGCGGAGGGCAGGTGGTCGGGACAGAGCAGCCAATCAAGTGCACCGTGATCCCTGACGTCAAGGGTCGCAGGACAGAGTTCCCCCAGGCGGCGGAGTGCGCACGCGCTGGAGCTCGCGACTTTCCCGCCAACCGGCACTAGCCAGGCGACGAAGGGCGGGGCCGGGAGGGCGCGAAGAGACAGGGGGCGGGGCCTGGAGGGCGCGAGGCGGCAGGGGGCGAGGCCTGGAGGGCGCGAGGCTTTAGGCCGTGCGGACTAGAGCCCGAAGCCGGGTTAGGCGTTGAGAGGCGGCTGAGGAGAAGCGGAGAGGAAGAGAGAGAGCTCGGATTCCCACCCTGGCCTCAAGGACCTTGGGCTGACCGGTCTGTCTGGCTTCAGGTGCTAGGGCGCGGCTCGGGGACGCGGGTGCGGGTGGGCAAGCGGTGGAGGCTCCTCGCTGTGGAAACCCCAGGCGGACCCCGACCGCACAGGCCCCACCTCGCGGGCAGGAAGCGGCTGCCCCAAGGCATGCGCGGGAACCTCGTGCGCGAGGCCCACTCCTGTTAAGAGCCTGCGGGGCGCCCCGTGGAGACCGCGGCTCGGGTGGGGGTCCCAGGGGACGCCCTAGTGCTCGATGGTTTGTTCCGCAGCCGTTCCAGGGCCTGCTGCGTTCAGGCACCGCTGCTCGGCGGCAAGGCCTGCCCTCCAGGCCCCCACCAGGGTCCGCTTGCGCGGGGTAGCCGGAGCGCGGCGCACAGGAGGAAGCAGCAGGTGCTGCCGAGCCCGGGGAGAGACGTGCGGGACGGGGGGGTTGGCAGTCGGTGACAGGGAAACCTGCTCTCTGAGGAGGTGACATTTAGCCTGAGACCTGAGTAGAGCAGATCAGCAGGAGTGGCAGGACGGACCGCCCTGGCTGCGGGCGTGGGTCGGGGGGCACCTGCGGCGGTGGTCCAGGCCAGCGGCGGTCGCGGCAGGCGAGATTCGGGATCCCTGGGAAGAACTGGGGGGCCGCCGCTGGAGGGGGATGTAGGGGCTGCAGAATAGCGCTGTCTAGGGCGACTCGCAGGTTTTTGGCTTGGACCCCTGGATGCCAGATGCTAAGATGGGGAAGATGAGGAAGTAACGGGAAGCAGAAGGCCGTTGTTGGGGAGATGGCACTGGAGCCGCCTAGGAAGCATCTCAGAGGCTGTGGCCCCTGGCATGGGGATCTGGAGCCAGGTCGACGCAGGTCTGGGCATCATGCAAGTGCGGGCTCGCTGGCGCGGGAAAGAGTTTGGAGCCCTGCTCCCAGGGAATCCCGACTCCCGCGGATGACTTGCCCGAGACAAGGTGGATTTTGATGGAAATTCTATTTGATCGCATCCACTTGGTTCACTGTGTGCTTCCGGGTCCCCAGGTTTTAGGTGCTTCATGCCCTGCTGGGAACGAGACACGCTCCTGCCCTCAGTGAATCTTCAGTCTAGTCTGAGAAACAAGCGTGTGAACAACCAGTTAGAATACAAGGGGCAATAGGATGAATGCAAGATAAATGTGGGAGCAGGAGCTGGGGGCATGAAGAGGAGGGTGAGGAATGGGGTTGAGATCTGGGAGGGCGTCCCAGAAGGAGGAC
Organism: Nomascus leucogenys; assembly: GCF_006542625.1. Lineage (NCBI taxonomy): Eukaryota > Metazoa > Chordata > Mammalia > Primates > Hylobatidae > Nomascus > Nomascus leucogenys. The sequence goes on along the minus strand of NC_044393.1, from coordinate 99,309,452 downwards.
CCTCCTCTAAAGTGATAGGAAGATCGGGGAGGGTTTCTGGCCACATCTGGAGAGCCTGCGATCGTGGGATGCCTTTTTAAGGACGGGGAAGGGAAGAAAGGCGATGTGGAGTGGTGGCTGTGAAGGGGCTGTGCACAACCTCACATATTGTCCCCTTAGCGGGGCAATGTCAGGAGGGTCCTCACTGGGGTTAGACATTCAGATTCTTGCGAGCCAGGGCGCTTCCTCCCCAGCCTCCTGGCTGTTGGTCCCGCGGGCCCAGAACCTCTCCCTGGTAATTGCTTTTCGTAATGTGTTTGCTCCAAACCAATTTCACGCCTCCGTGAGGACTCCGCCCTGCACTGGAGGCGCGGACCTCCCCTCCACCAACCTACCCGCGTATGAACGCGCGGGCTCACACATACGGTACACATTTAACACAACAGACACACAGGGTTCGGGTACCAGGGCACACTAAACATACTTAACCATACACTAACGCACACTAGACGTTAAGACACTCACGTACAACCCCCCCTCCCCAAACAGTGCATTCACAGTTAAGCATCTAGAGGCGTCCCGCGCTCTCGCCCTTGGATGCTCAGTTAGTGGTTTCTTTGCCCTCGGCGCGTCTCCTGGACTATCGCCAGGGGGCGCTGCAGCACCCTGCACCTCCTTCGCCGTGCCCGCAGTTGTGCGCTGCTGCCACCAGAGGGTACCCGCGGACAGGCCCGACGCTGCCCACCATGAGAGGACTTTCTCTGGCCAATGAGTGGATTGGAGGTATAGATTTGTGGTCTTTGACTTGAATACTTTGTTTTTTCTTAGCATCCTTGGTGCTGGTTGGCAGCACAGGTCAGGCCAGATGATGAAGCCGTGGTGGGCACAGAGGGTAGATTAAAGATAAAATTCCACTGTAGGAGCATTTCCCAAATGTCAGAGAATATGGACAAAGCAGCACTTTTAGAATTCTGTTTTGGACAATGAGACCAGGTACTTGCCCATAACGCGTCTGTTCAGGAATTCAGTAGGAGAACCACAGTTTTTTGCTGGTAAAGAAAGGAGCTAGCTCTGTTCAGATTTGACAGAGGCAAGGTCTGTACTTGGTACTGATGAGAGAGTAAGAAGTAGTTTTTGGAGTGCTCTGGATTTCAGGGAAAATGAGTCCCTTCCTTTCTTGGCCACTCTACTCTTTGTCTATTTAGTGCAGGAAGAACTCATTTTGTAAGGTGTTTTTTCATATTCAATTGACTCTTGCCCTTGCTTTTTGACTAGACAAAGTTTTTGTTGTTCTTTTTTTTTTTTTTTTTTGAGATGGAGTCTCACTCTGTCGCCCAGGCTGGAGTGCAGTGGTGTGATCTCTGCTCACTGCAAGCTCCGTCCTCTGGGTTCACGCCATTCTCCTGCCTCAGCCTCCCCAGTAGCTGCCTGCCACCACGCCCGGTTAATTTTTTGTATATTTAGTAGAGACAGGGTTTCACCGTGTTAGCCAGGATGGTCTGGATCTCCTCACCTCGTGATCCACCCACCTCGGCCTCTTAAAGTGCTGGGGTTACAGGCGTGAGCCACCGCGCCCAGCCCTTGTTGTTCTTATTTGTAAGACAGGGTCCTGCTCCATCACCCAGGCTAGAGTGCAGTGGCACAATCTCCGCGCACTGAAGCCTCAACCTCCCCGGCTCAAGTGATCCCCCCACCTCAGCCTCCTGAGTAGTTAGGACTACGGGCATGTGCCACCATGCCTGGCCAATTTTTAAATTTTTTTTATAGAGACGGGGTCTCACTATGTTGCCCAGGCTGGTCTTGAACTCCTGGTATCAAGTGGTTCTCCCACCTGGGCCTCCCAAAGTGTCGGGATTATAGACATAAACCACTATACCCCGCCAGAGTAGATATTAATCACTCTCCCTCACAGATGGAGATGTCAAAGAGGGGTCAAGGTCACAGGGCCCAGTGAGGGGTCAGAAAAGGAATTTGACTCCAGGTCTTTTTCCTTTAGCCAATGCTTCTTTCCATTTACCATGTGGCCTCAGTTCTATGTTCTATGAAAGGGCAGGGAAAGGAAATGGGTTGCTGCAGTTACCACTATGTATGCCAATGTTACCGAATGTCAAGGACTTCACAGAAGTCACACTTCATATCTCTAGCATGGCAAGGGAACAGATAGAGGATATAAATGGGTTATGAAATACAGTATCTAACAAACACAAACCACACCAGGTCAGCAGAAGTACTTAAGGTCTCACTTGCCTCTGTTCAGAATTGGTGGCTCACTGGGATTTGTTGGCACTAAGTTTTAAGTATGTACTTCCTGGCCAGGTGCAGTGGCTCACGCCTATAATCCCAGCACTTTGGGAGGCCGAGGCAGGCAGATCATGAGATCAGGAGTTCGAGACCAGCCTGGCCAACATGGTGAAACCCTGTCTCTACTAAAAACACAAAAATTAGCCGGGCATGGTGGCGGGCGCCTGTAATCAGAGCTACTTGGGAGGCTGAGGCAAGAGAATCACTTGAATCTGGAAGGCGGAGGTTACAGTGAGCCAAGATCATGCCACTGCACTCCAGCCTGGGCAACAAAGCGAGACTCCATCTCAAAAAAAAAAAAAAGCAGGTACTTCCTTTGCCAGCTTGAGTAGAGAATCCACTTTACTGAGTATAGTTCCAAGCAATAAGCTCTTGGCATGAACTAGGTGACATATATCTTCAAGATCAGAGGGTTATTTTATTTATTTATTTTCTGAGATGGAGTTTTCCTCTTGTTGCCCACGCTGGAGTGCAGTGGTGCGATCTCGGCTCACTGCAACCTCCACCTCCCAGGTTCAAGCGATTCTCCTGCCTCAGCCTCCCAAGTAGCTGGGATTACAGGCATGTGCCACTATGCCCAGCTAATTTTGTATTTTTAGTAGAGATGGGGTTTCACTATGTTGGTCAGGCTAATCTTGAACTCCTGACCTCAGGTGATTCACCCACCTCGGCCTCCCAAAGTGCTGGGATTACAGGCATGAACCACCATGCCCAGCCCAGAGGGTCTTTAAAACATTTTTTAGAGACAAGGTCTCCCTCTCTCACCCAATCTGGAGTACAGTGGTGTGATTATAACTCACTCTAACCTCCAACTCTTGGACTCAAGCAATCCTCCTGCCTCTGCCTCCCAAGTAGCTGGAGCTACAAGTGTGTGCCACCGTGCTTGGCTAATAAAATCAGAGGGTCTTTTAACCTTGAGTCCTTGACATACCAGAATGTGACAGGCTTCTTAAAGTGGCCTTTTATTGAAGGGACTGGTGGAAGACAGATGTTTCAATATGTATCCTTTCGAGCTTTTGGAATTTGGTACTATGTGATTTTATTACCTATGCAATAAATGAATGCAATTACTTTTAAAAATGGTTCTTCCTTCATGCCTTATTTGGCTGATCCTGTAACTGCTCATACAGGTTTAATTTCAGTTTTGTAGCCCAAAGTTGCCTCAATAATTTGTCAAGTTAATAAGCCTCTGTTATGTATCCAACACCGGTAAGCCCTCTCACTTTAAAAATACAATATACTTTTGAAGGTTCGTCTTCCATGTTGGTATGGTAAAGTGCTTTGTTAATTTAGCAAAGGGGTGTTCTGAAGAGTATCTTTAGATAAGTTCTTTAGTAGTGAGTTGGAGTTAAGCTAAGACACCTCTTCTTTCTCTATTGTGACATCTTACCACCAGATTCGTTTCTTAGAAATTTCACTGGTTTAATGTGGAGCCCAAGGTAGATCAAGACTGCATGGAAATGACACTCTTCTCTGTTCACCTCTCTGATGAATTGTCAGTTAAGGCATAACCAAAAACTCCCTTCTTGAGTCCTGCCCCCTTCCTCAGTCCACCCTGGTGACAGTGTCTTTCAAGGTACTGATTTAAATACATCAGCCTGACATTAACAGTGTTCACTAGGCTAACACAACACTCCTGATTTGGGACAAATGTCACTGAGACCCAGAGTTCCCTCCTGCCCTGCTCTGTCTTGGCCGGGCAATCCTGGAACTTGTGTAGGTTTTCGTCCTCGCTGGAGCCAAATCACTTCCCCTACCTAGACTGCATCTTCCTAAACTTGCCTGGTTTTGCTGTTATTAATTTTAACTAGCTTGGCTCTACCTGGCCTCACCTGAATAACAATTTCCTTGTGACCAGATGACACTCACTGTAGCTGGCCAGGCTTGCCCTATGTCCTGAAGCTTGGGTCACTCTTCTGTTGACTTGCCTGTCTTGTCTCTTTCTTGCCCACTGACCTGAGGTGGCTATCAAGCCAAAGGGTCTGTGACTTTTGCCTCTAGATTGACAACTCTACTGCTGGGAATTGGGAGGAGGAGGAGGACGGTAAAAGGTGCCACCATTTCTGTGTCTCAGAAGGGGGGAGGTGAGAGTCATCTGCAATTAGCGGATAATTAGCGCTGCTGACCCTTGGGGCTCATCAGCGCTCCTGGGGCCAGCCCCCAGCAATCAGCTAGGGCAGGTCGAGAGTGTCAGGCCCAGGAATGAATAGGGCTCATCAGCGGCGCTGGAGCTGGGGAGCCAATCAGGGAAAATTAATAGCAGAAGAGAGGGAGAGAGAGCGAGGGAGGGAGACAAGAGATAGACAGACAGACGAGATACAGATAAAGGAGAGAAATGAGAAAACTCGAGTAAGAGGGACTGGGATAAGGAATGAGAGATGGGAAAGAAATAATCAGAGGAATAGGAATAGAAATGAGGACGGGAAAAGGAAGAGGAGTGGGAGGAAGAAAAAGAATGTAAAGGATGGGAGAAAGATGGAGGGGAAAGGTCAGAGGAATGGTAAGTACTTGGCATAGTGTGGGCACTCAAGGAAATTACCCACAGAGGCAAGAGAAAGGGACTAGGGAAAGTTGGAGACGGAGGAGGGAATGAGGAAGAAGGTGAAGAGCCAATGCCAAGAGAATAGAGACCAGAGGCCAGAGTGCGAATGGGGCAGATAGGACGAAAGGGGCCCCATAAGAGTGGCCCTAAGCCGCAGAACCGGGCGGGCGCAGCGCGCCCCCTGTCGGCCCCGCCTCGCCTCCCTCAGCCCCGCGCTCTCGCTGGAGGGTGCGGTGGCCGTGCTGTCCCGCCCGTCGCGCCGGAGCTTGCTCTGGGGACCGCCACAACGTCGGCTCCACGGGCGGGGGAGGGGTGTCGGAGCTGGGAGGCACGCCGGGGAATGACCTGGGGTCCGAAGGAGGGCGGTGGCCCGGAGCAGAGGGGTGCTGAGGTCCAGCTCCGCTGCCTGTCCCTGCTGGTGCGCCCTCTCCGCCTGCCGCCCGGTGTCTCATCCACGCTCGGCCCCGCCGCCCCGTCGGAGCCTGGGCCACCTCCCGCTTGCCCTCCGAGCCGGGCCGAGCCCGGGCCAGGTGGGCTGAGTTGGGGGTGGACTGGGTGGAGGGAAGGGGACCGGCCCAGCAGCTGCCGCCGCCTTCTCGTCGGCAGCAAACTTTCACAAAGCGGCGTGTCCGGCCTCATCAATCTCCATTAATAATAGTTGGTTGGACCGCGGGGGGCGGTGGGGGTCCCTGGCCGGCCGGCCAGGCCGCTGGGAACGGGCTCTGCGGAGGGAGCCGGAGCCGGGCGCGGCGGCAGCGGGCGGAGGGAGGAAGTGAAGCGTAATTTGAGGAAGATGGATGAGTCCGGAGGGCGACACCCCCAGCCCGCCCGCTCGCCCGCCCCCTCCCTCCTTATGAGAGAGAGGGAGCGCGGCGCCGGAGCCACACTGCGCCGAGCCCGCGCCCCGCCGCCACCTCGGCCCCGGAGCCAGGGAGCGAGCCCTACGTGTCCGCGCGGGGCGCCCGAGCCGCGGGGCACACGGAGGCGCCCGGAGGGGAGCGCCCCGGGGCGTCCGCAGCTCCGAGCAAGATGCAGCGGGCCGGAGGCTGTGGCGCCCCTGGGGGCAACGGCGGGGGCGGCGGCGGGGGCCCGGGCACTGCCTTCTCCATCGACTCCCTAATCGGGCCGCCGCCGCCGCGCTCCGGCCACTTGCTGTACACCGGCTACCCCATGTTCATGCCCTACCGGCCGCTCGTGCTACCGCAGGCGCTGGCCCCCGCGCCGCTGCCCGCTGGTCTCCCGCCCCTCGCCCCGCTAGCCTCCTTCGCCGGCCGCCTTACCAACACCTTCTGCGCGGGGCTGGGTCAGGCTGTGCCCTCGATGGTGGCGCTGACCACCGCGCTGCCCAGCTTCGCGGAGCCGCCCGACGCTTTCTACGGGCCCCAGGAGCTCGCCGCCGCCGCCGCTGCCGCCGCCGCCACTGCCGCCCGAAACAACCCCGAGCCAGGCGGTCGACGCCCAGAGGGTGGGCTGGAAGCTGATGAGCTGCTGCCGGCCCGGGAGAAAGTGGCAGAGCCCCCACCACCTCCGCCTCCGCACTTCTCAGAGACTTTTCCAAGTCTGCCGGGTAAGTGCTACGGCCGACCAGGGCGGGCGGGAGGCCGGTTCACCTGGAAATTCCAGACAGGAACCTGCTCGGAACCTCGACACCTGCCTGGAGCCTTGAAGTCCCAGACCTTTAGATCGCGCGCAGGTTCTGACTCCAATTCAGTTCCAAATACAGCCTCTTTAGATTCCAGAACCCCCGCCCTGCTCTGTCTCCATAGTCCTGAAGGCTAACCGAAGACTTCCCAGTGCTCCCTTCACATTAGTGCCTTTCCCTCAGCATCCTAGCCATCAAGCCTTGGCCCTGTCTCCTTTTCAGAATTCCTTCATTTTTTTCCTCCTCTGCCAGGGGTAGACAAGCTACAAGGATGGGAATTCCGGGGGCACCAAGATGGGGGTATGTTGGAGCAGCTGTCAGTTCAGCAATGGAGGGCACGTTCTGCCTTCTAAGGAGATCATATTGACCCTAAAGGCTCAAAGGATAGGAATAGGCTCTGTGGATGAAGGGGCAAAAAGTGTGTGTGTGGGGGGAGGGGGTCTTAAAGCCGTGACTTCTGAATTGGCAGATTCAGAGCTAAGCCTTGAAGAACTGAGTAGGGGACCAAAGAGAACATTAGCTACAGGAGGCCTAGCACACGCTGGACAACTGCTGACCAGGAGACCAAGAGAGAGGCTAAAGGCTGGGCTGAGTTGGGTGTGGCCCAAAGATCTAGGGTGCAGAACCCAGCTAAGATTCAGCTGACAGATAATTCAAGGGCCCTGGACCCTCGATGAATGGTGCCCTCTCCATAGAGGCAGGGTGTATTAAACTGAACCTTGTTTAGAGTCAATTCAATTAGAGCCCTCCTGACCTCTCTATTGGTCCTTAACTCCTAGAAGCCAGAAAAGCTTTCTTCTGGCTAGACAGATTCAGGTGTTCTGAGTTCCAAAGCTTATACAATTTGCTGGGCCCTATTTAAGAAAAATAGGGACAACTTGCAAGTGTGGGGACTCTGATGCTTCAACATCGTTAGTATCAGGATGGAACCGCTTCTGCTCAACCATTCATTGCATCCAGCTTAGAGGTGGAAATGACCCCAGTAGGCCTGGGAGCTGACTTGAACAGAGACAGGAAGGGAATGCAAGAGTCCTTTTGTCCTTTGCCAGCAGAGGTGATTCTTCATTATCAGTTTTGGGGCCCTTTCTGACATTGTCCAAAGGGTTAATCACTCTTTCAGACCCCAAAGGCTGCCATAGGGCCTGTCTTCCTATTCTTTTCTCCTTTCGCCCTGGCATTTTGCTTTTGGGGATTCAGCTGTTGTTTTCTTTTTTTGTACCTGGTTGGATCAGGAAGACCCAGTAACTGAAGTCAGAATAGCATATTCTAAGGGGGATTATAAGGAAAAGATAGAGCAGCAACTGGAAGGTGGGAGAAAATGACCACAAGATAAAAGGGCCCAGGGCGGGAGCCTGGAAGCCAGCAGGATGATCTTAAGAAAAAAAAGATTAGTATGATTGTCAGAATAGGATGGTCCTAAGGCAGAAAAAAAAGCAAGGCAGGCCATCAAAGAGATGGCTTTGGAGGAGATAGGACCTGAAGGTGTAACCAGACATATATAGAAAGAGATGAGCTGAAGAGAGACGATGGAAGGGGGGATCCCTTGGTAGCGGGGACATAGGGACATATGCCCAAACTGTGGGACAACAAGCAATTTGTCCCACCCTTTCAGGTCTGCTCAGTTCTTATTTTGGCTTATATGTATAATGGGGGCTCTTTTCTGGATCATATAGTATATTGGCTATAAAAACAGACATTGAGAAAGAGAGGAATAAGCAGGGAAAAAACAGAAGAGAAATATTGATGAAACAAGAATAGAGGAAAGGAGGAGGGGATGAGTTGTATACTGGGAATATACAAAGAGAACATGAAGAAGGAGAGGGTTCTCTGCTGGAAAAGGGACTCTGAACTGGGCTAAATGAAAAGTGAACTGTATTACTGGACCACAAGTGTGAGTGTGTGTGTGTGTGTGTGTAAGAGTTCTGTCATGAGAGAATTTGGGGAGAACTAAATAAAAATACTAGGGGAATAAGGAAAAGTTTCAACACCAGGAGTAATTTTCTTTAAAGGGTTTTTAATACCGAGAGTGATGGGAAACTGGAATTCATATAAAATGACAGAGCTTCATCATCTGAGGAAAATGTTGAAAGCAAAAAAAAAAAAAAAAAAAAGAGGGAAATTTGTGGTGTTCTTGGAGTAAAGGCAAGGAGTTTTTTTTTTTTGCCAAGAATGATAGGAGAACTTACAGAGGAAGAGTTTTGAAAAAGTGCTGGAATAAAGGTAATCCCTCATGCTGGGAGGAGATACATGTAAAGGGTTTATAGTGGGGAGGCTGGGACACAGTAGTAAGGAGGAGGGACTTCAGAAGAAACATTCAAAGAGCATGAGGAATGAGAGCTCCTATCTGTGACTGCTGCTTCTGTCACTCTGAGTAAACACGCTTCCAACTCTTCCTGGCCAAGCCATTCATATCCACCTTCCCAATCTTGAGTTTTTCCTGAAATCATTGAGAAAAGAAAATGCAATTCCAGAAATGAGAGACATAAACTCAATTTGGGGACTGATGACACATGACCCAGGCTAAAAATGGTTGGAAAACAAATACTCTGTTTTGGGAATTGTATTAAAGTATTTGGAGTGAAATGACAGAGCTCTCTGCTGTGAATAATGGGATTGAAACCTCAACATTAGAAGAATTTGGAGAAATAATGCAATCTTTAAAATGACAGAGGAGAAATTGTTTTCCTTGTGTGAATGAGTGACATGAGTCTGAAATTATTATTAATTTACATTTGTTTAGTGTTTTACAACTACTAGCCCGTTTAAATAAAATCATAGTGTAGATAGGCCAATTTGGAGAATGATTAGTGATTTTCTTTGGGAATTACAGGGACTATTTTTTTAAATTTTTTGAGAGTTAAGACAGGTACCATTCTCTACTAGAACTGACGAAGTATAAAAGGAACTTTGTTATGATTTGATTGCAGGAGTAGAAGCTATATTAGCAGATGAAAAGAAATATGATATATAGAAGTAATTGGGTAGAAAGTTATTGAAAATGGTAGATTGAGAAGAATCACAAGTTTGGAATGTGGGAAGCAGTGGGGAAAATTGAGAGAATGTCTTTTAGTAAGAGTAATAAAGAGGAGATAATTCCGAACTGTTAGGAAAGATTAAAGTATGACTCAATAGAAGAGCCCAAAGTAGTGCTGGCTAGTAGAGATATATGCAAGCCATATATGTCATTAAAAATTTTTTATTAGCCACATTAAAAAGATAAAAATAGGTAAAATTAATTTTAATTTTATTTAACTCAAGATGTCCAAAATATTATTTCAACATTAATCAATATTAACATTTTAATGAGATAATTTTATATCCTCTTTTAATATTAAGTCTTCAAACTCCAGTGTTATTTTACACTTCCAGCACATCTCCATTTGGACTAGCCATGTTTCAGTTGGTCAGTAGCCACAGGTGAACAGTGGTGACCATATTCAACATGATGGATCTAGAGAGTTTTAAGAACAGAGTTATGTGAAAGTGATGGAAGAAAAGGAGCTTTGAATTGGATAATGGGTCCTTGGTGTATTAGGAATAATGGAGAGAAGAGAGCAGGAAGCTCTAAATGACAGGAGAGAACAGAATTCTGTCTTAGGTGGGATGGGCAGAGATGATCTCATGTGTCTGACGGTTTGTGTGAGCTTTGGCTGAGAGTAATCAAAGCTAACTTGCTGTGTGCAAGATGTGGTGCAGATATGCATCACAGCAACAATGAGTGAAAAGGATGCTATGTACTGGGGAAATGATGAAAAGAACTGTGAATGTGGAGAAATGCAGAAAGCCAGGTGTGGTGGCTCACACCTGTAATCCCAGCAATTTGGGAGGCCAAGACGGGCAGATCACCTGAGGTTGGGAGTTTGAGACCAGCCTGACCAACATGGAGAAACCCCATCTCTACTAAAAATACAAAATTAGCTGGGCTTGGTGGCGCATACCTGTGGTCCCAGCTACTCAGGAGGCTGAGGCAGGAGAATCACTTGAACCCAGGAGGCAGATGTTGCAGTGAGCCGAGATTGTGCCATTGTACTCCAGCCCAGTGGGCAACAAGAGCAAAACTCCATCTCAAAAAAAAAAAAAAAAAGGCAGAAGAAAACTTTGAGTTGGGGGTTTCTAGAGCAATTATTCACTCAGGGGAAAAAGAAGATTGGATTGCCTGAATGCAAAAGCTTAGGAAGTGAGGAATGGTAGCTATTCCATATATATTTGTTAGATGGATGACAAAAATGTAGTGAGAGATTGACATGAAAATTAATACCAGTATTGGGCATGGTGAAGAAAACATTTGTAGTTTAAGGTTATATAGAAGTTATGGGAATATGATGGGACAAACTTGAGACATGGTGTTGTAGTAAACATTGTTTTTTTAAACTAAGCATAAAAAGATTTGCTAATTTCTGAATACAGATTGGCAATAATAATTGAAATCATGCAAGGAGACCAGGGAGACTTCCTAGGAGCCTAGTAGTCAAGTGCTGATTACTGTAAGCTGAGCACCTGATTGTAGCTAGGGAACATTTGGATGACCATTAATTAATTTCTGAATAGGTATCCATTATGATTGTCAAGATACGATATTTACTTATGAGAGGAAAACAGAAAATGATAATATGACGTGGAATTACAGAATTATGTTGTTAGAAACAAGAGGGAGATTTTTGTTAGAAACAAGTGATGGAGATCCAGAGTATGTTTTCCTAGAACTTTTGAGCATACAGTCAGAGTGATTGCTACATTGACGTTTATAGAAAGGCAAATACTGCATTAACTTAATGTGATTGATGGAACATTTGTTTAGGAGTTGTGACACATGGGTTCAATTCTCACTTTTGTCACTCATTAGTTGTATAATTTTGACAAGTCACTTAGTTCAATTCAGGGAACATTTATTGTGTGTCTATTACAGACTTAGTATATTTGAGACACAGTGGGAGATTCAAAGTCATGTGACTTCTCTAGGCTTTGGTTTCTTCAGCTGGGCCAAAAGTTTTGGTTCAGATGATGTTTAATGTTCCTTTCAATTCTCTAGGCCTCAGTGTTTAAAGTAGAGCTCTCAACCTGGACTCCACAGACCTTTCATCAGGGGATCTGTTAGCTATGGGTGGGAGAAAATTTATACCTTTATTTTTTATCACTTCAACTATGAATGTAGGCCAAAAATCATAGTTGTTTCAGCAGTGCATGATGTTTTTGTCACCGAAAGAAATCACAGATAGTTTGATATACATTTATAGTCTTTGGAGGGACCTTGTTTAATGAATAAAGAAACATGATGATATCACAAGTTCTGTTTTAAACTATATTTTTAATATACTTGACTTCAAATGTAATACTATGTATTTTATGTTGTACGTTTAAAAGCATTATTCTAGAAAGTGTTCATAGGCTTTACCAGATTGACAAAGGACTTAAGGGCACAAAAGGGTGAAGAACCCCCTGGATCGGAGATAGAGCTCAGGAGTGACAACAGGAAAATTTTATTAGGATTAGAGTCAGAGGCTGAGATGCCCTGTGCCATAGTGAAAGTAACCCTTCAAGGGTTGGCAGAGAGAAAGAGTCTCTAAGGTGGCACATGTAAATATGGAGATATATATATATAATAGATTATTAGGAGGAGGATTCTTATACCTAGAGTGGCAGGCATGAGTAGACTGTACTGGGAATAATGCAGAGAGGTAATATTTGGAATAATGGGGGAAATATTTTAATCGGAAAGAAGAAAGAACATGCATTGTGAGCAAAGTGCTTTGCATTGAGAGAAATGTTACAATAGGAAGCAAGAATTCTGCCTGGGAAGTAATAGGAAAAGAAAAGTAATGGGAAAAGAAACTGATTTGGAATTAGGAAATAGAAAGGAGAGAAGTAATTGAGTAGATGTACACAAAAGAGAGAGATTTAAACAGGAATGATGAGAAGGAAAGAATTTGGTGGGAAGAAGGAGGGAATGGGAAAATGCCCTGTGCTGGGGTAGGAAAGAAACTTTGTGTCTGAACCCGTGAAAAGGACAGAGCTCTCTATGCAAGGTAGTGCTTATAACCGACAAAAGGCCTGGATTAGGAGTAGTAAAAAAGAGGTGGGAAATTTTTATTGGAAGTCTGATCTTGTTGGGAGAAAGTTATCATCTTAGAGTACTGTGGACGAAATGCTGCTGTGCTAGGACTAATTGAGAGAAAGGGTGATAGGGAGAAGAGATGCTTGCATTTGGTGCAATAGAGGAGTGGCCCACACAAGTTGAATTAAGGTGTGGTAGAAAGAGACAGGCGTCGCAAGCAGTGTCTTCACTGGCCATTATAGAGGGGAAAGCAACGATCCTTATGTGCTGAAAAGAATCTGTATTAGAAGTAGAGGGGCTATAGGAACTCAGATGAGGGTTATAAGCAAAAGGCACTGTTCAAAATATGAGGACTGGGAGGAACAGGAAAATACTTCTGACTGGGGGTAATGGGAGGCAGATGTCTTGACTGAATTATGGAGAAGATGATATTATAATAGAAGTAATGGAGAAAACAGAACTCTGTAGTGGGGACAGTGGGAAGAGAAGTAATGCAGAGGTGTCTCCATTGAGGGAAGGAGATGTAATTACCCTGAGTGTAAAGGCAAGAAGTGCTTTGTGCTGCAATTAATAACTATTCTATGAATTATGTGTGGACACTACAAGTACATAAACTGATTAGTCTAAGCAAAGGAAGTGTCTTAGCTTCCTCATCAGTAAAATTAGGGGCTTGAATTAGGTGATCTCTAAGATTCCTTCCAGCTCTACAATTCTGTTTTTACCTATAAGGATATCTTTATTAATGAATTATTTCTTTTAAAAAAGAAAGGCATCCTGAGCAAAGGGCCTGGGGAAACTCTATACTTTTCAGTGGTGTTGTAGTCATGGAGGAGGAGGAGGTAGCAAGGTAAGATGCATGCATCTTGAGGTGAGATCAGGGCTGGTCTTTAGGGTGGAAAAGGCTTGTCTTCTGGGATTGGGGAGGATGTACCTGAGCTATGACTGTGTATAGCTGTCACATTAAATGAGAGAAACATTTGATAAAGACGGTAGAATTTGTATAGGCCAAATAGATTGGGGATCAGTTGGGACCAACTTTAACTGGTGAGGAAGGAAGCAGTGGAAAAGAAGAGAAGTTGTGTTGTAAAATTGGTTCCTGGCCTTCTATATTGTTTCTGTATCTGGGACAATATTTATGATAGGCTGACATTAGAATTCAGTCTCGTCCCAGTATGGTGGCTCATACCTGTAATCTCAGCTCTTTTGGAGGCCAAGGTGGATCACTTGAGTCCAAGAGTTTGAGATCAGCCTGGTATAACATAGTGAGACCTTGTCTCTACCAAAAGAAATTTGCCAGGTATGGTGGTGTGTATCTCTAGTCCCAGCTACTCAGAAGGCTGAGGTAGGAGGACTGCTGGAGCCTGAGAGGTTGAGGCTTGAGGCTGCAGTGAGATGTGATTGCACCACTGCACTCCAGCCTGCACAACAGAGCAAGACCTTGTCTCAAAAAACAACAACAAAAATTCAGTCTCTGCCTGGGTGCAGTGGCTCATGGCTGTAATCCCAGCACTTCTGGAGGCTGAGGCGGGCCAATCACTTGAGTCTAGGAGTTCGAGACCAGCCTGGGCAACATGGCAAAATCCCACCTCTACAAAAAATACAGAAAATTAGCTAGCAGTGGTGGCGCACACCTGTGGTCCCAGCTACACAGGAGGCTGAGGTAAGAGGATCCCTTGAGCCTGGGAGGTGGAGGCTGCACTGAGCCAAGATCATGTGACTACACTCCAGCCTGGGTAACGGAGTGAGACCCTGTCTCAAAAAAAAAAAAAAATCAGACTCTTTTTTTACATTAAATGTTAACAAAGAGATGAGGTATAGTGCAAAGGAGCAAGCATGGGCTTTGGTCAGGAAAGCTGGGTACAGATGTTAGTGGTGCACTTTCTTTGTGATCTATAGGAAGTACTCACCTCTACAGTCTGTTTCCTCACCAGCAAAATAAGGACAGTAATATTTACCTCACAGGGTTAAGGATTAAATGCACAGATATTTGTGCAGCATCCTGAAAGTAATAGGTGCTCAAGAATTTATCCTTATTGTCCTTGCCTTGGAAATACATGAGGAGCTTTCCTGGGAATTAAGTTGGGAAAGATCTTGTTACTAGGAATGGTGTAGGATAGGTGACACTCTATGTATTGAAAAGGACAAGTATTTCTGGGAGTGATGATAGAGTAGTTCTGTGTTCTGAGAACTGATTATTTGGGGACTGCCAGGAAAGAACATTGTACTGAATCTAATAGGGGTGGATTTCACATGTGTCTTTGGCTCTTTCTCCCTCTTTTCGGTTTCCCTGTCTCACATTTTGGTGTCCTCTGTAAATCCCAAGGCTGCTGAAAACCCCTTTACTGTGCCTCACTAGGGCCTGTTCTCCCTTTCTCTCCATTAAAAAATAAATAAATAAATTTCTTGTTTCTTTATCAAAAAATTTCTATTCTCTCATATGTTTCATTTCAATTTGATGTTAAAATCAAAGCCACTGGATTAAACTAATTCACACTCAGGTGGACTGAGATTTTTAAAAGTCCAAATGAATTTCAAACTGGTGGAATCTTATGTGGTATTACTATGAATAATTTTAGGTAATGTGGAAACATTAGTATGGATGGGAGAGTTGTGGAAGTGAGGTGGAGAGGCTTACTTTCCCTGGAGTCATGTGACCATTGTCTCTTCTGGTTACAGCATTGTATTTAGTCAGAACTCTTCGGGTTGGTAGTGATAGTGGCTCAGCTCTCAGCTAAAACGGGGATTTATTGCTTCCTGTAACTGCAAAATACCTGAGTGGATTCAGAAATGCAAGTAGTGTTGTGAGGTCTTTCTTTTTCGCTCCCAGCCTGGCTCCTCTCTCTGTCTTCACCTCATTCTCTCCTTAAGACAGCTTTCTTCATTTAGCTAGAGGTAAGAGAAGGCACAAGCACATGCAGTTCTAAATTTTTATAATCCCAGGTTAGGACCTGAGTGGACTCTAGTGTATATAAAACCCTGGGATGACTGATTCACTAGCTTGAGTCATGGCTCCAGGGAGATAGCATGTTGCAATTGGTCAGAACCAAGTTACATGCCCACCTTTAGTCAGGAAGGTAGAGAAATGCTGTTGACAGTCCCACCAAGTAGTGGGTAGTGTAGCGGGGAAGCAGTACCTGAAGGAAGCGGATACTGCTACTGAGCAAAAGGGGGAAGGTATGCTGGGCAGACAAAAACAACCCAAAACAGATGTCTGCCTCAACCAGAAAGAAGGAAAAGAATGGGCCTTCAGCTCCCTTTCAGTATTAGGAAGAAATACTGAAAGGAAATCCTTTGTTTCCCCACTGGCTAGCTAAATAGTGATAAAGAGATCCTGGCAGTGAAGGTCTGAAGAGAGTTCTGTAACGAGGAAGGCAGAGAGAGATGAAGATAGTACAAAAATTTCCATCCCTCAGTGAGGCTTTCTGTTTGCTCTGATACCTATACGAGAAAGAGCTCTATGAGGAATGAGGGAGAGAGTTGTAAACTAGAAGCTAGAGAACATTGGGTGTTTTTGTTTGTTTGTTTGTTTGTTTTTGAGACGGAGTCTCGCTCTGTTGCCCAGGCTGGAGTGCAGTGGCGCAATCTTGGCTCACCGCAACCTCCGCCTCCCAGGTTCAAGCAATTCTCCTGCCTCAGCCTCCCGAGTAGCTGGGACTACAGGCATGTGCCACCATGCCCAGCTAATTTTTGTATTTTTAGTAGAGACAGGGTTTCACTATGTTGGCCAGGCTGGTCTTAAATTCCTGACCTCGTGATCTGCCCACCTCAGCCTCCCAAAGTGCTGGGATTACAGGCGTTAATTTTTTTTTTTTTTTTTTTTTTTTTTGAGACGGAGTCTCGCTCTATCACCCAGGCTGGAGTGCAATGGCGCGATCTCGGCTCACTGCAAGCTCCGCCTCCCGGGTTCACGCCATTCTCCTGCCTCAGCCTCTCCGAGTAGCTGGGACTACAGGTGCCCGCCACCACGCCCGGCTAATTTTTTTTTGTATTTTTAGTAGAGACGGGGTTTCACCGTGGTCTCGATCTCCTGACCTCGTGATCCGCCCGCCTCGGCCTCCCAAAGTGCTGGGATTACAAGCGTGAGCCACCGCGCCCGGCCTAGGGCATTATTATTTTCAAAGTTAGAAAATACACTTTTTTTTTTTGAGACAGAGTCTCACTCTGTTGCCCAGGCTGGAGTGCAGTGCTGCGATCTCTGCTCACTGCAACCTCTGCCTCCTGGGTTCAAGCGATTCTCCTGCCTCAGCCTCCTGAGTAGCTGGGATTACAGGCACGCACCGCCATGCCTGGCTAATTTTTGTAGTTTTAGTAGAAACAGGGTTTTACCATGTTGGCAAGGCTGGTCTCGAACTCCTGACCTCAAGTGATCCACCCGCCTCAGCCTCCCAAAGTGCTAGGATTATAGGCGTGAGCCACTGTACCCAGCCAAAAATACATTTTTAAATAAAAGAAGCACTGACTGGTAAGATTACATCATATAAACCATTAAGGACAAAAGAACGGGAGAAAGATTTGGTGGAAATTTTGTCTCAGGAATGACAGGAAAAGTAGCTTGTTAAAGGACAGGTGAAGTTTGGTGAGTGAGCCTCTCTGATGACAATTTTAAGAATCTTCTCTGAGAATGTTAAGGGAAGATATTAATGATTAGGCTAGGACTCTGTGGTAGTAAGTGAAAGGGATGAGATCTTTTTCTTTCTCTCTCTCTCTCTTTTTTGTTTTGTTTTGCTTTTGAGACAGGGTCTCACTCTGTCGCCCAGGCTGGAGTGCAGTGGTGTGATCTCAGCTTACTGCAACCTCCGCTCCCAGGTTCAAGTGATTCTCCCACCTCAGCCTCGCGAGTAGTTGCGATTACAGGTGTGAGCCAATGTGCCCAGCTAATTTTTTCGTATTTTTAGTAGAGACAGGGTTTCACCATGTTGGCCAGGCTGGTCTCCAACTCCTGGCCTCAAGTGATCTGCCTGCCTTGGCTTCCCAAAGTGCTAGGATTACAGGTGTGAGCCACTGAGTCGGACCAAAAGGGGTGAGATCTAAACTTGGATTTGATAAGATTATTTATCTAATGAGACATCTGGGGAGAGGGCTTTTACAAGTGGGAGAGGAGGAGAAAATAGTTTACTGGAAAGAATGAAAACAGCATTAACTGCAGCTTAGGAGACCTGACACCCTGTCCCTCTCTGATTCTAGACCTGACACTTTGTCCCTTTCTGTGTGACTTAGGAAATCATTTAATCTGTCTGAAACTCCATTTTTTCACCAGAAAATAAGGTTACTACCTCTCCTGTTACTACTAATAATAGATCTGCTCTACGTCAGTCAAGTGCTTGAAGATAAGATAGTAAATTTGGAAAATGTTTTGAAAAGTTAAAGATCATACAAGGGTGCTCTTGGAAATGGCAATGTTAGTATGCCCTGAAAGGAGGTCTGAGCTTAAAATGGTGGGAAATTGCCCTGAACTTGTCATGAAGCTGGGAGGGGTTCTGGATGACAGTGATGTAAAGAAAATTTTATTGACTTGGAGTAAAGAATGCTAAAGAGTCATAGGAAGAGTGCAGAGACAGAGAGAGAAAATGAATGTTTCCAATTATACCTAAAAGTATAGGCAGGAGTAGGAGCATAACGGAAGCATGAAATTCATGAGAATGAGTGAAAAATAAACTGAGAGTGAGCTGGTTGTTTTAAACAATAGGAGAAAGTACTGTTTTTTAAAAGAACAGAGAAATAATTCTGTATTGGGCATGATGAAATGAGGATCTAGAAGTGGGAGTGATGGCAAATATGTCTCTTTTTTGAGGAATGACCTGTGTTTCTTCCCATCTTTTGACCCCACCCAAACTGGAACTGGATTCAGGGAGATGAGTAGTTGGCCTGCGAAAATCAGGAAGAGATTCATTGTCCTAAGAAGGGCCGGCCAGGAGAGAACCTAACCTTTCCTAAGAGTGGTTGGGGCAAGTGTTAGGATAGTTGTTTTTGAAGTAGAGAGAAGATAAGTCAGAACTGAGGGGCTTCTCTTCTATGAATAATAGAGATAATTGATTTCCTACGGCCGTAACAGCAGGAGCTGCAGTAATGGGCTGAATGAGGGACAGCACAGGGGCTAGATGAGTTCCTGTAGCTGGGAGCATAAAGTTGTCCTCCACTCCCTCTGGCTTTTCCTCCTCCTTGGTGCCTCTAGCACAGGCCTCCCTGCCTAGATGGAGTGAGGCTAGGGCACTGTGTTCTTTCTGCTGGAGAACACCTACCATGGATTCTTTGGCCCTTGATTTCTTCCCTAGCCTGAACTGACCCATTACCGAGATGGGCCTTCTTTCTGACTCTGGAGCTGCTCCCCTTCCTCTCGGAAGGAAGGCCCCATGCAAGCACGTCTCCTGGAACATGAGTGCTGCTCTCTGGAATGAGATTAATGCCCTTGACATGAACTCTACAAGTAATCAAGGTTCAAACCTTGTGATTTCTAGTTCTTAGGATAATAACATCCACCAGGAGAATTCACATGAACTCTGTTTCCTAATGACCAGTCTGTCCTACCATCACTTCCCCTGGCCAGAGGCCAAATTGTTTTTCACAGACTAGACTCAACCATAGGGAACAAGCTGGAAACTCAATATACTCTTCTTATTACCAATAATATCATTCTCATACATAAAGGACAGAACCTTTCTGTCTGTTTGGCCTACCTACCTAGCACAACAAAATAGTTTACAATTTTAAAATTTTCATTTTGCTGAAGTATTCTCATCAGAATTATTATTTCATTATTTTCCATAGGAAATTTTTTTCATGCAAACCAACAATTTGCAGTTTTCCATGTAACGTTTTTAATTCTTATTTATTTATTGTTTTTTGTTCATACCAACCAATTATACTGTCTGCAATTGGAAATTTACTTTTTTTTCTCTTCTTTTTTTTTTTTTTTTTGAGACAGAGACTCTGTCGCCCAGGCTGGAGTGCAGTGGCGTGATCTCTGCTCACTGCAATCCTGCCTCAGCCTCAGCCTCATAAGTAACTGGAATCACAGGCGCACGCCAACACGCCCAGCTAATTTTTGTATTTTTAGTAGAGACAGGCTTTCACCATGTTGGCCAGGCTGGTGGTGAACTCCTGACCTCAGGTGATCCACCCACCTCAGCCTCCCAAAGTGCTGGGATTACAGGCATGAACCACCATGCCCAGCCAGAAATTTACTTTTATGAACATTGTATCTACCAAGTCCAGTTGTTCTAAATCAAATTTTGCAAATAGAAATTCTATCAAGATTTGCTTCTTGCCAGGTGTGGTGGCTCACACCTATAATCCCAGCACTTTGGGAAGCCGAGGTGGGAGGTTTGCTTGAGTCCAGAAGTTTGAGACCAGCCTGGGCAACATAGTAGGACCCCAACTCTGCAAAAAGAGTAAAAAAAAATTAAAAATAAAAGTTAGCCAGCCATGGTGGTGTGTGCCTGCGGCACAGCTACTCAGGAGGCTGAGGCAGGAGGCTCACTTGAGACCAGGAGTTCAAGGCTGTGATGAGCTATGATTACTCTACTGCATTCCAGTCTGGCTGACAGAGCGAGCGCCTGCCTCAGAAAAAAAAAAAAAAAAGTTTTGCTTCTTTCAATTTTTAGTCAATAGCAAATTTTTATGTGCAATTTTTATTTTTTACTATTAATATTCATTATAAATTGGATAAAAGGAAATACTTTTATTTCTTAGCTAATTCCTGAGAAAATAGTTAGCTGTTTTGAAATTTCCACATTGTAAAGGATTGCACTACTGTTTTGCTCATTCTCTTTCACGGCCTGTGTCTTTGGCTACTGCAATCTACAGTGCTCCTTCTCTTGGGGCAGCAGAGAGCAAATGGCAGGGCCAAAATGTTTTGCTTTCCTTCGAATGTATCAGTATTCTGGGGGGAAAGGTAGATGAGGTGTTTCTTAAAAAGTACCTTTTGCTTTCTTTCCCCTGATTTTTCCCATATTTTCTCTCTCCCTTCTCTAGACTTTTCAGCCCTTTTATTTTATCTGACTCATCATTTAATTTTTCTGCTATTTCTCTACCCCACTTCTTTCCTTCCCCAGTCTTCTTTCCACCTGCCTTGGCCTTTCCTTCTCTCTCCCACTCCTTGTCGGTCTTACTCATTGTCCCAGACTCTCCTCTGAGGCATGTGGCTGTATTTTCTCCTCTCGTTGCTTTCTTCTATTGTCCCACCCCATTTCGTTTCAAGAGTTGCTTATCGGAGTCTTCAATGTCATGATTATAAAGGCTCAGAGAGAAACTCTTGCCCCTGCCGCTCAGCATCCCACTGGGATCAAGTAACCAAGAGAGGTTGTGAACCTGTGCTCCTTGTATGGCTTTAAAAGCAGCACTGAGGGTGGCCGGCTCATGTGGGCTTGATTTTATGGATCTGTCTGAAGACAGAGGGATGGATGATATGATCTCAGGAGGGCCCTGCCAGATCGGGAACCTGGGAGCCTCATCTCAATCATCATCAATTTAGATTTATTGGACACCCCCTGGGTGCTTGGAGTTGTACTAACTGATTTTATCCTTCAGGCCTCAAAGTCTAGTTTCTGCCTTTTTAGCACTGTTTAACATATTGTAATATTGGGCTGAGTTTGTACAAGCTTTTATTATTCTTTTTCTTATTATTTACTACAAACTGTGTTTTAAAAAATTAAAGTAGAGGATTTACTAATGGTATTAGGACTGTCCTTAATTTCTTTAAACATCCTATAGATTTTTAAGATCCTATAGATTCCTACTGCATATAAATTCCTCTCCAGCTAATGTGAGATCTGAGGGCATTCTGAAAAGTGGGAAGGATAACATTCATAGGGAGATGTCTTATGCACTGGAGCTGGGCGGGGTGGGGTTGTGGAGAAT
Source organism: Nomascus leucogenys (assembly GCF_006542625.1). NCBI lineage: Eukaryota > Metazoa > Chordata > Mammalia > Primates > Hylobatidae > Nomascus > Nomascus leucogenys. Next base: position 99,288,080 of record NC_044393.1, on the reverse strand, counting down.
ATCGTAGGAGGGGCTTAGGAAAGGAACAGACAGGGAGGGAAAGAAAGGAAACAGGGAGCACATGCATGAGCATTTGGAAATCGTTTCTTTTATTTAGTCAACAGATGCTTATTGAGTGTCTACTCTGTGCAGGTCATTTTCAAGACACTGAAGATATTGCAGTGAATGAGAAATATTCAGAATACCTACCTTCATGAAGCTATAGTCTATTAGGAAGAGACAGCCAGTAAAATAAATGAGTAAAATTGGTAAAATGGACCAAAGTAACAAATAAATCAGAGAAAGGAGATAGAGAGTATCAGAGGGTTTAAATTTTAAAAGGATGACCAGGGAAGGTGTCATTGATAAAGACCTGAAAGAGGTAGGGAATAAGCTAGTGCAAAGATCTAGGTGAAGAATAGTATATTCTAGACAGAAAGAGGAATCATGGGCCAGGTGGAGTGCGGAGGACAGAAGCTGGGAAACCAGTTAGAAGATGACAGTGAACCAGGTCAGAGATAATTGTGACGTGGACTAGTTGGAAGCAGGAGATAGGGATAAAGGATTGGTCTCTGGGGGTATTTTAAAGGCAGCAGCACTAGCAGGGCTTGCAGATGGACCGGATGTGGGTTGTGAGACAGAGGAGTGAAAAGATGGCATCGAGGTTAGGTTTGAACACACAGAGGATGCAGTTGCCATTAACTGAGATGGGGATGATGTGGATAAAGATGAGAAAGAGCTGGTTTGGGGGAATGATCTGATTGGAGTTCAATTTGGGGCATGTTAAATTTGAGTTCTGTGGAAGTGGAAAATAATGGGAGAAGAGACCTTAATGAAATGAAGGAGGAAACCAAGGGTGTGAATCTTAGAGAAAACAACATAGATTTGGCTAGGGATGAGATAGAGGGGAAAGAACAGGCTGATGGGAGATATTATAAGGGGCGAATTAGCTACAGACAGGATACAGTACTTAACCAGATGGGTCTTGACGCTGGGCACCAGTGAAGCCTGAGCAAACTAGTAAAGAAGAACAAAAGCCATTGGCTGGTGAAAAGCAACGTACAGGAGTGGCATGGGAAGACTGGGGGAGCCCAAACTGGGGCATGCTGCATGGACTTTGAGAAGGTTAGAAGAAACAGGAGGCACTCCAGAAAGAAAAGGAGAGGGGTGAAACACCTTTGAGGTATGAAGTTGATTGGGATGTAGATGGGTGATGTGGAAAAAGGTTGAGAGTTCTGGCCACTAAGGAAAATGTCAGCTGGGCACAGTGGCTCACACCTGTAATCCTAGCACTTTGGGAGGCCAGGGCTAGAGGATTGTGTGAACCCAGAAGTTCAAGACCAGCCTGGGCAACATAGTGAGATCCTGTCTCTACAAAAAAATAAACAGAATTAACCAGGCATGGTGTGTGCCTGTGGTCCCAGCTACTTGGGAGGCTGAGGGTGGAGGATCACTTGAGCCTGGAAGGTCAAGGCTGTAGTGGGCCAAGATTGTGCACTATACTCCAGCCTTGCTGACTGAGTGAGAGTCTGTCTCAAAAGAAAGAAAGATAGGAAAAGAAAACGTCAATGTGGCTGTTGAGGAAAAAGACCAGGTGTAGACTGCACCTGCGAGGGGGAAGGGAACTTGGCAGGGGGTGGGGCGGGGTGTGCTGAAGGAGAACCACCAGGAAGCTCTGACTGCCTGGAGATGTTCTCTCTGTGAACACACACACCCTCTTTCTCTAATAAAGCCTTTCCCCATGCCCTGAATTTAGTTTACTTGGAGTTGTATTCTCAACCTCTGAGTCTGCTTATCTTAGGCATATCTGATATGTGGCTAATACAGGGAGATGCATTCCTATATATAGATATGCAGGCCTCCTGCCTTTGCACAGTGGACACTTCTGGAAAGGAGCTGACTATTCAGCTTACAGATTATCCATTTTCTCTTGTTCTCCTGCCTATTGATTGTCTTTTGACTTGTTTCACTGCTTTTTGGTCCTTTGAGTAGAAAACGGAGTTTGTAAAACTCACTGAAAACATGTGTAATGCATTATTTGCAGTTCTGATATAAACATCATTGGATACAAAGATGAAAACCAATGGTTGAATTGGTTTTAGAATTGTGTGAATTAAAATGTTTATATGCTTGTGATTACAAATCATCAGTATTCTACTGAATCAAAATTTCTTTTTTACCCTTTTCTTCTCTTCATTTATCCCTGTTGCACTTTTCCCTCTTCCTCCTCCTCCTCCCATATTCCTTCCAGTCCTCCCAGCTGACATCAAGCTTAGGGGCCTCAGGATTCTGAACTTGAGCAGAAAACAGCTGTTTGTGCTGCTCAGGCATCCTTGGCTGGGGAAAGGGGAAGGTGGGAAAGAGATGGTTTCATTTTAAGGTCAAGGGTGAGGATTGAAAGGGGATCAGGAGGCCTAAGTAACTGGGAGAAAAAATCTGGCCACACTCAAGGTACTGCGTTGCTGGGAGCCATGGAAATGAGGTTCGGGGACTGCAGATCTAGGGAAGAGGGAGAGGAGGAGACAGAACAGAGGCCATGAGACAGGTCTTGTCAGCTGGGCCAGATGAGGACTCCTAGGAGAAGAGCAAAGGCTGAGCCCTCCTCTCCCCATCTGTCCTGCCAAGGTCAGTTCTTCTGCATTGCTTCACTCCTCCCCACAGTGGCTCCAGAAGGATCCCAAGCCAGGTCCCATACTGCTTCATTCTGGCACCTGAGGCTGCGAGGCCTGGCTCTGGAGGGGTGGTATATCACTGCGATGCTGGGCCCTTGGTCTCTAGGTTCCGAGAAAGCTGGGGAGGTGGTGGGTGAGAATGAGATGGGGGTGGTGGGGAAGTTGAGGGGTCATTGTCCACACACTTATTGCCTCACACACTTTTCCGTAGTGAAATCTGTGCTGGTTAATACCTTTCTTCCCATTTCTTTGTCTTCCCTAAACCTCTTCCCCTTCCATATCCTGGACGTGCCATCCTTCTGCCTCCTGTCCCTCCCCATCTCCTCCTCTCCATGGCTCCCTTTTTTCCTGCTCTTGTCTCCCAACCCCCCATTTCTGGCCATGGTTCCACGGGCCTCCTCCAAACTGTCTTTTCCTTGCTTCTCCCTCCCCATCCACTGGCTTCTTGCTCCTCACAGCAGAGGGGAAGGTGTACAGCTCAGATGAGGAGAAGCTGGAGGCACCAGCAGGAGACCCAGCAGGCAGCGAACAGGAGGAAGAGGGCTCAGGCGGTGACAGCGAGGACGACGGTTTCCTGGACAGTTCTGCAGGGGGCCCAGGGGCTCTTCTGGGACCTAAACAGAAGCTAAAGGGAAGCCTGGGGACTGGAGCTGAGGAGGGGGCACCAGTGACAGCAGGGGTCACAGCTCCTGGGGGGAAAAGCCGACGGCGCCGCACAGCATTTACCAGTGAGCAGCTTTTGGAATTGGAGAAGGAATTTCATTGCAAGAAATACCTGAGCTTGACAGAGCGCTCTCAGATCGCCCACGCCCTCAAGCTCAGTGAGGTGCAGGTCAAGATCTGGTTTCAGAATCGACGGGCCAAGTGGAAGCGCATCAAAGCTGGCAATGTGAGCAGCCGTTCTGGGGAGCCCGTAAGAAACCCCAAGATTGTTGTCCCCATACCTGTGCATGTCAACAGGTTTGCTGTGCGGAGCCAGCACCAACAAATGGAGCAGGGGGCCCGGCCCTGAATGGGCCCCAAGAACTTAGGAAGGCGAGGGATCTGTACCTGAGCCTGCTCCGAGACTGTCAGGGTTCTGTGGACCAGAGGGGCTGCAACTGTGATTCTGCCTTGAGGAGGGCTAGTTGGCAATTAACCTAGCCCTGGGTGTGCTCCTCCTAGAACCTGAGGTGTGAGCACTTGGCCCTGAGCCTGTTCCAGAGACCTTCAGGAGTAGGGGCTTCAAGGTTAAATGGGCTGGGGTTCTAATTGCTGAGGAGCTGTTGGGACTGAGGTGGACTCCTGGGGAGGGGGTGGGTTCTAAGATGCCTAAGACCTGAAGGTTCTGTGGCAAATGCCCTGGAACAGCTTCTGATGGGTGGAGGGATCAGGCGATACCTAGCCAAGTAGATCGCAGCTCCTTATTTATTTGTGTAAATGTGTATATATGGAGCTATCTGTCTCTGTCCGTCTGTCTGCACCCCTGAGAGGGATTGGGAAAGTTGTTTCCTCAATCCTCAGCCAGAGTTCGTCTGTCTTACTGCTTTGGGGCAGGCCCCGTCTTGCCTCTCTTTACAAAGAAATGAAATGCAACCGTCACTGGCCTCTGTAGAAATTCTTCAGCACTCCCCCATCTCCCCCACCCCACATTAACTACCTCTACCCCCCGCGCTTTTCCACTAGGGCTGCTCACCACTCGCTCTTGCCTCTATACCTCGTGCTCCTAACGTGCCATCTCTTCCTGGTTCCCATTAAACAGGCAAGCTTCTCCAGCTCTGTTTTCTCCTCCTTGGATGAGCTGGCAGACTTTGGGAGAGATTCACTTCACTTCCTGTTGTATTTAGGTGGGGGATGTCCAAGCCATCTAACTTAGGTGGAGGTCACTAATGGCTGGGGCACTCATATCACCCGTGAGCTCATGAATAAATTGTTTTCTATGCAGAAGACACGGCAGCTTAGTCTGTCTCTGCCACCCTTTGATATTCCAGATGCAAGGGCCTAGGGGGAAAGACCCACTTCCAGTTTTCTGTTCTTACAGCATTAACTGTCATCTCTTCTTCTCCCCGTTGCACCATTTTTGAAGCTTGGGATACCCCTACCTCTTCTGTTACAGAGTAAGATTGGTTGAGGGGGGCCATGGCTAAGTGGATGGGACAGGAATGAATTTGTGTGATAGACATAGCAGAGGCTTGGGGATTGGAACAGCATTAGTAGACAAAGTGAACACAGGGAGCAGGGCTCACAGATCCACCTGCAGACAGCAGGCAAAGGGCACAGAAACCAGTGGAAGTTGGTATCATGGTAACTGGGCTTCCTGGGAAGAAATATGACCTGTGTTGATTTGGGAGGGGAGATACAGTAGAGAGCAGAGCCATCGAGAAGAAAAATGGGCTGTGAATGAGGCAAAGAAATTCGGGAAATGAAGGTATTAATGTCAGGAAGGGGAGGGAAGTAAAGCTCAAATACCTGGCCTCCCTACTTTCCTTAGAGGGAAAGCTTCTGGCTATTCCTGATTCCTGGAATGGAAGGCTTATCAACGTCTCATCACCCTGACGTGGTGGACACTTCTTATGGCGAGACCAAGACAGCTCTCCTTGGCAGCTCATTTCTCCCAGCTGGTTTGGGCAACCAAACAAAGCAATCTGGAGCCGTGACTGGTCATTAACAATGGTACCACAGTTCTCCAGCTAGGACACACAGAGCTAGGGCAGATCTTCTCTATTTTTTGGCTAATTTCAGCAGGGCTTGAGAATTAGGCTAAAAATATGTAGTCCAGACCAGCTCCATTCCCAGCCTGGTCTAGGTCAAGGCTAAGTCTCCTTAGATTCAGCCTTCACAGGGAACCTATGGGGTTAGAACCTTTTTTTTTTTTTTTGAGATGGAGTCTCGCTCTGTTGCTGTCTGGAGTGCAGTGGCGGGATCTTGGCTCACTGCAAGCTCCACCTCCTGGGCTCATGCCATTCTTCTGCCTCAGCCTCCCGAGTAGCTGGGACTACAGGCACCCGCCACCACATTCGGCTAATTTGTTTTTTTTTTTTTTTTTTTTGGTATTTTTAGTAGAGACGGGGTTTCACCGTGTTAGCCAGGATGGCCTTGATCTCCTGACTTCGTGATCCGCCTGCCTCGGCCTCCCAAAGTACTGGGATTACAGGCATGAGCCACCTCACCTGGCCACGGTTAGATCTTTTTAGTAGATAAGCCAGGCAGAGGTTGAGGATCACAGGAGCCATTGTCATTCCGGCAGGGCTGGAGCAGAGTTTCTGTGGCCATGTGTCCCCCCTGTGGTGGCAGGCAAGAGAGCACCTGGGCAGGAAGGCCACAGATGAGAAGCAGCTCAAACCGAGGCCCTGCCTGACCTGCAGGGGTTTTCTGGCTCTACCTATGAAGCCTCCTAACCCGTTCAAAGCAGTATTCAACCAGCCGAAACAGCTTGTTTTCCACAGGGAATCTGGAGGTGACTATTGCTGGTATTTGGAGCCCAGGAGCCTATTCCTACACATACCCATGGCCCTGTCTCTCTTTTGCCTTATCTATATGTAAGGTTTGTATCAGCCTTGCAAAAGGGGCTGTGGGCTGAGAAAATAAAGCCTGGCTTCCTCTCTGAAGAGTGTTACTTGCCTACCTGCACAACACACCAGCCCACCATACCCAACATATACTCATGGTGCTTTAGAAAGGGCCTATGTCAGGTCTGTGGGAATTTATTCCCCCCCGAGATGGAGTCTTGCTCTGTCACCCAGGCTGGAATGCAGTGGCGAGATCTCGGCTCACTGCAACCTCCGTCTCCTGGGTTCAAGCAATTCTCCTGCCTCAGCCTCCTGAGTAGCTGGGATTATAGGCGCCCACCATTACGCCCGGCTAATTTTTGTATTTTTAGTAGAGACAGGGTTCCACCACGTTGGCCAGGCTGGTCTCAAACTCCTGACCTCGTGATCTGCCCACGTTGGTCTCCCAAAGTGCTGGGATTACAGGTGTGAGCCACCGCACCCGGCCTGTGGGAATTTTTTTTTTGAAAAAGAGAAGACAAGGGCTACCAGTAACGTGGGTCCAGGAATGGGACAGCAACAGACTCCTCAAAGAGCCAGGACTCTAACTTAGCAAGTTCTCATCCTTTCAGAACCAGCAGGGACAAGCATTTCCCCCAGGTCTTCCTTCTGGACTAAGGGATTCAGTCAGAAGGAAAAGCAGGAACTCTGGATTCTGCCCCTAGCTTGGCTTGGCAAGATGGTGGGAGTTAGGGCAGCCATTCTTGTGTCAACCACCTACCTCCTCCCCTTTCCTCACAAGCAAAGCCCAGGCACAAGTCAGTCTATGCTGTAATACAGCTATCTGGAGAGAAGTGCTGCCACTTACCTGCGGCACCCTCACTTCTTCTCCAGGGTACTGACTCAAGTATCTCCCTGTACATCCTGCTGTATGGCTGTTCCCAGATTTGTAGGAAAGGGGCAATGCTTACGCCCTCTCTCTGGGTGCATTCTGGCCAGTACAGAGTGTGGCAACAAGCTTACTACATAGAATACTGATGACAAATGAAGAGAGCAGCTAGAAAGGCTACCTGATGGCTGGGCATGCTGGCTCACACCTGTAATCCCAGCACTTTGGGAGGCCGAGGCAGGTGGATCACCCGAGGTCAGGAGTTCGAGACCAGCCTGGCTAACATGGAAAAAACCCATCTCTACTAACAAGACAAAAATAAGCTGGGCATGGTAGTGGGCGCCTGTAATCCCAGCTACTCGGGAGGCTGAGGCAGGAGAATCGCTTGAACTCAGGAGGTGGAGGTTGCAGTGAGCCGAGATCTCGCCACTGCACTCCAGCCTGGGCGACAGAACAAGACTGTCTCAAAAAAAAAAAAAAAAAAAAAAGCTGCCTGAAGGTGGGGGAGGCAGCACCCAGTAGGAAGCAGAGAACTCTGTGTCCTCTCGTCAGGGGCCCTGTGCTGTGCTGCCGAAAACTCAACCACATCCTGCCAAGGGAAGGCCGAAAGAAAGCAATGAACATAGGAGGCTGAGGAATGACCACCTGGGACCCAGGCGAACAGAGGGAAGAAAATCTTAGAACATGGCAAACAATGAGAAGAAAGGGATAAGGAGAGAGCAGAGCTGAGGGGCATGCTTGGGAGGGCAGCGATGTAAAAGGGGGAAACAAGGCCACGCAGTCTGGTTTATTGGCTCATCATACACACACACATCAAATATGTACATAAACATAAATATTCCAATGTACAAAGTTTACATGGGACTCACAGATCACCCCTTGTCTCTTTCATCCAGCACCCCCAACCTGTGCCGTCCTCCTCCTGTTTCAGGATGAAGGCGTGTGAAGGGCTGGCACTAGGAGGCAGGGATCTGGAGGAGGGAGAGGTCCTGCTCCCCTCTCCTCACAGGCACCTCCGAAGGGTCCTGTCCCTTTTCAATGGCACCTTAGGGCAGAGGGCTAAATCCCTCATCCCTCTCTGCTGCAGCTCAAATCCCCAACTCTCCTTGATCCCTTTGACTCTCCTCCCCAATTTCCTCTGCTTTGTCCTCTCAGCATGTTCCTGCTTCTCCATCTCTGTGTCTGTTCCCACAGTGCCTGCAGGGAGGAGGGTCTTCGGGCCATGGAGTCCTTCTGGCCCTTCTGCCCTCTTCCTGGGCCTTACAGGAGGCTAGGACTACGGTGCAGCTCAGCAGAGGGGTTGCTGCCATTGGCAGGCTCTCTGTTGGGGGTAGGCGCTAAGCCACAGCCCTCCCCAGGGCAGCCATGCTGGATCAAGATGTCTGCACACTCCTGGCTGCCAGCCCGGCGAGCATACGCCAGTGGAGTCAGGCCCCGGGCGTCCCGGCTCCTCACGTCCACCCCATACTGTAGGAGAAAACACATGTTCACAATTGGCATGACATGGGAGGAGATTGGTTGTAGGGGAGGAAAGAAGAGGTTGCTTTCAAAGAACAAGGCTAAGAAGAGTGAGGTCAGGGCAGGCTAGAGGCACGTGACTCACCCAGATGAGCAGCTGCGTGAAGACAACGTTGGCCATGGCACTGGAGAGATGTAGAGCCGTCCGCCCGTCCCCGTCCCCATAGGTCTCGTTCACCTCCTCTTTGGAGCCATGTGCCAGGAGCATCACCAACAGCCGCAGGTCATCTTCCACCACGGCCCGGAGCAGCTGCTGCCCCAGCGGCACATCTGAGCTTGGCAGTGGGGCCAGGAAGAGCTTCTGTTCATACTTGGCCCGTATCCAGCGTTCCTTCTCCTCTCTGCAACCACAGGCCCATCAGGGCATGAGCCAAGGAAGGACACCGAGCAATGGGTGGGGCCAGGAAGGTGGGCAGGAAAGGAAGCAAGCACCCAGGGGAACAAGGAAGAAACAGTGAGAAGATGAGATGGAGCAAAAAGGGAGGAGAGAAGCCTTGGAAACTCCAGGCACACAGAGGGGCAGTGGGTAATGGAAAGGGGGATGGGAGAAGCTGAAAGGAAGGGACACTGAAGGGAGGCCCCCTGGGGACAGTGGGGATGTGGGGGCTGAGAGGGCAGGAAGATTCCAGGCAGGCCCGTGTTGCAGCTTATCTGGCCGTCTGAACTCTCTTGGATTGGCAGTGCTGGAACAAAGCGGGTGGGGGCCTGCACTGGGGGGCCATGCACTCCCCTATCTCCCACCCATTCTCCCCATCTCAGAGCTCCGGAGTGGGCGCTCTGCACCACACCGTGATAGGGGCCCTGCGCATGCGCCTCCTGCTGGCCCCTGACCTGCTGATAACGCTCAGAAAGGGCCCGTTGTTGTGAGGCGCCTGAGTGACAGGCACCAGAGCAGGAGGGGCACCCCCAAGAGGCCAACTGCCAAGCAGAGCAACGGACAGTTTTAACCCTTCTAATACCATCACAGCCACTCCAATCTTGCCCATGCTGGGAGCCCCCAACAGTTCCCCCATTCCTGGCCAGCTCCAGGGCACCATCCACTCACCTGCAGGCGTCAGGCCCTGGCTTGGAGTAGCCACCCAAGGCCCCCTCCCAGACACTGTTGGCGAGGGCATTGCCCATGGCAGTCATGACAGCCAGCAGCTCAGGAGGCCAGTCATCGAGGTCGAGGGAGCGCACCCGGGACAGGTGAGCCCCCAGGTGTCGGTGGATGCCTGAGCACTCAATGCACATCAGGGCACCCAGGTTCAGGCTGGCCCAGTCTGGATCTAGGCAAGGAGAGGAGAACGATACAGTGACAGCAGGCAGGCCACCAGAGCGCGGGACAACTAGGGAAGTCTTCCCTGCCCTCTTCCCTGCTCATTGATACTTGCGAAGCTTTCCCTGGGCCATCCCCAGCTCCCAGCCCCACCAGCCTTGCACTCACTGGGTGCATCGCAGTCGATACAAAAGCTGTTGCCGCGAACAGTGCGGACGGCCTGCACAGCCAGAGCTGCGTTCTGGTTCCCCAGTCGAGTCTGTCACACAGCAGGAGAGACAAGGGGCGGTTGGTCAGTCATGAGGCACCTTTCAGTCCCACCCCAGCCAGGTGCTCTGTGTGGACCCAGTCACTCTGTACCCACCTTGTCCTTGGCGCTGCGGCAGCCTTGCAGGCTGGCAAGGATCTGGGCCTGCACGCTCTGAACCCACAGCTCCCGCTCCTCTGCTGTTGAGGCCTCGAAGTGCCACGTCTGCCCGGTGAGGGACACCACCACAAATTCAAACGACTCCTCTGCCTCTGTTGGGGGGGTGTTTATGCCATCAGGGCTCCTGGCCTGCGTGCACACCCAGGGCATGCTATCGCCACAACTCCACTCACTACCCTGCTCCACTGGCAAGGTCCTCCCCTAGATCCTTCCCCAGCTGCAAGGCCACACACTCCAGGACAACTTGCAGGGGGAGGCCAGAGTAAACTCGCAAGACTAGTGTGAGCTCCCAGTCCTCATTCCTAACCACCTGTGGAGCTTGAGTGAAAACAGATGGGGGATGCAAGATCTTGGCACCCCTGGCACTGCTGGGAATGGGTGTGAAACCAGAGAGGGGTGCTTCCCAGAGAAAGAGCTGAGTATCTGGAGAAGGATGCGACGGGGTGCTAGGAGGCAAACACTGGGAGAGGGTGGGGGAAGGCGGGTATGGGCACCATCCGTACATGTCAGCTGCAGCCGCCTCATTTTGCAGCTCATTAAACCCAATATTCCTGACGGCGTCAGCGTGGAACTCCTGGGAGCTGGGCCCCTCCCCCACTACCATGGCATAGACAGGCAGGAAGGGCAAGTGGATGGGGGAGAGGAGGAGAGGTTTTCTACAGGACCTGCAGTATGTGAGCAAATAGGGGCCTGAGGGCATCTGTAGTGACAAGCACTGAGGGCTGGACTGTGACCCCAAGCAATGTGGTGAAGCTCTTCCAAGCTCTGGTCCCCCAGGCCCCAGAAGACAGCTGCATGAATCTCATTCCCAATGGTCACCGCCCCATGGGTGAACAATTCCTAACAAGCAGTGTGACTGTCCCGGGGGCTGGAAAGACAGCACAGGTGCCTGCGGTAAGGCCCCAGGGTGAACCCCAGTTCTGCCAAGGCCATCCCTGCTTGTAAGTCCTCACTGCATCTTGGCCCCAGGCAGCCTCACCTCAGTGACACAGACATCCCCTGGAATTCCTCCTCTGCTAGGCCCTTGCTCTCAGGGACTGTTAGCAGAACTGCCTTCCCCCAGAAATAGAACCGGCGCCTCCTTCCCCAGGCACCACCACTGCGCCTCACCTTGCTTTCAACCACAGCCTTCGAACTACGTGATCTCCATGATCATTTGTGGGGCTCAGTCTGGTGGACCAGAGGGGAGACCCCACGCTGTAAGTACTAAGCATCACTGTGTCACAGGTTGGCTAGGTGTCTCTGCTCCCCTGACCCATACGTCTACCCTGATGATTAGAGCAGAAGTGAGAAATTATGAGTCTATAGAAGTTAAACTTATTTGGGAGCAAAGAAACTCCAATCACCAAGAAGAGGGAGGTTTTGAAGATACTTTGGGGAAAATCTGAGGAGCAGCAGTATAATTAATAGAGGAAGAAAAAGGTCCTATGGAAGAAGGCTTCAGGACCTGGAATTCCTGAGCCTAAGGAAAACTAAGGAGAGACTCAGCCAATCTGTACACATGTATTAAGCACCTAGTAAGTACCCAGCACTTTATTAAACTCGGGATGACACAAGAAGACAGAAAACACAGGTCCTGCCCGAATGTCTTAGAGGAGCTATTGATGTAGCAGTCTGCTATCTTTTACCTTCTTTAAGAATAATGAAGTAAGCCCACATTTCAACAGAAAGGGTTTCCGTTAGCAGAAGAACTTTTCTAAGATACCAGGTCTAGATTACCAAGTTGTAGAACTACTTTGATTAGCAACTACTAGAAAGTGCTTAATCCATTGAATAAAAAAAAAAAAAAATAGGTGTTACTTTTAGGGTACTATCCCCAAGTCCCACTGCCCACCTCCTGTGCCCAGTTTCCCTCTGGGTCCCCCTAACCTTCAGCAGCACTGCTGGGGCCGTCTGGTCGGGGGGTCCCGGTGCTCTTTTTCCTCCGGTGCTTCTTCCGGTTGGAGTGGGGAGATGGGGGAGGATCCAGCTTGGGGCTGGAACTGAGTACCTCAGCTGGGCCACTGGCTGGTGAGGGGAGAGTTGGAGAAGTGTGGGAAGAAGGGAGGCAGAGGAGGGGAGGGGCGCAGGGCACTGGGAGGAGGAGAGGACCAGTCCTGCCAACTATAGCTGGGCCACACTCAGGAGAGCCAGACGGACACCTCTCTCTAGGCGAGGTCTGCCTGGGCTTCCCAGTCCCAAAGCTCCCCAGCCTTGGAGGAGGAAAACGTGGAGAGAGAGAGTAGGAAACTTAGGCAGAGCAGGATGGAGGCAAAGGGAGGAAGCTGCCTCTGCAGCCTGGAGGGGTGGAAGGCAGCCCAGGGAACTCACGGGGAGCTGAAGCCCCAGCAGCTCCGCACCAAATTTATCCTCAATCACACTCCCCGCTCCTCACAATTAATAGCAGAATTAGAAACAATCAGGGAGCTGCCTAATTACTGTCAATTAGAGCGCGCTAATCAAGCTCCGTCTCCCACACCCCGCCCGGCGCTCACCACTAAATGTCAAACTTCATTAGAGGCAGACACGCTCCCTCCCTCCCTGCCTTCCTCCTTCCAGACTCAACAGAGAGCCCTCACGCAGGCCAGCACAGGCCACTGGACCGGTGACCCAAGGGAAGGGCCCCTGGCTCCCCTTCTCATGAGCTCCAAGCTCACTTCCCCCAGGGGTGGGCTGGGCATGGATCGGGAGGTGGGGCAGATCCCTGTGCTGGCACCGCCCAGCTCCTCCCTCAGCCCGCGCTCCTGAGGTCATGGCAGCTCAGAGGCTGGGCCTCAGGGCTCCACTGGGAGGACTCAGGGAAGGCCTTTCGGAAGGCAATTAGGGAGAGCACCCATGGCTGGGGTGACAGTGGGGCACCCTGGGTCTTCCTGTCATTACACCATCACTCAGGACAAGGGCATGGAAAGCTCAAGGGACAGGAGAGGAGAGCTGGCTCCATGGCCTTTTGAGCCTTCAGAACTGCTGATGGGATCTGTGGTCGATGGTGAAAGTAAGAAGTAGGGTCAAAAGAAGAAAAGCAAAGACAGAAAGAGAACAAAGGGGCAAACGGAAGAGCCCTGGAAGCAAGGTGGAAGGGGCAGACGGGAGAGACGGAGTCACCAACCCACCTAGGATGGGTGGAGGCCTATCTGAGGGGGGCAGCACAGGTGGAAAACGACCTTTCAGGACAACTCCACAGGGACCCCTGTTCCACAGTAGCGGGCGAGATGCTGCTGCCTTCGGAACGTGGCTCACATGGCTTAGAGCGCCCAGCCTCCGACCTCCCTACTCAGCCGCTTCCCCGTCCCCCTGCCGAGAGGCTGATGAGCTAACTGCGCAGGGGGCTGATGGGGATGCGGGAGCCGCCACCAGCGCCGCCTGGGGACGAAGGGGAGGAGGAGCTGCAGAGGGCGGGCCTCTAGCGCCGGCCCCAGGCAGGGCTGCAGGCAGACGAGGGATCTGGGGAAAAGGGCTGCACGTGGAGGCTGGAGAAGGGACAGTGCCCCTACTCTGCTTCTAAGACAACGTCAGTACTAGCCCCGAAGCAAGGTCTCTCTGACAAGCCCAGGAGGGCCCAGCTGGGCCCCATCCCTTGGCCTGGACACTGTCCCACTGCAGGCTCCCAAGCCAAGAATGCTGCCCAGTTCCCCTCCTCTCTGTCACTGGGGCCCCAGAAAAGGTGGGAAGCAGCAGAGCCACCACTCACCAGGGTGCTGCATGCCTGGGGGCAGGGAAATGGTGGCCTCACTCCACTGGTCGGCGCTGGAAACGGAGCAGGAGCGCTGGTGCAGCCCCTCAGGGCGCGGGCCAGCCCAGGCCGAGCTGCTGAGGGGGCGCTCAGAGTGCAGGGATGCGCTGCTGGCCGAGTGGGGGGCACCTAGGGGCGGGAAGGGTCAGACTGGGAAGGGAGGCCGGGCAGGGGAGGATTCTCAAAGATACTATCCTAAAAATAGGGCTGCAGGGCAGAGCCTGAGACATTCCAGCAGGGCACTGGGTTCGTCAGGTGGCGGGCCAGCTTCTGGGAGAGCCAGAGGCCGCGCAGGGACCCTGTGTGCCTTCGGAAGCAGCCTGTCCCCAGATCTTCACGCCCTTCTCTCTCTGTGAGCAGAAAGGTCCACAGCTCTGTCCCCTCACTGTGGTCCAGGAGCGGGGCGGGGGGATCTCTGCATCAGAGATCTCCCAACTTGTGGAACGAGCTGGGTGGTGCTGACACCCATCTCCACAGTGCTCCTTGTGGGGCCCCTCCTGGCTTGGGCCCCTGCACCCTCCATTCTAGTCCACATATGCCATTTGCTTTGCCTCAGCTTTACTGCCATTCTGACGAGAAATAAGTGTATCAAATTCAAGTAATTATGTCTAATTAGTATTAGTAATTATCCTGTTGGGCTGGAGAAAATTAATCTTTCATTTCCCATCAGGGAAGAATGGCAGAGCCAAGGGGAACCGACGGCTCTAGGAAAGCTAAGGCTGGGCAGGCGCGGCGGCCGGCAGTGGAGGGAGGACAGAGCACCGCACAATTCTCCCACCTCACTCCCTGGCTGAGACCCTGCTGGAGAGATTCTGGGAAAAGCCTTGGGGCCTCAGGGGCCTGTGACACTTACAAAGCCTGAGCTGGAACACTGAGAACCTAAGCTTCCTTCCCCTTCTTCAGTCGACCCAAGACTGAGACCAGAAGGAAACGGCCCTAGGAGGTCTAAGAACACGGGGGCCAAACCTGAGGTGCTTGAACCTTGAAGCGGAGGAGCCAGCCAGGTGCTGGAGGTTAGTGGGAAAGCAGAGAAGGGGCCTGGAGCTGGCCAACGCTGGAGACAGCAGGCAGAGGCCCAGCCAGGGGAAGGGTAGGCGCCAGGTCTCACACCAGCCCTGCAGGCGGTGGGACTGAGGGGAAGTCTATGGGGAGGTGGCACCGAGCTGCAGCAGCTGGAAGGTAAAGAATGGCCCAAGGTGCCACAGCTCTGCCGCTGGGATGACGCCAAAGGCAGGGAGCAAGTTTTATGTTCCTCTTGTATTTGTCACAACACCCCAAACAGGTCCAGACACATAGTAAGTGCTTAGTCACATATGTGCAGCACGGAGGCTACAGGCCAGTCTCCATCTCCAGGCCCCGAAGAAACACACAGATGCTGCCTCTTCAGAATCCTACCCACCTCCCGTCCTCCGCCCTCACAGGTCCTGCCTCAGGAAACCTTCCAGGGTGCACACTTGGTCCCTCATTTCTCAGACACCTTGCTTCTCCTCACCCCTGCTTTCATTCCCTTCCAGGTTCCAAATCGTATTCCCCCTCATCCCTAGCCCCATCCAAAGACATTACAGGCCCAACTTCCTCCCCAAGCCCCCAACCCAAAATCCTGAGGGAGGGAAAGTGCTTTCCCTTTTCTTTGTTAATTCTCCCCTCATTACGCCTGCAATCCCACAATCAGTGTGCACTGTAATTGTCGAATTTGATGCTAATGATTAATGAATTAAACATGGAGCCATCAATTAGTCCTCGGAGGATAATTCTGCATAAAGCAGCGGATAATGTAATTACAGTAACAAAGATAATGAGATGTTAACATCGCCCGGTGAGTGAGAGACATGTGTGAGTGTGCATGAGGGTCGGTGTCGGTGTCGGCACGCGGCAGCGGGACGCGGGCTGGGTGGGCACCGTCCGCGAGCTCCTGCGTGTGGGCGCTGTCATTACAGGAGTGAGGGCACGGGGCTGCCTCCTCCATGCCACTGCCGCTCCCAGGTGTGAGGGATGTCAGGGACAGGAACGGGACAGGACAGCGTCTTCTCGTTTCCCTCGCTCTAGGGAAACAGCCCAGCTGTCCTCTGGCTCCCTGCCATCAAGGAAAGGGACTCACCTGGGCCTGCTCCTGATTTTTGGAATGATAAGAGAAACCCCAAGCTGACCAAAGGGGCTCCTGGGGGCTGGTGCCAGAGGGCTCCCTGCAGCTCTCACCTGCTGTCTGGGCAGGGCACTGAAGACTGCATGTGACCTGCCATCAGGCCAGTACAACCCCACAGCAGGCTCAAGGTCCCCCACTGGCACAGCCCCACGATGGGTGGTGGCTGGCCTTCTCCTCCTTAGCGTCCTTCCTTCCCTCCATCCACCTCACAGGCTTCCTTTCTGAGCTCAGGGTGGCTTAGAGGAAAGAACATGGCTCTTCAAGTCAGACACAATGAGGTTGAACCCTAGGTCTCCCACTTACTGTGGAATTTACGACAAGTTTGTTAGCTACGCCAAGCCTCTGTTTCCTCATTAAAATGGGGACAATAATCTCTACTTCACCGCTGCTGAGGACCTGGGGCCTGATGCAGAGACATCCACTGCATAAGGCACATCTCGGTTGTGTCAGGCCCCTCCCCCTGGCCACTCCCCTGCCTTCGGCCTGGTCCGCGGTGTTTCTGCGAGAGTGGGCCCAGCACACCTGTTTCAGGTGCCTTGCCTCCAACAAGGACCACACCTGGAGGCATCATTGTGCCTTCCTTCCCTCTAACCTGGGCTTTCTCAGCAGAGTCCCATCAGCGTTGTGAGTGGGACAATTCTTTATTGTTTGGGGTCTCTCCCATCCATTCCAGGGGACTTCGTATCCCCAACCACCTGTCCACTGTCTGTCACATCCTCCCCTCACTGTGACAAGCACAGGCCCTCTAGGGAGATGACTCACCCAGCTGCAGACCTGTGCTGCCAGGCGCTGACTGCTGGGACAGGGCACAGGAATGGCACCGGCAGGGCAGGGTTTGGGGCAGCTGTTACTGGGCCCAGGGAACATGAGATCCAATGGTCAAGGACAACATCGGGGATACTGAAGTCTCCGGGAAAAGCAGTCGGGAGCCAGGGGCTCTGGAAGCGAGGGAAACGAGTGTGGAAGGACGGATCCTGGAAGAGCATGGAGCCTGGGGGCCCAAAGGAGGAGGAGTGAAGCGGCACTAGGAAGGGAGTCCCTGGGGACAGGAGGCCTTTCACCTGAGCCAGCACTATCAGTTGAAAAGGCAAGAACACAATAGCTCTTCACTGGAGTTTCCTGCCTCCAGCTCCTGTCTAAATTCAGTCCTCTCTGAGCAGAGATCCCACCTCTCACTCAGGCCTGAGAATATGCACCAGGTTGACTCCAGACAGCTCCGTCCCCTTCCGCCTCCCCCATCTCCATATGTCAACCTTGGCTGAGATGCCAGCCATGCACCCAGAGGCACTGCCCCCACCCATCGCCTGCCTCGGATCCAGATGCAGAGATGGGCCTAGGACCACCAGCGCCACTGCCAAAACATGACACTACCTGGCCCCATCTGACATCCAGATCAACTGCTCGTCTAGACATTTGCTGCCACCTCAACTAACTCCACTAGGGCTGCATTAGGGCACATGTCTTTGGCTGAGATGACCTTGAAGTGTGATGCTGGCCAGCACCCTGTGCCCAGGCTGAGAAGCAGCCAAGCCCAGAATGCCTGCTTGCCTTGGCTCCAAGGCAGTCACCCCCCAGGCCCCCACCTCAGCAGCCGCCTCACCTGTGCCCCCACCCAGCTGTGTGTTATTCCGCTCCACGGACAGCCCGTTGGCACGGGGGCTGGTGCCCGGGGCTGTGGCAGGTGTGGCTCGGGGCAGGCGCTTCCCTGGCACTTTCACCGTTGTTCGCAGCAGGTCAATCTCCTTGCCATGGATATTCTGCATGTAATCCTAAAGGCCGGGTGGGAGAGACAGATGAAGACTGGTTAGCAGCAGTCACTCCAGCGCTGAATCTTGCAACTCCTAGGTCTCTCCCTGCTGTGGGAGGAGAGGGAAGGCTCCAATCTTGAAAAGCAGGATTCTAAGCCACAGAATGTCTCTGAGTCTGGATTACACCTCGATCTCCACGGTGCTCAAAGCAGCTCTAGGGGGCTCTGCCAGG
Organism: Nomascus leucogenys; assembly: GCF_006542625.1. Lineage (NCBI taxonomy): Eukaryota > Metazoa > Chordata > Mammalia > Primates > Hylobatidae > Nomascus > Nomascus leucogenys. The sequence goes on along the minus strand of NC_044393.1, from coordinate 99,270,038 downwards.
AGGGAGGTAGAGTTGGGGGCGGCTAAGGACCTGGAGCTAAGCGCTGAGGCTCAGGCCCTCAGGAACAACAGCTTCGGAGGCAACAGCACAAAGCAGGCCAAGTGCTGGGCCAGGCTGGGATTTAGGGAGAGCCCCTGGCTGAGGAGGGGAGCGGAGACACTCGGGGACATGGATGACAGGGTGGCCACCAAGCACTGCAGCCCCCACCTGGGCATTAAGAACCTTCTAAAGCCTAGAATAGTCCCAGCCCTTAGGACAGTGTCTGATAATAAACACTTGTCGAACAGTTTAAAAGGAAGCCTCTGATTCTTTTTGCTGGACTTTGGAATACAGCAACAGGTGGTCTCACGGGTACCACCGATTCCCTGGCGGCAGTCATCGTCACCGCCGTCATGTCATCTGCCTGTCGTGTGCAGGGTATTTACCATCCTACAGCAGTGTATTTATACATTCCACGTATAACCTCGTGTAATCTTCACCACCTGAGGGAGGCAGTGCCTGTTTTGTAAATGAAGGAACTGAGGCTTAGAAAGGCTTATCTGCCCGGGAACACACAATTAAATGGTAGCAGAGTCAGATTCAAGCCAAGGTTTTTCAGATTCCCAAGCCTGTGCCCTGTGCACAGGCTTCCTCCAGCCTGTCCTGGGCCCGGGACTCACCCTGCTTTCAAGTCAGGGCCCTGGAGATGGGGGGCCACTTTGTGCTTGGACTCCCCCCATCATTTAGGGAGCACCACGGCCGAGTGCAGGGAGGAAGGGTGGGGGCCTGCCCCTCCCTGGCCTGGAGCCCCGCTGGGCCTCCTGCTTCCAGCCTCTCCTCCAGAGGTTTCCCTTTAAACTGTTTGACAAGTGTTTAGTATCAGACACTGTCCTAAGGGCTGTCCCAGCCTGTTGCCTCCTGCTTCCTTGTCCCTGTCACTGTCCCTGAGCTCCACGGCAATTCCTAGCTAATGCCCTCGGTAAAGTGGCACAAATTCCTCTCCATGGGTCTATGCCCCTTCCTGAGAGAAGAACCTGGGTGGTGGTGCCAGATTTAACTTCTGACTGAATTACATCGGTTGGACATAAAGCCGCTCCTCCTTTCCCCTCCACAAACACCTCTGGAATGTCTGCATCCTGAGGGCAGCTGTGCGACGAGCCTTCCCAGACACGGTCCTCCCACCCTGAGGAGGCTGGCCTTCACCTTTACCACTCGACATCAGACTGCTTTCCCGCCAGGCTGGCTCTGTCTTCTCACCCCGTTAGCTCCAGGGAAAATCGACACTGTCCTCTGCTGAAAAGAGCCCATGGGGCCTGCTGCCCCTTGGGAAGCAGTGGAAGGGCAGGAAGTCTCACCAGGACTCCCTCTGGCAGGAATAATGAGGGCATCAAGTAGACAAGGAGTCACCTGGTCCCAGGTCACTAAGAGAAGGTGAGGAGGTTACCAGCTAGACGGAGGAAAGAGGTGCCAAACACCAGCCTCCGCCTGCACTTCTGTGGCTGGGCTGGACGTCACCCACAGCTCCGTGTCATCAGGGGAATGGTGGAAAGGCCTGGCATCAGCACGCGGCCTCCCTGCCCAGGTCCAGCCCTGTGGGTCTCGCCGAGCCTGCAGTCACCTTCATTCTCAAGGTGGCTATGGCACCTTCCCAGGCAGACAGCCCTTCAGGAAGAGGACCAGGGGAGTAACCAACCAGAGCAGAGGAGCCACGCCTAGAAGGTGTGTTCAGGAAGGAGCCCACACTCCCTGCCACTGCTGCTCCTGGCAGTCCTGGGCTTACCTGTGCCCTCCTGCTACCCAAGTTCTCTGTGAGGGACAGTACCAAGTGCCTGGCCCCAAGCACACATGTGCTAAAGTCTTGTTCATTGTCCCAGAACCACAGAATGACATAACCGAGGAATCAGTGAGCAGCCTCCCGCCCAGGCAGGACCTCTTTGACAACCGCTCGGCCCGCACTTGGCGGAGCAGGACTCTGCCCACAGCTTGGGGCCTTGCCAAGGTGGCTGGGAAGGAAGCAGACCCAGGAGCCCCTCCTGCCCTCCCAGCGTGCCTCCATCCATCCTTCTCCAGCACACTGGGCTGCACGCCACTGGCCCCGCCGGCCCTCTGTCTTGCTTTCAGCCCAGTGTCCACTCAAATGACTTCACTGCCTCACCCCCTCTCCACTTGCATCCCACAGACTCAGCTTCCCGTCCCTGGTCCCCGTCGGCAGTCCCTGTACACAATCACATCTTAGATCGGCTACTACAGACAACAGTCAACAGCTGGCTGGGCCAAAGGCACAGCTGCAGTCCCTCCTTAGGGGAGGGGCTTGGGCTGCTCTAGTTCACAAGGAGGTCACAGCAGCTGCAACAGTTTTCAGGCCCCACAACAGCCCTGGGATGCCCAGGCTGGGACATGGCAGGAAAAGCTGACCCCATGCCAAGAAGAAGAGTTGCACAGGGGGACTCTGTTCAGAGCTAAGGTGCCAGAAACTGGCCTCAGGGGAAAGGACGGCCCGACTTCAGCATCTCTGACGGCACCAGCCAGACACTCCGCATTCCCAGGACAGGCCGGCACCCACAGCCCTGGATTCCGCGCCCTCGTGCCCGGGCAACCCTGGAGCCTGGGCCCAGAGGAGAGCAGAGAGAAGCTTGAGGAGCATCAGCAGGGATGGGAACCTCAGACAGGCAGCAGCGTTTCCCTCCGTCAGCAGAACGGGGAGCATGGTGGTGGTGGCGGCTGCTCAGGAGAGCGGTCACCACGGCTGCCTTTATTACCCACCATCAAACAGCAATTTCTTCCCCAGCCTCCTCGCTAATTACCCAGCCAGCGTTCTCATCTCGTTTTATTACTGGAATTAACAACGAGTTCAGAGCGTGGAAAGCTATTAAGATGTGTGATTAAGCCACATTCAATTAGTTTCTACAAACAATTTAATTGATGTTGCAGATAGAATTAACAGAAGGTGATTGTGTGAATGGCTCCGCTGGCTGCAAAATGGGGGAGGCTGTGGCGGGCTCTCTTGGGCCAGGCGAGAATGGGGCACGGGGCTCAGGGCTGGCCCACGAACTCATCTTCTGTGTGTCCTGTCCCCCCGGCCCCCATCCATAGGTGAGTCACCAGTCCCGATGCCCTTGGGGCTCAGGCGAGACCCTTGCTGGAGAGGAGAGCCAGCCTCAGACCAGAGTTCTGTTGGAGCCTCTGGAGTTGCCGGAGCTCCTTCCTCGACATGCTTCCTGCCAGGGTTTAGGGTTTGAAGAGCCCCAGAGAGAAGCGGCTGCTCACAGGTAGGGAGGTGGCCTGCTCACTGCTGGCAACTGAAGAGCATGCTCAGGCTGGAAGAAGGTGGCCAGGGGAGATGAAGGAGGTGAGGCGGCAGCCCCGGAGGGAGGGAAAGCGTGGCGAGGGTGGTGGCGGCATGACACAAAGTGAAGCAGGCTCTGCCAGAGCTCCACGGAGAGCTGTGAGCGCATGGAGCCATGACTGGCCCTGCCTCCACTCGTGTTTTTGCACCATGTGTAGCCAAGTGTGCTTCAGGGCCTGTGACAGGATGTGGGTGCCAGGACTTCCAGGCCTGGCCTTGCAGGGTGAATTCTAAGAACTCACACAGTGCAACAAGTGCAGCATGGAGGGGCACTCCTGGGGGGCTCAGACGCCCACCCTAGCCCCAGGCAGGCAAGCCCAACTCCCTCCTTACTTGACAACACTCACCCTGCTATTAACTCTTACGTGACTCTCTCAGTCAGCCCCAGAGGGAGGTGCTCTTGGCAAGTGCAGAAAAATCTGGGTAATGCTCAGAGCCAAAGTCATGGGTCCAAGTCTTAGCTCAGCCACCAGCCGGGTGACTCTGAAAAGCCACCAACCCCCCTGAGCTCTGCTCTCCAGCTGGCTGTGTTTCCTCTACTGAAACCAAAACCCAGCCCAACCCCACAACCCACACTTTCTTCCACATCCAAGACACCCTCTGCCACTCCTCTCCATCCTCGCTGCCTCCACTGTTGGCAGAGGGCACAGACAGTGCACCAAGCTAGGGTCACATAAAACAGAAAAGAGCAGGTAAGAACTGGGCAAAGGGGGAAGCGGAAGGGCAGCTCCACACAGGTGGGGAAACGGACATTTCAAACAGGCCCATTCCCAAGCTCCGCCACCGAGATGGGCAGCTGGACATGAGCAGAGGGCACGGCTAAGCTGCCTGGTGTTGGCCGTGAAACACCTCAGGCTGGGACTTAGAAGACGCTGGTGCGGTTTTCTGGCCTCAGCACTCCTACCTGGGACTTCCTGTCTGTGAGTGGCCCTGAAATCCTTGGAGCCTTTCAACAGGGAAATACTAGGGCTCTCCTTGTCTTCTGGCCCTTCCTTTAGTGTAGGGCTCTGTACACAGTAACAAAGCCTGGTACCCACAGAGCGCACTTTGGCCTCCTACGATACTTTCTGCCTCTGTCGCCGGCGCTCTTCCCAGCAGGCCTAGCTGCCTCTCATTGCCTCGCAAGGACTCGCGAGTGGGACAAGGTCTGTGCCCGTGGTGGGAGGTGGGGGGTCGGGTGGGAGCTCAGTAGCCAGCTGCACTGAATGCGGGTGCTCCCTCCTCCAGTCTCCCAGGTACCAGGCCCTGCCCTGTGGAGTAAGGCATGTTAGGAAGGGCGAGCGGCTGACTGGCATTGTCCCCTGAGCGGAGGGGGAGGACCATTGCCTGAGGATTGTCAGATACCCAGAAGCCCAGGAGGGCCAGGCCTTCTCTGCGAGTTTTCTCCGCAGGGCTGTCTGGGCGGTGCTCTCGGGCCTGGGTGATGGCCAGGATACAGGGACCCAGCACCTCTTAGGTCAGGCCTTCCTGACACCTTAGGTGGATTCAGAGGAAGGCCCAGGACTTCCGGGCCAGGGCGGGGGGGGTGGGGTGGGGGGCACGCGCTGTGCTCAAGGGGCTTCACGGGAGAACTCATTAGCCCCACAGTGGGGTGGTGACAGAGATGAATTCCGGTGACAGCTGTGTGCTGGAGCCACGCGGTGAGGGGAGGGGAGGAAAGAAGGGTGGGGGAGCTGCACAGGGGCCACTCCAGTCACCACAACACCCCCCAGCTGGGACACAGGCCACGCAGCCACCAGGCTCTCCTAACAACAGACAAGGCCACGCTCGCTCTCCTCCCAGGAGGACTGTCCAAGGCTCTAGCCCATTCTCAACAGCCCTGGTCCTCCACCATCCCAGGCCCAGAAGCCCGCAGCTCCCCACTGGCACTGCCCGGCTCAACACAACTGCTGGGCAACATCGGCACCCCTGACTAGAAATTCTGTGGAAGTGGCTGAATCCCCCACCTTAAAAAACTGGCAAGGCGGATATACTGCTTGACTGCCCAGAGGGCACAGGAGGGGCCAGCCGGGTCTTGTGCATTTCCCAAGCTGCCAGTGTGAGGTTCCTTCTCCAGGGATGATCCATTCGAAATCACTAAGGTCTGCTTCCCGTCCGTCCTGGAGCCTGTCCGCTGCCCGCATTCTGTTATCCTCCCTCTACCCCCTCCTCATACTCCCCCAAGAGGCTCCTCCTCCCAGACTCACATGCAGGCTGGGGTGATAGGTGAGCAGCCCGTTGTCACAGAGCGTCACGTACTTCTTCTTCCACTCCTTGTTCAGGGACTTGCCGCTCCGCTTCAGCAGGATACCCTGAGAACAGAGGTCTGATCAGAAACCAGGAGCCAGCCCCCCAGGTCACAGAGCATGAGGAGGTCACGATGTCATTAGGCAATGCCTTCCTCCCTCCCCACTTATGCTGGGCCACTTTGAGCAAAGCAGCCTTTAAGGACCTAGCAGTGAACTTGGGAAGGCCCCTTAGACCAGTCCTTCCCCAGAACTTGGCTCTCCCCCATCATCCATCAGGAAGCAGCTGGACCGCTGTTCTGGCAGGTGGGCATCTTCCCTCCCCAGTGTGTAGAGCCACCTCGACAGGAGAGGCCTGTCAGGGGTGTAGACCGTTGGGTGTAGATGATCGGAGGTGTAGACAGTTAGGGGTATAGATGGTCAGGAGCAGACGCTTAGGGGTGTAGATAGTGGCCATCAGTGATGCTCCTCCCCAGGAGGCTCCAAGGGTCAAAACAGCAGAGATTTTGGTAAGGTCCTGGCCTTCCACCCCCTGTGGTAGCTCCATAATAGGGCAGAAAATCCCCTTATTGTCCCAAGCATCCCCCAGACCACCAAGCCAGGCAGCAGGAAGACCCAGCCTTCCCTCCTAGCAACCACACTTCCGGCATAAGCCAGTGAGACTCGCTGAATGCAGAGGCTGGATGGCTAGAAGGACGAGCGAAAGTGCCACAACAAGGAGCCTGCCCCGGGGACAAGGCCTGGGTCACAGCTGACACCGAGTAAACATATGTTGGAAGAACTGGGGAAAAGCCCCCTAAAACCCCTGGCTGTCAGATGACGATTGCAGGAGGTAGACCCCACTAGGAAGATGGAAGGAGATGATGCTCAACCACAGCTGTGGCCTCCTTCCCAGGAGAAACCTACTCCTCTAGTAAGAACCCTCTAAAGACGCCCTCACTGGCTCAGGTTCTCTCCTTTAAACAACACACACAAGGCAATAGCTGGGAATGGGAGGCGGGGGGGTCATTCAGGACCAGGGAGCGCCACGATGGAGACCAGGGGCAGATCCAGGACCAGCATCACCATCCGTGGCCCCCCATCCTCCAAAACCCCCAACTCAAGAAGGCTGAGAAGAGGCAGTGCTCCCTGGAGACTTCAAGGCAAAAGTCCCATAGGGGGAAGAGGGGCACAAGCAGATCCACAAACGTGGGGCTTAGTGTGGGGCTCACCCTCAGCTGGGAGAGCGGAAGGGGCAGCACCCCCAGCAGGGACACTTGAAAAAGCGGACTCTGCCCATACCTAGAGGAGGGGGCACCCAGAGAGGGAAGCGGCCCCTCGATGGCATCTCCTTCAGGAACGGAGGGCCCAGCCAGAAGACAGCCAATAACACGGGGACTAAGAGATGCAGGCACAAGGAAACGGCAGTCCCTTGTCTGCAGCTCGTGGTCCTGACGCCCAAGGGTGGGGGGCAAATACTGGATTCAACTGCACCTTCCTTCTCTAAGTTCTTCCTAATAGAAGGCTAAGCCCTAGATGGATGCAATTAGGATAAGGGATTCCTGTTTCCTGGACCTCTCCCCTCCCCAACAGGAGGTGAGGTGGAGGCCAGAAAGGGCACCCACTTGCAGCGGCCCCAGCAGCTGTGACATCAGTTGCCGACTTCCAGCACGTGTCACATTCTTGCTGCTCCTCTCCGGCCACACCAGGGCCAAATGCCATTGCGGGAGGTGCGAGCATGCCGGCTGGGCGTTGAAGTGCATGGCCATGTGCAGACACATCCTAAGACTAGCGGCACTAAGGGGGACCTTCCACAAGGCAAGCGGGCCCTGCCTCGTGGTCTGTGAAGGAGCCTTCCAGGTCGGCTGGGCCTTGGTGACCTGCCTCTGGGTGTGGTGTTCCTGTCACTGGCCAGGGACCAGGTGCGCTGAGAGCTCAGAAGCAGTCAGCTGTTCCCCCTCCCGCTGCAACCAGCCACGGGACTAGGGGACTAGCGTGCTAGAAGGCTCTAAGGCCCTCGGGCTCTGGAGATGCCTTGGAGTCATCCCCAATCCACCCCCCCGCCCCGCCCCCAGCACACAAACCAAAGAAATAACCAAGTGTGAGGGATGGACCCGGCTTCCCGCCCCTGTCCCGACTCCCCTCACCCCACTAGGCGTGCTTCCCTCTCCCAGCGTCTCCCAGCCTTTCCCAGCCTTCAGCAGGAAACTCCACGGCCGGCCCCGCCCCGCCCCGCCCCGCTCTGCTCCCATCTCCAGCGGCCTGGAAGGTGGAGCCGCTCAAGGCCTGCACCGCGCGCGGTTTCTCTGACAGTCAGGGTGGGAAGGGGTCTCCGCACCTTTCCGACCCAGACACGTGTGGCTCCTCCCTCCTCGCAGAGAATGTGATCGGGGCGGGGGTCCCTCCTCCACCCTGAACGCCCCCGTCCTCGGCAACGCCCTCCGCGGGCGGAGGCGGGGGAGCCGCTGTAATGACGCTCGTTAGCCGGGGCGCTGGCGGAACGACCCGTCCGCTCAGCCCCGCCCCACTCACACGCCCGCTCCCGGGAAGCGGACGGGAGGAAACCCGCCTAGCCCGCGCCTCTTCCCACTCCGTCTCCAAAGAAGCTACAGGGGTTCCTGCTCCCTCCCCAGCCGGCCGGCTGCGCACGGCGGAGCAGGAAGCAATCTGGGGCGGAATGGGAACGGCGCAGAGGCGCGGAGGCGACAGCCCCCAGAGGACCCGTTCCCGCCGCCGCCTCCCTCCCAGCTCCGCCAGCCGACTTAATTGCGGAGTCCGGATTGATTGGGAATGCAAATGGCAACTGAAATGCAATCTCCACTCCCAGCAGGAGCTGGGGGGAGGGGAAGGAACAGAACCGGGAGTACGGGACAGGAGGGCGGAGCAAGGAGGGGCTGTAGATCTGGCGGGGCTGGACCGGCGGCAGCGGGGAAGTGCCAGGAATGGCCACCAGGCTGGAAGAAGAGAACGGACGCGCCCCGCCCCTAGCGAGCGATCATTACAGAACGGGAAGGAGCGGGCACCCCCTAAAGGGTGTCACTGCATCAGGCACAGGCCTCTGACACCTGCCCCCAGCTGGCGGCACCACTCTGGGCTGTGCAGCTAGAGGGCCTTCCTACTGAGCGTCCCTGAGATTTAGAGGTGAAAACACCCAAGTGACCTACTAACTCTAAGACTGGACCAGAACCCCAGGTTCAAGTTCACAGGGCTTCCTCCCCAACCCAACATCTCTCCTTCCTTCCCATGTGAGGGATTCAGGGAACAAATAAGTCAGCCCCGATGACCAGTGAGGAAAGGGAGCACATAGGACCCCAAGGAAAGTGGTCCCATTTTCGTAGTGAATTCGGTGAAGTGTGTCTACACACCCACTCACCACCCACGCTCTCCCTTGCACTCCCCATCTCCAAGCAGGGAGCTGAGGAGCCTACGCCCAAAGCACAGGGCATCACCTAGCAGGGGCCCCCACAAAGGAGGTGCCCAGAGAGAGGGGATCAAATGAGCAACAGGTTTGTGCAGGGTCTGATCCTGCACAAAGACACACATACACACGCACTCCCTGAACGAACAGGGAAGCCTCTGGCTGCTGTCACTGTGCTCTTGGCTTTCCAGGGGGCCTCCCAGTAGTCTGGCCCAATTGGGGTGGTCACTGCCAGACATAAATGCGATGAACATTTCAAGAGAGGGGTGAGTGGAAACAATACGGATCACGGCATGGGACCCTGCCCTCTGGGACACTACTCTGCTTGGGACTCTTCATTCTAAATGGACTTTCGCTGGGGGTCAGAAACCCCTAGCCTTAACGAATGAATCCTGGTCACACCGACTGGCCCCTCCCCACAAGTAGTCACACTGCCCATGAGTCCCAGCCCCGGAGAGCCACACCTGACCGCAAGCCTTGCCACACCGGGCTCAGGTGCTCTGGCCACATGAGCCTCCTCTGTGGTCAAAACCTGGCAGTACAGCTGCCTATGTACATGGCCTCTCCAACCACCAGATCCCAAGAAATTCTGTGCCAAGTGCCCCCGTTCGTACAGGCACCCCAGCTCCTCAGGCTCTTGCCCACACACCAAAGACATGCCTCCCCATTCCACCCCAGCAGCTCTGGCTCAGCACATCAGAGAGACGCCCTCCGTGGGGCAATGCCGTGTCCACTGCAGGAATCCAAGACCGGAGGTGCGGAAGAAGGCAGGCCCAGGGCCCCCAAGACTGACTAGAAAGGAGGTAGGAGAGGTGAGGAGGTGGTCTCTCAACTTTTTTCTTTAAAGACGAACAGAGGCCCTTATTAACAAAACCATGCCAACAGACCTAGCGCTGGACTAGCCCTCAGTATCGCCTTCCACGCAAGCTCCTCGGGTTGCTCATTTTCCTTAGAAAGCCACTCAACCCTCTCCAGACCCAACCCCAGAACCAGCGGGACAGGCTGAGCGCCTGGCTGAACACGGCAGGTAGCTCTCTGCTGCCCTCCGGTGGTGATCAGAAGGTACAGGCAGAGCTGGTGGCCAGAAGGTGGCGGCGCAGAGAAGGCGCCTTCTCACGGGAGAGCCAGTCCCTTGTTAGGGACTCCGCCTAGGAGGGTGGTGCTGGCCTCTGATGCCATCTCCCCCATCACAGAGGCCTGAGAAGAGGCCCTGGGAAGCGCCACATTCCTGGGCCTCATTCTGAGCCCTGGAGCACACGGGAAGGGAGGCGCTGACCTGCTTGATGGGGATGGCGCGGCCACTCCCGATGCTGTCCACCTTGCACTCGGCAGCCTTCTTCTCCCGGTCCAGGTCAGCACCCTTCCGAGACTGGAAGAGAAAACAAAAGGAGTGTTAAAGAGGCCCAGGGTCTGCCGAGAGCTGCCCACCTGGACTTCCCGGCCTCCCTCCTGCCTCCCTCCTCCTGGGCAGCCCTAGCAGTGGGTCGGGCCGGGGCGGCGGGACGGGAAGGAACTGAGACCACGAGTATTCCAACGGGTTTATTCTTACACACGGCACCATACAGAGCAGCACAGGTCACTGAGCCGGGCCCGCCCCTTACAAAAGAGCAAGGACAGAGAGGCCGAGGGCGCGAGGAGCACGCCCGGGGCGGGGGCATAAGAGAAGCGGGGGCGAGGAGGTGGACGGTGGGGCTGCTGGTCGGGAGCACAGGGCGCGACAACCGGGAGCGCAAAGTCCACAAGTGAGCGGGCAGATGGCCCGTCTGCGGCACAGACACCACACGGCACGTGGCACCGAGCGCGTCGGCGTGGCCCAAGGGGCACAGTGGATGGACAGAGAGAGGAGAGAGGCCAGAAGAGGCCCTGCACCCTGTCAAGCTCCTGGGGCAGAGTCCACCCGAATGCGGATCCTAGGAAATAGGGGGAGGCCAAAAAGAGGGGGCAAGGCAAGCGCGGCGGCGGCGGCGGCTTCCGGAGCAGGAGCAGGAACGGCAGAGGTCCATGCAGGAAGGAGCAGAGGAGGGGAGGGGCAGGAAAGCGCCCCCCAGGAGCAGCCGGGCCGGGCGGGCTTGGACTCCCCCGCCCCTCTGGGCCTCGTCGCGCTGGCCAGCGCCGGGCGTGGGGCCGAGCTGCCTTCTTCTCCATGCAGCGAGCCTGCAGCGTCCGGCCGGGCCTGGTCCCCGGCAGCCCCCAGCACGGGCTCCGGCGCTCCTAGCCTTCCCTGGGGGTGGGGTTAGTTACAAAGGTTCCCGTGGGTCTCTGGAGTGGGGAGCTCGGCGGCCGCTTCTCATCTGAGAGCAGTCCCAGGGCCCGGCCCGCCTCCGGCCCCGCACAGGGGGCATGTCCAGAGGTGCTGTGTGTCACCAACTGGTCTTCTAATTTGGAAGGAGTTGGAAAGGCCTTTTTGTTGATGAAAAGTTGGAAACAGTGGCACATATCTGCAAATATCGAAAGAATAAAGATTTTGGCAAGTTATACTCAAGCCCCGCACAAGTCGGTCAGTACCGGTGAGGGCAGAGACCCAGGCGCCTGGGGAGCGGCGGCAGCGGGATGAAGAGGAGGAGGAGGAGGAGGAGAAGGACGAGGAAGAGGAGGAGGAGGAGGAGGACCAGAAGGAGGAGGAGGCGGCGGCGGTGGGTGGCAGCGGCACCTGCTGGGCAGACACAGGCCAAGCGTCCACCTCAGCAGGGAATGGTATGTTCGCCACTGGGCAGTCCAGGCCCCATCCCTCTTGTTCTCCCAGGCTGCCAGGAGCCAAGGGCACAGCGAGGGGACACAGGGCCACAACTGCAGCGTGGGAGAAAGCAAGGCCAGAGGGTACAAGGAGAACCGGGCAAAAGAGCCGCCGGAGAGCAAAGTGCCACCCAGCAGCTCCACAGGCAGCACCGCCCCATCCCCTCCTGGGCTCCACGGCCCGGACCGCCACAGCCCTCTGCCCCTTTGGCCCAGGGAGGAGGAAGGTGGATGGGACTGCTGCCACCGGGTCCCCAGACAGAAAAGCCAGTTTGGGGGGAGTGGGGTGCAGCCCACCCCAGCCAGATTGTGAGCCAAGAGGCCCCAACCACCAGAGGACCCCTGGGAGCCCAGAGGGGCACCTCCCCATGCGGACAGGAACTGGGGCAAGAGCAGCAACGAAATGAGCACATGAAGTCACAGGAGAGACTGGGGACAGCACGACCATGTCCAGTGGGGGGTCACTAGCCACAGAGCAGGCAGGACACAGGGGCTCGCCCTCGAGCAAGCATGTTGCTGCCGGGGAGGACGATGAGGGAGAAGAGGGGAGGCCCCAACAGCAATGATGAGAGGGGAGGTCCCAAGATACACCCACAGAGACGGACGCGTCTTGAGGCCGTCTCAGGGACAATGGTGCAAGTGAGGTCACCACGGAAACAATGGAAAGAAAATATAAGGTCGCCGCTGTGAGGATGGAGAGAATGGAAGCGCCAGAGGGAAGGCCGTGCCGTGAGCAGCCAGGATGGAGGGCAGCAGAGTCGAGGCAGGCAGCAGAGAGCACAGGATGGCAGGAAGCACGGGGCGCAAGGGAGGAGGCCGGGGGCTGGGCATGGGCGGAGGAGAGGGTAGCAGGGCAGGGGAAGGCAGGGGGTGCCCTGGGGTTGCTACAGAGCTTGCCAACAAGGGGAAGGGGAGATTAAGAATGGAACTGAGGCAGCGGATGACTGGGGCACGATGCCAGGGAGCAGGGTGCCCAGGCCCTGGCAGTAGTCACCGTGGACAGAGGCACTCAAGGGTCCCGCAGCAGCAGCAGCAGCAGCAGGTGTGGGCTCAAGCAGGCGCCCCCCCACCACACTCTAACGTCTCAATGGCAATGGATAGAAAAGAGAAGCTGCGCATCTAGGCAGGGTCAGGGCTGGGCAGCTGCTATGTGTGGCAGAGCCGTCAGCACAGAGGCTCTGTTAGCATGGATGGCCGTGAGGGCAGGTGGCGGGCTTGGGACGGAGGCAGGCAGCCGGGAGGGAGAAGTGAGCTGGGCAGGCAGAGGCGAGGATGAGTGAGCAGGGCTTGGAAGCGCCAGCTCTGTCCGGGCAGGGTCCGGAGATCTGGCCTGACCGGCCACACTCGGGCCCAGGCTGAGAGCCAAGCCCTGCTCTCGGAAAGAGGCGCATGGAGTGACGCGGAGGGGTGGGCGCTCTCGTGACAACCCACACGGGGGTTCACCCACCTTTGTCTGGCCCAAGACTCCTGGAACATCCAGCCAAGCCCGGCTGGAGGATTAGGGTTTGGATGGGCACTGCGTGTCGCACATTGGGAGGGGAGAGCCGGAGGCCACCCTCAGCCGGGCCAGCACAACAGCCCCCAGGTGTGGGGTGTGAGGTTTGTGAGGGGTGAGTGAGGAGCTCACAAGGAGACAGGACAAACCTGAGAGGGAGGAACGAGGCAGCGTGGTGAAGCCCAGGAAAAGATGGCTAAGCCTTTGTTAAACCAATCACAGCGGTGGGTGGAAAGCATGAATTTTCCCCTCGGCAGTGGGGTAACGGAAAAAGAGCCGGAAGGCAGACGGGGAGGCCTGGGCTCTGACTCTAGCTGGGCCAGCTAACCCTCTGTGTCGCCTTGGGCAAACAGCCTTCCGGCCGCCGGTTCATTAGCTGTTGAATCAAAGGGGGTCAGGGGAGTTAGGCCAAGTGAGTCCAAGGATACTTTCAAGCTCACAGACACCCTAAAGGGGCCTAGGAGAGAGGAAGGCGGCGGGGAGGGTGAGTGTGTGCGGCAGAGGGCAGGGAGGACTGTGGGGACAGGGTAAGGGCCACTACTGGAAACCCCTTGTGGGTGCAGAGGAACAGTCTGGAAGACTCTGAGGGCACCGGCAAGGACCCTCGGGAGCCGTGTGTATCTGAGGGAGAGACTGCAGGTGCCGTCTTCCTGACTTGGGGCTGCCCACGCCCCTCCTGGCTGGGAGCTCGGCGCTCAGCCCTGCCTGTGCAGCAAAGGCGGCTGGGCGGGGGAGGAGGGCGGTCACGTACCGTGAAGATGTTGGAGCGCCGCTTGGACTGCTTTCGGATGGGTGTGGGGGTGGAGGAGGCAGCGATGGTCTCGATGCGCAGCTCCCGCTGGCTGATGCTGGGGGTGGAGGGGACTGAGGACGAGTAGTCGCTGAAGGCGCTGCCGCCGCCATTCGTGGCCTAAGGACAGAGAGGGCTGCTGAGGGCAGCTCTGGGTCAGGGGGCGGGACGGGCACCAGGCGGGTGCCGGGAATCCCTGTGCTAATGGGGGCCTGGCCGGGGCTCACGGGCAGCAGAGGGGCCACTAGCCCCTACAGATGGTATGGGGGGAACATTCACCTGGCCTGGAGGCCAGCAGGATCTACTGTCACCTTGCCAGGGCTGCCCCACTAGGGCAGCAAACCCTCATCCTGGGGCCCCGGCAGGAGTGCTTCTGGCCAACCAGGGAGCTAAGTCAGAGGCACAGGCTGGTAGGTGGGAATCAGCTGCAGGGCCTGGCAGTGAACAGACTGGAGTCCTGACCTGCAGGTGGTCTGGAAGGAGGTACAGGGTCACCCCGGACAAACTCTCACATTCATCTATGTATGTTTAGAGTGCAGGAGGCCAGGAGGCGGGAGCCAGAGGTGGCCTAGGGCACTGCGGCATGTTTCTAGCATGCCCATGGCAGGGAAAGGGATTCCGGGACAGCTGGGGCAGAGAGACCAGAGCTATGACTCCCAATCAGAGTAAGGTGTAGATGTGGAACAGAGAAGGGAAAGAAAGAGAAGAAGACAGAGATCACAGAATGGAGAAGAAACAGTGCGGCAGCTCCTCCAGGACTCAGGAGCCATGCACGGCACAACCAGGTGGTCTGCACCGCAACTGCCCTCACTAGAGCGTGTGGCCTGCCCGGTTGCCTCCCTTGAACCCTAACCTGTACAAGAGGTGCTTGGACCACTGCCCCTCCACAACCTGCCCCTCGGGACAGGGCCCACTGCAGAAGTGAGCTGCACGAGCCCCACTCTGTCGGTGTCGGGCGAGGCTGCTCCGAGACAGTAAGAAGGACACAGCCCTCCTCCTCCTTTTTCCCACATGGGAATGCTGCCGCCTTCTCACAGCCCTGAAGGGAAGGGTCTCTGAAATGCAACCAGGCTGTCACTGGAACACCAGCTGCAGCCAGGGCAGGCCTTGGAAAGACGATGGCCATTGGCAGAGGTAAAGTGCAGTGGCTGCTGCCTTGACCGTGCCATCTGTGGATGGCCCAGGACTTTTAGCAGAGGGCATCGGGGTAGGGAATGCAGGCTGTGGAATGGTGGAGAGCAGAGAGAAGTGGGGATTGCAGCAGGAAGGGGCAGGCACCATGGGGCAGGGATGAGGCCAAGGCTATGGTGCCGGCTAAATGGAATTCCAACCAATGTTTCCAAGCAACATGCAAGGCTGGGAGGCCAGAGGAAGGTGGACAGGTGTGAGCAAGAGGCCAGCAGAAGTGGCAGGACGCACAGAGGCAAGACAGACATGGTGGGGACAGGAAGGGCAGGGCAGGGTGCAGGCCGAACCTGGTTGATGTGCACGGCCGGGATGGAGGCGGCGGACACTGCCGAGTGGCTGGGCGAGTTGGGCAGTGACTTGCAGGGCCCGATGGCCAGTTGCTGCTTCTTTCGCAAGGCCACTACCTTCTGGGCCACTGCAGGGGACAGCAGAGTCAATTATACCCACTGGAGAGAAGGGAAAAGCCTGGCTTAGCACCTCCCCCCAGACACACAGCCTTGCTCACTGGGAGCCTTCCTATCACCAGCACTGGGGCTGCGGCTGCCAGTGACTCCCACCCAGCACCCGAGTTACCGTCCTGGAAGACACGCTCCACATTGAGCCCGTAGGTCGCGCACGTCTCATAGTAGGTGCACCGCTTCAGATCTGTGGAGAGCTTGCGGGCTCTGCTGTCGTCGATAACCCGGGGATTCGCAGCGCTGATGGCATCTGTTGGAGGTGGGAGGGCGGAAGTCATTCAGCTTTTGGAGAAGCTGGGGTAGTGTGGTGGGGGTCATTTGGCCCAAGGGCAGGTGGGCAAAGGGCCTGGTGAGTGGAACACACAGAGCACCAAGAACGCGGGTGCCTGGGTCTCATTTCAACCCTGCCATGGCCTCGCTGAGTGCAAAGCAGCAAGCACTTAAGCTCTGAGCACGTTTATTCATCTAAAAAAATACAGACCTGCTAGTCACAGGGACAGCAGGTTTCAGTGGGGGCAAATGCCCTCAGACACGAGCAGCACGGAGAGTGCTGAGGGTCCCGGTCAGCACTGGGAAGAGTAGGGGCTTGGGGGCTTTCTCGCACCTGCCCACCCCTGCCCCCATGCATCGTTGCCCGGGGCTTCCTGCTCTCTGCCAGCTCCTGCAGGGCCCCGCCTCACCCTGCGTGCCCACAAGCACCATGGGCACCTCGCTGGCGTTGCGGAAGCTGCAGAGACGCAAGAAGTAGTTGTACACCGTCTGGAAACTGATTTCATCCTCCAGGCTGAATACAAACACCACTGCATCCACCCAGGCAGCAAACTAGGGGAGACCAAGTAAAATTAGCACCCGCAACTGCACCTGGAAAACTCCCACGCAGGGCAGGTGGACTCAAGTGGACCCTTCTCCCTGGACATACCACCTCTCCCAGTCCCAACCAGCAAGCTCGAGAAAGGGCTCCAGGCACAGGGGTGGGCCCTAACCCTGGGCAGGAGCATCACCTGGAGCTCAGGGGGGCCTCCTTCATCTCGGATCAGCAGCAGGTAACTCTGGCCATCCACCACAATCTCCTTCTTAAACCGCCCCCCTAGGACAGAGCGCGCGGTCAGGTCCAAAGTGTGGAGAAAGAGCCCAGGGGCCAAGAAGAAATCTACAGCTTCCCATGGAGGAGGTAAGAGGACTGGAAAGGGGCTGGAGACCCCCCACCCGGACCCTGCGGGCAGGAGCTGGAGGAGTGGCCGGCCTCAGGGCCCAGGCTGGGCCTATGACGCTCACCTTCAGGGGACTCCTCCTGGACATAGGTCCCCGTCAGATAGCGGTGCACCAGGGCTGACTTCCCGCTAGACAGGTTCCCCACTATGCCCTGCGGGAGAGGAAGGGGTGACTGGGTCAGAGGGCAGAGGGCACGAGGGAGAAGACCCAGCAGGAAAAGCAAAGAAGCAGCAGGAGGGAGAAAGGCCAGGGCTGAAGGGGAGGATAGAGGGCAGAGAGGGCCAAGCTGAGCAGAGAAGGGGACAGAAGCCGGAGAAGCAAGGCCCAGGCCCGCGGCACCCAGCCTCGCCCCCCGGCTCCAGGCCACCTGCGCTGCCCATGGGCCACACTCACCACTTTAAGCTCCGGTACGGAGCGGCTCAGCGTCCACTCCTGGCTGTTCACAAACGAGTCTGCGGAAGACAGAGCCGCCCCGTCAGGGCCAGGGTGGCACACACCTGTCCCAACCACTGCTGCCTGTGTCACCTATGATGCCCTCCCCAGGCCCAGGCCAGAGGACAGCAGCTTCCTCCACGGGACCCCCAACCCTCACCCCTAGTTCCCTAGGAGGCACTGGGAAGGTTCTTTTTGAGTGGAGCAGAGTAAGGATGGTCTTCAGAACAGGACTCTGAGGGCTGTGGGCTCAGTCCCCCTGGGCTCGGCCCTGTGTCCTTCCTCCTCTTCCTGCTCCAGCAGGTTTAGTGTCCCCCCACCAAGCCACACCTGGCCTAGTGCCCCTGTGGCCCAAATACCAGGCCCAGGTTAGAGGCCACTCCAGCAGGTCTCAGAACAGACCCAAGGGCTGGGCACCTGGTTGGGGGGCAGACTCCCTGCAAGTAAGAACAGCGCACCTTGGCAGGGTGGGGCCACCCACCACATTCCTGAGCCGGGTGAAGAGGGAGGAGCCTGGCCTGGCCTGGCCCTGTTCCGCCAGGGGCAGGTGGATAGGGAGCCATCTACCCCACCCGCCTCCTCTCTAAGCTCCTCCTTAGCAGGGAGGCCGCCTCCTGGGCTCCCTTCCCTTCAGTCTGTTCTCAGAACCTGACTGGCAAGTCCCTTTACCCAGAGCCCTCCGACAGCCAGGCCCCCATCTCCGTCACCTCCAGGTTCCACATGGGTGCTCGGGCTAGCTCTGGGAACCCCTCTCTGGCTGGGCAGCACTGCTTCCCTCCCTGGCTCCCAGAGGCACTGTCCCAATTTTGTATCAAAGAGTAGTTATGACGACCAGGTCCACAGCAGTCCCTAACCTCATGCGCAGGGGCAACCGGAGGCGAGCGCACTGCCCCGACAAGGAACTAGGGAAGGTGTCTGGCCTAGCCCAGAGTCCTCTGACTCTGGTGAGTCTCCTTCCTTTCTTGGGCCGCACCCGAGAGCGCCCCCTCCGGCCCGTCCTCCTTGGCCACTGCCGAAGACCCCAGACGCCAGGCGCGGACGGCACTCGGGCCAGACCCCAGACCCCGCCAGCCCCGGACGCGCGCGGCAGCTCGCCTGCCCTGGGCGCGCCCGGCTTTTCTCCCGCAAGCTGTTTTCTGCCAGACGCCCCCTAGGCCCCCCGGGCCGGCCCCCTTACCGCTGGGCGCGCGCAGAAGCTCCGGGGCCGCAGCCGCCCGACGGCTCCACAGCGGCGCGGCGGGCGCGGGCTCCCTCCGGCGGAAGCGGCTGGTGAGCAGCCTCCAGAGGCCGGCGGCGGTGCGGGGGCGGCCAGGCTCCGGCGCTGCGCGCGGGGCGTCGGCGCCCAGCAGGTCGCGGCGGCTGGGGAAGGCGCCCAGGGAGCCGGCGTCGCCGTCGCTACGGGTGCGCGCGCGGGGCGGCCGGGCCAGCAGCCCCGACTCGGAGCGCCGCACCTCCTGGCCGCGGCGCAGGCGGAAGCTGAAGCTCTTTCTGAGCGCCGCCAGGCCGCGCCGCGGCCCCTCCGGCCCGCGCCCGCCGCGCAGCACCGGCCAGCGCTGGCTGCTCCACAACGCCGCGCCGCGCAGGAAGCCCGCGCTGCCCGCTCGCCCCAGACCCGCGCCCGGCGCCTCGGCGGCCGCCAGCTCCAGGCGGTTCACCTCCAGGAAAGTCATGCTGGCCGGCCGGGGCCGCGGAGTCGGCTCCCCACGGGTGCGGCTGCGCCGGGTCGGCGCGGGGCTGGACGCGGGGCTGGGCGCAGGCGAGACCGGCGGTTCCGAGGGCGCCGGGCCCCGGCGGCCGAGGCGCGGGCGCAGAAGGCCGAGCAAAAGGCCGCGGGCGCCGGTGGGCGGCGGCCCCGGGCCGCCCGAACACACGCTCCGCGGCCGCGCCGGCTGCTCACTGGCGGCGCAGAGGGCGGCCTGCAGGGCGGCGGCAGCGCGGCCGGCCGGGGCGCCGTGCAGGTCCAGCGAGTCGCAGAGGCTGTGGGCGCGGCGGCACGCGGCGGGCCGCTCCCCGGGACAGCTGTCCCCCTGCGGCCAGCCCCGCTCCATGCTCAGGGCCGGCGGGCGCGGGACAGGCCCATGGCGAGGGGCACGGGGCTGGGCCCGGGCCGGGGCCGCGGCCGGGGCGCACGGACCTCCGGCCTCTGGGCACCTGGTGTGGGCCGACCGAGTCCCTCAACTCCTCCACCTCGCAGCCGGCAAGCCCAGACCTGGAGAGGCCGGGAGCCAGCCCAGCCCGGAGAGAGAGGCGGCAAGTCTGGCCTGGAACGCCCGGGAACGGCGGCGCGGCGCGGCGCGGGGGAGCCGGCCTGCTGGGGCAGCCCCCGGGAGCCCTCGAAAACAGGAAATTCCAGCCCAGGGCTCCTCCTAGGATCCGGCAGGTAGGTGAGGAGCTGTCATTACGAGCAGGCCAACTAAATAACAGTCCTCAGTCCACCACACACTGGGCCCCATTTTGGAGAAAAGTGGGCCATTTCTCATTCTTCAAAGGAAGAGCCAGAAGAGCCAACAACTTGAGGCCCAGAAGTATGACAAGCCTGAGTGAGAAGTCAGAGGCAGCCATGCCGGGTATGCGCGCGTGTCCTCGTCTGCAACACGCGAGCTTCAACGAGGTGGTCCTGTCTTAAGTTTCGGCTCTGACATTCTGAGGTCGAGAGTTGCTGGCTGCTACAGTCGGCTTCCGTTGATGACTGAGGCTGTCTTCTTTGGAGATTATAAAATCCAGAAGATACTCATCTGTCTGGACTGAGTTAAGCGTCCTGCCTAAGGGCAGCAGAGAAGTCAAAGATAACCTCGGCCGCAGTTCTGGGTGAGTGGCTCACTTCTGAGGCCCGGACCTCTCCAGGCCCCTGCTGCTCACTGGGTCTCACCTCCTGTCGGGATGATGGGCTGAGATCAAGTGGTAGCCTGCGGTACTGGCTGGAGCCTGACGTTCTGTAAATGAAAACACTCCTCCAAGCTCCGAGGCCCTTCCAATTCATGACTGTGGGCTGCTCGGACACCCAGTAAAACCAGGGCTCACCCAGAATTGGGGGCAAGAGCTCCCCGGCTGTGATTGACACTGCATTGTAAACATCAGTCCTCTCCCAGGCTCTGAAGACCAGTCAGTTTCCCGTCATCCACAAAATCAGAAACCATTGGCTGCCTCAATACCACCGGCAGATCAGGAGAAACCAGTTTAAGTAGTGGCAAGGGACGAGGGGCTTGCATTTCCTTTAAAAAGATAATACTGCCCACTTTCCTCCACCTCCAGTCCAGCCCAACTCCCAGTGTCCCTTTCAGCTTTAGAATTCCATGGACCTGGTCAGAGCCAAGTAGGAGATAAAAGTGGCACATTCCTGAGGGGCTGGGTGGGAATGCCTAAGGAAGGCAGGGCCTCTCCATCCTAGGTGCTCCCTGCAGAAAAGAGCGCTGGAAATTCCCAAGTCCTGGGCTGGATCTCCCAGGCCTGGAGAGGCCCTGGTGGTGAGTTTGTATTTCCGTGGGACTAGTTATTAGCGTTGGTGAAGATGGCTTCTTCCTGTATGGGATGCATGTTCCCCCCACAATAGAAGTACCTGCAGAGGCACCCTTCCCAGGTCCTCAGGCAGGCACAGAGACAAGAACACAACTCAGTGAAGCCGGCCAACGTCACTGAGCTGCAGATCAAAAGGAAATGCATTCTGCCTTGACTTCCCTATCTGCATGTATCTATCCTCTCTCTCACGCACAACAGGGAATGGCTGTTCTGCCAAAGAATAAGGCTGCCCACTCACAAGCTCATCCTGCAAGCCAATGAAAATGCAAGCAAAGGGTCGGGCGCGGTGGCTCACACCTGTAATCTCAACACTTTGGGACGCCGAGGCGGGCGGATCACCTGAGGTCAGGAGTCCAAGACCAGCCTGGCCAACAGTGAAACTCCATCTCTACTAAAAATACAAAAAATTAGGCACCGTGTCTCACGCCTGTAATCCCAGCGCTTTGGGAGGCCGAGGCAGGCAGATCACTTGAGTCCAGGAGTTGGAGACCAGCCTGGGCAACATGGTGAAACCCCGTCTCTACAAAAAAAAATATGAAAAATTAGCCAGGCATGGTGGCACGAGCCTGTGGTCCCAGCTACTTGAGAGGCTGAGGTGGGAGGATCGCTTGAGCCCAGAGGGTCCAGGTTGCCGTAAGCCAAGATGGAGCCACTGCATTCCAGCCTGGGCCACAGAGTGAGACCCTGTCTCAATAAATAAATAAGAAGCAAGCACAGGACAGCAGCTATGGGAGCCGACCTCTGGAGATGGAGAGGGGATGGGGACACGGTACCCAACAGGGGATGGGCCACTTTAGAACCTAGCTGCCTCTTTCAGTGGGAGAACAGTAGGATGGGAAAGAAGGGGGTTAAGGCCCCAGCTGCACACATGCTGGACACAGATACACACACACACACACACACACACACACACACACAGAAGGCAGGCAGCAATCCCAGTCCCCAGAAGAACATCTTACAGTCTCAGAAGACACGTAAGTCCCAGTGCACCTGCAGAATCAGTCCAAGGAGAAAGTGCCACCTGGGTCAACTCCCAAACCCGGAACAGCTTCCTCTCCCTCACCTGGCTGCCTCCTCCTTCCTAGTCCTTTTCCCCAGAAACCTTTCCTGACCCGGGGAAACTAGACAGGGAAGGGCACCTGCTCCCACATAAATGTCTCAGGACATCAAGCCATTCAAAGACCCCAAAAAGGAGAACAGCTGCAGGCACACACCTCTTTTCCTCATTGATTCAGCCCAGGGTCAGAGATAAGGTCTCTGTTCTGCCTGATAAGATTCTGCTCCAAAGACACGCATCAAACACAGCTGTGCTCTACACAGACAGCCACTACCTACTGGGCCCGAAGGAAATTAGGACAACCCTAAAAAGCTCCAGGCTGGGACTACACGAACAGTACTGAAATCCCACAACACAAGCCCTCACATCAGTTTTCTTTATTAAGGCCACTGGAAACACTGAACTGAATTTGACTCTGAGGGGCTGAGAGTCTCCGTGGGAGTTTCTGGGGGACTAAGAGGAAACCTCTCACAAATGCCCACAGTGTGCATCCTGGGGCAGGAGGAACACAGCCTTCCCCAGAGCCAGAGAGTGCAGAAGCCGAGCTCAAGACCCCCTTCTGTGGACTACCTGGACGTCAGGAGGAAAAGCTGACTCCAGTTATGCCCAGTTCCTGTGCTAGCCTAGGCCTTGGGTGCCCTGCTTGCGTGTGCACAGGGGGGTGAGGGGCCGGGGGGGTCGTGACGGGGAGAGAGAACACCCCTAGGCAGGTGTGAGGTGTGAGACCCTGCCAGAAAGAGAAAGCTGGTCCTGAGGACGTGGGAACTGGTCGCCTCCAGGTGTGTGTTGCTTGATCCACTGGTGAGCCCTGGCTGTGCCTGCCGCAGCCCACGTGGCCCACAGGGAGCTGGCAGATTTCTTTGGAGGAGATGAGGGAGGATGGATAAGCCTTCTCCTGAAAGCTGGAGCTTGTGGCCAGCTCCGCAGGGCAAGGCTCTGGCTTCCTCCAGCAGCCAGGTGTAGTCCCAGAACCACCCTGGCCCTCCCAGTCAGGCCCTTCTTGCCCACAAGGTGGCAGCAAAACATCTTCCTGCGGCCGGGGCTTAGGCTGCAGCCGGGAAGGCTGGCGGGATGCTAGGGCTGGCCACACCCCCGCCACGGAGCTGGGGAGGCAGTGGGGGCCACACCAAGACCCCTTCGCCCCCCAGGACTGGCTGGTGTCCAGCAGGCTCTCCAAGTTGGAGCTTAGGGAATCAGAGGAGAAGACGGGGGGCGGGGGGAGAGTGCTCAGGATGCCCCCCCAGCGGGGCCACAGTCCTTCCTAAGTGTCCCAGCAGCTGTCCCGACACAACTCAAGTTGCTGTAGCAGCAGCCATGGACCTAAATTCCACCCCCAATAGCTCCATTCTAGCATCCCCCATGTTCAACAGCACCACATGAGCCCTGGAGCCGCACAAGCCAAAAGCCTGCTAGTAACACCCTCCATTCCCTTCCTTACCACTCCCCCAGCCCAGTCCGTGTCAGTCCTGGTGGCGCTCCCTCCTAAATGTGGCCCAGATCCATCACCAGCTCCTTTCCTCAACTCAAAGGCAAGCCACCATCCTCCCGGGCCTAAGCAGCACATCAGCTTCCTAGGGGTCTCCCATCTCCAGCCTCCATCACCACCACTGCTGACTGATTTCCTTTACAGCTGGGGCGGACCTCTTCAAACCATAACCTGGTCACCTCTCAGCAAAGCCCTGCAATGGCTCTCCAGCTGGTGTAGAATGGCACCCAAATCCCTTATTCTGTTCCAGTGCCCTGTGTGCTCCTGACTACCTGCTTGCTCTCACCTGACACCCTCCCCAGGACCCGCCTCCATCCCCATCCAGCTTTGACACCTCCCAGGCCTCTGCCCTGCTTGTCCCTGAGGTCATTTGGACCATGGCTGAAGCATCCCTTCCTTGGGAGGCTGACCATCTCAGTGACCATGCTCAGCGTCATCTAACACTTGCCACTGTCAGCAAGTGCCCCCACAACAGAACTCTGCCAGGCACATGAAGGTGGCCATGATTCCCCGAGTGAGTGAGTGGAGGTCTTTGCTGAGCATGCACTGTGCTCCCGGGGCTTTTGGCCTCTGTGGGGAGGAAGGCCTAAGAGAGATGGGCCCTGGCTGGGCCAGTCTTTTGAGAGAAGTCACAGGCAAAATAATCTGCACAGGCCCCAAGTTGAAATGCACAGCGCACCCTGGAGTTGAGAAAGCTGGATTCGAGTTCAGCCTCTGGCCCCTATTAGTGGGTGACCAGCCACGGTCTCCTTAACCTCAGGTCTGTCTGTAAATTAGGGATGGCCCAGCTTCCAGCTAAAGGTGCTGTGCAGGCCCGCACTGTGAGCATGGAGGGCTGCATGGTGCCTGGCATGCAGCGAGCAAGCAACAGAAGGAGCCATTCCTATTGCGCAAGGGAGAGCCGGAGTGGACGCTGGGATTACTGAAACCAGCCCTCTTCACGTTGGAAATCCAGGCAGATGCGGTCAGCCCATGAAACCGTAGCAGCTCCCCCTCAGCTTGGCTTTGATTCCTGGGCTGGTCCCTCCACCTCCCCTCTAAGAGACCTCAGAGATAGGGAGGACCCTGGAGAGCCCTGAGTCCTAACCCCCAGGACCTCAGAATGTGACCTTATTTGGAAACAGGGTTGTTGCAGATGTAATTAAGATGAGGTCATACTGGAGTAGGGTGGGCCCTGAATCCAATATGACTCGTGTCCTTATAAAAGGGGGGAGTTTGGGCACGTCGACAGACACAAAGGGAAGTCAATGTGAAGAGATGCAGGGAGAAGACGGCCGTCAACAAGCCAAGGAGAGAGGTGTGGGGCGGATCTCTACCTAGTGCCTTCAGAGGGGGCGTGGCCTTGCCCACACCTTTATCTCAGACATCTGGCCTCCACAACTGTGACACAGTAAACTTTTTGGTTTTTGAGACAGGGTCTCCCTCTGTTACCCAGGCAATCACAGCTCACTGCAGCCTCGACTTCCTAGGCTCAAGCAATCCTCCGGCCTCGGCCTCCCAAGTAGCTGAGACTTTAGGCATGCAACACCATGTCCAGCTATTTTTTCTTTCTTTCTTTTTTTTTTTTTTTTTTTTTTACAGAGGTGGGAGTCTCACTATGCTGCCTATGCTGGTCTGAAACTCCTGGGCTCAAGCGATCATCTGGCCTTGACCTTCCAAAATACTGGGATTACAGGCATGGGCCACTGCAGCCAGCTAGGAACAGACTTGGGTTGTTTCAAACCAGCCTGTTTACAATGGTTTATTACCACAGCCCTAGGAAGCTATGAGCGCTCCAGAAAAGCTAGTGCATACTGGGAAGAACACACAGGTGTTTTCTGAGGAGGTCCGAGTCCCCTTAATCCCTGCCATGGCTTCCAGGTTCAGAACTCGTGTTCTGGTTCATCCTCTCCTTTTAGAGATGAGGGCATTGACACCCAGAGAGGGGAAGTCACTTGCCTGCAGTTACACAGCCCAGCAGTGACAGAGCCTGGGCAGGGCCCAGGACTCCAGAATCCCAGGCTGGAGCTTGGGCCTCTAAGTCATCATTTCACATTATTTTTTGAGTGCTTACTAAGTGCATTCAGGGCAAGCAGACTGAAGTCTGCCCCACCCTGCCTCAAGGTGACGCGGCTGGCAGTCTCGACTGGCGTAGGACCCAGCCTACATCCTTGGGACCCTCCAAAGGCTGCTCGGAGGCCCGGGGATTCTGCCCCATCTCCAGAGGTCAGGATGTCGGTGTGAGAGCTCCCCAGTGACTTTGGTCCTCTCCTCCCCAGAGAAAAACTAAGGGAGAGAAGGCGGCATAGGTGCCGGTGGGGGTGCGGGTGGCAGAGAGAGCCACAGGACCGAGGGCAGGGCATGGAGCAGGGAAACTGAGATTACCCCAGGGTGGGGGTGGGGGTGGGAGTGGCTGTCATTCTAGCCGAAAGTGGCCTTTCAACACCAGGCTGGTGACACGGCAGTACTATAGTGCTATAGATGGTACTTGAAAGTAGTTTGTTTTCCTGTCTATCCACGAGCTCTGTGCTGGGCGCGATGGTGGACAGGACAAGGGCCTTCCCCTCGAAGACTCGGTCCCTCAGCATGTCCCCCATCCGGCCTCCTGGCTTTGTCCCATCTGGCCATGTTCTAAGACGCTAGGAGTGCCCCTGACGCCACTCCAGCTCTGACCAACAGCAGCAGCTGTGGGCTTGGCTCTGCTTTCTAGCAGCTCCTCCCTGGAGAGGAACGCGACCAGCATGTGCCACACCCCCCGCATGGGCCGGTGCCATGCCAGGGGATCCTACACCTCACAGCATCTCCAGCCCTCCCATGGCCTGAAGGGTGGGGGCAGGAGGTGGGCCACCACCACAGGGTGGGACAGTGGGGGCCCCAGACTCAGAATATGAAGGTACGGCCCTGTGCTGCGTTGCACCTTTTCCTCATAACTTTGACCCATCGCCTACACTTCTGACATTTAAAAATGTTGTTCTCTCTGAACAGGCAGCCCAGCTGAAGTCCCATGAGCTAGAGTTCTGCCTCTTCCAACCCAATGAGTCTCTAAAATGCACTCCAAGCATGAAATTCATTCCCTGTCAGCAGCACCAGCACTTCCACTTGCCTTTGTACTTTTTACAAAAGTAAAAAAAAAAATTTCTGAGACAGGGTCTCATTTTGTCACCCAGGCTGGAGTGCAATGGCACCATCACAGCTCACTGCAGCCTTGACCTCCTGGGCTCAATCGATCCTCCCGCCTCAGCCTCCTAGGTAGCTGGGACTACAGGTGCGCCACCTCGCCCGGCTAGGTTTCGTATTTTTTTTTTTTTTTTTTTTTTTTTTTTTGAGACGGAGTCTCGCTCTATCGCCCAGGCTGGAGTGCAATGGCGCAATCTCGGCTCACTGCAAGGTCCGCCTCCCGGGTTCACGCCATTCTCCTGCCTCAGCCTCTCCGAGTAGCTGGGACTACAGGCGCCCGCCACCACGCCCGGCTAATTTTTTGTATTTTTAGTAGAGACGGGGTTTCACTGTGGTCTCGATCTCCCGACCTTGTGATCCGCCCGCCTTGGCCTCCCAAAGCGCTGGGATTACAAGCGTGAGCCACCGCGCCCCGCCGGTTTCGTATTTTTTTCTAGAGGCTGCTTTCACCATGTTGCCCAGGCTGGCCTCCCAACTCCTGAGCCCAAGCAATCTGTCTGCCTTGGCCTTCCAAAGTACTGGGATTACAGGAATGAGCCATCGTGCCCGGCCACACAAGCAAAACAAATTTTTTTGTTTGTTTGTTTGAGCAGGAGTCTTGCTCTTGTCGCCCAGGCTGGAGTGCAATGGCACGACCTCAGCTCACTACAACCTCCGCCTCCCGGGTTCAAGTGATTCTCCTGCCTCAGCCTCCCGAGTAGCTGGGATTACATGTGCCTGCCTCCACACTCAGCTAAAGTTTGTATTTTTAGTAGAGATGGGGTTTCACCATGTTGGTCAGGCTGGTCTCGAGCTCCTGACCTCAGGTGATCTACCTCCCTTGGCCCCCCTGAAGTGCTGGGATTACAGGCGTGAGCCACCACGCCTGGCCGCAAAATATTTTTATAAACAAGATGCAATAAAGTGTTCAAATAATTGCACTAATTTTGCAGGACTGATGTGGAGGAGGTGTGGAGAACAGCTGCTGGAAGTGCAGATGCAGATGTGTGAAGGTGCTACACTGTGAGGGGTGCTCTAGGCAACTGCAGGTAACAGTGCAGCAATTTTTAAAAAGATTCAGACAGGCTGAGAGTCTAGTGGACAGGATTTTAAAAGCACCTGAGAGGCCAGGCGTGGTGGCTCACTCCTGTAACCTCAGCACTTTGGGAGGCGTTCAAATCCTGAGCCTGAGGCGGGTGAATCACCTGAGGTCAGGCGTTAGAGATCAGCCTGGCCAACACGGCGAAACTTTGTCCTACTAAGAATACAAAATTTAGCTGGGCGTGGTGGTACGTGCCTGTAATCCCAGCTACTCGGGAGGCTGAGGCAGGAGAATTGCTTGAACCCGGGAGGAGGAGGCTGCAGTGGGTCAAAACTGCATCACTGCACTCCAGCCTGGGTGACAGAGTGAAACTCCATCTAAAAGAAAAAAAAAAAAGCACCTGAGGCTGGTGTTGCATGCCTGTAGTCCTAAGGTGAGAGGATCGCTTGAGCCTGGGAGGTGGAGGTTGCAGTGAGCTGAGATTGTGCCACTGTCCTCCTGCCTAGGCAATAGAGTGAGACCCTGCCTCAAAAAAAATAAATAATTTAATATAAATTTTTGCAAAGACTCTTTTACCAGCCTGAAGAGACAAAAGGAAAGACCTCACAGCCAGATCTGCTGTGTTTTGAGGACTGATTTTCTTTCTTCCCCTTGAAGAGGAAAAAGCTATTTTCACTGGTACATTTAAAGTCCCCCAACTATGGGGAGGTACCAATTCTGGACAAGTGCCACTGCAACACAATGCTCAGAGAACCTGAACTTTTCAACTCTTTTGGTGGGGCAGAAATTCACTGCCGGCCACTGACAGGTCTGTTTCATATATCAAAGGAATATTGAATGCTACAAATAGGAACTGAGAGGTAAACTTATTAAACCCATTAAACCTGTGATTGGTTGGTGTTTTCCTGTCATTTTAAGAGACTAAATGTGGGGGGCAGACGTCAAAATACTTGTACAATTTTAAAATATCACAATTAAACATGAGCTGGTTTAAAAAAAAAAAAAGACTCTTACCTAGCATGGGTGGGTGGCAATGCTTGACTGCGTGTGTGTGTGGTGTCAGGGGCGCGGAATGCAGGGGTTGGATACAGGCTCTGTTCCCCAGGCCAGAGTGCAGTGGCAAGATTACAGCTTACTGGAGCCTCCCCACTCCCGGGCTCCAGAGATCCTCCCACCTCAGCCCCACAAGTAGTGGGGAGCACAGGTGTGTGTCAACTATGCCCAGCTAATTTTTTTTTTTTTTTTTTTTTGTAGAGACGGGGTCTCCCTATGTTGCCCAGAGTGGTCTCAAACTCCTGGCCTCAAGTGATCCTTCCACCTCAGCCTCCCAAAGTGCTGGGATTACAGGTGTGAGCCACCATGACTGGCATAATACTTGATTTTTTAAAAAGTCAGATACAAATTTGTATGTAACAAAATTGTATGGACCTGTATAAAAAATGCAAGAAAATATCAAAATAATGACAAAATGGTGACAGTGGCTGCCTGCCTCTGGTTAGAATTACTGGTGACTTATGTTTTTCTGCAGTAAGTGTACATCACCCTGTTTTTTTGAAATGTTTACAGATGATATATTACTTTGTGAAAAGAAACAGAAGACTGTCTCCCCGTGGAATAAGGAGAGGAAAATTTTCTGAGTCAGACTGAGGGGATACAAAGGAAGAAAACAGGCTGTGACTAGTATAAATGTGCGCTATGCCAATCTTTTTTAAATTTTATTTCAGGGTATGAAAACATTCACAACATGCTCAGAAAACCACTGTTTTGGCCGCATGCCCTCTTCCCTCTCCTTAACACAGATGCGTCCTGAGTGACTGTCCTCCCAGCTCCCACTCACACTGCAGTTCACACCAAACTGCCCAGCCAGGGGCCCCTGGGGCCCTCCCCAGGCCACTGGGTTGGCTCTAGCTTGCTCCGGTGGCCTGGCTTCATAGCATCTCACGGTATGAATGTTCTGTCCATTCTTCAACCCTTCCCCTGCTGAGGGACACTCACGTCACTTCCTTCTTTTTTAGCTACTACAAGCAAGGCTGTAATCAATACCTGTGTGCCTATGGTGTGTTATTCCCGAGGCATGTGAATGTTTCATGTGAATGGATAATGCCCAGTTACTTTTCCAGGTTGGTCGTAGCAATCCCTTCTCCCGCTCTCCACCAGCAGCGGATGAGGATGTCTGTGCACCCTGTGCGCCAGCAGTCTGCTCTTCCATCCGGGGAACCAGTCCCTGGCGCTTCTGATGGGAACGTCCCTGATTACTAGTAAGGTTGCGCCTTTTCATGATCATCAGCAACACAAAGCATTTCCTCTTCTTTCATTTGTCTTGATCCTACTCTTTGCCTGTCTTTCTTTACTTTTCTTTTTTTTTTTTTTTTTTTGGCCTGTTTTTCTCTTGGGTTTTTCAAATCGTTTTCTTAATCTGCAGGAGCTCCTCGTATAGCGGGCATGCGAAGCATGTATCCAGCACATGTGCACTGCAAGCAGGTTCTCCTGCTTAATGACCCAGAAATGTAATTACATTTCTGCTAGTTTTGTAACTGGTTATAACATTTGAACAACAAAATCCATACCACAAGGGTGACACTAAAGATAAGAGGTGGGGAGATGCTGTTCTTAACAGAAGAATACTGGCTAATACTTATAGAAAGATTGTTGGGTTTATGGCCACCTTGACAACCCGATATCACCAACTCAGGCAAAGATCATTGATGGACGCTAAAACCATCAGGTGAACAGTTGTGCGGGGCAGTTTATTTTGAGGGTGTGGAATGATCACCCCCACAGACTACTTACTAATTACAGAGGGAGGAAATGAACCTTCACATTGGAGAAACCCAGTCCTCACGCCCCCGACGGCACTAAGGCCGTGGTCCCGTGGAGGAACAGGGGGTTTTCCTGCTGAGCTTCCAGATCACAGTCCAGTTCAAAGGCCCCACACGGGAGAAAGGAACAAGAGAGAAAACACCCAGCGCCAGCCAGCCCATGGTTCCAGGACTCGGGCCTTCTACAGGAAAATGGGTCCTGGCCCTACAATAAGTCCATGTCATGGGGGAAAAGGTGTCACATTGGATCCTGTTCCATCCTTATCTAGGAAAATAAAAAAAGCTCTATAAGACCTTTCAGGCATCGCTGGGGAAGTGTGGTTATGGGTCAGCTATTAAATATTAGGGAATTCTTCTGACCTTCCTAGGTGCTATTCTGGTGTTACGGTTGTGTAGAATAATGTGCCTATCCTCAGGAGATGCCTGCTGAAGAGCTTGGGAAGATGTGTCAGTGTGTCTACAACTGCTGAAAAAAACATATGTGAGCGTGAGACAGTGACAGAGAGCCAGCAAATGCGGTTAAATGTTAATAATGATCACATTTTTAAATGCTGTCATTTTTCAAAATAAAAAGCTGGGGGTGGGGGGAATCTGTCAGTCTGTTCCTCTGTAAATTCTGGGTTTTCTGTCCGCTTAAGAGGATCTCTCATCCCAAGATTAGACAATATTCTTCTAAATTTCTGTTCTGTTTTTAAAGGTCTTATCTTTTTCCCTGTGCATAAAGGTGGCAGCACAGGCTCCAAAGCCAGATTTCCTGGGTACAGGTCCTGTCTCCACGATTTGAATGAGCAGCCTTGGGCCATTTCCTTTACATCTTTGCACCTCAGTTTCCTCATCTGCAAAATGGGGTTAATACTACCCTGTAGGGATGCTCCATAAATTGCAGGAATACGAGAAGGGCACGTAAGCACACAGGCAGTGCCTGGCACAGTATGAGCACTAAGAGAAAGGCATTCTTTCTTGTGTGTGTTTTTTCAGAGGCAGGGTCTTCCTAAATATACTCCAGGCTGGAGTGCAGTAGCACAATCATAGCTTATCTAACTGCAGCAGCCTCCCATGTGGCTGAGACTACAGGCGTGTACCACTACACCTGGCGAATTTTTAAAAATTTTTTGTAGAGGCTGGGTGTGGTGGCTCATGCCTGTAATCCCAGTACTTTGGGAGGCCGAGGGAGATTGCTTGAGCCCAGGAGTTCGAGACCAGCCTGGGCAACATGGAGAAACCTCGTCTCTACTAAAAATAGAAAAATTAGCTGGGTGTGATGGTGTATGTCTGTAGTCCTGGCTACTTGGGAGGCTGAGGTGGGAGGATCACCTGAGCCTGGAATGCAGAGGTTGCAGTGAGCTGAGACCACACCATGACACTGCACTCCAGTCTGAGCCACAGAGCGACACCCTGTCTCAAAAAAAAAGAAATTTTTTTTTTTTTTTTTTTGTAGAGATGAGGTATCACTATGTTGCCTAGGCTGATCTTGAACTCTTTTAGGCTCAAGTGATCTTCCTGCCTTGGCCTCTCAAAGTGCTGGGATTACATGCGTGAGCCACCACACTACCATTCTTTCTGAGATAGCAGATCTGGTCCTGCTGTCCCTGGCTTAGAACCTGTAACTCCTGTCACCCGCAGCAGGAGCTGTCAATCTTGTGACATTTGCAGCACAAACACAAAGTGCTGGAGTGTGGGGTGGCGCGTTTGAGTAGTTTGAAAACATACTACGCCAGCGATTTTAATAATAAAAGCACTGCTGCGCTGAAGCCATGTCTAGCAGTACCTACTGGGCTGCAGGCTCACCGGAGCTCTGGGCCGCTGTCCTCGTGCCCCAGGCCACTGCGCAGAAACCTGCTCGCCACCCTCAGCACATGCTCTGAGGATGCTCCTGAGTCGAGATGTTTGCTTTTCAGTCAGCTGATTTTCCCTTGGTGCCAGGCCCGTCTCCCACTCAGAGCAAAGGGACTGCACCTCGAGGCACACCCACATGACCCACTCCCCGTGTAAGCAGGCTGTCATCTGCACCTCTGCTTTATTTAACCCTTGCTCAAGTTTTGGGGTCACCTGAGAAGGAAGGGCTCATGGCACCACTGCCCCCAGGTTCAGAGCTCACCTCTGCCAGCCCTCGTCCCCGCATGGCTCCCCTCACCCAGGCGTACCGGCCCACCTCTGCCTTCCAGGAGCAGAGGGATGGGAGGCAGATTCTCTCTCACCCCGAGGCCTGGGGTGGGAGATGATTCTCTCCCGGCCTCCCGAGACCCTGGCTTCCTGCCCCGTTGAACTGGCTCCCTGGGAGGTTCGGCCTATCCTGGGCCCCTCCTCTGGGGCAGAGGCCAGGTTCCCTGCTCACTTCCTCCCAGCCTTTGTACTGCTACCCAGGCGTGTGTCTCAGCCAGGCCTATGGGACTGTGGCCTCTTGGCTGTGGTGGGCATAGGGAGGGAGGCGCCCACACTCTGGGGCTTTGCTCACGGGGCGGGACACCGAGTTTCCCACAGTCTCCCGAGTCCTGGTTTCTACCCCTCGAGGGCACTCAATGCCCCACCAGCCTCTTCCCAGCCACCTGGGCATCCCTGATGAGTGCCAGCAGCTTGAGACCTTTAGGAACCCAGGCAAGAGGCTCCTACACAGACCTGATCTTGATATCCATGCCAACAGGGAGGGCATGAGTCAGAGGATACACCCGCCTCAGAAGGAGACCATCCGGCCACCATAATGGCCTGTCCCCTCCAGCCCAGGAGGAGATAGCAATGCACGGGTCCCTGCAAGCTGCTTCCTCAAGTGCCTGCCTGACAGCCATTCCCCCACCAGCCCAGGAGGAGCCCTGTGGACCCACTACAGAAGTAAGGAGGCTCCCTGGTGGCTCAAGCACTCGTGTGGGCAGCAAGCCACCCAGGCGCCGAGGCAAGAGACTGAGGACACGAGCTGTTCCAGTATAATAAAATATAAAACAAGAATAGTTACACCAGATATAGATCTTAGATATGATTATATATGAATATCAATAATCATTAGTTGGTGGTAATTACTCTTTATTCCAATATTATAATAATCCTCGCTCTATACTCATAACCTAGGAAAAACCAGGCCATACAGAGATAGGAGCTGAGGGGACACAGTGAGGAGTGACCAGAAGACAAGAGTGCGAGCCTTCTGTTATGCCCAGACAGGGCCACCAGAAGGGCTCCTTGGTCTAGCGGTAACACCAGCGTCTGGGAAGACGCCCGTTGCCAGATGGACCGTGGTCTAGCGGTAGCGAAAAGCGTCAAGGAACAACACCTGCTACTTAGCAGACCGGGAAAGGGAGTCTCCTTTTCCCCGGGGGAGTTTAGAGAAGACTCTGTTCCTCCACCTCTTGTGGAGGGCCTGACATCAGTCAGGCTTGCCCGCAGTTATCCGGAGGCCTAACTGTCTCCCTGTGATGCTGTGCTTCAGTGGTCACGCTCCTAGTCCGCCTTCATGTTCCATCCTGTACACCTGGCTGTGCCTTCTAGATAGCAGTAGTAAATTAGTGAAAGTACTAAAAGTCTCTGATATGCAGAAATAATGGCGTAAGCTGTCTTTCTCTTTGTCTCCTCTCTCTCTCTGCCTCAGCTGCCAGGCAGGGAAGGGCCCCCTGTCCAGTGGACACGTGACCCACGTGACCTTACCTATCATTGGAGATGACTCACACTCTTTACCCTGCCCCTTTTGCTTTGTATCCAATAAATAACAGCACAGCCAGACATTCGGGGCCACTACTGGTCTCCGTGCATTGGTGGTAGTGGTCCCCCGGGCTCAGCTGCCTTTTCTTTTATCTCTTTGTCTCGTGTCTTTATTTCTACACTCTCTCGTCGCCGCACACAGGGAGAAGCCCACTGACCCTGTGTGGCTGGTCCCTCCACTCATGGGGCCGGGCCTGGTGCTGGGCTGGGGACCCGGGGGTGGCTGGGCAGTTACACTTGGGCTCAGGGCTCAACATCCATCAGGGAAGTGGTGAGTGATGCAGACACCAGCATTGACACGTGCCAGCGGGGGAGGTGGCGGCTGCTCCAGGCCATGGGGGACCTGAAGGTTGTTGGAACAAGCTGAGCTCCATGGGGGCTGCAGGTGGGGCAGGCACCCACCCACCAGGCCAGGGCTGCAGGGAGAGCAGAGTCGGCCAGGCAGGGTCCTGTGATGGGGGCAAGGAGTCCTGACAGAGCCAGGTCTATTTATTATTATTGTTTTATTATTATTTGAGACAGTGTCTCACTCTGTCTTCCAGGCTAGAATGCAGTGGTGCAATCTCAGCTCACTGCAGCCTCAACCTCCTGGGCTCAGGCGATCCGCACACCTCAGCCAACTGAGTAGCTGGGACTACAGGCGTGCACCACCACGCCCAGCTAATTTATGTATTTATTTTTATTTTTTGTAGAGATGAGGTCTCACTGTGTTGCCTATGCTGGTCTTGAACTCCTGGACTCAAGTGATCCTCCTGCCTTGGCCTCCCAAAGTGCTGGGACTACAGGTATGAACCACCGTGCCCAGCCTGGCCTTAAATTTTTTTATAAGGGTGCTAAATACATGATAGAGAGCCAGGTTTACACCCCAGCTTGCTGAGCAAGCCCGACACTGGCGTAGCTGCTGGGAGAGAGAGCAGCCTTCCCATGTGAAGCAGAACGCGACACACCTCTTAGGGGCTGCCGTACGGCTCAGGACCCACACAGAGAAGTGCAGGGCACAGAGCAGGCTCAAGTGGCATCTCACACCAAGCCTCTCCCAGGCATGGAAGCCAAGAGGGTTCTTGACGCTCCACAACCAGCCCGGGATGTGATGAGAATCTAGTAACATGGGTTCAGGACGACATCTCCCTCCAAAAGAGCACCGCGGCTGGGGGAGCACGAAATCCTCACACGATCCTCTTGGAGTTGGGCTCAGGACACCCCATCTGAGATGCCACAAAGGGTGCACTGCAGGCGGGGCTGACCGCTGCAGTTTGTCCTCAGGCTCCCACAAAGCCCCGGGTCCTTCCCGACATTCACAAGAGTGGGTAGGAAGGGATCTGTCACTGACTCCTGCAGCACCGCAGGCTCTTCCCGGCACAGTCCATGAGCACCTCATTTCCAGGGTAGGGGGCTCTCCCTGTTTCTCAGCCAGGAAGTGGGTGGGGAGACAGGGGGCTTCCTTCTGTGCAACACAGTTGCCAAGAGTACGTGTGTGTTTACAAACTTTCTGCTATTACATATATTACTTAGTATGGGACAAACACAAACAAAAAAAAACCTTACAAAAATGGCCCCTGCCTAAAATGCCAGGATGGGGTGAGGAAAGACTGTGGCTTTGCTGACTGAGGCCTCTGACCCACGGTCCCGAGGGAAGCCCCTAGCAGGTGGCCAAGATGCTGACTGACAGCAGCCAGCGGACCGGTCCCGGTCCCAGTCCCCGGGCCCACATGCACTTCATCTCGTAAGAGCAGGGCCTGGGCTCCACCCTCCCACCTGGCACAGGACCCAAGGTGGGAACACGAGTACCCCTTACCATTAACACACTTTGTCACCCACCACACACAACAATAGTTGTACTTCCAGGTTTTAAGAAAACACACAGGGACAAAAAACTACTGTGAATTCAGCAAGACTTTTAAATGGATTTGTCTGCTGTCAATCACCACAGCCTAGGGGGGTGCTCGACAAAGAAGTATTTGTTATGTGACTGAGAAGGGCACATTATTCTGATTTTTTTTTTTTTTTTTTGAGATGGAGTCTCGCTCTGTCGCCCAGGCTGGAGTGCAGTGGCGCAATCTCGGCTCACTGCAAGCTCCGCCTCCCGGGTTCACGCCATTCTCCTGCCTCAGCCTCCCGAGTAGCTGGGACTACAGGCGCCCACCACCATGCCCGGCTAATTTTTTGTATTTTTAGTAGAGAAGGGGTTCCACCGTGTTAGCCAGGATGGTCTCGATCTCCTGACTTCGTGATCTGCCTGCCTTGGCCTCCCAAAGTGCTGGGGTTACAGGCATGAGCCACTGCACCCAGCCCTGAATTTTTAATATAATCTTTTGAAAAGTTGAATCAGGCCAGCAACGGTGGCTCACACCTATAATCCCAGTGCTTTGGGAGGCTGAGGCGAGTGGACTGCCTGTGGTCAGGAGTTCGAGACCAGTCTGGCCAACATGGTGAAACCCCGCCTCTACTAAAAATACAAAAAAATTAGCCGGCTGTGGTGGCATGCACCTGTAATCCCAGCTACTCAGGAGGCTAAGGCAGGGGAATTGATTGAACCAAGGAGGTGGAGGTTGTTAGTGAGCCAAGACTGCACCACTGCACTCCAGCCTGGGCGACACAGCGAGACTGTGTCTCAAAAAAAAAAAAAAAAACAAAAAACAAAAAGAAAAAAGAAAAAAAGAAAATTGAATCAAAGAGGATATACTTCAGTATTCAATTTTTACACCAACAGGCATTTGTTATTTATTTATTTTTAAACAGACTGGTCTTGCCCTGTCGCCCAGGCTGGAGTGTAGTGGTGCGATCACAGCTCACTGCAGCCTTGACCCTGGGTTCAAGCAGTCCTCTCACCTCAGCCTCCTGAGTAGCTGGGACTATAGGCGCACACCACCACACCTGGCTAATTTTTAAATTTTTTTTTTGTAGAGACAGTGTCTCACTATATTGCCCAGGTTGGTCTCAAGTGATCTGCCCACCTTGGCCTCCCAAAGTGGCACCCAGTCCCATGTGTTATCTTTGTGTATGTGTGTGTGTTTGTATGTGTGTGTGTGTGTGTGTGTGTGTGTGCCAGGGTCTCCCTCTGTCGCCCAGGCTGAAGTGCAGTGGTGCAATCTCAGCTCACTGCAACCTCTGCCTCCCAGGTTCAAGCAATTCTCCTGCCTCAGCTTCCGGAGTAGCTGGGACTGGAGGTATGCGCCACCATGCCTGGCTAATTTTCATATTTTTTATAGACACAGGGTTTCGTCATGTTGGCCAGGCTGGTCTTGAACTCCTGACCTCAACTGATCTGCCTGCCTTGGCCTCCCAAAGTGCTGGGATTACAGGCGTGAGCCACCGCGCTTGGTCCCATTTGTTATCTTATAGGCTATAAATCAGAGCTGCTCTCCAACACCATAGCCACTGGCCTGGTGCGGCCAGGGAACACTGCAAACATGGCCAGTCCCACACGGAGGTGCTGGGTGTCAATACCAAGTGGAGTGTGAAGACGTGGTATGAACGGAAGAACATAAAAATATCTTATTAATAGATATATATTAATAGATTTCATGCTGAAATGAGAATATTTTTGATATGGTCTGGATGTGTGTCTCCTCCAAATCTCATGTTGAAGTGTGATCCCCAGTGTTAGAGGGGGAGCCTGGTGGGAGGGTGTTTGGGTCATGGGGCCAGGTCCCTCATGAGTGCTGTCCCCACTGTGGCTGTTTAAGAGCGTAGCGCCCTCCCCGTCGCTCCCACTCCCACCATGTGACTTCCTATTCCTGATTTGCCTTCTGCCACCGGTGAAAGCTCCCTGAGGCCTCCCCAGAAGCACAGCAGATGCTAGCACCACCTTCCTGCACAACCTGCTGAACTGTCAGCCAATTAAACCTCTTTTCTTTTTTTTTTTTTTTTTTTTGAGACAGAGTCTCACTCTGTCGCCCAGGCACAATCTCAGCTCACTGCAACCTCCGCCTTCTGGGTTCAAGTGATTCTCCTGCCCCAGCCTCCTGAGTAGCTGGGATTACAGGTGCCCACCACCACGCCTGGCTAATTTTTGTATTTTTTAGTAGAGGCCAGGTTTCACCATGTTGGCCAGGCTGATCTCAAACGCCTGACCTCAGGTGATCCGCCTGCCTCGGCTTCCCAAAGTGCTGGGATTACAGGTGTGAGCCACAGTGCCCGACCTAAACTTCTTTTCTTTACAAATTATCCAGCCTCAGGTGTCTCTTTATAGTGACATAAGAACTGACTTACACAATTTTGAATATACTGGGTTAAATAAAATATATTAAAATTAATCTCACTTTTTAAAAACCTTTTTAATATGGCTACTTGAAAATTGAAAATCAGGCCAGGCGCGGTGGCTCACTCATGCCTGTAATCCCAGCACTTTGGGAGGCCAACGCGGGCAGATCACTTGAGGTCAGAAGGTTCGAGACCACCCTGGCCAACATGGTGAAACCCCATCTCTACCAAAAATATAAAAGTTAGCCAGGCGTGGTGGTGCATGCCTGTAATCCCAGCTACTTAGGAGGCTGAGGCAAGAGAATCGCTTGAACTGGGGAGGCAGAGGTTGCAGTGAGCCGAGATCGCGCCACTGCATTCCAGCATCGGTGACCGAGTGAGACTCCATCTCCAAAAAAAAAAAAGAAAATTTAAAATCATCCGGGCACGGTGGCTCGCATCTGTAATCCCAGCACTTTGGGAGGCTGAGGCAGGCAGGTCACTTGAGCTCAAGAGTTTAATACCAGCCTGGCCAACATGGTAAAACCCCGTCTCTACAAAAAAATACAAAAATTAGCCAGACGTGGTGGCATGTGCCTGTAATCTCAGCTACTCGGGAGGCTGAAGCAGGAGAATTGCTTGAACTCGGGAGACAGAGGTTGCAGGGAGCTGAGATCATACCACTGCACTCCAGCCTGGGAAACAAAGCAAGACTCTGTCTCATAAAAAAAAAGAAAAGAAAATTGAAGTTCACACGTGTGACTCGCCCACGTCTACTGCACAGTGCTGAATCAGAGAAAAAAAACAACAGGCAAAACATCGAAGATGACCCTGGGTGTTCACAGGAATGTGCAGGCCCTGTGACAGCCCTGCCTCCTCAGGTCCCTTCCCCTGGGCCTGAGTGAGCTAGACCAACGTACCCCACACTCTGCCACCCGGGATCTCAGGCTCGGGTCCGGAAATGGTCATTCCTGTGATCTCATGCAGCCCTCACCTCACGCATCCCCACGCAGGCGGTGATGACAGCTGAGCCTCTGAGATAAGTAATGAGACAGTCGCCACCCAGCACGCACATCCTCAGGGCGGCTGCTGCTCTAAAAGCTCTGCAGACGTTAACTGATTTGCTTCTCACGCCCACACCATGAAACGGATGCCCATGTTTTACCAATGGTGAAGCTAAGACACAGAGGGGTTAAGGAACTCACCCAAGGTCACACAGCTCCCAAGTGGTAGGTCTGGGACTCAAATCTAGGCAGCCTGGCTCCAGAGCCCAGGTGCTTAACCTCTACTCTCTTCAGGCCCTGAGAGAAGAAATGAAGGCCAAGCTTCATTCCACATCACCCAATATAGAACCATCCAGAACAATCTAGAAGCAATAATGGGGTGGCAGGGGGGCAGGGGGTGCCGCTTCAGAGTGATGGAAAGCCTCCAAAACGTCCCAACTCTTCTCAAACGAAGGCTCTGGGGCTTGCCTTTCTGGTATCTTTTTTTTTTTTTTTTTTTTTTGTACAACTGTGATTGGATAAGACATTTAGAGCATCTTTAACCAAAACATCCTCCAGACAATCTTTTTTCTTTTTTTTTTTTTTTTTTGTACAACTGTGATTGGACAAGACATTTAGAGCATCTTTAACCAAAACATCCTCCAGGCACAGAAGTGCCATCCACCAGTGCCTGGAAAAACCCAGGCCCAGGAAGGGGTGGGGATCCCAGCAGAAGCAGAGCAGAGATCCCTGGAGGGGTCTAGACTTTTCGGTCCTCCCTCTGCCCCTGTGACGGGCTTTGATCCCACTCCAGGCGCTGGGGTTTCAGGTTTGCAAGCCATCAAAACACCAAACTGAAAAGGCTAAAGGGAAGCTGCTGTAGGCAGGCACCCCTACAGCGGTAAGGAGGGGTTCTGGCAGAAAAGGAACAGGCACAAAGCCCTAAGGCACAGCCATCTGGGGCTACGGTATGGAGTGGGCACAGCCAGCCTCAGCCTCCTGGGTGGCCCAGAGGATGGCACTGTCTGCTCAGCTCAGGGCACATTGCGGCCAGAGTGCTGACTATGGGACTCAGACAGTGTCTGACTCACAGCAAACAGAGAAATGTACGTTGTAGAAAAACCTACATTAAAAAAGATTAAAACAGTCTTCAACTCAATAAGAAAAAGTAATATTTGGAGGTGGAGGCAGGAGGATCATTTGAGGCCAAGAGTTTGAGACCAGCCTGGGCAACACAGACCCTGACTCTAAAAGACAATTTTAAAAATTATTAGCCAGATGTGGTGACACATGCCTGAGTCCCAGCTACTCAAGAGGCTGAGTTGGGAGGATTGCTTGAGCTTAGGAATTTGAAGTTGCAGTGAGCTATGATCATGTCACTATATTCCAGCCTGGGTGACAGACCAATATTCTGAGGAAGGAAGGAAGGAAGGCAGGAAGGAAGGGAGGAAGAGAGGAAGGGAGGGACAGAGGGAAGGAGGGAAGGGAGGGAGGAAGGGAGGGGAGGCCAGGCATGGTGGCTCACACCTGAAATGCCAGCACTTTGGGAGGTGAGACAGGAAGATCACTTGAGGCCAGCAGTTTACAACCAGCCTGGGCAACATAGTGAGACCCCATTTTTACAAAAAGAAAAAAGAGTAACAAACCAAGAGTAAAATGAATAAAGGATATGTACAGAATGAACAAAATGCAAATGACCCCTCAAAAATGTTTTAATATTGACTCTCACTAATAGTCAAAGTGACTCCAATAATGAAATAGCTAGTGATCAACTAGTAATCAAAGTCAAACAAAGAAAAACAACGAAAGTCATTTAATCTTTTTTTTTCTTACATATCAGATGAAGAAGGGGTGCCGGGGAAGTGGGGCAGGGAACTCCAGGCTGTCTCTATGCCTGAAAATCAAATGGCCTTTCTGGAGGGCAGTGTGCCGGAGTGCCGCCAACGTCCTAAAAATGTACCGACGCCAGAGTCTGACCATTTTCTACTGAAAATTTGTCCAAAAGCAATAATGCAACAAGCGTACAAGAAGGTACATAATAAATAGCATTCCCTTACACAGGATACTCTGCCGCCTTTCAGAATAATGCCTGATATTTCACCTGTGCTTATGACACGCTAGGCACTGTTCTAAGCACACCACATCGGGAGTC
The DNA here is from genome assembly GCF_006542625.1 of Nomascus leucogenys. NCBI lineage: Eukaryota > Metazoa > Chordata > Mammalia > Primates > Hylobatidae > Nomascus > Nomascus leucogenys. Next base: position 99,228,724 of record NC_044393.1, on the reverse strand, counting down.
TCAACCCTCAGCACTACCAAGCGGCGGAGCTTTGTTATGACCCATCTCAGGTAAGGAAACAGAGGCACAGAAAATCTCACCTCTCCCCACAGGATCTCTTCTGATTATCAGCTCCTGGAGGGCTCCAAGGTGGCGCATCTCAAAGTGCTGCATGACAGAGGCAGCCTCAGAACAGATCTTAGGGACCCCAGCTCAGGTCCTCACTTGACAGACAAGACCCCTGGCCAGGGAGCCAAGCCTGGCCTGTTCCAGATACTCACGCCAGGGTCACAGCTAGCTGCATAGACAACCAGAATGTGACTCTCAGAAGATGCACCCAGAGCAGACTTGCCCCAGCTCTCACAGCCAGTTAGTGGCAGAGCAGGGACGGGAACCCAGGTATCCTGACTCCCAGCCTAGGAGCTATCAAATACGCAACGAACACAGGAGCCTCCTTTTGTGAATCTTTGGCTCCCCTTCTCCCAGCAAAGCATTTTCCCACAACAATCCCACATTTGCTGCGAAAGCCTAGTAACAGCAAATCCAGCAAAGAGTCGTTAATAGAAAAAAGACCAGAAGGATGCACATCCGACTGCTCACCGCAGATCCTCCCAGCAGAGGGGAGGCCGGGCAGCCACCTTCCTACTTCTACATTTGAATGGCTTTTAACAAGCATGTATTTACTTTCATCCCTTAAACACATTAAAATGAAATTTAAATTAAATATATATTTGGGCACGGACGTGGTGGCTCATGCCTTTATCCCAGCACCTTGGGAGGCCAAGGTGGAAAAATTGCTTGAGTCCAGGAGTTCAAGACCAGGCTGAACAACATAGCAAGACCCCATCTCTACAAAGAATGAAAAAATTAGCTGGGTGTGCTGGTGCATATCTGTAGTCTGTGCTACCTGGGAGACTGAGGTGGAGGATCGCTTGAGCCCAAGAATTTGAGGCTACAGTGAGCTAGGATTGCACTACTGCACTTCAGCCTGGACAACAGAGGGAGACCCTGTCTCCAAAAATACATATACAAACACATATACATACATATAATACATACATACATATATATGTTGTTTCTTGAGCAAGCATCTGTCTATCATATGCTACATCCGTGCTACCCATGGGAGAGAGACGCCTCAAAGAGCCACCATTCAATTCAGTTGGGGATTGAAGACATCCAGAAGAAAATTACAGTGGGGAGCAGAAGAAAATTATAGTAGGGGGCAGGAGTCCTAATTCACCCTAAAATTATATTCTAAAGGCTTCCAAGAGTTAAACTCTGGTCCGTTTGACTCTCATAAAGCTTCCTGTAGAAGCAGCTTTTAAGGGCTGATGTGGCGTGGTGTGGCCAACAAAACTTATTCAGCCCATACATGCAAGGCAAACCACAGAGACCTGGAGTTGGAGAACCAGAGAAAATCCCTGCTTCCTCCACTCACTGCGTGGCTTCAGGAGAGTTACTTAATCTAGGTCCTAGGCTGTCTCACTTGTGAAACGGAAATACTTGCAAATCCAAAAATGACCCTCCTCTGGGAAAATAAACTATGAGATGCAAAGTGTTGCAAAGCCTCATTCCAACCCCCAGCAGTGAGCCTGGCAGAGGGAAGAACATTCACAGGTGGAACATGCACCACCCAATCTCTTCACCCTCAAAGCAGGTGGCTGGGCTCACCCCCCTTCCCCACCTCAACTCTGCGCTCCGAAATAAGCTCCCTTACCACTTGGCCTGCATGGTTTAAGTCAGCTAGGGGTCAGGAGGAAAGCATCAGATTAAATTAATTTCCAGTTACCTGCATGTTAAAAAGAAACTAACACAACAGGTGGATGTTTAGGCAATGCCACACACGGACATGGGAGTTCTTAAGGGGGTGTCCGTCTCCCCCAGCCTCGGCTCTCCTAGGCTATACCTGCTTTCCAAGAAGGGTACCTTGTTCCCTCCGCTTCTGGGCCAGGGATGACAGCTGGTAGGGGGCTCACAAGCACAAATGAGCGGTGTGGATGCTGGCGTGGCTCAAGCCTTCTCAAAGGCTTAAACCCTCGTGACGCCCATCTCCCGCAGAATGACGCGCCAACTCCTGTGGTTTCTAGGAACACAGCAGGGTGGAAATAAATACTGGAGAAAGCATGAAATACTCCTTCACCAGGGTCCTGCCCACCTCACCCACCCATCTCCTACGACTCAACACCCAAGCTGCAGAGTCCAACTTGCCGTTCCGAGAGCCACTGTATGTTCTGCCTCTGTTATCTTCATCATCCTGTTTCCTCTATGTGGGAACCCTCCTGACCCCCAGGCCTGGCACACTTTTGAGGAAAGAAATAAATGATACAGGAAGATAGCCAGGTGGCACCACAGGGACAAGGACTGCTTCATCTGTGGGGTACCACTGCTGGGGAGAGCCAGAGCTGAGACCCTGGATGGAGCAGGGTATCAGGGGTTCTCACGAGGCCATGCAGCCTGAGATCAGGCTGGACAGGTCTTCCTGTTCTGGCTTCTGACCCAGAAGAAAGGGGTCGTGATGAGGTTTCCCAAGTCTCTGACCTTTGCCCTGCCCTGGTGTTCTGAAAATCTAGGTCTCCTTCTGGACTCCCAGTGCCTCTCTGGCACCTCCTACAGGCTGAGTCGTTCTCTCTGGGCGCACCAAGCCCAGACCTTCTGGCCCCTTCTCTCCCTGCCTCTCCTTTGATTGTCTGCTTTTCACTGTGGTAGATGCAACTGGGCCACACAGTAGGAGCTAAATGAATGTATGTGGAACAAATGAAGCTTTCCCTGGCTACTAGCACCCACATGGTTATGCTCTTTTTCAGAATTCCTAGAACTCTTTCCAGCAAAGTCCTACATAAGCAACCAGGCCCCCATGAGACACTCAGTCCCTAAACCAATGAACTGCCAGAGGGGCCCGGGCTGGCTCCAGATGCATGTCCCCGGCACCCATCCCAGACCTCCCCAGTCCTCGTCTTTGAAGGGAACCTCAGCAGTGTGTGGTGCAGCAGCGCCCACAGGGGAATGCAGGGCCCAGCCAGGGAGTGCCCACCCAGGAACAGTAAGGAAAGCTCAAGAGAGCACCCTAGCACAAACATGGGGACCATCGTGCCAGTCCTCCAGGATCAAGTTACAGGACGAACAGAAACAGACACAAACACTAAAACCCCAGATGTGCCTAAGGGCTGAGGGCTGCGGGCTGCCAGGGCGTATGCCGTCTTTTTTTTTTTTTTTTTTTTTTGAGACAGAGTCTCGCTCTGTTGCCCAGGCTGGAGCGCAGTGGCACGATCTCGGCTCACTGCAAGCTCTGCCTCCCAGGTTCACACCATTTTCCTGCCTCAGCCTCCCGAGTAGCTGGGACTACAGGTGCCCGCCATCATGCCCGGCTAATTTTTTGTATTTTTAGTACAGATGGGGTTTCACCATGTTAACCAGGATGGTCTCGATCTCCTGACCTCGTGATCTGCCCGCCTCAGCCTCCCAAAATGTCAGGATTACAGGCGTGAGCCACTGCACCTGGCCACATGCACTGTCTTACTCTCCCTCTGAGCTGCCACCCAACTGCAGTCACAGCTGTGGCCCCTTCTCTGTCTAGCCGAGGCTTGACCCAAACAAGAAACCCCCATATCTCTTTACCTTAGTCCCTTTAGGATGTCACCAAGCCCACAGCCCAGGGTAGGCAATCTGTGAGCGGAATGGAAGTGAGTGGGGTAAGGGTGACAGTGAGAACGCTCTGGCGGCCAGGCCAGGCCAGCTGGAATGAATGCTCAAAGTAACCATTTAAAAAAACAACAAAAAAAAGCCCTAGTGGGACAACAATGGAGAAACTTGAGTAAGTCACCCAGCTGACAAAGCCCAGCTCCGGCACACGCAATAGTAGCCATATGGCACACACACACCTAATAGGTCCACTTCCACTTCCAGGCAGGAGCCCCTCTGGAACTGCCAGCGGGGATCCCAGGCCCTCCCCAAGGCCCTGCTCCTCCCCTGTGCCGGGCCCTCACCTGCACACACCGACTGGGACCAGCAGGTCCTGGAAGGATCACAGGCTGTTCGGGGCTCCTGGCTAGCTTGGTACAACATCCTGGGCTCCACGTGCCCAGTGTCCCCATTTGGACTGAAGCCCTGGTTCTCCTGCATCCCTCTTTCTAGGACTCAGCCAGGAAACCCAAGCTGTCAGGGAGTGCTCACTGCAGGTGAGTGCCAAGCCGGAAGCGGGCTCCTGTTGAAGGCCCATACTCTCCCTGGCTGTATCCGCTTGGCTCCCTCCCTTCTCTGAACCTCAGTTTCCCCACTAGTGATGTGAAGGTGGCTCAGAGGCTCTGCACATAGTGAGCCCTCCAGCTCTCCCTCCCGGCTGAAGGCTGTACTTCTTCCACTCCCTCAGGCCAAGTAAGGGGCAGGTTTTCTCTTTCCTTGGCCTCTGGTGGGAAAGGAACTTTTCAAAATGGTCTCCCTCCCCTCAAATCCTGTCCTGAAACACAGGAAAGCCAAACATCCCCTGCTTCCTCCTGCCCAGGACACGGGGTCAGAAGTGACTGTGAGTGGCAGAGAGACTACAGGAGGCCCAAGTGCCCACTGCACTTCCTCAGAGCCAAATGGATCCTGACCGCAGGTCCCACGTCACCTTCAGAGCTGGGACAAACAACCCCTTCACCGAAGTCTAAACAGAGTGAGGGAGGCTTTGTTATACACTCGGAACATGCCGCCCCTTTCCAAGGAGAGGTTTATCCCCAGGAAGCACAGGACCCGGCTCCCAGCTGACACTGTGTTTATGTAACAGCCCAGGTCTGTTCGGCCCTGGGGCTGGGGGTGGAGGGCTCGGTCTCAGTCCAGCCTCAGATTGTGCTCGGAAACGCCCAGGGAGTCTGCGCCTCTCCCTCCTCGCAGAAAGAAGGTGGGGACGCTGCTTCGCAGGACAGAAGCAATATGGTTTGGCAGATGGAGAGGAGTTCTATCGCAGGAAGGATATAGGGCAGAAATTGGAGAAGGAGTGGTTTTTATTCTTTTGAAGACTGCCTACGGCAGAAAAGTGGGAACGCAAGAGGGGTGAGGTGGATAAAGATGACGGTGCCAGGAGAGGCTGGGCAGGGGGAAGGGAGGGAGAGCAGGGCAGCAGGGCACAGGAGTGGGGGCAGCAGGGCACAGGAGTGGGAACAGCAGGGCTGAGAACGGATGTGTGAGCCGCGGCTGGGTTGGTCTGGTGACAATGAGACACCGGCTCCCAGGATTTCATGAGGGTGAGGCCGAGCTTCCAGGCCTAGTAGATGGAACCATGGGGTATTTCCAAACCGCAATGGAGAAGTCGGTCAGGGGAGGGCTCTAGGAGGGGAAATTCTGCCTGTTGTGTTAAATTTAAGATCAGGCAAAAAATTCAAGGGCGCCCCAGGAATCAGCCTTCACATCACAAAAGATGCTCAACCAGAGGCTCCCCTGAGCTGGGGAGGAGGGGTCGCTGCTCATCAAGCTGGAGCCGGGGGAGCCCGGAAACCTCTCCCTGCTCTGGGAAAAGCTCGGAAGCAGATGTGCCCCCACCCTCCTGTGGCCAGCCCACGAGGCTTGTCGCCCTCCAGAAGGAGCTGGGGGAAGGTAAGCTTGGAGCAAATCAGGAACGTCTTTACTTCCTCCAAGGACAGTGAAGCTGCAGCAACGACGTCTCTCCCGCCTCCACCCTCTTCAGCTCTAAGAGGAAAAATTGGTCATCTCCTGTCTTTGGGGCCCAGGGCTCGCACAAATGCCATCTCCTAGTCCCCAGCCACAGCGGTGATTCAGGCCATTTACTCAGATCCACGTTAATGAGGTTTTTCTGTCACCTAATTAGTTCACAGAGAACTCAGCCTTGAGAGGAAAGAAATAAGAATAGGTTGGGAAAAGGCAGAAGGAAGTCAGACTGTCATGTCACAACAAAAGATAGGACCCAGCACCACATGGGGTCCCCCCAGACTCAATACTCCTTCCCCAGCTATGGGGACCTCTGAAAGCAGAAAGGGAGGTATTCAGGTGCACTCTCCCCCAGAACCTCAGGCAAGCAGATGAAGCTGGGAGTGGGGCCCTAACCTTAAGGCCCAAGTCATGGACAGGCCCCTGCCCATAACTCCATGTTATCGCAAAAAGCCTTGGCTCTCACTGCATTTCCACTGAGGCCAAACCCACCACCTGCCAGTGGGCGTCCCCTCTCAAACAGAGCTGGAGGAGGAAGCAGATGGCCCAGGGCGAGGCCCATCTGTCCGTGCCCGCTCGAAGGTCACCATGCCACTGGGGTGCCTGCGGGTACCGCCAGCACCCACCACACCAGGGCTTGCGAGGCATCTGCCAGCAGCGTGCCACCACTTCCTTTGCCCTCAGCGGTCGAAAGTCCAGGGCCTAAGGGCCCAGAGAAAAAAGCGCTAGGCAGCGCAGTGGCCGGGGGTTTCCGGTCCCCGACTCCGGGTGCGGTGTCCCTGGAGGTCAGTCAGCGCCCGGCTGCCCCGCAGCTGCCTCCAGACCGAGAAGCCGCGGATCCCCGTGGCGCTCATGACCCGGCCAAAGCGCGATGGACCTGCTGGCGCCTCCCACGCGGTCGCTGAGCCTCAGCCCAGCGCCAGGCCCGGCCCGCGCCCGCTTGGCCGCCGCGGCGTAGGGGGTGTGCGTCGGGAGAGGGCGCCGCGGCGAGCGCCACCCTCCGGGCCTGCGGGCGCTGGGCCCGGGAAGGCTGCCATCCACTAACGCGAGGCTCCGATCCCCCGCCCCACTGCGGAGCAGGGCCCGGGAAGCGGCTAAGCCTCCCCGGTCACGACCCCACCTCCCGGCAGCTGAAGCCCTCTGCCGCGCCCACCTTCCCCGGCCAGGCCTGGACAGATCTGGTCCCGGCCCCCCCAAGCGACACCACCTTCGCGCCCTGGAGCACAGTCAGCAGAAAACCCCCCACCCCAAAGTGTCCCCGAACGAGATACGGCGAAGCTGCCCGCCGGTTCTGCAGCACAGATCGGCAAACCTCGTGGCCTGGACCTCAAGCGCGCAAGGACCCCCGACAGGGAGAGCATGGCCAGACTGGCCCGTGGAGCCCTCGGCCGGCGCCGGAGAGGCCACCGCGCCCCGGCTCCCGTAGTCCCCGGCTCCGCTCACCCTCGATGGAGATGACGTGCTCCCGGATCTGGTTCTGCAGCGCCAAATCCTCGATGCGCTCGATCAGGTCGTAGATGGCGTAGATATTGGGATGCACGGACTCGAAGCGCTGGATCTCGGCCCGGATGGCCGCGGAGTTGGAGAGCGCGAACTGCTGGGGGGGCCCGCCGGCCAGCTGCTGCGAGGGGCCGCCGCCGCCCCCGGCCCCGGGCCCCGCGCCGCCGAACTGCCCGCCGCCCCCCGCGCTGCCGCCGCCCCCGCCGCCGCCGCCCCCCGGAGCCGCCAGGCTCTGCTGCTGCTGCGGGCTCTGCCCCCCGCCCGCCTGGAAGTTCATGGCTTCGGAGCCGTGGGGCCCGAAGCGGGCCCGGGGCGGCGCGGCGGAGGCGGCGGCGGCGGCGGCAAGCGGGCGCGCGGGGCTGGCGGGGCCGGCGGGGCCGGGACTACTGGGCTGGCGGCGCGGGACTAGCGCATGGAGCCGGGCGCCGGGGGCCGGAGGCCGAGGCCAGGAGGCGCCGCCGCGCACGCTGTGGCCGCCGCTGCCGAGCGCTTCCCGGCGCCGTGATCCCGCTGGCTCGGAGCAGCCTCCAGCGGCAACAACAACGGGACCGGGAGCGCGCGGCCCTGGCCCTCCCCCCGCGTCATGCGCACGCACCGCCGCCCCCGCCGCTCCGGCACACGCAGCCCGAGCCCCCCTCCCCGCCGCCCCCGCCCCTCCTGCGCGCCGGCCCGGGCGCCCCCGCCCCTCGCTCGCTCGCTGGCTCTGCAGCCTCCACCCCCGAGCCGCGCGCTCCAGCCCTGGCGCCCCGGCCCCTCCCACTCAGCCTCGGCCCTTCCGCCTCCTCACCAGCCCCCACCCGCATTGCCTCGAGGGCCACCCTCTCGGAGGAGACAGCTGCCCTGGACTCCTCCCGCGCCCGGCTGTCGCTTTCGCCTCCCTGCGCTGATCTGGGCGGGGTGTCGGATCTCTAGGCAATGCCCAAACAGTGCCCTGCGCCTGAGGGTGCTGCTGACCGAGGCTGATTGGCCGAGGAGTCCGCCCAGGCCCAGCTGCTCCTCGCTTACAGCGTCCCGCCTTCAGTGCGGCATAGGCTCCCCTGTCCCCAGGCTCCGAGGTCAGCCCTAGAGACCACCCTGCTGCCGGAGTTTTCTCCCTGGCTCCCTGCCCGGGCTCTCCACTGCCGGCTGCAGCTCAGAGGCTGGGATGGGTTCTGGGCTGCTATTTCCAGTTCTCTCTGAGCGCTTCATCATCGGCGGGCTCCTGGAAATGACACTTTGAACAAACTCGTGCCTACTCTTACCTTCTTGTGATCGGCCTGTCCTAAAAGACCCTCCCCCTGCCGGACTTGGGAGATTAGCTAAATGCTACCCGACCCCATTGGTACATAGAGGAAGAAGAGGGAGGGTTGAAATATTATATGCCTTTCTCCCCTACTCATACTATTGGAGAGACCAACCAAAGCCCACGCAGCTCTCAATTTTTCTTGTCTTCACCCCTTGTCCATCTTGTCCTTTCACTCCCTCTAGGGCCAGGGAGCTCCCTGCATTGTCCCAGTTCTCTGCAGTCCCATTGCCAAAGTGGGCTGCAGTTCTGTTAGCCCCCTCCCCTCCACCAACACACACACGTTTCCTAAAACCTACAAGGGGTGACATTTGCAGAGCAGTGGCTGCAGCCAATAAATCTGCCAGAGATGTTCCAGAGTATCTGCTACCCCCAGATATCCTTGGGCATCAGTGATACACATCGTCCTTCTTACACACACTTCCACTTCCCTGGCCAAGCTGGATCTTTTCCCAGCATGAAGCTGTCCACTGTTTGATTACCCACGCAACTCAGCCCCAGTCCCAACCCAGTCACTATTCCCGAGTTCCCTGTACCTTCCAAAGCACCTGGTGCAAGCTAATCAACACACAGGGTCTCCTAAGCTCCTGAGGAACCTATGTTTCTATCTCCCTGCATAACCTTAAGGATATCTTGTGCCCTCTCTGGGTTTCATCTGCAAAATATAGTGGTTGAACAGAAAACCTAGTTCTGATGTTGTATAATTCTAAAAGTAACATCCAACATCTCTTTTAGATGCTTAATTAGAATTGACAGCAGGAAGCAGCACCAGGTATACCTCCCAAGAGAGACACTAAGAGCAAAGAGCTCCTCAAATGTGTTGCCCCAGCAACTAGCACACACCTGTTATAGCACTGATGGGCTGTTCACACGTCTAGCTCTTCTACTAGTATATGGAGCCACATGAGGGCAGGAAGAGGGTCTGATTCACCGTTTTATTCCCAGTATCTTGCACAATGCCTGGGATATAGTGTGTGTGTGTGTGTGTGTGTGTATAAATTTTTTTTGAGCAGAGTCTCACTCTGTCACCCAGGCTGGAGTGCAGTGGCTCGATCTCAGCTCACTGCAACCTCCACCTCCCGCGTTCAAGTGATTCTCCTGCCTCAGCCTCCCCAGTAGCTGGGATTACAGGCACCGCCATCACGCCCAACTAATTTTTTTTTTTTTTTTTTTTTTTTTTAGTAGAGACAGGGTTTTACCATGTTGGCCAGGCTGGTCTCGAACTCCTGAACTCAGTGATCCGCCTGCCTCAGCCTCTCAAAGTGCCAGGATTACAGGCGTGAGCCACTGCGCCTGGCCATAGCATATCTTTTAAAAAATATGTTAGTAGAATAAATGAATGAACAGGAGGGATGGAACTAGAGATAGGTTAGTTCTGTATGGTATCAATCTAGACTGACATTCCTAAGGCAATATTTGGGCCACTTGCTCCCACAGTAGGCAAGAACTATGGGAAGACTAGGATAGATTATTTTAAATCAAGACTGGCCTGTAAAAACCAGGATGTGAGATCCCCGTGGCTACAGGAGCCCAGAGGGAAAAATCCAGATATCCACAGGCCTGGGATTCAATGCCATCCATATAGTAACACACCAAAGACCCGATTCCTGAGACCAGGTTTGGGTGGAGGTGAGCGAATAGCTACTGTGTGACATGTACCTTAGTTTTTACACTTTTTAATAAAGCATCTAATTTCTTCCTTATGATTGACTTGCGAGGTATGTTTTAGAAAGGAAGAAATTAATGTTCAGAGAGATTCAATAACCCACCCAAGGTCATATAGCTGAGAAGCACAGGATAAGGGATCAGGATTTGTGCCAGGTTCCAAGGTCTATGCTTCTTTCACAGTCTTGAAGGGGCTGTGGAGTCCCGAAGGTGGAGGAGGGGACCAAGGAAAGGGGCAGCCCTGAGGATGGGTATCCCTAGCCAGCCTGGTGGGGCAGCCCATGGATATTGGGGCTCTGGGCTGAAGAATTAATTTTGGTGGCCAAAATGCCTTCTGGCGTCCACTCTGACATAAGGGTAGGGGCCACCTGAGTTCCTCAGAGCCTTCCTCACTGCATCACGAACACGGGTGCTCTGACGTGCTCCAGCTGACGTCGGTATCTGGTGTGACAGATGCTCTGGCTGTTAACAGGGGAGAGGGCGGACCCTGGTGCCGCCCAAACCTCTAGGGGGTAGCACAACCCCCCCAAAGCCGCCCCCGCCGGCCCCTTAGCGATCTGCAGGCGCAGAGAACCGCGGGTGGAGCCCCGCACGTGGGTCCGCAGGGCGGAGGGCGGGGATAGCGTGGCGCCGGACTACAAGTTCCACAATGCCCCGGGCCGCGGCGGCGGGGAAGGAGGGGTGCTTCAGGTGCCTGCGACCTCCGCGCCTCCCGCCCGGAAGTGCCCGAGGGGCCGCGATGGAGCTGGGGGAGCCGGGCGGTGAGTCCCCGCGCCGTGACCGCGCCCACCCCGCCACCCAGGGCCCCGGTCGGGCCCCGCCCGCCCTGCCCGGGATCGCCGTGCCCTCCTGCGGCTCCGGGGGGCGGGAAGGTGGGAGGGGTGATGAGGGGTGGGGGTGGGGAACGTGAAGTCTCGGATTCCGGGCGGGATCTGGCAGCCCCCGGGGCTTGGAGAGACTTCCAGAGGAGGCGCGGAGTTAGGCCTCCGCGGAGTGTGGTTGAGGGGACCTGGAGGGGGCCGAGCTGGGTGGGTGGTGACGCTCGGTGGCTCCAGATTGCCCAGGGGCGGAGTTTGACGTTTGCTGTGGGGGAAGCCTGGGAAGCAGTCCTGTGCCGCGGGTGGGGTTTAGGTGAACCGTAACGCGGGGGGTGGGGGGTGGGGGCACAGAGGCTCTACCCCCACCTCGGAGAAACTTTAGCAACGGAGTAGATGTGCCTGGGGTGAAGTCGGTGAAGGAGTAGACACACTGGGGTGAAGTCGGCAGGCGAATAGATACGCTTGGGGGTGAAGTTTGGTTGGGGTGAAGTTTAGGAGAGGCGTTGCTTAGGCCCTTACCTTGGGATAGGGTTTGGGTGAGTTGGGAGCTGGTTGAAGACCTCGAGCTCAGATAACAGAAAGTTAGGACTTGGGATTCGGCGATGGGAAGGGGCACCCGGAGGCAAGTTTGGGGCGACTGGGAGGCAGAGCAGCCGGTACCCTGGGGTGGGTGAGGACGGAGGCTGAGGACGGCGGGAGCATCGCGGTGGGGTGAGGGCAGGACCCTGTGGAGGTTCTAGGGCTCCTGGCCAGGGGGCCCGGGCCTCACGGGCTCTTTGTGCCTCTCCAGCTCGGTAGCGCGGCGGGCAAGGCAGGCGCCATGACCCTGATTGAAGGGGTGGGTGATGAGGTGACCGTCCTTTTCTCGGTGCTTGCCTGCCTTCTGGTGCTGGCCCTCGCCTGGGTCTCAACGCACACCGCTGAGGGCGGGGACCCACTGCCCCAGCCGTCAGGGACCCCAACGCCATCCCAGCCCAGCGCAGCCATGGCAGCTACCGACAGCATGAGAAGGGAGGCCCCAGGGGCAGAGACCCCCAGCCTGAGACACAGAGGTCAAGCTGCACAGCCAGAGCCCAGCACGGGGTTCACAGCAACACCGCCAGCCCCGGACTCCCCGCAGGAGCCCCTCGTGCTACGGCTGAAATTCCTCAATGACTCAGAGCAGGTGGCCAGGGCCTGGCCCCACGACACCATTGGCTCCTTGAAAAGGTAAGTAGGTCAAGAGGCAGGAGCAATGCTAAAGACAGGGGTTGGGGGAGTGGTTGCAGAACGCCCCCGGAGACACCTAAGACCCAGCCCTCCTTTATACTGGAGGCGCTGAGCGCTCCAGATCACAGCTGCACTTGTTCCCCTGGCAGACGTTCCCTCCCAGGCCAGGGCCGGTGTGGTGTGGAGGGCAGGGGGAGGGTGGGAGTGCTGTTCCGGGGCCAGGGACTAGGATTGCCTGAGGCCTGCTCTCTTACCCAGGTCCCTCTCTCCTCAGGACCCAGTTTCCCGGCCGGGAACAGCAGGTGCGACTCATCTACCAAGGGCAGCTGCTAGGCGACGACACCCAGACCCTGGGCAGCCTTCACCTCCCTCGCAACTGCGTTCTCCACTGCCACGTGTCCACGAGAGTCGGTCCCCCAAATCCCCCCTGCCCGCCGGGGTCCGAGCCCGGCCCCTCCGGGCTGGAAATCGGCAGCCTGCTGCTGCCTCTGCTGCTCCTGCTGCTGCTGCTGCTGTGGTACTGCCAGATCCAGTACCGGCCCTTCTTTCCCCTGACCGCCACTCTGGGCCTGGCCGGCTTCACCCTGCTCCTCAGTCTCCTGGCCTTTGCCATGTACCGCCCGTAGTGCCTCCGCGGGCGCTTGGCAGCGTCGCCGGCCCCTCCGGACCTTGCTCCCCGCGCCGCGGCGGGAGCTGCTGCCTGCCCAGGCCCGCCTCTCCGACCTGCCTCTTCCCGCTGCCCTGGAGCCCAGCCCTGCGCCGCAGAGGACTCCGGGGGCTGGGGGAGGCCCCGCCCTGTGACCGCCGGGGCTCGGGGCCACCTCCCGGGGCTGCTGGCCCTCAGCTCGCACTGGGAGTGGGCTCCTCGGGGTCGGGCATCTGCTGTCGCTGCCTCGGCCCCGGGCAGAGCCGGGCCGCCCCCGGGGCCGGTCTTAGCGTTCTGCCGGAGGACCCAGCCGCCTCCAATCCCTGACCGCTCCTTGGGCTGAGTTGGGGACGCCAGGACGGTGGGAGGCTGGTGAAGGGGAGCGGGGAGGGGCAGAGGAGTTCCCCGGAACCTGTGCAGATTAAAGTAACTGTGAAGTTTTCACTCTTGCAGTGTGTCTGAGTGTGTGCGGGCTGGCGGGCGGGGAGCCCTCGCTCCTTGGGAGAGAAGGGCACGGACTGCGCCCTCGACTCTGGCCCACCGCCTTGCCTTCTCCCCCGCGTTCTGCTCTGGCTTTGGCGCCGGCCTCCGTGGTCCCGCCCCCGGCGCCGCGCGCGCACTTCTCGCGGGCGGGGCTCGCGGCTCCCTGGCTCGCAGTGCCTGCCGGGAGCCACGTCTCCGAGGGCCGATAGTTGCTTCGGGATTGGCGTCCGGGCGGCTATCTAGGGGCTGCTGGGAAGATGGCGGACTCGGTGGCCAGCCGATGAGGAGGCCGCGGGGGGAACCTGGCCCCCGGGCCCCGAGACCGACTGAGGGAGCGACCTGCGCAGGGCCCGGGGAGTCATGTAGGGGTGGCGCCTGCGGGGAGGGCTGCGGGAGGGCAGCGGGAGCTGGTGTTAGCGGCAGCGGCCACGGTCTCCTGGCGTCCCTGGGCCGGGGTGGGTGTGGGGGCCCCCGACTTCGCCGACTCCGCGCCATCGCAAAGCGGTGCACTCGGGCTCCACGCGCGCCCTGCGAGGTGGGCGCTGCGTTTTCATTTCACGGGTGAGGAGACTTAGAGAGACGAAGCCACTTGTCCAAGGTCACGCCGCTGGTGAGTGGGAGCGCCCAGCATGGAACCCAGCACCGTCCAGCCGCGGAACCCGCGTTCCACCCTCTGCCGCCGCCGCCTCCTGCGGGAGAGGGAGGTGGTCGGGAGAGTGCACGCCGGTGCCGCCTGGGGTCCAGACTGGGCGCGACCACTAACCCGGTTAATGACCTCGGGCTTAACTTAACCCCTTCGCTGCTCTGGGCCTGCGTTTCTCCACCGGTGAAATGAGGTAATGCCAGCCCTGCCTACTCTTCATGGGCGTGTAAGGAGCATCAGAGATGGTGCATGTGGAATTGCTTTGCAAGTAGCGCTGCGCTGAGCGCACTGAGGATTATGATTGCTGTTTCAAAGGAAGGAGGCAGAGGGGCGGGGTGGGGAAGAGGCCCAGAGCAGTCACAAACGCTTGCTCTGACCACAGGCCCCCTAAATGAGGAGTGAGGTAAGGAGTAGGTAGCAGGTCTTTCTCCCGTTTGGAGAAAACCTCACCCCCTTTTTTGGGCTGCCCCTCAGGGTCTCCATCACCCAACTCCATGCTTCGAGTCCTGCTCTCTGCTCAGACCTCCCCTGCTCGGCTGTCTGGTCTGCTGCTGATCCCTCCAGTACAGCCCTGCTGTTTGGGGCCCAGCAAATGGGGGGACCGGCCTCTTGGAGGAGGCCCCAGTGCAGGTCCTGTGCAAGGACTGCAGCGGCTTCTGGAACAGGCGAAGAGCCCCGGGGAGCTGCTGCGCTGGCTGGGCCAGAACCCCACCAAGGTGCGCGCCCACCACTACTCGGTGGCGCTTCGTCGTCTGGGCCAGCTCTTGGGGTCTCGGCCACGGCCCCCTCCTGTGGAGCAGGCCACACTGCAGGACTTGAGTCAGCTCATCATCCGAAACTGTCCCTCCTTTGACATTCACACCATCCACGTGTGTCTGCACCTTGCAGTCTTACTTGGTGAGGACGGGCTTGAGGTGGGCGCCTGGGGGGCTAGGTGTTAATGAAGAATAGGGAGAACAGTAGAGGACCACGGACAGAGACCCAGCCTCTCAGGCGTTTGCCCAGGAACGCTTGCTCCTGCTCCCGTCCTGTGTCTGCGGCAGACATCATGAGTCGAACGCACTCCTTCCAGCCTCGCTAGGGTGCCACCCCAGATTCCTGCTAATAGAGTGCCCTAGGAAGCCACCATAATTTGTCACAATTGGTACGAGATGAAAGCCTATTTGCCGTCTTTGTATGTACTCCCTACAGACCGTTTTGATACCTCATAGCCACATGATACTTTACATTTCTCTAGTGTTTGCACTTAAACTCTAGCACACCTTCCCGCTCAGGAAACGGAGAGGAGAAAGGTGGAGAATTCACCAAGTAACCCCATGATAAGAACAGCAGCACAGCTCTGTTACCAGGCTGCCTTTTACCTCTCCCCCTCAGGCTTTCCATCTGATGGTCGCCTGGTGTGTGCCCTGGAACAGGAGCGAAGGCTCCGCCTCCCTCCGAAGCCACCTCCCCCTTTGCAGCCCCTTCTCCGAGGTGGGCAAGGGTTGGAAGCTGCTCTAAGCTGCCCCCGTTTTCTGCGGTATCCACGGCAGCATCTGATCAGCAGCCTGGCAGGTGCTGGAGGGGGTTAAAATCAGATGGGGGTGGGGAGGGTTGACAGGAGGAGGAAGGTGGGCTCAGTTGGCTGGGTTGAGGTGGAATTGAGCCAGCTGGAGGTCCGGCCGAGGCCCAGCGTGACAGGCTGTTCTTCACAGAGGCAAGGCCAGAGGAACTGACTCCCCACGTGATGGTGCTCCTGGCCCAGCACCTGGCCCGGCACCGGTTGCGGGAGCCCCAGCTTCTGGAAGCCATTGCCCACTTCCTGGTGGTTCAGGAAACCCAGCTCAGCAGCAAGGTGGGCTTGCCACCCACCATCCAGTGCATCTCTGTCATTCTCAGGGACCTTGTCAGGCCCAGCGCCCCATGCAGCTCGGCTATCTTTTCCTGAAGCAGACGCACCCTCTCTGTCCCCTGGGACCTGCATCTTTTCCTACACCCTTTCTGTGGCTTGCCTACCTCCTGTCACCAGCATGCATTCCTGGAACTCTGCAGTTTCCCAAAGTACTCCTAGCAGCATCCTAGCTCCACCCATCCCACTCCTTGAAGTCTTCGGGGCCAGACCCCACAGAGATGTCCCCTCTGCCTGTCTGGTGATTAGTCATGTGCAGCTCGTGACTGCTTTGCTGTTGAACTGTGAGGCCGGAGGGACTGTCCTGTCTTTACAGCAGTGTTACAAACTTGAGGGCTAAGCCTCTCTAAGGCTTAGCTTGTAAAAGATGACTGCAGAAGTACTTCACGCTGGGTAATGAACTGCTCTTCCTCCACAGGTGGTACAGAAGTTGGTCCTGCCCTTTGGGCGGCTGAACTACCTGCCCCTGGAACAGCAGTTTATGCCCTGCCTTGAGAGGATCCTGGCTCGGGAAGCAGGGGTGGCACCCCTGGCTACAGTCAACATCTTGATGTCACTGTGCCAACTGCGGTGCCTGCCCTTCAGAGCCCTGCACTTTGTTTTTTCCCCTGGCTTCATCAACTACATCAGTGGTACGCAGCCAGGATGGCTGGCTGGGCCCCTGAGGGCTGGAGAGGCAGGGGAGCAGGGTGGCCTGCAACCCAGAGCCCCAGTCCCTGCCTCCCCACAGGCACCCCTCATGCTCTGATTGTGCGTCGCTACCTCTCCCTGCTGGACACGGCCGTGGAGCTGGAGCTCCCAGGATACCGGGGTCCCCGCCTTCCCCGAAGGCAGCAAGTGCCCATCTTTCCCCAGCCTCTCATCACCGACCGTGCCCGCTGCAAGTACAGGTGGATGGGGCAGCCTGGGGCAAGGGGAGGGGCCAGCCTGGGACCAGCAGAGTGGAAAAGCCAGAGGGACCATGAAGCGCCAAAGCTAGGGAGCTCTTGGCCGCCATAAAACTGGGCCCTGAAGCAGCAGGGCTTTGCCCAGGGTGGTGGCACTAGACTGGGACAGACTAGGATGAGGTGCCGGGCCCTTCCTGCTACTGGTGTCCTTTCTCCTCAGTCACAAGGACATAGTAGCTGAGGGGTTGCGCCAGCTGCTGGGGGAGGAGAAATACCGCCAGGACCTGACTGTGCCTCCAGGCTACTGCACAGGTGAGCAAGGGGTAGGCGGCAGGCCCAGGGAGACGGAGCCCTGGCTAAGGCTGCTGGCCCTGCTCCCCCTCCAGACTTCCTGCTGTGCGTCAGCAGCTCTGGTGCTGTGCTTCCCGTGAGGACCCAGGACCCCTTTCTGCCATACCCACCAAGGTCCTGCCCACAGGGCCAGGCTGCCTCTAGCCCCACTACTCGAGACCCTGCCCAGAGGTAAGGGAGGCCGGGTGGGGGAGCCCTGGCCACCTTGCCCGCCATGCCCTGAGCCACGTCCCTCCCCCTGCAGGGTGGTGCTGGTGTTGCGGGAACGCTGGCATTTCTGCCGGGACGGCAGGGTGCTGCTGGGCTCGAGGGCCCTGAGGGAGCGGCACCTAGGCCTGATGGGCTACCAGCTCCTGCCGGTGAGTGGCCCTGGCCTGGCCCGTGGCGCATCCTCACTCCCCGCCTGCGGGTAACCTGCCGCCCTCTCCTGTCCCCACAGCTACCCTTCGAGGAACTGGAGTCCCAGAGAGGCCTGCCCCAGCTCAAGAGCTACCTGAGGCAGAAGCTCCAGGGCCTGGGCCTGCGCTGGGGGCCCGAAGGGGGCTGAGGGGATGATGTGGGGTTCAGGATGGCCCCCCCATGGGGGGTGGATGATTTGCACTTTGGTTCCCTATGTTTTGATTTCTCATTAAAGTTCCTTTCCTTCCCCGTTGTGAATCTTTTTGGGATGGGGAGCAGAGCTGGGTCCCCCACCTCTTTTCCATTCATGCCCCCCCATACAAAGACAAAAGGCCACAGATAGGTGGGGGCCAAAGCACTTTACTGCAGGGGCAGTGGGGGAGGAGAGGACTTTAAATTATTCACTTAAATAAAAAGGAGGGAGGGGCATGGGAGGGGGAACCCCATCCCACCAGCCTGTCCCCTCGTCCATCGGTCCCTCGGCGGCGGCTACACAGGCATGGGCATCTCATTGTACTCGTCCACACCCTCCCGCTCATCAAACACCGGCTCTGCCTCGTTAGCATCCAGCTGTGTGTGGGGAGGTGGCGGTCAAGAAGGGAAGTGGGGGGGCCTTTCCAGATCCACAGGGAGGCAAGAGGGACTGGGGGAGGCAGGCGGGAGGGCTTACACATTTCATCTCTCGGTCGGTGAAGATGCGGGTGAGCACCACCATGCGGAGCGGCACTGTGAGGATGAGGATGAAGGGGAAGGCCAGGGAGGCAGCTGTGGACATGACAGCCCAGAGCAGGGCCAGGCAGAGCAGCTGCAGGGCCGTGAACAGGTGCATACGGAGGGTCCGGACCTGGGGGGCGGAGACAGGTGAGCCCAGGTTCCTCCCTAGCCTGCTGCTGGGAAGAGCCTCTCCCCTCTTCGGAGGCGGGGATGGAAGAACATTCCTAGGTGCCACAGAGCTGGGTTGGTACAGAGAGGAGGTGGGGGCTGGCTGAAGTGGGCAGATGGGAGGGGGCAGCTGGAGAGTGACCCAAGTAGACCAGGATGGCCAGAGGCACACCCCTTCCGGTGGGCAGTTGGGGGGCTCACCTTCTTGACGTAAGTGACATCTGGGTGGTGTTTGGGCGGCATGAGCAGCAGATGCAGCCGCTCATAGAACTGGATCCCATTAAGGGAGGTGACTCCCATGTACAGGAAAATTCCAAAGAGCACGGCCAGGGGGATCTGCCGGAGCAGATCCCCGATAACTATGGAGAGGCCTATGGGAGGCACAGGAGAAAGAGTTGGCCCCGGGGTCCCCTGGCCCCAGTAGCCCTGGGGAATCCACTGGGAAAGGAAGGGCAAGAGGAACGTACCCACAAGCAGGGCAACCAGCAGCCCCGTCACCCGCTGCTCCTTGACCTCCTGAATCTTGGGCTTGTCCCCAGGTGCCACAGCCTTGCTCATGACAGTGAGCGCGTTGGCGTGAGTGACAGAGCGGACAGTGGCAGCAGCCAACCAGGGCAGGCCAAAGAGGGCACAGATGCCACCCATGGCCACGATGAGCAGCAGGTCCAGGTGGAAGCCGGAGCCCTTCTGCAGCATGCGCTCTTTCTTGGAGATGATGAGCCTGAGAGTGGGAGGGGTGCTGCTGAGGCCTAGGCTAGACTCAGCTCCGCAGACCACAGGGTCTTTCCATAATGCCCAGCCAGTCCCTCCATCTGGCTTTGGAACCTGGCAGTCCCTGCCCATTCCGTCAGGATTCAAATTCCGTTACAGAGCAAAACCTGGGCCCCCAGCCCTTATCTTCCACGACAGCTCCCAGCTAGCCCTGCCAGGCTGGCCTGCCCCTCCACGTGCTGTTCCTGTCCCAGCAAACATCAGGGGGTTTTTCTGCTGTCTACAGAATAAACTGTGGCCATCTGGGCATCCAAGGTTCCCTAAGGTCCCTGGGATTGCCCAGTGTGGCTGGAGGTTCCATGCTGAGTTCTCCAGCCTGGCCTGGGGCTCTGGCCTCTCACACCCCTTCGGCTAGGACCACTCACGTGGTGATCTGTGTCTCCATGAAGATGAGAATGAAGACCAAGATGGCAGGCAGCAGGCTGGCAACCATCATCCACACAGGGAAGGGGCTCTTCTCTCCCAGGGGGTTGATGACCCAGCCCCTCTTTCCTGGGGCAGTCACTGAGAATCCACTGGGAACGCTCAGCTTCTGCAGGGCAGACACAGTGTAGGGACAAGGGTTAAGGTGAATGTGGAGGGCATGCCATGGAAAGGGATTGGCGTCTTAAGGACAGGCTTAAGCTTAAGGACAGGCTGGGTTTAGAGGCTGGAGAGGAACACCTACACCCGGGGTGGCAGAGGCAGCAGCACTTGCCTGCTGCGGGCAGCACCTTACCTGGGTATAGGTGTCCTCAATACTGTAATCCACAAGCACCATGATGAGGATGGCGATGGGCACCCCAAAGTCCCCAATCACCCGCCGGATCTGAGTGGGCAGGCACAGCGCTCAGAGGCCTGCCACCACAGCCGCTGACTTCCTGCCACCCCCCTTCCTGCCCCTAACCCCCTCTTGGCCTTTAAGCCCACGCACCCGGCCAGGAAAGAACCGGCTGTTCTTGAATTTGCGCAGGAAGAAGGCGATGAAGAAGGTGCCGGCCATGAGCACCAGCGACAGCAGGGCCGTGTTGGGCTGGCCCCGGGGCTTCCCCTGCCCAGACTGCCCAGCCAAGCTCCTGTTGCCCGGCCCCAGCGTGGGTCTTGCCCCGGCCCATGTCATGTTCTCACCGCCGTCCACCTCTGAACTGTTGGAGGCTGAGCAGCCATGCAGGGGGTGCTCCTGGAAGATCTGGGGAGAGGAGGCCACACGGCCTCCATCAGCTGGACTGCAGAAAAGACTCCTGGGGCTCAGTGAGTGTTGGGTGGAAGGGGTGGGGCAGGGGAAAGGCTGGCCTGCTTTCAAGGAGCTTGTCTTGTTGAATTAAGACAGCGAACCAGCTGTGAGCACAGGGCAGTGTGGGGCAGAAAAGACTGAGCGGCTAGTATAAGTCAGGAAGGCCCAGAGAGGATCCAGGGGCCTAAAGGAGGAGGACATGAGCGCAGAGGACCACAGAGTGGCCTGTCACACACATCTGATGCCCAGACTGACTGTCACCTCTGGAGCCTTTCCCCTTTCTACACTTCTGGATTGACATTTTAACAAAAATGTACCTTTGTTATTAAAAAATGTGAGTTTTAAAACCAAATTAAAAATAATATATTTTTTAAAATAAAAAAACAGGCCGGGTGCGGTGGTTCACGCCTGTAATTTTAGCACTTTGGGAGGCCGAGGTGGGCAGATCACTTGAGGTCAGGAGTTCGAAACCAGCCTTCCCTGTCTCTGCTAAAAATACAAAAATTAGCTGGGCATGGTGGGCACCTGTAATTCCAGCTACTTGAGAGGCTGAGGCAGAGGCAGGAGAATCGCTTGAACCCGGGATGCTGAAGTTGCAGTGAGGTGAAGTCACGCCACTGCACTCCAGCCTGGGCAACAGAGCAAGACTCTGTCTCAAAAAAACAAATAAACAAATAAAATAAAACAAAATAGAGATGGACTGGGCCTGGTGGCTCATGCCTATAAGCCCAACACTTTGGGAGGTCAAGGCAGGAGGACTGCTTGAGACCAGGAGTTCCAGACAAGCCTGGGCAATCTAGGCAGGCCTCTTCAAAAAACTTAAAAATTAGCCAGGTGTGGGGCCTGCCTGTAGTACCAGCTATTAGGGTGGCTGAGGCAGAAGGATCACTTGAGCTCAGGAGTTTGAAGTAACAGTGAGCTCTAATGGTGCCACTGTGCCATTAAATATAGGAGATTTAAAAAAATAAAAGTATGAGTTTTTGGCTGGGTGCAGTGGCTCACACCTGTAATCCCAGCACTTTGGGAGGTGAGGCGGGCGGATCACTTGAGGCCAGGAGTTCAAGACCAGCCTGGCCAACATGGTAAAACCCCATCTCTACTAAAAAAATACAAAAAATTTAGCCGGGCATGGTGGCGTGTGCCTGTAATCCCAGCTACTTGGGAGGCTGAGGCAGGAGAACCACTTCAACCCAGGAGGCAGAGGTTGCAGTGAGCAGAGATTGCACCAAAACTGCACTCCAGCCTGGGTGACAAAGCAACACTCTGTCTCAAAAAAAAAAAGAAATAAAAGTATGAGTTTTTGAAAGATTGATCTGTCTGGTTCGAGTTGCTGTTTGAAAATAAATTAAGGCCAGGCGTGGTGGCTAAATCCTGTGATCCCAGCATTTTGGGAGGCCGAGGTGGGTGGATCACCTGAGGTCAAGAGTTCAAGACAAGCTTCACCAACATGGTGAAGCCCGTCTCTACTAAAGATACAAAAATTAGCCAGGTACAGCGGTGCACACCTATAATCCCAGCTACTTGGGAGGCTGAGGCAGGAAAATCGCTTGAACCCAGGAGGCAGAAGTTGCAGTGAGCCAAGGTCACGCCACTGCACTCCAGCCTGGGCAACAGAGTAAGACTGTCTCGAATTAATTAATTAATTGATTAATTAAAAGATTAATCTGAAGCCCTGGTGTATGTGTTGGCAACAAGCCCTGGGGATGCTCCAGACCAGCCTGGCCTCAAATCCAGAGGATGGGACCAAGAGACTCCCTCCAGCCCTGAGACCTCGGCCCTCCTGGCCCAGCTCTCGGCAGGGGACTGCCCACCTTCACCAGCTTGTAGAAGGTCTCATAGATGAAGATGAGTGAGATCAAGAAGGCGAAGATCTCCTGGGTGAAGCGGGAGACGAAGCGGACCAGGAAGCTCCCCTCCAGAGCCACCATGAGCAGGGCCAGGAACACCAGCCAGAAGCCGATCCACACGCGGCCCACCAGGTACTCCAGGTGGTTGCTGCTACAGAACTGGAGGCAGGGGCAGTCAGGTCCCGAGCTCTGGGTGGGGATGCTGTGGGGAAGTGTCTAGGGCACAGGAGGGGCGGCTGGAGATGGGCGGGAAGAGCCCTCACCGAGAAGAAGGCCTCCTCAAAGACCAGCAGGGGCCCTGAGAAGCCGATCACCAACAGGGGCTGGGCACCCAGGAGGCAGAAGACCACGCCCTGGAGCGCTGTGGACATAATCAGCTCCGATACCCCTATCAGGTCCTGCGTCTTCTCTCCTAGGGGTGCAGGAACCAGCTCAGGAGCTGGTGGCCAGGCCCTGGGCAGTCCCCGCCACCCCCTACCTGAAGGCTCTCCTCACCCAGCAGCCCCCCAAAGGTGATGGCAGGAGACAGGGCGGCAAAGTAGATGAAGATGACGGCGGCCAGGCACTGAGGGTCAAGTGCATCTCGGAAGTCACTCAGGTAGTGGGGATAGCGGCGCCGCACATCTCGGATCAGCCCCCCGAAGGGCCGCCCCGTCCGCCGAAGGGGATCGTCTTCAGCTGCCCCTGCTGCCTCTACCATCTGCAGGAGCGCTGCAACCCAGGCCTCCGTCAGGGCGCCCCAGCCCCTCTTGCCCACCTCACCCCCTTGAGGCAGCCCTGGCCCCAGCCCGCCCTGGCCGTACCCTTATCTTGGGCAGATTTGGGCTCCAGCCCGGCCCCTGTAGGCAGCAGCCGGCCCTGCTCCTCCCGCTTCTTGAGCATCTGGCGCTGGAAGTGGGCCACAGAGCGCAGCAGCTCCTCGCCCTGCACTTCTGAGGGTGGCAGCACCACGCTGCAGTCCAGGAAGGCGTTGATGGCCGTCAGCAGGTCCTCCCGCTCGTCAGCCAGGTAGGCTGCCTCGTGGAATTGCTGCCAAAGCAGGATGGGGATTGGGGAGGGCACAAAGAAGAGGGCTGAGGGCCTGAAGCTGAGGGTGGGCAAGGCCAGTGGGTGGGAGGCAGTCATGGGGATCAAGACTGGCCCAGGATGGGCTCCAGGAAGCAGGGCCCAGAGGAGGAGGGTAGCTGACCTTGTCTGACATGAGGGTGGAGATGGAGCGGCCGATCTCGTGGTAGTCCATGTTGGCGCTACTCGGGCCCAGCAGCAGGAAGAGGAAACGCACAGGCACCGGCACCTCCAACACTGCGTCCAACTCCACGGCCTCCCGGAGCCGCACAAAGGCCATGGTGGGGCGGGAGAGGAACTCCACGCAGCCTAGGGGCGTGGGACCATCATGGGCAAGAGCAGAGCAGCAGGACCGCCTTCCAGTCCCTCGCCCGACGTAGCATCAAGGCAGGGCCAGGGAGACTACAGGACCCTGCCTCAAGGCCTGGCCACCAAACCCCCTACATGTGACCTGCCCCACGTACCCACGAGGACCACCGTGGCCTCGGCATTCTCAGGGATCTTCTCCAGCAGTTTCAGCTCATGCTTGGACTTGGAGCGGGTGATGCCAGCTGGTGGTGCTGGAGGCGGCAGCTCACGCTGGGGGACACAGAACAGAGCTCAGCCCAGCCAGGCCCCTCCCACTCTGAGTCTACACCCAGGCTTCCTCAGCCCTGCCGCCAGCCCAGACAGGGCTGCTTCTCCCCTCACCTCTCGCTCCACCTCCAGCCGGGCCTCGGGAACACCTCCAATGAGAGGCTCGGTGACGTGGGGGTCACTCTCAGCCCCCTGACCGTGGTGATGCCCCAGCAGGGAGCCCAGGGAGCCAGCTGAGATGTTGCGGGGGAAGGAGAAGTCCTTCTCATCACTTGGGTGGCTGGTGGGGCAGAGGGCAGTGAGGCAAAGGAGGGTCAATGACAAGGGCCGGGGCAGGTGGGCTGGATGAAGTGTGGTCCCCAGCTGGCCCACAGGACCCCACCTGTGTTTCAGCAGCAGAGCCCGCAGCACGTTGGCCCTGTCCTCGGCCTTGATCTGGTCAGAGATGACCATCTGCTCCACCACCTGGTGGGCCACTCCGGGCAGGGTCTGCTGGTCCAGATCCAAGAGCACAGCCCCTAGCATAAGATGGCACAGAGGGCCCCTCAGCCCCAGGTCGCAAAACAATGGCAGGAGATGGGATGAGAGCAGCAGCTGGGGACAGGTGGGTGGGTTCCGGGGCTGGAACACCAGCCTACACATGAAGGACGCGGGCTCGAGTTCTGGCTCCCACAGGAGCCCAGGTCACATCAACCCTCTGGTTCCTCCCCTCCCCCAGACCCCCAGGAACGTTATGAGGCTCCACAGAGACCACCGAACCTCAGTGACCAGAGAGGCCATCTAGGCCACGCCTGTCAGACACCCCTTCCAGGGAGCATCCGGCCTCCATGGGGACGGTCTAGGCCGCCCACTCTGGCTGAACCCTCTTGGCTGTTAGAAAACTCTCCTCTAAGTGAGCCAGGTGCTGTGTCACTCTAGGGGCCTAGTTCTACCCTCTGATACACAACTCAGCTGGTCTGCGGCCTCGTCCGTGTGGCCACCCCGGAGCCATCTGAAGACCCCCCTCCGCTCCAAGCTTCTTGACTTCCCTGTCGGCTTTTCGACCTCCCCTCGCCATTGCACACAGAAATAACAGTCCTTTCAAAAGTTACCAGGTCATTCATCTGGCAGGGCCAACTTTCAGGAACAAAGACTAAAGAATAAACAGAACCAAACGCCCCTGGGCAGCCAGGCTGGAGACCACAAGGCCCAGTGAGAAAGCCCTTCCACGGCGGCCCTTTACCCAAAGCCCCTGAGCCTCGCTTGGGGCCTATGGACTCTTAGTTGGGAAACAATTCTAAAAGCAGGTTTCTAGGTCCTCAGCTGCTTCTTTTTTTTTTTTTTTTTTTTTTTTTTTTTTTTTTGGTGACGGAGTCTCGCTCTGTCGTCCAGGCTGGAGTGCAGTGGCATGATCTTGGCTTACTGCAAACTCCGCCTCCCGGGTTCACGCCATTCTCCTGCCTCAGCCTCTCCGAGTAGCTGGGACTACAGGCGCCCGCCACCACGCCCAGCTATGTATTTTTAGTAGAGATGGGGTTTCACCGTGGTCTCGATCTCCTGACCTCGTGATCCGCCCACCTCGGCCTCCCAAAGTGCTGGGATTACAAGCGTGAGCCACCGCGCCCAGCCACTTTTTTTTTTTTTAATTTAATTTTAAGCCAGGCACAGTGGCTCATGCCTGTATTCCCAACATTTTGGGAGGCTGAGGCGGGTAGATCACTTGAGCTCAGGAGTTTGAGACCAGTCTGGGCAACATTGGTGAAACTCCATCTCCACTAAAAATACAACAATTAGGTAGGCATGGTAGCACGCGCCTAGTTCCAGTAGTTCCAGCTGCTTGGGAGGCTCAGGCAGGAGGATCACTTGAGCCTGGGAGGTGGAGGTTGCAGTGAGCCAAGATTGCACCACTGTACTCCAGCCTGGGCAACAGAGCAAGATCCTGTCTTAAAAAAAAAAAAAATTAATTTTTTCCTAGGCTGCCTCAAACCACAGAACCTCAGCTGCTTGGAAAGAGGCCTTTTAACAACAACTGAAAGTGATCACCCACTGGGAAGGAGCAAGCAAACACAGAGCTTGGAAGTCCTGCATTTGTGGTCGGTGGTCATTTCGTGAGGTCTACACAGCTACAGATTAGATCACATTCCACAGAATCTGTAAGATGGTACCAAGGCATGCCAGGAATTTCAGAAAGCTTTACATCAAAATAGCTTCTCGAACATTTTCGCAACCAAAACACATCGGCTTCAGTTGTTATCTGAGAATATCAAGAAGCTGCTGCCCGAAAATGCAAATGTGAGCTGGGTGTGGACCATGCTTCCTCTGGGCTCTGGGGCTGTCACATAACATGGGGCTCAAGACAGATTTGGGGCCATTTGGGAGAATTTCCTGGGGACTGGCCAGGCGGGAGGTGGAGGGGAGCGGGGTTACCATGGGCCAGGGTCCTGCGGAGCTCCAGGAGACTGCGGAAGGAGAGGGAGGCCACGTGGGGCTTCCCCCAGCGCTCGGTCTCCTCCTCCACGTCCTCTTCAAATTTGATCCAGCGAGCTGTCTCCCGCCACTGGGGCTCCTGGTTTTTGTCCAGGAGCAACTCATTCAGCTCCACAAACACCTTGGGGAGAGAAGAGAAGGCATTTCAGGGTACAGAGCCGGAGGCAGCCCTGGGATGGGTGTCAGAGGTGAGTGATGTCAGAGGGAGCCAAGTGACCCTGGAGAGCTCGAGCACAGTGAGTGGTGCACAGGCGCACCAGTCCCACAGCCAGCTGGGACCCTGGACAACTGACTAACCAATGAGACGCAGTTTCCCTCATCTGTCAAATGGGAATAATACCCACCTCAAAGAACTGTCAGGAGTATGAAAAGGAAAAGCACATGGCACGCTACGTGACTCAGAGCAAGCGCTTGAGAAATGGCCACTGTATATGAAAGCAATGGCATTTTGTAGGCCTTTTAACAGATGTGAATTATAACCACAATACTCAAATCAATGACATCCACCATGGGGAGCATAATCACAGTGCCCAAGTCAATAAGCTCTAAGATGTGTATACTGCACTCTTGTGCAGTGTACAACCTTCACAACCAAAGGTGGCATCCCTGGGCCCAGCGTGGCAGCTCACGCCTGTAATCCCAGCACTTTGGGAGGCCGAGGCGGGCGGATTCCTTGAGGCTAGGAGTTGGAGACCAGCCTGGCCAACATGGTAAAACCCCATCTCTACTAAAAATACGAAAATTAGCTGGGCGTTGCAGGTGCCTGTAATCCCAGCTACTCAGGAGGCTGAGGCAGGAGAATCGCTTAAACCCAGGAGGCAGAGGTTGCAGTGAGCCGAGATCACACCACTGTACTCCAGCCTGGGCAACAGAGTGAGACTGTCTCAAACAACAACAAAACAAAGGTGGCAACCCTGAGGCTTGAGATTACAGCTGGTCTGAGAGGTAGGGGCAGGGTCATGGGGGGAAGCTGGGGATGGGAAGTTGATGGAAGAGCATGAAGCAGAGCATGGTACCTCATGGGGCTTGTGCGGGGCCCGGGATCGGGCCCGAGGTGTGGGGCCAGGCTCCCGCCCTTCTCGGCCACTCTGTGTGGAACCTTTGGCATTCTTCCGCACCAAGTGCCGCCGCACCCCAGGAACGTCCTCAAACCGGTGACCTGTGGGGACAGAGGACCAAGGCTGGGCTCCCCCTTTCTCTCACTCCTTTGCCCACCAGTGCCGGGCTAGGCCCAGGCCTGGCACTCACTCTTCATGAGGTCTAGGTCGGCCGTGGCCAGCGTCTGGGCCTCACTCTCATCCGTAGGGACCCGGGGCAGCAGTGCCTGTTCAGCCCCGGTCATGCTCCCGATGCGCCTCCTCTCCTGAAGGTTGTAGCTGCGGTGTCCAGGCTGGGCTTTGGGCAGGGGGCGCCCCGAGGCACCCCCGTCGTCACCCCCTGCGGTGCCACTGGCCACCGCCACCGTCTCCTCCACCTGGGTTCTAGGCAGACAGAATGGCTGTGAGCCCGAGAGAGCCGGCCTCCTCCCCCATGGCCAGCACCCACGCAGTGGGTAGCCAGGGAGGGGACCCACATCGGACTCCGGGCCCTCCTAGCTCCCACTCCCGGGAGGCGCAGGTATGGGGAGCGGGAGGATTCTGGATGCAGACTGCCAGCATCCGAACCCCAACCCCTTTTCTGGCTGTGCAGCCCCAAACGGTCACCCCAAGGCCCTTCTGAACGTCCACTGCGAACGTCAACTGCTCCTCAGCAGCCAGGGCTGAGGCCAGCTTTTGGCGGTGACATGAGGGGTGAGATTTTGGAAAAATCCCAGTGCAGGGCCTGGTGCAGAAAAGCTCAGGACGCTGCTTCCTGACAGTCAGCATTCATCCCCCTGCCCCCTCACCCCCTGGCACACCCCTAGCCATGGGACTCAAGAGGTTCACAGGGGCCTATGTTTAATCAAGAGGAATAAAGTCTGTGGCACTGGGCCCTGGAGATGGCAGACAGCTTCCTGCCCTGGGAGGAGGGGTAAGCCTCAGGCTTCACAGATGCCAGCTTCTGCTCTGTCCCTTCTCTCTGCCACACTGGGTGGCCAGGGCCCTGCCACGTGGTCCTACCCCTCTCTCACAACATCAAGAGACCCCAGAGCTCCAAGCTCATGTCCCCTCCCATGACCAGGCTTTCCTAGCCCCCACGTGCCCTGGCCCACAAATCCAAACCTTTCCTGCTGCCAGGCTTTCTCGGAAGCCCCAGCCTCCTCCTGGCCATCCTGGCGCCCCCAAGGCCGCTGTAACCCGCCGCCCGCATCTGTGCCACGGTCCCAGCAAGTTATGCGCTCCCAGAGGGGACAACATGCCCTTCACTTCCCGCAGCCCTTCACGCTCCCTGGCACCCAGAAAACAACAGGTCCGTGATAGTAATGACCTTGAGACCTAGTTCAAAGTCATTTTCTCCAGGAAGCCTTCCCCCAAATGCCAATCATCCACTGGTACTGACACTTTGCCTGAACCAGCCACTGGGTGCAGTGACAACATGCTGATGCCATCTCACATGATAACGTTTGGTTTCCGACCAGAGTGTGTTGGCAGTGCCCCAAGGAGAGGGGGTCTCCTTTGCCTCTTGAACCCTGGGGCCTCCAGCAATTGCTGGGAGGTCACCAGTCCAGTACCTGAGCCAGTGCTGGCTATTGCTCCCACTACACCACAGGCAGGGGTGGGAGACGGGCAGGGGTGGGAGACGGGCAGGGGTGGGAGACAGCTTAGGCAGCGCATGTTCTTTGCCAGGCTAAACCATACTTAGAACTTTAATTCACACCACCCTTAATCCCTACAGCCACCCAGTGAGAAAGGTTCTATTATGCTTGGTTTCCGATGAGGAACCTGGGGCTTGGAGAGCTTAATTTACTTGCCCAGCCAGTGAGGGCAGGCCTGGGATTTGAACCCTGGCCTGGTGATTCCAAGGCTCATGCTTTGTTCCAGCATCACCTCACTGTCCTAGCAGGGGAAGTGTCTGTTGGGGACACTGTTGATTGGGGTGTACTTACTCAGCCTGGGCCCCTTTGGAGGCCCGAGGAGTGGCCTCCTGGTGGGGCAGTGGTGCAGGGGAAGATGGACTGGTCCTTTCTGCCTTCCGGTCAGCACTGTCATCCTCTTGGAGAAAGAACTGTAACAGGGACCCATGTGGGCAGGAGTGCCCAGGCCAGGGCCCTGCCGACATCCCCTAGGGGCCCGTGCCCAGCGCACCTGCACCGAGGAGGGTGTGGAGGCAGGGGACGGCTGCGTGAGTGCCCGGGCCCCCTCAGCCTCGCTGGCCTCATCCTCATCTTCCTCCCCCTCCTCAATGGTGGGGGTTTCTCCAGTCGGGGAGGCTCCCGGGCGCCTTCGAGGCTTCCGTCCTGGGCCCTGGGGTGTCTTGCGGCGGCGTGCATCCGGAGGCAGGTGGGTGGACAGTGGGTGGTGGATGTGGTGGGAGGATTGGCGGTGGTCTGCAGGGAGGAGGGCGACTTGGCTGTGGCAGGCACAGTGTCCCTCCCCTGCCATCCTGCCCCCCAGCCCTGCTCCTCCCACTAGGACCCCAGTCCCTTCTCTGCTGGATGGTCAAACCTGATCCCCCTGCCTCCCCCTCCCCTGCCTGCCCCCTCACACTCAAAGTCTTCCTCCCCATAGCTGCGGCCTGGCTCCTCCCCTCCGCGAGACCCGGCCTCCTGCAGGATCTCCTCAAACCGCTCCACGCCCAGAGTACGGTGAAGCTCGTCTTCCTCCTGCTCGGGGAACCCAGGCGTCCCAGGGCCCAAGCTCTCTGGCTCTGGCTGTGAGGAAGAAGGCAGAGAGAAAACACACAGGGCTCACTGGGAATTGTACCCCAAAACCTCACCCTTCCCAGTGCCAGAGACCCAGGACCCCTCCCCCCAGCAGCTATCTCCTCTAATGCTGGTGGCTCAATATCCCCCCAGCAGCTGTCCCTTAAATATAGGGACCCAGGCCAGGCACGGTGGCTCACGCCTGTAATCCCAGCACTTTGGGAGGTTGAGGTGGGTGGATTGCTGGAGGTCAGGAGTTCAAGACCAGCCTGACCAACATGGTGAAACCTCATCTCTACTAAAAACACAAAAATTAGTCAGGCGTGGTGGCGGGCACCAGTAATCCCAGCTACTCAGGAGGCTGAGGCAGGAGAATTACTTGAACCTGGGAGGCGGAGGTTGCAGTGAGCCAAGATCGTGCCACTGCACTCCAGCCTGGGTGACAGAGTGAGACTCCATCTCAAAAAAAAAAAAAAAAAAAAAAAGGAAACAAATATAGGGACCCAGTCCTCCCAAGCAGTCTGTCCCCTCAAATGCAGGAAGCCAGTCCCCCTACCAGTAGACATCCCTTCAAACACAGCCACCCAGTGTCCCCCCAGCAGTCTGCCCCTCACATGCAGAGACCCAGTCCCCCCAGCAGCTGTCCCCTGGGTTCTAAGCTACCCTCATCCCAGCCCAGCCCCCTTGGCTGTGTAGTCAGTTCAGGGCAGGTGGAAGAAATCCCGTGTGTCCAGCCCGTCTGCAGCCTGGAGGGAGGGCGTGTGAACCGGGAAGTTCACATGACAGATAGTGAAGAAACTCCTGTTGGCCTGAGGACAACTGCTGAGCCCAAAAAGTAACTTCTGGAGGCGTCCAAGCTAACCGACCCAGAGCCCATCTGAGTCAAACAAACCCAGCCCCGCAGGGACCGGAATGGATGCCCTTCAGCCCCCAGGAGAGCTCCCCTAGCCCCCAGGCCCCCGGCCCGAGCCCTGGGCCAGGTCCCTAGCCCCACCCCTCACCCCACCCCCACAGCCCCCACCTGAGTCATCCTGCGGGCGCGGAGCAGCGGCCGGCACAGCCGGCAGGGAATGCGGCGCTTGCAAGAGCTCAGCCCAGCTAAGCGGCAGCCGCCCGGCCAGGCAGCCTTGGTCCAGCCCCCCACCCACCCACGGTCTCAGCTCCAGGCGCCGCCAAATATTTGTTCAAGAGCTTCTGGACCTGAAGGGCATCGGGATCTCCAAGGGCGGGGGTATGCAGCCTCCTCCATGGCGGTGCCAGCAGCCCGAACGAGGAAGAGCACGGGGAGGAGGGCTGGGGCGAAGGGCGGGTCTTAGGGGCGAGGTGGGGACTGGAGCAGCTGGGACTGGCAGAACACCGGATAAGAGAAGGTGAGCGGGTCAGGGGGCTGGCTTCTCCCCTCTGTGAGGAAGGCTCCTGTCCATCCCCTGGCTCCCCCAAGCGCCCAGCCCAACTCCCACCAGAAGCAGCCCCGTGGGTCGAGGGGACGGGGAGGGGCGCAGGGAGCTTGCCGCCATGGGGAGAGAGGGTCGCAGACCCCTCGCACCTGAGGCCGCAGGAGGAAGTCCATGGCCGGCAGGGGTGAACCTGAGAAGGAGGGGGAGGGGACCAGCCTGCGCCCCTTCCCAGTCACGTGCCCCTCTGGGCCAGAGTGACCAATAGCAGAGCTGATTGTGGCACGGGGTTAATTATTAGACTCCTTAGGAAAATCCAGAGGGGGCCATGTGGAGCGGTGGCCACGTGGGGGCAGGGAGGGGCGGGCCTGGGTGGCACGTGGGCAGGGGGCGTGGCCAGTCGTAGCAGGCGAGCTCCGCCCAGAACCCTCGCCCGCGTGCAGACTTGACCTGCGCCTCTAAGGCCGGCCGGGTCTGAGACGGGTTGCTGGGTGAGAGACCCAGGGTTCTCAAAGTTCCTCAACCGCTGAGGCTAAGCTACCTAGGTCTTCAGGTAACAGCCTCAACTCCCTCCCCAGGACTGGAAGACGTCTGATACCCCCACTACCCAACCCCCCCTACGACCATCATGCAAAGTCAGGGTAGGGATGGCACACTCACACACACACACACACACACTCGCACACACTCATACCCCTGGTTAGCAAGGACCCTTGGCCGGTCTCCACACTCAACACACACTCACACACGCTCATACCCCTGGTTGGCGAGGACCCTTGGCCAGAGCATCCAAGGCTGCCCAGGGAGGGACGGTCGGGCTGGCGACCTGGGGGCCACACTCACCGTGCGGAAAGAATCTGCGCCCTTGGCGGGGCGCCGGGGGGCGCTGCTCATGGCCGAATCTTAGCCCTTTTCGCTGTCGCTGCGGCTTTCAGGGCAACGAGGTGGAGGCATAACCTGGATGGGGGAGAGGCCCGATCACCATGAGAGCCCTGGGAGGACAGGAGCCACCACGCGCAGGCTGCGCTGCTGGGGATCCTCCTGGACTATGAAGGGCCTCAGAGTGGCCCTTAGCGGCGGCCACAGCACAGAGAAGAGTTATTTGTAGGAAGAAAAGAGAAGAACAAGGAGACAGGAGAGGACTGAGGCAAGTGGGGCCAAAAAGGGCCGAGAGGCTGAGTAGAGGGAAGAAGAGAGAGAAGGTGGGAGAGGCCGCAGAAAAATGAGGGAGAAAGGAGTCAAGGCCCAGGCCCGGAGAGAAAGCAACAGAGATGAGGGAGGGAGCGATAATGAGCTGGGGAAAGAGGGAAGTGAAGGCCCAGGCAGACAACGGAGCCTCGCAGGCTCAGGGCACCCACCAGAGGTGGGCCTGAGACCAGAGACGGTGTGGTGGGGAGGGTGAGACACCCCGTGGAGCCGGGGCTGGGCTGCCGAGACAGGAAGCAGACGAGTGGAAGAACTCTGGAGAGAGCCCAAGATGTCCCCGCAGGGAGGGGGCGCCCCCTCCCCAGTACTGGCCGGCAGGAGGCTTCCCTCCCCCAGGTCCGTGGGGGCCGGCAGGAGGGAAGCAGGCTGGCTGGGTGGAGGGCAGGAGCTCAACTCCACTCACTCAGTGGGAGGGAGGAAGGCACAGAAGGTGGGCATGGGCTGGGCAGAGCTTTATAATAGGGGAGGGGCATGTGATGGGCTGGGAGGGGGTGGGCACCGCAACCTTGAGATTCTGCCTCTGAAGGGGCAGTCTGGATCCCGCCCCTCCAGAGCCTGGAGCCAGGAAAATCTGAGTGGCAGTGCTGCCACCCTCCTGACTGTGACTGTAGGGAGTCTGGGGAGGACACTGTGTGGTGGGGGCAGAGAAGGAGCTGCAGGAGGGAGCCCAATCCCTGCAAACAGGGGGCCTATTCCTAGTGGGTCAGCACAGGGGGCACCCAAGACTGGCAAAAAGTGACGGTACCGATGCTCCCAGTGTGTTGCTGGGGACTGGGGGTGCCCGACTCAGGAGTAAGACAAGTCAGTGTGGCGTCAAACAATATAGGTCTGGGGGGTCACCCAGGATGGGGAGCCTGGCAACACATTCTTGGCAAGCACTCCAACTTGGCTAACCACGCTCTTCCCCTCCCCCTCAGCAGGCCTTCAGCCAGGGCGGGTGGTGTGGGTGAGCGTGAGTGCACCCAGTCTGGGAAGGGTGTGGGGAGAGTCCGCCCAGAGCACCTGCAGGTGCCCACTCCCACCTCAGGCTGTGCTCTCGACGCTCTCCTCCACACTCCTCTGCACCCCATCCCCCGCTGTCCCAGAACACAAAGCGGCTTCTGTCCAGAGCATCGGTGCCGATAATCCGGGTAGGGGCACATTCCCGGGGCCAGCCCCGACCCGCCCAGAGGATTAGCATCTCTCCCCTTGACCAAGGGATTAGCACCTCGGACCCCCACTTGGGCATTAACCACCCCCCCAAGTGAACTCGTAAATTCCGAAGCTCTTCCATGTGGGGCTGGAGGGGGAAACGAAGGGGGATAAAGTAGACCCTGGATTTCAGGCAGTGCCGCCTCTCACACCCAGCACAGAACTCCCCGCCTGGACAAACCGACCCCGGGAGTCAGGTCCAACTCTCCGGGCTCGTCTTTCCCATTCCCACCCAGCTACTCCCTCTTCTGTCTGACCCCTTGTCCCGACCTTACCCGCCACCCGCCTTTCCTGGCTTCGCCTCTCAACCCGCAGATTGGGGATGGAGGCCCCGGGCAACCCCCAGTCTGGGCGCCCCGGACGGGACTGAAGGACTGTGCCGGCGGGGGGGGTGGGGGCGGGAGGGGAGGGGTGGTCTGGAGCCAGCCGGGGAGTGGGAGGGCCGGCGGCGCCTCGGGGAGACTACCCCCTCCTGGTGGCAGGGGGCGCGGCACCCTGGCTTTAGGGAACTCTGAGAAGGGGACCCCGGAATGCCCGCTTCCGACCAGCACTCCATCCGCCTCCCCATCCTTCTCCCCAAGACCGCGGTTCCCCGCGCCCCAGTCTCCGCCCTTTCCTCCACTTCCACTCCCTCCCCGCTCGAGTCCCGAGTTCCCCCCTCTCCTTCCCCCTCCCTTCCTCCCTCCGCGGCCCCGGCCCTCCCCCGCCACCACCTCTCCGCTTACCCGCTCGCTCTGGACTTCGTGCCCCGGGGGTCTCGGGGTCTCTCCCCGTCCTCCGGCGCACTCGCGCGCTCCCGACGACTGCCCCGTGCCCACCCCGGGGCGCGCCCCCGCCGTTCCCAACTTCTCCCAACTCAACTTTCCCCCGCGCCGCGGGCAGGCCAGCCCCCTGCGTGCGCGCCCCCCGGCGCACCGTGCGCGGTCCCGCCTTCGCGGGTGGGGAGGCGGGAGCGGGGGCCCGGGGCGGGGGCGCGCTTCCAGGCACAGCCCGGCACCAGGGGCCGCCCCCGCCGTCCCTCTGCCCCAAGCTTCCCCACTCGGGGCTCGGGCGCCCCGAGGATGCCGTCCCTTAGCTCCATTACGGCACCTCTGGGTGGAAAGGAGCCCTTCTCACGCTAGGGATCCCAGGCAGCAAAACGCAGGCACAAGGAAATTCGGGGAAGTCGAAACATAAACGTATCGGAGTTGAGATTCTCTTGCGCCTCCCCCCTCAATAACCCCCGTGCCTTCAAGAAAGCCCCTGAGGGACGGGTGGCGAGCGGGTGAGAAGGGTGACAGCGGCTGGAGGCTGGCTGCCCGGTACCCTGAGCTGATCTGGGAGAGGGCAACTTGTTAGGGGCTCCCCGCTTCCCGAGAGGGACAGAGATTCGCTGTGGTGGCCTCCTTCCTCTTGAATGGAACCTCCACACTGAATCGAACCCTAGTCAGAGCCATCACTTATCATTCAAGACCTTTCTGTGTAGTTCTTATTTGCCCAACGAAATCACAAAGTCTTCCAGATAAGGAATACACTTTTTGCTTCTTTTCCCTTGTGTATGCAAAAGCATTCAGATAGAAACGAGTTAATTAACACGTGTTTAGCAGCAACTCTGGTTCCGGTGCTGAGGAGTGCTGTTTGGGATCCTTTTCCCTCGGTCCATAGCCCTCAAGAATGCAATCATGAGACAATTAGAGAGGCAGTGCAAGGGAATCTATAATCAACTCCTTTAAGGGATGAGGTAGAGGCTGCTGCAAGCTGAGCATCGGTCTGTGGTCTTGTCTGTGGAGGGGGTTAACCAACCTGCCGGCCACACCCTGGCTGACTCCAGTGGGCCCTGTTCCGGGGACTGGGGTCTGGGGGGAACCCCCAGGGCTCCACCCAGTTTTCCTCAGCATGTCAGAGTTCAGCGGCTGCAGTCGGGTGGGCTCCGAGACAACAAACGGGGCCCAGCAGAGAGAGGGGTCTTTGCCGTGTGTCCCTCCACTAAAATCCAGCCTCAAAGGGGCACAGCTGTTCTCCTCCCAGCCCTGCGGTCAGCTGTTCCCTGTGAGATCATCATCGCTCACAGGCATTCCCCAGTCAATCCTGGGGTCACTAGGTGGCTTGGGGAGAGGTGGAAACCCGTGCTGAGGTCGTCAAGAGGCCGTTGGGAACACAATGCCACCAACCAGGTCAGAGCTGGGCCGCCAGTGCTCGAGATCTAGGCCGCCAAACCCCAAACCCCTAACCGAGAGCGCTCCGCCCCCATCCCCGCTGCATTCTGGAACGCGTAGTCCCGGAGCGGCCCTTTTCAAGAGGGCTGGGAGCACATAAAGGAATAACAACAGCGGGGCACACTGGGAACCACGGCGCCGCGGCGGGGCGCCCGGAAAACGGACACGCGTTGCTTCCTGGGACTTGAAGTCCAGGGTTTGCCTCCGCGGTAGAACCGGAGCCCTGGAGTCGAGTGCTGCAGAGAGCGTGAGCGCAGACGGCTGGGGGTTGTAGTCTTCTTGTCCTCGGTCTCGGGCGTTGCGGGGAGACCTTGTCGTCTTAGGACTACAAGCCCCAGAAGGCCCTGCGCGGGCAGGCGGGGCGGGGCTCGAGGCTCAGGTGCCGCCTCCTCTGCAACGCCGGGGCCAGAGTCTTAAAACCGAGGGCCCGCAGGGGTCCCCGCGGCCGCCGCGATGCAGAAATACGAGAAACTGGAAAAGATTGGGGAAGGTAATGGAATCTCGAGATGTTCCTGCAAGAGCTCCCCTGCAGATCCTTCGGCATTCCTTGAAGCCCTGGCTCCCTTACCGTCAGCAATACCTACAGGCTCCGACCTCAGCAGCGGCTGCAGCCCTGGCCCCCGAGCTCAGCACTCCGTGCAGACACCAGTCTTCCCCGTGTTAGCATTTCCCGCAGGCTCTCACTCCAACCTTAGCGTTCCCAGTAGACCCGACCTCCCAACCGCGATACTTCCTGAATTTCTCACCCCAGCCTCAGCACCACTTGGACAACCTCACCCCGAACCCCAGCTTCGGTTCTTGCTGCAGACCTCCAACCTCAATATTTCTGCAGCCCCTTAGTCCTCTCCCAGACCCCTCCTCACTATTTCCAGACCCTTCCGGAGCACCGCCTTCATTTTAGACATCCTTTCCCTGGCAACCGCACTCGCCCCTCCTGCCGAGCCCCTGGAGCCTCCGCGGGCACCTTCTCCTCCCTCCCCACCTGCCACATCCTCACTCACAAAGCTCACCCACCTACCTTCACCCTGAATCCCTTCCCTTGCATACTCAGACGCTGTCTTCACTTCTCGGGAGGCATTTCCTGGCTTAGGGAAGAGTGCCGCATCCTCACCCTGACCCCTGACCTCCTTCCCCTAGGCACCTACGGAACAGTGTTCAAGGCCAAAAACCGGGAGACTCATGAGATCGTGGCTCTGAAACGGGTGAGGCTGGATGACGATGATGAGGTAGGACTGAGGACTGGGATAGGGCCTGGGGAGGGGTTTGAGGGCCTGGGCTGGGTGGGATCTGACTGCTGCCCACCCGGCCCCCTCACATATGCAGGGTGTGCCGAGTTCTGCCCTCCGGGAGATCTGCCTACTCAAGGAGCTGAAGCACAAGAACATCGTCAGGTGTGCGGGAGGCGGGTGCTCCTTGCCGGTGTGGCCGCTTGGGGGAGGTGGGGGCTGACACTGGACGTCTGTCAGGCGGACCTGCCTGGCTGAGACCTTTTTTTGCCCTAGGCTTCATGACGTCCTGCACAGCGACAAGAAGCTGACTTTGGTTTTTGAATTCTGTGACCAGGTGAAAGGCGGGGTTTGGGGGACGGCAGCCTTGGGAAGGTATAGGGGCCCAGACTGAGTTTAGACTCTGTCCCATTCCCCCACTCATATCCCTTTTCAGGACCTGAAGAAGTATTTTGACAGCTGCAATGGTGACCTCGATCCTGAGATTGTAAAGGTGAGGAGAGTGGTGTTGGGGGACCCCTCAGGCTGGGGTCGGAGTCTGCATTCAGTGTAAGCACCCCTTGGGCTCTAAGTTTGGGCCCTGAACAGGGACGCTCTGGGGTGTTAGAGAATGAGAAAACCCTGTTTCTGCCCTCCAGGGGCCTCCAGTCTTAGCGAGCATTTTCACGTGGTCATCTTTGACGCGCACAGTGTCACTCTGACGTCAGTGATATTATTTACACTGGAGAGATGAGAAAATGAGGTTCAAGGAGATACATTCATTCATTCAACACATACTTACTGAATGCTTCACTGTGTGCCAGGTGCTTTTCTGGGCCCAAGACCAAATGCCTTGGTCCAGGTTCCAAGGGAGCCAGTCCTGAATGATACTACAGCACGATATTTATGTTGATGTTCATGGCGTGCATACTCAGATACGGCCAGGAAGGGAAGATCAGCATGGGCTGGGATCTAGGCCAGATCTAGGATCCACCTGGCAAGGCCCATTAGGCTGTATGGTCCAGGAAGGTGGGGACCAGGGCCAGCTTCTTCACTCTTGTCCCTCTAATGTCTAGCACAGTATAAGGCAGGTCCTGGATGGCGAATGAATGGTGTCACTCTGAACCAGGTGCTGAAAGGTGGGTGGGGTGGAGTGAAGCACAGGGTGAGGAGAGGAGCCGACCCGTTGCTGGGCACAGTTGCATGTTCAGGGCATCTGACTCCCTTCTCCCTCCCTCCTCCCAGTCATTCCTCTTCCAGCTACTAAAAGGCCTGGGATTCTGTCATAGCCGAAATGTGCTACACAGGGACCTGAAGCCCCAGAACCTGCTAATAAACAGGGTACTTCTTGGGAAGAAGTTGGGGAATGGGGAGGCTGGGGCCAGGGCACGGGGAGCACGGAGGGAAGAGGACTGGGAGGATGGAGTCTGTGCTGTCCCAAGGCTGCTTAAAGGCCCTTCTCCATGTCCCCTTCCCATTCCCTTCAGAATGGGGAGCTGAAATTGGCTGATTTCGGCCTGGCTCGAGCCTTTGGGATTCCCGTCCGCTGTTACTCAGCTGAGG
Source organism: Nomascus leucogenys (assembly GCF_006542625.1). Taxonomy (NCBI): domain Eukaryota; kingdom Metazoa; phylum Chordata; class Mammalia; order Primates; family Hylobatidae; genus Nomascus; species Nomascus leucogenys. The sequence goes on along the minus strand of NC_044393.1, from coordinate 99,189,976 downwards.
TGAGCTAGGAGATGGGATATGGGATTGGGGGAGGGAGTCCCTCAGCTCCAACCCCAGGACCCAAAACATTATTTTCCTCTCCTCTCTGAACCTCCTCCTCAAACCTCCTCCCCAGTCCTCTAAGTGGGAGGTCCCTGTTGGGGGCGGGGTCTCCTCCAGGTGGTCACACTGTGGTACCGCCCACCGGATGTCCTCTTTGGGGCCAAGCTGTACTCCACTTCCATCGACATGTGGTCAGCCGGCTGCATCTTTGCAGGTGATGTGCTGGGGTGCTGCAGAGGCACCTTCTTTCCCATTTGGGTTGACAAATAGGGTCTGGAGGGTCCCCTCTGGGGGAAGGGAGGGAGGCCCTGGGACTGGGGCTGGAAGGTCAGGGGGTACCTCAGAGTGAGGGGTCCCTCACATGTCACATCTTAGCCCCCTGTCTATCCCCCAGAGCTGGCCAATGCTGGGCGGCCTCTTTTTCCTGGCAATGATGTCGATGACCAGTTGAAGAGGAT